>NW_026606120.1:32095000-33446250 GCF_029834395.1 Sorex fumeus | reverse complement strand
TTTGGACATGAGCAGTTTCTAGAATTTATTTCTCATGAAAGAAGATTGTGTCTGTAATGCTTTAGAGTAGCATTTCTCAACTAAGAACCATATGTCTCCTGTAGGGGTCCAGAATATTCCAAGGGGGCCACAATACAAATGGAAAACTTTATAAATGGGGTGTTAAGGCAGAAGACTACGGGACAACTGTTATGACAGAGAGTATCATAAGAAATAAACAAGGCTGGAAGGGGGCCACAGCTAGAAGGTTGGGAAACACTGTTCTAGAGCCTAAAAATGAATTCTCTATGTGCATTGATCATTATTAATTATTAAGCTTATTTTTCTCCAGGTTTACCTCCAATTTATACTATATACCATAGCGTTTTCTGTAGAGCAATTGTTTCTCTACCACAATTTTCTCAGAAGCTTTGATTATATAAAATTGGCTGTGTTGATTTATACATTGGCATTTTCCATGAGATAAGCCAGAGAGAACCCTGATGTTCCAGCTTCTTTGTTGGTGTCTCTTAGTGTGATCATGTAGTTCCCCTTCATCGAATCCTACAGGTCCCAGGCATCAACCAAATCACCAACTTAATAACATTTAAAATTTTGATATCATTTCCTGAATTACTGTGACTCATGTCCTCCTAATAAGATATTGACCACTTGAATGCAAAGGGCACATGATATTCCTCCAGTTGGCTGTACCATCCTGCAGTCATTCCTGGGATATGTTTCCCACCTCCAATGCAGACGTTTGAAAATTGCGAATCAAGGGCCAACTCAGACTTCTGTTTTAATAACTTCATTGCATCTCAGTTTTAGCCATTTTCTTGATTTTCTGTGACAGCTTTGGCACTCACAACAGCAAAGCCATAGAGCTGTGGTAGAGACTCCAGGGTCCACTGGAATCAAACCTGAAATATTTATTACTTGGTTGAGCTTCAATTTCTTTATTTATTATTTATGAGTAGCATTAAAATATATTGGAATTTCTAACTTGATTAGGTTCTTAAAAAAGTGTAGTTCAAAAATTTATGTAGGCATTTATGTGTGCATGCTGCGTATACAGTACATCTCTGCTTCAAAATACTTTAAAATCTTTATTAACTACATAATTTTTTTAATCTAAAGGATACCAAGCCCCACCCAGAGTGTCCATATTCATAGAGCCAGGGATAAGCCCTGGGTATGGCCTCCAAACAGACCAAAATAAAAAACAAGAAATCCAAAGAGTAGTTAGAGTCTTAGTGTACTTATCTACACCATCAGTTCTTCCTAGACAGTTGACACTGTGGTTTGTTCCAATATCTTTCAGCCCCCATGAGGCTTAAATTCCTTTCCATCATCAAGAAAGAGTGGAGAAGACAGTAATAATCCAAATTCCATGACCATTTCTCCTTGATCCTCAAAGACACAAGAGTAACATCAAATTAGCTTTCAAATACATTTTTGTAAACTGTTGTGTCCTTTTTCAGGAAGAATAATTCATAACATTCACTTTTAAACAGAAACTTAAATTGTAACAGATGTTTCCTTTAGAAAAGTTTCTTGAATACATTGACAGACCTTTGGCTAAACTGATGAATTAATTTGTTTAGACCAGATTTCATAAATCTTCTAATAATTCTTCTCTTTGCACATATTGATTTGATTTTTGAGATCTACCGCATATGGCTTAAACACTTTGACCTTTACTACTTCAATCAATTAATATTTATTTCAAGGTTGTATGATGAACAACCATTGAAGGATATAGTAAAGACATAAAATCCAATTTGTCAGTTAAATAAACCTGATTTTCTAGAAAATTTGCATAAATTAATCTGTCACTGAGTTTGTCAAATTTGATGTAACCCTTTCTCTTCTAGAGCTTTGTTAAAGATAAATTCCCAGTATTGCTAAAGATATGTATGTTTGTGTACGTATACTGTTGTCACAGGTAAATGTGACTGATTGTGGGAAGCTGGCCCTTTAACTGACCAAGGGCCTATGTGACTGTGCTATGTATGGTTATCTTGGCCTATCTGACCCTGAAAAAGCGGGTCCTGACTAGCGCAAATCTGGTACTGCGTCTGCTCTGACCACAGCCTATGAGCTATGTATGGTTGTCTAAAAGAAAACATTTGTCACAGCTAGCCCAAGAATAAGAAGTAACTGACACTGACTAATCAAGCACATGGAACATGTAGTTTTTGTAACTCTCCTAACAATATATGATATGACCTAGTGATGTAATTGCCTTCTGTGATGTAAGCATAGTTTCCTGCGTCGCAAAGTATATAATACCCCTGCTGCCCTGAATAAAGTCCTGTCCTGTCCTGTCTCTTTATCTCTTTTTCTAAACTGTACTCTGTCTCTTGTGTCTTGCGTCTTCATTCAGTTGGTCCCTCCTTGCACCTAAGGATCCTAGGGCCACCTCCACGGGCCGGAGAGTGGTCTGGCGGGGCCCCCCGCAACTGATTTAAATTGTATGCATACAAACCTGATTTTGACTATATAAGTAGAATTATTTATGATGTATTGGGCTTTTTTTCCATTAATGGATAAAGTTCAAATATCAGCTTAGCCTAGATCAAGACATATTTTAACACTAAATTTAGCGTCATTTTAAAATTATACCTGCATTAAACCTGAGGTGAACATTGCTTATCAAGCTTAAGTGTGGTTAATGAAAACTTTCAAAAAATGAATACAAATTGTTATAAGTGTACTTCCTAGAGAACTTTATTTCTAGGATACAATTAACTAAATGTCATGAGTCTTCATTTTGGAGGGTGGTGTTAATTGTGACAGGATAATGTGAGATTTAGAGAATCACTTATAGATTATAACAAGAGTGGGTTTAAGTAGATAATGATTTTATTATCTACACACTTACATTCACTGGACTATTGCAATTTTATTTAAACCTTTTCAATCTTGAGTTAATTAACTATAAAATAAAGGATAGAATGCTTTCAGAAAAGTGATTCTAGGGGCCAGAACAATAGTATAGCAGGTAAAGTTCTTGCCTTGCACACAGCAGACATGAGTTCCATCCCTGTCACCATATATGGACCCCTGTACCCAGTGATGAGTGATCCCTGAGCACAAAGCCAGAAGTAAGCCCTGAGCACCACCAGGTGTGACTCAAAAACCAAAAATTAAACATAAAAAACAAAACCCAGTGATTCTAAAACTTGAGTGTATACCAGTATAATGTAGGAGTGTAGTTTAATCAGAGATTGCTACAAAGACACCAATATCAGGTTATTCATTAAAGAAAGGACAAGTAGTGATGGGCAAATCAGATACAAGACATTCAAAGACTGAAAAAAAGAAGCAGGACCCTTTTGCTTTCTATATGATCCTTCAACCATATACACACGTTAATTCAAAATGGATAAATGACCACAACATAAGATCTAAATTATAAAATACGCAAAGTATGGGGGAAATTTTCACATTATTAAACATAACAATGATTTTTTTTCACATAAAACCTAAAGTACATGAGTCCAGGGAAACAGATAAACGGAATTCATTGAAAATTATAAAATTTTATGCATCAAGATGCACTACAAAACTTTTGTGCATCAAAAGACTAAGGGAATGTTAAAATGATCTACAGAATGGTAGAAAATATTTTCAAATCATTGATCTAATAGTTGGTCAGAAATTTGCAATTCAGCAAGTTCCCAGATGACATTCATGTTGCTGGCCTAGATGTCAGATTTGAAGAAACTCACTCTTGCATCCTGAGAGAAGGAACTCAAATGAATATTTTTTAAAACTATAAAAAACAATTACTAATCATAGACCAACAATCACTGCAAGTAGTAAGTTTCTAAAATTCAGTGGTAAAATGGATTTATAGGTGAAGGAGGAACAATTGACAGAACAAATGCAACATTGTTAATCATTCACAACATTGAATGGTTTTAATATTATCGTAACAGTACATTAACAGCTTAATAGAGAAATATATATATAACCAAAGGTTCAAATATAAAAATAACTAGCATTAATTTATGAGAAATATCTTATTAAGTCAGAGATAATAAAGGGACTTACAATACAGTAAAGGGTTGTACAAAATTATACCAGGCATAGAAATCACTTGTAGAATGTTAAAAATCCTGGTTAATATCAGGAGTAAAGAAACTTGTCAAGCTTGTTGCTTTTATTCAGCACTTTGCAGGAGATTTTTTAATTAAACTGTAGTACTAGAAAAAATGATATGTGAAAAACATCCGAACAAAATAAAAAAAAACAATATTTACAGATGATGCTCTTTTCATGTAGAAAGCACCAAAGAATCAGCAGATAAATATTTAAATCAATCTGTGTGCTTAAAGGAATACTGTGGTTAAAGTTAATAATAATTCATCTCTATCCCATGGGCTAAAGATGTATATATAAACTGTTTTTATTCATGTATTTTATATAGGCACCCTAGTTTACAAAGCTATTCATAGCTGAGTGAGGCATTTCCAATTCCAAACCCTTCACAAGCGAACAAGTGTTACCTTACTCTTCTCACCACCTGCTTAGCAGCATCTCTTTTAAAAACTTTACAAATTGTAACTTGGGTCCTGTATTTAGATTAGTGTTGACTGTCATTTTTTTCCTCTTTGTTTCTTCTACTTTTCTTGAGGCACATTGATTTACAATCCTGTTATTAATAGTTTCACACACACATAATTATAATCCCATAGCACCACCAGAGTGGCCTCTTCCCTCCACCAGTAACCAAAGACCTCTTTCATCTCTGCACCATCCCAGTTATGCTCAGTTTTATAGACTAACTCTTCTGTTCTATTGCCTTTGGCCATTTTCTTTTTCCTTACTATGTCATTCAGTATCCCACACATTAAATTATTATGTAACTGTCCTTCTCTTTGACTAACTTCACTCAGTAAGATACCCTCCAGTTTCAGTCACATAATGACAAAACGTATTATTTCATCTTTATTTATAGTTGAATAGAAATCCATTGTGTATACGTACCATAATTTATTTAGCCAGTCACCTATTTTTTGACACCTGGGTTGTTTCCAGATTTTGGCTAAATTTAAGGTGCTACAGAAAATATCAGGGTACAACATCTTTTTGAAATAGTGTCTTGAGCTCTTGGAGTGGGTGCCAAGAAGTGGAATTTCTGGGTCAAGTAGAAGCTCAATTTTCAGATTTTTTTGAAGTGCCCAAAATGTCTTCCAAAGATGTTGAACCAGTTAGCCTTCTCATCAATAGTGGATGAAATTTCTTTTTTCCCCACTTCTATACCAGTGGTGATTGTTTTTGTTCTTTTATAAAACATTTATTTTATTTTTATAAAGTTCACAATAATTTATTACATTCACTATTCCAACACCAATTCCACCATCCTTCCTCATTTCCACCATCATTATTTCCAATTTTCCCATCCACCACTCAAGCCTGTCCCAGAGGCAGCCCCTAAATAATTTATTTTGTATTGCCTGTTATGATAATTCACTGAAATGATCAAAAACAATTTCATTAGAAGAAAGTGTGTGAAGATTAGTGTATCTCGCCCTCAGACTGTTAATTATTGTATAAGAGATTACTAACAGGTTACAGGTTGGGCCTTTGTGTGCTAATACTTTTTTTTAATTGAGATTAGTTGCCTTTTACTTTACATCCCATCCAATATGGTGTGCTACGCCTAGTACATCAGTGTATGGAGTACAAGATGTCATGCAGCCATGAATGCTGACATCTACAGGAATTATAAAATTTTAAATAAGATGATACATCTGGAGTTAAATTTTAACTGGATGGTGACTTTGGGGTCCAGAGTCATCTGTGAAGCTGTCTATCTCTTCCAAGATTTATTTGTGAATCTCTGGATCGTGGCTGATTAATGAGCTTACGTGGTGCTAGAGGCAGTCCATGGGCATGATTGCCAGGTTCCGGGAAGAACAGGGGACTGGACGGGGGTCGTCCATCTCTCAGTCTGTGAAAGCCGGGAGATTTCGGTAACAAAGCCCACGTACCTGAGTTTTTCAGCATATTCATTCATGCATGGGGCTCATCTGAGCCTGTGCAGAACAGCCATGAGCATGGCAGCAATTGAATTCTGGAGGTTTTTGACTGTCAGGGATCTATTTGGGTGGGTGGGTGGACTTATCCCCTCTGGGGTGCTCCAAATATGGTTTCAGTCTGACATGGGATCTGTAGGCATATCTGCAGCATGTTGATCTCTTCAGAGTTTATTGTGAGTCATTTTTGTTCTTTTTCTATGTACGTTAGTCTTACTGGTATGAAGTGATATCTTCTAATTTTGATTGGCATTCCCCTGAAGATAAGTTATATGCCATCATTTACAGTTTTTCATATACACCTTGATCATCTCTGTGTCTTCTTTAAGGAAATATTTGCTTATCTCTTCTCCCATTTTTTGATGGGTTTGTTTGTTTTATTTGTTTGTTGTTGTTGTTAAACTTTACAATGCTTTGTGCATCTTGGTTATTAACCCTTTGTCACTTGAGTGATGAGCAAATAGTTTGTCCTACTATGGAATGTATTTTTATTCTTGTCATCACTCCTTTTGTGGTGTGAAACTTTTTAATTTGACATAGTTCCATTTGTTTAAAATTTTGCTTCTGTTTGCTTGATCAGTACCATTAGTCATTGAAGACACTTTTTGATTCATTGTTGTGAAGAATTATACCTGATTTCCTCAATTTATGAATTGAGTTTAGATACTGAGATATTTAATGCATTTTAACTTAACATTTGTGTAAGTGATGATATAGAGTTCATAGTTCTTTCTTTTACATATAGCTGATGAATTTTCCTAAAACCATTTGTTGAAGAGGTTTGCCTTGCTCTACTTCACACTCCTGGCTCCTTTGTCAAAGATTTGGCGATTATGTATCTGAAGGTCTATCTTCAGCCTCTCAGTTCTATTACATTGGACAAGAGTCTAGACTTTATTCCAGTACCACGACTGTCTTGGTTACTATAGTTACACTATAATTTAAATCTGGAAAAAGAAAAGCCTTCCATTCTATTTATTCTTAGAATTTTTTTTGTTGTTCAGGGGATTTTATTACTTCATAGATATTTTAACAGCATTTGACCTATATCTTTAAAAATGTCATAGGTATTTTTGTAGGAGCTGTGTTGAATCTGTATAGTGCTTTGGGAAGGATGGTCATTTTTGGCAATGCTTATCCTTCGTATTCATGAACAAAAAATGTGTTTTCATTTTCTTGTGCCTTCTACTTTTTTTACCAGTAATTTGTAGTTTAATTTGTATAAGTTTTTCACTTATTTTGATGATTCCAAGATACTTGACTTATTTTATTAATTTTATTAGTGAAACAGCATGTGGTACAGTTGTAGACTTACAATTTTTTGTGCTTGTGTTTCAGTTATACAATGATTGAGTACCCATCCCTCCACCAGTGCCCATTCTCCACCTCCAGTGCTCCCAGCATCCCTCCCACCTCCCCACCCCCCCATCCCACCCTACCCCTGTGGCAGGGCATTCCGTTTTGTTTTCGCTCTCCTTTTGGATGCTGTGGTTTGCAGAAGAGGCATTGAGTGGCAATCATGTTCGGTCAATAGTCTACTTTCAGCATGTATATCTCATCCTGGGATATTTATTCTTGTCATCATTTTTTTGGTGCTTCCTTCTCTCTCTCTGAGCTGCCCTTTCCCCTAGCATGTGCTGCTGGCCTCCAAGCCATGGAGTGAACCTCCTGGTACTTATCTAGGCTATTCTTGGGGTTAGTCTCCTATTTAGAAACAGCTTCGTTCCTGATGCCCCATTTGCTCTCAACGGAATGACCATCTCCGAATGCAACAGCTATGTGTACCTAGGTCGAGAAGTCAACATGACAAATGACCTGCACCCGAGCTGCACAGGAGGAAGAGAGTGGCTTGGAACGCCTTCAAGAATGTCGAAGAAATAGCTAAGAGGACGAAGAACCTCCGGCTCTGGGCACATCTCTTTGATTTCACTGTTCTTCCTGCATTAACATATGCCTCAGAGACCTGGGCCCTACTCAAACAGGATGAGAACGCTATTCAGGTCTCCCAAAGAAGAATAGAAAGAGCTATGCTTGGAATATCACGTTTCACTCAAATGAGAGAAAGAATCTGGAGTTCTGACATCCGTCGATGATCAAGAATCAGGGATGCTGTTTCGTTTGCCAAGGTGTCAAAAATCAGATGGGCTGGTCGCGTAATGAGATTTAAAGATGACCGCTGGACTAGAGCTGTTACTGACTGGATTCCACGGGATGTCAAAAGACCGCGTGGCCGCCCACCTACCAGATGGTCATATTTCTTCATCAATATCATGAACAATCGGTTTGAGGCTCTTCATGTTCCCAGAGCGAACAGATGCCATTGGGCTACACTAGCACGCAACAGGGACAAATGGAGACGTTACTGGTGCCCGCTCGAGCAAATCGACGACTAATGGGAAGTTAAGTGAAGTGTGATTAAGTCTCCTATTTTGTTACTTTATATTCCCCAGATGAATCCAATCTTTCTATGTCTGTCCCTCTCTTTCTGACTCATTTCACTTAGCATGAAACTTTCCATGTAGTACCACTTGTATGTAAATTTCATGACTTCATCTTTTCTAACAGCTGCATGGTACTCCATTGTGTAGATGTACCAAAGTTTCTTTGACCAGTCATCTGTTCTCGGGCACTCGGGTTTTTTCTAGATTTTGGCTATTGTGAATAGTGCAGCAGTGAACATAGAAGTGCAAATGTCATTTCGACTGTACTTTTTTGCCTCTCTGGGATATATTCCCAGGAGTGGTATTGCTGGGTCAAATGAGAGCTCAATTTCTAATTTTTTTAGAATCGTCCATACTAATTTCCAAAAGGGCTGAACCAGTCGGCATTCCCACCAGCAGTGAATGAGGTGTCCCTTTCTCACCACATCCATGCCAACACAGGTTGCTTTTGTTCTTTTGGATGTGGGCCAGTCTCTGTGGTGTGAGATGATATCTCATTGTTGTTTTGATCTGCTGTATGAACATCTAATCTTTGATAAGGAAGCAAGAAATGTGAAGTGGAGCAAGGAATGCCTCTTTAACAAATGGTACTGGCATAACTGGACAATCACATGCAAAAAAAAATGGGCTTAGACCGACTTAACATCATGCACAAAAGTCATATCAAAATGGATTAAAGATCTCAACATCAGGCCAAAATCCATAAGGTACATTGAAAACAAGGTTGGCAAAACCCTCCACGATATTGAGGCTTATGGTATCTTCAAACATGACACTCCACTGACCAACCAAGTGGAAACAGAGATAAACAAATGGGACTATCTTAAATTAAGAAGCGTCTGCATCTCAAAAGTTACAGTGACCAGAATACAAAGACAATCTACAGATGGGAAAAAATATTTACCCAATACCCATTTAAGGGGTTGATATCAAGGGTATACAAAGGGGTTGATATCAAGGATATACAAAGCACTGGTTGAACTCTACAAGAAGAAAACATCTAACCCCATCAAAAAATGGGGTGATGAAATGAACAGGGCTGGAGTGATAGCACAGCGGTAGGGCGTTTGCCTTGCACGCAGTCAACATGGCTGACCCAAGTTCGATTCCTCCACCCCTCTCGGAGAGCCCGGCAAGCTACTGAGAGTATCTCGCCCGCAGGGCAGAGCCTGGCAAGCTACCAGTGATGTATTCGATATGTCAAACACAGTAACAACAAAGTCTCCAATGGAGACATTACTGGGCCCGCTCGAGCAAATCAATGAACAATGGGAGGACAGTGAAATGAACAAAAACTTTTCCAAAGAAGAACTCTGAATGGCTAAAAGACACATGAGAAAATGCTCTACATCACTAATCATCAGGGAAATACTTAACTTTTTTGAGGCAGCATTATGAATGGAATTTCCCTCTCTAATTCCCCTCTTCTACTTCATTGTGTAGAAAAATTCTGTGAATTTCTGTGTGTTAATTTTGTAGCCTGCCATTTTATTACAAAGATTTATTGGTTGTAGGCAATTTTGGTAGAATCTTTTGGGTTTCCTTAATGCCATGTCACCTGCAAATAGTAATGGCCTGAATTCTCTTCCAAACTGGATCCCCTTGATATTTATGAAAAAAAAAAAAAAAACTTCCAATACTATAACAAATAATAGTGGTGAGAACATACACAATATTTTGTGCATGATTCTCTGGAATGCTTAATAAAGTTTTGCAACCACCCTCCCTCAACTTCCCTGACTTTCTCTTAAAGAACTGATCGCTATTTCTGTTTTCATTATTTCATCTTTCAGTGTAGTTCCCACCCTCTTGTACCTGCTTCAGGTACTTTTTTTTCTTTTTTCTCTTTTTGGGTCACACCCAGTGATGCTCAGGGATTACTCCTGGCTCTACACTCAGGATTTATTCCTGGCATTGCACAGGGGGCCATGTGGGATGCTGGGGTGGTCAATACCTGCATTGGCCACATGCAAGTCACTCCAGCCCATATATATATATATATATATATATATATATATATATATATATATAGTTATCTCATCTGTACAGCACTAAAATGTCCAATCCTTTAACCAGTGAATGTCCTTGTGTCAGCCTCAGTCTGCAACCTCAATCCTCCTCCTCCTCACTCCCTTCCTTCCTTGGAATAATTTCTATAATGGCCCTGATATTTAAAATACTTAAACTTGTTTTTGTGGGTTCATTTTAGAGTAAATCTCATTCCTACTCTGAAATTTATCATATTATATAAATATATCCCTTTAGCACATGGATTTAGTAAATATTATTGTGATCTAACAAGGTGTTGGGTTTTTCTTACCTTTTATTTATTTATTTTTTTTTTGCATAAGCAGGGTAGGTTAAATTGAATTACATAGGAGAGGGTTGATTTGATGAAGAGAACACTAAAGCGTAAAATCTGACAGAATCAAGTTGAAGGGAAAAAGTAGAAAATGGAAATGCATACCAAAGTTCTTGTGTATTCCTAAATATTCATTTAAAAGCAGTCCAGAACTTGATAAGTGAATTATTGGCAAAAATCTATGAAGGAAGTAAGAATGGGCAATCACCCTTCTTTAGGGAACATCCCCTCGCTGCCTCAAAATATCTTAGGCATGGCTTTTTGTAGACATATCATACCAGAAGCCTGGGTTATATCTGGAATTCAAGAGCTCTCCATGTTTTGAATGTGGCCTAGAGAACACATATGGTCAACAGACTGCATTTTTGCCACCCACGACTTTAGATCATATTCATCGGAGCCAGTTAAAGAATAAATCTGCTGAGTCAAAATAAAATTTAACACTAAAAGTTCTTATTCAAACAGTCATTCATACAATATGCCATTTTAATCATACAATTGATAAATAAACTTTTAGACACAAAAGCCACACACATTAGAAGTTATAAAGGGTACAACAGCTGAGAAGATGATTAGTGCCAAGTTCGAAGTTCTGTTGCTTGTTGAAGCACATCTCCTTTCATTCCCACTCCTCTCTGGAACTAAGTTCACATGAAATGAAGTTTAGTTTAATCAATTTACCAAGTGTTTACATGAGCATTAGAAAAATGGGAGGTAAATAAGACTAAATGTCTATTTGGAAAGTACTTAAAATCATTTAAAAGCAAAAAGAGGGGATGAAACCACACCCTAATCAATAAATATTTGACATAGTATGCTATGGAAGTGGGAGGGAAAGAGTTCAAAGGATTAGAGTACATGCTCTGCATGCAGGAAGTTCAGGTTTAATCCCTATTACTTTATAGTCTCCAGAGAAGCAGTCAGAAGTAACTCCTGAACTCTGTGAAGAGTGTGACCCTAAGACAAACACAAAACCAAAAATGCTTTGATTTAAAAAACAAAACATAGATTAAGTTTTAAAAAAACTGAGTAAAGTGTTCTCCAAATTACATTAGAACATCCAGCATGTTAATTTCCCAATATAAGTAAGGATTTGATCAATGTTTTGTTTGCTTGTTTTATTTTTGACCTTACTCTTGACTCTGTGCTCAGGGATCACTTCTGGTGGGGATTGGAGGATCACACAGGGATTGCAATCTGATTAGTTATGAGCAAGTTAAGCACCCTCCCCACTCTACTCTCTCTGGCCACCATCAGTGCCTTTTTTTTAAAAAAAAAAATATTTTATTTTATTTTAGTTTAGTTTTTCTTTATTGCGTCACACCCAGTGATGCTCATGGGTTATTCCTGGCTCTGCACTCAGGAATTATTCCTGGCAGTGCTAGGGAACCATATGGGATGCCGGGGATCGAATCTGGGTCGGCTGTATGCAGGCAAATGCCCTACCCAGTGTACTATCACTTTGGCCCTCAGTGCCTATTTGAGTGAACTACATGACCATGCCTCTTCTGAGGTCTACAGAGTCCACTTAATTTTAGTAAGTGTCAGCACATATAATTAGATTAAATAGTTACTTTTATGTCACCAAATCATGCATAGATGACTTTACAATTGTTAATAAAAGCGAAAATAATTGTGAAATGCTTTATTATCATGGATTTCTTTGGTAGAAGTTGAAAAGTTTGATACAATCTGCTAAATAAAATAATTCAAAGAGGGATTTACATATTTTAGAAGATATTAAGAGAACCATAAAGACAAATATAGTGGAAGAGAGATTAAAATCTGTATATAGGAAATCTGTATGTATGTAGTACAGTTGAAGGAAATGATTACCCCCAAATTTAAGCCTGTTTCTCTCAATAACAATTCTTAAGAGAAGGTTGTCAGAAGCACTAATCACTTTATATAAATTTGTTATCTAATTTACTAATGACTGTATATAAAACAGTTACCCAAGTTTTTGCATAGCATTTAGTTAACAATGTATCTGACCTAGTTTTGCTGGAGGCCAAGATGGAATGTTACTAATAATTGAAATTCTTTCATTTACACTGTCACCGTCACTGTCCTCCTGTTGTTCATTGATTTGCTCAAGGGGGTCCAGTAACGTCTCCATTGTAAGACTTGTTGTTACTGTGTTTGGCATATCGAATACTTCACGGGTAGCTTGCCAGGCTTTGCCATGTGGGCGAGCTACTCTCAGTAGCTTGCTGGGCTCTCTGAGAGCCGGCGGAGGAATTGAACCAGGGTCAGTCGGGTGGGCCACGTGCAAGGCAAATGCCGTACCGCTTGGAGAGTAATTCCTACAAATTAGGCTTTCTTTGGTAGGCATTTTGGAGCTGATGCTGCAAAACAAATGCAAAATGAGTCAAACTGCTTGACATTTCTTGACAAGCAAACTTAATTTTAGAAAGAAGTGACTTCAAAGCACTTCCAGAAATGAGATATTTATGAATGTTTTTAGTAATATTTTTGACAGAAAAACTCAAGAATTATTAGTGCATTTCTGTTCTTGAAAAGAATACAACAAATATGCTAAGAATCTTACTTATTATGTGAAATTGATATCACTAATTATATAACCATATATGAGTATGAGAATAATCAATGCTGAGAAATCATCTGTGGCAGTATGTTGTGATTTTATTTTTAAATGCAGAAGTTTATTATCTGCCTTACAGTTTTTACAGCAATAAAATTCTAATTTTTCTTCTCCATACAAAGTATTTTTATTTAATTCATTTCTATTTGACATAGGAGTGAAAGTCTAGGCAACTATTACATAATACATATTATGATATGATTTATGAATTATGAGACATTCTTGTCTACTGACAAGTATGAGGAAATCATCTAGTTCTTCTGAATGTTGTTTTTCTATCTTTGTATTATTCCAGAAACAGATCCTAAAGAAAGGATTTAAGTACCAGAAGTTTATTTGGCTTATTTAGGAAGTACAGGGAGTGATGTGCTGAAGAAGGCTGTGCTTCTACTAGCTGGGAGAACTGACTGTGCATTACGTCCTCAGCTCCACATCCTTTGACTTGAAGAATAGAGACATGAAGCAGGCCTTGACAGTGAAAGATATTACACAATAAAAATATGCAAGTGCTACATTGCCATGCTGTATTTATTTTCCTTTGTGTGTTGTTGAGCGTCAGTTTTCTAAAACAGTAGAGGAGTGAGGCAGTGAGAAGACATGATTCCAGGAAAGGGCATAATATTTAGCTGCCCTTGATATCAATGAGAAACTATATACGATTGTCAAGGTGGCCATCCCTTGCCTCTCTGGTTTCTTTTGAACTGATCAAGCAATCCATTAGAGAAATTAGCAAAAGAAAAGAGGAAGTTTAATAACATGTGGATAGTCTACATAGCGATAGATTCTAAAACAAATAGAGAAAAATGAAGGAATAATATATTGAGCTAAGATATGGAATGGAGTTTTAGGATCCAAGGAGAGAGAAGAATTAACATGATGAAGACCAAATGCTCTGTGATTAGATGTTTACCCTACCACATAGATGGATATCTCTGATAGAATATTTATTTATTTATTTATTTAAAGATTGATCTTGGCCACACAAGTGGTACACAAATCTTACTCCTGGTTCTGTACTCAGAGATCACTCCTGGAAGGAAGGACTTAGGAACCGTAGGCAGTGGTGGGGATTGAACCCAGGTTAGCCGCAATCAAGGTGAATGCTCTTTTTTTTTTAATTTTTTTTTTATATTTATTTATTGAATCACTGCGGGAAAGGTTACAAAGCTTTCAGGTTTAGGTCTCAGTCATGCAAATATCAAACACATTTCCCTTTACCAATACTTATTTTTTACCATGAAGAACCCCAATAAAACCCCACCCCCACCCCTCCCAGTCCCTGTGAGGCAGATGAATTCTAGTTAACACTCTATCTGCTTTGATTAGATTCACTGTTTCAATAAAAGATTCACCACTATTATTTAGAGTTTACCCCCCCCCCCCAAATCAGACATGCTGAAAAAGTATTGTGAAGTGATTTGCTTTCTACAGCTGGGTTCAAGAATTAAATGTTGGTTTTGGATTTCTGCTATTTTACCTATTGACCCTGGAAGTATTTTTACTGAAAGTCAGATAATTAAGAAATTGGTTTCTGTGTTCTGGAGTCGTGGCCGTGCTGGAGAGCCGCTTGTGGGGGGCAACTTGTGGCCTCGGTAGGGCGTGAAGGACGGACCGGAACGCCCCCCTTCCCATGAGGTTTTAGTCGCCCCCACACCCCCGGCTCATACTTGTGTCCACAAGGCTCCCATGCGGCCGCCATCTTTCTTTCCAGAGAGGAGAGGGCGAATGGGGCAACACCCTTTCCCCTCCGGACAGACATGATGGCCTGGATTAACGCATAGTCCTTTCACTTTTCTGCTGCAAGCTGCAGGGTTCTGCATTAAGTCCTTGTGTTTCTGGGGCTGTGGCCGTGCTCCAAACTTAACTCTGATTTTCAGGGAGAAAGGTTGGGTGGTTTACTTCCCATTGATCACTTTGTATATAGAGAGATGTCGCACGGCCACGTAAGCGGCAGCGCGGTTTTGAGAAAAACTCCTAGTTCCCGCATACTCGAGCTGTGCTTGTAGAGGCTTCTGGTTACCGGGATTCCATCTGGGGGAGGCGGGATGCGGTACTACCCCATCTGGGACTTCCCGATGATCTCGGCTCTTTTTGGAACCTGTTTTTTTTTTTTTTCTCCAGGATCTGTGGTTCCCGCCCTCCATGTGGTCCTTCTCTTGGGCCATATGTTGTAAAGATGGCGCTGGGGGGCGGGCTGTGGGCATGACTTCCGGAATCAGAGGTTACCTGGGAGCTGTAGTCCCGCAGATTTGAGAAAAAGTCCCAGTTCCCGCATACTCGAGCTGTGCTTGTAGAGGCTTCTGGTCACCGGGGTTCCATCTGGGGGAGGCGGGATGCGGTACCCACCCCATCTGGGACTTCCTGGTGATCTCGGCTCTTTTTGGAACCTGTTTTTTTTTTTCCTCCGGGATCTGTGGTTCCCGCCCTCCATGTGGTCCTTCTCTTGGGATGTATCGGTGAATGCCCTTTTTGCTGTACTATTGCTCTGGCCCCAAAGAATATTTTTCATGCTGAAAGTGAGGAGTGGGGAAGAAGTATAACTCAATGCAATGCATTTGCCTTGCTTGTGTGAGAACTGGGTTTGATCTTCAGGACTATAGGGGAAAGTTTGTAATGCATGGTACCAGTAGGAGACATAAGGAAAGTGTCAACTAAAATGATCTTCTGTGGTTTATTGTGATCCCTAACATTTTCTTCAGTTTCCTTTCTGAGTTTGAAGCACGAAAGGCCTTGGGGATGGTTAAGTAGGTCCTTTAAAATAATACATAAACCACAACTTTACTGATATCCTGGCAATGATGATTTGTCAGGAATGCAAAACGGTAAGAAAATGGACAGTAAAAAGAGGCTGGGAAAAATTCAGAGCCTACAACCCTGTATGAGAACAAGGGAAGCACATTAAGGAGAAAACAGAACAAATGACCCTCCATTGCCATGTTTACCTGAGTTGCCCCTTTCTGCAGTTGTCCATCCTACTAATTGTACAGCACTGCCAGGGACTGACTTCTCTATGTTAGGTTAGAGAAATTTTGTGACAAGTGATCCAAAAATAAATGTTGGTCTCTTTCTGATACCTGGAATTCTATTTTCAAAGTTCAGTATTTTTTGACTTATGTAGAAACTTCCTGAACATTGTAAGCAACTATGTCTCAAGCATATGCTAATTCGCTCTTGGCTTGGCGGGCTAAGTTAGAGTTGAGCAGAGAACTGAGACATAGTGAGAGGGCATGGGGTCCCTGGGGGGGGGGGTGGAGTGGCTATCTGTTTTCTTTCATATACAAAGAGAATAAGAAGAAGGTTACTAAGGAAAAGGCAGAACTAAACTATTGCCCCCAGACATGTGTTCCAAAATGACCCAAGTCAATTAGGCCACATATCACTCTTGGGACCTTTTGGTCAGAAATTACAATCAGCTGAAGTATATGTTTTATATGAATGGATAAGGACTAATACCTTGCCTACATCCTCACTTCAAAGCTATAATAAAAGCAGATCTCATCAAGTTCTGCTGTGTTCCAAACATGTATCAAATACATTCCCAAGGACAGCAAGCCCCAAATATGTCTCAACCTGTCTTATACTTTCCAAGAAGCTCCAGCTTCCAATACTTTGTAGTTATTCTGACCACTGCATTTCATGAAAGGCACATTTGAGAAAAAATGTATTTCAAAAGCAGAATTTTGTCTACATTAATTCACTCAACAAAATGTTTGACCAGTGGCTGGGCAACACTGCTCAGGAATCAGCTTTGCATGCCATGACGAAGGACGGAAACCACCTATTTATCAGCGTCCCACTATCCTTATATTTCAGAAGGGAAGTTAAAAAACTTTTAGCTAATCCATGCATTTTAAACACCATAAAATTCAGTATTTAGGGCTTGTTTGTAACATTTATCATGACAAGCAGTACGCCACAAATTTCACTAATAAAAACCCATTTTCACCATTTGCTATGCTAATCAGAGAATATTTGACCTATGCTAAGCATTAGTCAAGGAATAATCTGCCAGCGGCCTTTCTGGCTGAATAGTAGCTCACCATCTGAGACTGTGAATTCTTAAACAACTGATTGCTTCTGTGCAAGTGTTTTATGGTTAAATGCAAACACTGTAACTAATCATCTAAATTTGGAGGGAAAGGGCAGTTAAGGTGCATCAAAGACCAAAACCACATTCTTTTCAGTTTCGAGTAAGACTGAATCTACTAGCTGGGATTTCCTAGGTAAGTGTTTTTCTGTTATTTTAATAAATGCTTCCTATCAATTCTAATTTATCAGGTCTTGGGTTCTCAGGAAAGTAAAGATCTTTATTCACTCCTCTGAAATCTGAAAGTTAAAATGTTGAAATGATAACAAAGTTAAAAGAACAAGTTTTAATCTTACCTGCTGTCTGGATAGCAGCTGCAGATTTCCTAGTTGATCTTTATAAAATAACTCATAACATTTCTTTCAATGAAAATTTGAAATTAGTAAAGATTTCTCCTTAACTTTTTTGGAGTTAAGACAGTAAAGCTGTGGAAATGTAATGCAGAAAGTTTCTATTTTGAGACAATCTAAAAAGATGTAAATCTTATTACCTTTAATAATGGTTCTGTTGGCCACCAATAATCAAAATTTAAAAATTAGGTTAGGAATCAGAAGAAGAGTCAAAGGAAGAAAACACTTGCCTAATCCATGTGTAATCAGAGGATCAGGTTAATTGTTAGAAAAGTAAAATATGATGAGATTTGAGGGTTAATTAAAATTATTCAATAGCCTGGGCTGAGAAATCATCAATTTCTATATGAAACACCCCTGAATTTAACCACGCATGAAGGATAAATAGAAGGATTAACGGAATTGGAACAAAATGATGGTGCCATGGAGTTCACAAAACTTACTTGGTGGTACAAAGAATTCATGAACCTTAATCCACATGTTCTGTAGGAGCAGTTTCCTTGGTAGTCATGTAAATGGGCAGTTCAACGACAGTTTAAAACAAGCTGTGACTCCCACATGCCAGGCAACACTGCCACTGATTTACAAGACACTGCAGTAACAAATAGTCCGGCCAAAACAAAAGTGGACATCTTAATTAAAACTCTTGAAAACAAACAGAAAACCACCTAATTCTAAAATAAACTGATCTTTAAAAACCAGAAGCAAATTTCAGCTCAGTAGGAGACAGTCACATTAGGCCACTACTGAATGCATCCTTGGGGACAAAACAGACATGATTAGGATCTAATGTATATTCAATATTTCATAGCTGAAGTCTTCACAATCTTCTCTTCCTTAGTGCAGTGCAAATTATTGATAATAGTAATTTGGAAAATAGCATACTCAAGAAGATCTTTAAGCCACAAAGAAGCCACCACAGAAACAGATTTTTAAAACCGGTAATGAGGGACTACAGACATAGCACAATGGGTAGTGCTAGTACAGTACCTACAATGTAAATGGTCCCCTGAGCCCACCCAGAGTGGTCCCTAAACAGAGCCAGGAGTAAGTCCTGAGCACCATTGGATGCGATCAAGCCTCGTCCACTACCAAAGAACTCCAATCTCTGTGATATCTTTCAAAATTTCAAGTCAATGTTTCAATATCTTAAATCTTAAATTTAATAAAATTTAGATTAATAAGACTAAGATTTATATTAACAAGAATAATATCTTAAATCTCTTTCAAGACTAAGATATTAATTTCTCATGTTATTTTCAGAAAACCTCTCTGTCTTCATCACTGGCACAAATTACCCACCTCCCCATCCTGCAAGCTGCAGGGCCTCCATCTAATACTTTGTACGAGGCAGCTTCCATTTAGTGACAAGTTTTCTATCATTTCTATTACTAAGATTTTTCTTACTGAAAAATTTATAATGTTTCTCAACATTTATTAATCAAATGTCATTATAAACTGCATTATTATGTTGTGAAGATCTGCAGCAACTGTTGGGTCACTCATCACCGGTCAGCACCATTTCCACCTCTGCCACGATGAGGCAGTGGACCATATGGTTTACACCATGTTTGAAATCCATCAAGTACGGTGTGTAATGATTGAAAATGGATAGGAAGTGTCTAATGATATGTTGCACGGCTGCTTTGCAAACGTGCGGTCTGGAAAGAGGCCTGGAGCAAGGTGGCCGTTGGGTAGTGGAGGTCGGCCGATGAGGAGTTTATATGGTGCCGGCAGGGAGTGTCTTATGGGTGTGAGCCCTGAATCATCAAAAAATGGGGGAGTCAGGCAAAGGATCTCTGCTCCCAGGTCCCATTGAGCCAAGTCCAAGGTCACAAAGTACCACATTAACTGGCCTCCCTGGTACTTCATTCACGCTGGGGGGCTGGTGGCAGCTGTGACTCTGGATGTGGGGCAGGCCCTTCCTGTGAATCGCCCCAGCTGTGGCAGGTGTCGAGGCCATCCCCAGGAAGGTTGCAAAACAGTGCAGAGAAGCGATAAAGGAAGACCTCAAAGAGAGAAGAGCAGCAGTGCTGGCAGATGTGGAAGAAGCCAGGAAAAGCATTCACAATGTCTTGCTGTCCTTTGCCAAATACAAGACCAAGGTGACTGCCCTCCGACATCCTAATGGATCTATCATATCTTTCAGAAGGGCAGCAGAGAATATTATCCATGACTTCTACTCGAATCTCTTCGAAAGCCACGTCCACCTGCCCACATACCAAATTCCACAGGATGGATACGTCGTTCCCAATGTTCTCCCTTCCAAAATCTGACACACCATTTCATTGGTAAAAAAGTGTTCAGCACCTGGCCCAGACAAGGTCAGACCTGAACACCTGAAGAATCTGCCATCAGTACTCGTCAATACACTGGCTCGGCTCTTCACATGCTACCTGACTAAATGCCAGGTTCCGTCCCAATGGAAAACCAGCAGGACCATACTACTGTACAAGATGGGAGACATCCATGACATTGGCAAACATTGCCCAATCTGCCTGTTGTCCGTCGTCTACAAGCTGTTCACTTGAGTCTTCTGAATAGGATTGGCAGAACACTAGATGAAGGACAACCATGCAAGCAAGCCAGGTTCCGAAAAGGATTTAGCACGATCGACCATATCCACATGTTAACGAAGCTCATTAAGGTTTCTCAGGAGTTCAAGATGCCACTCTGTCCAACGTTCATGGATTTAAAGAAGGCCTTTGATTCTGTTGAGACTAAAGCAGTCACCAAAGCCCTAGCCAAACAGAGCGTTCAAACTCAATACATCAGGTTCCTTCATGAGCTGTATTACTGATTCACTTCCAGGATCCCATCATTCTACAAGGAAGTGATCATCCATGTCAAGAGAGGGGTTAGGCAGGGTGATACCATTTCACCAAAACTCTTCAGTGCCACCCTCAAGAACATCATGCAATGACTGGAATGGGAAGGAATGGGAGTGAAGATGGATAGCCGGCAATTACACTATCTCCGCTTCACTGATGACATTGTTCTAATAATACTAAACATTAGCCAAGTGGCACAAATGCTGGCAGACTTCAGCCGTGAATGTGGAAAGGTCAGACTACAGCTGAATTTCATGATGAAAATGTTCATGAAAAACAGACTCGTTCCTGACGTTCTATTTGCTTTCAATGGAAAGAACATCTCCAAATGCAGCAGCTACGTGTACCTACGTCAAAAACTCAACATGACAAACGACCTGGCACCTGAACTGCGCAGGAGGAAAAGAGCAGTGTGGAACACCTTCAAGCGCATCAAAGAAATAGCTAAGAGGACTAAGGACCTCCAGTTCCAGGCACATCTCTTCGACTCCACCATTCTTTCTGCATTAACATATGCCTCACAGACCTGTGCCCTATGATAACAGGATGAGAATGCTATTTGGGTCTCCCAAAGAGAAATCAAAAGAGCTATGCTTGGAGTATCACGCTTTATTCAAGTGAGAGAAGGAATCTGGAGTTCCGACCTCCATCAGTGATCTAGAACGAGGGACGCTGTCTCATTTGCCAAGGCGTCGAAAATCAGATAGGCTGAACGTGTAATGTTATTTGAAAATGACAGCTGGACTAGAGCTGTTATGGACTGGATTCCATGGGAGGTCAAAATATCACGTGGCTGCCCACCTACAAGATGATTAGACTTCTTCGTCAAGACCCTGAATGAACGAATTGAGGCTCTTCATGTTCCTGGACTGAGCAGACACCATTGAGCTACACTAGCTTGCGACAGGGACATATTGGAGACATTACTGGTGCCCACTCGAGCAAAGCAATGAGTAACGGGATGTCAAGTGATCAAGTAATCAAGTGATCCCACCATTGCCTTCTGCCTTGGAGGATTTCCTCTTGTAGTTATGCTATGAATCTAAGGGGTGCTCCTTTATATGTGATTTTCTTCTTTGATCTCGCTACTTGCAGTATTATGTCTCTATCCATGGCATCCATCATTCTAACTATGATACGTCTTGGAGTGTTTTTGTTAGGGTCCCTTTTAGCTGTCACCCTTCAGGCTCCTTGAATCTGAATGCCTCCATTCTCCAGCTTTGGGAACTTTCCAGCAATGATTTCTTTAACTGTGGATTTTTCTTTGGGGTTGCCTCCCTGTCCTTCTGGCACTTCGATGACTCTAATGTTGCTCCTCTTGAAATCATTCCCTAGGACGCTGATTCATTCTGGATCTATTTTGAGGTCTCTTCCCATTGTTTGTTGTTGCCTGCAGGCTTCCAGCAGCTCATCTTCAAGCTCACTGATTCTGTCTTTAGCTGTAGCCATTCTGCTGTTAAGGGCACCCACTGAGTCTTTTATTTTATCTACCAAATCCTTTATTCATGATATTTCTGTGTGTAGCTTTTCAATTTCTGCTCTCATTTCTTCCTATGTTTTCCCGACTGTGTCTGTTCCACTGCTTCTTTCATGTCCTCCTTTAATTTGCTGTATATCTGTCCCACTGTTTCTTTGAGCTCATTGAACATCTTCAGTACTTTATCTCCGAAATCTTTATTGGAGAGCTCACATTTCTGGTAACAAATTCTTTCATACTCTAGATACCCAAATACCCAAAGCCTTTTGTGGCTTCTGGACTCTTTTCATCATCCCCACCTCGGGGTGGGGATTTGTGCTGTTTCTTCAATTTGTTGTGGTGGTATGGAGACAATGATGTGACACCAGATTGGATGGCAGGGCAGAGGGAAAATAACTGCAGCCGAGGCTGCAGGCCCCACAAGAGGCCATGCCCACTTCTGCAGAGGCAATGTCCCCTGTCTCAGAGGCCACACCCTCTGAAGCAATGTAACTGTGAAGCTGGGTAAGGGGGGGCTCACAAACCTGGTGGGAAAAAACACAGCAGTGCTGCTGGGAATTGCTTCACCACCCACTAGGGCGGGGTGGTGGGGGGGGGCGGGGCAGGCGCTGGGACAGTCTGGGTCCGAGAAGGTGGCTGGGACGCGGGAACGGAGGGTTGGGAAGGCTCACATACACCTCTATGTGTATTCTTTAGGGAATCTGGGGTTATTGTTTTTGTTGTGAAGTTTTGTGTTTTATACATCTTTTTTTATACTAATCTCTTTGTGTGATGTATTGTGTGCATATCTTTTCTCCCATAGAGTAGGGTATTTTGTTTTCAGTCCAGTTTTTCTTTTAATTGGATTTAGTCCTATGTGTTTATTTTTGCTTTGCTTTTGTTGTCTTTCGCTCTGGAGTCAAATTAGTGAAAATACCTGGGTTCTATAGCCTATAGAGTTTTGCCTATACTTTCATTATTGTATTTGATGGATTCTGGTCTAATCTCAAGTTATTTAGTCCACGTTGAATTGATTTTAAGAATGGTGTGAAATAAGATTTCAGTTTTTGTTTTTCTGGGTATTTCTGCATAAAACTTTTATTTTCCCACAACCATCTGTTGAGAAGACTTTTCTTCCTTCACTTCATGTACCAACTCTTTTGTCTCAAATTAATTGTCCATAAACTTGGAGGCTTATCTCTGAACTCCCAATTTTATTCTATTAGTTTGAAAATGTGTCACATAATTTTTATTATTATAGCTTTATAGTATAACTTAAAGTGAGGAAATGCAGTACCTCATGTCTCCTTTATTACCCACTGAGGTATGCGGTTAGGTTGTTTGCTCATGCCTGTTTTGATTCACCCTGCAAACTTGTGCTGGTAGTATTGAGATCTGTGACTCGTATATTATGAATATTATGACTGTAGTATCTTCAATCTCTTTTATATATATACATATATATGTATATATAAAAGGCTGGAGCAATAGCACGGCGGTAGGGCGTTTGCCTTGCATGCAGCCAACATGGCCGACCCGAGTTCAATTCCTCCACCCTTCTCGGAGAGCCCGGCAAGCTACCGAGAGTATCTTGCCCACACAGCAGAGCCTGGCAAGCTCCCCGTGACGTATTCGATATGCCAGACACAGTAACAACAAAGTCTCAAATGGAGATGTTACTGGCCCTGCTCGAGCAAATCGATGATCAACGGGAGGGTCTTTATTTTACTAGTTTGGGAAGAAAAAATAGCAGAGTATCTTCCTAGTTCTCAAATGCAGAGAAGTTACAGCACATTAAATGTATATATAAATATATATATATAGGAGTACTTTTATGTCTTTTTTTTACCTTGTGGTTGTTCAGTAGTTTATTTTCCAAATGTTTCAGATTATTCCTAACTTTCATTTTTTTTTGTTAATTTTACTTTCATTGTATTGATGGTCTAAAAAGAAACTTTAAATAATTTCAATGTTTGTGACTCTATTGATTCTTTTTTTGTGTCCTAGATGAGTCTATCCTGAAAAATGTTCTGTGTTTAGTGAATAATTTGTAATCATAATTTTGAATTGGAGAGTTCTGTGCATATATCTATCTCTTAATTAGTGTATAGCGCCTATCCATACTTCATAATGCCTTTTTATTTTGAAATCTATATTGTCAATATAGATACGGTTATCCCTCTTATTTTTTCACCTAGGCTACCATTTGCCTGTATTATTGTTTTACAGCTTTGGGTATCTAGAGTATGAAGGAATTTGTTACTATATTCTGGTGAGAATTTTGGATCTTTTAGCAATTTGTCTTTTTTCCTTTGATGTTCCCTTATTTACCGAGGTTTCACTTTTTATGTAGTGATTTGCTTCCATTTGCTTCTAATTGTCATTGTCCTTTAGTTAACATTGATTTGAGGCTACTATGTGGTTTTGATTTGAAGTAAAGTTTATTTCACTTTTTGAATTTAAAGCAGTTAAGTTTCAAGTTCATTTCAGAAGTCCTTTTATCATTCTCCTTTCCCCATTATTTAAACATATCTTTCTTCTTCTGAATAGGGTTTCTTTGACTTTCATAGCAGACCATTTATTATTTCTTGCTGAAATGGATTAAGGGAAACAAATAGGCTCAGCTATTTTGTTTGTGTCTGTAAGTTCTTTTATTGCTTCTTCAAATCTTGGTGATGATATGGAGGATAAAGGATTCTTGACTGGGGTTTTGTTTGTTCAAGACTTTGTATGAAGCATATTATTCCCTACTGGTCTGTATTGTTACATTTATGAAATCCAATGTGAGTCTTATGAATTACTTTATACAACTTTAGTCTGGGGGTTTGGGCCACACCCACCTGAGCTTGGCTTACTCTTGGCCCTGTGCCCAGGAAAAACTGCAAGGACTCAAGAGGCCATATGTGGTGCCAGGAATTAAACCTGGGTTGGCTGCAAGCAAAGCATGGCCTGAATGCCTGGATTCAGTGGGGATTTTTATCGCTACTCCCCTTTTAATCTATTTTATATGTAAGAAACTTTCTCTTGGTACTTTTCGAGGTCTTCTCACTGTTTCTTGCCATTTTAATTATAGCATGTTGGTATTCTGTTTGGGTTTATTTTGTTTGGAAATATTTAAACTTTCTGAATTAAGGTATATGACTCTTCCTCAGAATTTCTTGGATATTATTCCTTCTGCCAGCAATTTTTTCTTTCTCTCCCATTTCTCTTCTGAAACTCATATGATAAGACTGCTACTCCTTGTATCATTGTTCAATGAATCTATTATGCTATCCTCATATTTAATTTTTTTCTTTTCTTTTCTGATGATTTCATCTATGCATGGTCAGTTATTTGACTCTTGGCCCCTTCCACTTTGCTGCTGATCCGTGTGTGTGTGTATGTATGTGTGTGCGTGTGTGTGTGTGCGTGCACGTGTGTGTGCGTGCACGCATGTGTGTTTGGCTACTGTATTCACTGATTTATTAATTTCTTTTTGAATATATTCTTATATTTTATTGTTTATGTTTCCTGAACTTATATATTCTCCCTCCCACTGATTTCTTTATTTCATTGAACTTCAAAAGGAGTGTTGCTTGGAAGCCTCCTTCTGGGTTTTTGGATCCACATATTGATGAATCTCAGTTCCTAGATTTCTTCATTTTGCCTAGTGCTGTGTGAGCACTAGGGACGAATATCTGAGTTGTTTTCAAGGTTTAAAGCTTGCAAAATTGAGTTAGTGGTTTTAGTCCTTGGTTTGTGTGGGCACAAGTACCCTTATAGTTGTTGTAGCACCAAGTTTTAGCAGACCTGGGCTTTGGTCCAGGGTTTAGAGTTGCTGGTGTTTGGCAACAGATATGAAATAAATTTCAGCCAGCCTGAGCAGTGACTGAGGATTGTGATCATGCATATCCTATATCACTATTCAGCCATCTGAGCTTTATAGCTATTGAGGGATTTGCGTTTACTGGTACCTGGCTACAATTAGAGAACCCAAAGTTCAGAGGACCTACGTAGCAACCCATGGAGTGATACTGTAATTATTTGGATAGGCTGAGGCACCAAGTTTGAGTGGGCTTATACTGCCACCATATCAATAAAAATTATATTTGCATTCATATGTCTAAGTGCTGTGTTTAATTAGGCCTGAAAGATGACCAGGAGGCAATAGCCACTTCCGTGTCAAGCTTGGACAGTTCTGTTGTGCTATCTTGTGTACTGTTTTTCTGGAAGTCATAGGTGCCTATTTACCAGTTTTGAAGGACCTGACTGAAAGTAATAAAAGAATTCAGGTTTTTGCATCCCAAGGATAGTGGTGATCCAGATTTAATCGGTCTTTGAAAAGTAGCTTCAGACCTGAAATGACCCAATGTGTCTGAGCACTTATATTGGGAGGACCTGATTGGTAGTTTGGGACTCCATCAGCAGAACTTAGCTGACTGCACTTCTGTGTCCTATAAGACCAAAGGTGACCTCCTTGCTGGCTTCTTAGCCAGTCACAAGTAACTAAGTGGAACTGAGTCTGTTGGCTTGAGTAAGCAAATATCCCTCTGTTGAGATCTTTCTTTGCTACTTTCTCGAGCGGACCCAGTAACGTCTCCATTGGAGATTTTGTTGTTACTGTGTTTGGCATATCGAATACATCACGGGTGGCTTGCCAGGCTCTGCCGTGTGGGCGAGATACTCTCGGTAGCTTGCCAGGCTCTTCGAGAGGGGCGGAGGAATCGAACTCGGGTCGACCATGTTGGCTGCGTGCAAGGCAAACGCCCTACGGCTGTGCTATCGCTCCAGCCCACCTTGGATAAATGATCTCATCTAGTGATCTCTCTTATACGCAAGATATAATGAGACATAATAGTGTAGTAACAAATGCCAAAGAATAAAAGATACAAGGAACATGAGAACTGATGTTCAGTAGGAAGTTTGCCACTTCGAAAGGTACCGGGTGTGGGCAGGGAAGGTGACACTGCAACAATGGGGGAGGAAATTGTTCTACTGTGGGGCTGAGAGGGCCTGAGAGGGAGTAAGTACATAAACTGTATCAACAACAGGAAATCCAATCAACAACAGCACTAGAAACCATACTGTCAAAAGTTATTTTTTAAAAAATGCCTTAGTGGATGGGTGGGCAGGAAATGGGGGTGGAGGGCATTGATGGAGGGAGGTGGACACTGTTGAAGAGATTGTTGTTGAAACATTGTATTTCTGAAAAACCAAATCATGGATAGCTTTGTAATTCACAGTAAATTAGTTTTAAAAGCGTGGCCTCCAAATAGACTACCAGAATCAATAGAGACAATGTCTACACCTTCCAACCAACTCTTCCTCACTTTTATCCTGCTCAGTGAAGGTGAAAGAGGAACACAGCCCTTAGTACACCTATCTCTTTTGTCACTATCTTAGAAGCATGTTACTGAGGTCTTACATGAGCCATAGGTTCCCATCAAACTACATCCCTCTAAACACTTGTACTACTCTGAGCTGCCCCTTTCCTGCTGGTCCATTGCTACCTCCATTGCTACCTGGAATCTTGCCAGTAAGTCCTGGGGAATGCCTGGATGCAGTGGGGATTTTTTTCTCTGATAGAATTCAGGAAAAGCTCTATATTCTATTCCATCACTGATGTATATTTTGCCATGGATGGGTGCTGATGAATGTCCATATATTCATACATATCAAACCCTTCCCCAGTTTTAAATTTTATTCACGATCACGATCATCCTGTTGTTCGTTGATTGCCTCGAGCAGGCACCAGTAACGTCTCCTTCGTCCTAGCCCTGAGATTTTAAAAAGTGCCATATTCAAGGCTCTTTCAGGATTAGGAGAATGAGACCCATCATTGTTACTGGTATTTGGCATATTGGGTACGCCACGGGGAGTTTGCCAGCCTCTGCCGTGTGGGCAGGTAACATTCGGTAGCCTGCCAGGTTGTCCAAAGTAAGAATGAGATAATAAGATGCTTCCAGGAGCTGGGTTTTATAGTCTCTGTGTCTTGGCCATTGACGGGATTACCTGGCGCCAGGGGCAATTTGTGTGTGTGACCCGTGCCTACTTGAAGATGGAGGATCTGGGTGGAGGATGCTCAGCCCTGATCCGAGGAGGCTTGGAGATCTCAGCCCCGGGACCCGCATGCCTGTGTTCCTCTGCTGGTTCCTTCATGAGTGTGGAGAGTGGTCTCAGCATGGTGGTGGCTGGTTCTGGAGGTCTTCGGCTGCCGGGGCTCTGCTCGAGGTGGGATGGGAAACTCGACCTGCCCCCCTCCCAGGGGCCCCAGCGAGGACAGCCAGGCCCGGGGGCAGGAGACTCTGTGCTGTTCTCTTCTGGGAGCTGGGTTTTATAGTCTCTGGATCTACATTTTATTATTTTCATAAAAAATTATTTTTCATTTTTTATCTTTATTCTTTTTTATTGAATCAGCATGAGATCAGTTACAAAGCTTTCAGGTTTAAATCTCGGTGATACAATGATCAAACACCCATCCCTTCACCAGTGCACAGTTCCACCACCAAGAACCTTAGTATATCACCCATCCCATCCCTCCCCCTGTCAGTGTGGCAGATGATTTATACTTTACTCTCTCTCTGTTTTGATTATATTCAATTTTTCAACAAAAGACCTACCATTATTATTTGGAATTTTTTCTCCAACATTCAGACCTGCAGAGAAGGCATCATTAGATAATTTGTTTTCTGTTGCTGATAATGAAGAGCATATTGGATTTCTGATATTTTAGTAATTAAGTATGGAGGGATTTCTGCCAGAAGTCTCTGGGTTCTGAGATTGGTTTGTGTGCCTCTGGGATTGTTGCCATTCAGGAGTCAGAGTTGTCGTTTGTGAATGGCAACTTGGAGTCTTGTCAGGGCGGGGAGAAGGGCTGGTTCCAGCCCCCATCCAGTGAGCCCCGTGTGTCTTGTCACTGCAGATGCTTACCTCTCAGTTCAGTAGGCTCTGAAAGATGGTCACCATGCTGCCAAGGGGAAGAAGGCGGAAGGGACAATGCCCTTTCCCTCCTGGGGTGGCACGGGGTTGTAGCTTAATTTACAGTCTGGAATCATGAGCCACCGTGTTACACCACTGTTACAAAGCTTTCATGTTTGATATTCAGAAATACAATGATCGATCATCCATCCCTCCACTAGTGCAAACTTTCCACCACTAATATCCCCATTATCCCCTCCATTTCCATGTCAGTCCTTAACCTGCTTCCACAGCAGACAATTGTTCAGATACTCTCTCTATAGTTTAGGGAATTATATTTAGCTTGGATATTCCTACCACTATTCAAGCCTGCCTTCTAGGGGAAGATACTAGCTCATCTATTTTCCCTTGCTCACTTTGTATGTCAGGAAAGGTTGTGCAGTCACTTACGCAGCCACATAGTTCAGAGGAATAGTTCTGTTCCCCACATACCAGAGCCATGCTTGTAGAAACTCATGATTACCGGGATTCCATCTGCAGAAGATGGGGAGACTGCACCTGCTCCATCTGGGGCACCCTGGTGGTTTTGGCTTGGTTTGGGGTCCAGAGAATTCTCCGGTGCTATGGTGCCCACTGGGATTCTTCACTGCTGAGTGTGGCAAGATGGTGTCGGGGCGGGTTGAGGGCATGACTTCCAGCATCAGCGGCAGACTGGAAGCTGGAATGGAACTACCCAGTTCAAGTGCCCCCATGCAGTTCAAAGAAATAGTCCTAGTCCCCACATACCAGAGCCATGCTTGTAGAAGCTCATGGTGGCTGGGATTCCATCTGGAGAAGGCAACCTTTTTCTCTTTAACTGGTATTATTTTATTCCTTTTATTGCCTTATCCTGGGCTCAGTGATTTGATTTTTTAGCTTATTTCCCCCATACTCCTATTGAGTTTCTCTATTGTGTTCTTTTAGTTCAGCTGTTCTTTTAGTTCATTCCTATAGTTCAATAATTTTTGTTTGAATTTTGGCTATATGATCTCTCACATTTACTCTGCCCCTGTTGAAGCTATTTTTCATTGATTTTATCATTCTAGTGACCATAATTTCATAATTAGGATTGATGTTTTGAAGTCTTTCTTGGGAGTTTTAATAGCTTACTGGCAGTACTCAGGACTTACTCCTGGTTATTTGCTCAGGGATCACTCCAGACAGGGCTCAGAGGACCATGTGAGGTGACACGGATTGAAACTGGCTCAACAGCATACAAAGCAAGCACCCTATGGGCTGTATCCGTGGAGAGTCTTACAGTCTTCTTTTGATCCAACAGTTCAATCATTCTTCTATTGCTTCTTTGTGTATGGTCCTACGCACAGTCCTGGAAAGCTACTACAGATTCATAACCATAATTGGAAGGCAGTGTGTAACCCCAACTTCACATGGGCTTGGATTATCTCTGAGAGATTTTGTACTGTGGTGGTTATAGCACAGAAGTACAGCAGGCCTTAAATAGTTATTATTGCCTTGGAGCAGCTGTGGCATTAAAATTACATGGGTCTGGGTAGCAACTGGAGGTGTATATACAAATGCCTACTAGTTTCACAGGCCTTCAAGACTACTGGAGAATTTGTGATCGTGACAACCTGGCAGCAACTCTAGTGCCAAGATCAAGAAGACCTTGACAAGGTTGATGATGTTCAGTGTAGTGGGTGTGGTCTATAATGAAAGGTTAAAGATTGTGGGTTACAGGAAGATTCTATATGCCCATCTTTGAGCAGATTGGCAGCAACAGGTTTATAAGTTCACAAGCACCATGTTTCAACCAGGTTCCAGGTTCAAACAGGTCAGGGGAAATGATCAAAGGGCACTGGTTTGCATGCATACAGTCACTGGTCTGCTCTCACTGTGCAGAGCTGAGAAAACCATGTTGGGGTAAAGAGAGAAGTAACCAGAGTATGCCTGTTAGTGCTGACAGGGAGCAGTGGGCTGCAAAACCGCCTTGCTCACTGCCATTACTTTGGGAGATGTGCAGGGTTCTTTCTGTCTACAGGGATATGACCTGTTCACTAGCAATGAAATGTACCCTGGTAGGAGCCAGGGATAGGAGCACAGGTATACACCAAGTATTAGAATATGAAACTGGGTGCTAGGGTTTGGAGGTGACAGTCTCTCCCATATTCCTACACCTCAGAGAAAATCTTTCTGGTTCTAGTTTTCTGCTCCTTGGTGGAGTTTCTTTCTTGGCAAGAACATCTATTTACAATCATTTAGATCCTTTTCCGTCCAGTGGTGTGAAAACAGAAGTCAAGCCTTAAATAGTTGTTATTTTCTGGTAGTAGCTTTGTCTTTAAAACCATGTGGGTCTGAACAGTGACTGGGGGCATATTCAAGGTTTCAGGTCAGTTTCTATGCTGATTAATATGAGTCTTGAAGTAGATTTTTCAATAATTGTAGGAGGATGCAAAAACAGGGTTTCTTTATTCAGTTGTTTTCTTAACTGCCTGTGTTGTGGATTTCTACACATAATCTGGTGGTTATTATAATATATTCAGAAATAGTGAATCTGTTGGGTACGTGTTATTGGGGAAAATGTTCAAGAAACAAAAATCATTCTTGACTCATTCCCATGAACCACCTCTGGTGCCATGTAAGCTCTCTCACCAGCCATGATCCAGAGACTCAGAAATCTCAAAAAAGATCAAATGGCAGAATTTCTCCCAGATCCTGCACAAGGCAGAGTAGTCCCAGAGCAACGAGTTGGGTGGTGGGTGAGCCCTGCTTCTGCCCAAACAGAACCAGGGCAGCCGAAAACCTCCACACTCCACAATCCCTGCTGTGCTCTCAGCTGGACCCCCTATTGCTAGAACGAGACTCATCCAGAAATTATTTTGCTAAAAAAACTCAGTTATGTGGGTATTGTGACTAGAATCTCCAGTCTTTCATGGACTTGGGGATGGGCTACCACCCCACATCTCCCTGTATTTCCAGAAGCCTGGAAGTCATGCACATACACCAAAGCTTCCACTCAGTTAAGAATTTAACTACAACTGTATCACCCCATTAAAAATTTTGGACTCTTATTGGGTGTTGTGGTTTGCAAAAGAGGCAATGGGTGACAATAATGTTTGGTATATAGTCTACTTTCAGCATTCTTCTCCCATCCTGGGAGGATCCTCCCAACACCCTTTATTCGGTGCTCCCTTCTCTATCTGAGCTCCATGATCATTATATAATTGAAACCCAAGCACAAAAATGTGTAAGTCTGCAACTGTACCTCATGATGTCTCACTATTAAAAATTTAAAAAAATAAAATAAATTAAAAAAAATTTTGGACTTCCTGGAGTGACATCTCAAACTCTAACACTGATAAACCAAGAATAACACAAGAGATTTGATGAAATGTAATGTAGAAGGGAACCAATCTTTTTTTTCTTTTTCTTTTTCTTTTTGGGTCACACCCGGCGACACACAGGGTCGCATAGGGGTTACTCCTGGCTTTGCACTCAGGAATTACTCTTGGCGGTGCTCTGGGGACCACATGGGATGCTGGAACTCGAACCCGGGTCAGTTGCATGCAAGGCAAACACTCTACCCACTGTACCATTGTTCATCCCCAAGGGAACCAATCTTGATTAACAAAACATAAACACAGAAGGCTTAACCTGTAGAAACATCTTAGTAATCTCTTATACAAAGGCTTAATGGCTCTCTGGTGAGATACAATATTTATTAACTTTCTTCTAAGGAAATATTTTTTGATCTTCCTTTTATAAAAAGCATGTAGCACTGTAGCACTGTCCTATTGTTCATCTATTTGCTGGAGCGGACCAGTAACGTCTCCATTGTGAGACTTGTTGTTACTTTGTTTGACATATCGAATACCTCACGGGTAGCTTGCCAGGCTTTGTTGTGCAGGTGAGATGCTCTAGGTAGCTTGCGGGTTTTTCCGAGAGGGGCGGAAGAATCAAACCCGGCTCAGCCAGTTTGGCCGCATGCAAGGCGGCCTTACTTGCTGTGCTATCACTCTAGCCTATAAAAAGCAAAAAAAAATATATATTATTTATAAAAAGCAACATAAAATAAATTACTGGGGGCCGGCTATGGGGAATGCTCAAGGGGTGCTTGGGAAATTTGGAAATAATGATGGTAAGAAGATGCAACGGTGGTGGGATTGGTGTTGGTATATTGAATGTTTGTCATTAAACTAATTGACCCAATAAAGTAATTTTAAAAATTGTTCTTAGTATAGTCTTTAACTTTATGATGTAAAATGTAAATATTTCTAATATGCATGTCTATTTTGTGGGAAACGGGTACTTTTTTAATAAAAGTGCATAATAGACTAAGATATATATATATATATATATATATATATATGAAAAAGGTGAGTCTGTAGTTTTCAAGCACTATCATAACAAGGTACCACAAAATCTGTGTGGTTTTAACAGCAGAAATTAATTTTATCGCTCTGCTGGAAGCCACAAACCCAAGATCAAGGTATGGGAATAATTGCTTATTTAAAGTCTCTTTCTTTGGCTGTATCTGATTGTCTTCATATGGTCTTCCTTTTCTGAGTGTCTGTGATCTAATCTCTTATTATAAGGAATCTGATGTAACTATATTAATCCTTTCCTCGTAACTTCATTTTCACCTGTTCATTTTCTCTTTAAAACTCTTAGTAGTTAGGACTTCAACATAAAGATATTTTGGAGGACACAAATCAATCTATAACAGTGAGTAATTAAAGGTGTCCTGCAAATTCCAGGCAAAACACTTTTCCATTTTTATAGTACTGAACTCTGAGACTCCTAAACAAATACAAAGCTGCTCTTTGGGGAATTATGGAGCAGCTCCTAACAGCGTACTGTTAACGCTATTAACAGCTCTAATTCTCATGTTTAAACAGTATTTATTTTGTGCCACCCTTACCCAATTATCTACCCCCTGCACCTTCCATCATCAACCAGTTTTCCCATTTTAGTGACACTGAAAAACTTTACAAATATTTAGATATCATTGATTAAAGAGTAAAAGAAGAGAGAAAAATTTCTGCCATAGAGACACAGGATTTTGTAGATGTAAAAAAGTAAGAAATTATTAAGTGTTAGAACTTTAAAAATCTAAATTCTGTACATTATAATCTCATAAAATGTCTTGTGTTACTCATATTCAGGGGAAATTAAGAGTATACTTTCTAAGAATGCATCCTTTAAAAGAAGAGCACCATATAATTTATGTCCATTTTATTGTTATTAAAGATAACTGTGATTTTCTAAAATATCCTTTGCGTCAAGATTGTTATGGTAATTGGACTTTAAGATCAAATTTTGGAACTTTTTTTTTCTCTAATGAAATTGTAGTACTGTAGCACTGTCCTCCCATTGTTCATTGATTTGCTCAAGCGGGCACCAGTAACGTCTCACAACAAATTGTGATACTTGTTGTTATTGTTTTCGACACTACTTCCACTACCCAGCCGTCGCCACACTCCAGGACGCTTTCCGGACCCACGTGGCAGCTCTGGCCGAAACCCACGCACAACTGAAGACCCACAGAACAAGATAAGCGGAACTCCCTGAGACCTTGGACTCCAGGCTCGGCGGACCCAGGGACAGAGCTTCTCTGCTTGCTCCCACCAACCACAGCCATTGCCACACTCCAGGATGCTTTTCGGACCCACGCGGCCGCTTCGTACCCGCGTGACACATCATAAGACACTAAATACCCATCTTCCGGAATTGTCGTACTGTATTTGATAGGGTTCAAATATGGTAACACCTACAAGGGTGATTAGAGGTCACCCCAAAAGCCTCTATCCCTCTCGGAAAGACTGGCAAGCTACCGAGAGTATTCCGCCCGCACAGAAGAGCCTGACAAGCTATCCGTTGTGTATTCGATATGCCAAAACCAGTAACTACAACTGGTCTCATTCACCTGACCCTGAAGGCTTCACCGACATGGCAGCACTGAGAAGGATGAGAAAGGAGAGGCCAACAAAATCTCAAGGTCGACCTAGGCTGCCATAATGAAGGAAGACAAAAATGATCGTCTGTACTTTCAATGCACATACGCTAGCATCAGATGCATCCATTGAGGACCTGATGGTACAAGCGCGAATGATCAAGTATGACATCATTGGTCTGACCGAGACAAGAAGGCACGAATCTCACCATGCCATTTTCGACACTGGAGAAGAATTGTTCCTCGGAAAATGCGATAAAAGAGGTGTTGGAGGCGTCGGTGTCCTTGTCAACACAAACTAGGCCAAGAGCATTGATTCATTCGAATGCCTAACAACCCGAATCGGAGTTTACATTTGAATAGATGTGGCTCACTGCCTGCAGTTTCTATCTTCGTTGTCTACGCACCAACATCTCATTATGATGAAAGAGAAATCGAGAAGTTCTACATGGAGCTAGAGAATTTCTATAAAGAAGACCACACCTTCTACAAGATCATTGTGGGTGATTTTAATGCCAAGATAGGACCGAGAAGATCAGCTGAAGAACTTCACATCGGGACCCATGGCCTAGAATGGAACGAACAGGGTGAGAGACTGTCTGAGTTCATCATGTCGACCAAGACCATTCATGGTAACTCACAGTTCCAGAAGGCAGAATCTAAACGATGGACATGGGAGTCTCCCGGTGGACGATTCCACAACGAAATAGACCACATCATATTCAATCGATGGTTTTGCCTGACTGATGTCGCTGTTGTCCCAAAATTTCGAACGGGATCGGACCACCGTCTCCTTTGTGCAAAATTCTACTTCACAGAGCGGGGAGAAAGGGCTGCAAAGTTTAAAAAGAGAACTCCCAGAATGACCACCAACTGGGAACTCTTTGGTACTATTGCGGCAACATGGGAAGATGCCATTGTTGACAACATTGACGAGGAATACGATCGACTGGTTCAGCACCTCCATGAATGTGCGAGGAATGCCAAGAGACAGCCACAAAAAATCGCCTGTCTTCGAAAACTCTTGAGCTAATTCGCCAGCATGGTTTGGCGCATGCCTCAGGCAACCGCAAGCTAACTCCGAGCTCGCAAAGCAGTGCAGAGATGCGATCAAGGAAGACCTCAGAGAGAAGAGCAGAAGTACTGGTAGATGCGACAGAAGCCGGGAAAAGTATTCATAACGCCCGCCTGTCCTTCGCCAACTACAAGACCAAAATGACTGCCCTCCGACGTCCTGATGGATTCATCACATCCTCCAGAACGGCAATGGAGAAGATTTTCCATGACTTCTACTCAAATCTCTTTGATAGCCATGTCCACTTGCTGACATACCAAATTCCACAGGATGGATATGTCGTTCCCAACATTCTCCCTTCCGAAATCTGACACGCCATTTCGTCAGTAAAGAAACAAACAGCACCCGGCCCAGACAATGTCAGATCTGAACACCTGAAGAACCTGCTGTCAGTACTCATCAATACACTGGCTCGGCTCTTCACTCACTACCTGTCTGAATGCAAGGTTCCGTCCCAATGGAAAACCAACAGGACCATACTACTGTTCAAGAAGGGAGACATCCATGACATTGGCAACTATCACCCGATCTGCCTATTGTCTGTCATCTACAAGTTGTTCACTTGAGTCATCCTGAATAGGATTGGCAGAACACTAGATGAAGGACAACCATGCGAGCAAGCCAGGTTCCGCAAAGGATTCAGCACCATCGACCATATCCACACGATAACCAAGCTCATTGAGGTTTCTTGGGAGTTCAAGATGCCGCTCTGTTTAACGTTCATTGATTTAAAGAAGGCCTTTGATTCTGTTGAGATGGAAGCGGTCATTGAAGCCCTAGCCAATCAGGGCATTCAAGCCCAATACATCAGGATCCTCCGTGAGCTGTATTGCAGATTCACTACCAGGATCTCACCATCCTACAAAGAAGTGATCGTTGATGTCAAGAGAGGGGTGCGGCAGGGTGATACCATTTCACCGAAACTCTTCAGTGCCACCCTCGAGAACATCATGTGACGACTGGAATGGGAAGGAATGGGAGTGAAGATAGATGGTCGGCAACTACACCACCTCCGCTTTGCTGATGACATTGTTTTAATAACACCAAACATCAGCCAAGCGGCGCAAATGCTGGCCAACTTTGACCGTGAGTGTGGAAAGGTAGGACTACAGCTGAATCTTACGAAGACAATGTTTCTGAGAAACAGCCTCGTTCCTGACACCCCATTCGCTCTCAATGGAACAACCATCTCCGAATGCAACAGCTATGTGTACCTAGGTCGAGAAGTCAACATGACAAATGACCTGGCACCCGAGCTGCGCAGGAGGAAGAGAGCGGCTTGGAACACCTTCAAGAACGTCAAAGAAATAGCTAAGAAGACGAAGAACCTACGGCTCCGGGCACATCTCTTTGATTCCACTGATCTTCCTGCATTAACATTTGCCTCAGAGACCTGGGCCCTACGCAAACAGGATGAGAACGCTATTCAGGTCTCCCAAAGAAGAATAGAAAGAGCTATGCTTGGAATATCACGTTTCACTCAAATGAGAGAAAGAATCCGGAGTTCTGACATCCGTCGACGATCAAGAATCAGGGACGCTGTCTCATTTGCCAAGGTGTCAAAAATCAGATGGGCTGGTCACGTAATGAGATTTAAAGACGACCGCTGGACTAGAGCTGTTACCGTCTGGATTCCAAGGGATGTCAAAAGACCGCGTGGCCGCCCACCTACCAGATGTCAGACTTCTTCGTCAAGATCATGAACGATCGGTTTGAGGATCTTCATGTTCCCGGAGCGAACAGATGCCATTGGGCTACACTAGCACGCGACAGGGACAAATGGAGACGTTACTGGCGCCCATCGAGCAAATCGACGACTAACTTGAAGTTAAGTGATTAAGTGATTGTTTTTGGCATATCAAATACTTCACGGGTAGCTTGCCAGACTGTGCCGTGTGGGCGAGATACTCTCGGTCGCTTGCCAGGCTCTCTGAGAGGGGCAGAGGAATCGAACTGAGGTCAATCGCATGCAAGGGAAAAGCCCTACCCACTGTGCTATTGCTCCAGCCCTCTAATGAAATTAGAACCCTTTATTTATCAAAAAGTATTAGCTTTTTGGGTTTTATTTCAGACTATATAGAATATTTTTTTCACTTTCCTCCAATCCAAGGCATAGCAACATAACTATGAAATTACACATAGCAAGGTCTATAGTGGTTATCTAAGGCAGATTAATATTGAATACAGTTAAGCCTTTGCAGCCCTTTCTCCCCGCTCTGTGAAGTAGAATTTTGCACGAAGGAGACGGTGGTCCGATCCCGTTCGAAATTTTGGGACAACAGCGACATCAGTCAGGCAAAACCGTCGATTGAATATGATGTGGTCTATTTCGTTGTGGAATCATCCACCGGGAGACTCCCATGTCCATCGTTTAGATTCTGCCTTCTGGAACTGTGAGTTACCATGAATGGTCTTGGTCGACATGATGAACTCAGACAGTCTCTCACCCTGTTCGTTCCATTCTAGGCCATGGGTCCCGATGTGAAGTTCTTCAGCTGATCTTCTCGGTCCTATCTTGGCATTAAAATCACCCACAATGATCTTGTAGAAGGTGTGGTCTTCTTTATAGAACTTCTCTAGCTCCATGTAGAACTTCTCGATTTCTCTTTCATCATAATGAGATGTTGGTGCGTAGACAACGAAGATAGAAACTGCAGGCAGTGAGCCACATCTATTCAAATGTAAACGTCCGATTCGGGTTGTTAGGCATTCGAATGAATCAATGCTCTTGGCCAAGTTTGTGTTGACAAGGACACCGACGCCTCCAACACCTCTTTTATCGCATGTTCCGAGGAACAATTCTTCTCCGGTGTCGAAAACAGCATGGTGAGATTCGTGCCTTCTTGTTTCGGTCAGACCAATGATGTCGTACTTGATCATTCGCGCTTGTACCATCAGGTCCTCGATGGATGCATCTGATGCTAGCATACGTGCATTGAAAGTACAGACGATCATTTTTGTCTTCCTTCGTTGTGGCAGCCTAGGTCGGCCTTGAGATTTTGTCGGCCTCTCCTTTCTCATCCTTCTCAGTGCTGCCATGTCGGTGAAAATCAGATGGGCTGGTCACGTAATGAGATTTAAAGACGACCGTTGGACTAGAGCTGTTACTGATTGGATTCCACGGGATGTCAAGAGACCGCGTGGCCGCCCACCTACCAGATGGTCAGACTTCTTTGTCAAGATCATGAACGATCGGTTTGAGGCGCTCCATGTTCCCAGAGCGAAGAGATGCCATTGGGCTACACTAGCACGCGACAGGGACAAATGGAGACGTTACTGGCGCCCGCTCGAGCAAATCGACGACTAACGGGAAGTTAAGTGATTAAGTTAAGTGACAGTTAAGCCTAGCCATTTAAAACTATTTATAATGCAATTCAAAATTAAAAGCCTTAACTTAGAATTAATCATAATATTCAGGAGTTTGGGCATATATACAACTCAATAAAACCTTAGTAAATAACAATTAGATAACAATCTATGTAAGAGGTTTATTTGGCTTTGAATAAATGAATACGATCAAGCTTTAGATTTGAAAACCAAAACATAATTTGTATTCGACTTAATGTCAAGATTTTATTTTTCTCTTTACATAATTTCTTTAACTTGAATTAACTCCCTTATTAGCTATGATATTGATGATGATATGATGTTTCATTAGTTTTAAGTCTTGACATCCTTCTACTATAATTTTTAATATTAGTAAATTAGATATTAAAAAAACTAGACAAAATTACTAATTATAATGGATAGTACTAAGAATAACATTCATGTCAATATTTCCTTTATGACTTCTACATTATAATTGCATGTGTTAAACCCAATCTGAAAAGATGCAGAGATGCAACTCCCTGCCCCAATCACAATATTCACTTGAAAAAAAATCATAAGTACCTCCAAAATTAATCAATCTTAAATGAAGACTCATGAGAAAAGAACAAGCTGCTTTACATTAAGATAACAAATATAAAGGTGCTCAGACATGCTCTTATTATGGAACACTGTACTCCATGGTGCTCACTTGTTTAATTGTTTTCAGTTCCATTACCCACTCCCTCCCTCCCTGATTTTTTTGACCAAAAGTTAATCACTATACATGTCATTTTCTTAAAACTCCCTTACCAAATAGATTCTGATTGAGTTTGCTTTTTGGGGGGGGTCACACCCAGCCAATATTCAGGGGTTACTCCTGGCTCTGAACTCAGGAGTTACTCCTTGCAGTGCTCAGGGGACCATATGGGATGCTGGGAATCAAACCCGGGTTGGCCACATGCAAGGCAAACGCCCTACCTGCTGTGCTATCTCTCCAGCCCAGATTCTTTTTTGAGTTTGGGCAATGAGAACCACCAGTCGAATCAATTACCCATACTCAAAGTCTATTGACATCACCTCCCTTCTAAATCCTTCCAGCCTTTGAGGAGATAGCAGCTTTTTTACTGATGTTTGTATCTGAATTTTCCTCATTGCTTCGTGTGCCTTTTCAATTCCCTAAACATGTTGGAATTAGCTTTTTATTCTCCTTATAGTTCTTGTTGTCTAGAATGCGCTAATTGAATTCCCTAGTATGAATTTTATTTTCCTGATTAAAATCTAATTTAAATGCTTCCCAAATATGACTTAAGTTAGGTGTAAAAACTCAGCCAAATATAGTGGTCTGAGAGTGGGTGCAGGAGTCTATTATCACCAAGATGTAAGGAGTTTCTATGAAAACACAGACTCGGGAAGGCAAGAATAGACATGGAATCTAACTGAACTGGATCTTAGCCAGGATAGCAACAAAACATTTTTTTTTTTGGAATGTCTGATCCCAGACAGAAATAATAAAGGAAAAGATGAAAAGGATATTATAAAAATGGAACCAGTTATTGCACTTTATCAAGAAAACTGTACCTTCACAAGAAGAGATGTCTTCCACTCAGGATTCACTGAGCCTTTAGAAGAATCTATCACTGAGGAATGTAAGAATGGAGAAAAGCAAGGAATTCATTCTCTGGGTCCTTCCCATATTCCAACATCCTTAGTTTATTTCTCTTTATTGTGGAATAGTTGACATATAATATTAGTCTTAGATATGTAAGAATGTCTGTTCAATATGTCATCTATGGCAACATGGTCAACACAATGAGACTTGTTAATGTTAGATACTTAACATTTTTCTTCTGATAGGATCTTTTTTCCTTTTATCTATCATTTCAATTTTGTTGGCTATTTTCAAGCATACAAAAATTTTTATTCAGAAAATCCTTTCTGTACCTCCCTACCTCTACTTGTGGCTAATATTCATTTTCCCCACTACCCAGCCACCGCCATGCTCCAGGACGCTTTCCGGACACTTGGGCTGAGACTCACGCATGAGTGAAGCCCTACAGAACAAGGGACGTGGAACTCTTGGATTCCAGGCTCAATGGACCCGGGAACAGAGATCCTTTGCCTGCTCCCAGCAGCCCGGCAGACCTCCACTGCCTCCACTACCTCCACTACCCAGCCACCACCACGCTCCAGGACACTTTATGGACCACCCAGCTTCATCAGAGACACTTAATATGAGATTACCACACCATATTTGATGGGGTTCAAATATGGTTTGAACCATGGGAAAACCTGCAAGGATGATTAGAGACTGCCCTGAAAGCCTCTATCACTCTCGGAGAGCCTGGCAAGCTATCGAGAATATCCTGCCCGCACAGCAGAGCCTGGCAAGCTATCTGTGGTGTATTCGATACGCCCAAACCAGTAAATACAATGGGTCTCATTCCCTTGACCCTGAAAGAGCCACCAATACAGCAGCGTTAAGAAGGATGAGGAAGGAGAGGCTGATAAAATCTCAGGGCCGAACTAGGCTGCCAAAATGAAGAAGGACAAAAATGACTATCTGTACTTCCAATGCACATACGCTGGCATCTGATGCATCCATTGAAGACCTGATGGTGCAAGCGCAAAAGATCAAGTATGACATCATTGGTCTGACGGAGACAAGAAGGCATCAATCACATCACGCCGTTTTCGACACTGGAGAAGAACTGTTCCTCGGAACATACGGCAAAAGAGGCATCGGTGGTATAGGTATCCTTGTCAACACAAACTTGGCCATGAGTATTGATTAATTTGAATGCCTAACAACCTGAGTCGGATAATTACACTTGAATAGATGTGGCTCACTGCTGGCAGTTTCTATCTTCATTGTCTATGCACCCAAAGGAGAAATTGAGAAGTTCTACTTGGAGCTGGAGGAGTTCTGTAAAGAAGACCACACCTTCTACAAGATCATTGTCAGTGATTTTAATGCCAAGAGAGGACCAAGAAGATCACCTGAAGAACCATTGGGACCAATGGCCTAAAATGGAACAAACAGGGTGAGAGACTCTCTGAGTTCATCATGTCAACCAAGACCATCCATGGTAACTCACAATTCCAGAAGGCTGAATATAAGCGTTGGACATGGGAGTCTCCCAGTGGACGATTCCATAATGAAATTTACCACATCATATTCAATCAATGGTTTTGCCTGACCGATGTCGCTGTTTCCCCAAATTTCAAATGGGATTGGACCACCGTCTTCTTTGTGCAAAATTCTAATTCACGGAGTGGGAAGAAAGGGCTGCAAAGTTTAAGAAGAGAAGTCCCAGAACAACCACCAACTGGGAACTCTTTGGCACTATTGAGGCAACATGGGAAGATGCCATCGTTGACAACATTCGATGAGGAATACTATTGACTGGTTCAGCACCTCCACGATTATGTAAGGAACGCCAAGAGAGAGAGAGAGAGTTAGCCACAAAAAGATGCCTGTCTTCGAAAACTCTTGAGCTCATTTGCCACTGTGGCTTGGCGCAAGCTTCAGGCAACCGCAAGCGAATGTCCAAGCTAGCAAAGCAGTGCAGAGAAGCAACCAAGAAAGACCTCAAAGAGAGAATAGCAGCAGTGCTTGCAGATGTGGCAGAAGCCAGGAAAAACTTTTGCAACACCCACCTGTCCTTCGCCAATTACAAGAACAAGATGACTGCCCTCCAATATCCTGATGGATCTATCAAATATTCCAGAAGGGCAATGGAGAAGATTATCTATGACTTCTATTCGGATCTCTTTGATAGTCATGTCCACCTTCCCACATACCAAATTCCACAGGATAGATATGTCACTCCCAACGTTCTGCCTCCGAAATCCAACATATCATTTCATCTGTAAAGAAGCGAAGAGCACCCGGCCCAGACAAGGTCAGACCCAAACACATGAAGAAATTGACGTCAGTACTCATCAATACACTGTCTCGGCTCTTCACACGCTACCTATCTGAATGCAAGGTTCTGTCCCAATGGAAAACCAGAAGGACCATATTACTGTACAAGAAGGGAGTCATCCACGACATTGGCAACCATCTCCTGATCTGCCTCTTGTCTGTCGTTTGCAAGCGGTTCACTCAAGTCATTCTGAATAAGATTGGCATAACACTAGATAAAGTACAACCATGGGAGCAAGTCAGGTTCCAAAAAGGATTCAGCATGATCGACCATATACACATGTTAACCAAGCTCATTGAAATTTCTCGGGAGTTCAAGATGCTGCTCTCTCTAACGTTTATTGATTTAAAGAAGGCCTTTGATTCTGTCGAGACCTAAGTGGTCTTCGAAGTCCTAGGCAAACAGGATGGTCAAACTCAACACATCAGAATCCTCCTTGAGCTCTATTATGAATTCACTACCATGGTGTAACTATTCTACAAGGAAGTGATCATCCATGTCAAGAGAGGGGTTTGGCAGGGTGATACCATTTGACCAAAACTCTTCAGTGCCACCCTCAATAATGTCATGTGATGACTGGAATGGGAAGGAATGAGAGTGAAGATAGACAGTCAGCAACTACACCACCTCTGCTTTGCTGATGACATCGTTCTAATAACACCAAACATTAGTCAAGCGGCACACATGCTGGCCAACTTCGACCGTGAGGGATGGAGGAATCAAACCTGGGTCAGCTGTGTTCAAGGCATAGGCCCTACCCGCTGTGCTATATATATATTCCACATTGTTAAATCAAAATAACCTGGGATGTCATTCTTGTTTTCCAAGCAACCAATATAAATTACCATGAACACAGTCACTTTAAACAAAAGAAATGTAATCAATCATAGTTTTAGGATTGTACTCTATTTATTTATTACGTGGCACTCAGTGCTTGCTCCTGACTCTGCGCTCAGGAGTCACTGAGTGCCTGGGGATCATATAGGGAGCCAGGATGAACCCTAGTTGGTCACTAACAAGGCAAGTGCACTATCCACTACACTATTGCTCTGGCCCAACCCTAGTTGGTCACTAACAAGGCAAGTGCACTATCCACTACACTATTGCTCTGGCCCAGGACTTCACTTTTCTGAATACAAAATATTTTTAATTTAAAAAAATTCATTAAAGACCCATGATTTACAAAGCTACTCATAGAGGAGCCTTAGGCATTAAATATTCCAACACCAACCCCACCACTAGTGTTTACTACCTTCCACTGGTGTCCCCACCACCTCACCTCCACCTGCCACCTTGACAGGTACATTTCAAAGTTCGGTGTTTGTAATTTAGATCTCATGTTTCTAATATTATTTTGGATATATAACTATACCACTGTGCCACATCAGTAGTGCATCTGATGTCCAAACTTTCCTTTCTCGTCTTTTTTTTTTGTGAGTCAAAAAAAAAAAACCCACCAACATATAACTAAACAAGAAGTTTAAGCAATCCCGGGCTTAAAGTTATATAATAACTGAAGACAGAATAAAGATTTCTAAAATACTGTTATTTTTTAAAAAGATAACTTGCTTCTTGCCTATTTTATCTGTCATATGTCAGAAACTAACCAAAATAATTTAGGGAAAGGTCCATTAAAGTAAATCAGATTGATGCATCCCAGCAGAACTTGGCCTGAAATAGAACTCTTTAAGCTCTCTCCTCTAATTGTTTTCTTCCCTTCCTTCTAATTGGTTTCCATTGGAGCACTTTCTTAATAAATTACTTACACAAATTTATCTTAGAGACTGGTTTCTCCTCCTGACCTACATGATATGTGGGATCATAACAGATATAAAACCTGTATTCCTTTCTGCGGGGGATTCATATGCATAAAATGAAGTAATTCTCAAGGAGTTTTTTCTACCATGCTGAATTTGATTTATTCAAGTTATATACATATTTTTCATTTGAAAGTGAATCTCTAATAATAGATCTAGAAACAGGGTGATTAAAGGTATTCTTAGAATCTTAAGGATTATCCTTTTGTGTTTGTAAAAAATCTGTCCAGCTCTGGCATAGTAATGGATCTGGCCATTTGGTTTTGTTTCTCTAAATTAGCCAAGAACAAGAATTATCAAAGCTTTTTGATTTACTGGAGTCTGGCTTTAAATAGCTTAATGAGTCATTCCTGACAAGCTTGCAAACAGATCTCTAGCTGTATTCAGACTTTAATCTTTGTGGTGGTGAGGTGGGTTTCCCCTGCTTTATTTTAATCTAACAACACAAGAAATGCTAGCCACACAAATTAAAACAAGTAAAGAGTTAACCTTAAAAATGACCAGAGTCCAGATGGCAGCATGGAAGTCATCAGCGGCATTTAATCTTCCAAAGGATTTATCACTGCAGTAACTCAGTCTTTCATGTGGCTCTGCCACAATTCTTTGGACGCGCGTGCGCGCGCGCGCACACACACACACACACACAGAATATGGAGTTCATGGACTTGCTATTGTACCATTAACAGGGATTTAAAACAAGACCCTTGAAGTAGAAGGGTTACCTGGAGAGTCATGCAGTCTTTGTCATCAGGAGCTGTAAAGACAGTTACACTGGTGACAGGATATTTATGTTTCTTTGTGTACTTAATAGTCATCTACTGGTTTCATCTCACTCTTCTTTTTCCCTCGTTTCCAGCTCCAACTAATGCCTCATTTTAGCTATTTTATAACCTCTTCCTTCTGTTGTGTCATGGATTTTTTTAAAATTTTTTTCCCTTTATTTTATTTTATTTTTTTTAAAGTTGTAGATTTACAAATTTTTGTGCTTTGGTTTCAATTATACAATGATCAGATACCCATCCCTCCACCAGTGCCCATTTTCCACCACCATGGATAATATCCCTCCCACCCCCATCCCCCCATCCCCCCTGTCTCTGTGGCAGGGCAATCCCCTGTGTTCTCTCTCTCCTTTTGGGTGTTGTGGTCTGCAAAAGAGGCATTGAGTGGCAAACATGTTCAGTCCATAGTCTACTTTCGACATGCATCTCCCCTCCTGGGAGGATCCTCCAAACATCCTTTATTTGGTGCTCCCTTCTCTATCTGAACTGCCCTTTCCTCTAGGATACCGGGCTAGCCTCTAAGTTATGGAGTAATCCTCCTGGTGCTGATCTCAGCTATTCTTGGGTATTAATCTCATACTTTGTTACTTTATATCCCCCAGATGAATGCAATCTTTCTATGTCTATCCCTCTCTTTCTGACTCATTTCGCTTAGCATGATACTTTCCATATTGTACCACTTGTATGTAAAGTTCATGACTTCATCTTTTCTAAGAGCTACATAGTACTCCATTGTGTAGATGTACCAAAGTTTCTTTAACCAGTCATCTGTTCTTGGGCATTCAGGTTTCTTCCAGTTTCTGGCTATTGTAAAGAGTGCTGCAATGAACAAACAAGTGCAGATGTCACTTCGACTATACATTTTTGTCTCTCTGGGATATATTCCCAGGAGTGGTATTGCTGGGTCAAATGGGATCTCAATTTCTAATTTTTTGAGAATCGTCCATACTGTTTTCCAGAAGGGCTGAACCAGTGGACATTCCCACCAACAGTGAAGGAGTGTCCCTTTCTCGCCACATCCACGCCAGCATCGGTTGCTTTTGTTCTTTTGAATGTGGGCCAGTCTCTGAGGTGTGAGATGGTATCTCATTGTGGTTTTGATCTGCATCTCCCTGATGATAAATGATGTAGAGCATTTTCTCATGTGCTTTTTTGCCATTCGGATTTCTTCTTTGAGAAAGTTTCTGTTCATTTCATTGCCCCATTTTTGGATGGGGTTGGATGTTTTCTTCTTGTGGAGTTTAACCAGTATTTTGTATATCCTGGATATCAACCTCTTGTCAGATGTGTATTCGGTGAATATCCTTTCCCATTCTGTAGACTGTCTTTGTATTTTGGTCACTGTTTCTTTGGAGGTGCAGAAGCTTCTTAGTTTAAGATAGTCCCATTTATCTATCTGTGTTTTCACTTGCTCGGCCAGTGGCGTGGCATCTTTGAAGATACCATTAGCTTCAATGTCATGGAGGGTTTTGCCAACTTTATCTTCAATGTACCTTATGGCTTCTGGTCTGATGTTGAGGTCTTTAATCTATTTTGATCTTACTTTTGTACATGGTGTTAGGCAGAGTTCTGAGCCTATTTTTTTGCATGTAGCCGTCCAGTGATGCCAACACAATTTATTAAAGAGGCTTTCCTTACTCCACTTCACATTACTTGCACCTTTATCAAAGATTAGATGAGCATATGATTGAGGAGAGATGTCAGTGTATTCAACCCTGTTCCATTGGTCTGCAGTTCTGCTTTTGTTCCAGTACCATGCTGTTTTAATTATTACTGCTTTGTAGTACAGTTTGAAGTTCGGGAGGTTGATTCCTCCCATTTTCTTTTTCCCAAGAATTGCTTTAGCTATTCGTGGGGGCTTTTTGTTCCATATAAATTTCAAGAGTGTTTGCTCCATTTCTTTGAAGAATGTCATGGGTATCCTTATAGGGATTGCATTGAATTTATACAATACTTTCGGTAGTATTGCCATTTTGACAATGTTAAGTCTCCCGACCCATGAGCAGGGGATATCTTTCCATTTCCTCATGCCCTCTTTTATTTCCTGAAGTAGCGTTTTGTAGTTTTCTTTGTACAGGTCCTTTACTTCCTTAGTTAAGCTGATTCCTAGGTACTTGATTTTCTGGGGCACAATTGTGAATGGGATTGTTTTTTTCATGTTGCTTTCTTCTCTCTCACTGTTTGCGTATAGGAAAGCCATGGACTTTTGGGTATTGATTTTATAACCTGCAACTTTACTATACGAGTCTATTGTTTCTAGGAGTTTTTTGGTGGAAGTTATTGGGTTCTCTAAGTAGAGTATCATATCATCTGCGAATAGTGATTTCTTGATTTCTTCCTTTCCTACCTGAATGCCCTTAACATCTTTTTCCTGCCTAATCGCTATTGCAAGTACTTCCAGTACTATATTGAACAGCAGTGGAGAGAGTGGGCATCCCTGTCTCGTCCCTGATCTTAGAGGGAAGGCTCTCAGTTTTTCCCCATTGAGGATGATGCTTGCTGTAGGCTTGTGGTAGATGGCTTTAATTATGTTGAGGAAGGTCCCCTCTATACCCATTTTGGCTAGGATTTTCATCATAAAGGGGTGCTGGATCTTATCAAATGCTTTCTCTGCATCTATTGATATGATCATATGCTTTTTATCTTTTCTTTTGTTGATATGGTGGATTATGTTGATTGATTTCCGAATGTTAAACCATCCTTGCATCCCTGGGATGAATCCTACTTGGTCATGGTGTATGATCTTTTTGATGAGTAGTTGGATTCTATTTGCTAGTAGTTTGTTGAGGATCTTTGCATCTGTGTTCATCAGGGATATCGGCCTGTAATTCTCTTTCTTTGTGGTATCTCTGTCTGCTTTTGGTATCAGTGTGATATTTGCTTCGTAGAAACTGTTCGGAAGTGTTTTTGATATTTCAATTTCGTGGAAAAGCTTAAAGAGCATCGGGAGTAAGTCCTCTTTAAAGATTTGGAAGAATTCACTAGTGAATCCATCCGGGCCAGGGCTTTTGTGCTTGGGGAGACTTTTTATTACCATTTCAATTTCCTTGATGGTGATAGGTCTGTTCAGGTATTCCAGGACTTCTTGGTTCAGCCTTGGGAGTCTGTAGGAGTCTAGGAATTTATCCATTTCCTCGATGTTTTGATGTTCCGTGGCATAAAGCTTCTCAAAGTACTCCCTGAGGATCCTCTGAATTTCTGTGGTTTCTGTTGTAATGACCCCCTTTTCATTTCTGATTCGGTTTATTAGGGTTTTCTCTCTCCCTTTCTTTGTGAGTTTTGCTAGAGGCTTATCGATCTTGTTAATTTTCTCAAAGAACCAGCTTTTGGTTTCATTGATCTTTCGGATTGTTTTTTGGGTTTCCATCTCGTTAATCTCTGCTCTGAGTTTTATTATTTCCTTTCTCCTGTTCGGGTTGTGCTCCTTTTTTTGGTCCTTCTCCAAGCTCTTAAGCTGTGAGGTTAGGTTACTTATGTGTGCTCGCTCCTCCTTCCTGAGGAATGCTTGTAGAGCTATAAACTTTCCTCTTAACACAGCCTTTGCTGTGTCCCATAAGTTTTGGTAACTCGTGTTCTCATTTTCATTCGTTTCTAGGAATCTTTTGATTTCCTCTTTGATTTCCTGTCTAATCCACTCGTTGTTCAATAGTGCACTGTTTAATTTCCAGGTGTTTGATTTAGTTTTCTGTTTTTGTGTGTGATTTACTTCTAATTTCAGCGCATTATGGTCTGAAAAGATTGTTGATACAATCTCTACCTTCTTAATTTTATGGAGGCATGTTTTGTGGCTCAGCATGTGGTCTATCTTGGAGAATGTTCCATGTACGCTTGAGAAGAATGTGTATTCAGCTTTTTGTGGATGAAGTGTCCTGTATATATCTACTACGTCCCTTTCTTCCATTGTTTCCCTCAAATGAAGTATGTCCTTGCTAAGCTTGAGTCTGGTTGATCTATCAAGAGGTGACAAAGCTGTGTTGAAGTCTCCCACTAGTATTGTGTTGCTATTGATGTCTTTTTCCAAATCTATGAGTAGTTGTTTTAAGTACTTTGCTGGTCTCTCATTAGGTGCATATACATTTATTATTGTAAGTTCTTCCTGTTGTACAGATCCTCTGATCAATAAGAAATGGCCTTCACTGTCTCTTATGACCTTCCTCACTCTGAAATCGATGTGGTCTGATATAAGGATGGCTACCCCAGCTTTTATATGGGAGCTGTTTGCCTGTAGGATTGTTTTCCAGCCTTTGACTCTGAGTCTGTGTTTGCTTTGACTATTGAGATGCGTTTCTTGCAGGCAGCAGAATGTTGGGTTCAATTTTCTAATCCATCCTGCCACTCTACGTCTTTTAATTGGTGCGTTTAGCCCATTGACATTGAGAGAGATTATTGTTATGGGATTTTGTCCCATTGTTCTGTTAAAATTTGGTGTATTTGAGGGGCCTTTCTTGCCTTAAAGTAACCCATTTAGTTGTTCTTGTAACCATGGTTTTGAGTCTATGAAGTTCCTGAGCTGTTGTTTGTCTGTGAAACTGTGTGTTGTTCCTTCTATTATGAATGAGAGTCTTGCTGGGAAAAGTATTTTGGGGGAGGCATTTATTTCATTGAGTTTTTTTACTATGTCCCACCACTGTTTTCGGGCCATGAGGGTTTCATCAGAAAAATCAGCTGTGAATTTTAAGGATGCTCCTTTGTAAGAGATTTCTTCGATCTTGCTGCTTTCAGAATTTTGTCTCTGTCTAAGGTTTTGGTCATTTTGATCAGAATGTGTCTTGGGGTATTTTTATTCGGATTTCTTCTAGCTGGTACCCTTCGGGCCTCCTGAATGTGGTCACAAGTTTTCTTCAGCTCTGGAAATGTTGTAGCAATGATTTCTTTGACAGTTTCTTCTTCATCGAGGTTTTCTTCCTGTCCCTCTGGGACTCCAATAATTCTTATGTTACCCCTCTTGGCTTCATCACGATCTTCTCTTGCCATCTGTTCCCGAATTGTGAGTCTCTTTTCCATTTTCTGCTCTTTTCTGGAGAGTCTCTGAACTTCATCTTCGAGCTCACTGATTCTGTTCTCAGCCGCTCTTACTCTGCTGCTGAGGCCTTCCACTGAGCTTTTCAATTCGCCTACGAGATTTTTCAGGTCTGACATTTCTGATTGCATTTTCCTCATTTCTGCCTTCAGATCCTCTTGTCTTCTATTGGCATTGGTTTCCATTGTTTCTTTTTTTTTTTTTTTTTTTTTTTCCCTTTATTTTATTTTATTTTTTTTAAAGTTGTAGATTTACAATTTTTTGTGCTTTGGTTTCAATTATACAATGATCAAATACCCATCCCTCCACCAGTGCCCCTTTTCCACCACCATGGATAATATCCCTCCCACCCCCATCCCCCCATCCCCCCGTCTCTGTGGCAGGGCAATCCCCTGTGTTCTCTCTCTCCTTTTGGGTGTTGTGGTCTGCAAAAGAGGCATTGAGTGGCAAACATGTTCAGTCCATAGTCTACTTTCGACATGCATCTCCCCTCCTGGGAGGATCCTCCAAACATCCTTTATTTGGTGCTCCCTTCTCTATCTGAATAGCCCTTTCCTCTAGGATACCCGGCTGGCCTCTAAGTTATGGAGTAATCCTCCTGGTGCTGATCTCAGCTATTCTTGGGTATTAATCTCATACTTTGTTACTTTATATCCCCCAGATGAATGCAATCTTTCTATGTCTATCCCTCTCTTTCTGACTCATTTCGCTTAGCATGATACTTTCCATATTGTACCACTTGTATGTAAATTTCATGACTTCATCTTTTCTAAGAGCTACATAGTACTCCATTGTGTAGATGTACCAAAGTTTCTTTAACCAGTCATCTGTTCTTGGGCATTCAGGTTTCTTCCAGTTTCTGGCTATTGTAAAGAGTGCTGCAATGAACAAACAAGTGCAGATGTCACTTCGACTATACATTTTTGCCTCTCTGGGATATATTCCCAGGAGTGGTATTGCTGGGTCAAATGGGAGCTCAATTTCTAATTTTTTGAGAATCGTCCATACTGTTTTCCAGAAGGGCTGAACCAGTGGACATTCCCACCAACAGTGAAGGAGTGTCCCTTTCTCGCCACATCCACGCCAGCATCGGTTGCTTTTGTTCTTTTGAATTTGGGCCAGTCTCTGAGGTGTGAGATGGTATCTCATTGTGGTTTTGATCTGCATCTCCCTGATGATTAATGATGTAGAGCATTTTCTCATGTGCTTTTTTGCCATTCGGATTTCTTCTTTGAGAAACTGTCTGTTCATTTCATTGCCCCATTTTTGGATGGGGTTGGATGTTTTCTTCTTGTGGAGTTTAACCAGTATTTTGTATATCCTGGATATCAACCCCTTGTCAGATGTGTATTCGGTGAATATCCTTTCCCATTCTGTAGACTGTCTTTGTATTTTGGTCACTGTTTCTTTGGAGGTGCAGAAGCTTCTTAGTTTAAGATAGTCCCATTTATCTATCTGTGTTTTCACTTGCTCGGCCAGTGGCGTGGCATCTTTGAAGATACCATTAGCTTCAATGTCATGGAGGGTTTTGCCAACTTTATCTTCAATGTACCTTATGGTTTCTGGTCTGACGTTGAGGTCTTTAATCCATTTTGATCTTACTTTTGTACATGGTGTTAGGCAGAGTTCTGAGCCTATTTTTTTGCATGTAGCCGTCCAGTGATGCCAACACAATTTATTAAAGAGGCTTTCCTTACTCCACTTCACATTACTTGCACCTTTATCAAAGATTAGATGAGCATATGATTGAGGAGAGATGTCAGTGTATTCAACCCTGTTCCATTGGTCTGCAGTTCTGCCTTTGTTCCAGTACCATGCTGTTTTAATTATTACTGCTTTGTAGTACAGTTTGAAGTTCGGGAGGTTGATTCCTCCCATTTTCTTTTTCCCAAGAATTGCTTTAGCTATTCGTGGGGGCTTATTGTTCCATATAAATTTCAAGAGTGTTTGCTCCATTTCTTTGAAGAATGTCATGGGTATCCTTATAGGGATTGCATTGAATTTATACAATGCTTTCGGTAGTATTGCCATTTTGACAATGTTAAGTCTCCCGACCCATGAGCAGGGGATATCTTTCCATTTCCTCATGTCCTCTTTTATTTCCTGAAGTAGCGTTTTGTAGTTTTCTTTGTACAGGTCCTTTACTTCCTTAGTTAAGCTGATTCCTAGGTACTTGATTTTCTGGGGCACAATTGTGAATGGGATTGTTTTTTTCATGTTGCTTTCTTCTCTCTCACTGTTTGCGTATAGGAAAGCCATGGACTTTTGGGTATTGATTTTATAACCTGCAACTTTACTATACGAGTCTATTGTTTCTAAGAGTTTTTTGGTGGAAGTTATTGGGTTCTCTAAGTAGAGTATCATATCATCTGCGAATAGTGAGAGCTTGATTTCTTCCTTTCCTACCTGAATGCCCTTAATATCTTTTTCCTGCCTAATCGCTATTGCAAGTACTTCCAGTACTATATTGAACAGCAGTGGAGAGAGTGGGCATCCCTGTCTCGTCCCTGATCTTAGAGGGAAGGCTCTCAGTTTTTCCCCATTGAGGATGATGCTTGCTGTAGGCTTGTGGTAGATGGCTTTAATTATGTTGAGGAAGGTCCCCTCTATACCCATTTTGGCTAGGGTTTTCATCATAAAGGGGTGCTGGATCTTATCAAATGCTTTCTCTGCATCTATTGATATGATCATATGCTTTTTATCTTTTCTTTTGTTGATATGGTGGATTATGTTGATTGATTTCCGAATGTTGAACCATCCTTGCATCCCTGGGATGAATCCTACTTGGTCATGGTGTATGATCTTTTTGATGAGTAGTTGGATTCTATTTGCTAGTAGTTTGTTGAGGATCTTTGCATCTGTGTTCATCAGGGATATCGGCCTGTAATTCTCTTTCTTTGTGGTATCTCTGTCTGCTTTTGGTATCAGTGTGATATTTGCTTCGTAGAAACTGTTTGGAAGTGTTTTTGATATTTCAATTTCGTGGAAAAGCTTAAAGAGTATTGGGAGTAAGTCCTCTTTAAAGATTTGGAAGAATTCACTAGTGAATCCATCCGGGCCAGGACTTTTGTGCTTGGGGAGACTTTTTATTACCATTTCAATTTCCTTGATGGTGATAGGTCTGTTCAGGTATTCCAGGTCTTCTTGGTTCAGCCTTGGGAGTCTGTAGGAGTCTAGGAATTTATCCATTTCCTCGAGGTTTTGATGTTCCGTGGCATAAAGCTTCTCAAAGTACTCCCTGAGGATCCTCTGAATTTCTGTGGTTTCTGTTGTAATGACCCCCTTTTCATTTCTGATTCGGTTTATTAGGGTTTTCTCTCTCCCTTTCTTTGTGAGTTTTGCTAGAGGCTTATCGATCTTGTTAATTTTCTCAAAGAACCAGCTCTTGGTTTCATTGATCTTTCGGATTGTTTTTTGGGTTTCCATCTCGTTAATCTCTGCTCTGAGTTTTATTATTTCCTTTCTCCTGTTCGGGTTGTGCTCCTTTTTTTGGTCCTTCTCCAAGCTCTTAAGCTGTGAGGTTAGGTTACTTATGTGTGCTCGCTCCTCCTTCCTGAGGAATGCTTGTAGAGCTATAAACTTTCCTCTTAACACAGCCTTTGCTGTGTCCCATAAGTTTTGGTAACTCGTGTTCTCATTTTCATTCGTTTCTAGGAATCTTTTGATTTCCTCTTTGATTTCCTGTCTAATCCACTCGTTGTTCAATAGTGCACTGTTTAATTTCCAGGTGTTTGATTTAGTTTTCTGTTTTTGTGTGTGATTTACTTCTAATTTCAGCGCATTATGGTCTGAGAAGATTGTTGATACAATCTCTACCTTCTTAATTTTATGGAGGCATGTTTTGTGGCTCAGCATGTGGTCTATCTTGGAGAATGTTCCATGTACGCTTGAGAAGAATGTGTATTCAGCTTTTTGTGGATGAAGTGTCCTGTATATATCTACTAAGTCCCTTTCTTCCATTGTTTCCCTCAAATGAAGTATGTCCTTGCTAAGCTTGAGTCTGGTTGATCTATCAAGAGGTGACAAAGCAGTGTTGAAGTCTCCCACTAGTATTGTGTTGCTATTGATGTCTTTTTCCAAATCTATGAGTAGTTGTTTTAAGTACTTTGCTGGTCTCTCATTAGGTGCATATACATTTATTATTGTAAGTTCTTCCTGTTGTACAGATCCTCTGATCAATAAGTAATGGCCTTCACTGTCTCTTATGACCTTCCTCACTCTGAAATCAATGTGGTCTGATATAAGGATGGCTACCCCAGCTTTTTTATGGGAGCTGTTTGCCTGTAGGATTGTTTTCCAGCCTTTGACTCTGAGTCTGTGTTTGCTTTGACTATTGAGATGCGTTTCTTGCAGGCAGCAGAATGTTGGGTTCAATTTTCTAATCCATCCTGCCACTCTATGTCTTTTAATTGGTGCGTTTAGCCCATTGACATTGAGAGAGATTATTGTTATGGGATTTTGTCCCATTGTTATGTTAAAATTGGGTGTATTTGAGGGGCCTTTCTTGCCTTAAAGTAGCCCATTTAGTTGTTCTTGTAACCATGGTTTTGAGTCTATGAAGTTCCTGAGCTGTTGTTTGTCTGTGAAACTGTGTGTTGTTCCTTCTATTATGAATGAGAGTCTTGCTGGGAAAAGTATTTTGGGGGAGGCATTTATTTCATTGAGTTTTTTTACTATGTCCCACCACTGTTTTCGGGCCATGAGGGTTTCATCAGAAAAATCAGCTGTGAATTTTAAGGATGCTCCTTTGTAAGAGATTTCTTTCTTCGATCTTGCTGCTTTCAGAATTTTGTCTCTGTCTAAGGTTTTGGTCATTTTGATCAGAATGTGTCTTGGGGTATTTTTATTCGGATTTCTTCTAGCTGGTACCCTTCGGGCCTCCTGAATGTGGTCACAAGTTTTCTTCAGCTCTGGAAATGTTGTAGCAATGATGTCTTTGACAGTTTCTTCTTCATCGAGGTTTTCTTCCTGTCCCTCTGGGACTCCAATAATTCTTATGTTACCCCTCTTGGCTTCATCACGATCTTCTCTTGCCGTCTGTTCCCGAATTGTGAGTCTCTTTTCCATTTTCTGCTCTTTTCGGGAGAGTCTCTGAACTTCATCTTCGAGCTCACTGATTCTGTTCTCAGCCGCTGTTACTCTGCTGCTGAGGCCTTCCACTGAGCTTTTCAATTCGCCTACGAGATTTTTCAGGTCTGACATTTCTGATTGCATTTTCCTCATTTCTGCCTTTAGATCCTCTTGTCTTCTATTGGCATTGCTTTCCATTGTTTCTTTTAATTCCCTAAGCATCCTAAGTAGCTCCCTTCTGAATTCCTTGTCAGAGAGGTTGTCTAACACTACAGTACTGTTGGTGTCATCTGGGCTAGACTCTTCAATATGAATGCTTGGTGGGCTTTTGCGTTGCTTTACCATTGTGAGAGGTGTGGTTTAGTCCTTCACGTTCAGTGTTACTATTCTGCTTGATATGCAGTGTGAGTTAAGATAGGCTTATGAGTTATTGGCAACTGTATTTCTAGTGGCTGAGCTAAAATAGAGAAGTTTCCATCTAAGAAGTTAGCTTATGGTTCCTATGGCATATGTAGTGGGAAAATATTTCGCGGCCGCGTTAGCGGCCGCGGCTCCGGAAAAAGTCCCTGGCACTGGGCGAGGAGTTGGGAATGTCTCCTGTTTGGAATTGGAGCCGTTCAGCTTTGTTGCCCAGAGCTGGGCCTCTGTGCCCGTCCCACGCGGCTCAGGGGTTGAAAACCGGCTGTCTCGGGGCTGTTTCTAGCTGCGCGTGCCCAGAGAGGAACCCAGGCCCTTGGGGGCGGGCTGTACCTGTTGGAATTGGAGCCGTTCAGCTTTGTTGCCCAGAGCTGGGCCTCTGTGCCCGTCCCACGCGGCTCAGGGGTTGAAAACCGGCTGTCTCGGGGCTGTTTCTAGCTGCGCGTGCCCAGAGAGGAACCCAGGCCCTTGGGGGCGGGCTGTACCTGTTGGAATTGGAGCCGTTCAGCTTTGTTGCCCAGAGCTGGGCCTCTGTGCCCGTCCCACGCGGCTCAGGGGTTGAAAACCGGCTGTCTCGGGGCTGTTTCTAGCTGCGCGTGCCCAGAGAGGAACCCAGGCCCTTGGGGGCGGGCTGTACCTGTTGGAATTGGAGCCGTTCAGCTTTGTTGCCCAGAGCTGGGCCTCTGTGCCCGTCCCACGCGGCTCAGGGGTTGAAAACCGGCTGTCTCGGGGCTGTTTCTAGCTGCGCGTGCCCAGAGAGGAACCCAGGCCCTTGGGGGCGGGCTGTACCTGTTGGAATTGGAGCCGTTCAGCTTTGTTGCCCAGAGCTGGGCCTCTGTGCCCGTCCCACGCGGCTCAGGGGTTGAAAACCGGCTGTCTCGGGGCTGTTTCTAGCTGCGCGTGCCCAGAGAGGAACCCAGGCCCTTGGGGGCGGGCTGTACCTGTTGGAATTGGAGCCGTTCAGCTTTGTTGCCCAGAGCTGGGCCTCTGTGCCCGTCCCACGCGGCTCAGGGGTTGAAAACCGGCTGTCTCGGGGCTGTTTCTAGCTGCGCGTGCCCAGAGAGGAACCCAGGCCCTTGGGGGCGGGCTGTACCTGTTGGAATTGGAGCCGTTCAGCTTTGTTGCCCAGAGCTGGGCCTCTGTGCCCGTCCCACGCGGTTTAGGGGTTGAAAACCGGCTGTCTCGGGGCTGTTTCTAGCTGCGCGTGCCCAGAGAGGAACCCAGGCCCTTGGGGGCGGGCTGTACCTGTTGGAATTGGAGCCGTTCAGCTTTGTTGCCCAGAGCTGGGCCTCTGTCCATTGTTTCTTTTAATTCCCTAAGCATCCTAAGTAGCTCCCTTCTGAATTCCTTGTCAGAGAGGTTGTCTAACACTACAGTACTGTTGGTGTCATCTGGGCTAGACTCTTCAATATGAAAGTTTGGTGGGCTTTTGCGTTGCTTTACCATTGTGAGAGGTGTGGTTTAGTCCTTCACGTTCACTGTTACTATTCTGCTTGATATGCAGTGTGAGTTAAGATAGGCTTATGAGTTATTGGCTACTGTGTTTCTAGTGGCTGAGCTAAAATAGAGAAGTTTCCATCTAAGAAGTTAGCTTATGATTCCTATGGCATATGTAGTGGGAAAATATTTCACGGCCGCTAACGCGGCCGCGGCTCCGGAAAGAGTCCCTGGCACTGGGCGAGGAGTTGGGAACGCCTCCTGTTTGGAATTGGAGCCGTTCAGCTTTGTTGCCCAGAGCTGGGCCTCTGTGCCCGTCCCACGCAGATCAGGGGTTGAAAACCGGCTGTCTAGGGACTGTTTCTAGCTGCGCGTGCCCAGCGAGGGACCCAGGCCCTTGGGGGCGGGCTGTACCTGTTGGAATTGGAGCCATTCAGCTTTGTTGCCCAGAGCTGGGCCTCTGTGCCCGTCCCACGCAGATCAGGGGTTGAAAACCGGCTGTCTAGGGGCTGTTTCTAGCTGCGTGTGCCCAGAGAGGGACCCAGGCCCTTGGGGGCGGGCTGTACCTGTTGGAATTCTGTGTCATGGATTTTTTAAATATAAATTTAATATATAAAAGCTTTTTATTTTTTAAAATTGTCCCTTGAGAATAGTTTCCCCCACACAAATCTCAAGCTATTTGTTCCACAATGATATGCTAAAAACATGGAGAAAAGGGCCTCAATGGGAGCATCCAATTCCCTGACATGAGGGCAACACTAGCATGAAGAATGGTAATTCTTCATACCTAAGCTTCTTTTCAGAGATCCTGAACTAAGAACAAGATCAAGAACTCACTATTATAGTGATGAAATCTTACAAAATGCTACTGAGAATTTAATTTGGTAAAGAAGACAACATTTCAATACAGCGTATTTTTAGTAGAAGAAGGGTTTTTGAGGAAGATCACATCTTCTATAATTATTCTTTTGTAGGGGGCTCCCAAGCAGTATTAAGGAGACTGTAGGATTCTCCCTCTGATTCTTGTTAAATGGGGTCTTTAGTTCACTGTGAGGGCCTCAGGATGAAGTATTTCTGGAGTTGTGTGGTGCATAGTACCACTAGGGCCACTCTGGCAGTTTTCAGGAATCTCTAGGGCTACATCCTTTAGTATTTAGAGGCCATAAGGAACTGGAGAACTAACCCTGTCTGAGTGAAAACACTGGCACAACTCCCTAGCTCTGGAAAGCCTAGCTATAAAACAATTTTGTAGGGTATTGTGTCAAGACAATTTAATAGTACAAATAGTCCTCAAAAAAATCTTCAGATGGTCTGATGCAAACAAGTTAATAAACCTAATACACCATATAATACCATATAATACACCAAGAAAATGTAAAATTCATTTGTTAATATCAATAAATGCAGAGAAAGAATTTAAAAAGATTCAACACCCATTCATGATTTAAAAAAAAACACTCAAGGGGCTGGAGCAATGGCACAGAAGGTAGGGTGTTTTCTTTGCACGCGGCCAACCCGGGTTCAATTCCCAGCATCCCATATGGTCCCCCGAGTACCACCAGGAGTAATACCTGAGTGCATGAACCAGGAGTAATTCCTGTGCATCGCCGGGTGTAACCTAAAAAGCAAAAAACAAAACAAAAAAAAAGAAACAAACAACAACAACAACAAAAACACTCAAGGAAATGTGAAGGCTGAATGAACTTTCTTAATATAGTAAAGCCGTTACGCATACACCCACAGAAAATCTCATATTCGAGGATGAACAGTTGAAAGCCATCCTTCTAAAATCAGACACAGTTTTCCAAAGTCTCTGACTCACTGACACTACTTAATATAGTGTCCTTGTCATAGTAATTGTGCAAGAAAGAGAGATATTAAAGGCACCCAGATTGTAAAAGAAGTCAGACACTCACTATTTGCAGATGAGATGAGACCATAGTTAAAACTCCCTACAGACTCCATTAAAAAGCTCTTAGAAGCAATAGATATATAATAGTATAGCAGACTACCAAACCAATGCACATAACTCCATGACCTTTCCATAAGTATATAATTTATAGAACATAGAGATTTTAAAAGAATTCCTCCCATAGTTGTGCCTCAAAACATCAAGTATCAGAGTCAGGGCGATAATACAACAGGCAGGATACTTGCCTTGCATGCAGCTGACCCAGGTTTGATTCCCTGAAACACCATATGATCCCTGTGCCCATCCAGGAGTGATCTGTGAGCACAGAGCCAGGAGAAATCTCTGAGCACAGATCCAGTAATAAATCCTGAACACTGCTGGGTGCAGCCAGAAAAACAAATACAAAATTTTGAGTATCTAGGAATCAACAAAGAGGTGAAAGACTTGTACAAAAAACTATAAAATGTTACTAAAATAAATGAAAAAGAACCTAATGAAATAGATTCACATTTTCTCGATCTTCATTGGTTGGAAAGATTAATACTGCCAAAATGACAATCTTGCTAAAGTATTATAGAGATTCAGTGAAGTTCCTATAAAATTACCTTTTACACTCTTTAAAGAAATAGATCAAATTCTTCTGAAATTTATTAAATTTATTGAATCATTGTGAATTACAAAATTGCATTGTAATTTATGATTGTGTTTCAGGCATGCATGTCTCAACAATGATTCCTTCACCAGTGTCCAATTCACTCCACCACTGTCCCCAGCTTTGCCCCCCCCCTCACTGCCGCCAACCACCATTCTATTGCAGACCACTCTTGAAATTTGTATGTAGTAATAAAACCCTGTGAATAGTCAAAGGAACCCTAGGAAAAAATCCTAGTGAGGTTTTTCTTTATCCAACTACAAACTGTATTACAAAACCATAGTAATAAAACTTTGCTGCTGGAATAAGGACTCTCAGATCAATGGAACAGAACTGAAAGTCCAGAGACAGAATCTCAGATTTATGGTCATTTAATTTTTGACAAAGGAGAAAATAGTATTAAGTGGAGAACAAAAGCCTCTTCAACAAATGATATTGGGGAAACTGGTTGGTCGCATGTAAAAAAAATGAACTCATACCCTTTTCTAACATCATGCACAAAAGTCAAATTAATTAAATTAATTATTAAAAATTAATAATTAAAAACTTTGATACCAGACCTAAATGTATAGATTTTATTGAGAAAAACATAGGTATAACTCTTAATGATGTTGAGTCTAGAGGTATCTTCAATGATTTAATGCATTGGCTAGACAAACAGAAGCAAAGATGAAGAAATGGAACTCTACCAAACTGTAGAAGAAATAAAGATCAGAGGTTGAGTGATTTCCCCAGTGGTGACCCATCCAGCGGCAGTGGTGTGGAGGCAGCACAGACCCAGAGGACATGGCGGAAGAATTGCTAGGCAGGAATGGGATTTCAAATTTATGAAGCTGCTAATGTCCCTCAGTCCAGGTTAGAACTGCTAAAGCCACTCCCGCCCCACCTCCCAGCCCCGCTCCACCCTCACCCCCTGGCCCCCCAGATTAGAAGTGCAGTGGGAGCGGTTTCTCCAGTGTAAAGATGCTAATGAGGCCACCAGTTATACTTCCCTGTATAGCCCATAAAATCTATTTCCAAAGAGGGTCCACATAGTTGCACTGGAACGCCAAAAAGGAAGGGAATATCCTAGAAGAGGAAAGAAGAGATCCCCATCCAAGACTGCCACAGGCACTGTAGGAAAACAGAGCAGAATTCCACCTCAAGGAGCAGATGAAGATAGGAGCCCAGAAGCCTCAACAAGGAATACACACATATAAAATCTCTCTGATAAAGAATTCAGAGACAATATGGTGAGGATGTTCAATGACCTCAAAGAAACAATGTAATGGATATCCAATAAAATACAGGAGGGCATGGCATAAATAGTAGAATGGACAGCCAATAAAATGAAGGAGGAAATAAAAGCAGAAATAAGAAAACTACAAATAGATGTGTCATTAATAAAAACAATTGGTGGATGAAATGAAAAACTCATTTGATGGATATATGAACAGTAGAGAAATAGCAGCTGAAAACAGAATCAATGAGCTTGAAGATGAGAAGCAGAAAGCATCCAGGCGACAATAAAGATGGGAAAAGACCTCAAAATAGTTCAAGGGCGAGCAAAAGAACTATGGGATGAATTCAAAAGGAATCCAGAATAAGAATCATTGGAGTCCCAGAGGGACAGAAGGCAACCCCAATGAGAAAGCAGCGTTTAAAGACATCATTGTTGAAAAGTTCCCAGAACTGAAGAACACTACAAACAGGCAATCAGATGCAAGAAGCCTGAAGAGACCCCAGTTAAAATACTACAAGACATGGGGCTGGAGTGATAGCACAGTGGTAGGACGTTTGTCTTGCACATGGCAGACCCGGGTTCAAATCCCAGCATCCCATATGGTCCCCTGAGCACTGCCAGGACTAATTCCTGAGTGCAGAGCCAGGAGTAACCCCTGAGCATCGCTGGGTGTGACCCAAAAAAGGCAAAAAAATACTATAGGACATGTTCTAATCAGAATGGTGAATAACATAGATCAAGATATAAAAATGAAAGCAGAAAGATCAAAGAAGGAAGTAACATACAAGGATTGTGCAGTAGGGACACCACAAAAACAAAGCAAAGCAGAATTACAAGCCAATATTCCCTATGAACACAAATGCAATGGTCCTCAACAAAATACTAGCAAACAGAATCTAACGACTCATCAAAAAGATCATATATCCTGACCAAGTAGGATTCATCCTGGCAATGCAAGGATGGTTAAACAACTTTGTAACTGTGTATCTCATGATGATTCAATAAATAAGAAGAAAGAAAGAAAGAAAGAAAGAAAGAAAGAAAGAAAGAAAGAAAGAAAGAAAGCAAGCCATCCCTTAAGCCCTCAGAAATTTCTTTGTCCTTTAAAGAAAGGGAGACTTAATTAAATATTAGGAAGCTACTGGATAGAATTTTTCTGGTTTGAACTTCTGTCTTCTCAACTTTCCCATCCCACTCGAATCAATGCTGGCATCCTCAGACAGTAGAGGACACTTTCAATCTTAAATTCTCTCTGCTTAAGTTTTTCTAACTCATACAAATCCACTCCAGTGTTAGGGTAATTTTATTCATCAATAGAGGTAGGAACACAGAATATTTCAAATATAGGGGGTTGGTGAGATAAATATTGCTTACAAAATTAATCCCAAAGCATTATACTGAATTATTTATTTCCTGTGTCATAAATTGGTGCCACCTGACTTGTCTTTCTATGGTGACTCCTGGTTTTCCTGGTATCCTCTCCACAGAGGAGTCAGATATTCTTCTAGGAGTGTGTCATACCACAGCACTTCCCAACAGAATCTTTCAATGGCTTCTTACTGAGTGAAATCAAATTTTCATAAATATGTAGAAAACCAGGGCCTGGAGCAATAGCACAGCTGTAGGGCGTTTGCTTTGGATGTGGCAGGCCCGACCTAGCTGGGTTTGATTCCTCCTCTCCTCTTGGAGAGCCCGGCAAGCTACCAAGAGTATCTCGCCCGCAGGGCAGATCCTGGCTAGCTCCCCGTGGCATATTCGATATGCCAAACACAGTAACAAGTCTCACAATGGAGACGTTACTGAGTCCGCTCGAGCAAATTGATGAACAACGGGAGGACAGTGACAGTGACTGTGATGTAGAAAACCAAACACCATCATCTTTAGGTTCTCATTTTCTGTGTTGCTCCCCTACAGATACAGTAGCTAGTCAGCTACAGTGGGCAGTGAGCGAGGCCTTAAGCTTCTAGGAGTCCCACACTTGATTCAGTATTTTGTTTCAGTTTTGAAAGTTCTAGTAATTATGAACAAAAGGCCCTAGATTTTCATTTTATTTTTCTTTGCTCAATAGGTCTCATTACCCTGACCCTGAAAGAGCCTCCAATCATTGGGAAAAGATGAATAAGAAGAGGCTGCTAAAATCTCAGGGCTGTCTCCCAGGGTGGGAGAGACATGCTAAAAGTAGTCTATAGACCAAACATGATTGCCACTCAATGCCTCTCTGGCAAAACACAGTACCCAAAAGAAGAGAGAGAGAACAAGGAGGAATGCCCTGCCACAGCGGCAGGGTGGGACGGGGAAGGGGGGGAGGGGGCGGAGGGATGCTAGGACCCGTGGTGGGGGAGGATGGGCACTGGTGGAGGGATGGGTACTTGATCATTGTATAACTGAAACCCAAGCACAAAAATTTATAAGTCTATAAGTGTACTTCATGGTGTTTCACTAATAAAAAAATAATAAAAAAATAAAAAATAAATAAAATAAAATCTCAGGGCTGGGAGGAATACCGACGTTACTGGCACTCACTATAGTAATTTGACGATCAATGGGATGGCAGTGACAGTGACAGTGATTTTCTTTGCTCTTGCAAATCATATGGCAGGCTCTGAACTTTAACCTCAAAATTAGCCTCCAGTTTTAAATGGCGCAGGCAGGCACTCCTTCCCTCTTCCCAGAAATCACAGGTAAGACAATGACTCGACTTCTTCTTTCATCCACCCACATCTCTGGTCAAGCATTACCCCACACCTGCCCTGCCCCATGTTAACAGTAGGTCACCTTCTCTTCCTTGAAGTCTTTCTATGAAGCACCCACCTTCCTAGTGTTTCGCTGCATATCTATTTAAATATGATTGATTCTTGTTTCCTTCAGAAGTACCTCAGGTACTTTCTTTGTCATTTCTTTGGTCATTTCTTTGTCCTTGGGTCTGACATACTTTCTGCTATATAAATATTTTTTCCTGATGTTTTTTGCTGACCATATGGGATGCTGGGAATTGAACCCGGGTTGGCCGCGTGCAAGGCAAATGCCCTACCTGGAGCGAAAGCACAGCAGTAAGGCGTTTGCCTTACGCACAGCCAGCCTGGCAGAGCCGGATTCGATTCCTCTGCCCCTCTTGGAGAGCCCAGTAAGCTACTGAAAGCATCTCACCCGCACAGCAAAGCCTGGAAGCTACCTGTGACATATTCAATAGCCAAACACAATAACAAGTCTCACAATGAAGATAGTAACAAGTCTCACAATGAAGACGTTACTGGGCCCCCTCAAGCAAATCGGTGAACAACGGGAGGACAGTGCTACAGTGCTACAGTTTTTTGCTCAAATACAATTCTTTAATACATAAATGTTGCCCATCTCATGAGGAAAGTATTTTAATTCCATGAGCTGTGAGAAAAGTTTCAAGGACACATCTGAAGATACATTGTTTAACTCAAATTACAGCCACACAGTTTTTCTCAGATTACCATGAGTTCTTAAAATGTGTTTCAGAGCAATTCAAAGATGCCCTTTGTTGCTCCAAATCCTTATCTTTATCCTTATCCTTTTCCTCTTTTTCTGGTTTGCAATGATTCTAGTTCTGTATTTCCAAAAATAAATGTAGGGGAAAGTCTAGTTTAATATTCTAACTTTAAGGAAATAAACAAGAGAAGTCATAGAATCAGAATAATTCCCCAAATTGCCCTGACCAGGATCTCGCAGCTGAAGATGGAGTGGTGCTGAGTACCCTGTGAGCCCAGATCTCCATACCAACACTACCACATAGCACCCTGGTGCCTTACAGGCCAAAGGAGTCTTTGGCATGATCTGCCCCCAACTCTTACCATTGTATGTTATTTCAGAGTGAAAAGTGAAGGGTGTTTCAGGTTAGAAACTAAGAGAGAAGGGGAGGGCTGGAAGGAGAGCAAGAAAAGGCATCTTTGAATTGCTCTGAAACACATTTGAAGATATTATATAACTATTGGTTGTAGACCACTAGGTGCAAAAAATGACATTTCCTGACTTTCTGTTTGATATTAAATTCCTTTGATTAATGAAATGATCAGTGACATCTACATTTCCAATATAGTCAGCTGTAATTATAATGTACAGTGTTCATTCTAAATAAATTTTTCCATCATTGCCCTTTGGCAGTCATTTAGGCAACAACTGCCAGCTTTGTGTGTTGGTCTCTGGTGCCCAGAAAGCAGCAGGTAGAAGGCAGCAGAGACTTCTGGGATGTCAGGAGGCCACAGAGCTGTGGTGCATATGTAAATTCGCTTTTAATAACTTCCTCAGCTCCCATGAACTCAACACCCAACTAAGAAACCAGAACCATTACAACATGGCAGACATCTTGTTGGCCCTTTCCTTCCTGGACATTTTTCTCCTCATGCTCCAAGTCTGGGGTAATTACCACTCTGAATCTTATGTTCTTTATTACCATGAGGCACAAATACCTTCTTTAAAATACAGGAGGTTCATACATAAGTTCTCAAAAACCATATTTAATTTGGGTTGGTTTTAACTGTGTACAAAAACATTAGTTGAAGGCAAATTTTTCAAGTGGCATGAGTCCCAATGCTTAGTTCAGTCTGGCCCTGAAATGACCCAATGATGAGCACAGGCCTCGCTGGTCCTTCCTCTGCTTATGGCATGGAGTGCACCGAACACACATGCCTCTTCCTGAGCTTGTCTTTCCTCTGATATCCCTCTGGGTTCCAGAGTGGGCTAACAGCTACCCACTCTGTGAGGTTGCCGGCCTCCCCACCTGTACAAATAAAAGGCTTCCTGTCCCAATGTGTTTGGAGCAGTGCAAGGTTACAGATGTGAAGTTTGAACTTCTAAATTTCCTAATGAGAATGATTATAGACCTGGAAAACAGCTGCTATCCCATGGGTCATAGCACGACATAATCCAGTGGTGCTGTTCTGGTTCATCTTGTCCTCTGAAATCTCTCACAAACCTGGAACATGCTTCACCAGTCACCCTCCACCTCACAGTGAATATAGGACTTGGTCCTCAGGGAAAAGTGCAATGATTTTACCCTGCAAAGCTCAAGTGGAAATAAAAGGAGATTGAGTTATCCACAATACTGTAGTCCAACATAAGGACAGTACAGTTGCAAGGATAACCTGACCCTAAATCTAGTGCTCTTTCTTGCCATCTGGCATTGCTATGCTTAGTCACTGTTTTAAAAAGATACTGGCATTTTACAGTAGAAATATATGTATACTCACCATAAGTGGATTCACCTGTATCATTTCTCTATTATATGATGTTGGACCATTCAACATTTGATTCCCAAAAACCACATCATAGGATAAAGTTCACCTGAGTTAATATATGAAATGGCATGCCTATAGTATAGATGAGACTTGTTAAACTTTCGCTACTTGTGAGACTTGGCTCCCAAAAATGCAATACAGACAGTGCTGCCAATGAAACCTTGAATTCATTGTGTGTTTGATTTTGTTTTGTTTGTTTTGGGGCCACACTCAGCAGCTACCCACTCTGTGAGTCCTCAGAAGTGCTCAGGACTTACTCGTGGCTCTGTGCTCAGGGATCTCTCTTGGCAGAGTTCAGGGGACTACTGTGGTATCAGAGATTGAACCTGGGTTAGCTGCATGCAAGGCAAGTGAAACTGATGTATAAATTATTATTGCATGTTAAGAATGACTTTGACTATTGCCAAATTTTGTGACCCCATATTAAGTTGGAGCTGGAGCGATAGCACAGCGGGTAGGGCGTTCGCCTTACAAGCGGCCAACATGGCCGACCCGAGTTCGATTCCTCCGCCCCTCTCGGAGAGCCCAGCAAGCTACCGAGAGTATTGGATATGCCAGACACAGTAACAACAAAGTCTCCAATGGAGACGTTACTGGGCCCGCTCGAGCAAATAGACGATGGGAGGGCCTTTTTATATTAAGTTAAGTGACTCCCTGTGCAGTCATAATTCACAATTTAAGAGACTAATGTATAAATTATAGCCTAGATATAGATGCTTAATAATTGGTAGCCATAAGCCAGTGTTACTATCAGTCTTAAACTCTGAAGCCTAACTCTCCATTCTTCTCCATATCACATCTTCAGATGAATCATCCCTAAGTAGAACTTGCATTTCTCACATTTCATTCTCTCCCTAACCAAATCCACATCCATAAACAATCATAGAAACCTTCTGTGGTTTTCCAGTGTTTTTAAAATGTCCAATTCTCCAAAGTTGGTATTTCATCTTCACCACAATTTAGAAGTAATTTATCTCTTCACAATGGTCTTCTGTGACTTCTTTCCCTGAGTCTGGCATTGTAGTCAAGTGCTGATTCCTGAGATTCCTGACACCTGCTATGTCCATCCCCACCTATGTTTTCCACAGTCATACTGGCCCCTTTACAGATTTCTTTCCTCCTTCTTGTCAGTAGTATACATTGCAATGATATGAATATTTCAGAATTCAGGAGTTCTGGCAAGGAGATTCAAGAGGCCTGAAGAGTTCCAGCAAAAATAGACCCAAGTAGAAAAACTTCATGCACATTGCAATCAGAATACCAGAAGTCAAAGATAGAGACAGAATAAAAGCAGCAAGATCAAAAAGAAGATTTTATACTAAGGAAATCTCATGAGATTTATAGCAGATCCACAAATGAGACTCTACAAACTAGAAGAGAATGGTGTAACATAGCACTGTAGCACTGTCCTCTCATTGTTTATCGATTTGCTCAAGCAGGCACCAGTAACGTCTCCATTGTGAGAATTATTGTTACTGTTTTTGGCATATTGAATATGCCATGAGGAGTTTGCCAGGCTCTGCTGCGCAACCGGGATACCGGACTCTCTGAGAGGGACAGAGGAATTGAACCCAGGTCGGCTACGTGCAAGGCAAATGCCCTCCCTGCTGTGCTATCACTCCAGCCTGACTGTATTAGCTAAGAATGAGTACACGGAACCAGGTTAGATGTCCACTCTCAGCACTTTAGCCAACTGTCAGTCTGCAGGAAGCAATTGGTCCTGCGTTTTAATCTGAGGTTCCCCCTGGCTTCCGATGCCCTGGTCAGGCTAGTGACAGCATGTACAACATTATATTCCTTTATAGGCTAGGCTTCTTTATTGCAATCAGTAAACCAAGTTTTATCTAAAATTCCTAAAGAAGGTACCTTTTAAACCAAGATTAGAATACATTTATTCAATCACCTCTGTAGAATTAGAATCTGATTCTTACAAAAAGAAGCTACAGAAACAAGGTTTTCTCTCCACCTTCCTTTTAAATTTTCCAGATGGTTTAATAAACCTGACTTGTTATTTTGCATAAACATAGCAAGATTAGAGAGCTCTCCATTTGGGGTACCCCATTATTTATTGAGTAGTCCTGGGAGTTGGCTAAAGAGAGGAAATACACCAATAATCTTATCTGGCATGTCAGAGTTACCCAGGTCTGACCGTAAGATGTCCCACGATGAACTCGAGGTGCCTTGAGCCTTCAGGTTGAACTTGAAGCGTCCTTGGGCCTCATTTTCCACAGAGGTGACCTGGCCAAAAGGAATCCATCCCATCCCTTCTTCAGGGCTGGGAGAGATCCTGATTTTTAGGCTTTTACAAGGCCCAGGCCGAGTCAGTCATTGCAAATTTCCAGATTTCTCATTCTTCATAGCAGAGATAATTTCCAGTCTTTCCTTGATCTAGCCTGCCTCTAGGGTCCCTCTGAGGTTTGTAGGTACTTGAAACAGTACCTGTTAAGTACCTGCTCCTGTCATTTAGACCAATCCCTTGGCTGTTTCCCTGGAAGAAGGCTTTGGGGTCCCAATAACTGTTTCTTCCTGTCTGCATGAGGGGTAGACCCTAATACAGAGAGGAAAAACTTTTTTCTGGATTTATACAAACCAACATAGTGCCATGAAGCATTAAAAACATACTGAACGTACAAAGAAGAGAAAAAGCAAGCCTCTCACTTTACTCACAATGAGATGTAATATACTTTAACGAGAATTTAGGGTTGCTTTACAAATAACAGAGACATAGAAGACATCAAAATAAATTTTTCTCATGTTTTATTATAAACATTGGCAGTTCAAATGTTTTCTTATGCTTATATAAAAGTTTGGTAAAAACTAAGGGCCTCTTTTGTGTCTAAAAACATGTTTGTGTTCTTGCGAAATTGTTAAAAGTATCTGGTGTAGAAAGTTCAAATGATTTGAAATAACTAAGGTACAAGAACTATTGGAATTAAGTTAAAAATTTTTTTCTTATGTTTCATAAAAATTGATGGTTCAAAGGTCGTGTGCGGTTATGTCAATGTACATATGTATCTGCATTAGATTAGATAATTGTGGTAAAAAAAGTTTCAAAAAAGTAATGGTTTAGTTTAAACATGAGTTTCTAGAATTATAAAATTGTTGGCAAAACTTATCCTACCAGTGCTCTATTTGAGAGTTTTGTTACGTAAAATTTCTAGAACTACTAAGTAAAGAGTTATAAAATGGGTTAATCTCAGGTATCAACCTGCTGTAATAGTTTCTGAGAATAAGGAATTTTATGGAAAATGTGGGAAAATAACTAGTCAACTTTTTCCTGACTATATTGTTAATCATTCTTTCCAGTATATGAAAATTTATGCTATTATTATGATAACTTTATTTCATGCAAGGCTTTGTACCAGGAATCAACCTATTCCTCATCTTTAGACAAGTGTGAAATCCTTACTGTTTCATGGTTGTCTATGAGTATTTTAATCCTTTTATATCTGTGTTTTCTTAGAGATCAGAATTCTGAAGAGATCTCCTAGTTAATTTTTAATGTGAAGTGATCTTTTGCCCAGTGAATATACATTGTAAGAACTTTAATTGTGAGCATTTTTAAGGCCCTTTGTATATCTATAGAACTAATCTAATGCTTTTTCAAATAGCACTGCAGAGTACAGTTTTGTCATGTTAAGTGAGATGATTGATAACTGTGTCTAAACTTGGGAGATCATGTTGTACTAATATAGATGTATGTCATAAGTCAGAAAGATAATGGATGGAGATATCATCAATAGGAAAAAGGAAAGGAATCCTGTTAAAGTGAAGTTGGTTTTGAAACAAAATGAAGGAAAGTTACAGGAGAGAATGAATGTTAAGGAATGTATAGAAGGTTTGAGGTTGTGTTTTAGGGAAAGGAACTGATAAAACTGTATTGTTATAAGAAACTCTTTAAATTGCATCTGCAGAATTGCTCTAGTAACTGTTTTGCAAGATCTATGGAAAAGATATTGGATGGATTATCCAGACTACTGTTAGAGTGCTCTTAGATAATGAATTCTTTGAAAGGTTGCAGGAAATCAAGGATTTTTCAACATGGGATTAAATGAACTAGACAGGTTAAACTGTACACAGGACTCCTGGTACAGTGCTCTTAGATAATGGAAGTCAATGTGTAATATAGTTAAAAAAAAGACCTAGCCATCACCAATAATGAAGTGAAAAAAATAAAATAAAAGTAAATGAATGAGGAGCTACAATAGCACAGCAGGTAGGGCATTTGACTTGCACGTGGCCAACCAGGGTTTGATTCCCAGGATCCAATATGGTGGTCCCCTGAGCACTTCTAGGAGTCATTCCTGAGTGCAGAGCCAGGAGTAACCCCTGTGCATCTCTGGGTGTGACCCAAAAAGAAAAAAAAGTAAATGAATGAAAGATGATGTAATATTTGTGATAGAAAGGAATGCCAGGAGGAAAGAGAAAAGATAAAGGGGAACAGCTGGCCAAAGAAATAATAATTTCAAACTTTTCTAATACTTTGAGAAAAGCTTCTGTACAGGTACAATAGGCCCAAAGAGTACTCAAGAAAATAGAGTTAAACAAAAGAATACCAGACACATAGTAATCAAAATGGTATGATCAAAAGACAAAGACTGGGGGCTGGAGCAATAGTACTTGCACAAGGGTGACCTGGGTTTGATTTCCAGCATTCCATATGGTGGTCCACTGCCAGGACTAATTCCTGAGTGCAGAGCCAAGAGTAACTCTGAGCATCTCCGGGTGTGACCCCCAAAAAGAAAAAAAACAAAGACTACTTAAAGGAGCAAGAGAGAAGAGAGCCCTCAAACATAAGGAAAACAATGTAAAAATTACAACAGATCTTTCATATGACATCTTACAAGCCAGGAAAAAATGGGATGACATATTCAAAGTACTGACTGAAAAACGCTTCCAGCCAAGAATCCACTCCCCCACAAAGCTGTTATTTAAACTTGAGAGAGGCATAAGAACCTTTTCAGACAAGCAGGAGATGGCAGTGTTTGTGATCACTAAAACAATCCTGCAAGAATTACTGAAATGCTGCCTATAAAAAACAAATAGAAACTTGCAAAAACAACTTGATTACACACACACACACACACACACACACACACACACACACACGGTAACAAAGCTCTTTATCTCAATAATCACTCTGAATGTAAATGGATTGAATTCCCCTATCAAAAGGCATAGAGTAGTTTGATGAATCAGGAAAGAAAATCTATCCTTTGCTGCCTAAAGGAAGCACACCTGAACAATCAGGATAAATACAGACTTAGAATGAAAATATGGAATGATGGTAAACAATTATAAAAGTCAACTGAAGACAAAATGGCAAAAATAAAACTTGTACAGCCATCCTGTGTCACTGTATCACTGTTATCCCGTTATTCATCAATTTACTCAAGTGGGCACCAGTAACATCTCCATTTGTCCCAGTCCTGAGATTTTAGCAGTCTCTCTTACTTGTCTTTCCCAACGCTGCTGTATTGGAGGCTCTTTTAGGGTTAGGGGAATGAGACCCGTTATTGTTATTGTTCTTGGCATATCAAATATACCATGTGTAGCTTGCCAAGCTCTGCCACAGTTATATCAGACCAAAATCCATTCAACTAAAAGAAAGTAGCAAGAGACAATGGTGGATACTACTTATTGGTTAAGGAAACAATAGATAAAGAAACAATAACTGTTATCAACACTTAGGCACAAAATGAAGGCTCAGCAAATTTCAAAGGGATTCTACTCTCAGGAATAAGGAAACACATTGACAGAAACACATTTTTCCTACTAAACAGATCAACTAGACCGATGTAAGTAAAGAAACTAGAGCCCTAAATGAGCTGAAAGAACTGAGATAGTTGGATATATACTGAAATCTACGTCCCCCTAAACAAAAATACACATTCTTCTCTAATGCAAACAGAATATTCTCTAGGATAGATCACATATTAGACACAGACTGTAAATACATAAATGTACAAATATAGAAATTGTACAAACTGCCTCCTCAGACCACAATTCCATGAAAGTAGAAATTATCCACAGAAAAACAGATGAGGAAAACTTCCAGCTCTTGGAAGCTGAACAATATACTGCCAAACAATAATTGGATCAAAGAGAAAATCAAGAAAAAATAAGAATAAAAATATTCCTTGAAACTAATGAGAATGAAGACACAAGGTACCAGAATACATGGGATATAGTGAAAGCTGCACTAAGGGGAAAATTCATAGCAATACACACCTACATTAAGAACAAAGATAAAGCCCAAATCAATAACCTAAATATGCATCTCAAAAATTTGGAGAAAGAACAAAAAACAAATCTGAAGAATAGCAGAGAGAAATAATAAAAACTAGAACAGAAATCAAGAACTTGGAAACCAAGAAAGCAATTCAAAGAATATATGAAACCAGGAGCTGGTTCTTCAAAAAAAATAAACAAGATGGATAAATCTTTAGCTATGCTTGCAAGGAAAAAAAGAGAAAATGTTCAAATAAATCAGATAAAAAATAAAAGGTGGAAAATTACAATTGATCCCTCAGAAATTCAAAATATAATAAGAGATTACTATGAACATCTTTATGTTCTTAAACTGGAGAATCTAGAAGAAATGGAGAGATTCTTAGAGACATATAATCTTCCAAAGCTGAATGAATATCGATAGCAAGGAGGTCTTGTTGCCTACTCTACATTCTGCTGTTCCAAGAAGAGACTTCTCATGAAGACTAAAATCCTAGCCTCTTTTTAAGTCCACCAGCCTTCTCTTAACTCACCCAAGTTCGCTAGCAACAGCTCACAGATGTTCAGTCACAGCAGGCTGTGACTTATGGGAAATGGCAACCTTTAGCCCCATATTGAGCATAGTGTACAGAAACCACCAATCAACTTGAAACTTGACACCATAGGCCTGTTCAAACCTGTTGCACAGTCACTTCTGGGTACTTTTGGCTACACACCCTGGTCACAATTGAGCCCACTCAACCTTGCGATTTTGTGAGATTAAGCTCCTGGTTCCTGTCAAAGTCTGTTCAAATTTACTGCATAGATCCCAACAGTACCTGCAAGTTTAAACCTTTCATTGCAGCAGGACCATTTATTTAAGCATAGGTGGCATAGGCCTTGCTGAATACTCAAGATCTTGTATCACAAGATGCTGTTTAGTTACCACCAAGTGCTCATGACCAAAACTTTCAGTTCCTGTGCAGGCTATGGAGCTGCTACTGAGCCCTCAGCTGAAACTCTGCAAGTCAGCAGGTAATGGTATGATATATTCAGAATGTTGAATGTAAAAGGCAACTTTATTCAGGAAGATTATCATTCAGTGTTGAAGGAATGTTACGTTTTCAGACAAGCAGCAGTTAAAGGAATCATTACCACTAATATAGATATGAAAGAAATACAAAATAGTCACTATTGAAAGGAAAAGAAAATATACTTTAAAGTAACAAGATAATCTGAAAAATATAAAGTGTTAGAAAGAAGAAAAGTAGTAATGAGATCTCTTATAAAAATACTCAAGGTGTACTTACTTCCATTTAAAAACGATCCATAAGTTTAGGATCCTTGATGCAATTCTCATAGTAACTTAAAAAATTACTTAGAGAAAAAAGCAAGAAGCAGTAAATGGTCCTTGATAACTAAAGAAAAGATGAATATCAAAGGAGAGAAAAAAGTAAGCTCAAAAAAACAGAGACAAAATATAGCTTTCTCCTATCTTTGGGACACCCACACGAATTCCAGTAATAAACATAGGCTCAGAGTGAAAACTTGAAAAACAATTGTAAGGAACTGGTGGTGTACAAGTACAGAGACATCCATATTTACTGCAGGTAAAATACGTTATGTAAACTTTTAAAAATTTGATTGGATTAATAAAAGTTTATAAGAGCAGAGAGTGACATTACATAACAATTAACTAATCAAAATATCAAGAGGATTTAACACTAAATAACAATTGTTCCTTAAAATCAAAAGCATGACAATGTACTAAACAAGCGTTAGGAGGCCTGATGAGAGACATAGACAGAAATAAAATAGCAGTGGCTAGAGAGACAGCACAGGGGCTAAGACACTTCCCTTGCTTAAGGTTGATCCTGGTTAACCCGTGGCATTGTATATGGTCCTCTGATTATTGCCAGGAGTGATTTTAGGGGCTGGAGCGATAGCACAGCAGCAGGGCATTTGCCTTGTGCGCAGCCGGCCTGGCCGAACCGGGTTCGATTCCTCTGCCCCTCTCAAAGAGTCCGGCAAGCTACCCATATTATCTCGCCTACATGGCAAAACCTTGCAAGCTCCCTGTGGTGTATTCAATATACCAAACACAGTAATAAGTTTCACAATGGAGATGTTACTGGGCCCGCTCAAGCAAATCAATAAATAATGGGAGGACAGTGCTACAGTGATCTTTGAGCATAACCAACTGTGGCCTAAAAATTCATACACACACAAATGTAAGAGGTCTGAAGTGATAGTATAGAGATTAAGGCACTTGCCTTGCATGCAGCCAGACTTGGTTAAAGTCCCTGGTACTTCATATGGTCTCCCAAGCACCACTAGGGATCATTCATGAGTGCTCTTGAGATAGCCATGAATACATAGAGTCAGGAATAACCCCTGAGAATCTCTGCATGTCTCCTCTCCACCCAAAATGAAATACAATAGCAGTATAAGATTTTACCATTCTAAACAAAGAACAACAACCAGACAAAAAGGTTCGTATGAGTCATGCATTTATAAGTTTCATTATCTAAAGTTTCTTTATGGTTCTATGCATAAAATATACACTAGAAACTATTATTTTAATAAAAGTAATTACTTTTAATTCAAAAAAGATGTAATTAGAGAAACACATTCCTGACATCAACTCATATGACTCAATTTCATTATTGAATTTTTTCTTGAGAATAGCACAGCGGTAGAGCATTTACCTTGCATGCGGCCGGCCCAGCTGACCTGGGTTCGATTCCTCAGCCCCTCTCAGAGAGCCTGGCAAGCTACCAAGAGTATTTTTTCCACCCGGCAAAGCCTGGCAAGCTACCAGTGACATATTCGATATGCCAAACACAATAACAGCAAGTCTCACAATGGAGACGTTACTGGGCCTGCTTGAGTAAATTGATGAACAATGGGAGGACAGTGCTACAGTGCTACAGGATAAATCCAAAAAATTCAAAAGTATAAGAAAACATTTTGTCTGATTGAAAATATAGATTCTGAAATGTAGTTGAACTTGGGTACAGAAGGTTGTTTCAAGGTTCAAAGATAACGTAGCATTAAAATTATAAAAATGATATTATAATTTTATAGAGTATAAATGATTTTAAGAAAATCATAATGATTTCAATAAAAGTACATAAAATTGAATCTGTATAAAGACAATGCATTTCTCAGTTTTTCTTTGGTTACACAAATATTTTATTTTTTATTTTTAAATATTTACATGGATTTATTATTTACTATTTACATGGAGCAAAGGGAAGTGATCTCATATATATCAATAGTCCATTGCTATATATATTGCATATATATCAATATATCAATATATATCAATATATCAATATATGCTATATATTTGCATATATATCAATACCCATCCCTCCACCAGTGCCCATTCTCCACCACCACCAGTCCCAGTATCCCCCCCTCCCCTGATCCCCCATCCCACCCTACCTCTGTGGCAGGGCATTCCCTTTTGTTATCTTTCTCATTTTGAGTGCTGTGGTTTGCAAAAGAGACATTGAGTGGCAGTCTTGTTCGGTCTATAGTCTACTCTCATCACGCATTTCCCATCCTGAGAAGAACCTCCCAACACACTTTATTTGATGCTCCTTTCTCTATATGAGCTGCCTTTTCCCCTAGCATGTGTGGCTGTCCTCAAAGTCATGGAGTAATCCTCCTGGTACTTACCTCGGCTATTCTAGGGTGTTAGTCTCCTATTTTGTTACTTTATGTTCCCCAGATGAATGCAATCTTTCTATGTCTGTCCCTCTCTTTCTGACTCATTTCGCTTAGCATGATATTTTCCATGTAGTACCACTTGTATATGAATTTCATGACTTCATCTTTTCTAACAGCTACATAGTACTCCATTGTGTAGATGTACCAAAGTTTCTTTAACCAGTCATCTGTTCTCGGGCATTCAGGTTTTTTCTAGATTCTAGCTATTGTAAAGAGTGCTGCAATGAACATAAAAGTGCAGATGTCACTTCGACTATACTTTTTTGCCTCTCTGGGATATATTCCCAGGAGTGGTATTGCTGGGTCAAATGGGAGCTCAATTTCTAATTTTTTGAGGATCGTCCATACTGTTTTCCAAAAAGGCTGAACCAGTCGCATTCCCACCAGCAGTGATGGAGAGTCCCTTTCTCGCCACAACCACACCAACACCGGTTGCTTTTGGTCTTTTGGATGTGGGCCAGTCTCTGTGGTGTGAAATGATATCTCATTATTGTTTTGATCTGCATCTCCCTGGTGATTAATGACGTAGAGCATTTTCTCATGTGCCTTTTAGTCATTCAGATTTCTTCTTTGAGAAAGTTTCTGTTCATTTCGTCGTCCCATTTTTTGATGGGGCTGGTTGTTTTCTTCTTGTGGAGTTCAACCAGTATTTTGTATATTCTTGATATCAACCCCTTGTCAGATGTGTATCCGGAGAATATTCTTTCCCATTTTGTAGACTGTCTTTGCATTTTGGCCACTGTTTCTTTGGAGGTGCAGAAGCTTCTTAGATTAAGACAGTCCCATTTGTCTATCTCTGTTTTCACTTGCTTGGCCAGTGGCAGGTTACACAAATATTTTCAAAATGTGTTAAATTTATAGATTTTTCACAAAGTTATCCTAAATCACCATTTGCATATTTATTTAAGTGCTGCTCATGAGATGTGGGGGACTCCTGGTGACTCTCAGCAAATCAAGCTTGTGATTCATTGCAAGAGTACTTAGTCCCTACATTGCTGGATATTATTTGCATCACCCCAGTAGTGTGAAGAGGTCTCCTGCATCACACTGGTTTAAAAATTATAGTAGGAATACTATTCAACTAAGAAAATATTAAATGTTAATTTAAATTTTAATACTAAATTAAGTATTAAAATGTGGTGTCATTTATTAAAACGTGGATGGAACTAGAAGAGCCCATATAAAGCAAAATAACTCAAAGAGGAAGGAAAAATACCAGAGAATCTCACTTATGTGTGGTATGTAAAGAAACAAAGTAAGGCAATAGACAGTGTACAGTGGAAAAAAAAAACAATTTAGTTTGACTACAGAATGGAGAGAAGTTGTAGGGGATTTGTGGGGAGTTGTGGGGAGTTGTAGGAGAGACCAGGTTGGGTAGAGAAGTGGTGGGCTGGATGTGGTATAAGGACCATGGAACAGCTGTCTTTTACACTTTGGTGGTGGTGTAGTAGCTCTGTACACCAAGAGCACAAACATTAACACTACTGCAAACATATCTTCCCAACCACAATAAAAATAAGTAACTAAAAAGAAATATCCCTCTTACTCTTACTCTGTAGTACCATGTCTTTTGCCCAGAAACAAACCTAGGTTCTTTAGTTGCACATTCTTATCATGCTGAAAGAGTATTTTTATTCTTTATAATTTTATTCTTTATAATCACTGCCCAAAATACCCCCTCTCCAAACAACATCAACCAAAGCAAGACTTTGGATAAACTTTTCTGATATTTCTCTTATTAGACTCTCTACCTATTCCCACTTAGTAATTAAACTAACATGTATTCTGTGCCACAGTTCATCATTAAAAGAAAAGGTTTTATTGTAAAGCATGAGTTATTGACTCTGCACAAGGTCAAGTACAAAAGCATATATACCATGAAAGTGAAAATAAGTATCTATGAAAATCAAGTTAGGTTTACTCTGATATCTTAATCACTTATGTTTCTAAGGCAAGGCAGTTGACTTTCATGATCATTGAACTAAATTAATGTATTGAAGTAAGATTTATATCAGGCTTCATGACTTTCAGGCTTATTTTTAGAACACTAGTCAGAAATTTTCTAGTCTAATTTGGCTACTGGCAATACTGAGATTATGTCTTTTCTCTGTATAACCACATCATCATGTCATATGTCTAACTGAAATCTAGGGAAGGACCAAATTCTGCCACATAGACACAAATACTCATTAACAGGTACGAATAAAAATTAACTCTACACCTCTTAACTCATTCTCTTATCTTTTGAAGTAGGCTTATAAACCACTTGTAAAATTGTTGTTTGATGTGACCACAACAAAATTTTGACATCAGGATTAGGTTACAAACATTACAGAGGTTATTCTCCATTACAAGTGTGCCACATTGCAGAATTGTATTAATATGCAATATTCCAAAAGTATTTGCTGCCAGATCAAGAGAAAAGGTGTCAATAAAAATGTTATTAGCCAACTATGTGACTTAACAACTAACAACTCTTTTTAAGGAAAAACTTACTTCTAACTCCAACTATAATATTTAAAAAAACCTTTGAAGGAAAAAATAGGGTATAGACACTTGCCATGGGCCGTCTGGAACCTAAATATAATAGAGCTCCTTATATGTTATTCAATAACTGTTAACTAATTACCTAAACCAACCCCCTATTAAAATGACGTATTAAGTGGTCATCACTGCCTACTTTGTTTTTAAATTGAATCACTGTGAGATACATAGTTACAAAATTGTTCATGATTGGGTCTCAGTCATATAATGTGGGACACCCACCAGTGTACATCCCACCACCAATGTCCCCAATTTCCCTCTGACCACCACCTTCCAGTCTGCCTCCATAACAGGCACTCCCCGCCCTTCCATTATGACTGCCTACTTCTTATAACCTCTTCCCTTTGATCCCCAACAGCTTCTTTAGCAAAGAAGCTGTAAAGCCTTCTTTAGCAAAAATATTACTTAAATGTTGTTCTTGCTTTATACTTGCAGTTTCCTTACAAATATATCCTTTAGCACCTCCAACTCCTCTATCCTATTGAGATTACCCCATTGATTTTGTTTTCTATAAAGAAATAACAGAACCTCCATTGCTGAAAGATAAATGCAAGTGATTTATTTCACAGAAACCCCAAGACAGTTTCTTGGATCCATATATTATATGCAGTGGTGCATGTAATTTCTGCGTATAGGAATGAAATCCTTGTTCCCTGAGCAACTGGGATCTCTAATGGTGGATTGCCTGTACTTGTCTGCAACCTGTGCATTGCCAAGGTTGCAGACAAGAGCTTCATCCAAGAGTACACTCTAAGAGTGTACGTCCCTGGAGACAATTTATATCCAAAAGCTGAGCAATATTGGAATATAAAAAAGTAGAGTGTTATTGCCATTGCACTTTAATAGACCCACACAGGGCCCAGAGATAGGCATATTCTTCTCTGCCCTATCCTGCTTCTTCCTTTTGCCCATTGCCAACACCAAGAGCACTCCCCAATGAACCTATCTCTGCATCAAAGTCTGTTACTGTTGTTTGTTTGGGGACCACACCTGTCAGACTACTCAGGGGTTATTTCAGGAATCATTCCTGTTGGTGGTTGGGGGACCATACGAGATGCCAGGATCAAACCAGATAGGGACATGCAGGGCAAACATCCTTCCCATTCTACCTCGTCTTTTTATTTTAAAACAAACGACTCTAAAATAATAAGCTTTCAAGATGTGCTTCCTTCTAACATCTTTGACATACATTACTAAAACAAGCTGTGGGCTTCCTGAAATTAAGGGACCAACCATGGAACACTGAAGGGACCTGGGTCCTCTGGGCCCAGCAACCTACACTGTTAGAAATGCTCTGGGATTCTTGTTTTTAGGTCTTACATTTGTTGAAATTTTGAAAAGGTGATCTTTAAGCTATGTTTTAAATATAGATTTATCTTTATTGAAGTTACACGTTCAATGAAAGTGTGAAAATTATTTTGTAAAGTGGACAAAGATTGCTAGATGAGCCTTTATTTCCAACCTTAGTCTATATTTGAGGTTCACCAGTAACTTCCTTTTGGGGTGCTACTTACTTGCTACCAGTCAGCTGTGGACTTCTAGGATTCACATATTTTGTCTACTAAGCATAAACAATCTTGGTGTCTCTTAGTTCCTGGATAACTCAAGTATTTGCTTTAGGTGACTTTCTTCAGGTATTTGTCTTCATGCTGTAAGACCATGAATTGTTGGGGAACAGTTATCCCTAAAACATCTGGACATGGTGTGCACTGGGTCCGGTCAGGAATCTGTTCGTGGAATAAAGGAGGGCAGGTGCACGGAGAAACATCTCCAGGAGAAGATTCGGTGATCACAGCCCAACTTTCTTGCCAACTACACACATTCTTATAGAGAGTGTTGGCTTACAGAAGATCCTATCACATTAGAGCTTAGCACTATTGGCCTATCACCTTTTCCTCTCTGCTTTGCCCCCTGGTCCAACCCCCTTCAAGTCTATATGTTTCTGTTAGAATGACTTGTTTAAAGCATACAACATGCTTTCTGAGTTTTAGGCATATGTGACTAGGGGTATCCAGTAAGGCTCAAGGCCAGATACAAGATGCAGGCACCCTGTTTTGCTGTTTCTGTCCAGTTACTCCCCCTTTGAGTTTTCACTTCAGGGCCATTTTGCAAGGTTGGGGTTTTCCTGCTTCAGTCCCCATCACCCTGCTCCACAGAGAGTGATATCCAATATGGTTTCCACCAGGAAGATTGCAACAATGATGGTTTCTGCCAGTGACCTCAACTTCTGATTCTACCTAAAGTATTTTCCTTCTTATTCTGCTATTGGGTCACATTGCATCACTGTGTTTGGCATAACTCCCCAGTCTGTTACTAAAACGAAGTTTCACACCTTAGAAATCCCTTAGAAATCTAACACTTTAACTTAGAACCGGTTCCAGATTACTCCCCACAATGGAGTTTCTTTCTTAGCAAGCAACTGTCTTCAGTCCATCTGTGTGCTCTCTTCTGTCTCTTGCTGTGAAAACTTGGATCATTGGAATTTCATGTCAGTTTGTGTGTAGATTAACCAAATTTTGAGTACATATTTTGCCAGTCATATCAGCAGGACACACACTCAGTTCTTTTGTTTCTGATGCTGCTCAAAACATGGTCTTATATTTCTCAAGAGAATTATTTTCTTAAAAAAGTAGTATCTTTTCAGCTTATTCTAAAATGTGATAGTGTTTATAGTTTAGAAGGAAGAAAGCTAACTTCTATTAAAAGAAAATAATACCTGGGAAACATCAGTGTGATGTGGTATAATAGTCCACCTGCCTTGATTCACCTTAAATTCAAGTGTGGAGGTACTTATCTCGAAGGTCTGCTTAGAGTACTTTCTACAACAATATAATAATAAAATTTTTATTTGAATTCTATAAAAATAAAAAATGATCTATAAAGTTAGTAGCACCTCCTATTTACCATAGATTATTGAAAGTAGGATAATTTAACCATTATTGATTCATGACTAAAGTTTTGTGATTAAGTCACACTGTCAAAAGTATTATTAGCTGCACTGAAAACAGGAATAACAACAGTGGAAAAATATCTATCTTGTCTCTCATTCAATTAAGATTTGTGTGAAGTTGTTAGATTTGGACCTCGACCTCAAAGAGAACCAGAGGGCCAGAGTACAGAGGACAAAGGATAGGAAGCTCGCCTTACACAGCCAACCTGGGTTCAATCCACAGTACAAATATGGTCCCCCCAACCCTGCCAGGGGTGATCCCTGGGTACAGAGCCAGGAGTAAGCCCTGAAAAAGACTGGGTGTGCCTCCTGCCTCCAACCTCAAACAGAAAAAGAAAAAAAATGAACTGCTAAATGCCATCTCTTTAAATAAAAATAACTTACTCTTCAAGTTATTTTTGAAGTGGTTTCTGAGTCACGTGTAATTTTACAAGGCATAGATTTGATGGAATAGAAGCCAATATTTAGAATCTTTCATTAAAGGCAAAATGTTCATCCTACTGGGGAAAAACTCAACTCTTTTGCCAGTATTAGAAGCCACAGTAACCTTCTTTATATCAGCATCTTATGACATTCAAATTAGGCCTAAGTTATGGGGGTAGGAAGAGTAACAAGAGGACTAGAATGTAAAAGAACGAAAGTGTTGGTGAAAGTCTGAATACAAGTTTCATTTAAAGGAAAAGAGAACTCTGGATGAGACCAGATTTATTCCACAAATCAAGCCAGACAACTTTCCAAGTTCTATGAACTTCAGTGATGATTCTATAGGGAGATTATTGATACTCCTGAATCTTCATCATTCATGTTTACCCCCAACTTTTGTACCCTTGGATGGCAAAGTAAAGAGGTCCTGTGCTCACTGAGACCATCTCAACTGTCTGTGAGCAACAAGATAGTTCCCCTAGAAATGCGTGATGAGAGTAGACTATAAACCGAACAAGATTGCCACTCAATGCCTCTTTTGCAAACCACAGCACCCAAAAGGAGAGAGAGAACAAAGGGGAATGTCCTGCCACAGAGGAAGGATGGGATTGTGGGGGGATGGGGGGTGGGAGGGATACTGGGATCAGTCAGTGGTGGTAGAGAATGGGCACTAGTGGAGGGATGGGTATTCGATCACTATATAACTGAAACCCAAGCACAAAAATTTGTAAGTCTACAACTGTACCTCATGGTGTTTCACTAATAAAAACTTAAGAAAAAAAAGATAGTTCCCCTAGATTACTGTACTTAGAAAATTTCTGGAAGTTTGAGAAAAGTTATCACTAAATAAATTAATTTTCTTAATATTAAATTATTATTATTCATACATTTTTATTACACATCTATTATTCCAGACATTATTCATCATTCCATGTGTTTCCATACTTTCTAAATAAATAAAAATAATTAGGGTACATAAAAACGATCAAAAGATATGGTCAAGACATATTATATCTTTTTTGAAAAATTCATATTAAAATAAATATTTATCTCAAATAGAAAATGGGATTAGGGACTGGAAAAATAGCACAGTAGATCATTTGCCTTGCACATGACTGAAATAATTATTGGCATCCCATATCGACCCCTGGACACCACCAGGAACAATTCCTGAGTGCAGAGTCAGGAGTAAGCCCTGAGCATTGCCAGGTATGACCAAGAAAGAAAGAAGAAAGAAAGAAAGAAAGAAAGAAAGAAAGAAAGAAAGAGAGAGAAAGAAAAGAAAGAAGAAAAGAGGAAGAAAGGAAAGAAAAGAAAAGAAAGAAAAGAAAAGGAAAGAAAGAAAGAAAGAAAGAAAGAAAGAAAGAAAGAAAGAAAGAAAGAGTTTCCATTGAAGAAAGAAAATGGGACTTTCAGAAATATAGACACTTGTGAAGCAGAAAACTGAATTTCTTCCGTGTACATACTGTTCCTTTTTAAATTCATACTCTAAGCAAATATTTTTGATAACTTACATACCAGATATTCTACATATAGTAATATAAAGATTTTATACCGTAGCCATTTTATTATACTTTGGGCTTAAAATTATATTTATCACAACCATTGTAATACAACAGTCTCTGAGAATATAAAATAGATATGGAACAAAGATGTACTAGACAAAAATAAGAAAAAAATCTGAAACATAATGTAAAAATGAATATTTGAAGGATTTTAAAACAGTAATGACTTCATTGGTAAGTTAAGAGAATATACCTTTTCTATTTGACATAATTACCGAGAAGATCAGCTGAAGAACTTCACATTGGGACCCATGGCCTAGAATGGAACGAACAGGGTGAGAGACTGAGTTCATCACGTCGACTAAGACCATCCATGGTAACTCACAGTTCCAGAAGGCCTAATCTAAACGTTGGACATGGGAGTCTCCCGGTGGACAATTTCACAACAAAATAGACCACATCATATTCAATTGCCGGTTTTGCCTGACCGATGTCGCTGTTGTCCCAAAATTCCAAACGGGATCGAACCACCGTCTCGTTCGTGCAAAATTCTACTTCACAGAGTGGGGAGAAAGGGCTGCAAAGTTTAAAAAGAGAACTCCCAGAATGACCACCAATTGGGAGCTCTTTGGCACTATTGCGGCAACATGGGAAGATGCCATTGTTGACAACATTGACGAGGAATACGATCGACTGGTTCAGCACCTCCATGATTGTGCGAGGAACGCCAAGAGAGAGATAGCCCCTAAAGAACACCTGTCTTCGAAAACTCTTGAGCTTATTCACCAACGTGGTTTGGTGCATGCCTCAGGCAATCGCAAGAGCACATCCGAGTTCGCTATGACCCATGACCTTTACCGTGAACTGTAATCATAAAGGTAAAGGTAAAGGTAAAGGTAAAGGCCCTCCCATTGACCGTCGATTTGCTCTAGCGGGCCCAGTAACATCTCCATTGGAGACTTTGTTGTTACTGTGTTTGGCATATCGAATACTCTCGGTAGCTTGCCGGGCTCTCCGAGAGGGGCGGAGGAATCGAACTCGGGTCGGCCGTGTTGGCCGCTTGTAAGGCGAATGCCCTACCCGCTGTGCTATCGGGCTGGAGCGATAGCACAATGGCAGGGCGTTTGCCTTGCATGCAGCCAACATGGCCGACCCGAGTTCGATTCCTCCGCCCCTCTTGGAGAGCCCGGCAAGCTACCGAGAGTATTCGATATGCCAAACACAGTAACAACAAAGTCTCCAATGGAGACGTTACTGGGCCCGCTCAAGTAATCATAAAACTAACACTAAACCTAAACTACCCTGAGAATATGCACAGTACTTACCTGCAAACTACAGCTAACATCACTGTGTTTGGCAAAACTGAAAACCTTCCTCTATGATCCAATAGAAGAGAAAGATGTCCATTTTCACCACTATTATTTAACATGGTATTGGAAGTCCTAGCCACAGAAATTAGACAAGAAAAATAAAGAAACTTAAATTGAAAAAGAAGTCAAACTATCATTATTTACAGATAACATTAATCTATTAATATAAAAATCTCAAAGTCAACCAATAAATTTTTAGTATAAATAAATGAATTCAATAAATTGTGTAGACTTACAAAATCAGTACTAAAATTGTTATATTCCTATATGCAAAAAATAAACTAGAAAAGAAAGGAAAACTTTGAATCCCATATATAATTTTGTACAAAAGCCTGAAGTACACAAGATTTGAAGGAGGTGAAAGACTTGTTAAATGTTAAAAATTATTAGTTGCTATCAAAAGAAATCACTTATTATCAGGAAAATGCAACAATGAGGTAGTGCCTCACCAGTGAGAAGGGTGTATATCAAAAAGCCAAGAAACTTTCACTGTTTCAAGAATGTGGTGAAAAGGAAACCCTCATGTATCATGAATGAACCTGTCATCCAGTTCACCCTCTTTGAAAGCAGTGCTGAGACTCCTCAAAAAATTAAAAATTTAATATCAGTTGATGACTAACCCTTGGCCTTGGATTGCAAAACTGAGATTACCAAGCAGGTAGGCAGTGGGAGAGGGAGATATTGAGGAATGGAAAGAAGGATTTGAAGTAACATAAGGACATTGGTGTAGGTCTTGAGCAATTTGTTAGGGGGAAGATGTAGTAACTGTCTGCATCAAAACCAAAACATTAGTGTTATTATAAACATCTTACCTAAATTATATTAATACAAATAATTAAAAATAGAACTCCCATATGTTCCAGCAATTCCACTTCTTGACATCTACCCACAAAACACAAACATATTAATAAAAAATATTTTTGTATACATGTGCATTTATGTTTATTGCAAAACTATTTTTTTAATTTTTTAAATAATTTATTTATTTATTGAATCACTGTGGGAAAAGTTACAGAGCTTTCAGGTTTATGTCTCAGTCATGTAAATATCAAACACATTTCCCTTTACCAATACTTATTTTTAACCGCGAATTCCAATAGAACCCCACCTCCCACCCCTCCCAATTCCTGTGAGGCAGATGAGTTCTAGTTAACACTCTATCTACTTTGACTAAATTCATTGCTTCGATAAAAGATGCACCATTATTATTTAGAGTGTACGACACCCCCCCCCCCCAATCAGACATGCTGAAAAAGCGTTGTGAAATGATTTGCTTTCTACAGCTGGGTATTAAGATTTAATTGATGTTTTGGATTTCTGCTCTTTTACTTATTAACCCTGGAAGTATTTCTATTAAAAGTTAGATAGTTAAGAGATTGGTTTCTGTGCTCTGGAGTGGTGGCCGTGCTGGAGAGCCGCTCGTGGGGGGCAACTGGGGACCTCGGTAGGGCGTGAAGGATGGACCGGAACGCCCCCCCTTCCCATGAGGTCCCTGCCGCCCCCACCCCCGGCTCAAACCTGCTGTCCACAAGGCTCCCGTGCGGCCGACATCTTTCTTTCCAGAGAGGCCAGGGCAAATGGGGCAACACCCTTTCCCCTCCGGGCAGGCATGATGGCCCGGTTTAACACATAGTCCATTTGCTTTTCTGCTCCAAAAGGCTGGTTTTCTGTGTTAAGTCCTTGTGCTTCTGGGGCCGTGGCCGTGCCGTAGAGCCACTCGTGGGGGGCAGCTGGTGACCTCGGTAGGGCGTGAAGGACGGACCGGAACGCCCCCCTTCCCATGAGGTCCCTGCCGCCCCCACCCCCGGTTCAAACCTGCTGTCCACAAGGCATGATGAATGGGGTGAGATAGGAATTCACATTTTTTTTTTTTGCCTGTATTTTCCAACACTGTTTGTTGAGGAAGCTCTAGTTCACAAAGTAGTCAAAGATTGGTTGTGTATATACCTTAGTTAAAGATTGGTTGTGTATATACCCGAGGATCAGTCTCTGGGCTCTCAATTGTATTTCATTGGTCCGAGAGTCTGTCCTTTTTTCCAGTACTACTCAGTCTTGGTTGCTGTAGCTGTACAATATAGATTAATGTTGGGAAAAGAGAAGATTCTTATCTTCTTTTTTCCTAGGATTGTTTGGCTTTTAGGAGTTTTATTATATCCCATTTTAACAGCACCTAGAACATGTCCTTTCACTTTGTCACGAAGATTTGGAAGAACTCAACTAGTAAGCACATCTAGACCCTTGCTTTTGTTAGGGAGGAGACTTTTGATTATTAATTTAATTTATTAGTAAATTTGTCTACATGGATGTTCTATTTCCTCCTGACTCTGTCATAAAATGTTAAAGGAGTACAAAAATATATCCACATTTCTCAGTTCCCCAATTTCCTGGCATGAAGGTTTTTTGTAATAGTCTCACATAATATATTGAATTGCTGTGGAATTGCTTTTGACTCTTTGTGAGTCTAGATAATTGTCAGTATTGTTTATTCTTTCAGAAACACAGCTCTAGTTTTGTTGATCTTTTTATTGGTTTTTGTTTATTGTTTCTAATTCATTGATTTTCACTGCAAGTTTTCTTATTTCCCTTCTCTGCTTACTTTGGGCTGCCTTTGTTGATCTTTTTCTAGTAACTTAAGATGCATAGATGCGTTATTTATTTGGGCCTTTTCTGGTTTCTTGATAAATTTTCCTCTTAGAAAAGTCTTTGCTGTGTCACACATGTTTTGGTATCTCATGTTTTCATCCTTATTTGTTTCCAGGAATCTTTTGATTCTTTCTTTCATTTTCTCTTTGACTCCCTAGCGATATAGTAGTAAGTTGTTCAATTTACAAAAATCTGAGTCTTTCTCTACTTTCTGTCTGTGACTAATTTACGCTTTCAAAGCTTCATGGTCTGAAAAGTTAGTTAATATGATTTCTGTCATTTTGATTTACGGAGACATATTTTATGTGCTAGCATGTAGTCTATCTTAGAAAGTACCCTATGTGCATTAGAAAAGAAATCAAATTTAGGGGGTGGAGAGTTCTGTACATGTCTATTAGACTCTTTGTTCCTTTAAAGTCAGTGTTTTGTTTGTTTGTTTGTTTTATTTTGTTTTGTTTTTTGCCTTTTGGGTCATACCCGGAGATACACAGGAGTTACTCATAGCTCTGCATTCAGGAATTACTCCTAGTGGTGCTCAGGGAATGGTGGGAATCAAACCTGGGTCGGCCGCATGCAAGGCAAACGCCCTACACATTGTGCTATCACTCCAGTCCTAAAGTCAGTGTTTTTTTTTAATTGATTTTATGCCTAAGTGATCTGTCAAGTGGTAAGAGAAGAGTGTTAAAATATCCTACTATTATTGTGTTTCTATTGATATCTTTCCTCAGGCCCCTTAACAGTTGCTTTGTAAATTTATTATTCCTACATTAGAATAATCTCTTACATGTAGAATATAATAAACATAGTAAAATAACATAGCGATAGCACAACGGGTAGGGCATTTGCCTTGCATGCAGTCAACCCAGGTTCAATTTCTCTATCCCTCTTGGAGAGCCTGGCAAGTGACTGGGAATACCCCACCTGCACGACAGAGCCTGGCAAGCTCCCCGTGGTGTATTCAATATGCCAAAAACAGTAACAAGTCTCACAATGGAGATGTTACTGGTGCCCGCTCAAGCAAATCAATGAACAGTAGGAGGACAGTGCTATACAGTAAAAGAATGACAATTGGGCAATGGTGACATACCTGAGGGCTGGACTGTAGAGCTGAGTCTGGCAAAGAGCTGGAGTCGGGTGGGTTTTAGGGTGGAATGAAGCCCTTAGCTATGGGTGGAGGGTTCCTGACATTCTTTGGGTGAGGATCCTGATGGAATATTGCATATTTGAAGTTCTTATTAACAAAAGTGTAATCATGAGGCCCAAATACAAAATGGGGAAAAAACAAAATGATTTTTTTTAATGAGTTTCTCCAAGAAGATAGAGTGTAATACCCATACATCTGAGACTTTCCGGTTTATTTTTGGTTTGGTGGTAATGCTGTTGTTGTTTTCTTTGTTTTAAATTTATTTTTTCACTTATTTAGATATCATGACTTACATGACTTACATGACTTACTTACGCTCCCACTGACTTGAGTCCCAATCCATCCATCACTTGTCCCAAATTCCTTCCCATCCCCACCATTTTTAAGCTAACTGATATATTTGGGCTCCATCCTTGCTTATGGTTGTGCTGGATCTAATGGTATCTATATTTTTCCCCTATACCATAGTGGGGTCCAAAGTTCCTGACCCTGACTGACCCCTCTGTTCTACCAGACATTTTCTTGTTTCTACATTACATTTCTCTCTTTCCTTGGGATTTTGTTTCTATCATCTAGAGACAATGTTTTGCTCACATTTGCAGTCTACCATTAGCTTGTAATCACTTGTCATTCCATTGTTCATTGATTTGCTTGAGTGGACACCAGTAACATCTCCATTCGAACCTGTTCCATGCTAATGTAGCCCAATGGCGTCTGCTCACTCCAGGAGAATGAAGAGCGTCAAACTGTTTGTTCAGGGTCTTGACAAAGAAGTCCGACCATTTTGTAGGGAGGCGGCCATGAGATCTTTTGACATCTCATGGAATCCAGTCTGTAATGGCTCTAGTCCAGCGGTCATCTTCAAATCGCATTACGTGTCCAGCCCATCTGATTTTTGACACCTTGGCAAACAAGGTAGCATCCCTGATCTCCAGTCGTCGACGGAGGTCAGAACTCCGGATCCCTTTTCTCACTTGAGTGAAGCATAACACTCCGAGCATAGCTCTTTAGATTCCTTTTTAGTGATAGAGCGTAATACCCATACATCTGAGACTTTCCAGTTTATTTTTGGTTTGGTGGTAATACTGTTGTTGTTTTCTTTGTTTTAAATTTATTTTTTCACTATTTAGATATCATGACTTACATGATCCAAATAGCGCTCTCCCATTTTCATAGGGCCTAGGTCTCTGAGGCATATGTTAGTGCAGAAAGAACAGTGGAGTCGAAAAGATGTGCCCAGAGCCAGAGGTTCTTCATCCTCTTAACAACTTCTTCGAAGCTCTTGAAGGCATTCCAAGCCGCTTTCTTCCTCCTGCACAGTTCTGGTGCCAAGTCATTCCTCATGTTGAGTTCTCGACCCAGGTACAAATAGCTGCTGCATTCGGAGATATTCCTTCCATTGAGAGCAAATAGAATGTCAGGAACTAGTCCATTTCTCATGAACATTGTCTTCGTGAGATTCAGCTGCAGTCCAACCTTTTCACACTCACATAGAAGTCGGCCAGCATTTGTGCCACTTGGCTAATGTTTGTTGTTATTAGAACGATGTCATCAGTGAAGCGAAGGTGGTATAATTGCCAACCATTTATCTTCGCCCCCATTTCTTCCCGTTCCAGTTGTCGCATGAGTTCTTGACGCATGACGCATTGCAGAGTTTCGGTGAAATGGTATCACCTTGCCGAACTCCTCTCTTTACATCAACGATCACTTCTTTGTAGAATGGTGAGATCCTGATGGTGAATCTGTAATACAGCTCACGTATACCATTACCTATTCATGTTATTGTATATACTAGTGATTGGTAAGAACATTCAGTGTTTGACCTTGTCCTTCTGACTTACTTCACTTAAAATAAGGTCCTCCAGTTCAACCATGTTACTGCAAATTGCATGCTTTCTTCATTCCTTGTGTCTGAGGCCTATTCCGTTGTGTATTTATATAAAGGCACTTCATTGTCTACTCTTCTGTCACTGGGCACTTGGGTTGTTTTCAAAACCTGGCTCTTGCACTAAGTACTGCAATGAATATAGGTTTGCATATATGTTTTTTGAATCTTATTGGTAGATACTAAGGAGTGGGATCACCAGATCATATGGCAGCTCTATTACTAGCTCTTTTGTTTTTGTTTTTAGCTATTTCCACATTATTTTCTATAGGGCTAAACTAGAAAACATTCCTAAGAGAAGTGCACATGCCCAAAAACATAGATTGTTCCTTCCTGATATATTCATTTCTCACAATCATCAATGATATATCATTGTCACCTTAATTTGGTCATAACGTAAATTTTTAATTTGACATTAACCCATACTCTAATCTTAACTCTAAAGATGAACCAAAGCATAGCATTTAAATCTAAACCTAACAAAAGTGATAATAAAACTTAAGTTTTAATGTAACTCTAATCATACAAACTCTAATTTTATCTCTAAACCTAAAAAAATTCCTAAACAAAATGGAAATTTAATGATAAACCTAATCCCAACCCTCACCCTGTCTTAAACCATAATCCAAATTGGACCCAAATTCCTAACCCTAGCCTTGCCTAATACTATCTCAAATTAAAACTCTAACCCCAACCTAATCCCAATCCCAATTCTAACCTTAACTCTAACTCTAGCTTTAAACCTAATTTTTGCTAAATGAAGCCTAAGCATGATTGTAACTCTAACCCTCACTTAAACAACATGAAAATTTATTCCTAAACATACTAACCCTAACACTCACTCTTATTCGATGTATATCCAGAACCTTAAATCTAGCCCTAATTGTAACAATAACCATAATTCTAATTTTTTAAAACTTGAGGAGCCATACTTTATAATAGTATTGATATCACTATTTTATAATAGCAGAGTATTATCCAACTCCTCTCTAGTGTTTCAAGACCCTCTAATTCTAATCCTAACCAAAAGTCTTAGTTCAAACTATAATACTGCCAATAATAACTCTAACAACAACTCTAACTTTAATTCTAACGTGTCAAAGCATAACCCTAACCTTAGAAAAATCCCTAACCCTAAAACTTGATCTTAATACTGACTCTCATACTGTGACTAATAATTATCTAAAACTATGCTTAAACACCAGACTAATTTCTTACCTAATCATAGCTCTTACTAAGTGTCCAGGACTAGTCAGCCCTATTCTAAATCTAACCCTAATCTTAATCATAATTCTAAAACTAAGCACAACCCTAAACCACACCATTAGTTTAAGACTAAACTCAATGATACGAATACTCTAATGCTAATTCTAATTATAATCTCAGAATTAAAATTAAACATAACCTTAACCTCTAAACAAACTAAATTAATACATATCCTTGACTTAGATCTTAGCCTAAACTCACCCCTAGCCAAAACTCTAATCCAGAGGTTGCCAAACTTGTTTTGCCTACCCTACCTACTAGGGGAAAAGATCACTCAAGGGGTTAGAGTGATAGAAGAGCAGGTAGATATTTGCCTTGCACATGGCCAATGAGGTTTCAATTCCCAGAATTCTATATGGTTGCATAAGCACTGCCAGGAGTAATTCCTGAGTACAGAGCCAGGATAATCCCTGAGCACCACAGTGTGGGCCCTGAAAACAAAAACCAAACCAAACCAAACAAACAAAAATACCCCTCAGTGCCCTTCTTTATGCAAACAAGGATTAAGTACCTCCAGTTGCACCAAAGGGTTCTAATGCCCACTTGAACTAGTCCAGAGCTTCTCCAAAGATATGCCCCATTTTGAGAAACTACTGTCCAAATTTAACACTGAACCCAATCTTAAATCTGCCCCTAAGCATCACCCAAATCTTACACTAAACTCTAATATATCATAACTAAAATAAAATCTAGCTCTAATACCCTCCATATCTCTAATACACTACTCATAAATCCTACTCAAACCCTAACTAGTTCCTATCTTTAACCATAAGCCTAATTTCTTGAGAAAAGAGGAGTTTGGGACCACATCTAGCAGTGTACACAGCTTACTCCTGGCTCTGAGTTTAGGGAGCATTTCTGACGGTGCTCAGGGAACTACATGTGGTACCTGGGATCAAACACAGATTGGCTGCATGCAAAGTAAGAAACTTACCTGTTTTACAATCTCTCTGATCACTCCAACCCTATTTTTTAACAATAAACCCTGATCCTAACACAAATAAAACTGAAATTAACCATTATTCTAGTCCTAATCCTGATACTAAACCTAAACAAAAATCTAACCATAAGCTTAAAATAAACCCGAACCCTGATACTGAGTCTACAACCTTCACCAAGTTGTAGAGTAAACCCAAGCCTTAACCCTAAACCTACCCTCAATCTCTCTTTCTCTTTCTCTCTCTGTGTCTCTGTGTCTGTCTCTGTCTGTTTATGTCTCTCTGTGTCAGTCTCTGTTTCTGTCTCTTTGTGTCTGTCTCTCAGTCTTTCTCTTAGTGAAGCAGGAAAGTTTTTATTGCAACTTACTTAGAAAGATGTGGGGGTAGAGAAAGAAAGAAAAATACATGTTTGAGAGAGAGCACGGGCTTCTCCAGAGTAGAAATAGTCAAGCAAAGAAACACAGAGAAAATCAAGCTAGGTACGTGTTTAAGGGAGAACACAGGTTTAAAGAATAAGCCCCTAGCTTCAATCTTGACCTTAAATTAAAATTGTAACTAAAGCTTAACCCCAGCACTGAATATCACCCTACCCTAACTCTAACCTTATATATGAATTCCATCAAAATACTTATCAAAACAATACACCTAGTACTAACTCTAAATCAAACATTAAATCTAATATGAGAGTTAACTCTACACTTAAATATAAGTCAAACAGTAACCTAAACCTGAACCCAATACCCAATCTTACCCCTAACCTTAAACTATTCCTATTCCTAAAAGCAAATCCTAACTCTAACACAATTCTTAATTGCAGACTCTGATGTAAGCCCTAAATTAACCTCAACTTTAATGCTAGCCTTAACCTTCATCATCATGAATAACCTTAAACCTTAAGTAATACTTAATCAAAATAGTAATCAGAAATGCTCTCAGTGAACTTATCCTTGGCATTAATACTAGCCATAACCCAATAATTACATGAACCCTAATAGTAAAACTGAAGCCTAACCCTAGCACTTGTCTATCTCTAATCTTAATCTTAACACAGTCATAACTTCAACCTTAAAACCTAAGCCTAAACATGTTAAATCAAAGACCTAACAATACACATAACCTTAATTTCCCTCCAACATTATCCATAACATGAATCATAATTCTAATTCTAGTCTTAGCCCTACATTTACCTTAGCCATAATATCAACCCTAATCTAACCCTTACCCTAAATCTAATCTTGAACTCTAAGCAGTCATAACTTTAAACCTTGTAATCCAGCTCAAATATTTTGCCTTTACCATAACTCTAACACCTAACCCTAAACAGTAACCTGATGTAGGCTAACATTGGTTTGCCCTTCCTCTCTGGCGTCTGGGAGCTTGTGTTTGTTGATTGCCCCACCCCCCCCCCCCCAGACAGTCTGTCAATTACCTTTGTCTCCTGATCAGACTCTGACTTGTAAATATTGTCTTTCTCTTCTCCTTACTGTCCTTGGCATGGTTAGCTACTTCAGAGCAATAGCTTTTTGTTTGGATACAGGAAGACAGCTGAAAAGACAAGCCTGTGGCTTGGGAGTTGATTGACTCCAGATAATATAACTCCTGGACATCTGCTCTCTCAACTTAAGCCTCAGTTGCCCTTAATTCCTAGATACCCCAAAGCAGGGTCCCGACTGGATAGACTGGATGGACCCAGGGCAAGATGTGAGCTATGAGCTACCCTGGCATCAAAATGGGCCTGGCTAAAGTGCCAATAGTGCTTAATTATAAGTTAAGAGCTTGGTCATGGACAACTTCTGTCATGATCCAAAAAGTAATAAATAGATTTGGACCCTGCTGGGGGAAAAGGGTGCTGTCCTTCTGCCTGCTCCCTCTTGGTGGCTTAGTGGCCGCTATCCTCCAGAGGCGATTGGACAGTCAGGTTTGGGCCCACAGTGATTAGACACATGGGGCCTCAAGGGATGGGGATGAAGCCAACCCTTTCTTCCTTGCCCCAGATAGACCCCGATTTGCCACCCACGAACTGCCTCTCTGACTCCTGATCAAGCGGCTCAATGACCATGATCCCAGAAACTCAGGAACAAATCTTTTTTTTCCCAGCAGGCTTGGGAAAAAATCCCTTCAGATTTAATTGTTAAAATTTTTGAATTCCTTGGACTGAACATGTTTGCCACTCAATGCCTCTTTTGCAGACCACAACACCCAAAAGGAGAGAGAGAACACAGGGGATTGCCCTGCCACAGAGGCAGGGGGGGATGGGGGGATGGGGGTGGGGGGATATTATCCATGGTGGTGGAAAATGGGCACTGGTGGAGGGATGGGTATCTGATCATTGCATAATCGAAACCCAAGCACAAAAAATTGTAAATCTACATATAAGAGGAAAAAAAATTTTTGAATTCCAAAATCACATGGCCACTACTATGGCCATGTGACATCATATGTTATTCATAATCGGCAATAGAAAACAAATTGCCTATGGTTGCACTTTCGGCAGATCTGAGTGTTGGGGTAAAATACCAAATAATAATGGTGGGTCTGGTGTCTAAAAATGAATGTAATCAAAGTAGAGAGAGAGAGAGTAATGTGGAAATCATCTGCCCCACAGGTGGGGGGAGGGTTTGTGATGGGAGGTATACTGGGGTTTTGGGTGGTAGAAAATGGGCACTGGTGAAGGGACAGGTGTTTCATCATTATATGACCAAGACTTAAACCCAAAAGCTTTGTAACTGCTCTCATGGTTAATCAATAAATAAATTTATAAAAAAGAAAAAAAAAGTACGGTGGCGTTCATGCCCAATTCAATCAGCCTAATCAATGGCTGAATAAATAGCAATACTCCTACATTAAAATTTAAAAAAAAATAGAGCAGCTGCTGGGCGAGGGACAATAGGTAGGTTGAGACAGAGAGAGACAGAAGAGGACAGAAGGGTGTGAGAGACACAGTTAAAGGAGACAGAAGGAATTGAAGAGCATTGTAGAGTGAGTTAGAGAGAGGTTTGGGGAGAGCTAGGGGAGACGAGAGATTGAATAAACAGCATCTAATCCCCAACCTATTTGGCCCTCTTTCTCCTTCAGCCACCTAAGGCAACAGCCATCCCGACTGGGGAAGTGGCTTGAGAGCACTGAAAGCGGGTGGCGAGAGAAAGCCCCTCAAAGAGCCCGCAAACATCCTTTAATGTATAATCCCTGAGAGAAGGAGCTTACACAGTAACATGTATATAGGAGATTTCACACCTTCCTTCTAATTCAAACCTAAAACAATACCCTAAGATTAACTTAACCACAAGTATAAGCCCTAAGTGTAACCATAACCCAAAACACAATCCTAAACTTAAATGCCCATACAATTAATTAATGTAAAACCTACTATTAACCCAAACAGCAATATTCATCCTAAACACTGAATCAACCCCTAACCTAAACCTTCTTTTATCTGTAAAGGAGCACTAAGCTTGATCCGAACTTAACCCCAAACTCTAAAAATGCAAATTAACCCTAAACCTGTATGGTCATAATACTAACCTTACCGGAGCTGGCAAGATAGCACACCCATACGGTGCTTGACTCACATGTGACTGACCCAGGTTCAATCTCCAGGACCTCTAATGGTCCAATGAGCACTGCCAGGAGTGATCAATGAGTGCAGAGCCAGGAGTAAGGCTTGATCACCACTGGGCATGGCCCCCAAACAAATCAAACCATTAACCATACCTTTTAGCTCTAAGCCTAACTCGAAACTTAATCCTAACCTTATCCCTAAATCTAGCTAGAAAACTAAAACCCTAAATCTAACCCAGTCCCTAATATAATCCTAAATTTAATCCTCACCTTAACCCTACCACCAAAATGTGACACTAATTCTAAGAAAGCACTAAATCTAACTTAGTACAACCTTGACCCTAAAAATAACTTTAACTTAATTCTGACAAATAAGTAACACTAACAGGAAACCCTAAACTTTACCATAAACCATATATTAGCAATAATATAGCTCTAACACTAATCCTAATTCTAGCCCTAGTCCTAACTCGGACACTAAATCTAAACATAAACCATAACCATTTCCCTAAACCAAAACATAAATTTAAACCGTTTCAATAACCCCAAGCCTAAGCACAACGTTAACACTAACAATAGGAACTAATCTTGATGTTAAATATAATCCTAACTCCAACCTTAGTCAAAACCCTAAAATATAAACTAAAATATACCACTAGCCATAAACCCTAATCATTATTGTAAAGAGAAAAATAACTCCAAACATAACCCTAACTCTAACCTTATTCTTAAAACAGTCCCTAAATCTAACCAAAACAGAAACCCAATAATCATCCCTAACTTAATGATATTCTGAACCCTACCTAACTTAATATTAAGACTAATTTGATAATAAAGACTAATCATAAGGATAACTTTAACTCCCAACCCTAACCCTAACCTTAACTATATTCTAAAACTTAACTATAAACCTAATCCCAAATCAAATCCTGTACTTAAACTCAATCTCTACACTAAAGCCTTAAACTTTAACCTAACCCTCATTCCAAACTCTAAGCCCAATCCTTCCCCCTAACCATAAAACTCACTGACATAACCCTCACTCTAACCTTAGTTCTAACACTAATTCTAACCCTAATCCAACTATAGTAATAACTTAACCTAAAACAATAAACCACAAAAAAAAAAACTAGAGAGAGAGAATATCAGGGGTAAGGTATTTACATGTAGTCAATCCTTGTTAAATTCCTGGCACTCTTACGGTCACCTGAGCACTGCCAGGAGGGATCTCTGAACACAGAGCCAGAAGAAAGTCTTGAGCAATGCCAGATTGTTCCCCACATACAACAAAAAACCTGAATGCTAACCCAGACTTTAAACTCACCACTACAAAACCTTAGCCTTAATCATAATTCTAATCATAACAGTAAACCTTAACTTTGCATCCAAATCTAAACCTAAAGAGAAAGATAACACTAAACCATTCTCTAATCCTAAACTTTAATACAAAATATAATCCAAAACCTAATATTAACCCTCATCATAAACTTTAATCCATACTCAATCCTAAACCTAGCCCTAACTCTAGCCATAATGGTAACCCTAACATTAACCTACCAAGAAAACCCATAACCTTAACCCAATCCCTAACTATAACCTTATGCTAATACTGAAACATAACCAAAATCTTTTCCCTAATTCTAAACCTTATCCTTTTCCTAACACTAACCTGAACACTAATCCTAATCCTAGCACTAACTCTAGCCCTAACCCCTAAACGAACTTCATTACTAAACACTGAGCTTAAATGTAACCCTGAACTTCAAATATCATTTCCTAATTAAAATCCAATTTAAAATTATTTTAATTTTATTTTAATTTTTATTTTTTGTTAGTGAATCTCCATAAGGTACAGTTACAGATTTACATACTTTTGTGCTTGTGTTTCAGTCATACAATGCTCAAGTGCCCATTCAATCACTGTGAATTACACAGTTACAAAGTTGTTCATGATTGGGTTTCAGTCATACAATGTTCTAACTCCCTTCTCTTCACCAGTGTACATTTCTAAATTCTATTTTAGCCCATATCTTGTCTCTAAACTTAACCCTTTCTAATTACTAACCTAACCTAAACATAAACACTAATGTAACCTTTATCCCTCATAGTAAATATTAAAGAATTATATAACACTGGTGTTGATGTTTTTGTCTCCAGCATTTCCAATGACTCTTCAACGATTTTACTGTCTATTCTATGTCTCAAGCTTATGAAATATAAGTTGCTTGGAAGATTTTCCTGGGTCAAAGTATTCTTGGCAGGGTAATATTTTTTTCTGCACATTGCTGCTTGTTGGAGCTGAAAAACATTTTAATGGTATTATGTTCTGAATCTAAAAATATTGATCACAACTGTCTTTCTCAAATGAAAACCCAAGTAATACACAAACACCTCACAGGTGTGTGTGTGTGTGTGTGTGTGTGTGTGTGAGATTATCCCTTAGTAAAGTCCTTAAATTTAAAAAATTCCCTTTTTTGGTCTTGAATGTAGACCAACATTCAAGCAGCCATTCAATTTATATTGTCCATTAAAATTACATTAAAAATTGGACCATTCAACTAGCTTTTCAATTCACATATTGAATTCCTAAGTTTTACTTCTAGTGTCAAATGAGGTTGAACAGCTCTATAATAAACAAAGTTGAATGATTTATTTATACTAGTACTTAGAAGTTTTATTTAATTAATAAACCTTGTAACTCTTCAGTTATTTTCTAATAAAACATACACACTTATTTACACATGCTTACAAACACGCGTTTATGAGGGTGCCACTCCTGGTGGTGCTCAAGTATTACTTCTGGCTCTGCACTCAGGAATCACTCCTGGCAGTGCTTACAGGACCATATGGATGCCAGTGGTCAAAACCCAAGTCACAGGCGGTATGCAAAGCAAATACCCTACCTGCTGTACTATTGCTCTGGCTTCTCCATGCAAACTTTTAAAAGTATCTTGGGAAAATATTACCTCAGGCGACATAGTCCTGCTTTTGATCATCCTCCTTAGTCAGTCCACACCTCCTGACTCTTAATTCATTGCACTACATTATGCTTCACCCTAAATTTATCTTCTATTATTATAAATTATGTTCTTATTTATCCACGATTTTGTGTTCTTCAGAAAAATAAGAAGTGTGGTGGGGGAATGAAAGCAGGATAAAGCAGGGGAGAGAGAAGAAACAAGAGAAGATGACATGTAAATTCTGCATACAACTAAAGTGGGGACTTGGGAGTGAATTAACCAAATGGGGACTTTATTCACTTTGATGTTTTCCTTCTCATGCAACTGTGAATTGGTCACAATGATGATATACATAAATTAAATATTGTGTTGATTTAAGTCCAAAGTCCAAAGAGTTACATCAAAAGATGGACACAAAACACCTATTTTTACAATAGACAATGAAACTCTAGATGGAAGTTCTGTGTATTTTTCTTGGTAAGATCTTCCCTTCTTTTCTTGGTGGCATTTTTTTGTTGCCAAGGTTAGTAATTTTTGAAAGAAGTCTGTTGACCATAAGTTGTCTCCAGAACAATTTTTAGAGATTGAATATGCCATAGTGACTGCTATCAATGACTTTTTCTTTAGTTCATTCCCATCAAATGGTTTCAGATTTGTCTACTGTGTGCTGGATTGTCAATTGATGTGCCTGAATTCTCCCACCCTATACAGATTACAGTTACACTTGAACAAAAATGCATTTAATACATTTTTTAGGAAATTGAATTTTTAAACTTATGCTTAAACTTGGGAAATTCTTGAACTTTTAGAGGCAGGTAACTAATTTTTTTTTAAGTTTCAATTGAGTATTATTAAGAACTTAATTTGATTTTTAGAATCAATCTTTGGAGAAAAACTGGAAATAAGAACGAGGATACGAGTTACCAGAACTTATGTGACACAGCCAAAGCAGTGCTGAGAGGAAAGTTTATAGCAATGTAAGCATTCCTCATGAAGGAACGGCTCACATAAATAACCTATTTGTGGAGCTTAAGCAACTAGAAAAGGACCAACAAAAGGAACCTAGAGTAAGTAGAGGGAAGGGTATAGTAAAACTTAAAGCAGAAACTAATTATTTAGAATCCCCTCCCCCCCAAAAAATCCAAAAGATCAATGAAACAAGAGTTAGTCCTTCAAAAACAATAAACAAGATTGAAAACCACTAGCAAGATTCTAAGAAAAAGAGAGAATCCTACTAAACTAGACATCACAATCATTGTCACAAAAAATTTAAAGGATTTCCAGGGATTACTTTAAAATTTTTTGTGCACAAAGCAGGAGAACTGAGAAGAAATAACCAAATCCTAAAACCTCCCAAGGTTGAACCAAAAAGACACAGAGCACCTGAACTGACCAATTGCTATTGAGGAAGTTGAAATGGTAATAAAAGTCTGCCCCCAAACAAAAATCCAGGCTCACCACTACTATTCAGTATAGCAGTGGAACTCCTGTCATAGCAATTAGACAGGAAAGAATATTAAAGGCATTCAGATAGAAAAAGAAGTCAGACTCTTAGTATTTGCAAAAACGTTTACAAAAACCCTAAATACACCACAAAATGTTTCTAGAAGGAATAGAGTTGCATAGTATAGTGGCAGGCTACAAAATAAATATGCAGAAATCCGTGAATTTTCTATATACAAATATCAAGTGTAAGAGAGAAATTTGAAAAATAAACCCATTCACAATTGTGCCTTAGAATATTAAGTATCTAGGAATCAGTCTAACAAAAGAGTTAAAAGACTTATACAAGGAAAATTATAGGCACTGCTAAAAGAAATGAAAAGAATATGAACAAATGAAAACACATTCCCTGTTTATGGATCGGGAGGATTAGTATTGTCAAAATAACAATCTTGCACAAAGCATTACACAGATTCAATGCAGTCTCCATAACATTACCTATGACATTTTCAAAGAAATAGATCAAATGCTGTTGACATATATACAGAATAATAAACCACCCCAAATATCCAAAGCAATTTAGGAAAAAGAGAAAGGCATCATTTTCCCACTTTCAAAAGTTTTTGGTATCTAATTAAATATTTTAGTATGTGAAGATTAGTAAAAGAAAATTTGAATTCAGTACAGTGTTAATAAAATCATACAAAATCTTCTTAATTTAATGGAATCCTATTTTTTTTATCTTTGCTTCTGTTTGCTTTGGCACTGGCATACTGGAATACTCATATTAAAAGAATTGCATCAAGTCACTTTCTATCTAATAATTTTTCCACAGTACTACAAAGCTGCAGTAATTAAAGCATACTGGAATAAGGTATTGTACTTGAATAAGGACAGACTCTCAGATCAGTGGACTAGAACTGAGAGCCTAGAGACAGATCCTCATGAATATGGACAGTTAATCTTGGATAAAGAAACAAAAGGTATGAAGTGGAGTAAGGAAAGTCTCTTCCACTATGGTGTTGGTAAAACAAGTCCAACACATGCAAAAAATAAATAAATAAATCAGACTCCTTTCTAACACCAAAAGTTAAATTAAAATACAGTAAGGATCTCTCTATCAGACCTGACTCCATAAGTTATATTAAGGAAAACATAGGCAAAAATTAAAGCTAAATGTATTTTTAAGGATTCAATGCCAGTGCCAAAGCAAACAGAAGCAAAAATAAAAAAAAATAGGATTCCATTAAATTAAGAAGATTTTGCAGCTCTAAGGAGAGGATGACCAGAATAAAGGCAATCCACAGATTAGGAGGAAATATTTTTTCCAGCACTGATCTATGAAGGGTTGATCATTTGAGCACTTGACATCCCGTTACTCATCGATTTGCTTGTGTGGACGCCAGTAACATCCCCTTTAGTCCCTGCACATGCTAGTGTAGCTCAATGGCGTCTGCTCGCTCCAGGAACACGAAGAGCTTCAAACTGATTATTCAGGGTCTTGCCGAAGTCTGACCCATCTCATAGGTAGGCGGCCACTCGATCTTTTGACGTCCCATAGAATCCAGTCTGTTACGGCTCTAGTCCAGTGGTCATCTCCAAATCACATTATGGGTTCAGTCCATCTGATTTTTGACACCTTGGCAAACAAGCGTCCCTGATTCTTGATCGTCGATGGAGGTCAGAACTCCAGATTCTTTCTCTCACTTGAATGAAGCGTGATACTCCAAGCATAGCTCTTTCGATTCCTCTTTGGGAGAGGGAAGTAGGCACTCTGGTGAGGGTGTGGTGTTAAAAGGTTGTAACCCAAACCCCTTCCTGTAACAGTACTGTAATTACAGCACTTAAGCTTGAAGTGGGGGCCAGAGACATAGTACAGCAGGTAAGGTATTTGCCATGATAGGCTTGATCCTTGGCACCCTATAGGGTCCCCTGAGCCCTGCCAGGAGTGAGTCCTAAGCATAACTGGGCATGGCCCAAAACCCAAAGTAAAGTAAAAGTAAAGTAAAGTAAAGGCCCTCCCGTTGATCATCGATTTGTTTGAGCGCGCCCAGTAACGTCTCCATTGGAGACTTTGTTGTTACTGTGTCTGGCATATCGAATACTCTCGGTAGCTTGCCGGGCTCTCCCAAAACCCAAAGTAAATTAAATTTATACATAAAAGAAGAGTTATTTGGTTGTTCCTGTACATAGGACTGAGATGAAGCTAGACACTGATGATTTTTAGTTTTAAATTTTTGGTCACAATCACGACCACCCTGTTGTTCGTCGATTGCCTCGAGCAGGTGCCAGTAACGTCTTCTTCGTCCTAGCCCTGAGATGTTTTTTAAAAGTGCCATATTCAAGGCTTTTTCAGGGTTAGGAGAATGAGACCCATCATTGTTACTGTTATTTGGCATATTGGGTATACCACGGGGAGTTTGGTATATATATATATATATATATATATATATAAAATTTTTGGTATTTAATTAAATATTTTAGTATGTGAAGATTAGTAAAAGAAAATTTGAATTCAGTACAGTGTTAATAAAATCATGCAAAATCTTCTTAATTTAATGGAATCCTTTTTTTTTTATCTTTGCTTCTGTTTGCTTTGGCACTGGCATACTGGAATAATCATATTAAAAGAATTGCATCAAGTCACTTTCTATCTAATAATTTTTCCAAAATATAACAAATTTGGTGAACCCCAAGATTGACCAGAATGCATGGAACAGGTAAGGACATTTTTAAATCTTTTAATAACCAGTGCAGCCAATGCACTAAGCACTCAGAGCTGATGCCAGCCATGAAATCCCCTACTACCACACACCTGTACCTGGCAGTGTCTGGCAGCTGATTGACAGTTCAAGGAACAGTCATCCTCAGACCATGTTGATGGGAGTGTAAATTGGACACAATTACATTACTAAAGGGCATTAGCCATTATATTTATTTTAAAGGTCTTAAATATATGACTAAAATATTTAATTAGACACTGAATTGACTTAAGTAAGTAAAGGTAAAGGCCCTCCCGTTGATCGTCGATTTGCTCGAGCGGGCCAGTAACGTCTCCATTGGAGACTTTGTTGTTACTGTGTTTGGCATATCGAATACTCTCGGTAGCTTGCCGGGCTCTCCGAGAGGGGCGGAGGAATCGAACTCGGGTCGGCCATGTTGGCCGCGTGTAAGGCGAACGCCCTACCCGCTGTGCTATTGCTCCAGCCCTAAGAATACATAAAAAATTGTCATGTTTAAAATGAGTGTGACTTATGTATTTGTAATGGCTTTCAAATATTATGACACATAAAAATATTACAATTTTGAATTGTAGAAGTTAATAGAATTTACAAAGATTTGGGGGTAGCCAAAAATCAGTAGGTTGGGACTGGAGTGATAGTACAGCAGGTAGGGTGTTTGCCTTGCACGAGGCATGCCTGGGTTTGATTCCCAGCAGCCCATATGGTCCCCTGAGCAATGCCAGGAGTAATTCCTGCGTGCAGAGCCAGGAGTAACCCCTGTGCATCACTGGGTATGACCCAAAAAAGCAAAAAAAAAAAAAAGTAGCAGGCTATCACTAAAATTTTCTAGTGCTTTAGAAACACTTTCTCTGAACAAGAAATGAAAGCACTGATTCAAATGACAAATGATGGTTATAAATACATACTAAACATTTTAGAGGTTCCTCATGAAGATCCCCTATTTCAACATAAGCTGTTTAAGTAAATGACAAAAATTAGATATTTCATGACTAAATGTTTATAACAATGTATATTTTAAGGCATATCTTCTCATGAGTTTTTATGCAGGTTTGTTTTACTGGGACACCGGCAGCAAATGTTGCAGTCTCCTAAGCATGAGCCCCCGCTGTCATTGCTTTCAGCACAAGTGTCTGAGTGAGCAGAGCCTGGAAGGATTCTCTTGTAACAGGAATGTGTTTCCCAAAACCAATCAAACTAGTGCCAAATATGAAAAGTTACCAGAATATTTTGAACAATTTAAATGTGGTTCTTTTTTCTGCAAGAGAGAAAAAAGAAGAGGTAAATTTGTGTAGATTTTTTTTCCTGTTAAGGATCAAAACTTATATAAATAAATAAATAAAGGCCCTCCCGTTGTTCATCGATTTGCTCGAGCGGGCCCAGTAACGTGTCCATTGGAGATTTTGTTGTTACTGTGTTTGGCATATCGAATACATCATGGGTGGCTTGCCAGGCTCTGCCGTGTGGGCGAGAACCTCTTGGTAGCTTGCCGGGCTCTCCGAGAGGGGCGGAGGAATCGAACTCGGGTCGCCATGTTGGCTGCGTGCAAGGCAAACGCCCTACCGCTGTGCTATCAATCCAGCCCTGAAATTTAGTAATGACATTAATAAAATTTAGTAAATTTAAAATTATTACCTTTGCTTCTAGTGTGTTTTTTACACTACAACCAAGAAACAATAAGAGTTTATGTGATTGGTCATTTCCCTATCTACAATACAAACAGGAGTTGTATTTTAAAATGTAGAATTTGGGGCCAGAAAGATAGTACAGGAGTCAAAGCACCTGCCTTGCATGAGGCTACCCTTAATTTGTTCCCTGTACCACATATGATTGGTTCCCTGACGAACAGTCCATGATTCATGAGCACAGATAGGGACAGGAGTAAACTGTAAGCACTGCTGGATGTGACCAAGAAGCCAAAATCAAAAAAAAAGAACTCAAAATTTTATGAATGGTAAGAAGTATAGCATAACAATGAGAAGAAACAAAGACTACAGAGTCTACAACAAAAATTACTTAAGGTGTGAAAATGAGAACTAATTTGTTTTTATTCTTTAACTTTTTATTCTTTAATTTTAAAACAACACAAAAAATCATCTGAGGTGCATTTCTAGACATCACTATGTTAAGAGCAAAATATTTTGGGGGGAAAGGTGGAGAATTTTGGACCACAGTCAATGGTGCTCAATAAGAGTATAATATTAATAACATTTTCACATCAATAAGGGATAACTCCATTATAATCTGTTTAGGAAGGCAAGCTCTTAGCACAAAGATCTAAGCTAATCTTTCACCCGAGCAGTACTTGGGAGTCTCCTCCACACCCCCAAAATGTAACAGGATTAAATGAAAAACAATATGAAGCACTTAAGTACAATGTCCAATTCAAAATAAGTGCTCAATAATGTGCTATTTACTAAATTGGACTTTTCTCTTAGGGAAGTCTGGTTTCTAAAATATGTTATCAAAGAACTTACATAAAACTCTGCCATAGGCACTGGAGAGATAATACGATGCGTAGGGTGCTTGACTTTCATGTGTTCTACCTGGGTTTGATCCGCGTCATCCCATGTTGTCCCCCAAGCAATGCCAGGAGTAATTCCCAAGTGCAGGACCAAGAGTAACCCCTGAGAATCGCTGGGTGTGCCCCGCCTTCGCCATTGCTGGTGGGGGTGGGGAGGAGGGCAGGGATAAAACTGTCAACTAATATCCTTATAAATTACTTTTGCATCTGTCTGACTTTCCCATTTGTTCTGATATGTGGAATTGTGCCTTTCTCTTTCCTTGCATGACTTTCTTCATTGTAAAGAACCAGTTCTTGATGCTATGTTTCCATTTGTTCTCTATTTTCTGCCTTACCTTTGTTTTTTCCTTAGGGTTTCTTTTTCCAGCTGCCTAATTTAAATAATTTCTAAGTTTCGTATTATAGTATTCTTGCTTAGAAACATTAAAATTTTATTTTATTTAGCTTTACTTTAGTTGTGTCTTGCAGGTTTTATTGCAGTGCTTATTTTTACTGATTTCTAAAATTTGTATTTTCAATTTTAAAATGTTTAATCTTTCATTTTAAAAAGATTTCTTCTGAATTATATGTAGAATTTAGAGTTTTTTAGTTGTCAGCTTCATCATTGATAAATCTCAAAATTGCTGTCCCATGACCTTAAGCGATTGTGAATAGAATCTTTACTGGACATGTGAAAGGATGACTCCTTCTGCTGAAGAGTTTTGCACCTCTCCCAAGGCACCTTTCTTCTCAGACTGCTTTCTAATAAACACCTGTTGCTTCTTTGGGGCTTTGGGGGTTCCTCTGGCAATCACGCACATTCACTACTTCCCTCTCCTTTCTGCTTCACTTGCCTCTAGTACGCAGAGCTTGTGGCTCCCAGTGTTTCCTCTCCACTCACTATTATTCTGGGGTGCATATGTATAGTTTAGTTTTGTACGGGCTATACTCTACTGTGCTCGGGTTACTACGGGCTCTGTACTCAAGGATTATTCCTGGCCAGGGCTCCTAAGGGGTGCTAGAGATTGAATCCAGGTTGGCCGTGTACAAGGGAAGTGCCCTGCCTGCTGTCCTATCTTCCAGCCTCATATAAAGTTTTTATTTCACCTGATTTTGTTATGAACATTTTCGCAGTGTTTTTGATTTCACTACTAGATTGATCTGGGCTTGGTTGATCTATATTATCTAGGAATTTGGAGATGGTGGAAATCTTTGCTGCTATAGACACTGCTGTTTCCTCAGAAGTTAAAATCCTTTTTAATCCATGTCCCATCAGAAAAGGACTTAATGGGCTGGACGACAGTACAGCTGGTAGGGTGCTTGCCTTGCACGCAGGTAACCCAGGTTTGATCCCTATCACCCAATATGGTCTCCCAAACCTATCAGGTGTGATTCCCGAGTTCAAAACTAGGAGTAAGCCAGCTGTGTCCCCGAAATCAAAACAAATAAACTGATGTAATTTCTAGGTGGCTAAGTAGGAAGAAGAGGAGGCTGATGTTTTTGTTTTGTTTTCTGTATGCAATCATAGGCTCTGTCTTATTTCATAAAACCCGAACATAAAAAAGAATTCATGTTGAACTCTCCATACTCAGCAAAGAATTTAATGTATTTTTTCCTTAATATGATTCTGTTCCAGATGGTTTTCAGTGCATAGAAATTTGTACCTATCCTACTTCTTGGATAGGTGTAACTTTTATTACTGTAAAATGGCTTTCTCTTTTTTTCTAATGAGATTATTAGTTCAAATTACATTTAATAATAAGCAATAGTTGTTAATGCTTACTATGATTTGAAATGATTCTCTATGATTAATGATGTCTGAGTGTTATATAGGGCTGGAGCGATAGCACAGTGGGTAGGGCGTTTACCTTGCACAATGCCAACCCGGGTTCGATTCCTCCACCCCTCTCAGAGAGCCCAGCGAGCTACTGAGAGTACCCCACCCCAACAGCAGAGCCTGGCAAGCTCCCCGTGGTGTACTGATAAGCCAAAAACAGTAACAACAAGTCTTACAATAGAGACGTTACTGGTGCCCACTTAAGCAAATCAATGAACAATGGGAGGACAGTGCTACAGTGCTACAATAAAAACAGAATAGGTTTTGTTCCTCCTAAACTGGAAGTGTTAACCAAACATTAATGAACAAAGTACAAAAGAATCAATGCTGGATTTTTTGTTTCTAAATAATCAAGCATAGGCCATATACTTAACAGACCATCAAATAAACTATCTGTGAAGTTCTGTGTGGGAAACAGCTCCAGGATAGGAAATTTAGCTCAAATAAAGACTTGGCATAGTGTCTAAAAGAACAAATAGGGGAGATAATGTTACTATCCTCACCTCACCAAGTTCAAGAGCATTAAGTAGTTGGCAGGAGTTTCAGGAAATGGGACATTTTACTAAGTGTAATTTTAAGAGGAAACTATGAATTTATCATGGTGTAGAATAAAAGGAACAAGCAGATTATTTGGTCTATCAAGTACCTTCTCACAGAGATCCTCACAGAATATTCAAGTGGAGAATTCAGGCAGTTGTTTTGATGAAACTGGGGCTCTGATATACTAAGTAGAAGAAAAATAGAACAAAATTTATGCTTTTTATGGGTAATCAATGTTTTGTTCTCAATTTTGCTGGTAGTAGCTTGTGATTAGCATGATTTTATTTGTTATTTGTCAGGTATGTCACAAAAAATAAATAAATTCTCTAATAATTAAACTCTAAGAAAGAATACTTTTGTCTTCTTACAAATGTAACATTCATCCTACAAATGAAATCTTATTAAAGTCCATACAATAGTTCTGATGATGAAAAAAATAATTTCAGTTTTGCAGAGCCTCCTTCTCACCATCCTCCATTCTCCATTTAACTCTGAGGGACCGTGCAAGTTAAGGTCATCTCTGAATCTAACCAAGGTGACCAAGTGGTTTCATTTGCCATGCTAACACAGGAACCACTCTACTCACCCACCCCACACACTCTAAGGGCTGGTAGGAAACAAGGGTTTTCATTCTGTCTCAGAGTTTCCATAAAAGCCCTGACATCTAAATGGGAGAATTAAGACCTACACCTGCCTGTTCCACTTAAGTACAATTAAGGATCTGGAAGTAGAAGAACACATTATAAGTAGTAGCCCTTATTGCAAAATAATGAATCAGATTAGAACCCAGAGCGATAGCACAGCGGGTAGGGCGTTCGCCTTACAAGCGGCCAACATGGCCGACCCGAGTTCGATTCCTCCGCCCCTCTTGGAGAGCCCGGCAAGCTACCGAGAGTATTCGATATGCCAGACACAGTAACAACAAAGTCTCCAATGGAGACGTTACTGGCCCGCTCGAGCAAATCGACGATCAATGGGAGGGCCTTTACTTACTTTACTTAATAAGGAATCTAAAGCTCAACTGCTAGCTTCCTCTACTACATCATGTCATGAAAGTAGAAATTAACTACAAAACAGATGGGAAAATCTCCAACACTGGAAACTGAAGAAACTTGCCTAAATAGCAACTGGATCAAAGAGGAAATTAAGTAAGAAATAAAAAGTCTCCTCGAAACTAATGATAACGAAGGGGAAAAAAGGGTCTATCAAAATCTATGTACTAAACTGTACTAAGGGGGAAAATTCATAGCACTACAGGCCTCTGTTAAAAAGAATAAAAAGCTCAACAACTAAAATACACTTCTCAAAAACCTGAAGAAACAACAGATAAAAATCCAAAAAGAAGTAGAATTAAGGAAATAATAAGAACCAGAAAAGAAATCTATAGTATAGGAATAAAGACAACAATCCTGACTGCGGAGAGTGCTGGGGTCAGTGCACTTGTCCTGCACAAGCCGAACCAGGGTTTATTTCTGGAACTACAGACAGTCCCCTGAGCCACCAGAGCGATCTCTGAGTACAGAGCCAGGAATAAGCTCTGAGCACCACCAGATGTGCCACCAAAAAAAGAAAAGAAAGCAATAATGAGATTAATGAAACCAAGTCAATGAAACCAAGAATAGGCTCTTTGAAAGAACAAATAAGAGACAAATCTTTAGCTAGAATCACGAGGAAAAAAGAGAAAACTGACAAACTGGATCAGAGAAAAAAGGTGAGATTATCAAGAGATTCCTCAGAAATTCAAGATATTATAGGAGGATAATTTAATATATGCAAATCAATTAACAACGCACCACATCAATAATAAATAAATATCATATTATATCAATTGTGCAGAGAAAGATTTCGACATTCTAACACCTGTTTATTAAAAAATAATCCTTAAGGTGAAAGAGATTGAAAGAATCTTCCTCAAGATAGTAAAAATTATCAATAATAAACCCATAGGAATTATCATTCTCCATGGTGAAAAACTGAAAGAATTTCCTTTTCTTTTTTAAATTTTAATTAGTGAAACACCATGAGGTATAGTTGTAGACTTACAAATTTTTGTGCTTGGGTTTCAATTATACAATGTTCGAGTACCCATCCCTCCACCAGTGCACATTTTCCACCACCGCTGATCCCAGTATCCCTTCCCACCCCCCATTCCCCATCCCACCCTGTCTTTGTGGAAGGGTATTTCCTTTAGTTTTCTCTCTCCTTTTGGGTGCTGTGGTTTGCAAAAGAGGCATTGAGTGGAAATCATGTTTGGTCTATAGCTGAAAGCATCTCCTAACGAGACTAGGTAGAAGGCAAGGGATATCCACTGTAATCACTTATTCAATGTAATATTATGAGTCCTAGCCAAATTAATCAGACCAAAAAGATCAAAGGAATTCAAGTTGGAGAAGTCAAACTATGCAGATTATGTGAGAAATATATATATGTATATATATATATGTATAATATCCAAAAGGATCCACTAAAAAGCTCCTAGAACTGAGTCCTCAATTTGTAGCCCAGGCAACAGGCCTTCAGCACAAAGGGAGCAAGAAATGTGAAGTGGAGTAAGAAAAGCCTCTTTAACAAATGGTGCTGGCATAACTTGCCAAACACATGCAAAAAAAATGGGCTTAGACCTCGACTTAACACCACGCACAAAAGTCAGATCAAAATGGATTAAAGATCTCAACATCAGGCCAAAATCCATAAGGTACATTGAAGACAAGGTCGGCAAAACCCTCCACGATATTGAAGCTAACAGAATCTTCGAAGATGACTCTCCACTAACCAACCAAGTGGGAACAGAGATAAACAAATGGGACTATCTTAAATTAAGAAGCTTCTGCACCTCAAAAGCTACAATAACCAGAATACAAAGACAATCTACAGAATGGGAAAGGATATTTACCAAATACCCATATGATAAAGGGTTGATATCAAGGATATACAAAGCACTTGTTGAACTCCAGAAGAAGAAAACATCTAACCCCATCAAAAAATGGGGTGATGAAATGAACAGAAACTTTCTCAAAGAAGAAATCCAAATGGCTAAAAGGCACATGAGAAAATACATCATTAATCATTAGGGAGATGCAGATCAAAACAACAATGATATATCATCTCACACCACAGAGACTGGCCCACATCCAAAAGAACAAAAGGAACCAGTGTTGGTGTGGATGTGGAGAGAAAGGGACCCTCCTTCACTGCTGGTGGGAATGCCAATTGGTTCAGCCCATTTGGAAAACAGTATGGACGATTCTCAGAAAATTAGAAATTGAGCTCCCATTCGACCCAGCAATACCACTGGGAATATATCCCAGAGAGGCAAAAAAGTACAGTCGAAATGACATCTGCATTTTTATGTTCACTGCTGCACTGTTTACAATAGCCAAAATCTGGGAAAAAACCGAGTGCCCGAGAATAAATGACTGGTCAAAGAAACTTTGGTACATCTACACAATGGAGAATTATGCAGCAATTAGAAAAGATGAAGTCATGAAATTTACATACAAGTGGTACTACATGGAAAGTATGCTAAGTGAAATGAGTCAGAAAGAGAGGGACAGACATAGAAAGATTGCATTCATCTGGGGAATATAAAGTAACAAAATGGGAGACCAACACCCAAGAATACCCGAGACAAGTACAGGAGGTTTACTCCGGGGCTTGGAGGCCAGCCGCACATTCTGGGGGACAAGGCAGCTCAGACAGAGGGGGAACACCAAGTAAAGGATTTTGGGAGGATCCTCCCAGGATGAGAGATGCATGCTGAAAGTAGACTATACACTGAACATGAAGGCCACTCAATGCCTCTTTTGCAAACCACAGCACCCAAAAGGAGAGAGAGAAAAAAGGGGAATGCCCTGCCTAGGGGTGGGTTGGGATGGGGGGCTGGGGGAATGGGAGGGATTCTGGGAGCATGGAGGTGGGGAATGGGCACTGGTGGAGGGATGGGTACTCAATCATTGTATAACTGAAACCCAAGCACAAAAATTTTTTAAGTCTGCAACTGTACCTCATGGTGTTTCACTAATAAATTTTTTTTTTTTAAAAAAAGCTCCTAGAGACAATAAACCAATACAACCAAGTGGTCAGCTACAAAGTCAACACAAAAAATTTTCCCTTTCCTATCTGCAAATAGTTAACTAAAAGAGAAAGTCATCAGAGTCTATCCCATCCAAAATAATGCCCCAAAACATCAAGTACCTAGGAATTATCTCAACAAAAGAGGTGGACCATCTATACCATAAAAACTATGTCACTTAAGAATGAGAGAAGACCTTATTAAATAGAAAAATATTTCATGTTCGTGGATTTTAAGAAACAATATTGTCAAATGACCATTTTGCCTAAATTATTATAGAGATTCAATGTAATTTCCATTCAAAATTAGACAATATACTTCAAGGACTTAGAATAAAGTTTCTGTTCTGGAATCATAAAATACATCAGACAGCTAAATTTTTAAATCCATACTGAAAAACAAGAAATTTGGAGGCATCTCATGATCTACCTGGAAACTAAATTATAAAGTTATATTTATCAAAATGGGCTGGAGTGATAGCACAGCGGGTAGGGCATTTGCGTTGCATATGGCCAACCTGGCCGACCCGAGTTCGATTCCTCTGCCCCTCTCGGAGAGCACGGCAAGCTACCAAGCTTATCTCAGCCACACAGCAAAGCCTGGCAAACTACCCGTGATGTATTCGATATGCCAAACACAGTAACAAGTCTCACAATGTTACTGGGCCCGCTTGAGCAAATCGATGAACTATGGAAGGACAGTGCTACAGTGCTGCTATAGTTATCAAAATGGCATGATAGTGAAATAAGTGAAATAAGTATGACCAATGGGTTAGAAATGAGAACTCAAAAACAAATCCCAAGATTTCAACAAGCTTGGTACATGAAATGGAGCAAAGAAAGTCTCTTCAACAAATGGTGTTGGGAAAACTGTGTAAGCAAGTGTTTAAAAAAATGAAGCTAGATCCATGTCTCAAGTAATCAAGAAAATAATACAACAGTATCTTTGTGAGCAATATCTCACACCTTAAACAAAATTCAAAGGGGATCAAAAACATAAAAATCAAATCACAATCCATAAAATACACTGATGAAAACATAGGCAAAACACTCTAAGATTTGGACCTCAGGGGTGTTTGCAATGATATGATTCAAATGCCAAAGGCAAATGAATAAAAATAATATACAAATGGGACTAAATCAAATTAAAGAATTTCTGCATAGCAAAATAATCATGGCCTGAAATGAAAGGACATCAAACTAAATGGAAGAACATATTTGCACTCAACTCATCAGATCTTTATCTGATAACCTGCGGGTACCTGCCTGCTTATGCAGGGTCCTTAAGTAGACATAGCTCTGAGAGCTGCCTCATTCAGAGGGCCAACTGTACTTGGCATAGCTCTCTGTCCTGCCACCTTTAGTAGGTGGAGTAGTCATTATGTCCCCAAACCAGTTCTATAGAGAAGTTAATTCTTTACCATCCTCAGTTTGCAAGAGAAATTAATGAGAAATAGATGTATTGTGATTGTGTCGTGTATGTAGGACATCACATCCTATATGAATCAATAGAGAATACTGGAATGATCATAGTGTTTTTTAGTGTACTTTGTTATTAGTTCCACTATGTTCTTGTTTTCAGTTACTGATCTAAGTAATATTGTTTTCATTATACTATGTTTCCTATAGTTGTTATACTCTAAGAAATGTATGATCTTGGGAATATGTTTTTTGTATTACAATGGATGATTTTACCTGCCAAATTCCTGATAGATATGTATAAGAGGCTGTCTGAAATAAAGATCAATGCTGCTGTTCCATTAGAACTCAGCCCTCTCAACCACTTGTATATAGTTTCTTTTATCCTCACCTTCCTTCTTCACCCGTTCTACTGTTGACTGGTCCAGCAATAACCAAGATCTTTGTCTATATCCAAGGTTGATATCCAAGACAAATAATGCATAAATATCAACCAAAAGCTTCCCCAAAGAAACCTATCAAAAAGTGAGGAAAGAAAATGAATACTTCTCTGTAGAAAACAGAAAGATTGCCAATAGGCACATGAAAAACTGCTCATCATCACTTATTATCATCAAAAACAGGGAAATCCAAATCAAGATTACAATGGGATATCATCTTATACCACTGAGAATGGCACATATTTAAAAAAAAACTTAAAACAATGTTTTGGTGGTGGGAATGCTGGCTGTAAATGTAGCACCGTAGCACTGTCCTCCCATTGTTCATGAATTTGCTCAAGCGGACACCAGTAATGTTCCATTGTGAGACTTGTTTTTACTGTTTTTGGCATATTGAATACACCATGGGTAGCTTGCCAGGCTCTGCTGCGTGGACGGGATACTCTCGGTAGCTTGCCAGGCTCTCCGAGAGGGAGGCTGTAAATGTAAATATATAAATTTCTAAAAAAGTTAGAATTAGGGGCTGGAGCAATAGCACAGTGGGTAGGGTGTTTGCCTTGCACGCAACCAACCCAGGTTTGAGTTCCAACATCCCATATGGTCCCCTGAGCAATGAATGCTAGGAGTGATTCCTGAGTGCAGAGTCAGGAGTGACCCCTGTGCATCGCCAGGTGTGACCCAAAACCAAAAATCAAACAAACAAAAAAGAAAAAGTTAGAATTGAGCTCTCATGTGCTCCAAAAATCCCACTTCTAGGCATCTATTCCTAGGACACAAAAACGTTCATTCAAAAGGACATATGCACATCACTATTCATTGCAGCACTTAGCATATTAGCTAAGATATGGAAACTAGGTATTTAATGACAGATGAGTGGATTATGAAGGTGTGTGTTTATACTCTATGGAATACTATGGAAGTGCAGGGAAAGATGAAATCATGTAGTTAACTATAACTTGGATTGGACTGTTGATACCATGTTAAGTGAAGTGAATCAGAAGATGGACAAACACAGGATTGTCTCACATCTCTGTGGTTGCAAACTAACAGAAAGAGGGACTACAAGGTATTAAAAGGGGGTGGAACAAGATTACTTTTGACCTAAGATTTTAGGAAGAATACGTACAAGAAAAAGAATGAGAAGAAAAGGAATTGAAGGACGTGGTAAGAAGAGGTAAACAGGAGGGAACAGGTAACACCATCAGGGATCAGGAGCTTTGGGCACATCAGTGATACTGTATCTCTATATCCAAACCATGGAGATAACAACTGGAAAGCACAAGCTCCAAACTATAGACACCAAATGTAACACCATCAGGGAGTCAGGATGGGGAGTGGGAGGGAACTTGGGGACACTAGTGGAGGGAAGCTGACACTGGTGGGTAAGAGCTGGAACACTGTATGTCTGAAACTCAACTTCGAATAATCTTGTCAATGTAAAACAAGTGATGGCTAGTTTCATATATTATTTTTAAGCATGTATGTATAAGTATATATCACATTGTTAAGCAGAAATCCAGTAATTCATATATCAAGGACTCATTTGACATGTAATTGGTACTATTTTCATTAGGGATCTGAGAAATTGTCATGCTTCCCTACATCATTTATTAAAATATTCTATTTAATATTTAAGTAACCAAAACTCAACACAAATTTGTAATATATTTTAGAAGATAGCATCACTGTCACTGTCACTGTCCTCCCATTGTTCATCAATTTGCTTGAGTGGGCCCAGTAACGTCTCCATTGTGACACTTGTTACTGTGTTTGGCATATCAAATACATCACGGGAAGCTTGCCAGGCTTTGCTGTGCGGACAAGATACTCTCGGTAGTTTGCCAGGCTCTCTGAGAAGGGTGGAGGAACCGAACCTGGGTTGGCCAGGTTGGCCCTGTGCAAGGCAAATGCCCTACCTGCTGTGCTATCGCTCCAGCCCAGAAGATAGCATATTAAAATCAAAGTATCCACATAAAAATCAAACCCATGGCTTCACACAGGTAATGCAAGTACTCTGACTGTCCACTGCTGTTCTCACTACATCCACTTCCTCTTACCTTACCAGTCCCCAATCCCTACCCACCCCCATTTCTTTGTAATCAAAAAAGTCTACAGATTCTTCCTTAAATCAAAAGGAAGAAACAAGAATCTAGCAAACTCAGGGGAAAAGAGACTAAAAGAAGGATGAAGAAAAAATTAATTTTCAGAAAAAGAAAGAGGTTTAATTTCTTCAGATTATAAGAAATTATTTGAGATTCATGAATCCCTGAGTTAAAGAGAAGGCCAAGTAATATCTAGGAGCATGTTATTATGGAACTATGTCCCCTTAAGGTAAGCTCTCTTGCTTACCTCTCTATCACTGAGCAGACCTCCCTCCATTCCCTCCTTTGCCACTGATGCTCTGGGAGTCTCAAGGTACAATGGTTCCAAGGATGTGAGATCTTCTTCTTTCACTCAATCTTTCCTACTAAGGTTAAGTGCACTGGTGCTTTTTTCCTGCTACTAAAGACAAGTTAAAACAAGAAAATTCTGACTATTAGAAATGAATTTATTTAATAATTTGAAAACTCCACGGTGAAAAACTATACCAAATCAAAATATCTACCATTGTACAATGCTACCAAAATCTTTCCACCAAAGGTACTTTCCAGCAGGGCACCTTAACCATCAGAGATAACAGATATCTCCTGGAATTTGGAAGTGTTTATATATTTTGATGGGGAATTGGGCCATACCTGGCAGTGCTCAGGGCTTACTTTGCTCTTGGTAGTGCTCAAGATTATCTACAGGATGCCTAGGATCAAGCACGGCTAGGTGAGTACAAGACAAATGTCCTAGCCACTGTACTATTACTGCTCCGGTCCTAGGGAGTGATATTCTTCTGTGCTTTGTCTTTTACCTTAGTGCTCATAAAACCTGGATGAAGTTAGTCAGGGAAGAAGGACAGATGCAAGAAGATCTCTCTCGTACGTAGAATGTAAAAGTATCACTGTAGAGGATTAACAAATGCCCCCAAACAACAGAACTCAAGAACTGGTCTTCAGGAGGAAATTTATCTGAGAGGGGGCTGGGGGAGGCAGGATGGAGAGTGTGTGGTAGGGGATGGGGAGAAGGGACACTGGGGCCATTGTGGAGGAAAGCAGGAACTGATGGAGACTGTGTTGTTGGAATGTTTTGCATGAAACCTTACCATTAATAGTATTACTAACCATCAATTTTATTAAGAAAAGGGTACTATAGCACTGTAGCACTGTCCTCCCATTGTTTATCGATTTGCTTGAGTGGGCACCAGTAATGTTTTCATTGTGAGACTTGTTACTGTTTTTGGCATATTGAATACGCCACAGGGAGCTTGGCAGGCTCTGCTGTGAGGGCGGGATACTCTCAGTAGCTTGCCGGGCTCTCTGAGAGGGGCGGAGGAATAGAATCTGGGTCAGCCGTGTGCAAGGCAAACGCTCTACCTGCTGCGCTATCACTCCACCCTGCTATCACTCCAGCATATAAGCTATTGCTCCATCATATGAGCATATAAGCAAAAAAAAAGAAAATATTTTTTAAAAGTTGATTATATTTTTATGATATTGAAAATTAATGCTGTTTAAGCCAAAAGTAGCTATTTTACATACTAGTCTGTTTATTTTAGCTTGTATGCTCTTTATGCTCTTTTCCGAGTTAAATTGACAGTTTATGAAAATATGCATTGCTGAACCTGGGACATTTTTTGTCTCTTTACAAAAGTCTATATTTCTACAAAGAATTAGTATCCTAATTTGATCACTTGAAATAGGTTTCCAAATTTTTAAGGATTTTTTTTTGGCCTTTCTTTGGGTCACACCCAGTGATGCTCAGGGATCACTCCTGGCTCTGCACTCAGGAATTACTCCTGGCAGTGCTTGGGGGATGATATGGGATGCTGGGGATCGGACCCAGGTCGGCTGCGTGCAAGGCAAATGCCCTACCTGCTGTGCTATCACCACAGCCTCATCTAATTTTAATTTTTAATTAAAATTTTAATAAAAAAATATTTGCCTAAGTTGTGACTTTTTTTGCAGATACTTCAACTATAAGAACAAGTACCATGTATTTAACTCTTACTACTGAATCTTTACCTCACTCATGAGTACTGAATGAATGGTTGATGGTCAACTTCAGTGAAAATAAAGTTAAAGAAAAGCTTGTAAAGTATTATTTGAATCATTTTAAAAACTCTCCTCCACAAACCAAAAACATATGTACATTTATATATATATGTATAAACATTTATTTTTATATGTCAATAGAAGAGCAAAATTTTTTAAATGTCAATCTCATCAAATTGCTAGTTCAGGAATCCTGGAAACATCTTTAGTTGCTTTGGTAATGCCTGGATATCCTTAAAATTCCAGTGGCCTGAGATTTTTTATGTAAAATCAGTACTAGGAAGTTATTACTCCTGGAGATTATTCTGGTAAAAGTCTCATGTTGGGCAACTGGTATGAAATAGTCCCCTAAGCATAATTTGAATGAGATTATATTAAAACATATGAAAATGCTACAAAGATCTTACAAAGACTTACAGAGATAGTAAAAAATCTATGGATATTCTTTACCCTTCTTTCCCTAATGTTGCATTATCATGGTACATTTGTCAAAATCAAGAATTTAACATTGGTCAACAACCTACATTTATTAGAATAAAATTAATTCAGAATTGAAAAGATAACTTTTTAAAAGCATAAAAATTGTTGTAGAGAGAAAAATAAATACACTTTTTCTATGAGGTAAGTCCAATAAAAGTACAACTTTAGCACTTTCAAAGTCCAAGCTTTTTCATGTTCACACTTGAAATAGTAAAGTTCTAGAGAAGTGCCTTCTATATGATGGAAGTATTCTATAATATACACTCATCATAAAAATAGGTTTCTATAACAACAAACCTATGATAGCCATATTGGCTATAGCACTTAAAATGTGGTATCACTGAGGAAATTAATATCTTATTTTAATTATTGTAGATTCTTATGTCCCTCATTTAATCTAAATGATAGGTCCCTGGAAACTGCAAGTTTAAGAAACACAAAATATAATAAAACAGATTTGACTGTAGAATAATTAATATAAACAAGAGTTAAAATCAGATAACATACTTTACGAGTCCCAAAGCAATACAAAACTTTTAGATAAAGATCCAACACACCTCAATATTTAGTATTCAGTATTTATTAATTTACTAATTTTTCAACTCATTTATTTCAATTTAAGGTTGTACATAGTTGGGGCTTGTTTTGGCAAGCCAGGGTGTAAGGAAGTTATCGAATCTGGACAGAACATCATTCCATCTCGTGCATAAACATTTCAATTGGGACAAATAGGATAAACCAATCAACCATAAGTGCACCATTCTGAAATATGGGAAGGAACCAGAAGGTCTGAAAAAAAAACCCACAGACATAGAGAAACACATGAATACCGCATAGACTACAGTTATGACTATAAATAGACATTATTTTCTCATGCATACTGTAACTAAATGACCATTCAAGAAAACAACATTATTTTGAAGTTACTGTAATTCAAATTTAACTAGCTTTGTGTGGCTATTGTAAAGAATTAGAAAGTTTCAGAGGCAAACACTCTCCCTCATTCTGAAAGGTCTCAGTTTTCTAACACTTCAAAGGACTTGGAATAAGGAGAGATGGAAATCAATTTGCAAAAAGTAGGTAAAATGATGGGTTGGAGCTATAGTACAGCGGATAGGGCATTTGCCTTGCAAGTGGCCAACATGGCTGACCCGAGTTCAATTCCTCTGCCCCCTCGGAGAGCCGGCAAGCTACCAAGAGTATCTCGCCCACATGGCAAAGCCTGGCAAGCTACCAGTGACGTATTTGATATGCCAAAACACAGTAACAATTGTCACATTACTGGGCCCGCTCGAATAAATCGATGAACAACAGGAGGACAGTGACAATGACAGTGACAGGTAAAGTGACAAGTATGATGACATTTTGGTACCTGTATTGCAAACCATAATGCCCAAAAAGGATAGAGAGAAAGTGAGAGAGAGAGAGAGAGAGAGAGAGAGAGAGAGTGAATAAAAGTGCCTGCTATAGAGGTAGGCTAGAGGAAGGGGAGCAGGGGGGAAACTGGGGACATTGGTGGTCCAAAATATACAGTGGTGAAGAGATGGGTGATGGAACACTGTATGATTGAAACCCAATTATTAACAAGGTTGTAACTATCTCAATATATATACAATATATATGTAACTGTATCTCAATAATATATATTAAATATGTATACGAATTATATATAATACATCACATCGATTGTAATCGCTTGTCATCCATTGTTCATCAACGTGCTTGAGTGGGCACAGTAATGTCTCCATTCAACCCTGTCAAGTGCTAATGTAGCCCAGTGGTGTCTGTTCATGCCAGAAACCCAAAGAGCATCAAACTGTTTGTTCAGGGTCTTGACGAAGAAGTCTGACCATCTCGTAGGTGGGCGACCAGGCATTCTTTTGACATCCCGTGGAATCCAGTCGGTAACGGCTCTAGTCCAGCAGTTGTCTGCAAATCGCATTACATGTCCAGCCCATCTGATTTTCGACACCTTGACAAATGAGACAGCATCCCTGCTCTTTGATTGTCACTCTTCCATCGTCAACGGAGGTCGGAACTCTGGATTTCTTCTCTCACTTGAGTGAAGCGTGATACTCCGAGCACAGATCTTTCAATTTCTCTTTGGCTGATCTGAACAGCATTTGTGTCTCATTTTCGTACGGCTCAGGTCTCTAAGGCATATGTTAGTGCAAGAAGAATGGTAGAGTGGAAAAGATGTGCCCAGAGCCAGAGGTTCTTTGTCCTCTTAATAGTTTTTTCGACACTCTTGAAGGCATTCATTCCATACTGCTCTCTTCCTCCTGCTCAGTTCTGGTGCCAAGACATTCCTCATGTTAAGTTCTCGACCCAGGTACACATAACTGCTGCATTTGGAGATGTTCCTTACATTGAGAGCAAATGGAACATCAGGAACTAATTATTTTTTCATGAACATTGTCTTGGTGAGCTTCAGATGCAGTCTGACCTTTCCACACTCATGGTCAGCCAACATTTGTGTCTCTTGGTTAATGTTTGGTGTTATTAGAATAATGTCATCAGTGAAGTGGAGGTGGTGTAGTTGCCAATCGTCTATCTTCACTCCCATTTCTTCCCATTCCAGTGGTCGCATGACGTTCTTGAGGGTGGCACTGAAGAGTTTCGGTGAAATGGTATCACCCTGCCGAACTCTCTTTACATCGATGATAACTTCTTTGTAGAATGGTGAGATTCTGATGGTGAATCCGTAATACAGCTCAAGGAGGATCCTGATGTATTGAGTTTGAACTTCCTGTTTAGCTAGGGCTCCTATGACTGCTTCAGTCTCAACAGAATCAAAGGCCATCTTTAAATAGATGAACGTTAGACAGGCATCTTGAACTCTCATGAAAACAAAGATCCTCTGCCTACTTCCCCCAATCTCCAGTGACCCAGGGTTCACACCCATTAGACACACCCTGGTGGTGCCAGATAAATTCCTCATTGGTCGATCTCCACTACCTAACTGCCACCATGCTCCAGGCCACTTTCCAGACCAGGCGGCCACTTTGCGACTGCGCAACACAACATAAGACACTTCCTACCAATTTCCATAATTACTGCACCATGTTTGATGGGGTTTAAATATGGTTTGAACTTTGGAAATACCTGCAAGGGCGATTAGAGGCCGCCCTAAAAGCCTCTATCACTCTCAGAGAGCCTGGCAAGCTACTGAGAGTATCCCGTCCGCACAGCAGAGCCTGGCAAGCTACCAGAGGTGAATTCGATATGCCAAAAACAGTAAATACAATGGGTCTTATTCCTCTGACCCTGAAAGAGACCCCAATACAGCAGCGTTAAGAAGGATGAGCAAGGAGAAGCTGATAAAATCTCAAGGCTGTACTAGGCTGCCAAAACGAAGAACTAAAATAACCGTCTGTACTTTCAATGCATGTACTCTGGCATCGGATGCATCCATCGAAGACCTGATGGTGCAAGCACAGAAGATCAAGTATGACATCATTGGTCTGAGTGAGATGAGAAGGCATTGATCACACCGCACCATTTTCAACACTAAAGAAGAACTGTTCCTCAGACATGCGACAATAGAGGCGTCAGTGGTGTCGTGTCCTTGTCAACACAAAGTTGGCCATGAGCATTGATTCGTTCAAATGCCTAACAACCTGAATCGGACGATTACACTTGAATAGATGTGACTCATTGCCAGCAGTTTCTATCTTCTACATCTATGCATCAACATCCTATTGCAATGAAGAAGAAATTGAGAAGTTCTACATGGAGCTGGAGAAGTTCTATAAAGAAGACCACACTTTCTACAAGATCATTGTCCGTGATTTTAATGCCAAGATAAGTCCGAGAAGGTCGCCCAAAGAACTCCACATCGGGGCCTATGGCCTAGAATGGAACGAACAGGGTGACAGACTATCTGAGTTCATCATATCGACCAAGACCCATCCATGGTAACTCACAGTTCCAGAAGACTGAATCTAAACATTGGACACGAGAGTCTCCCGATGGACAGTTCCACAATGAAATTGACCACATCATATTCAATCAATGGTTTTGCCACGGTTGTCCCAAAATTCCAAACAGGATCGGACCACTGTCTTCTTCATGCAAAATTCTACTTCACAGAGTGGGGAGAAAGGGCTGAAAAGTTTAAGAAGGGAATTCCCAACGACTGCCAATTGGGAGCTCTTTGGCACTATTGCAGCAACATGGGAAGATGCCATGATTGACAACATCGACAAGGAATATGATCAACTGGTTCAGCACCTCCATGACTACCCGAGGAATGCCAAGAGTAGGAAAGCCACAAACAGACTCTTGTCTTCAGAAACTCTTGAGCTCATTCACCAATGCGGTTTGGCGCGAGTCTCAGACAAACACAAGCTAATGTCTGAGTTCGAAAAGCTGTGCAGAGAAGCTATCAAGGAAGACCCCAAAGAGAGAAGAACAGCAGTGTTGGCTGATGCGGCAGAAGCTGGGAAAAGTATTCGCAATGCACGCCTGTCCTTCACCAACTATAAGACCAAGATGACTGCCCTCTGATGTCCTGATGGATCTATTACATCTTCCAGAAGGTCAATGGAGAAGATTATCCACGACTTCTACTCAGATCTCTTTGATAGTCATGTCCACCTGCCCACATACCAAATTCCGCAGGATGGAGATGTTGTTACCAACGTTTTCCCTTCCGTAATCTGACATGCAATTTCATCAGTAAAGAAGCATACAGCACCCAGTCCAGACAAGGTCAGACCTGAACATCTGAAGAATCTGCTGCCAGTACTCGTCAACACATAGGGCCGGTTCTTTACACTTACCCGTCTGAATGCAAGGTTCCGTCCCAATAGAAAACAAGCAAGACCATTTTTTTGTATAAGAAGGGAGACATCCACAACATCGGCAACTATCACCCGAACTGTCTGCTGTCCGTCGTCTACAAGTTGTTCACTCAAGTCATCCTGAATGAATAGGATTGGCAGAATACTAGATGAAGGACAACCATGCAAGCAAGCCAGGTTCCGAAAAGGATTCAGCGTGATTGATAATATCCACACAGTGACCAAGTTCATTGAGGTTTCTTGAGAGTTCAATATATCGCATATTATATATAATATATATAAGTCTTCATGTAGCAAAAGCAAACAAAAGTGTAACTAAATCATAAAATATAATTCATATATATACCAAAATTGTCACTTCAAAATGGGTTGATGTGATTCAAATTTGAAACAGTTACCATTGTTTTGAATACTATTTCAGAATGTTAGTCTGTGTTTCTCAAAGGGAAAATTATCATTTACTATAAGAATAAAAAATAACAATTTAACAGTTGATGCCAGACACAGTAACAACAAAGTCTCCAATGGAGACGTTACTGGGCCTGCTTGAGCAAATCGATGATAAATGGGAGGGCCTTTACTTACTTACTTTACTAATTTAACAGTTATTAATAGTTATTAACACTAAGAAGGTAATTTTTTTTGTTGTAGGAGTTATACTAAACAACTTTATATAAATGATCTATTGAGTCCTCCAAACAAACCCATAAATCAGGAGCAATATTATTCTAAGTTCATAGATGAAAACAGATAATATTGAGGATATATAAATCAATGGACTTATGATTCTGACCTAAAGTAATAAGCAGAGTCTCTTAAGCTATGCAGAGGAAATGATTCTTTCTTATGGGTGGGAAAGGAAGCATAGAATAAAAGCATAGTCTCTGCAAACAAGCAAAGGAGTAAATGGATTAGGTAGTTGGGACTGGAGTAAATGGATTAGGTAGTTGCCTTGCACACAGCTGACCCAGGTTGGATTCCCAGTATCCCATATAGTTCCCCGAGCACCACCAGGAAAGGATTTCCCCAAGCACTGCCAAGAGTGATTCTGAGTGCAGAGCCAGGTGCAACCCCTGGGCATTCTCAGGTGTAGCTCCAAAACAAAACAAAACAAGAGCCAACCAAAACAAAGAACTGTTATTCTCTGTCTTTAATTGTGGAGAATTTGTCACTGCCACTGTCCTCCTGTTGTTCATCGATTTGCTGGAGCGGGCCCAGTAATGTCTCCATATTGAGATTTGTTGTTACCGTGTTTGGAATATTAAGTACATCACGGGTATCTTGCCAGGATTTGCTGTGTGGGCGAGATACTCTCGGTAGCTTGCTGGACTCTACGAGAGGGGCAAAGGAATAGAACCGACTCGGCCTCACTGTCTGCACACAAGGCAAATGCCCTACTGCTGTGCTATCTCTCCAGCCCTTTTGTGTAGGAAAGATGTTTTAATTAACTCTTGACAATTAGCTAAAGAGCATAGTATACATGGAGTCCAACCTGCCTTGAACTTTTCCTCTTGTAAGAGAATAAATGTTCTAGGGTCTTTTAAATTCAAGTCTTAACTGTGATTAAATGGAAGTTTAGTATTGTTTCTCGAAGCTCAAAAATCCTGATACACTGACCCCACCCATATAGACTATGAGCCCTGTATCCTGACTACGGGAATATATACACACACACACACGTGTGTGTGTGTGTGTGTGTGTGTGTGTGTGTGTGTGTGTGTGTGTAAAATACAGAAGGGTGGGAGCATCAGAGAGAAGCAAGAAGAGATCTGACCTAGGAGGACTATGGAGTCTCAGAGTTGGCAGAACAAACCACACATTAACCAGGAGTTCAGGACCAGACAGTCACAAAAGGAAGTAGATATTTAAGAAGCCGTGTTAGGGACTGGAGAGACAGTACTACAGAACAGAGGATAAGACGCTTGTCTTAACCTGAACCATCCAGGTTCAATTCCCAGCATCACACATAGTCTGGTAGTGGTCTCAAAACAAAAGCAAAAAATGCCATATTACCCATCTCCTGAAAAAAAAAAGACTATTTAGATGAGAAGAAACTAAAATACAAAACTATGAAAGGCAACTTAAAGCAGCCCTTGCCTCCTCTCCCCACCTCTGCATGCCTCCTTTCCAGAGCTCAGCAACTTAAAAAGTTGCAAAGAAAATTGGATCCCTTTATAAAGTAAAGAGGCTGTCACTGTCACTGTCCTCCCATTGTTCATCAATTTGCTTGAGCAGGCACAGTAAAGTAAAGTAAAGGCTCTCCCGTTGATGATCAATTTGCTCGAGCGGGCCCAGTAACGTCTCCATTGGAGACTTTGTTGTTACTGTGTCTGGCATATCGAATACTCTCGGTAGCTTGCCGGGCTCTCCGAGAGGGGCGGAGGAATCGAACTCGGGTCAGCCATGTTGGCCGCTTGTAAGGCGAACGCCCTACCCGCTGTGCTATCGCTCCTGTCTCCATTTTTTTGAGGCTAGTTGTTATTGCGTTTGGCATATTGAATACATCATGGGTAGCTTGCCAGGCTTTGCCGTGTGGGCGAGATACTCTTGGTAGTTTGCCGGGATCTCCGAGAGGAGTGGAGGAATCGAACCCGGCTTGGTTGGGCTGGCTGTGCGCAAGGCAAACGCCCTACCGCTGTGCTAGTGGTTATCACATTCGCCTCACACAAAGAGGCTATGCATTTTAAAATTTTTATTTTTCTTGAAAAAGTATATGTACATTTGAACTCCACAATATTATATACTAGAAGTTACAGAAAGCAGCAGAATTTGAAAACAAGTGCTTCCCTTGGGAAGACTTGCTGGTTGCCACTGTTTTGTTTTGTAGAGGATGAAAGTAACTGATCTGTGGACACCTGTTCCCATAAGAGACCCATGGCATGTATCACAAGCCCAAAGACTGAATCTTTCTCAACACTACGTTCAGCTAAACCACCATCAGTTGATCACTTATAAAACAAGTGGAAAATTTCCTGCAAACAGCAATTGACAGATATCACAAATCAAAGGTTCTTGTTTCCATTTCTAATTAGATGCTGCCCACCTGCAGGAGCAATTGTAAGCTCCTTTATAAGGACATAAGTGCTAAACCAGTGTAGGGAGACAGTAAAGAGAACTCAGAGCTCTGCCGAAGTAACCTGAGTTTTGATTCTGACTTATCTTAACCTGGCAATAAACAAGCCTTTAATTTCTCCATCTTGCCTTGTCTGTAGGAGTTATAAACCACACAGGTAGGCTCCTCTTAGAGGACTTTTGACTGCTTCCAGAAATATATGTATCATGCTATTTTTAAGACACCTTGCTGCAGCCAAAAGTTTAGCCTCTGGTGTGGGCTTTCTTTTTTTGCTTTCAGTGTGGTTGAACATCTGAAAACCATTTGGTGGAATAAGTAAAGGGATTAGAACAAGAAATACAACCTTTTGTTGACTTTTCTGCTGATACATTGGAAATTCATTTAGGCCCACACAAGCTTACTAACTCTTTCTTTAATATTAAAAATGTAATTTCTGCAGAAGCCAGCGCCAATCTTGGAGGTCAGAGATGGCTATCAACACCTGTATTTTCAAAGGGAAAACTTCTCTGCCTCTTTTTGTTTCTTCCATCTTTGAAGATGGAAGATGAAGAATACTCCAATATTCTTGAAAAGACCCCAGATGGATGTCCTTAAAGATGTTAGCTCACTGCAGACTGTGTTATCACAGCAACGAAAGTCACCTTATTCAGAAGACAGTCACAGCTCTATTTCTGGTCAGCTTTGGTTCCAAGAGAGACTCCACTAGACTCAAGGCCTGGAACTGTACAAACGGTGACCATTCCACAATTCTGCTTCCTCTCCTTGCCCTCTCTGATGAAATCTGCACCCCACAATACCAAGTTACTGAGCATACTGAATCCGAACATCTTGGCACAACTCTCTTATAGGTGTAAAGGTAAGGTAAAGGTAAAGGCCCTCCCGTTGATCATCGATTTGCTCGAGCGGGCCCAGTAACGTCTCCATTGGAGACTTTGTTGTTACTGTGTCTGGCATATCGAATACTCTCGGTAGCTTGCCGGGCTCTCCGAGAGGGGCGGAGGAATCGAACTCGGGTCGGCCATAGTTGGCCGCTTGTAAGGCGAACGCCCTACCCGCTGTGCTATCGCTCCAGCCCTTTATGGAACGCTTCACGAATTTGCGTGTCATCCTTGCGCAGGGGCCATGCTAATCTTCTCTGTATCGTTCCAATTTTTAGTATATGTGCTGCCGAAGCGAGCACTTATAGGTGTACAAAAACATATTCCAAGCTGAGAAGGCCAACCAAAATGTTATATACCCTGATAATGACAATGTGAAACAGAATCAAGAGCATGGTGGTGCCCTTGCCCATTTTCTGTGATCTCTTGAGTCTCAGTTTCTACATTTGGAAGAATGTGTAGTAAAACCTGCTGTTCGGAGATGGGGGGATAACTAAGAAAGAGGAGAGGAACAAATCTCTTTCCATAATTCTTTCCTTCCCTCTTCTACCACCCACCAAATACAACACACACACATACACACACAAACACGAAAGGACAAAGGGAATTGTCAGATCATTTCATTGCTGTTGCCTTCTGTGTGGAAAGGAGGGTTTGCCACAAAAAGATGTGTTTACAAGGATACAAAGATGTTTTTACAAGGATTACAAGAAAAAGATGTGTTTACAAGGATACAAGGAATAGTGCCTCAACTCCTTGAGCCTGTTTGGAGCAGAGCTAATAACTGCCCATTTCTGAAGTAAGAGGAGTCTTTGCAATGTGGTGGTTCCTGAGATATGTTCTGAATTGTCTTGGAGAAAGAAACATCTCTGACCCGTGTTCTGGCGGCAAAGCCTGAGTGGTAATGGCCAGCTTAACTGTGCTGGTTTTAAGGAAAGATATGCTGTCAAGTTCTACTGTGGGAGTTTCAGACAAACCTGCTAATTAACAACCAAAGAGGGGGTATGGTGCTGCCAACAGGTCAACCTGTACCTGCAGGGCAAGTGAATCAGGCTTCCGGATACCCCAAAATTGCCACTGTGCCTTAGACCAGACCCCAACAACTTGGGACCAAGTTTACCAAGAAATGAAATTGCCAAAGTTAGGTATGTGGGAGGTCACACCCACAAACCACCTCCAACTCAGCTATACAAGCTCACTCAGAGTTGGGATGGGCTAACCCTCCACCCTACTTCACAATATACATGGAAGCACTGGCAGTCACCTCCATGAACTAACTTCAGTGCCACTAACTTTAAACTCTACTATCGGCCTTGCCTCAGAGACACCTAAATAAATCTTGAAAGAGATCAAATGCTACAGTTAAGCTCAGATCCATACATGGCTGAACAGTCCTGAGTAAATTGGAGGGGGTGGATTGGTCTGTGCCCGCCCAAGCAAAGTCCCTGGCAGCCACTTGCTTCCACAATCCAAAATTGCCGCCATGCCCCAAGCCTGACTCCACCATCTCAGGATGGACCTCACCAAGATATAATCTGCTGAAAATTTTGTAATGTGAATCTTAGCGCACCAACAGCCCTGGTGCATAGACACAGAGGCAAGTCCCGGAAGATACCACAGCGCCGGAGATCTCTCTGAGCCCCATACCAAGCCAATATCACCAGGGAACCCCAGATGGAGGATGGAGCAGGTGCAGTCTCCATTTACTCCAGATGGAATCCCGGTGACCAAGAGCTTCCACAAGCAAGGCCCAGGTATGTGGGTTCCAGGACTAAATCTCCAGATGCATGGCAGCAGAGAACCTGGGCTGTCACCTTCCCGGGTTCCCGCCCATCCAGAAGACTGGTTGTCAGGCCACAATTTGCCTCCGGACACCATCTTAGCACACTAACAGCCCTGGTTCAATGAGTTCTAATTGAATCCCAAAATGGACTAGTGCCATACAGAGATGTATCTGGAACCCAAGCATTTACAATCACAGCCACACAAGCTCTTGTGATATTTGAAAAGAGCTATGGAAAACATATTATCTAGCGTCTGCCCCTGGTAGGTAAAGTGTAATGCCCCAAATTAAAGAGAGAGTAGAGAGAGAGTATTAGGGAAATGTCTGCCATAAAGGCAGGGTGAGGACTGCGGTGTGTATGTGTTTGTGGGGGGTGACACTTGGGACATTGGTGGTGGAAAATGTGCACTGGAGGAGGGATGGGTGTTCCGTCATTGTATGGCAGAATCTCAAACATAAAAGCTTTGTAACTCTATCTCACGGTGATACAATAAAATAAAAAAGTAATGTGGAGTTTATGCCCAATTCAATCAGCTTAATCAATGGCTGAACAAATGGCAGTACTCTTACATTATTAAAAAAAAAAAACAACAAAACAAAAATCTGGAGAACAAGTTCAACGAGTGATCCCAGATACCTGAGAGACTCAAAGTGAATATCAAGTCCTAGAGTCAAAGTGGACGGGTTGCTCTAAGTCAGCAACATGCAGTGACCCTTGCTAAATGTCTCCTCACTTACAAGAAAGGGCATTGGTATGACAAATTCTCACTTAAATATAACAAAGTGATGTAGACAAATGATAGTATAGTGGCGCAGAGTATTTTCTATGCACACAATTGACCATTCCCCAGCATCCCATATGGTCTCCCAGACTTCACTAGGAGTGACTCCTGAGCACAGGGCCAGGAGTAAGCCATGAGTACTGTTGGTGTGTCCCCCAGACTAATAGTAATTATGAAAATGAAATGATTTATCCCTGGGCATTTTTTCAGGGGTGTCATTTCATTAAGAGGTATATGTATTTAACATCTGTAAATGCAGTCTCAGTGAACTGGCAAGGTAGGCAGACGGCAACTGAGACCATAGTACCTGAACTCACAGATACTCAGTATGCAGAGCTGGTGAAGGAGAGTGGAGAGGGGATAAGCCAGACTGACATTTTCCAGCTGATAAACCTGGAAAGAAGAAGAAAGAAGCTGATAAACCTGGATAAAGAGAAAGAAGAGGATTAGCAGGAATTATAAATCCACACATTCCCAACGTGTGTTCCGTGGAGTATGCACTGCTGGTGAAGGCTGGGGGATGGAACAAGGGGTGTGGCACAGTGGTACAGAGTGTGTTTGGGGAAATACAGACATCTTCTAAACAAGGTTGTCACATGGTTTCAGGTAATTATCCCATTTAGATAAACAGGGCACAATCCTGTGAAAGGACGAATTGCCATTAGGAACCTACTAAAAGCATGTATCACAATATGAGGGGTTGCTGGAATAAATCAAGATCGTTAACTTTTGGATTGCATTTTATTCACAGAAACTAGTGACCCTAACTAAGGACCGTAGCTGGCACTAGCAGGAAGTGTGACCTTGGGCTGTTCGACAGCGTCAGTCTCTCCTGACTGAATCCCACAGTCATGTTCTGGTGGTGACAAGATGGTGACCACAAACTCTAGATACCATCTTCTCACACAGCCTCATCTAAAACAGAAAATTCTGACACATCCTAAAGAATTTTCCCTCCTTTTCTTGCTGGAGCGATAGCACAGCGGTAGGGCGTTCACCTTACAAGCGGCCAACATGGCCGACCCGAGTTCAATTCCTCCACCCCTCTCGGAGAGCCCGGCAAGCTACCGAGAGTATTCGATATGCCAGACACAGTAACAACAAAGTCTCCAATGGAGACGTTACTGGGCCTGCTCGAGCAAATCGACGATCAACGGGAGGGCCTTTACCTTTACCTTTACCTTCTTGTTTTAATTCAGAAGCCCTCAAAGTCTGTGTGCACTTAAAAATACTTACTGAGGTGTAGAACTGAGTTATATGTGTCACATGCCATCCCTGCAGAGGGAATGGAGACTTCCATGATCACCAAACCATAAACATAATGTATTCCTGAATTCTCTCAAACATGAATGATAGTTCTGATGGCAATATAGGAGGACTAACTGTAATCTTCTAGAATGATCTGCTATGAGAGACTGCTTTATTCTAGGACTTTTGAAAGTCTTTCTTATGTCAGTGAAGAGTTTAGATCAAGACAATTGATCTACAGTTTCCCAGACCTACTTGACTATAGAAACTCACTGTCACCAAATATCTCATGTTTGGGGTCTATGGAAAATACTTTGGGTAACACTGCCCAATGTGTTCCCTTAGCATTTTACTTCTGAATTTATATGACATCACTGTTAGGCTAGACAGAAACCTTCCCTTTAGCCTTGGGTAAATACAATTCTCGTAAATTACTGTCTTCGTGGGTTTTTTAAAAGTTATTCCCTATCCAAGTCAAACCTGGATTCAGAATGACAATTTCTCTGTGTCTGCCAAGGACCTTGCATGTAGACATTTATCTTGAAGTGTTTTCAGTCCCCATGTTTTTAAAATCCTTCAAAGGTTTTTTTTTTTAAATAGGAATGATGAATAGTGTTCACCATGCTGCATGTTTCATGCGCCTGTCTTTTCTTCCTAAATAATTAGATGTTTAAGGTTTTTACCAGAAATTTGGCCATGGAATACACTAAAAAGTGGTCGCTAAAAGCTCCATAGCTCATGGTTAGTATAAAACTCTGTCTCTATTGCATTTGCCTTCCCTTTTTGCGCAGAGTGTGAATGATAGCAGCTACCACTGACTAAGCAGTGCCCAGAAAGAGTGCTGTATTTCATCTTTATTACATTTCCACTCTTACACAAAACTGTGAGTCAGGTAGTGCTATTATTCTCAATTTTATAAATAAGAACACAGAGTTTAAGTAATTCAAGTCCATGCTTGCCCAACTCCAGAGCCTATGCTTTTTATCAACAGGTTACTGGGAAAAACTTGGGGTCAAACTTATCTATTTCGACATGAATCTGGACTCACTAGCTCCCTTCATCAAAGTATAATGATAGGACTAGAAAAAAATTTAATTGCTTTATAGAAATTTTGTCAGTGCCAAAGAATGTCCTTGAAAACAAACAAAAAAAAAAACAAGGGGCCAGAGAAACTGACTGCCCTCCGACGTCCTGATGGATCCATCACATCCTCCAGAACGGCAATGCAGAAGATTATCCATGACTTCTACTCAAATCTCTTCGATAGCCATTTCCACTTGCCGACATACCAAATTCCACAGGATGGATATGTCGTTCCCAACGTTCTCCCTTCCGAAATCCGACACGCCATTTCGCCAGTAAAGAAACAGCACCCGGCCCAGACAAGGTCAGACCTGAACACCTGAAGAACCTGCCATCAGTACTCATCAATACACTGGCTCAGCTCTTCACTCGCTACCTGTCTGAATGCAAGGTTCCGTCCCAGTGGAAAACCAGCAGGACCGTAGTACTGTTCAAGAAGGGAGACATCCATGACATTGGCAACTATCGCCCAATCTGCCTATTGTCTGTCATCTACAAGTTGTTCACTCGAGTCATCCGAAATAGGATTGGCAGAACACTAGATGAAGGACAACCATGTGAGCAAGCCGGGTTCCGCAAAGGATTCAGCACCATCGACCATATCCACATGATAACCAAGCTCATTGAGGTTTCTCGGGAGTTCAAGATGCCGCTCTGTTTAACGTTCATTGATTTAAAGAAGGCCTTTGATTCTGTTGAGACGGAAGCGGTCATTGAAGCCCTAGCCAATCAGGGCATTCAAGCCCAATACATCAAGATCCTCCGTGAGCTGTATTGCGGATTCACTACCAGGATCTCACCATTCTACAAAGAAGTGATCATTGATGTCAAGAGAGGGGTGCGGCAGGGTGATACCATTTCACCGAAACTCTTCAGTGCCACCCTCGAGAACATCATGCGACGACTGGAATGGGAAGGAATGGGAGTGAAGATAGATGGTTGGCAAATACACCACCTCCGCTTTGCTGATGACATTGTTTTAATAACACCAAACATCAGCCAAGCGGCACAAATGCTGGCCGACTTTGACCGTGAGTGTGGAAAGGTAGGACTACAGCTGAATCTTATGAAGACAATGTTTATGAGAAACAGCCTCGTTCCTGATGCCCCATTCGCTCTCAACGGAGCGACCATCTCCGAATGCAACAGCTATGTGTACCTAGGTTGAGAGGTCAACATGACAAATGGCCTGGCACCCGAGCTGCGCAGGAGGAAGAGAGCGGCTTGGAACACCTTCAAGAACATCGAAGAAATAGCTAAGAGGACGAAGAACCTCCGGCTCCGGGCACATCTCTTTGATTCCACTGTTCTTCCTGCATTAACATATGCCTCAGAGACCTGGGCCCTACGCAAACAGGATGAGAATGCTATTCAGGTCTCCCAAAGAAGAATAGAAAGAGCTATGCTTGGAATATCACGTTTCACTCAAATGAGAGAAAAAATCCGGAGTTCCGACATCCGTCGACGATCAAGAATCAGGGACACTGTCTCATTTGCCAAGGTGTCAAAAATCAGATGGGTTGGTCACGTAATGAGATTTAAGGATGACCGCTGGACTAGAGCTGTTACTGACTGGATTCCACGGGATGTCAAAAGACCACTTGGCCACCCACCTACCAGATCGTCAGACTTCTTCGTGAAGATCATGAACGATCGGTTTGAGGCTCTTCATGATCCCAGAGCGAACAGATGCCATTGGGCTATACTAGCACGCGACAGGGACAAATGGAGACGTTACTGGCGCCCGCTCGAGCAAATCGACAACTAACGGGAAGTTAAGTGATTAAGTGATTAAGTACAAGGTATGGTCCCCAGAGCTTCTCCAGGAGTGATTCCTGAGTGCTAAGCCAGAAGGAAGTCTTAAGCACTGCTGGGTATGGCACAAAAAAAAAAAAGTGAGAAAACAAATAAAAGCAAAAAGCAAAAACAGGGCCCAGAAATAGAGGCCAGTGTAGAGGATCTGTCCCCAAGTAACTGCCCAAGTCACTGAGAGCAGTGCAGGCAAGCATTGCCGAGATACTGCACCATGCCAGGCACACTGCAGCCTCTATATGCAAGCAAGCAATTAGGTGTGCAGGCACTGCATATGACAGCAATGTCAACAAAAACCACAAAGGGAAGGGAAAGAGGAAACGAAAGTTTTTTAAAAAACTAATAAATTCAATTTGGTGGACTGGCAGAGAATGTCTCTTTCATAGGATCATGCTGAGGCCAGACTGCTTTTACAATGTTTCAAAAGATTTTCTTTCCTTTAGTTTTCCTTTCTCCAAACTACTCTCTTTGTTTAGGGATCCCCCTTTGCCCTCTTGCCTTTTCTACGCTATCATTTATTGCTTTGTCAGAGACTAAATGTGAGGACACAAAGGAACAATGAAGTTCTTTTGCAGAGGCAAGAAGCCCACCTGCATGGATTTAGAGAGGTTTCTCTAGTGAGTCTTGCCAGTTTATACCCCAGTCATTAACAACAAGGCAACTTCCTGCTCTCTTAGGGTGGAGAGCAGAGTGGTCCAAGCACTCAGCATAACCTAACTAATGAGCTTTAAGGAAACCAGAGGAATGTGGACCTGAATTATTGTTGTTGTGATTTTTTTTTTGTTTAAATCATGACCATTGATTTTGTTTTGTTTTTATATAGTCACTGTGAAATTACAGTTATTGATGGCTGGGATTCAGGCATACAATGTTTCAACACTGATCTTTATCGATGCAGTCATTTTCTGCTACAAAGAATTTGCCAAGAGATAAAAGGGCATTGACATAACTTGATTCACATGAAATATAACTGGCTATAACTTATTTTCAGGCATAAAATTACTAGGTTCACTTTAGCCTGGCTGAAAGGGCAGAGATGTTAAGTGATCTCTGCAAGAATTCCTCACCAGCTTTTCCTACTATCACCAAGAAGGTCAAAACAATAAGAAAAATTCAGAATATTTTGCTCCCAGCAGGCAATGTGAGCTAAAGAGATTATCCTTTTGTTTTTCAACCTAACAAATTGACCTTTTGGTTGACCTTTCATTTAGTATTATCTTTCCTCTTCCCTTCTTGCCAAATTTTACAGAAATAAAATTTAGAAATATTAGGCAGAAAACATTGCACAAAGACCACACAAAGTCATTCATAACCATTGCTTTCAAAGAAAAAAATATAAAGCAAAAAATAGTAGGGAAAGCCTGAACCTAATGGAAGATCCATCTGGACTGTGATGAATTTTGAAAAATCATATAATGGAACAGAAAGAAGTTAACAAAGAGTGCTATCATGGAGTAAATAAATGAACTATTTGTGCAAGAAACTAGATCATTTCTGGGAGGAAAGGAGAAATCCTGTGAAGTTTGTTTGCTTCAGAGTTCATTAAGAATGCCTGGAGGTCAAATCACATGTGTTTGGTGGAAGCAGGCAGGAGAAGGTCTACTAAGGCAAGGTGTCCTCAGCACAAATCACTTCAGGAGAGGAAACCTCTAACACAGACTCTCCTGGTCCTCATCCAAGTGCCTAGGTGTGGAATTATCAAGTCTGATCAGATAGACATTTCTGAAAGGCCAGTTATGGAGTTAGAGTTATACCTCAGGATGATGAAACAGACCTATTACAGTTCTCTTTTGGAAGTAAAATCGCTTCTTAAATGATGGTGCTTAAAATGAATCATAACCAGAGTTTTTATGGTGTCTGGCTCCTATGGGACATCTAGTATTTGCTGAATTAATGAACAGTTGCAACCTTAACCATGACCTAATGAGACTGAGTCTCATATTCCCAGTTACACAGATAACCCTAAAAACTGCAAGGTCTTCTGCAGCATTCTGCAAGTTACAGTATAGCAAATATATGCTAAGTAGCATGAAATTAAAAGGATATAAAGGACAGGCATAAATTGGAAAGGGGGGGGGGTATGGTGGCGCCAACTGGTCAACCTATACCTGCGGGGATAGTGCATCATCAGCCTGATGATGCCTTCAGGCTTCCTGACACACCAAAATTGCCGCTGTGCCTTTGGCCAACAACTTGGGACCAAGTTTACCGAGAAATTAAACCTCCAACAGTTAGGTATGTGGAACCCACACCCACAAACCACCTCAGCTATATAAGCTCATTTATTGACCTTACTTCAGAGACCCATAGATAAATCTCGAAAGAGATCAAAAGCCACAGTTAATCTCAAACCTGTGCATGGCTGAATAGACCGGGGTAAATTGGAGGGCGACGGGCTGGCCTGGGGCCCACCCAAACACAACCCCAGCAGCTGCTTGCTTCCACAATCCAAAATCGCTGCCATACCCCTAGCCCAAGTCCACTGTCTCAGAATGGACCTCACCAAGATACAATGTGCTGAAAATTCTGGTGTGCAGGTTTTGTAACTGAAATTTCAAGGCCTTCTCAGAGTTGGGAAAGTGGGCTACCTCCCCCCCCCCACTTCCCAATACACATGAAAGCACTGGCAGTCACCCCCATGAAAAAACTCCAGCACCACCCTGTAAGCTCTACTACAGGCCTTGCTTCAGAGACCCATAAATAAATTTTGAAAGAGATCAAAATTCGCAGTTAAGCTCAGACCTGCTCATGGCTGAACAGGCTGGGATAAGTTGGAGGGGGGCAGGTTGGTCTGTACCCACCCAAGCAGAGCCCCGAGCAGCCACTTACTTCCACAATCTAAAATTGCCTCCATATCTCCGGCCTGACTCCACCATCTCAGGATGGACCACACCAAGATTTAATCTGTTGAAAAGTCTGGTATGCGGGTTTTGTGACTAAAATCTCCAGGCTTTCTCAGGGTCAGGATGGGCTACCTTCCCCCACCTCCCTGTATTTCCAGAAGCCTCGGCAGTCACATCCACACCCCAAAGCTGCCACCCAGTTGAAAAAGCTACTTCAGCCTTACCGTCCCAACAAAAATTCCAAATGCCCTGAACAAACCATAGCGCATAAGAGGAAAAGGAGAGAGAGAGCAAAAAGGAAAGTGCCTCCCATAGAGGGAGGCTGGGGGTAGGGGGGTGGGGGATTGGGGGATGGTGGTAGGGAAACGGGGGACATTGGTGGTGGGAAATGGGCACTGGTGGAGGGATGGGTGCTGGATCATTGTACGACTAAATCCAATTATGAACAGCTTTATAATGCTCTATCTCACGGATATCCAATTTGAAAAAATTAGAAAAGAAAAAATAAAGTGGAAAGGAGGAAGGAAGGGAGGGGTTACTTTCCAAGTTGTTGAACTAAGTGTTACGTTCAATTCTCTAAGCTAAGGGAAAGGGAGGGAGCCTGGAAGAGCGTGAGAGCATGAAAAGAAACAGAAGCAGGCAATTCTAGCTGGAGATACCAGAAAGGGTAAGGACAAATAAATAAGAACATAAAGGATTGGAGTTCTGGGTGAAATTTAAATATTTGAGTAGAAAGATGGATGAAATCAAATTCTAAGATGAATTTTTTAATGGTTTAAAAATATTTTTTCATCTCTTCTAAATCCATTTTCTTCTAATATTTTATCGTAAATTTTTTCTTTCCTTTCTTCATTCCTGACCCTAGAATCAGGAGTGACCCCTGATAGTACTGGGGGCGACACATGTAGTATCTGGGATGGAGCCAGCAAGCTACTGCCTTTGCCCTATAATTTTTTTCAAGAGATATTGAAAACTATTTCAGTGAACCACTTTAACTTCAAATGGATTATCCTATCACAAATCCATCAGTCTTCATTAATTCACTGTATTTTAAAAAGATTTTATTTTACAGAATTTTCTTATAAAAGCATAGCTCTGAACCATTTTTTTTTACATTTATAAAAAGGCTAAGTAGATGAGATGGCTAATTGGCTGTCCCTCCATAAATTCTAATTTTTATATTTATATAAAGGTGTTATTTATATAAAGTTCAAGTAGATGAGATGTCTAATTGGCCTCCTCCATAAATTCTAATTTTTATGGGCAGTAGTAGAATTAATTTTTGGCCTGAATGTAAACATTTAGTAGATAGATTACATTTCCTACCCTCCTTTGCCACTATTGAGAATAAAAAAACTGAGCCATATATGGTTAGGTCTGACCAATAAAATGTGAGAATAAATATCACGTGACAGTCTCCAGGCTGCCTCCCTTCAAAAATCATCTGTTTGACCGACTTTTCTTCATTGCCTTTCTTCTGTTTGCTGGCACACAGATATTACCCCTGGGTTCTGAGAAGCTCTGGGATGGTCATGAAGTCAGCAGGGAGGGAACTTTTAAGAGCTCTGAGGACTTCACAGCCTGTCACTACACCCTGGGACTGTTTACCCCTGACTGGACTCACACAAGAGGAAAATAAACGTCTTTCTTGTTTACCATTGCTGTTGTTTTGAGTTTCTAGCATTTCCAACTAAATCTTTTATTACAACTTTAAAGTTACATAGTGCAAAAGGGCTTAAAAAGCAAATGACTCCAACTAATGCCTACCAAACCCCAGCTGAGCTCCTCAGAAGCAAACACCTTTAACTCTTGTAAGTGGTTACTTTTACACCTTTAAATAATGCTTCTAGTCTTATTTCTCCATTTCTGACACCATTGCTTTACTCTAAAACTCTTTAATTCTTCCTGCCAATAATAGTGAGTCTCCATTTAGATTTTTCTACCATTCATTCACATTTGCAATACTTATTTTTCATGAACAAAGATAAAATTCCTAGCTTCTCAGTTGTGTAAAATTACTTCTTCAGCCTTATTATCCCTGTAACTACTAATCTTTTCACTTCTCCCCTAGCAGTAGGTACACTGGCCAGTGTTCCTTGCTTCTCCCTGCTTCTGGAATGCAATTTGTCACTCTTTTTTTATTGGGAGGAGGAGGAGGTGGTTTGGGGGCCATACCCAGTGGTGCTCACGACTCTGTGATCAGGAAACACTTCTGATGGGGCTTTTTGTACCATATGGAGTGTTGAATATCAAACCTGGGTCACCTGCTTGCAAGACAACTTCTTTACCTACTGTACTATTTCTCTGGCCCTATTGTCACTCTTGAAACTGGTCATAGACACTTTATACTTTAACATATGTTGTCAACATCAATGGTATTTACACACACTATGATAGCTCCACTTTAGAGTCAAGGAAATTTCTTTTTAAAAAAACCTTTGAAATGTCAGAATATACTTTGTCCTGGGTCCTACAAAACATCACCTTTGGTGTCCTAATTTTTCTATATCCCAAAGGCTCCAATCTAGAACTCACACAGTATATATTACAATGATGCACTGACATTTATATAAATATATTATATAACATAATATACCATATAGACATAACAATACTATCTATATGTCTGTCTATCCATCTATCTATCTATCTATCTATCTATCTATCTATCTAGGCCCTTCATACTTAGCAATACATATGTATCTGGCACATGTAGACCTACCAAAGTCTTTTGAGTGATAGGACTAAACTTAAACTCAGGTAAAGGTAAAGGTAAAGGTAAAGGCCCTCCCGTTGTTCATTGATTTGCTCGAGCGGGCCCAGTAACATCTCCATTGGAGATTTTGTTATTACTGTGTTTGGCATATCGAATACATCACGGTGGCTTGCCAGGCTCTGCCGTGCGGGCGAGATACTCTCGGTAGCTTGCTGGGCTCTCCGAGAGGGGCGGAAGAATCGAACTCGGGTCGGCCATGTTGGCTGCATGCAAGGCAAACGCCCTACCGCTGTGCTAAACTCAGGTAACTTATTTCATTTACTTTTCTCCTTAGACTTTTCTCCTTTATTGAAAAGTCAGTATCTGGAGACCATTATTATCGACATATTGCTTTTTGGCATGTCAGACTACAGTTTGCACAGGCACATTTAGCAAGTTATTCTTCCTTCACATTTCAAGATTCTCACAGTCCCGAGGGGTGTCCTAAAAACACCAATCCAGGTCTGAGCTGAGAACCCACATTTCTATTTGGTTGTGTTCCAGTTGAGAGGACAGAATGCCTGCCATGAAAGACTGGTGTTCAAGAAGGGACACTGTTGAAACCCCAAGTTATTGCTCCGAACATGTTGTCTTTCTCTCATTCTCTCTCTCTCTCTCTTTCTCTCTCTCTCTCCCTCTCTCTCTCTTTCTTTCTCTCTCTCTCTTCTCTCTCTCTGTGGCCATCCTCTGGGGTGGGCTACATACAAAGCAATTCCTCGCCTCCTGTACTATCTTTCTGACCTACCCCAAATCATATTCATTTTGTAAATAAAGAAACTAGACAAAGTGATGCTAACTAACTTGTCTCAGACAATCAATTAGACTCAAAACATTGTCACTATTTCTTCAAAATCACATACATCTCTCGACTCTGTGTGATGAAGATTTTAGGCAAAGAATTAGTAAGCAAATATGTTTGTATGTGTTATGTTAATAATCTCTTCCCTAAAACTCGAGTCTCTCTGATACCAACTGAGACAGATCATGCAGGGACCAAACTGGGGACAAATATTCCAGATATTTAGACTTTTCCATCATATGCTTCAGGAAAGAGGATAAACTGAGGACAGAATAGGGTTATTAGGCAAGTTATAAAATGTGTGAGATGGTTTTTGTTGTCTAGAATTCCAGAAACTTTTAACATGCACTCAAATAGCACAGTGGTAGGGCATTTGTCTTGCACACGGCCGGCCTAGCCAACCCGAGTTCGATTCCTCTGCCCCTCTCAGAGAGCCCAGCAAGCTACAGAGAATATCTCGCCCACACAACAGAGACTGGCAAGCTCTCCGTGGCGTATTCAATATGCCAAACACAGTAACAACAAAGTATCACAATGGAGCTGTTACTGGGCCCACTAGAGCAAATTGATGAACAATGGGAGGACACTGCTACAGTGCTACAAATTACAATGGGTAGCATCCTGATAAACCCACTAAAACTGAAAGCATTACAAGTCAAAAATTTAATATAAACCCAGCCTAACAAACTTTGTAACTTATACTAGCTTCAACCTTGCTCAGAACATTTACGTTAGCCTACAATTAGGTAAAATTATAAAGCACAAAACATAGGTTTACAATAAAATATTGAATATAAAATGTTTAAATTATAATAATTATTTATAATAAAATGTTGAATTTATCAGACAATTTATTGAAAACCAGAATGACTTAATTAAAGTATTGTGTCTTCTAATAAGTAGTTCTTTCCTATGACTGGCTAGCTGGAAATTTACTGCTGGATCATCATGTATTGGAGACATCTATACTTTTATATTTTTAAAGCTCAATAAAATAAAATAAAATAAAAGCTGCACATTTGTGTAGCACTCTGTGATGAACCATTTGATTTTTTTTGTAGGAGAACTGCTATTTATTCAGCCACTGATTAGCTGATTGAATTGGGCATGAACTCCACCTTAATTTTTTATTTATTCATTTTTTTCTTTTTATATTTATTTATTGAATCACTGTGGGAAAAGTTACTAAGCTTTCAGGTTTAAGTCTCAGTTATACAATGACCAAACACCTTTCCCTTCACCAGTACTCATTTTTCACCACCAAGAACCCCAATATACCCACCTCCCACCCTTCCCAATGCCTGTGAGGCAGATGATTTCTACTTAACTCTTCTCTACATTGATTAACTTCATTATTTCCCCAAAAGATTCACCATTATTGTTTAGAATTTTCCCCCAAACAATCAGAATTGCTGAAAAGGCATTGTGAAATATTTTGTTTTCTATAGCTGGTTATGAGAATCATATAATGTCACGCGGCCACGATTTTGGATTTCTGCAAAGAGCCAGATAATTACAAGATTGGTTTCTGTGTGTCCGGTGTTATGGCCGTGCCAGAAAGCCGTTCGTGGGGGGTAACTCATGACCTCGGTAGGGCGTAAAGGACGTGCCGGAACCGCCCCCCTTCCCATGAGACTGCAGTTGCCCCTTCACCTCTAGCTCGTACCTGGCTTTCCTATATGCTCTGAGGCAGTGGCCACCTTGTTGCCAGGGGGTATAAAGGCGGAAGGGAGCAACACCCTTTCCCTCCTGGGGAGGCATGGTGCCGTAGTTTAACACATGGTCCATTCACTTTTCTTCTGCAAGCTGCTGGGCTCTGGACTAAGTCCTTTTGCCTCTGGGGCCATGGCCATGCCAGAGAGCCGCTTGTAGCGGGCAACTCATGACCTCAGTAGGGTGTGAAAAACGTGCCGGTACCGCCCCCCCTTTCCATGAAACTGCAGTTGCCCCTTCACCGCCGGCTCGTACCTGGCTTTCCTATAAACTCTGAGGTGGCGGCCACCTTGCTGCCAGGGGAGAAAAAGGTGGAAGGAAGCAACACCTTTTCCCTCCTGGGGAGGCATAGCGCTGTAGTTTAACGCATGGTCCATTCACTTTTCTGCCGCAAGCTGCCGGGCTCTGGACTAAGTCCTTTTGCCTCCGGAGCCATGGCGATGCCAGAGAGCCGCTTGTGGGGGGCAACTTGTGACCTCGGTAGGGTGTGAAGGACAAGCTGGTACTGCCCTCCTTCCCATGAGACTGAAGTTGCCCCATCACCGCCAGCTCATACCTGGCTTTCCAATAAGCTCTGAGGTGGCGGCTACCTTGCTGCCAGGGGAGGAAAAGGCAGAAGGAAGCAACACCTTTTCCCTCCTGGGGAGGTATGGCACCATAGTTTAATACATGGTCCATTCACTTTTCTGCCGCAAGCTTCTGGGCTCTGGATTAAGTTCTTTTGCCTCTGGAGCCATAGCCATGCCAGAGAGCCACTTGTGGGGGGCAACTCGTAACCTCGGTAGGACGTGAAGGACAAGCTGGTACCGCCCCAATTCCCATGAGACTGCAGTTGCCCCATCACCGCCGGCTCATACCTGGCTTTCCAATAAGCTCTGAGCCGGTAGTCACCTTGTATGCAGTCCAGATGCATTTCTGCCAAAAAACCGCTGGGTTTCAAGATTTGTTTCTGAGTCTCCAGTATCATGGCTATTAATCAGCTTGATCGGGAGCCAGAGAGGCCATTTGTAGGCAGCAACTCGAGCTCTCGTTGGGATGGAGAGAAAGAGTCGGCTCCACCCCCATGTGGTGAGGCCCCTTGTGTCTCATCACTGCAGGCCCAAACCTGACTGTCCAGTGACCTCTGGAGGATGGTGGTCACCAGGCCACCAGGGGGAACAGGGCAAGGCACGAAACCTATTCCCACCTGGAGTAGCCCAGTGCCAGTAACCTACTGCAGGAACAGCACGCATTTCTGCCAAAAGCCTTTGGGTTCCGAGATTCGTTTCTGAGTCTCTAGGATCATGGCCATTAAGCAGTTCAATCAGGAACCAGAGAGGCCATTCCTCCAATTATATAACTGAACCAGAGGTGGTTTGTGGGTGTGTCTCCCACATACCTAACTTTTGGCCATTTACTTTCTTGGTAAACTTTGCCCCAAGTTTTTGGGGTCTGGCCAAAGGCAGAGCAGCAATTTTGGGGTATCAAAAAGTCTGACGTTGCCATCCGGCTGCTGATTCACTCACCTCACAGGTACAGATTGACCTGCTGGCAGCACTATACCCCCATGAACCATTTGATTTTAAAACCATCTTGCAACGTAATGTGTCTATCTGATTATTCCACTATTCAGAGCCAGAAACTTGAGATTCAGAACCCCAGGGAGACTGTGACTGGGCTGAAATGGTGACTGAAAACTGGACTTCACTTTTCTGCTCTTCCTGCTTAGCACAGAGCCTCCCTTCTGCCCCTCAGCCACTCCCTCCCTGAAATAAGTGTTGGAGAAATCATATAGACCAGCCTTTACACAGGAAAAACAAGTAACACTAGTTTTTAATTTTAATTTTGAAATTCTTTGAACTCATACAATCTTGCTAACTAGAAAATCTAGAAGATACAAGAAATTTGAATTCAGCTGAAACTGGTGAAATCACCATTGTCTACTTTTATTAGGTGGCCAAGCTGCTCACATTGTCTAGTATCTTAAGGAGTTGGCCGGAGTGTAAGTCGGAAAGACCACCTTGAGGCCCCAAACTCCCCTCCTTGAGCATCTATGCAAATAGTGTGTGAGGGCATGGAGCTGCAGTCCAAATGGGTCTTGTGTCACTAATGGGGCCTGCAGGGGTGAACCCACGGGGTCTGGGGAATGCTGGTTTCTACGAGGGGAAAAAACATCTGAAACAAGCCTTGGGTCTTCTTTCTCAGTATTCAGAGCCCACTCACCTGGACTCGGGTCCTTCCAGTGGGTAGTTTCCAGGAGGTTAACAGGGCGTTTGTATGTTGTTATTTTTCTCAGACTATGAGTTCACAGGGCTGGGGTGAGGAGAGGCCAGCTGCAGACAAGCGGCTCTGCAGCTAACCTGGGAGAGAATTCTAGAGGGTGACCAACTCTGCAGGACTCAAGCACCTGCTGGGAAGGGCTCAAGCCTGCTCAGCCACCCTCAGGTTTCTCTGCTGCAGGGGAGAACTGACCAGAGGTGATGGTGACAGCTTCTCAGGTTCCTGCAACCTGGACCCGCGGGTTCCTAGATGCAGGAAATGGGAAATGCCCAGGCTCTGAGGTCAAAATCACTCATAAAAGGAGATCCTCGTGCACCGGGACATCAGGTCCGAGTCCGTCTGTCTAGACAGACAGGCAGAGGCAGGGGGAGGGGACAGTTCATCCAAATGGCCCGAAGAGAGGACGAAGGAGAGTTCCTAGCCCCAAGAAGGAAAGGAGAGGAGGCCACTTTGACCTCTCCCTGAGTGCCCATTGCGCAGTCCCGCCCCCACACTCCCTATTGGAGAGAGGCACTGCCCACCTTCCAGGACTCCCAGGAACAGGTCAGCAGCGACCCCTTCCCATGCCAGCTGCAGTGTTTTCCCAGCACTGATGGGAAAGGCTGGGACAGTCCTTGGGGCACCTTCCAATTCCAGGCATGTAAAAAGCAGCAGGGGTGACAAAAGTCGCCTTTTTTTTTTAAAGTTTTGTTGAATCACCATGAAATAGTTAACAAGCTTTCCTGTTTGGGTTACAATCACACATGAACAAACTCCCATCCCTCCACCAGTGCACATTCCCCACCACCAATATCCCCGGTATACCCCCCTTTTTCACATTCCCCCTGCCTCCGTGGCAGACAATATTCCCCATACTCTCCCTCTCTCTCTCTCGGGCATGGTTTACAATACAGACACTGAGAGGTTATCATGTTTGGTCCTTTATCTACTTTCTGCACACATCTCCCATCACGACCAATTTCTCCAGCCATCTTTTTCTTAGTGATCCCTTCTCTATTCCAGCTGCCTTCTCCCCTTTGCTCAGGAGGCAGGCTTCCAGCTAAGGAGCAATCTATCTGTCCCATGTATCTAAAGTCCTTAGGTGTCAATCTCATGTTATGTTGTTTTATACTTCACAAATGAGTGCAGTCCTTCTATGTCTGTCCCTCTCTTTCTGAATCATTTTACTTAGCATGATACTCTCCATGTCTATCCATTTATAAGCAAAGTTCATGACTTCATCTCTCCTGACAGGTGCATAATATTCCATTGTGTAGATGTACCAAAGTTTCTTTAACCAGTCATCTGTTCTATGGCACTTGGGTTGTTTCCAGATTTTGGCTATTATGAACAGTGCTGCAATGAACATATAGGCACAGATGTCATTTCTACTGTGCTTTTTTTGCATCCTCTGGATATATTCCCAGAAGTGGTATTGCAGGGTCATATGGAAGCTCAATTTCTTGTTTTTGAAAGACTGTCCATATTGTGTTTCCAAAAAGGCTGGACTAGTGGGCATTCCCACCAACAGTGAAAGAGAGTCCCTTTTTCCCCACATCCACATCAGCACTGGTTGCTTTTGTTCTTCTGAATGTGTGCCAGTCTCTGTGGTATGAGATGATATCTCAATATTGTTTGGATTTGCATCACCCTGATTGCTAGCGATGTGGAGCATTTTTTTCATGTGCTTTTTGGAAATTTGTATTTCTTTTTTGAGGGAACTTCTGTTCATTTCTTCTCCTCATTTTTTGATGGGGTTGGAGGTTTTTTTCTTGTACAATTCTAATAGTGTCTTGTATATCCTGGATATTAATCCCTTGTCAGATCATGATCACAATCATCCTGTTATTCGTTGATTGCCTCGAGCAGACACCAGTAACGTCTCCTTCGTCCTAGCCCTGAGCTTCTAAAAAGTGCCACATTCAAGGTTCTTTCAGAGTTAGGAGAATGAGACCCATCATTGTTACTGGTATTTGGCATATTGGGTATGCCCCGGGGAGTTTGCCAGACTCTGCCCTGTGGACAGGTTACATTCAGTAGCCTGCCAGGTTGTCCAAACCAAGAATGAGATAATATAAAAAATATAAAACCCCTTGTCAGATGGGTATTGGGTAAATATTCTTTCCCATTCTATGAGTTCTTTCTGTATTTTGGTCACTGTTTCTTTTTTTGAAGTGCAGTAACTAAGAGCATCTTTAAGGATGAAACAGCACTGACCATGCAAGTGGAAGCAAACATAAACAAATGGGAAAGTTGCCTTTCAAAACCAGGGTCCCTCCCCTTCCAGAGCAGACTGAAGCCCAGCCCAGCTTGCTGGCCTCTCTGCATAGGCACTGCCCACTGGCACCACAGCTGAGCAGGGAGGTTTGGAAGGCCTCAGGGTAAGCAGCTCTGGGCTTCACCTGAAGGGGGAGTCCACACACACGCGCGCGCGCACACACACACACACACACACACACACACACACACGGAGACAACACGCAACACCCCCCCACACACATACATGCCCCCATACAAACACATACTCGCACACAAGCACGCATGCACACAAACACGCAGGCGCACACACACACATGCACATGCAAACACACACAGGCACACACATGTGCGCACATGTGCTCATACACTTAGAAACCTACACATGCACACACAAACACGCATGCACATGCATACATATACACATAAAAACAAAAAGAAATCTCTATCTTTCAGCAAAATGTTGCAAGGCAAACATTAAAAAATGCGGGCTTGGCTGGCAGTGGCCAAGGGATCTTCAGAGGGGATTAAAGCCACTGTTAGACAGTAACCCTGTGTGTGCCACTGCCTGCCATTCACATTCACAAGAATGCGAGATTTAAGAAAGCCAAATCAAAAGTAATGTTTGTTAGGTGGGGTGTGTATGCAGAATACTTAAATAATGGTAAAATTAAGTAGCAGTGATTTTTAAGTAATGATAGCAATGTTCATTATGCAATACTAAGCCCCATTTTAAAAGCATGTAGGAGAATACAAGGAAATGCACTGGGAGCTTGTAGCTGCAGGATTATCTCCTTGAGTGCTGCTCATGCCTCCACTCTCAGGGGCTTCAGTGAAAATTCAGATTCAGATGTGGGAGGTCTTGGGGTGGAGCAGGGCATGCTAATAAAGTGCCCAGGTGGTGAGGAGGGCAGTGTGAAAGAGCCTGTGTAGATTTTTTGTTCTTTAGTCGTTTGAAATCTTCGATGCTGCAATACTTTCTACTTCGAGGAACATGCAAAGCTTTTTTTTTTTTTTTGAGATGCTGTATCTATGGACTAACTTCAGTGCCTTCTGAGCCCTAGTAGTTAGCTGTCTATAGCAGGAAGGGAATCAGAGCTTCGGTTCTCAGCCTGGAGAGGGGGTCACCAGGACTCCCTGGGAAGCTTTACAAAGCATTTGGCCCCTGGGGACTTGTCAGGCTTGGGGGGAGGTGTGTAACTGGAGATCCCCTGGACCACACACCATGCCAGCTCCCCAGGGCTGGGAGCCACAGGCTGCAAGCTCAAACTTCCCACTTCACAAACCTTCAGATCTCTGCCTGCTCAGTACCTCTCCTGCAGTGACCTGAATGGCAGAGGAAGGAACATATTACATTTTCTCAACCAGTAAAACCCAATGTTTCATATGTTTATCTGGAATAAATAAAGTTATTCATTATACTTACTCTGTGTTTTTGCTAAAAAGGAAAACAATCCCACAACGAACTCTTATGTAAGTGAATGAGAAGCATCCGGTTGGCTAGAGAGAGAGCACAAAGTACAGGGGCCTGGGCATTCCAGGCAGGAGGGTTGGGTTCCATTCCTGGTACTGAGCATTCAGTTAAGCACTGCTAGATATGATTCTCCAAACACTGTGTGCTAGACATCCCTGAGCACAATTTCTTAAAAAAAAAAAAAATAAAAAGTTGAGCAAGGGAAAAAATGATTTCAAGAAGATTCAAGACTCTTCAAGAAGATTCAAGACTCTGCCTGTGGGAGTTTCATGGTCATTCCTGATCTACTAAGTCACGGCTTCAAGAAGCTGAAATTAAAGTTCATAACTTAAAGCAAATTAGCCCCATTTCCCGTTTTCGTGCTTGCCTTTGGATATCAAAACATTCTTGGACTTGTCTAAGTATTTAATGCTGAGGAAGGTCAAGGCATTTGCCTAAGATATTTACTAGCGTCATATGCCAAAGCGAAATGCGAACACATTGTAGAACTATAGACAAGAGCAGTGGCTTCCTCTCACTGTATCCAGTAAGGTTCAGGAACCAGCAGCTGCTCAACTTTTTCTTTTTTTCTAGAACCTTTCTTAGCTCTGGCCACTTGGCCAAGCCAATTGTACTTGCTCAGTTGGTTTTAACTTTTAATGTCAATCAAATCTTCTATTCTTCATCACGCCCAACACCCTGTGCCTAACCCACTCTGACATTTGGGGAGGGGTACTTTTCATCACCAGGAACTTGAAACAGGAAGCATTTGTCAAACTGAGCAGTAAGTCCCCAATAGGGAGACACAGTGGGAAATTTGGTCAGTGGGCGTTTGCTGAGAGGATTTCTTACAAACTGTCAGATAAATAACAAAAATGGACAATTCTAAAATAAAGAAAATTTTAACAGTGCCGCCCTTCTCTATAAGTCAGATAGCATTGTTTAAAAAAAAAAAATAAAAGTTCCTCCTTCTGATAACCAAACAAGGCAAGTCCACAATGGGCAGGATGTAGATTTGGGAGATGGCTGCTGACTCACTCATCACAGTGGTCCTGCTATATCCGGTCACAAACTGCCAGTGAGTAAAGTAAGATGCTAACATAGCCTCCCTACACACTCCTTTAGTCTGTTTTACATATCTTATAATATATTTTCATGAAACTTCTCTTTTATATTTTGGTATTCACCCATCATGGTCGTTTTGAAACTTTGTTGAACATTGGTGACAATAATGTCCTTCCTTCCTTCCCTCCTTCCCTCCTTTCCTCCCTCCCTCCTTCCTTCCTTCCTTCCTTCCTTCTTTCCTTACTACCTTCCCTCCCTCCCTCCCTCCCTCCCTCCCTCCCTCCCTCCTTCCTTCCTCCTTCCTTCCTTCCTTCCTTCCTTCCTTCCTTCCTTCCTTCCTTCCTCCTTCCCTCCCTCCCTCCCTCCCTCCCTCCTTCCTTCCTTCCTTCCTTCCTTCCTTCCTTCCTTCCTTCCTTCCTTCCTCCCTTCTTCCCTCCCTCCTTCCTTCTCTTCCTTCCTTCACTTCTTCCCCTCCCTTCTTACAATATTTCTTGGAATTATTCCTGTTTTTTTAAACCTTGAATGTCCTTTTAACTTATCTGACTTTTCCAAAATAGTTTAAGAACTCATCAGAAGAATACAGATAGTATGATGCATTTCCTGTTCACTGCCTGCCTGTTCCTCCTAAAACTTAATCTTTGAAGGCGATGTGTCCTGAATTGTGGTGTGGCCTTCACCCCAACTAATATGTCTTCACTATACTTGGTGTGTTTGACCTCTTTAGGTAGATAACCATTGACACATGTTAATACTATCCTTCTTGGGACAACCATGTCCCTTCAAAATGATTTCTTCTCTTATACTTACAGCTGCTTTTTTAAAAAATCTTATTGAATCACCATGAGATACTCACAAGCATTCATGCTTGGGTTACAATCACACAATGATCAAACACCCATCCCTCCACCAGTGCACATTTCCCAACACCAATATCTCCGGTATACCCCCCTTTCTCACCCTCCCCCTGCTTCCATGGCAGACAGTATCCCCACACTCTCTCTCTACTTTTGGGCATTATGGTTTGCAATGCAGATACTGAGAGGTTATCATGTTTGGTCCTTTATCTACTTTCAGCACACATCTCTTTTTAAAAAGAAAGTTTCATTTCTTTGGAGTCTCAAATATGTCAACAGTGTCTCTTTTGTTATTCTTTTTAAAGAACTGTAACTTACTTTCCCCTTAATTATATGTTTGTATACATAGACATTTTTTTGTCTTTGGAGAATAGTTACTGTGTTAGTTTTACCAGAGCTTCCATACAAAGGACTTCAGGCTGGGTGGTTTAAAGAGCAAATAATATCATGTAAAAGAATCCTAATATATGTTATTTTTTTTCTTCACTTGTCTGATTGCTAGGGCTGGAGCAATAGCACAGCGGTAGGGCATTTGCCTTGCACGCAGCCAGCCCAGGCAAGCTGGGTTCGATTCCTCCGCCCCTCTCAGAGAGCCCGGCAAGCTACCAAGAATATCTCGCCTGCATGGCAAAGCCTGGCAAGCTACCTGTGACGTATTCAATATGCCAAACACAGTAACAACAAGTCTCAAAATGGAGACGTTACTGGGCCCGCTCGAGCAAACCGATGAACAATGGGAGGACAGTGTTTTGTTCAGTGTTTGTTTGTCTGATTGCTAGACATTTGAAATTAAGGTGTCAGTAAGGCTAATTTTCTCTGAGGCCTGTCTCCTGGACTTCTCCCACATTTGCACATGGTCTTCTTTCTGCTGTGTTTAAGCCCTAATTCCCTTCCTAGAAGGATACCAGCTATATTGGAAGAGGGCACACTCTAATGACCTCATTTGAAGTTTTATCACTTGTTTAAAGACCCCATCTCCAAATACAGTCACATTCTGTGGAACTGGAAAGTTAGGATTTCAACATATGGGTGGGAATAGAGGGCAATAATCTCACTTTTTTTTGGTCTTCCAGAGATTTCTGATTGTGCTTAGAGTAACTCCTGCCCATGCCATATATTAGAAACTCACAGCATTAGCATTTTCAACGGTGATAATTTTCCCACCTCTCTAAAATGTATTAGATATCTTAGAGCAATTGATTATGTTATTGTGTTTGGCATTGGAGACTTGTTACTGTGTTTGGCATATCGAATATGTCCCGGGTAGCTTGCCTGGCTCTGCTGTGCAGGCGAGATACTCTCGGTAGCTTGCTGGGCTCTCAGAGAGGGGCGGAGGAATCGAACCTGGGTCGGCCCAGCCAGCCGCTTGCAAGGCAAATGCCCTACCGCTGTACTATTGCTCCACAGCAATAGGACGTTTGCCTTGCACATGGCCGGCCAGACCGAGCCGGGTTCGATTCCTCTGCCCCTCTTAGAGAGCCCGGCAAGCTACTGAGAGTATCTCGCCTGCACCACAAAGCCTGGCAAGCTACCTGTGACGTATTCAGAATGCCAAACACAGTAACAACAAGTCTCACGATGGAGACGTTACTGGGCCCGCTCGAGCAGATCGATGAACAATGGGAGGACAGTGCTATAGTGCTACAGAGCAATTGAATAAAATAAAAAGAACAAATATTGGAAAAGAAGAAGTGAAAAATTATTATTTATAGATATATACATGTACATATATATATATATATATAAAGACACTTATAAAGTTAGCAGAAAGGGTTGGAGAGATAATATAGTGGGTAAAGACACTTGTATGTGACTGACTCGGATTCTATCTATGGCATCCCACATGATCCTCTGTGCCCACCAGAAGTGGTTCTTGAGTTCAAAGCCAGGAATAACTCCTGAGCACTGCCAAGTGTGACCCCAAAACAAACAAAAATTTCAAATTATTGGGAAAAATTAGTAAATAGAGCAAGGTGGTTGGTTGCAAAGCCAATATACAAAAATATGCTACATTCTATATGAACATATGAATGAAAAGAAGAAATTGAGAAAATAATATCATTTACAATTGTACCTAAATAATAGTTTATCTGGGAATACATTTAACAGATGTGGAAGATATATGTGTATATATATGTGCATATATATCTATATGCATGACACTGTTAAAAGACATAAAACAAGACATTTAATAGATTAAAAGATATTAATATAGTGAAAATCTTTATTCTGACAAAAATAATAGATTTAATATAGTTCCAATAAAAATTCTAGTTTTATTTTGTAAGAAAATAGAATTAAAAAGTGCTAAGGTTTACATGAAACCATAAAAGACCTTTAAAAGCTACGGAAGTCCTCAGGAAGTAAAGAAAACCAGTGGACTTATGTTGTGTGATTTAAAACTGTAACACAAAGTGACAGTAATTAAAACAGTATGGTATTGGAGTCAAAATAGATATATGGATTAATGGAAAAGAATTAGAAGTCCAGACCAGAAATAAACATGTCTGTTCATTAATATTTAAATTTTATGTACTTTTGAGTCACACCCAGAGGTTCTCACACTTACTTTTGGCTCTGTGATCAGGGATCACTCCTGGCTGGTTCTGGGGACCATACAGGGTACCTGGGCCAACCGTGTGCAAGGCAAGCACCAATCTATAGACCTACTCTGTTCCTCTAACTCCGAGCTGCCACTTCTAAGGTAAAAAAAATATGTCAGACACTTTGGTGCCACTATATGACAGACATATTTACCAGTGCCAATTCCCTCCTGTAATTCCCAGCTACTGACAGCGTCAATTAGTATTATTCGTTTTCCTACGGCCTTGCCTACCTTCCTCCAAGGATGAAACTAAAGTCTGGGAAGGTAGAATTGCTTTCTTACGGTCTAGAATGCCCAGCTGGTCTCAATTTTCCTGATTTCAGCAGTTAGATCCTTTCTTCGGGGAACCTCGAATTCCTTTTCGGCATTGCTCCCCCATCCAAGCTGATCAGAACTGGAATTTGAATCCAGGGCATGGGTTCCAGAATCCATACTCTCAAATGCCACATTTGCATTTCAGTATTCTGATTTTGGGCAGAAAACTAATGTTCAAGTGATTTTTCAAGTAACTGTGTCTGAGGTGTGCTACCTCAAAGTATCCAGCCAGACCAGTGAAGGAGAACACTGTCAGCATCACATGTTTAAAGGCATCCCAACACACGGGTGACAGAGAGCCAACTCACTTCTGAGGTAACTACATCTGATTTAATACCTTACTGAAAGAAGTATGGAAAATCAACTGGCGACACTCTACTTCACAAGACATCCTTTCTTCATGTATAAAACATGTCTTCAACAGTTGCCTACTAAGTGTGGACACAAGGTACATGATCCTTCCCCCAGGTCAGTGTGAAAATAATAGGAAAGGACAAAAAAACAGCTTACGAGATAAAGGTAAGATACATAAGAAGAGATAAATCTATTAAATATTTGCTGTGACCTCTTTGCTCAGGGCCAGTAGGTCTGGACTGTCACACCCACTGTTTGACCCCCAGTATCAAAGCAATGATGCCAAGCTGAGGCTAACCACTAGAGGGCAATGTGGGGATGTCAGCCTGCACATGCTCAGTTTCTTTCTCACCTTCATTCTGTGATAGATTGTACAAAGTAGATTTCAGCCATAAACTCCGCTATTAATTTTTCTTCATCTAAGACAAAAGTGCCTGTACTTTTACAAAAAGATACCATAGCTTGATATATAGACTGGGGATGGGGGCAGGGACTAATGATGCTCTGTATGATTTTCTAATGAGGCTGCAAAATTTGTTATTCAAACCAGCATTCTTCATTGCTTTTCTCCTGCTTTATGTTCCTCCAAACATATTTAAAGTTTTTCCATGTATATTTATAAATGAAATAAAATAGATCTGGGGATATAGCTTAATGATATATGCTTTGTATGTATGAGATTCTGGGTTCAATCCCTGGAACTGTAATACTAATAATACTACTATTAATAATATTAAAAAGTAAGTTATTTCCATTGTTTAAAGCTTTCTTTGATTTTTTAGACCCTTGTCAACATACTTATTGCTCTCATTAGACTCATGAAACCAAAATCATTAATACAAAATATAATGGTTTTACCAAGTCACCTTGGGTAAAAAAGCAAGAGAACTTAACAGAAAATGGTAACTTTGATTAAATTAGTGAAGACTGTCCCTTTAGGAACATCTAGTCAGTGACAGAGAGCTATAGTAACCTTATAATGTATACTATTTTCTCTTTGAATGTTAAGACCCAGTTTCCCATGAGTTCTATTAAAGAAGGGGGTAGAAAGGGTTGATGAAAATTGATTATACACTGAGGATCCCAGTTAAGCACTCAGATAAAAGTTGTAAAAATACTGCAAAGTTCCTGCCAAAATGCCTTGTAGAGAAATTCCTTCCAGAACCCAAATTTGGCAAAATCATCAGACTGTAAAAATCACCATGGTGGCTTAGTATCTGATCTCATTTCCCTCTGAAACTGTATGGGGGGTGGCCTGATTCTGGTTCTTCTGAAATCTTCTTATTACTCAATGCTCTCTCATGCTACATTCAATTGGGGATCTACTGTTGCCTCAGACTGTCAGCTGCCTGTCTCAGTGCAGCATCTACATCCTCACACTCTTCTGATGGGGGTTGGGGGGGGGGGAAGAAATCCAGCATACACTAACAAAGATTGTGTTTTAAACAACTCAGTCAATGTCTTTCTACACAAAGTTGAGATTTGGGTTTCCTAAGCATCCAAAATGCTTTGGAGAGTTTTAGCTTCACAATTTTCTTTTCCCCCAAAAGGAGAGAAAGAAAGAAAGAAAGAAAGAAAGAAAGAAAGAAAGAAAGAAAGAAAGAAAGAAGATCTGATATCCAGGAAGACTTAATCTGCCCACAGTACTAACATCATGCAAGTCCTAGATGCACAGCTGGTACCCCATTCCTTCAATGGCAATCCCCACAAACAGCCATTTGGACATCTGGTAACCTGAAGCATACTTTCAAGCAGCTGAGAGGGATATGGGTGACAGGCAGCTACACAAATAGTTTGCCACCTCTGCACCCACCACCACCAAAATGGTTATTAGCCTCCCTGCCATGGACATTTCCATTTACGACATATAAACAGTTGTAAACCGGCTCCTTTGCATCTGACATGCAGGCCAAAAGCAGGTGGCAAGGACAGTGGGTGATTGGAGGCCCCCTGGGAGATGCAGTATGCCTCCTGTGGGTGGTCTTTCCCTCTGAGTCCAGTGCCCACATGAGAAGACATTGGAGAAAGCCTCCAATTTAGGCGATAACAGTCTTGTTGTCTGTTTGTGTAAAGGGCTGTCCAAGTACAGCTGGCCTTGCTTTCTGGACAGCAAACATTGCCAAGAAGGGTTGAAAGTTCAGCTTCATCAGCACCCCCAACAAAATCCCTTCCCCCTCAGGCAAATAATCCTGGTGCTCATGTTTCTGGATTCCTTGGGAGGTTCTATTTGAATTGAAATGTTGCTTTGGCTGAGGGAGAGTTCACATGTTAGATCCCAGCTCTGGCTCAGCAGCCAGAAGGGTCCACGAAGTAGGAAAAAAAGAGTGGGAGAAAAGTAAGGAGTGGGGGAGGGAAGTGGAGGGAGAGGAGTTGGGCAGAGGAGATGGAAGGGAAATTGAAGATAAGGGAGGGGGAAGAGGGAAAGAAAGAGAAGCGAGGGAAAAGGAGGAGAGGGAGGGGAAGGCAGAGGGCAGGAGAGGTGAAGAGGGTAGGAAGGGAGAGGTAGGAGAGAGGAGGGGAGGAATTTGCTAGTTCCCACAGTTTATTTTCACAAAAGCAACCCCTGGTGCTAGACCACAGAGTCATGGGCCAGGTTCCCTGGGCATCTTATCAGCTGGCAGGGAGGGTAGAGGTTATACTAGGCCTTTGCAAGCTTAGCACTGTTGACATTTGGGGACAGGAATGTCTTGCTGAGGGTGGAAGTGTTGCCCTATGCATTGTAAGATAATAAGAAGCATCCATGACCTTCACTCATGAGATGCCAGTAGCAAATCCCTCTTAGACAAAATTCCCCAGCCCATGGCAGAAATGCCTTAGATAGTATCAGTGTGGGTAGGGCAGGGGAGGCACCACACTTAGGTCAAATAAAAACCCATTCGTTAGAATCTAAGACGAATTGATTCCTGAAAGACAAGTACCTGTTCAGGAGTGGTGTCTAATGCTAGAGCAACACACTGAAGCAGTATACAATAGTAAAATCCATTATCAATCAGTAAATATTAACTAATCAATTGGTTTTGTTGAAGTTGTCTCTTAACAAGAAATAACAAAGTGAGTGAACAAAGCTAAGCAACTTCTTTTGGGGGGGAATGGGTTACCTGGAAGTGCCCAAGGGTTGACTCCTGCCTTTGTGCTCAGGAGTCACTCCTGGCAGGCTCAGGGGACGATATGGGATGCTGGTGATCAAACCCAGGTTGACCACATGCAAGACAAGTGCCCCATACACTATAGCATCACTCTGGCCCCCAAGTTAGACATCTCTTGATAGCAAAATTTGGAAAATTATGGACCAGAGTTATAGGACAGTGGGTAGGACACTGCTCCCAACCTGCGTTCCATCACCAATATTCCATATGGTCTTTGAGACCTCCAGAAGTGATCCCTGAGCACAAAGCCAGAAGTAAGCCCTAAGCACCACAGGTGTGGCCCAAACCACCCCCCAAAAAAAAGGAAAATTAAAAAGAAATGAAATAAGTTTTTGTTCCAAAATTTTTTATTTAAATTTGTTTATTAAAGAACCATAATTTACCATAATTTATTAAAAGTATCAGTAGTTGGGTTTTAGGCATACGATTTTTTCAACATCAATCACACCACCAGTGTCAACTTCCCTGCACCAGGGTTCCTATGCTCTTCCCCCTACCCCCGCAGTCACGCCCTGCCCCCTTGATGGGCACATTTCTAAGTTCTATTGTTGTAGTTTAAATCTCATTTTTTCAGTGTTGTTGAGTCTGTGCTTTGGATATATAGCTATTCCACTCTCCCACATCCTCGTATAACTGAAATTCTGACCCCTGTTTCGTCATTACTTCTCTTTCTCTTCTTCCCCCCCTGATTTCTTTCCTTCTCTGCTCTCTCCGTAAACTCTGGGGTCAAGGGGGATCTAGGCACCCCTCCTTTAATGCAATACATTTCCTTATCCAGTTATCCTATATATCACAGATAAGTTAGATTATCCTGTGTTTATCTCTTGTCTTCTGGCTTCACTGTATCACTGTCACTGTCATCCTGTTGGACATCGATTGCCTCGAGCAGGCCCTAGTAACATCTCCTTCGTCCTAGCCCCGAGATTTTAAAAGTGCCACATTTGAGGCTCTTTCAGGGTCAGGAGAATGAGACCCATCATTCTCTGGCTTATTTCACTCAAAATGATATCTTCCAGTTCCAACCAGGCTGCAGCAAATTGCACGATTTTATCATTTGCTGTGATTGCATAGTATTCCATTATGTGTATATCATATCTTATTATAACCCATTCATCTGCCATTAGACACATAGGTTCATGCCAGAGCTTGTCTATTGCACTAAGTGCTACATTGAATAATGGTGTGCATATGTCCTTTTGACTGAATGTTTTTCTGTCTGGGGTAGGTGCCCACTTATGGAACTGCTAGAGCATATGGCAGCTCAATTCTAAGTTCTCTGAAAACTCTTAATAATGTTTGCCAGAGGGGGTGAACAGGAAATTCTATATGGCAGGCTGTGTTAAATGTCTATTATTTTATTGAGTCCAAGACACCAAATAGGATGTAGGAAACTATAATGCCCATTTCACAAATGTGAGTATCAGTTTCACTCCCTTACATAGATAGGCCCAAGCCCTTCTGCCAGTAGTAAGCAGTTGTAGAAGAGAGATCTTCATGCATGAGTCCCTTAAAGATATAAGGGGTTGAAATCTCTAAAGGAGAAATATCACAGGCAGATCAATGGAGGAGTCTCGGTAATAAGTATTTCAGAACATAATAAAGCCAAGAGAAATTGCCTAGGAACTAGCTTTGAAACTACCCAGAAACAGAAGAACTGAAGGAAGTAGGCAAAATCCTGAGCCCTTTTGGGAAGAAAATGGGGCAAAGAAGGATGGGCTCCCTGAGAGAAGAAGCAGCTCCAGAGAATCTAAAGGGAATACTGTCATTTTCGTGGCTCATCTGAAAAAGGTAAACAGGTTTATGGTATTTACAGTATTTTTGAGTAGGCACAATTTGCAATGTTGTTAAAGTAGCTCTCTCTCTCTCTTTTTTTTTTTTTTGGAGGGAGCATATTGGACACACCTGGCAGGGTTTACTCCTGGATCTGTGTTCAGGGATCACTCCTGGTGGTGCTCAGGGAGTATGCTGTACTGGGGAAAAAAACTGTTCGCAAGACAAGTACCTTAATTTCTGTGCTATCTTTCTAGTCCCAGAAAAGTGTTTTTTTAAATAATTAATATAGTCTTTTCTGTCTACATACCTTATCACATTGGCATTGGAGTAAAATTGCTCACCTTTTAGACAGAACTGTCATATATTCATCCTCTTGAGGAAACACACCCCAGTGGTATATTCTCCTGTAGAGAGCCTGTTCCCCTACCTGACAGAGCCTTAGCTCTGCCTGTGACTTGTTCCCTAGGGGTCTTTCACTCTGCCTTCCATCGCCAAACACATTGCACTTAACATCTGACCTCTGGGAGAAGGCACTCAAAAATAACCAGTTACTACTGAATCTTTACAGACTGTTTAACTTTCATTCTCTCCTCTCTCTCTCTCTCTCTCTCTCTCTCTCTCTCTCTCTCTCTCTCTCCCCCCCCTTCCATTCCCTTCCATTTCCCTCCCCCATCTCACTCCGTCTTTCCTTTTTACTCTTTTCATCTTTCTTTTAGCTTTTTGGAGCTATACCCAGCAATTCTCAAGGACTTTTCCCAGCTCTGGGCTCTGTTGTCAGTCTTGGCAATGTCTGGAGACTCTGTAGTACCAGGGATTGAATTCCATCTCCTACTTACTGAGCATATGTTCAGTCTGAGCTCCCCTGCAGTGTGTTCTGTATTCTCTATACTAAAGTCACACAGATTTTTTTTGACGTGGTCAACAGTCATTATGTTCTAACCAATCTATTAGTTACTTAGTATAGATTGGTCAGTACTTGTGCAATAATGGGATTTATAAGGATTTATAAGGAAAATATGTATTTGGTCACTTAAATGACCAAAATACATTTCTCATACATTTTCAACAAAAGTTCCTTATTTACAGTTTCCCAAATCCTTGGAATTGTTGAAAAAAATCTGCATATGTATATATATATATATATATATATATATGTGTGTGTGTGTGTGTGTGTGTGTGTGTGTGTGTGTGTGAATGTGGTGTTTGGGAAGCATTTAACTTTAAGAGTTGGTTCGCAGGGGAACTAGTCATGTGATTGGAAGTTTGAATATGACAGTGCCACTCTCGGGCCTCTGGGGAGAGGACTGAGGTTAAGTTCCATTTTCAATGGCCAATGATTTCATTAACTATGCCTCTGTAATAAAGCCTCCTTAAAGCCCCAGAGTACACGCTGCAGAGAGCGTCCAGCTGGTGAACACACTGAATTTCAGGGAGAGTGGAGCACCTGGAGAGAAAGTGGAAACTTCATGCCCTTTCCCACACACCTTGGGTTTTTTCCATCTGGCGGTTCATGAGTTGTATTTTTGGTAATAAATCACTAATCTAGTAAGTAAACATATTTTTTGAGTTTAGAAGTCACTCTAGCAAATGAATCGGAAAAAGAATGGATCTTGGGAACCTCCAATATGTCACTGGGTTGGCCTGAAGAAACTAAAGGGTTTGTGCCTGTTGATTGATGTCTGAGAGAAGGGTGGTCTTGAGAGACACAGCCCTTTATCTGTGGAATTTGATCTCCAGGCACAAAGCATCATAACTGAGCTGAAAAAATTAAATACCTGAATACACAGAGTTACTCAAGAATTGTTAGTGTGGGGGAAGCCCTCATACACAGTCATATTTGCAATTGGACTCAGAAACTCTGTCAATTTGATACTGAGACTCAAGATTTCATTGACCCAGAAAGTAAACACTTACCTTGTACACACAAGTTCCCACCAACACAAAGATGAAGAAAAGCCATCCCTTGCCCTTGAGAAACTATAGTCTTCTCTGCCTGATAGCAGATTTGAATTTATAGCTCAGAGATTCCTGAAAGCAATGGTTTCTAAGCATGGCATGCAAATAAATGGTCCTAGTTCGATACAATTCTATAATGTAAGTAAGCACAGGCATTTAGAAATGCTTGAGAATTTGTAACTGACCAGATTGGGAGACCTTGAGCTCATCATTTAAATTTTTAAGTCTGGAGCATCCATCTTCCTATTGGGCAATATTGTTTAGCCAGCCATTTGGGGGAATAATGTAAGTAAAAACATTTGAATCATTTTAAAAAAGAATCACTTATTTTTTTAATTGCAAGATGAATGGTTTTAAGTATTCTCTTTTAGGTCCCTTTTAGCTTTGACTAGGTTTGCAGGATGGATCATCTCTGAAGCTTGAAGCCACGGCAGGTGGGAACATGTATTTGGCAATTTGCTTTTGACAACTCCAACCCAGGATTAAAGATATTCCCAAACATGGATAAGCAGCAGCGAATTGAGGGTGGGGCAATGGGAGTGGTAGAGCCCAAATGCATAATAGAACGAACTGTTTGAGAACATTGAAAACCATAAAACCAGCTGCAGGTTCAATCTGCTTTTTATTTTACCAAGTACTAACAATATAAACACCACTGATAAAATACTTTTCTTTAGGGGGGAAAAACTCTTTTTTTGGTTCGTTTTAAACAATTGCTGCAATTACTGTTGAGATTTAACAACTTAAACTTAAGCTTCAAATAAGCAGATCTTAAGCACTTACCCTTTAGAGTGTATTCAAGGTTCACGGTCCTCCCGTTGTTCATCGATTTGCTCGAGCGGGCCCAGTAACATCTCCATCATGAGACTTGTTGTTACTGTGTTTGGCATATCAAATATGTCACGGGTAGCTTGCCAGGCTCTGCTGTGTGTGTGAGAGATTCTCTTAGTAGCTTGCTGGGCTCTCGAGAGGGGCGAAGGAATCGAACTCAGGTCGGCCATGTTGGCTGCTTGTAAGGCAAACGCCCTACCACTGTGCTATTGCTCCACGAAATTATGTTGGAGCATGCTCACAGATACACTTGACCTCTAAGATATGCAGCCCCAGCTTTAGGCTTCCTGTCAAGATTGTCCTCAGAGGGATTTGGAATCTTTTGGGCCTCCTTCAAGACCAGGACACATGTGCAACCACTGTACTCCTAGGAGTAAGCAGAAGATCTGAAACAAATCAGGAAAACACTGTGTTTGAAAAAATGAATAACTGGAGCTTCAGTTACTTCAATTCCATCAGTCCAGGTGATCAGTTTTAAAATGTTTAAAAATGTAAAACTATTACAAACTGAAAGGATTAATGTGTTTTCAGTTAGTATAATTTTTACCTCATATCTAAGGATTTTACTAAAAGTGAATATATATTTAAATTTAAGTTTATTTTTAATTATTTATTTAAGTTGTTTTAAAAGTATGGCTTTAGAATTAAAGAACAAATCAATAAAATAATAAATATAAATGTAATTATATTAATTATAAATTACTACTGGTGCCTGCTTGAGCAAATCGATGAACAATGGGAGGACAGTGCTACAGTGCTACTAAAAATGAAAGGTAGCAAGGCATTTATCTTGCACATTACCCACCTAGGTTCAATCTTTGGCACCACATATGATCCTCTGAGCACTGCTAAGAGTGATCCCTGAATGCAGAGTCAGGAGTAATCCCTGACCCCTGCTGAGTGTACTTATTCATTTACTTATTCAATAATTATTTATCCAATAATTATTATCCAATAAATAAAATAACAATAAAGTACTACAATAATATTGTTGAGCAGAGGAGAGTTAATAAAAATGATCCTGCTCCTGGAATCCAATATGCCAAACATCATGAGAAAACATTTATTTCTTTAAATTGCTAAAACTAATCTAACAAAGAAGAGCAAATCACGGGAAATGACCGAATCTTCATCTGTTCTCTGATGTACTCAAATAGACATTCCTGGTAGGTTGAGTAGATTGTTTATTTAAATGCTTTCTAATGAGTGTACTCGTTTCTCTACGAAGAAGAGGAAAGAAATAACTATTTCTCACTTGTTCACTTACTGAATGGCTAATCACTAACATACCCATTTACTTATTCATTTATTTAACAAATATTTACGGTGTGCTTATTACTACAAATCAGATGCTTTCCTGGGAATTAGGGTCAAAGATATGCCACTTAACTGAAATTTTGCTCTTGTTTTAGGGGTCCAAGTGCAGGAAAACAGACAGTAACATAAAGATAAAATATGTAATAGGTCAGGATATGGTCAAGTTTCATCTGGAATAAAGTAGGGAAGAAAGAAAAGGAGTATCACCTGGCATAGAAATTGGTGCATTGGTCTAAGTACAGTGGCCAGTGAAGGTCTCACCTTAAGAAGGGATCACTTGAGCAGAGACTCAAATGAGTGGAGAAAGAGTAATATGCAGAAATTTAAGAAAAGGAAATCCAGAGAGCCATTCAGTAAGTATAATGGTTCTCAGGTAAAAGTGCACTTGGGTAGCAAAGAACAAAAGCCAGGGTGAGTAGAGGGAAATGACAATAGGTAAAAACAGACAAGAGTTCCGGAGAACAAATGGGCTAGATGTTCAGGTAGATTGTGCTACTGACAATAATTTCCTAGCGAGCTCAAGGAGTTGCAAAGCAAGGGGAAAGGTAGTTGCTGAGAAGAACATGCTCTGACAGATTTTACAAGGATTGGTTTGCTGTTATGTGATTTGATGATTCGGGAGGTAGAGAACCTGTAAGCCAAATCTCATCTTACATCATTTTTGCCCAACCTGGGCGAAAAAAATTTTTCTACTATCAAACGACTTTTACAAGTTAAAAATGAGTTAGAATTTATGGGAAATGAAAACTGTACAGAATTCAAATATGTGTGTGTCTGTCTGTTTACAGGTGAAAATGGAGAAGCTAACTAACTGCAACCGGATGCCCAAGAGTAAAAGCTGTCCAACCTTTATAGAAAAAATTTGCTGAAACTTATATTGAGTTACACTTGTCTGAGGACAGAGAACGGGGATTAACTGGAGGCTCTTCAGAGATCCACATAGAGATAGTAGGCAAGAGTTCTGCAGAGGTGGTGATAAGTGGTTGGACGTAGATGTACTTTTGATGGAAGTAGCAGGCTTCAGTAGAGTGTGAGATGCAAAGGAGGGATTAACTATAATTAACTATGACAATGAGAATGAATCATGTGCATTGTCCATGGGGTTTACTAAGCTACAGAGGCTCCAGGAAGAGTGAAGGTTTTGTGGAGGAGGAGATAAGACTGAGAGACTTCATGCCACGGTCTTGTCTTTGTAATGTTAGTTGTGTGTTCTTTTTGAATTTACCTAATTAAACTATATGGTATTGCTTAGGTCAGCTTCCTGCTGAAATTTATTTGGGGGCAGATTTATATACAAAAGTTTGTGCTGGCAGGAGCCATAGGTAACAAAAATAAGAGCTAGAGAGATAAGGATAAGGACACTTGCAGTATTTAGCAAATCATTGTGGCTAGTCTTTTTTTTTAAGTGCCAATGTGGAGTTTGGACCATACCTGGCAGTGGTCAGGAATTTGGCATTACTCCTGGCAGGGCTCACAGGACCATATGGAATGCTGAGGATCGAACCTGGGTTGTCCACATGCAAGACAAATGCCCTACCCACTGAGCTATTACTCTTGCTACTATCTGTAATCTAATCCTGATGATGCTTGCCTTGCATGTATCTGCCCCAATTGTCAGTGATTTTAATGCCAAGATAGGACCGAGAAGATCAGCTGAAGAACTCCACATCGGGACATATGGCCTAGAATGGAACAAACAGGGTGAGATACTACCTGAGTTCATCACAACAACCAAGACTATCCATGGTAACTCACAAGTTCCACAAGGCCGAATCTAAACATTGGACATGGGAGTCTCCTGGTGGACAGTTCCACAATGAAACTGACCACATCATATTTGATCGACGGTTTTGCCTGACCGATGTCACTGTTGTCCCAAAATTCCAAACGGGATCAGACCACCATCTCCTTCGTATAAAATTCTACTTCATAGAGCAGGGAGAAAGGGCTGCAAAGTTTAAGAAGAGAACTCCCAGAATGACCACCAACTGGAAACTCTTTGGCACTATTGTGGCAACATGGGAAGATGCTGTCATTGACAACATTGACGAAGAATCAGAACCTGCATGATTGTGTGAGGAACGCTGAGAGAGAGATAGCCACAAAAAGATGCCTGTCTTCAAAAACTCTTGAGCTCATTTGCCAATGTGGCTTGACACAAGCCTCAAGCAACAGCAAGAGAGTATCAGAGCTCACAAAGCAGTGCAGAGAAGCGATAAAGAAAGACCTCAAAGAAAGAAGAGCAGCAGTGCTGGCAGATGGGGAAAATGCCAGGAAAATCATTTGCAATGCCCGCCTGTCTTTCACCAACTACAAGACCAAGATGACTGCCCTCTGACATCCTGATGGATATATCACATCTTCCAGAAGGGCAATGGAGAAGATTATCCATCACTTCTGCTTGGATCTCTTTAATAGCCAAGTCCACCTTCCAACATACCAAATTCCACAGGATGGATATGTTGTGTCCACCTTCCAACATACCAGATTCCACAGGATGGATATGTTGTTTCCAACATTCTCCCTTCCGAAATCTGACATTCCAATTAGTCGGTATAGAAGCAAGCAGCACTCGGCCCAGACAAGGTCAGACCTGAACACCTGAAGAACCTGCTGTCAGTACTCATCAATACACTGGTTCGGCTCTTCACATGCTACCTGTCTGAAAGCAAGGTCCCATCCCAATGGAAAACCAGCAGGACTGGTCTACTGAACAAGAAGGGAGACATTCACGACATTGGCAACCATCGCCCAATCTGCCTGTTGTCTGTTGACTACAAGCTGTTCACTCGAGTCATCCAGAATAGGATTGGCAGAACACTAGATGAAGGATTACCATGTGAGCAAGCTGGGTTCCAAAAAGGATTCAGCATGATCAATAACCAAGCTCATTGAGGTTTCTCGGGAGTTCTAGATGCCACTCTTTCTAACATTCATTGATTTAAAGAAGGCCTTTGATTCTGTTGAGACTGAAGTGATCATCAAAGCCCTAGTCAAACAGTGCATATATATATGTATGTATGTATATATGGGCTGGAGCCATAGCACAGCGGGTAGGGTGTTTGCCTTGCACACAGCCAACGTGGCCAACCTGAGTTCGATTCCTCCGCCCCTCTCAGAGAACCCAGCAAGCTACCGAGAGTATCTTGCCCGCACGGCAAAGCCTGGCAAGCTCCCCGTGACATATTCTATATGCCAAATACAGTAACAACAAAGTCTCACGATGGATACTTTACTGGACCCGCTTGAGAAAATTGATGAACAATGAGAGTACAGTGACAGTGACATAGATAGATAGATAGATAGATAGATAGATAGATAGATACACATTGTTTCAGGTAAAAAATGTACAACAAGTTTATGAACACTTATTTTTTAACAGGTTGCCTAAATTTTTATTCAAAACAGTCCCTATTGTGTGGGCTAGGTTTTTACTTCAAATTGTAAAGTACCTGCCTTCTTAGTGTGAGGCTCTGGATTTAATACCCAGCACCACTTTCACCCAAACTACTAAGCTGTCTGCTGGGAGTAGTCTTTGTGGAACCCTGGAACTACTAAATATGATTGCTGCCTTCCAAAGCTGACTAAATAATAAAGCAAATTGTTTTAAAACTAACTCATGTACGAAAGAATTAATGTAGACATGATCATACCTTGCAAGAAATCTTTAGATAGAAGTTCAAACTGTGTAAACACAAAAGGGGCAGTAGCCGTCTATCTCTCCTATCGCCTGCATTTGGTACTCTCAGGCTGTTTCCCCCACTCCAGGGAGGTCGATGGCGATGGGTAGGCCAAGGAAGGAAATGAGGGCCAGGCTGGTTGGTCTTAGTTGCAGTTTATTCCAATCCTCTCTCCATTCACTCCCATCTCTCCTCTGCCTCCCCCAGCCCACTCTTACAGCCTCATTATATCCCAGAAATTTATGTCATGGAGGGCTCAGATTCTTTCAAACCTATCACCTCCAGGTTCTCTCAAGCATGTGTTCACCCAGATTCTCTCAGCCTGTGTTCTCTCGGTTCTCTCAGGCCTGTATCCCTCAGAGAGCCCTGAAAATCTCCTTATATAGACCATGGTACCTCTTGTTAGGATGCAGATCGTGATCTTCCTTTAATGACAAAGAGACTCCAGAAACTGCAAACAGCAAGCAGGGTTTATTGCAAGACTGGCTAGCCAGGGTCAAGCTGCCTATGCAGACACGCAGGTCTGGCAGGATGGGCAAGACCCCAAGCTTCTTCAAAGGGGATTGCATATAGGCCTTCACCGGCCATTATATCAGAGCCCACGCATTTCATAGCCAATAGATTTGTAACAACCCATACTTTCCTGACCAATCCACTTTAAAGTACATCACTCCTTAGTCTATAGTTTAAAGATCAGCAATTGCGTCAGTGTTTAGGAAAGTCCTGGTTTTTAGGGTAGTCTTGGGTCTTGGGTCTTGTCTGGTTAACTGGTCTGACCCCCACCCTTCTTATGACTTGCAACTCGGAGCACCTGTATCTGAATTCCTTTCTCAGGGACAGAAAAATCAGTTATTTTGCAATGTGCATTCCTGTTAAGCTATGCTAAATTAATTCTGGTGGTCCATTTTGGGCCTGTCCCTCACACTTTAAAGGGTGCAATGAAGTGATGTCATCAAAAGGAGTTAAAGAAAAAACACTGAGGCAGCAAAACATACATTGTTCCTTTACATCTGCATGCCAGTAATTTTGACCTTGGAAAGAAGATACAAAACCAAAACTGAAACCTTTCACAAGCAACTTTCACAAACTACAAGCACTTGGATTTGCATCCCAAAGACTAGTCTGCTGGAGCTTGGAATCTACATCCCAAAGATCAGGCGTGGCTAGCACCTGAGATCTGCATGTCAAAGACCAGCCAGGTTTCTTTGAGAAAAGGAAGACTGCCTCTTACAATATACCTGAAATTATTTATTGAAGGCAGTTTGAAGGGGAGAAATGTTCAGCCTCAACCAAACTAGTCAGGACACAAGCTGCTTCTAGGACAGATTCTCATTTAGCAGATCAACCTACCCTAGAACGAATCCCCTGGGTGTGTTTCTCCTCTCCTTGTCCAACAAACATACAAGTATACATAATATAAATCATTTTGTATGGACACAGTAAGAAATATTTTAAGCTTATAGAATTGCTCTCCTAGGGCCATCTCGATCCCAGACTACAGTGCTCAGGCCAGATAGTCTTTCCTATCCCTAGCAGGGTCCTAGTCTCTTCGTTACTTTCGACAAATGACAGCATTTGTCTATGATCAAAATCCTAATTTATAGTTAAGAATCGTGGCACTTTGGCCTGGCCCATCTCGGTGCCAGGGTAGCACATAGCTTACCTGCTTGCCCTGGTTTCATCCAGTCCCTCGTCGGGACTCTGTTTTGGGGGGCGCTAGGAAGTGAGGGCAACTGAGGCTTAAGTTGAGAAAGCAGATGCCCTGGAGTGAATCATATTCAAAGCCAATTAAATCCTAAGTTACAAAGCATAATATTAATTGTCTTCCTGTATCTATACAAAAAGGACACTGCATTAAAGTAAACTATTCAAAAGACATAAGGAGAGGAGAAAGGCAATATTAACTTACAGTACAAGTTCAGTGTCCCAGTGAAAGAATCCATATTAGGGCATCAAATTTTTGTGTGCTTCAGCTAACTTGCAACATTGCTTTCTGTAAAACTGCTTGGCTGCTTTGCACCTGGGGGAGAGGGGACTTGGAAAGTGAACAGGGCATAACTTCTTTCTAAACCAAGTGTGACAGGATTCAGGTGTATTTACTATTCCTGAAATGTATTGTCTCAGTAAAGCACCCTGCAGATTTGGGTAAAGGATAACTCAGGATGTGGGTGGTTGGGGGAAACTGCCCTTTCCTGGAGTGTATTGTCTCACTAAAGCACCCTGCAGACTTGGGTAACTCAAAATGTGGATGGTCAAGGGAGATTACCTAAGGCTTAATGATTCCGGCTATAACCTTGCTTGTGCTGACAATCGATGTACGTAAATGCTGATCTTTGAATCTATAGGCTAAGGAGTGAGGTAATTTTAAATGGATTGGTTAAGAAAGTATATGTTGTTACAAATCTATTGGCTATGAAATGTGCGGGCTTTGCTGTAACGGCCAGTGAAGGCCTATATAAGATCCCCTTTGAAGAAGTTCGGGGCTCTCTCAGCCACTGCCCGTTTATGGGGTATGCTGCGGAGCCCCAGCATGCTGGTCTAAATAAACCCCGTTTTTACTCCTGCAGGAATTGTGTCTATCTGGTCTCTCCGCGCCTCCCAGGGCTAGGGAACTCCCGATCCCAACACTAGAAGGATCGGACCTTACAAATTAACAGATTCTGATTAGGGGAAAAGCTGATTTACTGGTTGGGGAGGAGAGCATAGAGAAGTGGTTACAGTTAAACAAAGGAATGGGAGTGACTCGGTAGCACTATGATGGACATAACCTGATAAACCTAAGCTCCTTGTGGCAAGGGAGAAAAGGACAAATCAATTGTCATCCTACACAATGTCATTTATTCTTAAAGTATGAGACCTACAGTGCTTCACCTGCTGGTAGTTACTGAAGTTTAAGATCTTCCCCATGGTCAAGATTCCCGTGGCTATCAGATATCACCTGAGAGAGAGGTCAGTGCTATTAAGAGCTCTGGATGGACAATTTTGGTGCAGAAGCCTTTGAAAGAGTTGATAGCACTAAGAGTCTAGAAACATTCTGTGTGATCCCATCAAGAGCTGTTCTTTGGGGCAGAATGGGAGCTAAATGAAGGGGCCAAAGCAGATCTGGGGTGCTGAAGAGTAGAAGGCTCTGGTGATGCTGCAGGCAGCAATTCCCTGTCCTAGTGCCTCCCTGGGAAGGACATTGAAGGTGTGACATGGGGCCACAATAGACTTTGTCCAGTAGGAGAACAGATTCCCTTGTGAAGCACTTTACTACAATTCACAGGTGATCATTCTGTCATCCACTACCTCCAGGGTCTCCCAAGAAGAAAGCCTGCAGTGACACTATTCCAAAAAATGCCCATTCAATCCTACCCAAAGCAATTTACAGACTCAATGCAATCCCCATAAAAATTCCCATGACATTTTTTAAGGCTAAGGATAAAATGCTGTTAAAATTTATATGTAATAATAAAACTTTTGAATACCCAAAACAACCTGGGAAAAAAGAAGATGGGGAACTTTTCCTTCCCCAACTTTAAATCATATTATAAGACCACAGTAACCAAGACTGAGTGGCTTGGTTACTGTAGCTTCATAAAGATAGACTCAGGACCAGAAACGAAGTAGACTCTTGTCTTGCATGAGACTTACCTGTGTTTGACTACTGGAACCACTTATTGTCCTCCAATCCCTGACAGGAGTGATCCCTGGGTCAGAAAAGAAAAAAAGGAAGAAAGGAAGAAGGAAGGGAGGGAGAAGGAAGAAAGGAAGAAGGGAGGGAGAAGGAAGAAAGGAAGAAGGGAGGGAGAAGGAAGAAAGGAAGAAGGGAGGGAGAAGGAAGAAAGGAAGAAGGAAGGGAAGGAAAAGGAAGAAAGGAAGAAGGAAGGGAGGGAAAAGGAAGGAAGAAAGGGAGGGAGGGAGGGAGTGAGGGAGGGAGGGAAGGAGGGAGGGAGGGAGGGTGGATGAGAGACAGGGAGGGAGGAAGGGAGGGAAGGAGGGAGAGAGGAAGGAAGGGAGGAAGGAAGGAAGGAAGGAAGGAAGGAAGGAAGGAAGGAAGGAAGGAAGGGAGATTCTGGGAGGGAGGGAGGGAGGGAGGGAGGGAGGGAGGGAGGGAGGGAGGGAAGGAGGAAGGAGGGAGAGAGGGGGGAAGGAAGGTAATATCCAAGATACATAAAAGCCCTTGAAAAACTATAATAAACCTCCAGAGCTTGATTAAGATACAATGGTGAATTCGGTGAATATCCTTTCCCATTCTGTAGACTGTCTTTGTATTTTGGTCACTGTTTCTTTGGAGGTGCAGAAGCTTCTTAGTTTAAGATAGTCCCATTTATCTATCTCTGTTTTCACTTGCTTGGCCAGTGGCGTGGCATCTTTGAAGATACCATTAGCTTCAATGTCATGGAGGGTTTTGCCAACTTTATCTTCAATGTACCTTATGGTTTCTGGTCTGATGTTGAGGTCTTTAATCCATTTTGATCTTACTTTTGTACATGGTGTTAGGCAGAGTTCTGAGCCTATTTTTTTGCATGTAGCTGTCCAGTGATGCCAACACAATTTATTAAAGAGGCTTTCCTTACTCCACTTCACATTACTTGCATCTTTATCAAAGATTAGATGAGCATATGATTGAGGAGAGATGTCAGTGTATTCAACCCTGTTCCATTGGTCTGCAGTTCTGCCTTTGTTCCAGTACCATGCTGTTTTAATTATTACTGCTTTGTAGTACAGTTTGAAGTTCGGGAGGTTGATTCCTCCCATTTTCTTTTTCCCAAGAATTGCTTTAGCTATTCGTGGGGGCTTATTGTTCCATATAAATTTCAGGAGTGTTTGCTCCATTTCTTTGAAGAATGTCATGGGTATCCTTATAGGGATTGCATTGAATTTATATAATGCTTTCGGTAGAATTGCCATTTTGACAATGTTAAGTCTCCCGACCCATGAGCAGGGGATATCTTTCCATTTCCTCATGTCCTCTTTTATTTCCTGAAGTAGCGTCACCGAATACACATCTGACAAGGGGTTGATATCCAGGATATACAGAATACTGGTTAAACTCCACAAGAAGAAAACATCCAACCCCATCCAAAAATGGGGCAATGAAATGAACAGAAACTTTCTCAAAGAAGAAATCCGAATGGCAAAAAAGCACATGAGAAAATGCTCTACATCATTAATCATCAGGGAGATGCAGATCAAAACCACAATGAGATACCATCTCACACCTCAGAGACTGGCCCACATTCAAAAGAACAAAAGCAACCGATGCTGGCATGGATGTGGTGAGAAAGGGACACTCCTTCACTGTTGGTGGTTATGTCCACTGGTTCAGCCCTTCTGGAAAACAGTATGGACGATTCTCAAAAAATTAGAAATTGAGCTCCCATTTGACCCAGCAATACCACTCCTGGGAATATATCCCAGAGAGGCAAAAAATGTATAGTCGAAGTGACATCTGCACTTGTTTGTTCATTGCAGCACTCTTTACAATAGCCAGAAACTGGAAGAAACCTGAATGCCCAAGAACAGATGACTGGTTAAAGAAACTTTGGTACATCTACACAATGGAGTACTATGTAGCTCTTAGAAAAGATGAAGTCATGAAATTTACATACAAGTGGTACAATATGGAAAGTATCATGCTAAGCGAAATGAGTCAGAAAGAGAGGGATAGACATAGAAAGATTGCATTCATCTGGGGGATATAAAGTAACAAAGTATGAGATTAATACCCAAGAATAGCTGAGATCAGCACCAGGAGGATTACTCCATAACTTAGAGGCCAGCCAGGTATCCTAGAGGAAAGGGCAGTTCAGATAGAGAAGGGAGCACCAAATAAAGTATGTTTGGAGGATCCTCCCAGGAGGGGAGATGCATGTCGAAAGTAGACTATGGACTGAACATGTTTGCCACTCAATGCCTCTTTTGCAGACCACAACACCCAAAAGGAAAGAGAGAACACAGGGGATTGCTCTGCCACAGAGACAGGGGGGATGGGGGGATGGGGGTGGGAGGGATATTATCCATGGTGGTGGAAAATGGGCACTGGTGGAGGGATGGGTATCTGATCATTGTATAATTGAAACCAAAGCACAAAAAATTGTAAATCTACAACTTTAATAAAAATAAAATAAAATAAAGGGAAAAAAAAAAGATACAATGGTGAGAAGAGTCCCTGAACCCAGGGAACTTCTAAAACAGAGGAAGGGATAAACACTATAAAAAAGTGTAATTGTAAAGGTAAAGGTAAAGGCCCTGCCGTTGATCATCGATTTGCTCGAGCGGGCCCAGTAACGTCTCCATTGGAGACTTTGTTGTTACTGTGTCTGGCATATCGAATACTCTCGGTAGCTTGCCGGGCTCTCCGAGAGGGGCGGAGGAATCGAACTCGGGTCGGCCATGTTGGCCGCTTGTAAGGCGAACGCCTTACCCGCTGTGCTATCGCTCCAGCCCTGCTATCGCTCCAGCCCTGCTATCGCTCCAGCCAACAATAAGATGTTGAAGAAGAAAAAAATATAAGTAAAATTTAGCTTATTTATCAAAGTATATAAAATTTGAGCTGTTTGGGGCTGGGGTGATAGCACAGTGGGTAGGGCATTTGCCTTGCATGCTGCAGACCCAGGTTCAATTTCCAGCATCCCATATGGTCCCCTGAGCACCACCAAATTCTTTTGCCATTCTAGTTTTTAATCCTTTTCTGTTGCCTTAAGTATACAGCTCAAAAAATTACCCTATGAAGGTTAGGAATTCAACAAAATTCTGGTTCTTTTCATGATTTGGAGTTAGCTATTAAGTCTATTATTTTAGATACTTTTCTTTTGTGCAAGATTTTTAGTGGAAAATCTTAAAATTTAGATTCAAATTCAAAATTCAACATCTTGAAGAGAAAGCACTGTAGTAAATGTCATAAAGAAGCATTTCAATAATATCCCGATGCACCATCATTTTTAATCATATGCTATTTTTCTATGTAAATACTCATTAATTTACTAAACAAGCTCTCTAATTATGGGCAGTTCATGTTGTCCCAAATTTACATTTAGAAAACATTATTGATTAAAGATTTTTGTCCATAAGATGAATCATATCAAAATACTTTATAGCAGTTTTTGTCTCCTTCCTGCGGTTGGTTGGTACAATCCAACCTCTTAAATATGGCATGGAAAGTTCCTTATAGATACCATCTTCCACCTATTTTAGTGCTCTGTCTCCAGTAGCTCCATGGTTCCAACCCATCAAGACTCTTCCTGGTTTTCCTAGATCAGGTGACATTTCCTTGCTCTGAAGAAGGACTCATAACACAGCATTATTTTCCAGAACAGCTTTCTCTGGCCTTGAAATCAATGTTCTGAGTAGCAGTATTTCCTTTCCTGTCGTATGATTAGCTCAGTGCCTGGACCCTAGCGTAGTTTTATAAGAAGAAAATACAGTTGTTTGATAAGTGTTGGGAAGTGAAATATTATTTGGTGGGATTTTGTTGAATCACTGATTTTTAATTTGTTTAAATAGTCTCTAGGACTTTAAATAATTGGATTCCATGCACCTTTTTAAAAAGTTCATAGAACAAACTCTATTAAAAATTTGAATGGAAACATAAATCTTCCTGACTAGCCAAAGAATAGCCAAAGCAATACTATAATAATCAAAATTGCATGGTACTGAAATAAACATAGACCTGCAGACCAATGGAAGAGAATTGAGAATCCTGAATTAAACCCCCAGATGTTTTTGACAATTAATCTATAATAAAGGAGCTAAATACATGAAGTGGAATAAATAAAATCTCTTCAACAAATGGTGTTGATAAAACTAGATATCCAGACGTAAAAAATGAAATTAGATTTGTACCTCACACCATTCACAAATGAAAATTCAAAGTAGATTAAAAACATTGAGATTAGACCAAGATACATAAAATACATTGAAGAAAATAGTGATAAAGCTCTATAGAAAATGAGCAGCAAAAGTATCTTTAAAGGGATGACCACAGAGGCAAAGATATAAAATAAATAAATGAATAAATAAATAAGTGTATGTCACTACACCAAATCAAAAAGTTTCTGCACAGCAAAAGAAATTCAAAATATAATATAGAGGCTCCCTACTGAATGGGAGAAAATATTTTCACACAATAAATTAAGATAAGGGCAGCTAATATCCAAGATTTATAAAGCACTTAGAAAACTCAACAACAAAACATCCAAGTACCTGATCCAAAGATGGGGCAAGGGGATGAACAGACATTTTTTCAAAGAACACATACTTCTGGCCAATAAGCATTTTAAAACATTCTCATCATCTCTCATAATTAGGGAAACAAAAATCTAAACAACACTAAGATATTATCTCACACTTTTGAGAATATCACATTTTAAAAAGTTTGGAAACAGCCAGGTTGGGAGGATACATGAGAAAGGAACACATCCATTTGTTTATAATTTTTTAAATTTTATTTTTATAAGGTTGTTCACAATATTTGACTACATTTAATATTTGAACACCAGTCCCACAACCACTTACCTTCCCACTACCATATTTCTATCCTGAACCCAAACCCTGCGCCCAGAGCAGAACCGAAATAATTTATTTTGTGTTGCTTGTTTATCATCCTTCTTAACGCTGCCGTACTGGTACTGGTAGCTCTTTCAGGGTCAGGGGAATGAGACCCATTGTAATTACTGGTTTGGGCATATTGAATATGCCATGGATAGCTTGCCAGGCTCTGCTGTGTGGGCGGGATACTCTGGGTAGCTTGCCATGCTCTCCAAGAGGGATAGAGGCTTTTAGGGTGGCCTCTAATCGCCCTTGCAGGTGTTCCCATGGTTCAAACCATATTTGAACCCTATCAAATATGGTGCTGCAGACCTGCAAGATGGGTCTTAAGTGTCTTATGATATGTCCGAAAAGCATCCTGGAGCGTGGTGGCGGCTGGGTAGTGGAGGTAGTGGAGGTAGTGGAGGTAGTGGAGGTCTGTCAATGAGGTATTTATCTGGTACCAGTAGGGTGGGTCTTCTGTGTGGAATCCCTGGGTTATGGTTGGTGGAAGCAAACAGGGCAGGGTAGGGTGGGGCTCCTGATTTTAATCCCTTGGTCACCTGAGCTTGGTGGTAGCAGGTAGAGGATTCCTGTTCCCGGGTCCGTTGAGACTGGAGTCCAAGGTCTTCGAGTACCACTTGCCTGGTTCTGCAGGGCTTCACTCGTGCGTGAGTCTCGCCCGAGGGTCTGTAAAGCATCCTGGAGTGTGGCAGCAGCTGGGTAGTGGAGATAGTGGAGGTAGTTGGCGTTGAAAATCAGATGGGCTGGACACATAATGAGATTTGGAGACAACCGCTGGACTAGAGCTATTACCAACTGGATTCCACGGGATGTCAAAAGATCGCATGGCCGCCCACCTACAAGATGGTCAGACTTCTTCGTCAAGACCTTGAACGATCGATTTGAGGCTCTTCATGTTCCTAGAATGAGCAGATGCCATTGGGCTACACTAACACGCGACAGGGACAAATGGAGACGTTACTGGTGCCCGCTCAAGCAAATTGATGAGTAATGGGATCAAATGATTGCTTGTTATGAATAATCCACTGAAAATGAGACAAAAAAGGTTTCTTACAGGAATGTGTATGAAGATTGTTGTATTTCACCCAGGAGCTATTAGGCCCATCTATAAGAGATTAGTAACATGTTATTAAAGATTGAGCCTTGTTTCTAGATAGATAGATAGATAGATAGATAGATAGATAGGTTTCTATATTTTCTCCTAAGATTGGTTGCCTTCTACTTTGAACTCAATCAAATGTGGTATGTTACTCTTGGTATATTAGTGATGTAAAGTCAGAGACTCAATAATAAATCTCTCGGAAGAGAACACAGAACGATATGCCATAGACATGCTGCCGGACCCTGCACCAGGCTGTTTCATTCGGGGCAACCTGGAGGGAAGGTGGGTGAGGTTCCCTCACTGCCCCAATAGATCCAGCCCCAGTAGCCGCAAACCTCCAGAACTCAACTGCTGCCATGCTCACGGCTACTCTTCACATGTTCAGATGGGCCTCACCCATAAGTGAATCAATTCTTGGACGACACAGCCACATTCATGGTCATGGAAAATCTCATTCTCTACACCACCAGTATACCAAGAGTTGAACACATGCATTTTTGGTGGAATGACATCTGGTTCAACCTCTATGGGAAGTCTATTGAAGTCTACTGAAAAAATAGAAATGAACTACCATATAACCCAATGATACCACTACTTAGCATCTAACCCGCAAATATAAAAACATTAGTTTAAAAGGATAGAGGGTGTGATGCTGCCAGCAGGTCAACCTGGGGCGAGTGCATCAGCAGCCTGGTGGTGACTTCAGGTTTCCTGATACTCCCAAATCACTGCTGTGCCTTTGGCCAGACTGCAACAACACAGACCAAGTTTCTCAAGAAATTAAATGACCAAAAGTGGGAGCCATGTCCACAAAAAACCTCCCACTCGGCTAGACAAGTTCATTTGTCAACCTTACTTCAGAGACCCATAAATAAATCTAGAAAGAGATCAAAAGTCAAAGCTAATCTCTGATCTGCACATGGCTGAACAGACCAGGATAAATCAGAGGGTGTCAGGTCAGACTGGTGTCCATCTAAGCAGTTGCAGTCACTTGCTCCCATAATCCAAAATCACCACCATGCCCCCAGCTAGCCTCCACTGTCTCAGGACGAACCTCACAAAGATATTATCCTGTTGAAAATTATATGCGGGTTTTGTGACTCAAATCTCCAGGCTTTCTTAGAGTTGGGGTGGGCTACCTCCCCCAACTTCACAATACTCCTGGAAGCACTACCAGTCACCCCTACAAACCAACTCCAGGACACCATGTAAGCTCTACTATCAGCCTTGCTTTAGAGATTCATACATAAATAAATCTTATTATTTATTTTATAAGGTAGTTTTACAATATTTTATTATATTTAATATTCAAACACCAATTCCACTGCCATTACACCTTCCCACCACCAAAGTTGGGATGTTTCCATCTCAAGCCCCGATGCCTGTCCCAAAGCACAACTGAAAGAATTTATTTTGTATTGTCTGTTATGAAGAACTGCTGAAAAAGCTTACTCAAAAAAGTGTCCATATAGGAAACCATGTGAAGATTGTTCTATTTTGGCAGGGGCCATTAAGACATTCTTTAGGATATCACTGACATGTTGTTAAAGGTTGAGTGATGTGAGCTTTCACATATGTATATGAAAATATGTATATATGCATATATATTTCCTTCTATGATTTGTTGCCTACTATCTTCATAAGACACTCCCTAGACATTCTCCATAAGTACTACACCACATTTGATGGCATTCAGATAGTAGGGTACATAAATAAATCTTGAAAGAGATCATAAACTGAAGTTAATCTTGGACCTGCTCAAGACTAAACAGACCAGGTAAATCGGAGGGTGTTTTCTAAAGTTGGGATGGGCTACCTCCCCCCACCTCCTGTACTTTCAGAAGTCTTGGCAGTCATGTCCATACCTCAAAGTTGCCACCCTGTTAGAAAAGCTACTCCAGCCCTATCTTCTCCATAAAAATACTGAATTCCCTGAAAAAATAGGATGACCTCTTGTATTGCAAACTTACTTGTACTGCAAACAAACCATAATGCAGAAAAGGAAAGAGAGAAAGAAGAGAAGTGCCTGCCATAGAGGCAGGCAGTGGGGGAGGGGGGCAGAAGGGGTGTTGGGGGATGGTGGGAGGGAAACGGGGAATATTGGTGGTGGGAAATATACACTGATGGAGGGATGGGTATTGGATCATTGTATCACTGAAACCCAATAATTAACAGATTTGTAATGGTCTATCTCATCGATGCTCAATTTAAAAAGTTCAAAATTGATAAAAAGAAACAAAAGATATAGGCACCCCTATGTTTACTGCAGTGCTTAGTACAATATCTAGACACGGAAATATCCAAATGCCCAAATATGGATGAATGGATCAAAAAGTTGAGTCTATACATCTAATGGAATAGTACACTACTCTAAGAAGATATGAAACCATGCAATTTGCAGCAACATGGATGGAACTAGAGGATATAATGCTGAGTGAAGTCAGTCAGAAGAAAAGGGACAAATACAGAATGATCTCTCTAGTTGTTATACTTAAAGATATGTGGCAAGGTAGCAACTGATGTCCAAAGTAAACATGGTGAGAGAACTGATCCACACGATTGAGCTAATGGGAGGGGTTTTTTTCTAAATTTTTATTAGCGACAAACCATGAGGTACAGTTGTAGACTTACAGATTTTTGTGCTTGGGTTTCAATTATACAATGATTAAGTACCCTCCACCAGTGCCCATTTTCCACCACCACGGATCCCAGTATCCTTCCCACCCCCCATTCCCCCATCCCACCCTGCCTCTGTGGCAGGGCATTCCCTTTTGTTCTCTCTGTCCTTTTGGGTGTTGTGGTTTGCAAAAGAGGCATTGAGTGGCAATCATGTTCGGTCTATAGTCTACTTTCAGCATGCTTCTCCCATCCTGGGAGGATCCTCCCAACACCCTTTATTTGGTGCTTCCTTCTCTATCTGAGCTACCTTTTCCCCTAACATGTGTGGCTGGCTTCCAAGCCATGGAGTAGAGGGGTGGGTTTAAAGAGATGAATATAGGGAACCTGAGGGAGAGAGGTGGGTGCAGTGGTGATGGGTGTGGTGTTGGAATAATATGTATGAAAAACCATCATTAACAGTATTGTAAATCACAGAATCTCATCAATTTTAAAAAATGGGCATACTGCAGTTCAGTTCAGTTCTGACATGCAGAAGAAGAGGCAGGCGGTGCCTAACTACTGGTAGATTTGGGACACTTACTGGTGTAGACAGAGGGACAGAGACAAGTAAAAGTGAAGGAGATCGAAGAAGTTTATTGGGGCATGCTTCTAGATAGAATTCTACAAACCTTTAATGAGGCCTGGGGAGACCCGGGCCTGGGAAAGACTAAGGGGGCTTTTAAGTTGTCTTGGGCAGGAAAGGGGGATCAGAGACCAGTTGAACCAATGTTTTTGGTTTGGCCTTCTGTTGCCTGTAGAGCGAAGATGTGAGGAAGCATGGCATACAGTCTGGCAGCTTCCTGTCGCCAGGTGCTCCATGAGTCCTGTCCTTCGCACTGTGGGGCAGAGTGAGCTTCTGTTCTGGAAGTGTTGCTATTTCATCAGCCAGCCACCATTTGATCCTGAGCAAATTTTACAACTACCCAGTTAATGTAGACACCACAATTTAAAGATAGGACAAAACTGACCTCACTTCAGATATTGACAACATACATAAGCTCATGAGTTCCCACAGCTCCATTGGTTCAATAACTCAGTAAAATTATACACAAATCTCACTAAAAGTTTTTTGCTCCAACTATAAATGTTCATAAAGCAACTTAGGGAAAACCAACCACAAAGACACAGAGGGCAAAGGGAGAGAGGGACTTCTGTGCCTTCTATAGAAAGCAATAAGAAGAACTATCAAAAAAATAGGAATAAAACTGTCATTCAACCTAGTAATACCACTTCTTGGTATCTATTTCACCAAATATAAAAGGTAAAGGTAAAGGCCCTCCCGTTGATCATCAATTTGCTCAAGCGGGCCCAGTAACGTCTCCATTGGAGACTTTGTTGTTACTGTGTTTGGCATATCGAATACTTTTGGTAGCTTGCCCGGCTCTCCGAGAGGGGCGGAGGAATCGAACTCGGGTCGGCCATGTTGGCCGCTTGTAAGGCGAACGCCCTACCCGCTGTGCTATCTCTCCAGCCCTGAAGATTTGCTCGAGCGGGCCCAGTAACATCTCCATTGGAGACTTTGTTGTTACTGTGTTTGGCATATCGAATACTCTCGGTAGCTTGCCCGGCTCTCCGAGAGGGGCGGAGGAATCGAACTCGGGTCGGCCATGTTGGCTGCTTGTAAGGCGAACGCCCTACCGCTGTGCTATCGCTCCAGCCCATCACCAAATATAAAAATATTAATTTGAAAAGATATATACACATGGGCTGGAGCGATAGCACAGCAGGTAGGGAGTTTGCCTTGCAATTGGCCAACATGGCCGACCCAAGTTCGATTCCTCTGCCCCTCTCGAAGAGCCCAGCAAGCTACCGAGAGTATCTCGCCCACACAGCAAAGCCTGGCCAGCTACCCGTGACGTATTTGATATGCCAAACACAGTAACAACAAGTCTCACATTGGAGATGTTACTGGGCCCGCTCGAGCAAATCGACGAACAACGGGAGGACAATGACAGTGATATACACATACCTATGTGTTCATCACTGCACTTAGTGAAATAGCCAAGATATAGAAACAACCCAAATATCCAACAATGGATGAATGAATCAAGAAACTACTCTATAATACACAATGGTATATATACACAGTACATACTATACAGCTCTACAAAAGAAAAAAAATCATGCAATTTGCAGCAACGTGATGGAACTGGAATACCCTAATAGTACTCTCATTGCTGCTCCTAGCTCATGATGCAAGGCTGTTTCAATACCCCCCTGGCTGTGGTTTCGTGGGTCAGACTGTAGGTGTGAGAGGAAGAAAGAAAAAAAAAGGAAAGAATATAGCTGTTGTGAGGCCAGCCCAGGCCCACTTGTGCACATCTTTTACCTCTCACTACTGGTTGTTTTTTTCCCAGAGATACTATGCCCAAGGAGGGTGAACGGAACTCTGGGATTTAGGATTAGAGATGGCATGACTCACGGGAATTGGAAACATGGAGATATACAAGCACCCTAAAGTTCAACTGAGCCCCTGGACACTATGGGCTGAGTTATGGTAATAAAAAAAAAAAACTTAAAACTTGTCCATGAATTGGGATAGAGTGGTAGTACTGTGAGTGGGTGCAAGCTTTGAACGTGGCAGACCTGGGTTCGATTCCAGGTTTCCCATATGGTGCCCCAAGCCCTGTCAAGAGTTATCCCTGAGTGCAGAGTCAGGAGTAACCCGTGAACACTGCCAAATGTGGCCCCCAAACAAAACAAAACAAATTTTAAAATATTTGTCTGTGAAATAAAGATCTTATTCTTTAATAACCTTAATTCAGCAGTTCAAGAAGTTTGTAGTGATCTTTAATAAGAATTGTATTTTAGGACCTAGAGCGATAGTACAGTAGGCAGGGCATTTGTTTGCATGTAGCCAATCCAGGTTCAATCCTTGGCATCCCATATGGTCCTCCAAACACCACCAGGAGCAATTCCTGAGTGCAGAGCTAAGAGTATCCCCTGAGCATTGCAGGGTGTGATCTAAAAAGGCAAAATTTAAAAAGAAAAAAAAAGAATTTTATTTTACACAACAAACCAACCCAAGCATTCACAAATGGCATAATTTAGGAAAATTTCTCATAATTATTTTAATTTATGTATCATAGATTGGCATTTTCATTTCTATTCCATTTCATTGTTGTTGTTTTATGTCCTTGGTTATGACTCACTACATTCTTTGAGGGTCTGCTCAAGGATAACTGAGGACAGAATCTGAATTTTGTCAGGAGATTGGAAGAGGCAAGATTAGCTGCCACATGTAAGGTTATTGGGCAAGAGAACTGTCATGAGTTCATCACCGTTAAACTTAAGTAGGTGAGGAAAGCTTGGAGCCCTCAGTTGTTAGGAAAACATGAGAGGTAGTGAGGGGTGAAGGGGTGGGGAGGGAGAGACAGAGAGAATTTGAGAAGATGAAGTCATTTTAAAAATTGTGTTACATTCAAAAGAACAAAATCAACCAGTGCTGGCATGGATGTGGGGGGAAAGGGACACTCTTTCACTGTTGGTGGAAATGCTAACTAGTCCAACCTTTTTGGAAAACAATATGGGTATTCCTTCAAAAACTAGAAATTGAGCTTCCATATGAGCCCGCAATACCACTTATGGGAATATATCCTGAGGGTGCAAAAAAGAGCACAGTAGAAATGATACCTGCACCTCTATGTTCATTGCAGCACTGTTCGCAATAGCCAAAATCTGAAAACAACCTGAGTTGTTTTGAGAACAGATGACTGTTTAAAGAAAGTTTGGTGCACCTACACAATGGAATACTATGCAGCTGTTAGGAGAGATGAAGTAATGAAATTTGCTTATAATTTGATGGACATGGAGAGTATCATGCAAAGTGAAATGAGTCGGAAAGAGAGAGACAGACATAGAAGGACTGCACTCATTTGTGGAACATAAAATAACATAATATGAGACTGACCACCCAAGGAGAATAGACATAAGGGACAGGAATGTTGCCCTACAGTTGGAAGCCCTGTCTCATGAGGTGGGGGAGAAGGCAGCTGGAATAGATAAAGGATCACTACGTCAATGAGAGTTGGAGGAATCATTCGGGATGGGAGATGTGTGCTGAAAGTAGATAAAGGAACAAAAGTGATAACTTCTCAGTATCTGTATTGCAAACTATAATGCCAAAAGTAGAGAGAGAGTGGGGGGGATTTTGTCTGCCATGGAGGCAGGAAGAGGACCGAAAAGGGAGGGTATACTGGGGACATCAGTGGTGGAAAATGTGCACTACCAGGGAGGTTTGGGTGTTTGATCATTGTATGATTGAAACTCAAACATGAAAGCTTTGTTACGGTGGTTCAATAAAATTTTTTTTTAAATTGTGCTATGGAACTGGAGTGATAGTATAGTACTTGCCTTGCATTCCACCAGTCTGAGTTAGATATGGCCCCCTGAGCCTTGCCAGGAGTGATCTCTGAGCACAGAATCAGGAGTAAGCCCTGAGCACCACTGGGTATTGCTCACAAACCAAAAAATAAAAATTTGTACCTTTGCCCTTGACCTATCATAAGAGAAGTAGTTGATTTTTCATGACAGAGACATAAAAGACACCATATGAATTAAAGAATCAAAGAGTCTTTCTAAAAGAGAAATTATTTTTACCCAACTCTTTGTTAACTACACAAAATCAGAATCTGTTAATTGAATTAATTTTGTGGCTAAACCTCATTTTCAGCTCAGGGAAGTAAAAGAATTATAGGTAAGAGCTAAGCAGACAGCATAAACTTTTTAATAACACAGAGTTCACAAATATTTTTTCTCCCACTCTTGGGAAAGTAAAAGGAAATAAATTAGAGGCACATGCCAAGACCTTCAACCTCACTGCCTCCCACCAACTTCTAGAACAACCAAACATCAAGCATCCCTTTGTGGCTCCCTCTTTGTGCGAGCGTGCATGAGCGATGGGAAAGAGATAGACTTGAGGCCAGTGCATTTTTAACTCCCTGGGAGGTATTTTTTATCTAAACATGCCTTCATTTGGTCCTTCAAAGATGAAATAATGAAGCAACTTTCCCTGAGTGCCATATCTTATTCTATCATCAACTTTTTATAGACTTGAACATTACATCAATTAACACCTTTTAACTCAGGAAAAACTCCTCCTCTGGGAATTTTTCTATCCTAAAGGAAATGTAGACATGGGAAGGGTCAAAGTTATACTGTAGTTCCAGATTTCAATCTCTTCTATCTGAAGCAGCACAAGTAGAATTGCTTTGGGCACAGAATATATACCCCTCCACCAAGACAGGAAACAAAAATATTTGGATATATATGTGCACATATATATATACATTATATACATGCATATATATATATATATATATATATATATATCTTCCACCACATGACAGAAGCTTAACCTTAGTTCATTCAGGAAAAAAAATCCTTTCCACTTTTTTCTTTTTCTTTCCCTTCTGTTCTTTTCCTGTTTATTTCGGTTTAGGGCCCACACCAGGGTATGCTCAGGCTTACTCCTGGCTCTCGTCAGGGATCACTCCTGGCAGGGCTCAGGGGACCATATGAAGTACTGTGGATGGAACCCGGATCTGTCACATAAAAATCAAGCACATTACCCACTATACTATGTCTCCAGGTCCCCCCCCTTTTTTTGGTCCCATTTCTCTCCTATTGCACCTTATATTCTGGATCATCTTTTCCCATCCTTTACTGTGTCCACATTCCCACCTGCTTCTGGTTGGGCATCCCTGATGGACAGTGAGTCCTTATCATGTCTGTTTTGTTGTATTTTCTCCGTTTTTTCCCCGTTTTTTTTTGTATCGTGAGAGAATTCAGCTACTTTCCACCGATGACAAAATTCTTGTCAGAACCCAGGACACAGACTTGAAAGTCTAGGAGGAAATAATCCAACTCTTTAATTTCCTTTTACTTAATAAGTAAAATAATAAGTGTATAAACCACAGTAAGTGGGCTCTCGGGGATGAGAGAAAGCCAGATTGTGAAGCAGGTATGCCATTGGTTTTGCATGTAGTCAACTAAGGTTCCATCTCCAGCATTACTTAAGACCCTCTGAGACCCAACAGGAGTGATCCCTGAGCACTGCTGGTTGTAGCTACACAACAAAACAAAAAATGAAATAAGAAGGGAATGCTGCTACTTTTTTAGACCTACTTTTGTAGGTCTCATATCCCATTCATGAGTAGATAAGTGCCCTAAGTCAGTTCAAGTAAGTATGTTGTGTGTTTTCGACCTGCCAGTGCCATCTTTCTTCATCCTTCTTCACCATTCTTTGTGCCCTGGGAAACTCTAAGAATCTTTTCTTGGGACTCCTTACCCTCTGGCTCCAGTGTGATTAAGCCGGAGAGAGGCGTGGGCAGTGGATCAAAAGACAGGACGGGGAGAAGCAGATGTTGCTCTGCCCATGCCAGTTGGGCAGAACCTGTGTTCCTCCCCTGAAAGTTGGCTGTTGGGTGTGACAGCAGACATGTGCCATTCTCTCTGGGCCCCAGTGACCATTCCCTGCCCTGCCCTTTAGGTACCCAGGTGAATGTGGTTCTCCATATTCTCCAGTGTGGCAGCTTCCAAAGTTAATTGCCCTCAGCACTGGTCGCTTTTCATTCTGTATAACCACAGTGGAGTTTTCCCCCCAATTCTCTGTACTTAGCTTTCAAGCCAGTACCACCCACTTCTGCTGCACCTGACTGGTTCTATTTTACAGATGTTGACCAATAGGGGATCCTCCTGCCTCTAATTTTAAAGAAACCTGTTTTTTGTTTTGTTTTGTTTTTTCAATTTTCAGTGTGGAACATGGAGATTGTTCACATCCCACAGTATTATACCCAATTTCTCCAACCCAGTGGCTCTCAGATCTTTTCTCAGATCCTTCCAAAAGATCCTCTTCTACCTTCAGCCTTTGCTGAAGAAGCAGTTCTAGACGACAGCTCTTTTCCCGTGTGTGTGTGTTCTGTGTTTTACCCAGTTATCCTCACCTGTCTCCCCACAGCTGGCTTGGGTCCTCATAGCTGGGTCAGAAACAATAAATTTCTATATGAGCCAGAAACTTAGGTGAGCCAAATCTATCAGCATCTTCCTTCCAAAAGTTAACCAGAGAGAATAAGGAATGGAGTTTGAGTAGCTCCACCCAATGTAGACTAGTCATCGGGAAAATCAGAGGATCCATGAGAGAAGCCTCAAGCCACCTTTATAACTCGGGGCTTCTGAGAAGTAAGAACCTCAATATCCAGAGGCTGTAAGACAGAGAGAAACTGCAGAGAGAATACTAGAGAGAATGGACAAGGGGAATTTGGAGGTAATAGAGCGAGTCTCTGAAGTGGGGTTAACAAGGGCATTGGAGAAAAAGTCTTCCCAAGTGTCTTTGTAAGAATCAGGAGCAGCCCAGGTACAGCAAGACCATTGCCTTGCCATAGATATTGTGTTGTGTCTGTTCAGTCACTGAGCTGGAGCTGCAGAACTCTCTGGGGGGCCCTGGGCACTGGCCCTAAAAACCCCAAATTCCTCAGACTCCCACAGCTCTGTATCCTGTCTGAACAGCTATCCCGTCCTCAGCTTGCTGGGAGATCTCCGAGCAGGGTCATTAAGAGCCTGGTCTCTGGAGCCAGCTTGTCTGGGTTCCTCTCCCTGATTTGCCACTTATTAGTTAAGTGGCCTCTAGGCAAACTGCTAACCTCCTGTCTCTGCTTTCTCATCTATAAATGAGGATAATCACTGTGCTCCTCTCACGGGTCATTGTTGGGATTAAATGAGTGAATACATACAGCAGTGATTGACATAAAGCGAGTGTGGCTAAAATTGTCTTTGGAATCACTTTCACAGCCTCATAGGCCCTTGATGGATGGAATGGACAGGCTCCAGCACTCTCCAGCCAGGTCTATATCCCTTTTACCTGCTTAATCCCTGCTTGCTTCATTTTCAGTTTTTTCACCCAGAAAGCTGAAATGGTAACAATTATAATGCCACTCTTGAAAAACTGTTGGAAGTTCCCAATGGGCAATGCAGAGGAAGGGATTTTCAGTAAACACTGAAGAATGCTGAAGAAATACTATTCCAGTTTAGTAAACATGAATTTCTCTCTACATAGTGACTGGCCTAAAACAGGATTTTATTTACATGGAGCTGTTCACCCTGTGGTGTATCTTTGACCTAGTTCTATAAGTGAGCTTACATTAATACCTACCTCCCCAGATAGTAAACATACATTTATATTATTTCAATTTCTATACGTCTTTCAAATCTTAAACAAGGAAATATCTACCAGACTCTAGATTTGAACACATGCACTTCTGTCATTTACTGAGATTCCATTGGTCTTGACTAGGACTGTTTTAAAAATAACAAAAAAATCTTTCCTTTGCTCATGATGATTTCATAGATTAGAGAGAGATGGACTATTGAATAGGTAATTCCCTGAAAGTGTGGTTCTTTCCCTGAAAAAGAAACTCAGAGGAGCAGTCACAGACTAGAGAAAGGTGTAACTAACTTTTCCTGGAAGAAGAGGGAAAGTAGATTCAGGGAAGATTCTAGCTGGAGAGATGATACAAGGGTTAACATGCTTGCATGGCTCAGTTTAATTTCCAGCACTCATATGATCCCCAGAAGCACTGCCAAGAGTGACCCCTGAGCACTGTCTGGGCCCCATCCCCTGCCCTCAAAGGAAAACTTTTGTATATCACATTTGACTTTGAATTTTTTTTTGAGGAATGTATAGGAGTTTACCAGAAAAAAATTTTTAAAGAATATGGAAGGGAACACATTGCTGGAGAAGGAAGAATGTGTTCACAGACTTGAAACTGTTTGAACAAAAGTCAAAGGAGCATTGAGAGTGGAAGCAGGACATAAGACTTGTTCAGAATCAAATCCAAAATAATAAATAATAAAACCACCTTTCTAGGAGGTATAAATTATTTTGGACTTTGTCAATACGTTGTAAAAGTGGGAAGTCCAATATTTTTAAGAGAACATTGCCAATTTCTTGCTTTATTCGGGCAGCAACTGTAGAAAGGAAGCAACCGAAAACAGGAGAGAAAAATAAGGAAGAAGAAGCATGATAGGCAAAAACAGCACAATCAAAGCACTCCTGAGATGGATCTGCATAGAAGTGGAAAAGACAAAACTTTTCAGAGGAGTGTTTGGGAACCAATTAAATGTGAGAGATTTCTCAGCTTCTTGTGAATGAGAATCCTCTTTAGACAAAAAGTAAAGTGTCTGAAGGAGGAGAAGAGGGAGAATGTGTTGAGTCTCCCTACATAAACTTGTTTTGGGCAAAAGTTTTGTTATTACTTATGATTTTCAAGAACCTGCAATCAGTGGTGAGCAACCCAAGTCAAGTTCAAAGATAACACTAGCAGGAAGCAAACTCTAGGCTTCCTTTTCTGGTGGAAGCTTTGGGCTACTGAAAACAAACCTCTATTATTCCACAGGCATTTCTTAATTTCTGCATCAGCTGAGGTCTAAAGAATCATGGAGAAGAGAGGATGAGCACTGGAGTGTGGAGGAGGGGCAGCCATGAGAAGGGGAGGTCTATTGAGGCTCAACTAGGTCCAAAGCAAGAGCAGTGCATGTTTTGTAGGAAGGTAATGAACTGACAAGGAAGTTGGTAGAGTCACTGCTTCAGGGATTTTAATGGAGAATGCATCAAATCCCAAAGGATGGGACAAAATCCCATAAGCTCCTTGCACAGTTGCAGCTGACTAGTTCTTTGCTTCAGGAAGAGTGGCCTATGCTGCTCATTAGTATTTGAATATGTTCATATACTCTCTCTTTTCTTTTCTTTTTTTTTCTTTTGTCTTTTTTGGGTCACATCCGCCAATGCTCAGGGATTACTCTGGGATCTTCACTCGGGAATTACTTCTGACAGTGCTCAGGGGACCATATTGGATGACAGGGATCAAACCAGGGTTGGCAATGTGCAAGGCAAATACCTGCTGTACTATCACTCTGCCCCCCTCCCTCTTATCTTTATTCTTCAACATCACAGGAAGCATCACATGAATTTTTCAGAGGAAATGTGTGTATCTCACATTACACAAAAGATATGTGTATGTGTGGGTGGGGGGTGCTGGCGATCCATCTGCTTTTTTCACTATGATTTGAAAGAGGAAATTATAAAGAGACCAACAAAACGGGGAAAAGGGCATTGTGATGAGGGTTTTATGCTGCAAAGTCAGATGCTTTATGCTTCTGTGTTTACACAGTAAGATACTGTCATTGAAATCTAACTCTATTTGGTATCAGCCACCACAGAACTTATTATTATTGCTATTTTTGTTACTTATTCATGCATCACCAGTTGCTTTAATGAATTAAAAAAAACAAAGCTGTTCTGTATACCCACTTTGTTCTTGGGATGTCTCTCATCTAAGGCGCATTTTATCAAGTCATCAATCTAAGACCTATCAGTCTACTTCACAATTTCTGAACCACAAAAATTAATGCCAGATTGAAAAAAAAGTCATAATCAGAGAATGTACCTCACATCTAGCTTCAAATTGCTCACCAAATGTCCCTCTTCAACACCACACACACACACACACACACTCACACATCTGGGTCCCCATATTACAGCTGCGTCAACAGAGGTGTGCAATTAAGGGACAGGCCCTGGATCACCCAGCTAGTGCCTGTCTGAGCCAAGAATAAGATTTGGACCCCAAAGCACTCTCTACTCTCTGAATGCTTTTTGTCCATGTAAGGTGATTCAACGGTTCTTTTTTTAACCCCTGTAAAAGGGGTGGAGTGGTGGGAAGTGGGGAGCAGGGGAGAAAGAGGGGGCAAAATTAATTTGAATGCAACTATTTTCCCCAAGTCTCCTAACACTGTAGTTCCTTTATTCGTTTAGAATGAGTGGGTATACAGAACAGCTTTGTTTTTCAATTCATTAACTTTCACAGAAAAAGGCCATCCTTTTTGTTTATACTAAAAGAACTGGATGTCAGAACCATTGCCTTGTGTGTGGTGTAAATAAGAGGGCCACCAATGGAGATCCGTCCCTTTCATGAGGAGAAAATAAAAGTTAGTTACTTAGGTTCCAGGGGAAGTTTCTTACTTACCAGATGTCAGCTTTTATTTTTTGTTTTCAAGAAGTAGGTAAAAGAGCTGTGGTTTTAAATTCATTCCCTTTAATTTTTAGGGCCCCGTGACTTCTAAAGCACTACCACGGACATAAATGCTTTAATGGAAAAAGAAAGCATCCAGAAAATGCGCCTTAGATGAGAGACATCCCAAGAACAAAGTACTTTGGGTTATCGTGGTCTAATTACACCCCTGCAGCCTTGAACACAGAGCGGGAGTCAGTGATTCTGCACCAAGATAACTGGGCCCCAAGGAGTTGTGATTGCTGCTGTAGCATTTCCTTGGTAAAGGAATGTGATATTTGTAAACATCTGTTGCAAAAGATAAATCGAGTGGTTCATTGTCCAGAGGTGACAGGGAATGTCAGTCACAGATCTCGTCTTTTCAAGTGTTCCATATGTACATTTTTCTCTAATTCACTTTTTTCCAGCACTTTAGCCCCAAACAGCAATTTTGACAAGGTTTATAATGGATAAATTCTGTGGAATTGCTCAGTTCATCTGTCCAGCACTATCTTAAAACAAAATTCTGTGTGCTAATCATTCATAGTCAGTTAACCTTCCTTAATTAAAATATATAGCAACAAAAACATTTTGGTAATGTCAGTACTGACCTTTAAGCTTGTATCTCACTCTATCAACAACCAAACTTGTTGTTTGATTTACAAGGAAGTGACAGTTTGTTTCTGTCTTAAGCTTATAATTTTCACCAGAATCCAGCAGTGACCTCAAAGGCATAGGCCAACTTCTTGTGATCAGGGTGGCTCAGTGACTCAGAGAAACAGCTTTATGTCCAAGAAGTACATAGGAATCTTTTATGGGTACAAACTAATGCAGGCTCAAGTTTTGGAAGACTGAAGCAGTTGATTCCATATTAACCTGAGTTTGGAATAAAACTATCAGAAATCTGAGTCTCAAGATAGCCACCACTTAAAATGCATGTGTTTGAGGAACTAATTTTCCCCATTCACTCTGTGAAAAGAAAAAGAAATTCCTCTAACACTGTTACTTCCTACCATCCTCTGAGGACTCTGAGCTAACCAGAGAGCCAATCAACTTTGTGAACGGTTAACTTCTTAATCTGATTAAAAAGCAAATGCTAAAAAGGGTATGCCCTGCCACAGAAGCAGGGTGGGATGGGGGGGGGGATGGGGGTGGGAGGGATACTGGGATCCGTGGTTGTGGGAAATGGGCACTGGTGGAGGGATGGATATTTGATCATTGTATAATTGAAACCCAAGCACAAAAATATATAAGTCTACAACTGTACCTCATGGTGTCTCACAAAAAAAAAAAAAAAAGCAAAGCAAATGCTAGAAAAAGTAGGAGAAAGAACAATGAAAGAACAAATCCTATGGTTATGTGAATTTTCACTTTGTTGTTGTTGCTGTTTGGGTCACTCTACAGTGCTCAGGGTTTATCCCTAGCTCTGGGCTTGAGGGTTGCTCTAGGAGCTGTTTAGAGAGGGACCATGCAATGCCAGAACAAAATATGGGCATCCCAGGAACAAAGTATGTTTTGCCTGAGTTCAACCACTTGAGCACTGCCATTTGTGGCCCACAAACAAACAAACAAACAAACAAACAGTGAATCTTATTTTAAATGTTCTCTTGTAAATGTTCACTTTGAGTCCAAACTGGAAGACATCATGAGCAACCAGAATGGCTGTCTCCTAAGGACTAAGGCTCCCAGTGCTAGCATGGTCCCCAAGAATAGGATGTCTTGACCATTGGTGCTCATTTTTAACCATCCTGGCCAGAACACACACCTCAGATGCACTCCCTCCATCCTTCTTTTTCCTTTACCAGGGCCCCTCAGCTCTGCCTCTGCAGGCCTGCTTCCACAGAGGTTTCATGCCAGACCTTCTATCTTTCTGATGACTTTCAGTTGTTGTATTTAAAATAAGATTCACTTTTTGTTTGTTTGTTTTATTTGCTTGTTTGTTTTTTGTGGGCCACAATTGGCAATGCTCAGGAGTTACTCTTGGCTCTGCACTCAGAAACCACTCTTGGTGTTGCTCCGGGGATCATATGGGATGTTGAGAATCAAACTAGGGTTCGCTGCATGCAAGTCAAACACTCTACTCCTGGCCCCAAGATTCTTTTTTTTTTTTTCATTAAAGAGTTGTGATTAACAAAGTTATTGCTGTTGAGTTTTTGGCATATTACAACACCAACCCCACTACCAATGTTAACTTCCCTCTGCCCGTTTTCCCATATGCCTCCCCATCCCAACCCTCACCCTATCCTTGCCTATCAACTTGACAGACACGTTACAAAGTTTCAGTGTTTGCAGCTTAGATCTCTTATTTCCAGTGTTGTTGAGTCTGTGTTTTAGATATATAGCTATACAACTCACCATATCACTTTTAAACAAAACTATAAAGGTGTTTTCTCTTTCATAACATTTATTTCTATATTTTCCACAGCTGTTAGGTTAATTGCCAAGTACTCTGTTGGTGGATATCTCTCAAGAGACGTTACTGGGCCCACTCAAGCAAATCGATGATCAACGGGAGGACCTTTACTTTTACTTTACTTTTATACGTGAGAATATCAACTTTTATCTAGACACTTTGTTTCTCACTGAAAAATATTGTATTTCCCACTCTCCCTGTGGTGAGATGTGTCCAGGTAATCCTATTCTGGTCAATGATGTGTGTCCTCCCTCCCACCTTCCCTACTGCTGACTGGAACATAGACTGTCAGCACTTCATCCCTCCCAGATACTGCTTAGCTTATGAACCTCAGCAGATGACCCTGGCAGACAAATAGAAACTTAGTTTATAATCCTTTGGTCATTTACAGACCCTGAAATCATTGTTGGTGATGTAGGACAATAATAATAATAATTTAAAAGCAATAACAAGCACAGTGGATAGGGCATTTGTCCTGCACGTGTCTGACTTGGATTAGATTCCTCCATCCCTCGAGGAGAGCCCAGCAAGCTACCAAGAGTATCCCACCCACACAGCAGAGCCTGGCAAACTCCCGGTGGCATATTCGATATGCCAAAAATAGTAACAAGTCTCACAATGGAGACGTTACTGATGCCCACTCAAGCAAATTGATGAACAATGGGAGGACAGTGCTACCAGTGCTACCATATATTAATGTTTAATAGAAACTTCTATCACTTAATATAAAGTACAAAATTAGAGATAATATGTGAAATATTATGAAAAGCAAAGTACGCATTAATGAAACAATTTAATGATATTTGTTAATTGTTTAGTTTCTCAGACTTTCCATAGATTCTACCACTTAACCGACAGAGACAGTGATGATGTAGTATTATCCCCATATTACAGAGACTTAGAGATGAAGTACCTTGTGGTATTGATTTTATCACAGGTAGTGTCCACGTAAATCCTATCAATGACCTTGTCCTGCCCTTGACTTCACAGAGATCTTTGACCAGGTGCTGCCACTTGTAAAAAGTCATGCAGATTTCTCAATATTTTGTTCACTCTATAGTGGGAACTTAAAGCATGAAATTATATAACCTAATTATAGAAGTATTGCAAAATGTACATTAAAAAATAGAACTTTGAAGATCTCCAAAAATCGTTAACTATGATTACCTCTGGATGCTGGTACATTGGTGTGTTTTCATAAATTTTGAACTGAGGTTTTATGTTATCCAAGTTTTCAGTATCATAATTTACAAAATATCTTTATATTCTACATAGAAATAATCTACAAAAAATGTCTTTATATCTAGCTACATAAAGATCCATTCACAAACTTTTCATTCCAAAGGAATTTTCTTTGTCATTCATTTTCATTTCTTTTAAATTACCATGTTGTATGTAAAATGATGCTTTTTATATTTAATGGGTCATTATTATTATTATTATTATTATTATTATTATTATTATTATTTTTGGTGGGGTTGGAGCGATAGCACAGCGGGTAGGGCGTTCGCCTTACAAGAGGCCAACATAGCCGACCCGAGTTCGATTCCTCCACCCCTCTCGGAGAGCCCGGCAAGCTACCGAGAGTATTTGATATGCCAGACACAGTAACAATAAGGTCTCCAATGGAGACGTTACTGGGCCCGCTCGAGCAAATTGACGATCAACGGGAGGGCCTTTACCTTTTACCTTTACCTTTGGTGGGGTTGGAGCATGAGATCCCAAGCAGTGCTTAGGAGCCTGGAGCATCAAATTCCCTATGTAACTCAGCATCAAGGCCAGTGGGACAAGGATGCAATGCTGTTTTGGCCTCATGGTGAGGTGGAGATCCAGGGGCCTCCAGGTTTGTACCAGGAATGTTGGGAAACCCTAATGGTGACAGGACCTGCCACATGTAAGATATGTGCCTTAATCCCCATTAAGAAGAAGGAAGGAAAGAGGAGGACAAGTCGAGGGAAAGAAAGGGAAGAAAGTAAAAGTAAAAGGAATGAAGGGAAGAAAGTAAAAGTAAAGAGAGGTAAGGAGGAGAAGAGAAATGGGAGGTGAGAGGAAGAAGGAGTGGAAAGAAATGGAAAGGAACAAGAAGAGTAAAGGGTAAGAGATGGGGGCCTGGCTCACTGAGATGTCATCTCCACTTCCTTCTAGGGAATTCAACCCAGGGGCCTTCCATCCTGATGCCTGTGTAGTTCCCACAGACCCTGTGTACTGATGTCACCCAGAAGATCCATGGAGAGATAGAATCTCACCTAGGTTCCCCCCTGCCCTCCCCTCCAGAATACTGAAGCTGAGTCGGTATAGAATCCCCAGTGGAGGGCCAGCAGTGTAGCTTTGTGTGCATCACACCCTGGTGGATCCCAGGCACCATCTCACATACACCAAAACAGTTGAGCTCTATGTTTATACATACTCTGAATTAGAGAAACACTAATACGATAGTGTCCATAGGCCCTGGCTATTCTGGAATGGTTTAGGAAAAAGCTGTAGGGTGTTCACCTTACAAGCGGCCAACATGGCCGACCCGAGTTCGATTCCTCCGCCCCTCTCGGAGAGCCCGGCAAGCTACCGAGAGTATTGATATGCCAAACACAGTAACAACAAAGTCTCCAATGGAGACGTTACTCGGCCCATTCGAGCAAATCGACGATCAACGGGAGGGCCTTTACCTTACCTTTACCTTCTCTTATCTCACTTTAGTGACCCCTAGTGGTAGCTACAAAGACTTATGTGGCAGGAGGATTGAACTTTGATTGCCAGCAAGTCAACAGATATCAAACCTTCAGCCTATTACTCATCCAGTCCCAAATACTTGTAAGAATAACATCCTAGTTGCTCATTCTGATGTCCGTGGTCAGATAAAGGCCAGTTGGTTGTGGGAGGGTAATATTTTCCTTTTTAAAATTTTTTTTAACATTTTTATTGAATCACAGTGAGATAGACTCTTACAAAGCTATTCATGATTGGATTTCAGTCATATAGTTTTCCAACACCTGGCCATCCACCAGTGTACATTTCCCAGCATCAGTATCTCCAGGTGATGAAGGGTAATATAGCTTATTGCTGTGGTTAAAATTATCCAAAGGTAAAGGTAAAAGGTAAAGGCCCTCCCGTTGATCGTCGATTTGCTCGAGCGGGCCCAGTAACGTCTCCATTGGAGACTTTGTTGTTACTGTGTCTGGCATATCGAACACGTCACGGGGAGCTTGCCAGGCTCTGCCGTGCGGGCGAGATACTCTCGGTAGCTTGCCGGGCTCTCCGAGAGGGGCGGAGGAATCGAACTCGGGTCGGCCATGTTGGCTGCGAGCAAGGCAAACGCCCTACCGCTGTGCTATCGCTCCAGCCCTATTGAAATCGAAAACACTGATAAATAACTTTTTTTCTTAAAGACCCATGAAGAAGATTGATATATATCTACATTTTCATATTGCCATGTTTACCTTACCTGTTACTTCTTGAATTATGTTCTGTGGAGTCTTTATTTGAAAAACAAAACAAAACAAAACAGTGTCCCTTACCACACTGCTAAATGGTCCAACTAGCCATTAAATTTATGCATGAGAAAGGTGGGAATTTTAGAACTGTTGAAGGTATTAAAATATTACCCTAGATATCACTGGAGCATTTCTGGAAGCATGTTTCACTGGCAGAGTAGTAATAAAGGATACAAAAAAGCATTTCACTGTCAAATAAGTTTCAGTGTTTAGATTTTTGGTGGGGGGGGGAGTCACACTGGGTGATGTTCAGGGCTCAGGTCTCAAGGGACACTCGTGGTGAAGATTTGGGTAACCACTTATGGTAAAAAATGAGAAATAAAACTCAGGTCTGGTACTTTCAGGGCAAATGCCCTACTATATTTCTTGCTCAGGAATCACTCCTGTGAGGCTTTGAGGGATCATTTGTGGTGCCAGGGTTTGAATCTTGGTCTAATGCACTCAAGGAAAATGCCCTACCTGATATTAGGAATTAACAAAGTTGGAATGGTCTCTACACTTGGACATGGAGTTTTCATTTCATTGACATGCTTTGTAGATCTCTATAGTTATTTTCTCACAGAACACAAATATACATCTACTCTGACCAATGGCTACTCAGTGTTGTTAAGTATTCTACTTAACGAGTAAAATGAGAATTTTGCATCTGATTGGAAGTAGGGACTTTGGAGTAAATTAACCAAATGGAGACCTCATTAACTTTGATGTTTTCCTTCTTAAGCAAGGAGGCATCATGAATTGGTTACAATAAGATTCACATCAGGCAACTAACTAATGCAATGATTTAAGTCTAAGTCCAAAGTGTTGCCATAAGTGACAGACACAAAGCACCCATTTCTTCTATTTGTGAGCTGTGATGTTATTTCTTTAGTGTCAGAGTCAGTCTGACCACCAAAAGTTGTCTCCAAAACAAATTTTGGAGAGAGTGAATATGCCATATTGTCTGTTAAACATGACTTTTATTTGAGTTCATTTCTAGATGGTTTCAGGTTTTCCCACTGTATGCTGGATTGTTCTGTTGTTGACTGTGTGTGGCTGGATCACTTATTCTATATAGTGTGCAGTCTGATTTGAATAAAAATTATGGTACACAAAACTTTATTTAAAAAAAGTGAAACTGAGCAAGGTCTGCCATGTTAAGTGTGGGTTTTAGTAAATTCTTATCCTTGCTTCTTCATTCCTCACACCCATCTGTCTTACCCATAAGCCCTGGAACTTAGTGTACTGAACCCCAATATCCAGTACACTCACCCAATGGGTGCTCACAGAGGTGGGGCCTCTAGAACCAATGACACTCTTCTCAGTCCCAATGTAAAAACCGAATGTGCTTCAACAGGAATCCTTGACTCAGTTCAATAACAGATTTTTTCATCAAATAGCCAACTCACATTTTATTTATTTATTTATTTAATTTTTTTTTAATTAGTGAAACACCATGAGGTACAGCTGTAGAATTACAAGTTTCTGTGCTTGGGTTTTAGTTATATAATGATTGAGTACCCATCCCTCCACCAGTGCCCATTCTCCACCACCAATGATCCCAGCAGCCTTCCCACCCTGCACCCCCCCCCCCACCACACCTCTGTGGCATGGCATTCACTTTTTTTTTCAGATTATGACCACTCTTTTGTGTTGTTTTTTTTTGTTATATTTATTTATTGAATCACTGTGGGAAAAGTTACAAAGCTTTCAGGTTTGTCTTGGTCATACAATAATCAAACACCTTTCCCTTCACCAGTACTTATTTTTCACCACCAAGAACCCCAATATACCCCCATTCCCACCCCTCCCAATGCCTGTGAGGCAGATAATTTCTATTTAACTCTCTTCTTTGATTACAGTCATTATTTCGACAAAAGATGCAACATTATTGTTTAGAATTTCCATTCAACAATCAGAACTGCTGAAAAGGCATTGTGAAATAATTTGTTTTCTATTGCTGGTTATGAAAACCATACGATTTTGGATTTCTGATATTTTACTAATTAAGTCTGGAGGGAATTCTGCCAAGAGCCAGATACTTACGAGATTGGTTTCTGTGCCTCTGGAGCCATGGCTGTGCCAGAGAGCTGCTCGTGGAGGGCAACTCGTGGCCTCGGTAGGGCATGAAGGATGAGCTGGAACCGCCCCCCCTTGCCATGAGGCTGCAGTTGTCCCATCACTGCAGGCTCATACCTGGCTTCCCAATAAGCTCTGAGGCGGTGGCCACCTTGCTGCCAGGGTGGGAGAGGGGAAACGTGGAAGGGAGAGACACCGTTTCCCTCCCAGGGAGGCATGGCGCTGTAGTTTAATGCATAGTCCATTTACTTTTCCTCTGTAAGTTTCTGGGCTCTGGTTTAAGTCCTTGTGCCTCTGGAGCCATGGCCATGCCAAAAAGCCACTCATGAGGGGCAACTCGTGGCCTCAGTAGGGCGTGAAGGATGAGCCAGTACTTCCCCCCTTCCCATGAGGCTGCAGTTGCCCTGTCACCACCGGCTCATACCTGGCTTTCCAATAAGCTCTGAGTGGTGACCACCTTGCTGCCAGGGGTGGGGGGGGTGGGAGAGGCAGAAGGGAGAGATACCCTTTCCCTCATGGGGAGGCATGGTGCCGTAGTTTAAAGCATAGTCCATTCACTTTTCTGTAGGGCATTCACTTTTGCTGTCTCTTTCCTTTAGGGTGTTGTGGTTTGCAATAGAGGTACTGTCAATCGTGTTTGGTCTATAGTCTACTTTCAGCATGCATCTTGCATCCTGAGCAAATCTTCCAAACATCCTTTACTTGTTGTTGCCTTCTCTATCTGAGCTGCCTTTCCCCCCAGCATGTGCTGCCAGCTTCCAAGCCGTGGAACAGATCTCCTAGTACTTATCTCAAGTACTCTTGGGTGTTCGACTCCCATTCTGTTACTTAATATTCCCCAGATGAGTGCAGTCTTTTTTTGTCTGTCCCTCCCTTTCGACTCACTTCACTTAGCATGGTACTTTCCATGTAGAACCATTTGTATGTAAATTTCACGACTTCATCTTTTCTAATAGCTGCATATTCCATTGTGTAGATGTACCAAAGTTTCTTTAAACAGTCATCTGTTTTTGGCACTTGGGTTTTTTTTTTTTAGATTTTGGTTATTGTGAACAGTGCACCAATGAACATATAAGTGCAGAGTTCATTTCAACTGTACTTTAATGCTTCTTTGAGATATATTACCAGGAGTGGTATAGCTGGGTAAAAGGGAGCTCAATTTTTAATATTTTGGGGATCGTCCATACTGCTTTCTATAAGGGCTGAACTAGCCAGTCTTCCCAACACAGGTGAAGGAGGGTCCCTTTCTCCCCACATCTACGCCAACACCGGTCGCTGTTGTTCTTTGGGATGTGGGCCAGTCTCTGTGGTGTGAGATGATATCTCATTGTTGTTTTGATCTGCATCTCCCTGATGATTTGTGATGTAGAGCATTTTCTCATGTGCCTTTTAGCCATTCGGATTTCTTCTTTGAGGAAATTTCTGTTCATTTCATCACCCACTTTTTGATGGGGTTGGATGTTTTCTTTTTGTGGAGTTCAATCAGTGCTTTGTATATCTTTGATATGAACCCCTTATCAGATGGGTATTAGGTGAATATCCTTTTCCATTCTGTAGACTGTCTTTGTATTTTGGTCACTGTTTCTTTTGAGGTGCAAAAGCTTCTTAGTTTAAGATAGTCCCATTTGTCTATCTCTGTTCTCACTTGCTTGGCCAGTGGCATGTCATCATTGAAGATACCATTAGCTTCAATGTCGTGGAGGGTTTTGCCAACCTTGTCTTCAATGTATCTGATGGATGCAGGTCTGAAGTTGAGGTCTTTAATCCATTTTGATGTTACTTTTGTACATGATGTTAGGTAGAGATCTGAGCCCATTTTTTTTGCATGTTGCTGTCCAGTTTTGCCAGGACAATTTGTTGAAGAAGCTTTCCTTTCTCCATTTCACATTTCTTGATCCCTTATTAAACTTTGGCTGATCATATATTTGGGGGGCCGGTGTCAGTGTATTTCATCCTTTTTCATTGGTTTGTGGCTCTGCCTTTGTTCCAGTAACATGCTGTTTTAATTATTACTGCTTTCTAGTAGAGTTTGAGGTTGGGGAGGTTGATATCTCCCATTTTCTTTTTTCCAAGAATTGCTTTAGCTATCTGTGGGGGCTTTTTGTTCCATATAAATTTCAGGAGTGTTTGCTCCATTTCTATGTAGAATGTCATGGGTATCCTTATAGGAATCGCATTGAATCTGTACAATGCTTTGGGGAATATTGCCATTTTAGCTGGTATCTTCGGGCTCCTTGATGGTATCTTCAGGCTCCTTCAATCTGATGCCTGTATTCTCCAGTTCTGTGAACTTTTCAGCAATGATTTCTTTAACTGTGGCTTTTTCATTGGGAATGCTTTCCTGACCTTTTAGTACTCCAATGATTCTAATGCTCTTCCTCTTGAAATCATCGCCTAGGACTCTGATTCACTCTAGAGCTATTTTGAGGTCTCTTCCCATTGTTTGTTGTTACCTGTAGGCTTCCTGCAGCTAATCTTCAAGCTCACTGATTCTATCTTCAGCTGTAGCCATTCTACTGCTGGGCACATACTGAGCTTTTTATTTCATCTACCAAATCCTTTATTCTTGCCACTTCTGTGTGTAGGTTTCAATTTCTGCTCGCATTTCTTCCTATACTTTCTTGATGGTCTGATCCACTGTTTCTTTCATGTCCTTCTTTAATTTACTGGATATCTGTCCCACAGTTTCTTTGAGTTCATTGAACTCTTCAAAAGTTCATCTCTGAATTCTTTCAGAGAGCTCACATTTGTGAGTAATGCCTATTAAGGCTTCTGGACTCTTTTCATCGTCCTCTCCTCATGGTGGGGATTTGCGCTGTTTCTTCATGTTGCGGTGGTGGTATGAAGACTGGGATGTGACACCAGATTGCTGGAAGAGGGAGAAAACTGGGCGTGGCATTGGGGACAAACAGGAAGTTGCTTGGGGAGGGTGGGTGGCCCAGGGTCGGAGAGGACGCCTGTGGCCTGGGCACGGGGGAGTTGGCATCCCAGGTTCGATTATTCACTGACCTGCAACTCACATTTTAGATTCTTGCTATCTCATCTCTATCTGTATTTAAGATTCAATCTCTTTATTAACTTTGTTATTCCATAATTTCATCACGGTTTGATGAAATGTAATTCTCTGAGTCCTATCTAGTATGGACTTGAACTTTTAATCTTGTGTTCTTTTGTTTATATTGTAATGTTTCCTAGCAGAGTCAGTTAGTATCAGAATCTGATAGCACTTCTCACTCTGGTTTTCTTTCAAGGACCATCAGATGTTCTTCCCATCCTTCACTTTTGTTTTGACTCTCTCCTTTAAGACACTGCTACTTGCTGCAAGTCCAGTGTTTACCCAATTTCTTACTTCCTCACCAGTGAGGAATGTGAAAAGTTACTAGTTAAAAGAAAGTAGGTACCTATACCCACTAGGCAAGTGCATCAGCAGTCTGATGTGCCTTCAGGCTTCCTGATACCCCCAAATGGCTGCCGTGCCTCTGGTCTGACCCCAACAACTCAGGAGCAAGTTTCCCAAGAAATTCACGATCACGACCATCCTGTTATTCGTTAATTGCCTCGAGCAGGCCCCAGTAATGTCTCCTTCATCCTAGCCCTGAGATTTTTAAGAAAGTGCCATATTCAAGGCTCTTTATGAGAATGAGACCCATCATTGTTACTGGTATTTGGCACATTGGGTACGCGACAGGGAGTTTGCCAGACTCTGCCATGTGGGCAGGTTACATTCGGCAACTCAAGAAATTAAATGGCCAAAAGCTAGGTATGTAGTAGCAAAGCCCACAAACCACTTCTGGCTCAGCTATGCATGCTTATTTACCGACCTTGCTTCAGAGACCCATAAACAAATCTTGAAAGAGATCAAAAACCACAACTAATCTGTGACTCCCTCAAGGCTGAACAGACCAGGGCATATCAAAGGGGGCCAGATCAGCCCCCCCCCTTGGTGTTCTCTCAAGCAGACTCCCTGGCAGCCACTTGCTCCCAAAATCCAAAATCACAGTAGTCCCACCGTCTCGGTAACTTGCTGAAAATTCAGATATGAAGATTTGTGATTGAAATCTCGAGGCTTGCTCGAGGATGGGATACCTCCCTCCACCTCCCTGTATATCCAGAAGCCTCAGTAGTCATGTCTCGATCCCAAAGCTGCCACCAAGTTAAAAAAGCTACTCAGCCTTACCTTCATGATAAAAATACTGAACACTATGAACAAACACAATGACCTCTTAGTACCTGTATTGCAAACCATAACGCACAAAAGTAGAGAGAGAAAGAAGAAATGTGCCTGCCATAGAGGCAGGCTGGTGTGGGCAGGGGGAGGTGTTGGGGGATGGTGAGAGAAAAACGGGGGACACTGGTGATGGGAAATGTACACAAATTGAGAAGGGTGTTGGATCATTGTATAACTAAAATCCAGTTATAAACAGCTTTGTAATGGTATACATGGATATTCAATATTTTTTTTAAAAAAAGAAAATAAGTAGGTAACTGAATGCTATATTGGAACTATTTAAGAATATAAAGGCAGTATAAAGAGAATTTCACTTCTGTAGCTAACAATTTATAGATTTGAAAATAAAACAAATTAAATAAAATGTAATTCAAAGTTCAATGATATACTTTCCGGGTTGTGGGACTGAGAAGACCCACGCTAAGGCAGTTCCTAACATAGAGCTGCAAGGGATGGTAAAAGGGAACGCAGACGCCTGTGGGAACCGCCCTTTGTACTCCTCCCATCCAATTCAGGTATCACCCAGTGCAGGGGGCCTTTTCAGGGCCATAGCCACTAACTCGGCCTCAAGTTATGCTCCCCGTCAATACCCCATAAGAACCAAAAGTTAGATTCTTAAGTGGAATCTTGACTAGGGCATCTTAATCAACAGAAAAACATTAAACCTTGTCCCTCTCTCCCCACATCCACACCAGCACTGGTTGCTTTTGTTCTTTTGAATGTGTGTCAGTCTCTGTGGTGTGAGATGATATCTCATTGTTGTTTTGATTTGCATCTCCCTGATGGCTAGCGATGTGGAGCATTTTTTCATGTGCCTTTTGGCCATTTGTATTTCTTTGAGGAAACTATTATTCATTTCTTCTCCCCATTTTTTGATTGGGTTGGAGGTTTTTTTCTTGCACAATTCTACTAGTGTCTTGTATGGAGCAAAGGGAAGAAGGCAGCTTGAATAGAGAAGGGATCACTAAGAAAAAGATGGCTGGAGGAATCGGTCGGGATGGGAGGTATGTGCAGAAAGTAGATAAAGGAACAAACATGATAACATCTCAGGGTCTGTATTGCAAACCAAAATGCCCCAAAGTAGAGATTATGGGGAATCATGTCTGCCATGGAGGCAGGGGGAGAGTGGGAAATGGTGGGGTATACCTGGGATATTGGTGGACGGGAATGTGCACTGGTGGAGGGACCGGTGTTTGATCATTGTGTGATTTTAACCCAAACATGAAAGCCTGTAACTATCTCCAGGTGATTCAATAAAATTAAAAATAAAATAAAATAAAAATTGTATTTTGAATAGTAGAAAAAAAGAAAAACATTAAACCAATAACTCATTACCCACATCTCAACCAATATTACACCAAAAAAACACGATAGTAACAGTGAGAGTGAAGGTGTAAACCACAAAGGTCAAAATGATAAAGCAACACAGAAGCCCACCAAGCTTACTTAGAAGAGACTAGCCCAGATGACCCCAACAGTAATGAAATGCTAGACAATCTCTATGACAAGGAACTTAGAAGGGAGTTACTGAGGATGCTTTAGGGAACTACAAGATGCAATGGAATGCACCGCCAATAAAGTACAAGAGGATTTTAAAGGAGAAATGGGGAAATGCAAACAAAACTACAAACAGAAATGACAGATATGAAAAACCTGGCAAGTGAACTGAAAAATTTTATGGAAGGCATCAACAGCAGAGTAACAGCTACTGAGGATAGAATTAGTGAGCTCGAAGATCAAGTGCAGAGACTACAGAAAAGATCAGAAAATAGAAAAGAGACTCAAAATCAGAGAACAGTTGGCAAGAGAAGATAGGATGAAGCGAAGAGGAATAACATAAGAATTATTGGAGTCACAGAAGGACAAAAAGAAAACCCTGATGAAGAAGAAACTATCAAAGATATCATTGCTACAACATTTCCAGAGCTGAAGAAGACATGTGATCACATTCAGGAGGCCCGAAGGGTACCAGCTAGAAGAAATCCTAAAAATATCCTAAGACATATCCTGATCAAAATTATGAAAACCTTATACAGAGACAGAATTCTGAAAGCAGCAAGATCAAAGAAAGAAATTGCCTATGAAGGAGCATCCTTAAGAGTCACAGCCAACTTGTCTGATCAAACCCTCAGGGCCCGAAAACAGTGGTGGGATATAGTGAAAAACCTCAATGAAATAAATAAATAAATAAAAACAACTAAATGGGCTACTTTAAGAAAAGACAAGCCCCTCAAATATAAAAGACTTTTGGCAAAAAAATGAGCAAACCCCCATAACAATAATCTCTCTCAACATCAGTGGGCTAAACACACCAATTAAAGGACACAAAGTAGCAGGATGGATCAGAAAATTGAACCCAAAATTCTACTGCCTGCGAGAAACACATCTGAACAGTAAGATCAAACACAGACTCGGAGTCAAAGGCTGGAAAATAATTTTACAGGCAAACTCCAATAAAAAAGCTGGAGTGGCCCTTCTGGTATCAGACCACATTGACTTCAGACTGAAGAAGGTCACAAGAGAGAGCGCAGGTCACTTCTTACTGATAAAGGGAATTGTACAGTAGGAATAACTTACACTCTTAATATATATGCACCGAATAAGGGACCAGCAAAGCAACTACTCATAGACTTGAAAGAAGACATTGATAGCAACACAATACTAGTGGGAGATTTCAGCACCGCTTTATCACCTCTCGATAGATCAACCAGACTCAAGCTTAGCAAGGACATACTTCATCTGAGGGAAGAAATGGAAGAAAGGGGCTTAGTAGACATATGCAGGACACTTCATCCTCAAAAAGCTGACTACACATTCTTCTCTCAAGTGTGCATGAAACATTCTCCAAGATATACCACATGCTGAGTCACAAAACATACCTCCATACCTTCTTAATCTCCATAAGAAGATAGAGATTGTATCAACAATCTTCTCAGACCACGATGCACTGAAATTAGAAGAAAATCACACACACAAACAGAAAGCAATTCAAAAGATCAATGAAACCAAAGGCTGGTTCTTTGAGAAAATAAACAGGATCAATAAGCCTCTAGCAAGACTCACAAAGAAAGGGAGAGAGAAATCCCAATAAACCAAATCAGAAATGAAAAGGGGGACATTACAACAGAAACTACACAAATTCAAAGGATTCTCAGAGAGTATTTTGAGAAGCTTTATGCTGCGACCACGAAAACCTCGAGGAAATGGATAAACTCCTAGATTCCTATAGCCTCTCAGGGTTGAACCAAGAAGACCTGGAGTACCTGAATAGACCCATCACCATCAAGAAAATTGAAACGATAATAAAAAGTCTCCCCAAGCACAAAAGTCCTGGCCCAGATGGATTAACAAGTGAATTCTTCCAAATATTTGAAGAGTACTTACTCCCAATCCTCTTTAAGCTTTTCCATAAAATTGAAGTATCAAAAACACTTCCGAACAGTTTCTATGAAGCAAATATCACCCTGATACCAAAAGCAGACAGAGATACCACAAAGAAAGAGAATTACAGGTCGATATTCCGATGAACACAGATGCAAAGATCCTCAACAAACTATTAGCAAATAGAATCCAACGACTCATCAAAAAGATCATACACCATGACCAAGTAGGATTCATCCCAGGAATGCAAGGATTGTTTAACATTCGGAAATCAATCAACAAAATCCATCATATCAACAAAAGAAAGAATAAAAACCATATGATCATATCAATAGATGCAGAGAAAGCATTTGACAAGATCCAGCACCCATTTATGATGAAAACTCTCAGCAAAATAGGAATCAAAGAAACTTTCCTCAATATAGTTAAAGCCATCTACCACAAGCCCACAGCAAATGTCATTCTTTTTTTTTTAAATTAAAACACCTCTTTTATATCATGCTAAGCGAAATGAGTCAGAAAGAGAGGGATAGACATAGAAAGATTGCATTCATCTGGGGGATATAAAGTAACAAAGTATGAGATTAATACCCAAGAATAGCTGAGATCAGCACCAGGAGGATTACTCCATAACTTAGAGGCCAGCCAGGTATCCTAGAGGAAAGGGCAGTTCAGATAGAGAAGGGAGCACCAAATAAAGTATGTTTGGAGGATCCTCCCAGGAGGGGAGATGCATGTCGAAAGTAGACTATGGACTGAACATGTTTGCCACTCAATGCCTCTTTTGCAGACCACAACACCCAAAAGGAGAGAGAGAACACAGGGGATTGCCCTGCCACAGAGACAGGGGGGATGGGGGGATGGGGGTGGGAGGGATATTATCCATGGTGGTGGAAAATGGGCACTGGTGGAGGGATGGGTATCTGATCATTGTATAATTGAAACCAAAGCACAAAAAATTGTAAATCTACAACTTTAAAAAAATAAAATAAAATAAAGGGAAAAAAAAAATAAAAATAAAAAAAAAAACCAAGTACACACACACACAAAAAAAAACACCTCTTTTATTTATTTTTTTTAAAAATTTATTTATTTATTTTTTAATAGTGAGGCACCATGAGGTACAGTTGTAGACTTACACATTTTTGTGCTTGGGTTTCGATTATACAATGATCAAACACCCATCCCTCCACCAGTGCGCATTTCCCACCACCTCGGATCCCAGCATCTCCCCCTCCCCAGCCCCTATCCCACCCTGCCTCTGTGGCACGGCATTTCCCTCTCTCTCCTTTTGAGTGCCATGGTCAGCAAAAGAGGCATTGAGTGGCAATCATGCTTGGTCGACAGTCTCAGCATGCTCTCCCATCATGGGCGGATCCTCCCAACACCCTTTATTTGGTGTTCCCTTCTCTTTCTGAGCTCCCCCTTCCCCTAACATGTGTGGTTGTCCTCCGGGTCATTGAGTAAAATTCCTGGTACGAATCTCTGCCATACTTGGGTGTTAGTTTCCTATTTTGTTACTTTATGTTCCCCAGATGAATGCAATCTTTCTATGTCTATCCCTTTCTTTCTGAGTCATTTCGCTTAACATGATACTTTCCATGTAGTACCACTTGTATGTAAACTTCATGACTTCGTCTTTCCTAACAGCTACATAATACTCCATTGTGTAAATGTGCCAGAGTTTCTTCAACCAGTCATCTGTTCTCGGGCACTCAGGTTTTTTCCAGATTCTGGCTATTGTAAAGAGTGCTGCAATAAACAGACAATTGTAGATGTCACTTTGGCTATACTTTTTTGCCTCTCTGGGATATATTCCTAGGAGTGGTATTGCTGGGTCAAATGAGAGCTCAATTTCTAGTTTTTTGAGAATCATCCATACTGCTTTCCAGAAGGGCTGAGCCAGTCAGCATTCCCACCAACAGTGAAGGAGTGTCCCTTTCTCACCACATCCGCGTCAGCACTGGTTGCTTTTGTTCTTGTGGATATGGGCCAGTCTCTGTGGTGTGAGGTGATACCTCATTGTGGTTTTGATCTGCATCTCCCTGATGATTAATGATGTGGAACATTTTCTCATGTGTCTTTTAGCCATTCGGATTTCTTCTTTGTGAAAGTTTCTATTCATTTCATCTCCCCATTTTTTGATGGGGTTGAATGTTTTCTTTTTGTGGAGTCGAACCAGTATTTTGTATATCCTTGAAATTAACCCCTTATCAGATGTGTAGTTGGCGAATATCCTTTCCCATTCAGTTGACTGTCTTTGTATTTTGGTCAATGTTTCTTTTGAGGTGCAGAAGCTTCTTAGTTTAAGATAGTCCCATTTATCTATCTCTGTTTTCACTTGCTTGGCCAGCGGTGTGACATCTTTGAAGACACTATTAGCTTCTATGTCATGAAGGGTTTTGCCAACATTTTCCTCAATGTATCTTATAGATTCCGGTCTGATGTTGAGGTCTTTAATACACTTAGATCTTACTTTTGTACATGGAGTTAGGCAGAGATCTGAGCCCATTTTTTGCATATAGCTGTCCAGTTTTGCCAGCATAATTTGTTAAAGAGGCTTTCCCTGCTCCACTTCACTTTTCTTGCCCCCTTATCGAAGATTAGATGCTCATATACTTGGGAGGGGGGGGGACGTCAGTATATTCAACCCTGTTCCATTGGTCTACAGCTCTGCCTTTGTTCCAGTACCATGCTGTTTTAATTATTACTGCCTTGTAGTAGAGTTTGCAGTTAGGGAGGTTGATTCCTCCCATTTTCTTTTTCCCTAGAATTGCTTTAGCTATTCGTGGGGGCTTATTGTTCCATATGAATTTCAGGAGTGTTTGTTCCAATTCTTTAAAGAATGTCATGGGTATCCTAATAGGGATTGCGTTGAATTTATACAGTGCTTTGGGAAGTATTGCAATTTTGACAATGTTAATTCTCCCGATCCATGAACAGGAGATATTTTTCCATTTCTTCATATCCTCTTTTATTTCCTGAAGTAGAGTTTTGTAGTTTTCTTTGTACAGGTCTTTTACTTCCTTAGTTAAGGTGATTCCTAGGTACTTGATTTTCTGGGGCACAATTGTGAATGGGATTGTTTTCTTCATGTCTTTTTCTTCTCTTTCACTATTTGCATATAGGAAAGCCATGAACTTTTGGGCATTGATTTTATAACCTGCCACTTTACTATACAAGCCTATTGTTTCTAGAAGTTTCTTGATAGAGGTTTTAGGGTTTTCTAAGTATAGTATCATATCATCTGCGAATAGTGAGAGCTTAATTTCTTCCTTTCCTACCTGGATGCCCCTTATATCCTTTTCTTGCCTAATCGCTATTGCAAGTACTTCCAATACTATATTGAACAGCAGTGGAGAGAGTGGGCATCCTTGTCTCGTCCCTGATCTTAGAGGGAAGGCTCTCAGTTTTTCGCCATTGAGGACGATGCTTGCTGTAGGCTTGTGGTAGATGGCTTTAACTCTATTGAGAAAAGTCCCCTCTATCCCCATTTTGGCTAGGGTTTTCATCATAAATGGGTGCTGGATCTTGTCAAATGCTTTCTCTGCATCTATTGATATGATCATATGATTTTTATGTTTTCTTTTGTTGATGTGGTGGATTATGTTGATTGATTTCCTAGTGTTAAACCAGCCTTGCATCCCCGGGATGAATCCTACTTGGTCATGGTGTATGATCTTTTTGATGAGTTGTTGAATTCTATTTGCTAGTATTTGATGAGAATCTTCACATCCGTGTTCATCAGGGATATCGGCCTGTAGTTTTCTTTTCTCGTGATATCTTTGTTTCCTTTTGGTATTAGAGAGATATGGGCTTCATAGAAACTGTTTGGGAGAGTTTCCGTCTTTTCAATTTCCTAAAAGAGCTTGAGAAGGACTGGCAGCAGGTCCTCTTTAAATGTTTGAAAAAATTCGCTAGTGAATCCATCTGGGCCCGGGCTTTTGTTTTTGGGAAGGCTTTTGATTGCAGTTTCTATTTCGTTGGTGTTAATAGGTCTATTCAGATACTCCAGGTCTTCTTGATTCAGCTTTGGGAGCTTATAGGAGTCCAGGAATTTGTCCATTTCTTCTAGGTTCTCTTGTTTCGTGGCATACAGACTTTCAAAGTAGTCTCTGATGATCTTTTGGATTTCTTTGGTTTCTGTTGTGATATTCCCCTTCTCATTTCTGATTCGGTTTATTAGGGTTCTCTCTCTCTGTTTCTTTGTGAGTGTTGCGAGTGGTTTATCTATCTTGTTTATTCTCTCGAAGAACCAGCTCTTGGTTTCATTGATCTTTCGGATTGTTTCTTTGGTTTCCATGTCATTGATTTCTGCTCTAAGTTTTATGATCTCTTTCCTTCTGCCTTATTTAGGTTCTTTCTGTTGATCCTTTTCTAAGGACTTGAGCTGCGAGGTCAAGTTGTTTATGTGCACCATTTCTACAGACCTAAGATATGCTTGCAGAGCTATAAATTTTCCCCTTAATACAGCTTTCGCTGCATCCCATAGGTTCTGGTAGCTCGTGTCTTCATTCTCATTTGTTTCCAGGTATCTTTTGATTTCGTCCTTGACTTCATTCCTGACCCATTCATTGTTCAGCATCGAGTTGTTTAATTTCCAGGTGTTTGATTTGGTTCTCCGTGTCTGTGTGTGATTCACTTCTATCCTCAGTGCATCATGGTCTGAAAAGATGGCTGATACTATTTCTATCTTCCTTATTTTGTTGAGGTATGTTTTGTGTCCTAGCACATGGTCTATTTTGGAAAATGTTCCGTGTGCACTGGAGAAGAATGTGTATTCTTTCTTTTTGGGGTGTAAAGCCCTGTATAAGTCTATAAGCCCTCTCTCTTCTATTTCTTCTTTCAAAGCCAATGATTCCTTGCTGGGTTTTGTTCTTGTTGATCTGTCCAGAGGTGATAGGGCAATGTTGAAGTCTCCAAGTACTATTGTGCTGCTTGCAATGTCCTCCTTAAAGTCTGTTAGCAGTTGTTTTAAATATTTGGCTGTTCCCTCATTAGGTGCGTATACATTTAAGAGTGTTATCTCTTCCTGTTGTACGTATCCCTTGATGAATAGAAAATGGCCTTCACTGTCCCTTCTAGCCTTTTTCAGGGTGAAATTAATGTTGTCAGATACTAGTATGGCCACCCCAGCTTTTTTACAGGAGCTGTTTGCTTGCAGGATTGTTTTCCATCCTTTGACTTTGAGTCTGTGTTTGCTCTGAGTGTTGAGATGAGTTTCTTGTAGGCAGCAGAATGTTAGGTTCTGTCTCTGTATCCATTTTGCCACTCTGTGTCTCTTCAATGGTGAATTGAGACCGTTGACATTGAGAGAGAGTATGGTTATGGGGTTTTGTGTCATGTTTCTGTGCGGGTGTGTTGTGGTTGTAGGGTTTGTCTTGTCTTATAGTAGCCCCTTTAGTCCTTGTTTTAGGTTTGGTTTTGAGTCTATGAAGTTCCTGAGCTGCTGTTTACCTAGAAAATAGTGTAGCTTTCCATCTATTTGGAGTGAGAGTTTAGCCGGATAGAGTATTCTTGGTGAAGCATTCATTTCAGTGAGTTTTTTTTACTATATCTCGCCACTGTCTTCGGGCTTGTAGGGTTTCCTCTGAAAGGTCTGCTGTGAATCTCAGGGGTACTTCTTTGTATGTGATTTCCTTTTTTGCCCTTGCTGCTTGCAGTATTGTGTCTCTATCGGCAGCATCGATCATTCTGACTATAATATGTCTTGGGGTGTTTCTGTTGGGGTCTCTTTTAGCTGGCACCCTTTGGGCTTCTTGAATCTGGATGGCTGTATCATGGAGCGCTGGGAATTTTTCGGCAATAATTTGTTTCAGCAGGTTTTTTTCATTGGGATTGTTTCCTTGAGCTTCTGGTAGACCAATGATTTTAATGTTGTTTCTTCTGGAATCATCTCGTAGGACTCTGATTCGCTCTTGAGCTATTTTGAGGTCCCTTGCCATCGTTTGCTGTTGTCTGTTGGCTTGGTGCAGCTGATCTTCTAAGTCACTGATTCTTCCCTCAGCTGTGGTCGTTCTGTTGTTGAGGGCAGTGAATGAGGTTTTGACTTCATCTATGGAATCTGTGATGCGTGCCATTTCTGTGCGGAGCTTTCCAATTTCAGCTCTCATTTCTTGCTGTATTTTGTCAATTGTGCGATCGATTGTTTCTTTCATGTCCTCTTTCAGTTTAGCGGATATGTGTGTGACTGTTTCATCGAGTTGATTGAACATCTTGATGACTTCATATCTGAATTCCTCGTCAGAGAGGTTCCTAAGGTGGCTAGCTCCTACTGAGGCTTCTTGAGAGATTTCCTCATGGTCTCCCTGTGGTGGGGATTTGTGTTGTTTCCTCATGTTGTTGTGTATGTGGAGGGGTAATATTTGTTGGTTTGAGTGAACAACCTGCGGCCGCGTGAGCGTTGTCCCGCCGAAAATTAAGCCACGCCCACTTTTTAAAGCCACGCCCACCTCTGAAGTGGCCACGCCTCCGCCGGATACCTGCTTTTTGTCCAGGAAGTAAAGACTGGGTGGGGGACAAGGAAGCAGCTCTGATGGGCAGCCGGACCAAAGGGACAGGCAGAGAGGGACGCAGATCCCCTTTTCCTCCGAGCGTGGGGGGGGGGGGCGCCTCGCAAATATCATTCTTAATGGGAAAAAACTAAACAGCTTCCCTCTAAGATCGGGAGCAAGACAAGGTTGCCCACTTTCACCACTCCTATTCAATATAGTACTGGAAGTGTTGCAGTTAAGCAAGAAAGAGATATTAAGGGTATACAGATAGGAAAAGGAGATGTCAAGGTATCACTATTTGCAGATGACATGATACCATACTTAAAAAAATCCTAAAGACTCAACAGAAAAGCTCCTAGAAACAATAGGTCGGTTTAGTAATGTGTCAGGCTACAAAATCAACACCCAAAAGTCCATGGCTCTCTTATATAAAAAAATGAAGGAGAAGAGACATAAAAAAAAATCCCGTTCACAATAGTACCTCAGAAAATCAAGTACCTTGGAATCAGTTTAATTAAAGAGATGAAGAACCTATACAAGGAAAATTACAAAACACTACTTCAAGAAATAAAAGAGGACACCAGAAAATTGAGATACATCCCCTGCTAATGGATAGGGAGGATTAACATTATCAAAATGGCAATACTGTCCAAAGCACTATAGAAATTTAATGTGGTCCCTATCAGGATACCAATGACATTTTTCAAAGAAATAGACAAAACACAGCTGAAATTCATATGGAACAGTAAACCCCCAAGAATAGCTAAAACAATCCTTGGGGGGGGGGGAGATGATTGGCATCACCCCCCCCCCCCAACTTTAAACTGTATTACAAAGCTGTAATAATTAAGACAGCATGGTATTGGGCTAGAAACAGACCTGCAGACTAATAGAACAGAGTTGAATATTCTGTCACAGATCCCCAAATATATGATCGTTGACAAAGGAGCAAGGAATGTGAAGAGGAACAAGGAAAGCCTCTTCAACAAGTGGTGCTGGGAAAACTGGATAGCTACATGCAAAAAAATGAACTCTGACCTCTGTCTAATGCCAGGCACAAAAGTCATATCAAAGTGGATTAAATACCTCAATATCAGACATGAATCCACAAGGTACATGGGGGAAAATATAGGAAGAACCCTTCATGACACCGAGGCTAAAAGCATCTTTAAGGATGAAACAGCACTGACCATGCAAGTGGAAGCAAACACAAATATATGGGACTACATAAAACTAAGAAGCTTCTACCAGTACCTTGAATATCCTTGATATCAACCCCCTGTTGGATGTGTATTCGGCGAATATCCTTTCCCATTCTGTATACTGTCTTTGTATTTTGGTCACTGTTTCTTTTGAGGTGCAGAAGCTTTTTAGTTTAAGATAGTCCATTTTGTCTATTCCTTTTTTCACTTGCTTGGCCAGTGGAATGACATCTTTGAAGATACCATTAGCTTCGATGTCGTGGAGGGTTTTGCCAACTTTTTCTTCAATGTACCTTATGGATTCCAATCTGATATGGAGGTCTTTAATCCACTTTGATCTTACTTTTGTACATGGCGTTAGGCAGATATCTGAGCCCACTTTTTTGCATGTAGCCGTCCAGTTTTTCCAGCACAATTTTCTAAAGAGGCTTTCCTTGCTCCACTTCACTTTTCTTTCCCCTTATCAAAGATTAAATGATCATCTGCTTGGGGTGGTACTACATGGAAAGTATCATGTTAAGAGAAATGACTCAGAAAGAGAGGGATAGACATAGAAAGATTGCATTCATCTGGGGAACATAAAGTAACAAAATAGGAGACTAACACCCAAGAATGGCCGAGATTAGTACCAGGAATTTTGCTCCATGGCTTGGAGGCTAGCGACACATGCTAGGGGAAAAAGCAGCTCAGATAGAGAAGGGAGCACCAAATAAAGGGTGTTGGGAGGATCCTCCCAGGATGGGAGAAGCATGCTGAAAGTAGACTATAGACCAAACATGATTGCCACTCAATGACTCTTTTGTAAACCACAACACCCAAAAGGAGAGAAAGAACAAAGGGGAATGCCCTTCCACAGAGGGAGGGTGGGATGGGGGGTATGGGGGGTGGGAGGGATACTGGGATCCGTGGTAGTGGGAAATGGGCACTGGTGGAGGGATGGGTATTTGATCATTGTATAATTGAAACCCAAGCACAAAATTTGTAAGTCTACAACTGTACCTCATGGTGTCTCACTAATAAAATTTTTAAAAAAGTAATAAGCTTCTGAACTTCAAAAGAAACAGTAACCAAAATACAGAAAGAGCCCACAGAATGGGAAAGAATATTTACCCAATACCCATCTGATAAGGGATTAATATCCAGGATATTCATGACACTAGTAGAATTGTACAAGAATAAAACCTCCAACCCAATCAAAAAATGGGGAGAATAATGAACTAAAGTTTCCTCAAAAAAGAAATACAAATGGCCAAAAGGCACATGAAAAAATGCTCCACATCGCTAGCCATCAGGGAGATGCAAATCAAAACAACAATGAGATATCATCTCACACTACAGAGACTGGCACACATTCAAAAGAACAAAAGCTACCAGTGCTGGCATGTATGTGGGGGAAAAAGGATGCTCTTTCACTGTTGGTGGGAATGCCCACTAGTCCAGCCTTTTTGGAAAACAATATGGACAGTCCTTCAAAAACTAGAAATTGAGCTTCCATATGACCCTGCAATACCACTTCTGGGAATATAATCCAAGGATGCAAAAAAGTACAGTAGAAATGGTATCTGTACCTATATGTTAATTGCAGAACTGTTCACAACAGCAAAAATCTGGAAACAACCCAAGTGCCCTAGAACAGATGACTGATTTTAGAGACTTTGGTATATCTACACAATGGAATGCTATTCAGTTGCTAGGATAGATGAAGTCATGAACTTTGATTATAAATGGATAGACATGGAGAGTATCATGCTAAGTGAAATGATTCAGAAAGAGAGGGACAGACATAGAAAAACTGCACTCATTTGTGGACTATGAAACAACTTAACATGAGGCTGACATTTAAGGATAGTAGATAATACATGAACCACGAGGATTGCCCCATAGCAGGAATCCTGCCTCATGAGCGCAGGGGAGAAGGCAGATGGAATAAAGAAGGGATCACTAAGAAAATGATAGCTGGAGGAATCAGTTGGGATGGGAGATGTGTGCCAAAAGCAGATAGTGGATCAAACATGATGACCTCTCGGTGTTGTATTGTAAACCATAATGCTGAAAAGTAGAGAGAGAGTATGGGGAATATTGTCTGCCATGGAAGCAGGGGGAGGGTTGAGAGGGGGTTATACTGTTATACTGGGGACACTGGTGGTGAGGAATGTGCACTGGTGGAGGGATGGGTGTTTGATCATTGTGTGATTGTATCCCAAAAATGAAAGCTTTTAACTTTCTCACAGTGATTCAATAAAATTAAAAAATATATAAGTTCAGTAAAATGAAAGTTTTGTCAGTATCTCATGGTGATTGGACAAAGAGAAGAAAAGAAAAGAAAAGAAAAAAAAGAGAAGAAAAGAAAAGAAAAGGAAAGAAAAGACAGTATCAGGAAAAGAAAAATAAAAATGGCAGTAGCCCCATACCGTGGGAAAGGCTAAAAACAATTGCTGGCAAAGATGTGAATACACAGAAAACCTCAAATACATCGGTGAGAATGCAAATTTATTCAATCCCTTTGGAAAACAGCATATATATATGTATATATATATAAAACATGGATACTGAGTATGTATATATGCATACATATTGAATACATATATATATTCAATGGGAAACTGGCATACATCAAAAAAGAACAAAAAACAACCAATTCTGGAGTGAATGTGGGGAAATAAACTCTCATTCACTGGTGGTGGGAATGTCAACTGGTTCCATGGTTTTTGGAAGATAATTTTTTTAACTTTTTCAAGTCCAAATTTTCATATGTGTGCTTTCAATGAATCTCTTTAGCACTTAAATTTCTCCCAATCTCCTCAACATTTTAGTCTTTCTTATATCCTCAAAGTCTTATCTAATTTGCGTATAGGGAATACTTTACTTGGAGGCCTGGATATAGGATGGTACCTTGGTGAAAATTGAGAACCTAGATGTAAAATATCACTATTCTTGTGAAACCCACCAATTATATCCTGGCCTACTGTATTGACTTTGGCAGCACTTATTGTCCTTGTAATGCCAGTAACATTGAGACTAAGCTGACTGAATGTGTGGTTATGTTCTGTCTATGTTTTTCTGATGTAGTTCAATGGAAAACTTTAGATTGAATTTATTTATTTTATGATAAACCTTTTGTTTTTGTTGTTTTTGATCCAAAAGAAGTAGTCCCTTACAACATGACATGACCTAAACATTACAAGTTGAGTTATTATTTTATCACCACAGGGGTCATTCCACTGTTTGCTTCAGAGATATGAATTTTGACACAACTTATGAAATGGTAAATTATAATCAACAAAAACAGAAAAGAAACTTGGGTTTTTATGGCAAATGATTGAAAGAAAATAGTTATTTGTATCCCTGTTTCCCACATTTTCAAAAAACAAGGAACTTGAAACAAAAAGATCCAAGTTGGTAAGATAATTTTTTTCATTTTCTTAATTGGGAACATTTGGGGGGAAAGTACTGTGTCTACACAAGGTGCATATTAATAGCTTAATTTTACATGAGAAATGTTATGATAACTTTTCCTCTTTTTATTGCTAAGCATGACCAATATTATTTTATTGAAACATTGAAGAACAATAATGTTAACACCAATAAATTGTCATTTGTATTTCAAAAGATTCTATTAAAGTGTGGTCCTATTTTGAAAACTGATATTAAAAGAGATAGGACTAGCAATATTTCCCATAAAATATTATAATAATAACATTTGAGTGGCCAAGTTCCGTGAGTATATCATGAACCAAGGATCATCCATGCTCACATAAAACCTTATGGAAATAAGGTTTCTTTATGGAAATTATGGTTGGTAATTAAAACATTTCTAGGATGTAAATTTACCAATTTACTGGAGCGATAAAATGGCTGGAGCGATAGCACAGCGGGTAGGGCGTTCACCTTACAAGCGGCCAACATGGCCGACCTGAGTTCGATTCCTCCACCCCTCTCGGAGAGCCCGGCAAGCTACCGAGAGTATTGATATGCCAAACACAGTAACAACAAAGTCTCCAATGGAGACGTTACTGGGCCCGCTCGAGCAAATCGACGATCAACAGGAGGGCCTTTACCTTTTACCTTACCTTAAATTTACCAAATTTGTTAAATTGGTTTTTAAACAGATATGTAACGTTCTATATCCTCCCTTTAAATTTTCTTTTAATATAGAATTTTTTTCTTTTTTTTATATTTGCTTTTTGGGTCATACCCAGCAATACACAGAGGTTACTCCTGGATCTGCGCTCAGGAATTACCCCTGGCGATGCTCAGGGGACCATATGGGATGCTGGGAATGGAACCCAGGTCGGCCACATACAAGGAAAACGCCCTACCCGCTGTGCTATTGCTCCAGCCCCAACATATAATTTTATTGATATGTTCAATTTGTGTTCAAAATGTTCAAAATGTGTTCAATTTATTTAGCAATTCTAATACTTTAATTAAAATTTATTTAAATTTTAAGCAAAATTTAATTTATCTTTTAATTCATTTGAAACTACTTTTATAATCAATACTTTTTTTAAAAAAATTAAAGCACACGAGTTATTCACAGTTAAATTTTAGACACACAACACTGCAGCACCAATCCCACCACCAGTGTCAATTTCCTCCCATCATGTTCCCAGATTCCTTTTCATATTCCCCCACCCTTCAGCCTGCCCTCTTGATAGGCACCTTTCTAAACTTAGTTGTAAAGTTTGGGTCTCTTGATTTCAATGTTGCCAACTCTGGTTTGGATATTAGTCTCTATCGTTCCTTAACACCACCTCTGTATTTTAATCTCCAGACCTATCCCTTTCTCTTCTCCCTCTCCCCTCCAATCTTTCTTTCCTTTTCCTCCCTATACTCTGGGGCCAAAGTTGATCTGGGCATCCCCCCTTTAAAACATTGCATTCCCTCATCCAGTTGTTCTAAATAACATATATAAACAGTATCCTGTGTTTATCCTTCGTCTGTCTTACTTCATTTAACATGTTTTCTTCCAGTTCCATCCATGTTGCAGCAAATTGCATGATTTCATCATTCCTTCAAGTTGTGTAGTATTCCATTGTGTTTATATACATCTTCAAGATCCAATTCTCTGTCATTGAACATCTAGGGCAATTCAAATCTTAACCATTGTACTGAATGCTGCATTGAATAGTGATGAGCTTATGTTCTTTTTTTAAATTAATTTATTGAATCACCATGAAAACAGTCACATAGCCTTTCAGTTCAATTTTTAGTCATACAATGATCAAACACCCGTCCCTTCACCAGTGCACATTTTCCACCACCAAGAACCCCAGTATACCCCCCTCCCACCCATCCCCCACCTGTGTGACAGATTTCCACTTTTCTCTCTCTCTCTCTCTCTCTCTCTCTCTCTCTCTCTCTCTTTCTGTTGATCACATTCAATATTATGGCAAAAGACCCAACATTATTATTTGGAATTTTCCCCAACATTCAGACCTGACAAAAAGACATCATTAGATAATTTGTCTTCTATTGCTGATTATGAAGAGCATTTGATGTCATGTGGCCACAATAGCGGCCATGTGAATTTGGTTTTCTGATATTTTAGTAATAAACCTAGAGGGATTACTGCCAAAAGCCCCTAGGTTCCGAGGTTGGTTTGTGTGCCTCTGGGATCATGGTCATTCAGAAGCCGGAGGAGGTTTTTGAGGGTGGCAACCCGTAGCATTGTCATGGCAGGGAGCATGGCCGATTCCACCCCCCAACCCACGAGGCCCCACGAGCCTCGTCAATGCAGTCTCATACCTGGCTGTTCATTAGGCTCTAAAAGATGCAGGCCAATGCCGTGGCCACAAGGGGAGACAGGTGGAGGGACAGACACACTTCCCCTCCCAGGGTGGCATAGCACCATAGTTAATTGCACAGTCTAGATGCATTTCAGTTGGGCATTATATTTTGCTCAGATTTTCCCATCACCATTCAAGCCTATTTTTCAGGGACAAACACTAGATCATTTACTTTCCATTGATCACTTTGCATATCAGGAAATGACGCAGCCATGCAGTTCAGAAAATAGTCCTGGTACCCGCATACCGAACCCATGCTTGTAGAAGCTCATGGTTGCCGGGATTCCATCTGGAGAAGGCGGGGAGGCAGCACCTACCCTCTCTGGGACCTCCTGGTGATATCAGCTCAGTATGGGGCCCGGAGAATTCTCCGGTTGTTGTGGAGCCCGCCAGCCGGCTTCGCTGCTGTGTGCTTTAAGATGGTGCTTGGGGTGGGTTGTGGGCATGACTTCCTGGATCAGAGGTTGCCTGGGAACCGGCGCAGTCCCCAAGCGGTTTGGCATATGTTCTTTTGAATGAATGTTTTTCTGTTCTGGGGACAGATACCCAAAAGTGGAATTGCCGTCATATGGGAGCTCAGTTCTGAGTTTACTGAGTACCCTCCATACTGTTTCCCATAGGGGTTGGAGCAGACAACATTCCCACCAGCAGTGGATAAGGATTCCTTTTCATCACATCCAAGTCAACAGAGATTGTTCCTGATATTTTTTATATGTTCAATTATGATATTTCATTGTGATCTTGATTTGGATTTCTCTAACAATAAGATATGATGAACATGTTTTTCATGTGTCTATTGGCCTTCCATTGATCTTCCTTTAATAGATTCTGTATAACAACTCTTATCTGATGTGTTGAGTGCAAATATTTAATCCCACTCAGCTGTCATTCAGTTTTAGTCATGTTTCTTTTACCATACAAAAAACTTTTAATTTTGATGCTCTCCCACTAGTTTAATCTTGACTCCGTGGCCTTTGCCCATTGGCATTGTATTTTTAAAGAGTCCTTGAAGTCTAGATCTTGGAGCATTCTACGTATGTTTTACTCAATATACTCTACAGGTTTAGATCTCAAAGTTTTTGGTGCATTTTTGGCTGACTTTTGTGTAAGGTGTGAGATATGGACACAGCTTTATCTTCTTGCATGTAGTTATTCAATTCTCTCAACCCCATTTGTTGAAAAGTCTATCTTTATTCAATTTAATGCTCTTAGTTCCTTAGTAAAAATTAGCTGACCGTATGTATGGGGGCTTATCCTTGAATATTATATTCTGACGCATTGGTCAGAATTTTTCTTTATTCCAGTATCACACTTATGATTACTATGGCTTAATAGAATAGGCTCAAATTAGGTTACTTTAAAAGTAACTACATGCTTGTAACATTGTCAATGCACAGATGATTTTCGTAGTTAAAAACCAGCTTATTATTTTTCAAAAATAATGAATTTAGAATTATATTAATATTTGAACCATTTTCTTTAAGTTTGTATAATTAACTCCATTATATCAATTAATCTCACCTGCAGATTAATTCTTGTATTGTTGAATGATACCTTTCCAGCTCAATTATCCAAGTCTTTCAGACCATCCAATCCAGAAAGCTGTTTCCACACAGACAAAACTAAAAGCTTGCTCTGAAAGCCTGTGTTTTCGCTTGGTTGGGTCTTTCCTGATATTAAGCACCAGTGCATCTTCACATTCTTGATAAGTAAACAATAAAATGACCACTCTATATTAATAATATACTTGCGATTTAAAAAATTCTCACTGCTGAAAGACATTCCACTATTTGCTTTTGTGAGGAGAGACTCTGTATATGTATTTTAAAAACATCAAAGAGCAACAGGCAAGATAAGCATTCTAGATAAACTCAGCAAAGGCCCAACCACTCTTTCTCATTTCCTAAGACCATCCTTAGCTAATTGTTTTTAGTTTACTGCATTTAGCCTCATGACCACTGTCAACACACAGGCATTATATCCATCACTTGTATCACTTGTATCACTTGTCATCCCGTTGTTCATCAATTTGCTCAAGCAGGTGCCAGTGATGTCTCCATTCATTCCTCTCATGTGCTCGCGTAGCCCAATGGCTTATGGGGGCTCTTTCAGGGTCAGGAGAATGAGGCCCGTTATTGTTACTGTTTTTGGCATATTGAATACATCACGGGTAGCTTGCCAGCCTCTGCCATGCGGGCAGGATACTATTGGTAGCTTGCCGGGCTTCCTGAGAGGAAGAAACTGCATTGCTCTCTTCTGGGAGCTTTGCTTTATAGTCTCTGGGTCTTGGCCATTGATGAGATTACATGGTGGTGGGGGCAGTTTGTGGGTGTGACTGCCAAGCTACTGGAAAATGGGGATCTGGGTGGAAGAGACTCAGTTCTGATCCGAGTAGGCTTGGATATCTCAGCCTCGGGTCCGGCATTCCTGGGTTGCTCTGCCAGTTCCTTCATGCATGAGGCTCATTTGAGTGTGTGGAGAGAGGCCTTGGGCATGGCTGTGGTTGGGTTCTGGAGGTTTTCCGCTGCCAGGGTCATGCAGCTAGGGAAATCCCTATGCTCTCTCTCTCACCACCTGCGTTGGGTGGTCTCGGGCCACTTTCTCACCTGGGATGCCCATGCTGTGGGCAGACAAAGGAGGAAATGAGGGCCAGGCTGGTTGGTGATCATTTGCCGTTTATTTCATTCTCCCCACACGTCTGTTCCAGTGTCACTAAGCTCCCCATTCTAGTCTCACACTGTCCCTCATTCCCGTCTCCTCCTGTCTCCAGAATCAAATTGAAAAAAGTGAAGAGGCCATTCCAATATCTCTAGTTTCACACCACTTACTTCCAGTAAAACAAAGCCTTCATAGGAGCCACCAAGCCAATTTCCCCTGTTTTTTTTTTTTTGTCTTCTCATTATTCTGGATCTAGTTTTATTTTGTTGTGGTTTTACTGAATGTGTTCTTTCATTAACTATCTCCATTTTTTTGTCTAAAAGGACTACCAGCAGATAAGGAAGAGAGGAATAAAATGTTGCTATTTTCAACATGTTTTATCAAAACTAACTCAATAGCAATCACTGCATAGAAACCTCAAAAAGGCTCTCTGGGGAATGTTTTATTGAAGCACAACTAATTTATCTACTACATAAAATAATTCTAGTTTAAATTTATCTTGAATTACTAGAAATTGAGTTCTAAATTTCCTAGTTATGTTTTTATACTATTCATATCTGTTTATATTTTTATGTACCTCATTTCACAATTTTTTTTACTTTGTCACCAATTTAATCCCAAAGGTCAATATTTAAATAAGTTAATCTATATTTTTACAGATGTCTATGTATATGGAAGAACTGAATAGTTTACCATCAAATATGCATTGTTTTTGAAACAAACAGAGCCTCAATTAGTGCTCAACTAAAAAAAATTATATTTCTAATTTTCCTTATAATGCAGATTTATTATATGACTTATCTTAGCAGTGAGATTATCTGGAATTTGTAAGGAGAATTTTATCCAAAAGTTTCTTATATGGGGATGAATTCAGCCAGTGTCTTGATTTATAATCACTAAAAGAAGATACTGAGACATGGACATAGGTACAAATGGTTTACTTTAGTGGCTATTTCAGGAAACATCAATGTAGAAGAGAGAAGGGAAAGAGAAAACAAAAGAAGAACTAAGGGCCCAGGGACCAGTACAGATGAGAGGAAAAGTAGTTTGGGACCTAGGTTGCCCTCTAGTTAGGATAATGTTGGACTATAAACTCCTCTTTGCTAACTGGTTGTTCTTATTTGTAGTTAAATGGTATTCTGTGACTCCAGCAAAGCAAAGAGTTGCTGTGGTATAGCCAGTGTCTGATGCCCAGCATGCATAAAACTATGCACACAGCAGGGCTACATGAATAGGGTCAAAGGGATGTAGCTGTAACATCAGAGCATCTACTAGAACCAGCACGGGCCCAGGCGTGCTCCAGTTTCTTTCCTTGCTTCTACTCCAAATGTAAACACAACAGTCCAGTCGGCACTCGGGAGTCACGAGCATGAAAGAAGGGCTGAGTGAAGCTCAAAATTTTCAAGGCCCCTACTTTCAAGCTCTCCAACTTCAGAGCTAAGAAACTTTTAGACCATAGAACTTTGAACTTGTCACATAAGAGAGGAAATAAATTCATATTATTTAAGCCTCCAACTCCCTTTCCAACGGAACAGAATGCAGTCTTAGCCAGTATGCATCTCTGCTGTCACCACACTTGAGAGTATTGTCATTGGTTTACTATTTTGACATGTTATAGTTCCTATATTTTTATCATCCCTTATTATTTGTCAAGGGTGGTGCCAGGGGCTCTTTTGGGGAAACAGGGTTTTGCTTCCTCTGGGCAGGGAGAAAAGATGTTTTTGAAGCTCTGGTCACTTGTTCTTCCCACTGCACCACCAAGGGCAAGAAATGGAACCAGAATTTTTTTAATCCTATTGGTTTTGTTTCTTTGTTTGTCTTTGGACCATATATGACTCTATGCTCAGGGATCACTTCTGGCATCCTCAGGGGGTCATATGGAATGGCAGGGATTGGACCTTGGTCAGTCACATGCAAGGCAAGCACCCGACTCACTCTATTACTGGCTTGCCCCAAATCCGAGTGATTATTATAGTGTCCCCAAATTATCCCACAGATACCAGTGACCAGATAAAGTCTTCCTTGGACACATATTCCCAAGAAGTGATGAAAACATTATGAGGCACATCTTCTTTTAAAAATCCTTCTGGCCACTCTGGAAAGAAAGATGGCAGCTGCATGGGAGCCTGGTGGAGAGCAGGTCTGAGCCGGGGGTGGGGGTGAGATGGATACCTCATGGGACGGGGGGCGTTCTGGCCCATCCTTCATGCCCTACCAAGGTCACCAGTTGCCCCCCACGAGCGGCTCTCAGGCACGGCCACGGCCCCAGAAGCACAGAGACCAATCTCTTAACTATCTGACTCTCAGTAGAAATACTTGCAGGGTTAATAAATAAAATAGCAGAAATCCAAAACCGTGCAACCGCGATAGAGGCCGCGCAACATCATTTAATTCTTGAACCCAGCTGTAGAAAGCAAATCATTTCACAATGCTTTTTCAGCATGGCTGATTTGGGGGAGGGGGGTAAAGTCTAACTAATAATGGTGCAACTTTTATCAAAATAATGTAATGAAGCTAGTCAAAGTAGACAGAGTGTTAACTAGAATTCATCTACCCCACAGACATTGGGGGGGGTTTGGGGGGGTTTATTGGGGTTCTTCGTGGTGAAAAATAAGTATTGGTAAAGGGAAATGTGATTGATATTTGCATGACCGAGACCTAAACCTGAAAGCTTTGTAACTTTTCTCACAGCGATTCAATAAATTAAAAAAAAATCCTTCTGAGGAAACAGTGGTCTTGTTTTCTCTCACTTAAGTGTTCATATACTTTTTCACATGCAAAAGTACAACTGGCTATTTAAAGTCCAGTCCAGTCACATCTTTCTTTTCAACATCGAAAGCAAGGCCCATTAGTACTAACACACTCACGAGATCATGCTTCACCTGGATGAAGTCAGTGTTTTCACTGTCCCTATGACCTGACCCCTTCCAGTGAAACTTCCTTAGAGGAAATATCTTCCACTGAGAATAGTTCTTGAGTTGCCTGTCATCAATAAGCATTTGCCTTAATATACATATAAAAAAAAAGCATGACAAAGTGTCTGGTTAGAGCCCTGAGCTTAGGAACATGTGTCCTGCACATGTAGAGGCCCAGTTTTAGGCCCAGCACCATGTGACCTCCTGTATAGCACCAGATGTAGTGCTTGAGGCCCTCAAGTGCTCTTCTGAAATTACCCTTATGGCCCAAAAACACTCCACACCATCAGCTCTAGCTTTGAGCTGCCTACCCTAGTTAGCCAAGGTCAGTAGCTGGGAGTGGTCCTGATCCCCCAAGCACTGCTTATATTAAACCCCCACTCCAAATCACTGAATATCTGAGTTCCCGTGGGAAGGATAGATAGTGGTTAGGGCTCAGGCCAAGCATGCACCTTCTCAGGGTTGTAGTGCTGGAACCAGATGGTCTTGGAATGTCATTGGGTAAAGCCCTGTATTATCGAGCACTACTGGGTGGTCTGGATATCCCCAACAGTGCAGAACCCAAGCAGCATCATATCCTCTGGCCCTTGCATTGATCTGCTGGCCCAGCTGACAGAGAATTACCCATGATGCTTGCAAGCTTCAGTTTCCTGAGCAGTATTTGGCAGCCCCTCCATGTATGTCTATCTATCTCTATCTATCTATCTATCTATCTATCTATCTATCTATCTATCTATCTTTATCTATGTATTTATCTATATATATATATATTCTTTTTCTTTTCAAGAGATTTTTTTGGTTTAGGCTAACTGTCAAAGCAATCTCAAACTCTTATACCAAGATAGAGGTTGATTTCTTGATTGTGGTACAATCTAAAGCAGATTTGAGGGGGCTCTGCAAGTTCATCTGGACTTGGATGCAGTCAGAATACACGGTCATTTCTGCAATTTTCTCTAATCAGTGTCAGTTACACGCATTACTACATATATCTGTAGGGGAAATATGGTTTTAAAAGTGTCTAACTAGTTGCCCAGGAGGAAATGGAAGCTGAGCTTAGAAAGCAGGACTCTCCTGCAAAGGCCAATAGTTACAAGCAATATTAAACCATACATGGTGCCAGGGATCAAATATGGTTCAGGTGAGTACAAGGTAAACATCTTATCCCTGATATTGTCTCTACAGTCCCTAACTTACATCATTTTTTGAGAGGTAAATTTTGGAAAGAAATTAATCTCTTGCTTTGGTAGAAGAAAATATATTATGGTCTGTAGAATGTATATTATGGTCTGTAGAATTTTTAAAAAATCAACATTGGGGTTCACTAATATTTATTTATGCCCTCCTTAGGCACTCTGAAAATATTAAAACCTTAGAAATTCACTTGTGAATATTCAGAAAATGCAAGAATCTGCCTTATGTTTGTGAAGTGGAAGAAGACCAATCCTTTAATTATTTTTTTGTTTGTTTGTTTGAAAGTCCACATTCAGCTGTGCTCCGGGATTACTCTTGGCTCTGTACTCTTGGTGAATTTCAGGGAACCATTTGTGATGCTAGGATTTTACCTGGGTCAGCAACATGCAAGGCAAGTGGCCTACAGTCAGTTTGTACTGCCAGTCTGGCCTCTGTTTTAATTTTTTTTAATTTTAATTTTATATCTGAGTCACCATGATTTACAATATGGTTAGAAGATCTATTTTTAAGGCAAAAAAGGAATGAAAAATCAGGGTTCTTGATCAGTTTTAACAGAGTGTAGTTGCAACGTGATTCTCTGAGGACTGTGAGGTCTGCATCACAGAACATACAACTACTTTACACAAGTGAGTTCCCCACAGAAAATTCTTCTGCTCCTCGTTCTTTCCTTGTTTCTTCTCTGGACAGATTTAGCATATTGATAAATTACAAATCACCTCACAGGAAACACCTTCTCTCTGTGGGCACTGCCTGAATGATATTCCTTGAAGGTACTGCACTTGGCTCAGCTGATTGAACCAAAAATGGAATCTGATATAACTGACAGTCTATAAGTAAACCACCCATTACAGCCTCCCACAGTACAATGGACTGAACCATTCATAGGCTGTCATCCAGAGCGAGTTGAATTGGAGCCATGGAGAAGGTCAGGCAGTCAGAACTAAAACTGGCCATGAGGTGGCCCAGGAAGAGAGAAAGAGAGTGTTGAGTCACAACCTTAGAGGACAAGGGAGGTCATAATCATGGGTTTGAGGGCAGAGTCCACGTGGGTGGGCCTGAGGACTCAGTCGTGAAAGACTTCCTTAGCTCTCACAGTCCACCAGCATAATAACTTTCTGGCTTATTGTTGTGTAATAAACTATCCCCAAACCTAGTGATTAATCTTTTTTGGGCCTATGAATCAGCACTTAGTTGGGAGGAACGTTTTTGGGATTCTATAAGATAATAAGGTGCCCAGGTGACAGAGTTCAGAATCCAGCTTCTCAGTTTTGAGAATGGTAGCCCTGAAGTTCCTTAAGTTGACTCATGAGTGCAAGGTAGATATTGCCCCTTCCATATTCTTCTGGAGTCCCTTTAACCTCAATCTTTATACCTCCACAGGCAGTACAAAACTCTGTAAGAGTCATAGAATGTTAAATAATCACTGTAATTGAAAAGCATCTGTCTGTGATTTGACCTGAATACTAATAAGTACAGACAGATGGAAGTCGTGTCCTAAGAATGACCCAAGGGAAACTTGACCAGATGAGTTTCTGCTTTACCTGGAAAGATTTTCTAATGGACATGCTGGGAGTACTGTGAAAGGCTATGGACAGAGCAAATCACTCCAGAAAGTTGTGACCTCAGACTGGTGGCTGATATGGGAAAATCCATCTCACAGATAAATGCTTCTTTCCAGTCTATACTGTGATTATTAAAATAAAGAAAAATAGTTGTCATCCTTTAAAATAGAAGAATTTTCGATTTAAAATAACTTTCTAGTTCTTCGTAAAAAGGGTAGGGAATATGGAAATTCTGGGTCCACTTTCTCTGCAGCTTTGAATCAAGTAGAGCTAAGAGGTCAGATCTCCTAAGCACCCTTTTCCTGCTTCCTCCAACTGCTAAGTTTGAGATCCCCTAGGCTCTTCGGCTTGAATTTGGCGTATGCCAACAATTTTACAATTTTACAAAATTCCTTCCTAGCTCTCTGTGTATATCAAACAACATTGACCCTGACACAGTGAGACAGAGTCAAAGCAAAAGGAATAAGACAGGGGTTGGCTCAGGACACTAAACAAGGCATGACTCAGAGCTCTGAAGTACCAGCTTGCCTTGTTACATTAGACTTATCCATTAGCTAGAGCAACTAAGTCTATGGGCTTGAGTTTAGCTAAAAGATTTTTGTCCAAATATTAAATATGAGAACTTGCAAGTATGAAGAAGTATATTTGTATTTGTGCACATTAACTTTTCCCAATCATATATTTATGACCTTTTTTCTGCATTCTTAATAATCATGTATTGCTATTGAATGCACGTCCCTAAGTCTTAATCTTGAACCTTATGATGGCATTATTGGCACAGTGGACCATTTAGGTCAGCGTTGATGCCTACTGTAGGGTGTCCCTCATCAAGGAGCCTGAGGATTGCAGTATTGCCCTCACTCTGAGCTTTGCCAGGTCAAGCAGCTTTCCAAGGAAAGCTTACACCAGAGGGTTCTCACTGAATTTGGTCTGTTTCCTCCAAATGTTACTTGTATCTTGAGAGATGGAGAAGGAAAGGCAGCATCATGAGTGGCTCATAAATAAGTCAGAAGAAGGTAGGCCTAGGTTTCAGTTACAGAATTCGTAGTATTGAGTACTGATTGCTGGAATTAAGTGATGATTTCCCTGAAGTGAGATAGCCATAGTGAGGTAAACTAAAGTTACCAGTCAGGTGCAGGTAGAAAAGCACCACCTCCCCACAATATAAACCTTATGTAACCCTTATGTAACTCTGACTTAAAACCAACTAAGTACAAATAGTGAAAAGTCCCTCAGACTGCAGTCATAAGGGTCCATAGAGATTCCCAGTTATATAATGATGCTACAGAATAAAAGCCCCTCACTTTTGAGACTCGGGTCTGCTCTTTCCAAGAAGACTGCCACTGTGTCAGTGAGCCAGATTAGGGCCCTAGCTCGAGTTAGCCAACCTAGCCAATATAGACTTTTTGCTTATTGCATTGCAACTTGTCTTCGTGTGATTTCTCTGGGAAGATCTTGGCCTGGTTTTACAATCTCATATATTTAATATGAGAATTTTACAAGTATGGAAGAAGCATATTTGTCATGGTCCATTAACTTCTCCCAATCGTATATTTATAATTATCATATTTCTCTGGCTCTACCCCTGCCAGAGGAACTCCAGACTACAGTGAGCCAGGAAATGCCTGGGAGGTACTGTCTGCTTGCTCACAGGTGACCCTTACACATGCATTTTGTATTCACCATCCTCCTCCTTGAATGTCTCTTTCTGTTAGTCCCTGTGTCAGAGCCCATGCCCACCCGCCGGAGACTGTTGTGTCCCATACTGATATCCGCAGCACACTCACTGTGGAGGACTCTAGTAGAGCCCTTGTCCAGAGAAAAGACCATCATTATCCCAACACCATAGCTATTCCCAGTACCTGAGACCAGTGCTTCCTGGATCTGCTTCTGAAGCCCTGAGTTTTGCCAAGTATTGGAACCTACTCTCCTGGAACTCAGTGGTGAGCGGTAAGGCTGGGCAGAGAAGAGCTCCAGTGTTCATAGTGATGCAGTGTCCGAGTTACACTCTCTTCCATCCATCCATGGTTCAAAAATGAAACCTAGGCTCTTAATTCTTTTTTTTAATGTAGGAGTGCTGCTACTTATTTAACACTCAGGCTGATTGAATTGGTCATGAAGTCCATCTTACATTTTTACTCCTTTTTTATAATTTTATTTATTGAACCACCATGAGAGCAGTTACAAAGTTTTTCGGTTTAAGTCTCAGTCATAGAATGAAACACCAGTCCCTTCACCAGTGCCCATTTTCCACCACCAAAATCCCCAGTATACCACCCATCCCCCACCCTCACCCACTGCAAACCACAGTGCCTGGGGCAGATGATTTCCACATTACTCTCTCTCTCTACTTTGATTACATTCAATATTTTGACACCAGACCCACCATTATTATTTGGGATTTTACCCCAACACTCATATCTGCTGGAAAGGCAACTGTAAACAATTTGTTTTCTATTGCTGGTTATGAATGACCTATGATGTTGCATGGCAGCAGTAGTGGCCTCGCAATTTTAGCATTCCAAAATTTTAACAATTAAATCTGGAAGGTTTCTGCCAAAACCTGATGGGTTCTGAGATTTGTTCCTGAGTTTCTTGGATCATGGCTGTTAAGAATCTTGATCAGGAGCCAGAGAGGCCATTTGTGGGCGGCAACTCGGGGTCTCATTGGGGTGGGGAGGACAGGGCCGGCTGTACCCCCATCCCATGAGGCCCCGCATGTCTCGTCACTGGGGGCCCAAACCTGACCATCCAATGAACTCTGGAGGATGATGGCCACCAAGCAGCCAGTGGGAACAGGCCCAGGCACGAAACATATTCCCACCTGGGGTGGCTGGTGCCAGTAATCTATTGCAGGCACCGGATGCATTTCTGTCGAAAGTCGCTGGGTTCCAAGATTTGTTTCTGAGTCTCTGGGATCATGGCCATTAAGCAGCTTGATCAGGAGTCAGAGAGGCCATTTGTGGGTGGCAACTCGGGGTTCTCGTTGGGTCAGGGGAGAAAAGGACAGGGTCTACCCCCATCCCATGATGCCCTGCGTGTCTCGTCACTGTGGGCCCAAACCTGACTGTCCAATGGCCTCTGGAAGATGGTGGTCACTGAGCCACCAAGGGGGAGCAGGAGGAAGGACAACACCTTTCCCCCCGGGGTGGTCTGGCGCCGGTAACCCATTGCAGGGACCAGATGCATCTCTGCCAAAAGCTGCTGGGTTCCGAGATTTGTCTCTGAGTCTCTTGGGATCATGGCCATTAAGCAGTTCAATCAGGAACCAGAGAGGCCTTGCCTCCAATTAGCTGAGCCAGAGGTGGTTTGTGGGTGTGTCTCCCACATACCTAACTTTTGGCTGTTTACTTTCTTGGTAAACATTGTCCCAAATTTTGGGGGTCTGGCCAAAGGCACGGCAGCAATTTTGGAGTATCTGGAAGTCTGAAGGTGCCATCAGGCTGCTGATGCACTCACCTCGCAGGTACAGACTGACCTGCTGGCGGCACCATATCCCCACCTTAATTCTTTTTGCCATGAGAATTTTCTGAAGTTCTCCCAGTTCCCAGTCTTCTCTGGTTCCTAGGCCTGGAACAGCATGCTAAGGACTTTATAGAAGACAACCTATACACGCAGATCCTTAACTACTGCAGCTAAAATGGCTTTGCTCCCCTCCCTTGCCCCTTTCAGCACCCTTAATCAGCTTATGCTTTTATTCTCATTCTATCTCTCATATTACATACTTATTCTTTATTTATTACCTATGTTATGTCAGTTAAAATGTAAGCATTATGACCAGGCAGTCTGGCTTTGCCTAATTCTGAATTTAGCTCCTAGCAGAGAGCCTCTCTTTCAAAAGACACATACTGAATAAATACATTGGAAGAAAGCACATTCAGATCTATTTCTCACTACAAAAAAAGTATTTTTATAGTGTCTGGAGAGATAGTACAGTAAGGAATCCAATCCAGGTTTGTTTTCCAGAATCTTATACGGTATTACAAACCCTGCCAGGAGTGATTTCTGAATGCAGAGCCAAGATTATACCCTGAGAACCACCAGATATATGTTATCCCTTCCCCCAAACAAGCTAAAAGCTAAAAAAAATTACTCTCATTCATCAACCATAGTTAATAAATAGATTACAGGGAGAGCAGAATATAGCGTTGGTGAGATTTTTAAGGTTTTATTTTTTTTTCAGTCTGCTTAGGTAATGAAAATGACCAAGAAGAAGTTATAGGATATTAATATTTTTGCAAACTTATGCAGATTTTATTACTTTGAGTATGATGGTGTGCAAGATAAAAATAAAGATTTATATCTTCTACACCAAATATAAAAGATTATTTTGTGACTGGTTATGCCACCTCTGAGCATAGCACACTGCCTTTTTGAGAATTATATAGCAGACTTCAATTGCAGTATCCACAGGAAAAATATAGTGGCATGGCATGGTACTAGGTTAGAGATAAAGATGACATTTCAGGACAAGACAATAAATAGGAAATCAAACACCTAGACAAATTTCTAACTAGGACAGGTTCTTTGAAGAAAATATTAAAAGAGAATGTGATGACACTGACACCCAGTGTCATTACCTATTTGTGGTAATTTGACTATGAATCATCATATTGACCAAATTTAGACTATAGAAGCAGATCCTTTTAATAATATTTAAAAATACAAGCCTAATCAGGAAACCAAGGTTTTTAAAAACATTTTATTTATTTACTGAATTACCATAAGATACACCGTTATAAAAATGCTCATGATTGAGTTTCAGGGGACAATGTTCCAATACCTGTCCCCTCACCAGTACACATTTCCTGTGACCAGTGTCCAGTTTTTTTTCCTGCCATTCCCACCTCTCCTTCCCACCAGCTCCTAGAGCAGATGCTTTTCTTCTCTGTTTTCCTTTTTTTTCCTTGTAGGCACTGTGGTCTGCAGTACTGTTGATGAAAGGGTTTTATGCATATTACTTTTTCTGCTTTCAGCACTCAATTGAAACCAAGAGTGCTCGATCTAGAAAGCTTCACAGCACTTAAAAATTTACTAAAAATTCTTGGATATATATTAATTACTTGTTGAAGATTATAGATGTCAAATCTAATTAATGATTCTGTCCTACTCAGTTTAGTTTCATGTTTCAATGAGATCCGTTCACTAAGTACTACTAAGGTCATATCTGAGTTAAAGCAAAAAATACAAAAAAGAAGTGGTGAAGATGAGAGTGACTGTGGTATAGGAGATGAATGTGAGTTCTGGGATAGTCAGATCTGCACTGGCCTGGCGCCTTTACTTCCAAACTAGCTGCTAAATCTTCACTTTGGGTCATCTCTCTATTTTCTAAAATGGGACTAATCATCTCCAGCTCCTTGAGTTGTTAGGTTATTTAAAGGGATATCACTAATATAAATATGAATCATCAGTCCCAGAAAGAGCCATGTTAAAAATGGAAATTTTTTATGTTTTAGTTTTATAAAGTTGCTCACAATATTCATTAAAGGTAATATTCAAACACCAATACCATCATTGTGTGCCTTCCCACCACCATATGGGGAAATTGTGTGAAGATCGTTGTATGTCATCCTGGAGCCATTTAAGCCCTTATATCAGAGATTACAAGGGCATTCTGTGTTGCTCTCTCCCGGGAGCTTTATCTTGGCCATTGATGATATTATATGGCACTGGAGGCAGTTTGTGGGTGTGACTGCCAAGCTACTGGAAAACTGGGGAGCTGAGAGGAGGAGGCCCAGTCCTGATTTGAGCAAGCTTGGATACCTCAGTCACAGGTCCAACATACATGGTTTTTCTTCAGGCTTACTGTGAGGCTCATCTGACCTTGTGGAGAGCGGCCTTGACCATGGCTGCCATTGGGTTCTGGAAGTTTTTGGTAGCTAGGGTTCTTCTTTGGGTGGGGTAAAGACAGTTTTTAAAGGGAGTTTTCGCTCCCTGAAATACTTGGATTTTTGAAAAGCCAACAGAAGTGTAGAGTGATTCCTAGGCACATTTTCCTAATAGAGACCCAACTTTTGTTTTTCAAATTTTTATTAGTGAAACACCATGAGGTACAGTTGTAGACTTACAGATTTTGGTGCTTGGGTTTCAGTTATACAAATATCAAGTACCCATCCCTCCACCAGTGCCCATTCTCCACCAATGATCCTAGTATCCCTCCCACCCCTCCATCCCCCCCGCACCCTGCCTCTGTGACAGGGCATTCCCTTTTGTTCTCTCTCTCCTTTTGAGTGCTGTGGTTTGCAAAAGAGGCATTGGTTGGCAATCATGTTTGGTCTATAGTCTACTTTCAGCATGCATTTCCCATCCTGGAAGGATCCTCCAAACACCCTTTACTTGGTGCTCTCTTCTCTGAGCTGCCTTTTCCCCCAGCATGTGCAGCTGGCCTCCAAGCCATGGAGTGAAACTCCTGGTAGTTATCTCCACTATTCTTGGGCGTTAGTCTCCTATTTTATTACTTTATATTCTACAGGTGACAGCAATCCGTTTATGTCTGTCCCTCTCTTTCTGACTCATTTCACTTAGCATGATACTTTCCATGTAGTGCACTTGTATGTAAATTTCATGATTTCATATTTTCTAACAGCTGCATAGTACTCCATTGTGTAGATGTAGCAAAGTTTCTTTAACCAGTCATCTGTTCTCAGGCTTTTGGCTATTGTGAACAGTGCAGCAATGAACATAGAAGTGCAATGTCATTTCGACTATACTTTATTGCCTCTCCAGGATATATTCCGAGGAGTGGTATTGCTGGGTCAAATGGGAGCTCAATTTCTAATTTTTTGAGAATCATCCTTACTGTTTTCCAAAAGGACTTAACCAGTCAGAATTCCCATCAGCAGTGAAGGAGAGTCCCTTTATCCCCACATCTATGCCAACACTGGTTGCTTTTGTTCTTTTGGATGTAGGCCAATATCTGTAGTGTGAGATGATATCTCATTGTTGTTGTTTTCATCTGCATCTCCCTGATGATTAGTGTTGTAGAGCATTTTCTCATGTGCCTTTTCGCCATTCGAATTTCTTCTTTGAAAAAGTTTCTGCTCATTTCATCACCCCATTTTTGATGGGTTGGATGTTTTCTTCTTGTGGAGTTCAATGAGTACTTTGCATATCCTTGATATCAATCCCTTATTGGATGGTTATTGGAGACCCAACTTTTAAAGCAACTGTTACAGAGAGAAGATTCAATCAGCTTCCTCAAAAAGCAAGGGAAACTGATGGGTGAACAGTGGTGGTAAATTTTCTGTATTTGGGACATATCTCATCTGGGTGTGATCAGCTTCTCTGGGGCCTATGCCCCCTTAGGAGTACAGTTACCATACTTAGTGGCACTATGGAATACCTAATAAAAGTCTTTTACCTCCTAAAGAATAAAAAGTTGCTTTGTGTATTTTGTATTCTTCACAGAGTTCATCACACAGAACTCAAAATATCCTGGTCATGTAAAATATGTCTGTGGAGCATTCACATGCGTGTGTGTGTGCGTGTGTGTGTGTGTGTGTGTGTGTGTGCGTGCGTGAGAACGCACACATGCATGTTTCTGGACCACCCATCTCCCTTAGCTTAGTCAAGTGCAATAGTGCACACGGGTTTAACCACAGACCCAGCACACATTCTAACTTAAAACCAGGGACTGTCTAAAACATCTTCTCTAAACATGGGAGTTTGGATTCAGAAATGAGTATTTCAAATCTCTTGAGTTTACCCACTGATACATCTTAACTAGCATAGAGAGTCAATCTCACAAAGATCTGGAAAAGTGATTTTAGAAGATACAAGTGAGAAAATAACTAAATTTCTATAAAAGTGATTATGTGGGACTTTCTATCCATTTTTCTTGTATAGTTTCTCTAGTTCTTAAGCATGGCTGTGGCTGGTTCCAGAGGTATTCGGCTGCCGGGGCTCTGCTCAGGGTGGGGTGGGGAGGAAAACTCAACTCTCCTCCCTCCAAGGGGCCCCTGTGAGGACAGTCACACACGGCGGCACTTATTATCTAGTTCTTACTAGTTCTTAGTCTTGGAGAACCTGGAAGGCTACCAAGAGTGTCCTGCCCACACAGCAGAGTCTGGCAAACTCCCCGTGGCGTATTCGATATACCAAAACCCAGTAACAATGATGGGTCTCATTCCCCTGACTCTGAAAGAGCCTTGAATGTGACACTTTCTAAAATCTCAGGGCTAGGATGAAGGAGACGTTATTGGTGTCTGCTCAAGGAAATCAATGAACAATGCGATGACAGTGATACCGTGATACAGTGAATTTCTCTAGTTCAAATTTCCAGCCTTATGAGTTGACTGCTTAATTTGGCTCATGAACAACCATATGCTCTTCCTGCCACTTCATCACCAGGAATCTACTCATCAGATTCAAAAGGAGTAGTTTGTGTGTGTCTGTGTATGTGTATGTTTGTGTATGTATAATGCGTAGGTATGAGAAAAAGAGATCTCAAGATATCATTATTGTGTGTCCCTTAAGAATAACTGAATTAGCAACAAAAATCTAGATTTGTGCATTCATTAAGCCATTGTGATAAAAAAATTTCCCCAAACAGTTGATTTTTGAAATGATGTGAGACTGCCAAAATACTCCGTTGGTTGTGCCCAGGCCACTTTCGGTGAACAGAATATAATTCTGTCTGTTCTAATATAGTTACATCAATCTGTACGTGACATTTCCATGGTCCTGCTGAGCTCATCAAATAACATTTTCCTCTATACAAACTACTTTATAAATAATTGCATAAACTAAACATAATCTCTATTTCATTCTTGCTATATCCCTTTTCTGGTGTCTCCTGGGAACATATTTGAATGTTTGAAGTCTTCACGGTAAATACTTAAGAAGAATATTGCGTACTGCTGTAGATGAAATTTAACATTTTTCTTTCCACAAATGGAACCCAAGAGGAGCTATTTCCCCTACATTCTTTCTCAAATGGAACCACCAGTGCAGATGACCTAAATGACATAATTGTATGTGTGCTGTGTGCATATGTATATTTTGACTAACCATGGGAATACTATTCTGGTATTCCTTAGATTGATTAATTCTATGCCAAGATTTTGCCATCAGCTACAGATCTCTTGTCACAGGCTTTTCTGGTTGAGTGAAAAAAGCAAGACAGCGATGAATGTGCAGAGAGAACATGTGCTTCATGTTCACTGATGGGGAAAGGGTTTACCACCCCAATGTGACAATGTGAAGACAAAGCAAACACAGTCTCCACTTTCTTGATGTAGATGTTAGCTTTAGAAAATGTGTCTTCTGAAATTCAACCTCTTCTGCCCCGTCTCCAAAGAAAACATCAGAAATTCCAGCTCTGTTTCTATTATCTTACACATGAAATTCTGTTTTCATATTGGTGTTGCTTGTAATTTTCAATGTTCCTGAGAGTGAAGTAAAAGAAGGTTCTGGCAATCAGCCTAATTAGTAGTTGATGACAGGTATTTGTGGTGCATAGAGACCCAGGTAAAGAAATAGAAGACCAAAGCAGGTTCTTGGGTTGTTTTAATAGTATCTCCAGCATCACTTGCCCTCAGAGTTAATCATCTCCTCTCTGTTCTTTGTTCAGGATAACTCTATGAAACTAACATTTTAACACATCTGTGTTGACCACTTTGCTATGATTTCTTAAGCTGACAGGTATGTCTCATTGACTTTTGAACCTCTGTTAGGACAATAGGCTGGAGCGATAGCACAGCGGGTAGGGCGTTTGCCCTGCATGCGGCCGACCCGGGTTTGATTCCTTCGTTCCTCTCAGAGAGCCTGGCAAGCTACTGAGAGTATTATGCCCACACAGCAGAGCCTGGTAAACTCCCTGTGGCATATTCAATATGCCAAAACAGTAACAGCAAGTCTCAGAATGGAGATATTACTGCTGCCTGCTCAAGCAAGTCAATGAACAACGGGAAGACAGTTAGGACAATATTTATTGGGATTTGCAAGCACCACACACACACACACACACACACACACACACACACACACACATACACAGATATTCTAGAAAATTCTGATTCTTCAAGCCCTTCTTAGGTTGCACCTGCAACAGATCTTCAGTTAATCCTGGAGAACAACAAAAGGTTACAAGTTAATGAAATGTTCCATGGTAACAGCTGACCAGTTACACTATTTAAATTTTAAGATACACAATTTATAAGCATGTGACCTACCCACCTTTACTCCCTGGCATTCCTTATGGTCCTTTGAGTAAAGCCAGGACTGATCCCTGAGCACAGAGCCGGGAGTAAACTCTGAGTATTGCCAGATGTGGTCCCAAAACAAAAAACTAAATAAAAAGTAAAAATAAAAAAATTTAGGGGCTGGAGCAATAGCACAGGGGGTAGGGCGTTTGCCTTGCACGCAGCCGACCCAGGTTCAATTCCCAGCATTCCATATGGTCCCCCAAGCACCGCTAGGAGAGATTCCTGAGTGCATGAACCAGGAGTAACTCCTGTGCATCACCAGGTGTGACAAAAAAAAAAATTTAAAACTAAGGTTTTTTTTAAAGTGCTGAAGTCTTAAATCCATTTTGATTTGACTTTTGTGCATGGTGTTAGAAAGGGGTCTGAGTTCATTTCTCTGCAGTTTTTTTCCCACCAGATTTTTCCCCACCATATTTTGATAAGGCTTTCCTTGCTTCACTTTATATTTTTTACCTGTTTGTTGAATATTGACTTTCCATATATCTCAGGATGCATATCTGGGTTTGCAGTTCTATTCTATTGGCTTGAAAGTCTTTCGTTGTTCCATTATCATACTATTTTAATTATTATATTTTCATAGTAGAGTTCGAAATTGGGAAAAGAGAAACTCCCCTCACCTTTTTCTCTGGGACTGCTTTGGCTATTTGGAGGGGTTTATTATTCTCTATAAATTTCGGCAGTGTTTGACCTATGTCTAAAAAAATTGGGGACATTTTCTTTCTTTTTCATTTTTAAAAGAAATTTAAAATTTTTTATTGAATATCTATAACAGACCATTACAAAGCTGTTCATGATTGAATTTCAGTCATATAATAATCCAATATCCATCCCTCCGTCAGTTTATATTTCATTTCCCATCATCAATAGCCTCCATTTCCTTCCCACCATCATCCAACACCCTTGCTTCCCTGTACCACCACCAACAACAACCTGCCTCTGTGGAAGGCACTTTTCTTCTTTCTCTCTCTCCTTTTGTGCATTATGCTTTGCAATACAGGTACTAAGAGGTCATTGTGTTCGTTCATCAGGACACCAGAGGGCAGTCATCTTGGTCTTGTAGTTGGCGAAGGACAGGCGGGCATTTCAAATGCTTTCCCCAGCTTCTGCCACATCTACCAGCACTGCTGCTCTTCTCTCTTTGAGGTCTTCCTTTATTGCATCTCTGCACTGCTTTGCGAGCTCGGACATTTGCTTGTGGTTGCCTGAGGCATGTGCCAAGTCACGTTGGCAAATGAGCTCAAGAGTTTTCAAAGTTTTTTTCCCACCCAGATTTTTCCCCACCATATTTTGATAAGGCTTTCAGTCATACAATAATCCAATATCCGTCCCTAATCGAGTCATCTTTTTGTGGCTATCTCTCTCTTGGTGTTCCTCACACAACCATGGAGGTGCTGAACCAGTCAATCGTATTCCTCATCAATGTTGTCAACGACGGCATCTTCCCATGTTGCTGCAATAGTGCCAAAGAGCTCCCAGTTGGTGGTCATTCTGGGAGTTCTCTTCTTAAACTTTGCAGCCCTTTCTCCCCACTCTGTGAAGTAGAATTTTGCACAAAGGAGATAGTGGTCAGATCCCATTTGGAATTTTGAGACAACAGCGAAATCTGTCAGGCAAATCCGTTGATATAATATGATCCGGAGTTTCGACCTCCATCAGTGGTCAAGAATCAGGGATGCTGTCTCACTTGCCAAAGCGTTGAAAATCAGATTGACTGGACATGTAATGAGATTTGGGGATGACTTCTGGACTAGAGCTGTTACCGACTGGATTCCATGGGATGTCAAAAGACCATGTGGCTGCCTACCTACAAGATGGTCAGATTTCTTCGTCAAGACCCTGAAAGATCGGTTTGAGGCTCTTCATGTTCCTAGAATGAACAGGCGCCATTGGGCTATACTAGCACGCGACAGGGACAAATGGAGGCGTTACTGGCACCCACTCAAGCAAATCGATGAATAACAGGAAGTCAAGTGAAGTGATCAAGTGTTTGTTCATAGTATTCAGTATTTTTATGGGGAAAGTAAGGCTGGAGTAGCTTTTCTATCTGGGTGGCAGCACTGGGGTGTGGATGTGATTGCCGAAGCTTTCAGAAGTAGAGGGAAGTAGGGGGTAGTAGCCCATCCCAATCCCAAGAAAGCCTGGGGATTTCAGTCACAAAACCTGCATGCCTGAGTTTTCAGCAGATTATATCTCTGCTGAAGGTCTACCTCTAGATGGTGGAGTCTGGCCAGGGACATAGCGGTGATTTTGGATTGTGAAAGTAAGTGGCTGCTGGGAGCTCTGCTTGTGGGCAACAGACTGATCCCCCCACCCCAATTTCCCCTGGTCTGCTCAGCCTTGAGCAGATTTGAGATTAACTGGGCTTTTGATCTCTTTTGAGATTTACTCATGGCTCTCTGAAGCAAGACTGGTAGAAGAGCTTACATGGTGGTGCTGAAGTTTGTCCATGGGGGTGACTGCCAGTGCTTCCAGGAGTATAAGGAAGTGGGGAGAGGTAGCCCATCCCAACTCCAATAAAGCCTGGAGATTTCAGTCACAAAACCTGAGTACCAAATTTTCAACAGAATAATATCTCAGGGAGGTCTGTCCTGAGATGGTGGAGTCTGGCTGGGGGCATGGTGGTGATTTTGAATTTGGGGAGCAAGCATCTGCCAGGGGTTCTGTGTGGGTGGGCACAAGGCTGATTCACGCCTGATATACCCTGACTTGTTCAGCCTTGTGCAGATCCGAGATTAACTGTGGCTTTTGATCTCTTTCAAGATTTATTTATGGGTCTCTGAAGCAAAGTCAATAAATAAGTTTGAATACCTGAGCTGGAGGTAATTTGTGGGCATGGCTCCCACATATCTAACTTTTGGCTATTTGATTTCTTGGGAAACTTGATCCTGACTTCTTGGGGTACAGCCAGAGGCACGGCACAGCGGCAATTTTGGGAGTATCAGGAAGCCTAAAGTCACCATCAGGCTACTGATGCACTCACCCCTGGGTACAGGTTGACTTGCTGGCAGCACCACACTCCCATCATGAGCATTTTTATAGATACTACATTGAATTTGTATAATGCTTTAGGCAAAGTGATCATTTTGACAGTATTAATCCTTCCAATCTATAATTAAAGTATTTTTGAGTCCGTTTTAATTTTCTTTTGTAGTGTTTCATAGTTTTCTTTGTGAAAGTCTTTTTAAAGCTGATTTGGTACTTGGTGTTCTCTGGCACAATTGTGTATACAAGTGGCTGATAAAGTTCTAGCAATTTCCCAGTTGAGGATGATAGTGATGATGATGACAAAGATGATGATACTGATGATAACATAGGTCTGGAGACCACACTTTGAGAACTGGCAAAGACAGTAAGTTTAATAAGCTTAATGATTTAGGTTCAATTTTATTAGTTGCTATTTCATACAACTAGATGTCTGGGCCTGAGATTGGGAAGAGAATCACAACAGCCCTATTACCTTCTAAGTGCTGTTTAATCTTTTTAAGTGTCCATTTTCTGAGACAGGTAAGAAAAATTTGGGTTATTGGGAGTAGTGAGGTTTGGATCATGGGCACTGGTAGTACTTGTAACACTGAACTTGCAGCCTATCAGGAAACTTTGCCCTTATTGTTTTAGCAGAGCAGCCTTAGAGGGCTCTGCTAAAAGCTCTAGTATCTCTCCAATCTCAATATTGCGTTCAAGTTTCCTATGGGATGTGGCTAAGAGTTTATTCAATAGCCAGTCCTGCTTCACGGCATTAATTGTGTTGAGTTTGCACTGAACACACCATTTATACTTCTCATTTCTAACTGCATTGCTACATTATTGATTTGGTTTTTGGTTCTATCTCCTATAATTTATCTTTTGTTCAAGTATTATTTTAAGAATTGAGTCATTTTTGCCACTTATTCTCTGACTTTTTGGGTAAATTAATAATTTGTATGCTATTTCAGTGTTTGATTTCAAATTATCCTATATCCCTTTCATACAAAGTATGTCAAAGGATTGGCTATCTACAATCAGTTGAAAAGTAGGCATATTTATAACTGTAAGAAAAAAAGAGACCAAAAAGTGTTTTAAATGAAAATAATTTAAAGACCAAACAATAGATTCATTAAGTTAATAAACAATAGATTCATTAAGCTCTCTCTGCAGCAATTAAATGACATTTACTGAATGTTTTAGATTAAGAGAAAATATTAAAACTTGTTCTATAACAAAATAATACACACATACAGGAACCCAAATCGTGTTCCCAACTGTAGACAAACAGCACAAATACACAAAAAGAGGTTAAAAAATAACAAAATTTGCTGTAACTGTGTAGAAGAATTAAGTATAGCCCTTATTCCCCCACGTTCTTCTTATTTTTATATTTTGTGTAAAATAGATTAGTCAATTTTCCCAAATAAATGACAGGATTTAAAGTAAGAATTATTCATTTCCAAAATCCAGAATATTCCCATACCAATTTAAGAATAATCTTTTGTTCCTGTAATGCTAAAGTCAGTAGTAACACTTTAAAAGGCATTAATGTGAAAAATAAATAAATAATGATGAAATCTAGACATCACCTAAATACAGATATATATGATTAGCAGGGTTGGACCCCTGAGCTCTACCAGTAGTGATCCCTGAATGCAGAGCAGGAGTAAACCCTGAATACAGCTGGAAATGGCTCCTGCACCAAAAAAAAAAAAAAGATTAAATAAATATAAAAAAGTTATACGGGATAGGCTAAATAATTAGTTTAAAGAGCTGAGTAACTATGTGCTTTGCAAACAAGAGGCCCAGGGTTGATCCCTGGCACCATATGGTCCCCTGAACATAGAATAGGGAGTAACTCCCAAGCGCTTCCAGGTATGCCAATGCCCAAGGGAAAGAAAAGAAAGAGGTAGGTAGAGAGGACTTCGTTCAAAGCCATTGTTTGACAAACCTTTAGAAATTGCCTGTCCTACCTGCAGCACATGAGACTCACAGTGGAACTCACACTCAGAGCTGAAGGCGGTTGTGAGCTTAGACTCCTTCCTCTCTTGGCAGAGTGCACAGACGCAGTCTGTGACCTGTGCACTGCACCTGGCCACCCTGCTAGGCAGCAGCAGAAGCAAGACAGCCTGAGAGAGGTAGCATGCCTTTCCTCGGGTGCTCACTCTCCACTCCTCCAACTCCTTTCCTCACACTCTGTATCACTTGGATTTCTTTCTACCTTTCCTCCCTATTTTGAGGCCTTGGGTGCTGAAAGGGACATGGACTTCCTATAACTTACCCTTTCTTGTATGGGAGCATCTTTGCTTCAGATTTTGCCAAGAGGTTTACAGGCAGAATTGGGATGTATTCACAATGAAGACGATTTACCCTAAAAATAGTAGCGTATATTGTAGCCAATTGGCATTAAATGCAAAATTACGTCTCGTCACTTATCACACAGCCTTTCCATACTTATCATTTGATGCGAGCCTTGAACCCATTGTCTGTCTTATTAACGCACACATATGACTTTTAATGATGTTTTCTCTCTATTCTACTTCTGCTATTAGAGCAAGTAACTGCTTTGGCGCAAGAGCATATCTTTTCTTTCAGACCCTTAAAAAACTGAAAAGATCAAGTGATATTGAGCAAATCATTTCCTGGATGAATGTCACCAGCCATTCAGATAACCTCATTCTTAAAGTTCCTAATATGTTTGACCAGCATCTCAGAGCTCAGAATTCTTTCTCTAGTCCCATCAACTCCCTCCCATTTTGATTGCAGTAGCTCCCTCTTTTCTAGTCCTGAAGCTCACAAAAAAATTGTTATTTTCCTCAAATAAACACTCAAATACATATTTTATATTATCCTTATTTCAAAACAAAGTTTTTTAAAATTTTATTTTATTTTTCAAAAGTTGTTCACAATAATTTGTTGCATTTAATATTTCAACACCAATCCCATCACCATTACACCTACCCACCACCATATTTTGAATGCTTCCACACCAACCCCAAACCCTGCTCCCAAAGCAGGACCTAAATAATTTATTTTGTATTGCTTGTTATGAATAATCCACTAAAAATTATCCCAAAAATTTTCTTAGAGAAAAGTGTGTCAAGATTGTTGCATCTCTGCTGAAAGTAGACTATAGACCAAACATGATTGCCACTCAATGCCTCTTTTGCAAACCTCAGCACCCAAAAGGATAGAGAGAACAAAAGGGAATGCCCTGTCACAGAGGCGGGATGGGATGGGGGGTTGGGGGGAAGGGATACTGGGATCATTGGTGGTGGAGAATGGTCACTGGTGGAGTGATGGGTTCTCGATCATTGCATAACTGAAAACCAAGCACAAAAACTTGTAAGTCTACAACTGTACCTCATGGTGTTTCACTAATAAAAATTTTTAAAAAAAAGATTATTGCATCTAATCATGGAGCCAGTAAGCCCTTATATAAAAAATTACTAGCATATGAGACATAGTGCAGACACATTTGGACCAAGAATTCTAAAATTTTAAATATGGATATATAGCTGAAGTTAATTTGATTTTTTTTTTGTTTTTAACTGAATGGTGACTTTGAGTTCCAGAAGCATCTCTGCAGCATATTGTTTCATGAGTTGTATCATAGCCATTAATGAGCATATATGGCACCAGAGGCAGTTAATGGGTGTGACTACCAGGCTACCAGAAGAACAGGGAGATGGGGAGAGGCCGTCTGTTCCCAACGTTGTGCAAGCCTGGAGATTCCAGTCACAAGTTCTGCATACCTGGGTTTTCAGCAGATTAACTCATGAATTAGGCTCATCCAACACTATAGAAAATGGTCATGAGCATTGCAGCGTGTGAGTTCTGGAGGTTTTTGGCTGCTGGGGCTCAGTTGGGGTGGGGAGGAGAATTCATCCATCCCCTTCTGGGTTGCCCCAGATGAAATCACCTAGTGAAGATCTGGAGGCATCTCTATGGTGTATAGTCTCAAAACAAAGTTTTTTTTTTATATTGACGTTTAAGAACTTAATACCCCCAGTATAATTACATGAAAGTAGAAGCAAAAGACAAAGAAAAGACAGAAGACAAAGACAAAGAAAAGTGGGGACAGTTTCATTCACATATTGGAAGACAAAAGTCAAATTTTTATAAATAGGATTGGTAACTTTGACACTATCCCTACAAGTCTCATTATGAAACAATATAGGCTTGGTGGTCCTATCGCATGAAGTGAAGTTTATTCCTATAAACAAAAGATTTTGTTTATAGGAATCTCAGTCCTGTCACTGATGGGTTTTGAAGCCGAATCTGTAAGATCAGTCCAGGAAAGGGTGGGGGTAGTAACTTGGGTCTATATGATTAAAAGTATCTTAAAACCCACAACTGAGGGAGATTTTCTTCATGTTTTGATGAACAAAAAAAAAAAAACCAAGAAATAATCACAGAGTACATAGCATTTTTCTAAAAACTAAATGTTTTCAATATTTTATTTAAAATTGTTTTCTTTAATTTTTTAAACATAAAAAGGTATATATCAGACCTGCAAACATTATAAATATGTAGATGCAATAAAATCACAAGTTTTACTCAGGCACTTTTCTCTAGTTAAGAGAAGGAAAAAAAACTCTGAATTACGAGGTTACCAAAGGTTAACAAAGAAAAAGTGGGAGAGGAGGTCATCCAGTAGTCATGAATCTGAGGTTTATTCAACAATGATTTTGTTATATCAGATGGTCAAAAACATTATATTGAAGCCTGGAAATTCTCAGAATCTCTTACTCATATGCATAGAGGAAGTGAGTTGGTAAGATATGGGGATGGCAAAGGAGAACACTGGCTTAGTCGGGTCTTTTGGTACTACAGGAAACAATTCCATGCAAAAATATGAAAACATTATCTCACAAACTCTTCAGGAGAATTTTCTACAGGAGAATTGAATAACAATGCTACAACAGCAGGAGAGGAGAAACAGCTGGAGCTACAAATATTGAATGAAGAACTCAACTTATGAAGAAATTTGCTCCATCTCTCCCCCCCCTCCCCGCCCCCCCCCCCCACTTTCAACATTTCACACAAGTTGGCTTTCTCTACATGGCAACAAGCAAGTCCATAACGTTGTTAGAGAATATTTGAATCTTTTTCTCTGAGATTTTTTTAACCCCAGGAAAGAACACCAATCTCCATCATTAGGTCAGGTGTTCACTATCAAACCAATGAACCAGAGGTGTGTTATAGAAGAGTACTACGACTTAGTGTTCATTAGGGGCCTTAGACAGTGAGTCAGGCTCTATAAATGAAGTAAGCAAAAACTTTTAAACTCTTGCTTCCACCATAGGGCTGGGAGGTGAATACAGCTTACTTCTTGAAAAGAGTGGGTGGGTGAGGCAGAGTTTGACAGATAAGAAAGACAGTAACTTTCCATCTATCATCACAGCTACTAACTTGTAGGGATTGTATAGAAGTGAGGCATTACGGGACTAACAGCCCTGGGTTTCAGACTACTGTAGTGCAATTTGTTTGCTAATAGAATTCTTCCCAATTTTCCCTTCCTCAGGATAGAGAAAAGGTCTCTGAATCATGAAGAGAACAGAGATGGGGAGGGGGGCGGTCACAACATCATCCATGATAAAAAGTTCAGGGTAAAGACTTGAAAGGCTCAAGGAAAGATTTTTTTTTCTCAAGAAATAAATAATGCACATCAGGTCAAAATTTTAAAATGAATGTCTAGGTCACTTCTATATATTATAGAGATAGCATAAATGTGCATATAAAATATATCATATGTGATATCATTTTAAAATAATGTTCTACGTGATGAATTTTATGTATTTAAACCCCCCCCCCAAAGTTTAATAATCTTTAATAGTTCTCAGTCCGCCTTGGGTTCATGGTTTCTCTGTGACCATAAGCAGCTTTACTCTTGCATCACCCCATTTTGCAAAATAAGAACGGTAGCTTTAGTTACTTACTTGTGACAAAATGTGTCCATATTCAGGGCCAGGCATGGTGCGCAGTGCGATAGAGGCAGATAGAGGCAGTGCGGAGCAGTGAGAACCATCTGCATCCCAGCAGAGTTTGAATTCTTAGCTATTATTGTGCATGTGATTTTTTTCTTTCTTTTTTCAGTGCCAGAGATCTAACTTGAGGCCTCTCACATACACAGCAGGTGCTCTACCACTGAGTCATCTTCCCAGTCCCTGTAGATGTGATATTGAAAAAGAAAAAGTTCAGTGAACCCTAAACATTCAAGTGGATGAAAGTACCTTACGCATTAAGAGGGCAGATTCTTACAGAAGTGAACTCCAGGCTTGTCCTGTTCTGAGTAACAGCAATGCACCTTTCCTCCTCAGATGAAACTTCCAGGCTCATAGAGAGCAATTCAAATCAGGGCTGAAGGACTAGATAGGAACTTTCATTCTCTCTATATCTTTTTCTGTCTCAGTTTCCCGAAGCACAAGTTACACCAAAAATTGGGTTGTTCTTACCTGGCAACAAAATACCTTAAAACGGCAGTTGTGTTTAATTCTTTGGTAAACTATAATAAATAAATTCTTTCGTATAATGGAGAGTGAGTTCTTTGTCCTTTGAATTCAAGATCCTAACAACCACCACCTCCACCACTACAAATAAAAACAGAATGATCCTTACAAACAAACAAAAATAGAATTTTCAGGAAGACTGCTTGAGAAAACATGGATGCATGGAAGTGTGAAATGAAATCATAAGTACCAGATTAAAAAATGCATAAAATATAGGTCTTGGCGGTCCGGCTTCCTTGCGGAAGGAATGTGTGCTTCCTCACATCAAGTTGCAAAATCCAGCCTAGACTGCTGGCTATCCAGGTCTCTGATCCTCAGGAAAAACAGAGCCAGGAGAAGATGGTGAGGTGCCATCGGACACACCGACCCCAGAACTCAATGCATGGCTTCAGGATTTAGGAACTCAATCACCGAGTATGAGTGAGCCGGGAAGCAGCCAGCCAGAGTGGAATGTCTCTGACCCTTCACACTGTGAAAAAGTTTCGAGTGTGCATTTGTGCCCTCAGCCACTAGGGGATGCCAAGGCAAGCAGGATGGCCTCCAAGGGTAATCAGAATGAAGAGAGCAACCTCACTCTGATGAATCCCTCCCCGGGGAAGTTTCACACAGTCTGTTATTCTCAGTCTACAGACACAAACCCCAACATTGGGGCAGACCCTTGAATGTGGGAGAGGAGCACTGTTTACAGCGAGTCCTTCACACCGAAAGGCCCACAAGCAAAGTCACCATGGATTGACCCTGTTGAAGAGTAAGGAATGTGGGGGAGCTTTCCCATGTTCCCAGGACTGTGACGTTCCCTTAGAAACCCACAGTGGACAGAATCCCCAAGAGTATCAGCAGCAAGGGCGTGGTTTGAATCCGGCATCACCCCAATGTGATGACATGAACATCCACACAGGAGGGAAACCACATACATGTAAGGACTGTGCGAAGGCCTTCACTCGACCCTCAGACCTCTTAAAACATTGTAGAATCCATACTGGAAAGAAAGCATATGTGTGTGAGCAATGCGGGAAGGTCTTTGGTTACTCCTCACACCTTTCTAGACACAGGAAAATTCATACTGGAGAGAAACCTCATAAATATAAGGCACGTGGAAAGGCCTTCACTCGATCCTCAACCCTTACTGGGCATATGAAAACTCATACTGAAGAGAGGCCTTTTATATGTAAGGAGTGGGGGAAGGCCTTTAGTTATTCCTCAGTCCTTAGTCGGCATATGAGAATTCACAATAGAGAGAAGCCTTATGGATGTAAGGTATGTGGAAAGGCCTTTGTTAATTCCTCAACACTTACCTGCCATATGAGAATTCACACTGGAGAGAGACCATATGTTTGTAGAAATGTGGGAAGGCCTTTGTTGAATCCTCAGGCCTTACTCAACATATGAAAATTCACAATGGAGAGAAGCATAATGGATGTAAGGTATGTGGAAAGGCCTTTGTTGTATCCTCAAGCCTTATCTGCCATATGAGAATTCACACTGGAGAGAGACCATATGTTTGTAAGGAATGTGGGAAGGCCTTTGTTGTATCCTCAGGCCTTACTCGACATATGAGAATTCACAATGGAGAGAAACCTTATGGATGTAAGGTATGTGGAAAGGCCTTTGTTTCTTCCTCAAGCCTCAATATGCATATGAGAATTCACAATGGAGAACGGCCTTATGGATGTAAGGTATGTGGAAAGGCCTTTGTGGAATCCTCAACCCTCATTCGCCATATGCGACAGCACACTGGAGAGAGACCTTATGTTTGTAAGGAGTGTGGGAAGGCCTTTGTTTCTTCCTCAACCCTTACTCATCATGTGAGAGTTCACACTGGAGAGAAACCATTTGTTTGTAAGGAATGTGGGAGGGCTTTCCGTTAGGCCTCCAGCCTAATTGTACATAGGGCAGTTCACACTGGGGTGAAACCTTATATATATCAAGAATGTGGGAAGGCCTTTGTGTTTCCTTCTGGTCTTAGGAAACATCATAAAATTCATAGTAGATAACCTAATAACAATTTTTAATGTCAAAACAGGCCCTTTTCAGAAAGTCTGTTTTCTTTGTAACATGGGATGCTGTGCTACAAAAGTGCAGCCAGGGAGGTAATAATCCTGGCTATGTGTAATAAACTTTCAGTGATGTCAGTCTATAAGGGAAAGTCTATGCCAGGGTCCCCGAATTTGAACTTGATGTGTATGTTAACAGGTACTTTTCAGATTTCTGGTGAAAGCTAAGAGGAATATGGATAAAAATGCAAAAAAAAAACTGCTTTTCTCAGGGCTGTCAAGGTCAAGAGTGGCCAAGATTAATACCAGGAATTTTGCTGCATGGCTTGGAGGTCAGCCAGACATGCTAGGGAAAAAGGCAGCCCAGATAGAGAAGGGAGCACCAAATAAAGAGTGTTGCGAGGATCCTCCCAGGATGGGAGAAGCATGCTGAAAGTAGACTATAGACCAAACATGATTGGCACTCATTGCCTCTTTTGCAAACCACAAAACCCAAAATGAGAAAGAGAACAAAGGGGAATGTCCTGCCACAGAGGCAGGGTGGGATGAGGGCGTGGGGGAGTGGGAGGGATACAGGGATCCATGGTGGTGGGAAATGGGCACTGGTTGAGGGATGGGTATTTGGTCATTGTATATTTGAAACCCAAGCACAAAACTTTGTAAGTCTACAACTGTACCTCATGGTGTCTCACTAATTAAAAGTTTAAAAAAAGGAATTTGAATAAAAAGGCAAAATAAAATAAAAAAATAATAAAAAAATAAAATAAAATAAAAAATGCATAAAATATAAAGATTTGGGGGGGCTGTTTAAAGATTATTAGGTTTTAAAGAATAACTTACATTACTTGGGCTGGAGCGATAGCACAGCGGGTAGGGCGTACGCCTTACAAGCAGCCAACATGGCCAACCCGAGTTCGATTCCTCCGCCCCTCTCGGAGAGCCCGGCAAGCTACTGAGAGTATTGGATATGCCAGACACAGTAACAACAAAGTCTCCAATGGAGACGTTACTGGGCCCGCTCGAGCAAATCGACGATCAACGGGAGGGCCTTTACCTTTTTTACATTACTTATGATGGTACTTACATTACTTATGACCCAATGATCTCAGCGGATTAAACAATAGTGGATTGTGCTTTGCTTGTGCTTTGTACACACCCCAAGTAGGCAGGCTGTCCCAATACCTGAGGGACCCAGTCTGATGAAGGTTCCATTCTGCTTCTGTTTTTCAGGAGTCAGAAGTTGGAGAAAGGGGCACGATGAATCCTGCATTACATCCTCCAGCTTCTACCTGGAAATGACAAGTAATTTTTGCTCACATTTTTTCATTAAAGCTAGGTACATGCTTAACAGAATTGAGATGAGAAATTTCCATACTATTCTCATAATGATACTACTAAAGCTCTTCCATTTTCACTTCTTTTCCTGAACGTCAGAGTCGACTTGTAAAAAGTAATAAATAACATGCTAAATGTGAAATACCAACCGTCACCATTCTATTGTTCTCTGTCCTCAGATTCAGCCTTTACTGGGTATTATTGTGATCTTCTGGGTTTGGCAGTACACTAAACAAGGGGGCTTGAGAGTTGTTTACTGTCACCATTGCCAGTCCTGTGCTGGTTAAAATTCTATGATAGTTGATGGAAAGTACTCTTCATAAAGCCAGGTACATTTTTTTAGATATCTAAGAAAATTTTATTTTTTTGTTTGTTGGGGTGAGGGCACAACTGGCAATGCTCAGGAGTTACTCCTAGTTCTGCACTCAGGGACTACTCCTGGAGTAATGAGATGCCAGGGATCAAACCCAGGTCAGTAACATGCAAGGCAAACACCCTAAGGCCAGGTACATTTAAAAAAAACCTTTATTACATTCCATTATTACACTTAACACTAAAATTCAGTATGTGAAAAAATTAGCTACACTTCTGAAGTACCATAATGGTTAGGAAAAGACTCACAAATCTTGGGACTTGGGCGATAGGCTGGCGGGGAGAGCATTTTCCTAGCCCTCGGCCAACCTGGGTTCGATTCCCAGTATCCCATAAGGTCCCCTGAGCATCTCCAGGAGTGATTCCAGCACGCAGAGCCAGAAGTGACCCTGAGCATTGCTGGGTGTGACCCAAAAATAAATAAATACATAAGCATTTGAAAAAAGACAAATCTCAAGATGCTTTTTAGACAAAGGAAGGAAGGAAGGAAGGAAGGAAGGAAGGAAGGAAGGAAGGAAGGAAGGAAGGAAGGAAGGAGTTAGGGTTCCTAATTAACTCCAAAGAGCTGAGTAAACTTCTGTCAGAGCTATGTTTATTTCCTTTTCTTTCCCTCCTTCTCTATTATTCCCTCCATCCTCTTCCTTTCTTTCTCTTCTATTCTCCTTTTTTCTCTTTCCTTCTAATTTCTCTCAGTTCCATAGTTATTTCTTGGAGAAAGTTAACCAGAGGAGGGAAAATTCAGCAACAAATATTTGACACCTGAATCCTCTAGGTCTGGTTCCACAACATGTGAGAAAAGGTTATTATCTCTTTAGTGAACAGATGTTTAATATTTAAAAGTTAATGAATGAAACTTCATTATGTTCAGAATAAATATGTTTCCCAAAGTTCTAGTTCATTAGGTTTCTCTAAGAAAAATGGATATGTCACTGAAATTAGATAATCACAAAATTGTGGGGGACATATTGCTTAACTGCTTTATGAAGAAGTGTAAGTAAGCTCTGGAGCAAATTTCAAGATTTTTTAATTCTCAAGAATAGAATATATTTTTTTAAAAATATTCCTTCCTAGGTTTAAATACAAAAGTAATGATAGGAATTAATATTACTAATCTGTAAGTGTACTGTTTGACACAGTTGTCTATTTTAGCTTTTTTCAAACTGTGAGGATGGTCAAAATGTGTATTTTTGAGGTTTTCACTACTATTTTAAGCAACAGAAAAGATACATTCATTAACATTCAAATTTCTGGACACCATGCTAGTGCTTAGAACTTTTCACAGATACCCTAGTTTGTCTATTTCTCTCTCTGGATTTTGCAGTAAGTTGGAAGTGTGTGTGTGTGTGTGTGTGTGTGTGTGTGTGTGTGTGGTAATGTGACTTATATTGACTTAATAACTGCAAAATTTATACTGTTTTGACTTAATAAGCTGCAAAATTTATACTGCCCACATGCTGAAAAAGCTGACCAGGTGGTACCTGGTGCCTGAGAGTCCATTTCATGAGTAGAGTGTCAGTAAGAAAGTTGGTCCATTAGTTTACATGATCTAGGAGTGTTTCATTTGTTTGTTTTTGTTTGGGGGCCACATCTGGTGATGCTCCAGAGGTTACTCCAGGATCCGCACTCAGGAATTATTTCTGGAGGAGTCTGGGGGACCATATGAGATGCCGGGGATATAACTTGGGTCAACCACTCGTGTGGCAAGCATCCTACCTGCTATATTATCTCTCCAGGCTCGTAAGGATTGCTTTAATTCTAGCAACATGGATCCTCTTCTAGCAGTTTCCTGTGATGTAAAGTGCCTGTGATCAATAATAGACTACACTGCTCTAACAAAAAATAATACATGGGAATTCTTCCCCTTTTACAAAAAGTCCATGAGCAGCTCTACCATTCTGTCATGAACTTAGTTAAGAATAAGGCAATAACTCAAATTATTCTTAAAGGTAATGGATGATGATAGCTCCTATATGAAATTTAGGGGCAGAGACTTTAACAAGGAAAGCCCACCTGCACTCACATTTCTTTTGTCCCCTTTTGGTCCATGATTATTGTCAGAACCAAAGGAAATCTGGAAAATATAATCAAAACTTGGCAAATGTGCTAAGCTGCATTTTGGGATATTCCATTACTAAAAGGAAGAAAAGGAAACTACATACTGGGAAGAGTATATCTTCTCCAAAATGTCACTCAAAAATGAGGAGACCAATTTACACAAAATCAGGGTACCTCTAGGAGATAGTAATTACTATAAAGGGCTTAAATTGGTAGCCCATATAGGAGAAAGGCTAAACAATATGATTTATTTAAACTGTCTTTTTGTTAACATGTCTAATAATAATACATTTTAACAAAGATCTATTAACCTGGTGCAGCTTCTGATATGATGCATTGAGAAAGACATATCACCTTTTGCTCTACACCCAAAATACACATCAATAGTCATCAATCTAACAAATGGAAAATATTACACAAATCAAAAACGAGGCACATTTTACAGAACAACTGATCAATACTCCTCAAAACTGTTAACATCATGTAAAATAAGCAATGGCCGAGAAACTGACAAGACTGGAATGAATGAAGCATAATAAAATGTACTGTGGGAATCATAAAATGATATCCATGGGGAAAAAATCCCTGGGAAAAAGAAAATGATGTATGTTGATTAATTATTAATTTGACATTAACTTGCTGGGTTTGATAACTGGCCTATGAATATAAGATTTTCATATAAAATTTGTTGAGTATATAAGAACATATTATATCACCTTATGTAAAGCTTACATACCTACTTGTATATAAAACTAAAATTTTCAAAATTAAACATTTGTAAAAGTCAGCATATTTTATCTAAAAAATATGTAGAAGCAATAAGTCAGAGACCCTGTACCCAAAAAGAATATCTGTCCCTTCTTCCCTGTACTCTTCTAAAAGCCATTTACACTGATGCTTTTATTCACTTTTCAAACCTGCAGCCTGAATGAATCCATTTCCAATAAGTGTATAATGGAGTCATTACCCTTCCTGGAACACAGCAGTCTTCCAGTTGCCAGAGGGATTGAACTCACACTCTTTGCATAGGTCTCTAGTGGTCTAGTCCACATCTTCCTTTCCATTCTCAACTAGAGAGGAGACTTAAACAGACATTTACACTCCTCTCCAGACCCTCAAAATGACTTCTGGTATGTTTACAAATATCCATTTAGTTCCTGAACTTGATTTCTCACTTACTACTCTGAATATATAGAATACTTTCCAGAGCTCCACACCATCCTCTTAATAACAACAGTGAGTGAAGGATAATTTCCTTTATTCTTGTTAGATGGTGTCCTTTTAACTAGAACTAAGAAAATAGTGCAGTAGGTTCGAGTATATGGTTTGCCTACAGACTTTTGCATTGCATAGTTCTCCAAGCACCATTTGGTGTAACCATGAAATTAAAAAATGGAAATAAGATGGGTAAAATTATATCTTCAGCAACATTATGCCTAAAAAATAAATAACCTGATAAATGTGTACTCAAAGCCTTTTATGCCAATATATAATTAAAAATTATGATTAAAGGCCTGTGCCCCAGGTGTCCTCTTGGACCCTGAGCCACCTGACTTCCCTGAGCGCCATCCTGCCTGCCCCAACACCATCCTCCAGCTCTGCTCCCAGTTTTCTCCCTCTCCCAGGTTTGTGCCCCATAGGGGCGTGGCCTCAGCAGAAGTGGGCGTGGCCTATTTTGGAACCTGAAGCCGCACTTATTTTTCCCTTTCCTGGCACTCTGCACTCACATCTTCATTTCCATCACATAATTCTGTGGAGAATATCCTTGACATCTCAAACACATTAGGCCAATTATCTAGTAGCGTATTCCAATACTGGCGTCACAAGAAACTCTATAAATCCAATATAAAAGAACACATCCTCTGAAGCTTCAGTAGAGATCTCTCCTAAGCCACTGAGGAGGACCTGAGAGGAAGGTGAAACTCTAGAAGTGAGAAAAGAATCCTTTCTCACAACTAGAGGGGAATACTGATAGTGAACTGGAAGTTTCCACCACCCTACTACTACAAAAACATAAAAAAATGAATATCCCCACCACGAATAGAAGATAAAGAAAATAATCTAGACAATTTAACAAGAATTACCCACAAATACTATCTCTCCGAAAAAGAATTCAGAGATGAAATGTTGAAGATGTTCAATGAACTCAAAGAAACAGCTCAACAGACATCCAGCAAAATAAAGGAGGACATGAAAGAAAGAATGGAATGGACAGCCGAGAAAATACAGGGGAAAAATGAGATCAGAAATACAAAAAGCTACAAAAAGAAGTGTCATGAATAAAGGATTCTGTAGATATAATTAAAAACTCAGTGGGTGTCCTCAATACAGAATGACTACAGCCAAAGAAAGAATCAGCGAGCTTGAAGATGAGCTGCAGGAAGCTTTCAGGCAATAACAAATAATGGGAGAAGACCTCAAAATAGCTCTTAGGCAATTCAGAGACCAAAGGGATGATTTCAAGAGGAAAAACATTAGAATTATCAGAGTACCAGAAGAACAGGGAGACAATCCCAATAAAAAAGCCACAGTTAAAAATATCACTGCTGAAAAGTTTCCAGAGCTGGAGAATGCAGGCATCCAGATACAAGGAGCCTAAAGAGTGCCAACTAAAAGACACCATAGTAAAAAGTCTCCAAGACATATCATAGTCAGAATGATGAATGCCACAGATAGAAACACAATACTGCAAGCAGTAAGGTCAAAGAAGGAAATAATATACAAAGGAGCATCCCTAAGATTCACAGCAGACCTATCAGAGGAAACCCTCCAAGCCCAAAGACAATGGTGGGATATAGGAAAAAACTCAATGAAATGAACACCTCACCAAGAATACTTTATCCGGCTAAGCTCTCACTCAAACAGGAAGGAACGATACACTTTTTCACAGATAAACAGCAGCTCATGAACTTCATATACTCAAAACCAAACTTAAAAGAAGGACTAAAGGGGCTACTGTAAGACAAGAAAACCCCTTGCAAACACAACAAACCCCTACAGAAAGATGGCACAAAAGCCCATGACAATAATCTCCCTTAATGTTAATGGTATAAATGCACTAATTAAGAGACACAGAGTGGCACAATAGATTCAGAAACTAAACCCAACATTCTGCTGCCTACAAAAACACATCTGAACAGTCAGAGCAAACACAAACTCAATGTCAAAAGATGGAAAATAATCCTGCAAGCCAACAACTCCCTCAAAAGAGCTGGGGTGGCCATAATAGTATCCAACAACATAGATTTCAGGATGAAATGGATTAGAAGAGACAGCGAAGGCCATTTTTTACTAATCAAAGGATATGTACAGCAGAAAGAAATCAAACTCCTAAATGTGTACACACCTAATGAGGGACCAGCCAAATACTTAAAACAACTGCTAACAGATTTTTAACAAGGACATTGCTAGCAACACAATAGTAGTTGGAGACTTCAACACTGCTCTATCACCTCTAGATAGATCAATAAGATTAAAACTCATCAAGGAAACACTGACTTTGAAGGAAGAGCTAGAAGAGAGAGGGCAGATAGATCTATATAGGACTTTGCATCCCCAAAAGAAAGAATACACATTTTTTTCCAGTGCACATGGAACATTTTCCAAAATAGACCACATACTGGGTCACAAAACATACCTCAATAGAATCGGGAAGGGAGAAATTGTATCAACTATCTTTCAGACCATGATGCACTGAAGATAGAAGTTAATCATGAAAAGACATAGAGAACCAAATCAAACACCTGGAAAAAAACCTCAGTGTTGAACAATGAGCGGGTCAGGAAGGAAATCAAGGAAGAAATAAAAAGATACCTGGAAGCAAATGAGAAAGGAGTTACCAGAACCTACAGGATGCAGCCAAAGCCCTCTTAAGGGGAAAATTTATAGCACTGCTAGCATTCTCCAGGAAAAAAGAAAGAGTCTACACAGACAACTTGACTTCACAACTCAAGATATTAGAAAAGAACCAAAAAAGGAGCCCAAACTGGACCGAAGGAAAGAAATATCAAAACTTAGAGCAGAAATTAACGACATAGAAAGCCAAAAAACAATCCGAAAGATCAATGAAACCAAGAGCTGATTCTTTGGAAAAATAAACAAGATTGATAAACCACTTGCAGGAAAGAGAGAGAGAAAACCCTAATAAACCAAATCAGAAATGAAAGGGGGAACATCACAAAAGAAACCAAATAAATTCAAAAGATCATCGGAGACTACTTTGAAAGTCTGTATGCCACAAAACAAGAGAACCTAGAAGAAATAGATAAACTCCTGGATTCGAATAATCTCCCAGGTTGAACCAAGAAGATCAGGAATACCTAAATAGACCTTTTAACATCAAAGAAATTGAAACTGTAACCAAATATTCCCCAAAAACAAAAGTCCAGGTCCAGAAGGATTCACTGGTGAATTATACCAAGCATTTAAGGAGAACCTATTGCTAGTTCTTCTCAAGCTTCTCAAGGAAATTGAAGAAACAGAAACTCTCCAAAACAATTTCTATGAGTTAAATAACTCTCTAATACCAAAACAAACAAAGACACCACAAAAAAAAGAAATCTACAGGCCGATATCCCTGATATCGGATGCGAAGATCCTCAACCAAATATTAGGAAATAGAACCCAACAACTTGTCAAAAAGATCATACACCATGACCAAGTGGGAATTATCCTGGTTGTGCAAGGATGGTTTAACATTCAGAAATCAATCAACATAATTCATCATATCAACAAAATAAAAGATAAAAACCATATAATCGTATCAATAGATGCAGAGAAAGCATTTGACAAGATCCAACACCCGTTTATGATGAAAACCCTCGACAAAACAGATATAGAAGGGGCTTTCCTTAATATAGTCAAAGTCATCTACCACAAGCCTATGACAACTATCATCCTCAATGGGGAAAAACTGAGAGCCTTCCCTCTAAGAGCAGGGATCAGACAAGAATGCCCATGCTCACCATTTCTTTTCAATATAGTACTGGAAGTACTTGCAATAGCAGTTAGGCAAGAAAAAGATATTAAGGGCATTCAGGTAGGAAAGGAAAAAAATTCAAGCTCTCACTATTCGCAGATGATATGATACTATATTTAGAGAACCCTAAACCTTTGCCAGGAAACTCTCAGAAACAACAGGCTTGTATAGTAAAGTTGAAGGCTATAAAATCAATACCCAAAAGTCGATGGCTTTCCTATACGCATATAATAAGAGAGAAGAAAGTTACATGAAAAAAGCAATCCCCTTCACAATTATGCCTCAGAAAATCAAGCACCTCAGAATAAGATTAACTAAGGAGGTAAAGGACCTGTACAAAGAAAACTACAAAACGCTACTACAAAAAACAGACGTCAATATCAGACATTAATCCAGAAGGTACATAGAGGAAACTGTAGGCACAACTCTCCAGGACATTGAAGTTAAAAGCATCTTTAAGGACGAAATAGCACTGACCATGCAACTGGAAGTAAACATAAACAAATGGGACTACATCAAACTAAGAAGCTTCTGCACTTCAAAAAAAAAACAGTGACCAAAATACAAAAAGATCCCACAGAATGGGAAAGAATATTTACCCAATAATCATCTGATAAGGGATTAACATCCAGGATATTCAAGACACTAGTAGAATTGTACAAGAAAAAAACTCCTATCCCATCAAAAAATGGGGAAGAGAAATGAACAGAAGTTTCTTCAAAAAAGAAATACAAATGGCCAAAAGACACGTGAAAAAATGCTCCACATCACTAGCCATCAGGGAGATGCAAATCAAAACAACAATGAGATATCATCTCACACCACAGAGACTGGCATACATTCAAAAAAACAAAAGCAACCAGTGCTGGCGTGGATGTGGGGAAAAAGGGACGCTCTTTCACTGTTGGTGGGAATGCTTACTAGTCCAACCTTTCTTGAAAATCATACAAAAACAAAACAAAATACAGCCCTTCAAAAACTAGAAATTGAGCTTCCTTATGATCCCGCAATACCACTTCTGGGAATATATTCCAAGGACACAGAAAACCACAATAGAAATGACATCTGTACCTATATGTTCATTGCAGCACGGTTCACAATAGCCAAAATCTGGAAACAATCAAAGCGCCCTAGAACAGATGACAGGTAAAAGAAACTTTGGTACATCTACACAATGGAATACTATGCAGCTGTCAGGAGAGATGAAGTCATGAACTTTGCTTATAAATGGATAGACATGGAGAGAATTATGTTAAGTGAAATGAGTCAGAAAGAGAGGGACAGACATAGAAGGACTGCACTCATTTGTGGAGTATAAAACAACTTAACATGAGGCTGACACCTAAGGATAGTAGATACACGGGACACAAGACTGCTCCAGAGCTGGAAGTCTGCCTCATGAGCGGAGGGGAGAAGGCAGCTGGAATAGAGAAAGGATCACTAAAAAAATGACGACTTGAGGAACCAGTAGGGATGGGAGATGTGTGCTGAAATTAGATAAAGGACCAAACATAATAACCTCTCAATGTCTGTATTGCAAACCATAATTCCCAAAAGTAGGGGGAGAGTATGGGGAATATTCATGGAGGCGGGGGGAGGATGGGAAAGGGGAGGTATACCAGGAATATTGGTGGTGGGAAATGTGCACTGGTGGAGGGATCGGTGTTTGATCATTGTGTGACTGTATCCCAAACTTGAAAGCTTATAACTATCTCATGGTGATTCAATAACATTTTTTTAAAAAAGAAGAAATAAAAGAGGACACGAGGAAATGGATAGATATCCCCTGCTCATGTATTGGAATAATTAACATTGTCAAAATGACAATACTCCCCTAAGCATTGTAGCAATACCTATAAGGATACCCATGACATTCTTCAAAGAAATGGAGCAAACACACCTAAAATTCAAATGGAACAATAAGTCCCCATGAATAGCTAAAGCAATTATTGGGAAAAAGAAGATGGGTGGCATCGCCTTCCCCAACCTCAAAGTCTACTACAAAGCAGTGATAATTAAAACAGTATGGTACTGGAACAAAGGCAGAACCGCATACCAATGGAACAGGGTTGAATATCCTGACACACACCTTCAAATATATGATCAGCTAATCTTTGATAAGGGGGCAAGAAATGTGAAGTGGAGTAAGGAAAGCATCTTTAACAAATGGTTCTGGCAAAACTGGACAGTACATGCAAAAAATGGGCTCTGACCTCTACCTAACATCATGCACAAAAGTAAGATCACAATAGATTTAAGACCTCAACATCAGACCAGAATCTAACAGGTACATTGAAGACAAGATTGGCAAAACCCTCCATGACATTGAAACTAAAGAGATCTATAAAGGTGCACACCATTGGCCAACCAATGGAAACAGATAAACAAATGGCACTACCTTAAACTGAGAAGCTTCTGCACCTCAAAGACACAGAGACCACAATACAAAGACAGTCTATGGAATGGGAAAGGATATTCACCCAATACCCATCTGATAAGGGGTTGATATCAAGGATTTACATGGCACTGGTTGAACTCCACAAAAAGAAAACATCCTACGCCATCATAAAATGGGGTGATGAAATGAACAGAAACTTTCTCAAAGAAGAAATCCAAAAGGCCAAAAGGCACATGAAAAAATAAATGCTCCTCAACGCTAATCAGGGAGATGCAGATCAAAACAACAATGAGCTATCATCTCACACCACAGAGACTGGCACATCCAAAAAGAACAAAAGCAACCAGTGTTGTCATGGATGTGGGGAGAAAGGGACTCTCCTTCAGTGCTAGTGGGAATGCCGACTGGTTCAGCCCTTTTGGAAAACAGTATGGACCCTTCTCAATAAATTAGAAATTGAGCTCCCATTTGACCCAGCAATACAACTTTCGGGAATATATTCCAGAGATGCAAAAAGGTATAGTCGAAATGACATCTGAACTTCTATGTTCATTGCTGCACTGTTTACAATAGCCAGAATCTGGAAAATACCAGAGTGCCTGCAAACAGATGACTGGTTAAAGAAATTTTGGTACATCTACACAATGGAATACTATGGAGCTGTTAGATGAAGTCATGAAATTTGCATATCGGGTGATCAACGTGGAAGTGAAATGAGCTAGAAAGAGAGGGAGAGACATACAAAAATTGCACTCATCTGTGGAATATAAAGTAACAGAATGGGAGATGAACACCCAAGAACAGTAGAGATAAGTACCAAGAGGATTTCTCCACAGCTTCGAAGCCAGCCTCGCATGCTGGGTGAAGAGGCAGCTCATATAGCGAAGGGAACACCAATTAAGGGTGCAAGGAGGACCTGCTTGGGATGGGAGATGTGGACTGAAAGTAGACTACAGACCAAACATGATGGCCACTTAATACCTCTTTTGCAATCCACAACATCCAGAAGGAGAGCGAGAGCAAAAGGGAATGCCCTGCCACAGAGTCACAGTTGGTTGGAGGGTACAAGGCTGGGATGGTGGGAGGGATGCTGGGTCCATTGGTGGTAGCAAATGGGCACTGGTGGAGGGATGGGTACTTGACCGTTGTATGACTGAAATGCAAGCACAAAAGTTTGTAAGTCTGTAACTGTACACCATGGTGATTCACTAATAAAATTTTTAAAAAATTATAATTGAATAAATTATAACTGAAAAATTGTAATTGAGGAAAGATCTTATGTGGTAATACATATTTCTGAGTGGAAAAAAATCTTTCAAAATATTTGAAGAAAACACCACAGTAGATCAGCTGGTATAGATTTTTTTTCTCATTATGCTGGGTAATTGACTTGTTTACTAGGAACACAATTTCTCAGAATAATCTGACATTTTCCACACAATATGAAATGTCATATCACATGCTACTAACCTGGAATTTGAGAAAAGGCAAGTGGAGTGTTTCATCTTTCTGCCTATTAATTAACACTATGGTTTCTAACACAGTGTTCTCTGTAGATTAAAGAAGAGTATTTTCCCCAGGAGACTTAATGACACATGGATTTTGGAAATGACTGAAAGATAGGTTCGTCTTTACGTTAGAAGGATCTGTTAAAATGTCTTTAATCTTGTCTTGGACACAAAGAATATCTCAAGAACAAGATCCCTTGTACTACAAGCATGAGGCCACAAGTTCAACGCCTGTTGCCATTCATAAGCTCTGGGGTGGTCCAGTGGCCCTGCTGATGAGTGTGCAATCTCTGGAATATCATAAGCCATGCACAGCCACAGATGTGTGAATATTTGTGAATAAAGTGTGTGGCCCTGGAGAACACCACAGCTAAAGATGTTTGAGCCCTACATCCCAGGAATGAGACTTCCCAAGTACTATAGCAAGTGCCACAATCCTAATGTGCATGTGTGCCACAACTAAAGAGCTGAGACCCCCAGTCAGCACAAATGCAAGTACCACTAAGGCGTTAGTCCCTGGGGAACACGCCAGCTAAGTGTGCAAGCACAGCAGCCAGATGAAAAGAATCACAGCCATGCAGTGACTAGGGTGTGACATTCCAGTCATTTTGGGACATTGTTCCAAAAATGATAGCAAAAGGGAAAGAAAAGTGAAAAAATAATAGAAACCCACAACTAATGAACTGTAGGATTCTCCAAATATTCTTTCTTTCTTGGTCTTATATGTTTATCTTTTTCTTATGATTGACACAGCAAATTAAATTATATTTGTAAATTAAGATTATCCAGGCATTTTATAGTAGATCTTTATGAACAAAGGACAATTATCTAAGATTACCTTTAGCTCTTCCTTTCCTCTTTAGAGGAAATAATTATCTTAGGTTAATGGGAATCTAAAACTGATTTCCTTAAACTTTCCTTTTCATAATACTCAATGGGACAGGAGAGATCGTACAGTGTATTATACACTTGCCTTAACATGAGTTAGGTTCACATGGGTTAGATCCCCAGCACCTATATATAGTCTCAGAACCAGGAGTAAACCCTGAGTATCATTGAGTGTGGCCCAACAACACCCCCCCCCCACACACACACACACAAATTTTCAACTAATACTGTATGATATCGGGAATAAATTATTGGACAGATTGCCAATTATGTCGCTGATGTTTGAGTTCTTGTAGCAATAGACTACCCAATCCTGAATGATTTAAGTGAAAAAGGAAAACTATTGGATCAAAAAGGTGAAAAGTCAGTGGAAAGGAAAGACTTCAATCTGAGACATTGAAAGAGTGATGGCAGGAGTTAGCTGGTTTCTCCATCCCTCAATTCCATTTCCCCGGGGCTCCTTCACTTCTCAACAGCTATTTTCTTTTTCAGAAAAATGGCAGCAGCAACCCCTGGCAGCACATCTTGTAGTTCAATTGTAGCACAAAGAGCAAGTGCCTAGTTGTTAAAAGTTGTAGCAAAACGTCACTCACACTTCATCAATGCCAAAGAGATCACGTGCCCATACCTGAACCAGTTACTACAGCTGGGGGGAAGAAGTCTTCTGATGTGTTGTGGCCAAGTAATATCTCTATTTCTGAGCCAACCCTGGACCCGGCCCAAAGCCCTGGGCTAAGGATGAGAAAGTAAATACATGAAATAGAGAATGAGAGTTGGGGTGCGTTATCCAAGGAGGTATAAACAAAGACAGGACGCCAGCTATTCATTTCAGAAAAATGTTTTTTCAATGAAAGTCATATAATTTCTTCATATATCTTCACAGAGTGTGTGATCCGTGAAATGGATACCTTAAAAACAGTAGCTTTGCTCAGTCAATCAAGAATTAAGAGTGCACGAATTAGAGAGCAAGGGAGCAATTATCAATCTACCTTATGGAGACATTATTTGTAGATATTTTCTGATTCTAGTGGTAGAAATGTTCCTACCAAAGTCAATTTCAGTTTACCAATACTGCACTGCTCCTAGAGAATTTAGGAATGGATAAACATTTAACTTCATGAACCTATAAACCAATACAAGCCAGAACAAGTTGGATTCAGCAAATCACTGACAATAAGTAACTTCAGAGATTTTCAAACTTAATATCCTTCATGCCACCAAAATAATCAGCAAAATCCCTCAAAACTTATCAAATGAAGACAACATGAAGATTGGAGCAGGGGAAGAGAGTAGTTACAAGTAAGCTTTGTTACCTGTTCAAAAACAAATATATTTTTAGCTACTTTTGACAGAAACCATGCAGATCCATCATTTGGTTGGTCATATAACCACATTAAAATTGCTTTCTTCATTCTAAATAAAATGCTGGCAAAAAAAAACAGCAATTAGGTAACCACAACCCCCTCTTTCCAGTGAACTGCCATACAGCCGAAGCATTGCAGTCTACATTCCCTAGGGCGTCACTTACTCCCCAGGCTGGTCTCCTGGGCTGAAGGTTTTCTAGTCATAGATGGCACATGTGTTTGCTGATATTTTTCTAGACTGCTAATTACGTGAACCCCATGATTTTCCACTCTACTGAATGACTAAAATAAGGCTCGTAGTCAATCCAGAACTGCAATTCTGAACACTGGTGACTTGTTATGATAATGAAACAGTCACATTGGAATAGGCAAATGTAAATGCTAAGAAAAAACATCTTGAAGGTTTAAGTTGACTCTCTATAGTCAGCACAGCAAGTAAAAATATTGAATATAAGCAAACTTCTTTTTTGAAAGTTTCTGGAAAACCAACATTCTTTTTTATAGCTTTTCTGTTTGTTTGTTTGTTTTGGAGAGTCACACTAGGCAATGCTCAGGGCTTACTCCTGTCTCCGCACTCAGGAATTACTCTTCATGGGGTTAAGGGAACCATATGGGATGCCAGGAATAAAATCCAAGTGGACCATGTGCAAGGCAAATGCCCTACCTTCTGTACTATCGTTCTGTTTTCCCTACCCCCTATATATCTATTTTCATTGAGGTGCCAGGATTTGCAATACTTTTTGGACATACATCATTTCACCCATCATCAGAGAGCCCCTTTCCCTCCACCAGTGTCCCAAGGACCTATTTCAAATAGTCACCACCATGTAATCTCTTTTCTACTAATAAAATCGTCAGTTCTGATGACTTTGACCATTTTTTATTCCCTTCTCTATGGCACACCGTGTAACCAAATTTTTCCCTGTAAAGAGAGTGATAGTACTAAATCTGGAAAAGAGTCCCTTCAGATTGCTTCCCTTCTGTCATATCGGGACCTACTTTGGAGTATTTAGTTGACAAATATAAATCAGTCAATATATTGGTTAGAAAAATACAAAGCTGCAAAAATTTTTTTCAAGTCTTCTAACTTCCCCCTTCTTTTAACAAAAATGCATAAAATTTGAGGTGCTGTACAAATGTTAACACAGTTAAAAATATATGTCTTTCATATTTCAAATAAGTTGCACCAAAATACTGGAATATCATCCAGTTCTTCTTGGGTATCTAAGGGGGCATACAATTTGCAGTAGCCAAACTAATATCTTACTAAAATGATTAAAAATGAGCTTATATAAGAATACTATCTGGAAGAAATTGAACTCCTTCCTACCGATAAAGACAAGATATTAGTACACTTCTTAGTAAGTCAAACTGCCTAAAAGAGCAATCCCCAACTATTGCCCAAATATCAATTTTTAAAGCACTATGAGTAATAGAAAAATAACACTTATTCCAGGTTTCCTTTGGTAGCACTGTAGCACTGTCCTCCCATTGTTCATCGGTTTGCTCGAGCGGGCCCAGTAACGTCTCCATTGTAACAATTGTTACTGTGTTTGGCATATTGAATACATCACGGGTAGCTTGCCAGGCTTTGGCGTGCTAGTGAGATACTCTTGGTAGCTTACCGGGCTCTCCAAGAGGGGCAGAGGAATAGAACTCAGGTCGGCCATGTTGGCTACGTGCAAGGCAAATGCCCTACCCACTGTGCTATTCCTTTGGTATGGAAACCAAGTCAGGCTCTTTACATGGACACATAAAGGATGGTCAGAATATCACCACCCTCAGAACAATGCCAAGAGATAGGTTCATTAAGTAAATAAATGCAGTGGGGCTTAAAATATTCAGTGGCTAAAATTCACAAAAACAAGGTTTGGCAGAGAAGAAACTGGAATGAGCTCTTAATCATAATGAATTTCCAAGTCAATTAGACAAAAATGTCAAAGCACATAAATGGGAAAAAATTAAGAAAATCTTGTGATGATTTACCTCAATAAAGCCAATAGCTTTGACCTCTGTCTAACAGGGCTGGTCACAAAGAATTAGATGATCACTGTTTGTCTAGGTAACAAGCTAGTCTCAACAGCCCCAAACAAGTGTTGCCAGGCTGGCCTTTTATTAGTTTAGTGATACCTTCCTCCTGGCTCCCATCATGAGGGCCCTTCTTTAGGGGATAGCATACAAATTAGATAAACACTGATATATTTAGATAGCTGTGGCCATGGGCACTTAGAATGGCATCTAACACAGTCATAAGGCCCGAATGACATAGAAGAATCTTTTACAAAAAAGCAAGTATTCAAAGTTTCTAGTAACTTTTCTCCCTTTAATGTTTAGCAAAATCCAGTATGAATAGTTCAATACTGCAGAAAAAATAGATGTTACAATAAAATGTCAGATGTTATCTATCATTTTTCTTGAGAATTGTGAAGAAAAAGGTGAGTGAAGTTGAGCTGCAAGATTTCTTGTTTCTTGAATTTTCCATCCTTTCATGTGATAAGAAATTTTTACAAAAGATATAATTAACTCCTTCAACATATTTTTGATACCATTAATTAGAGTATGAAGCATTTGTTATATTATCAGCTTCATATACATTTGAGAGATTGCGGTAGCTATTTCTAGCAGTTTAAGGGAGAAATCATGGTGCTTATAACTGCAGTTTACACCACACAGCAGTACTATAGTGCATACTGAATCAAGCATATATGCTCTAAAGTAGGAGAAGAAAATGAGATGTTTAGAAACCCACCATAAAGGGAAAATATTCCACTTAGCTGATATCTGTGCATAACTTAACTATATGAGAAGTCTTCAAACAAAGCCATAACGTTAAAAGACCATAATCCAGCTCAGTCCTTCCTACTACAACCTTGCCCCCTGTCTATAGAGAGGACTAGGCACACATCCAGCCCTGTCACCAAGCAGCTCTCATGATGAACCATGACTGAGTCCATGGATGGACTCTCCTCTTTTACATGCTGACAAGTCTTGATCTACACAAAAGAGGGGTGTTTCTTATTACAAGTATAAGTAACCTACATGGTCCTTAAAATCTAAAGCTATTGACAAAGAAGAAAACACTGGCATCTTCTCTCTCTCAGTGAGAAATGCCACAAACCTTGAGCGATAGCACAGCGGTAGGGCATTTGCCTTGCATGCAGCCAACATGGCCAACCCAAGTTCGATTCCTCTGCCCCTCTCGGAGAGCCCGGCAAGCTACCGAGAGTATCTCGCCCGCACAGCAGAGCCTGGCAAGCTCCCCGTGACGTATTCGATATGCCAAACACAGTAACAACAAAGTCTCCAATGGAGACGTTACTGGGCCCGCTCGAGCCACAAACCTTATCAGATCACATCTTGTATGACTATTGAACACGTGCAAATATCTCCTATCCTCAAAATCGCAACCACACAACGAAGAAACTAGCTACTCCTTATTAAACACATGGAACCCATTTTTGTCTGTTAGTCTTATTTTGGGGCACACCAAGCAATACTCAGGGGCCATAGTGCTCAGGTATTTGTGGGGCCGGATTAAAAGTAGGGCTTCTGCATGCAAAGTATTTGCTCCAATCCGTTGTGCTCTCACCCCAATTCTATGTAATCTAACTTGAAGGAATTACTGCCTCCCTACATATATGCATCGCTGCTAGGTTTGAATAAGTTCAACACAATTTATGCTCAGATGCTTTGAGATGAAGCCATGCATGAAACATCTTGTACATCTTTTCTCATGGTGCCAGAAATGGCATGTTCTGAGGGGTATTAAGCTAGAGCCCAAACTTCTGTTAGAAATATTAGTAGTTCATAAAAATGTTAAAAGAGTGGAAAGAATGAAGTAATTTTTTTCTTCATTTCTTTCTCCTCCGTCCCTAAGTCTCTGAAAGAACACAGTCACTCAAATACCTGATCTACAATTTTTATTTCAAAATGCTGAACAAGAAAACTATTTACTTCATTGGAGATACCCCAAAAGGAAGTTGATTACCATTGTTACACCTTTGTATCATCAACAACTGTAGCCTTGCACTGTCCTCCCATTGTTCATCAATTTGCTCGAGCAGGCCCAGTAACGTCTCCATTGTGAGACTTGTTGTGACTGTGTTTGGCATATAGAATACGTCACGGGTAGCTTGCCAGGCTTTGCCATGCAGGCAACATACACTCGGTAGCTTGTTGGGCTCTTCCAGAGGGGCGGAGGAATCAAACCAGATCAGCCGAGGCGGCCGTGTGCAAGGCAAATGCCCTACTGCTGTGCTATCGCTCCAGCCCAACAATAACGTAATAATAATAATAATAATAATAATAATGGTTTAGCATGTTAGAAATTAAAACGAGTTCTAATCACATCAAATGTTTAAAAACAAATGTTCAAAAACAAAAATGTTCAAAAACAAATTCTCTACTTGCAACATGCAATGGCATTTAGAAAAAATTAAAGCCACCCAGATCAGCTTTAGTCTTACTTCTTTGGGCTAAAGCTGAAGTTTTACTTTACAAAAATTGTTTGTAATTTTTGTACATGTAGAAATGAGTGTTCTTTGCTGCACCTTGATCACTACATAGAATTTGGCTCATAAGCCTATGGAGGTTGGTGAACTTTGTCTTACTCACTCCTGTGTATCCCCAGATACCTTGCTAGCTGGATCCAAATTTTAGAAGCTATTTTAAACTGCACAATCCACCCTAAATGTTTTGATTTAACATTATAAATCTAAAAAGTTAATTTTTCCAATAAGATTAAAATGGATGCATTAAAATGAATCCTTAAATGTCTATTTTTAATTAGACAATTTAATTCAAATATGTTTACAAGACAAAATGTCACCGTGGGCTAATTTTACTTCTTTTTAAACACTGAGAAGTGAATATTGTAAATAATCATTCTAAGAACTACCCATCAATTAGCTATAGTCCAATAAGAAGTGAGATTGTAGCAATTTTCTTAGTTAGAAAACATACTAATTTACCTTAAGTGTTTCCACTTCCTGATTTGTTCCATAGAAAATTTAATGTAAAATATACTCGTGCAGGGCTGGAGTGATAGCACAGCAGTAGGGCATTTGCCTTGCGCACAGCCAGCCTGGCCGAGCCAGGTTCGATTCCTCCGCCCCCTTGGAGAGCCTGGCAAGCTATCGAGAGAATTCAATATGCCAAACACAGTAACAAGAAGTCTCATAATGGAGATGTTACTGGGCCTGCTCAAGCAAATCGATGAACAACGGGAGGACAATACTCATGCAATAAAAAAATTAGCCAGACTTGAAAAGTGGCTCAGTGGCAAAGCACTTGTCTTACATATGTGAGGTTCTGTGTTCAATTCCCAGCAACATGTTCCCCCAGGAATCACCAGGAGTGATCCCAGAACCCAGAGAAGAGAATAGCCCTCGAGCACCATTGAGTGTGGCCCCTAAAACTCTCCAAATACTCAAAGTTTCAAGGAAATTCCATTCATTGGAGGCTCTTCGTTTGGGTAACTGTATTTTTTAAGTATTTATTTATTTATTTAAATTTTATTTGTAGTCTCATTTTTTAAAATTTTTTATTATTATTATTATTTTTTTTAGTGAAACACCATGAGGTACAGTTGTAGATTTACAATATTTTGTGCTTGGGTTTCGATTATACAATGATCAGATACCCATCCCTCCACCAGTGCCCATTTTCCACCACCATGGATAATATCCCCCCACCCCCATCCCCCCATCCCCCCCTGCCTCTGTGGCAGGGCAATCCCCTGTGTTCTCTCTCTCCTTTTGGGTGTTGTGGTCTGCAAAAGAGGCATTGAGTGGCAAACATGTTCAGTCCATAGTCTACTTTCGACATGTATCTCCCCTCCTGGGAAGATCCTCCAAACACCCTTTATTTGGTGCTCCCTTCTCTATCTGAATAGCCCTTTCCTCTAGAATGCTCAGTTGGCCACTAAGCTATGGAGTAATCCTCCAGGTGTTGATCTCAGCTATTCTTGGGTATTAATCTCATATTTTGTTGCTTTATATCCCCCAGATGAATGCAATCTTTCTATGTCTATCCCTCTCTTTCTGACTCATTTCGCTTAGCATGATACTTTCCATGTTGTACCACTTGTATGTAAATTTCATGACTTCATCTTTTCTAAGAGCTACATAGTACTCCATTGTGTAGATGTACCAAAGTTTCTTTAACCAGTCATCTGTTCTTGGGCATTCAGGTTTCTTCCAGTTTCTGGCTATTGTAAAGAGTGCTGCAATGAACAAACAAGTGCAGATGTCACTTCGACTATACATTTTTGCCTCTCTGGGATATATTCCCAGGAGTGGTATTGCTGGGTCAAATGGGAGCTCAATTTCTAATTTTTTGAGAATCGTCCATACTGTTTTCCAGAAGGGCTGAACCAGTTGACATTCCCACCAACAGTGAAGGATACACATACGTGCCAGCATCGGTTGCTTTTGTTCTTTTGAATGTGGGCCAGTCTCTGAGGTGTGAGATGGTATCTCATTGTCGTTTTGATCTGCATCTCCCTGATGATTAATGATATAGAGCATTTTCTCATGTGCTTTTTTGCCATTTGGATTTCTTCCTTGAGAAAATTTCTGTTCATTTCATTGCCCCATTTTTGGACGGGGTTGGATGTTTTCTTCTTGTGGAGTTTAACCAGTATTTTGTATATCCTGGATATCATCCCCTTGTCAGATGTGTATTCGGCGAATATCCTTTCCCATTCTGTAGACTGTCTTTGTATTTTGGTCACTGTTTCTTTGGAGGTGCAGAAGCTTCTTAGTTTAAGATAGTCCCATTTATCTATCTCTGTTTTCACTTGCTCGGCCAGTGGCGTGGCATATTTGAAGATACCATTAGCTTCAATGTCATGGAGGGTTTTGCCAACTTTGTCTTCAATGTACCTTATGGTGTCTGGTCTGATGTTGAGGTCTTTAATCCATTTTGATCTTACTTATGTACATGGTGTTAGGCAGAGTTCTGAGCCCATTTTTTTGCATGTAGCCGTCCAGTGATGCCAGCACAATTTGTTAAAGAGGCTTTCCTTACTCCACTTCACATTACTTGCACCTTTATCAAAGATTAGATGATCATATGATTGAGGGGAGATGTCAGTGTATTCAACCCTGTTCCATTGGTCTGCAGTTCTGCCTTTGTTCCAGTACCATGCTGTTTTAATTATTACTGCTTTGTAGTACAGTTTGAAGTTCAGGAGGTTGATTCCTCCCATTTTCTTTTTCCCAAGAATTGCTTTAGCTATTCGTGGGGGCTTATTGTTCCATATAAATTTCAAGAGTATTTGCTCCATTTCTTTGAAGAATGTAATGGGTATCCTTATAGGGATTGCATTGAATTTATATAAAGCTTTTGGTAGTATTGCCATTTTGACAATGTTAATCCTCCCTACCCATGAGCAGGGGATATCTTTCCATTTCCTCATGTCCTCTTTTATTTCCTGAAGTAGCGTTTTGTAGTTTTCTTTGTACAGGTCTTTACTTCCTTAGTTAAGCTGATTCCTAGGTACTTGATTTTCTGGGGCACAATTGTGAACGGGATTGTTTTTTTCATGTTGCTTTCTTCTCTCTCACTGTTTGCGTATAGGAAAGCCATAAACTTTTGGGTATTGATTTTATAGCCTGCAACTTTACTATACGAGTCTATTGTTTCTAAGAGTTTTTTGGTGGAGGTTATTGGGTTCTCTAAGTATAGTATCATATCATCTGCGAATAGTGATTTCTTGATTTCTTCCTTTCCTACCTGAATGCCCTTAATATCTTTTTCTTGCCTAATCGCTATTGCAAGTACTTCCAGTACTATATTGAACAGCAGTGGAGAGAGTGGGCATCCTTGTCTCGTCCCTGATCTTAGAGGGAAGGCTCTCAGTTTTTCCCCATTGAGGATGATGCTTGCTGTAGGCTTGTGGTAGATGGCTTTAATTATGTTGAGGAAGGTCCCCTCTATACCCATTTTGGCTAGAGTTTTCATCATAAAGGGGTGCTGAATCTTGTCAAATGCTTTCTCTGCATCTATTGATATGAACATATGCTTTTTATCTTTTCTTTTGTTGCTATGATGGATTATGTTGATTGATTTCCGAATGTTAAACCATCCTTGCATCCCTGGGATGAACCCTACTTGGTCATGGTGTATGATCTTTTTGATGAGTAGTTGGATTCTATTTGCTAGTAGTTTGTTGAGGATCTTTGCATCTGTGTTCATCAGGGATATCGGTCTGTAATTCTCTTTCTTTGTGGTATCTCTGTCTGCTTTTGGTATCAGTGTGATATTTGCTTCGTAGAAACTGTTCGGAAGTGTTTTTGATATTTCAATTTCGTGGAAAAGCTTAAAGAAGTTTGGGAGTAAGTCCTCTTTAAAGATTTGGAAGAATTCACTAGTGAATCCATCCGGGCCAGGACTTTTGTACTTGGGGAGACTTTTTATTACCATTTCAAATTTCTTGATGGTGATAGGTCTGTTCAGGTATTCCAGGTCTTCTTGGTTCAGCCTTGGTAGTCTGTAGGAGTCTAGAAATTTATCCATTTCCTCGAGGTTTTGATATTCCATGGCATAAAGCTTCTCAAAGTACTCCCTGAGAATCCTTTGAATTTCTGTAGTCTCTGTTGTAATGACCCCCTTTTCATTTCTGATTCGGTTTATTAGGGTTTTCTCTCTCCCTTTCTTTGTGAGTTTTGCTAGAGGCTTATTGATATTGTTAATTTTCTCGAAAAATTTTATTGAGTTGCTGTGAATTACAAAGTTACAGAGATAGTTATGATTGCATTTCAGGCATATATTGTTCCAACACCAATCCCTTAAAGCATTGTATTTTTTTTATGTTTGAGGGGAAGAAATAAGCTAGTTGTGAAATTCAAAGTCACAGCTAGTGTAAAAGATGAATATTAATTATTGACTCTATTCTTGTTTTGTCTTTTACAAGCCATGGGACATTATTCTATAAGAATTTGGGCTGGAGCTATCTATAGTACAGCTGGGAGGGCGTTTGCCTTGCACATGGCCAACCTGGGTTCTATCCCCGGCATCCCATATGGTCCTCCAAGCACCTCCAGGAGTGGTTCCTGAGCTTTGAGCCAGGAGGAAACCATGAACATCAATGGGTGTGACCCAAAAATCAAAAATAAATAAAGATTTTTAAAAAATTATAAAAAAGAATTATATCCACAGGCACATCCACACAATGGTATCACTGTCACTGTCCTCCCATTGTTCAGTGATTTGCTCTAGCGGACCCTGTAACATTGTGAGACTTGTTACTATGTTTGGCATTTTGAATACGTCACAGGTAGCTTCCCAGGCTTTGCCATGTGGGCAAGGTACTCTCAGTAGCTTGCCGGGCTCTCTGAGAGTGGCAGAGAAATCAAACTCGGGTCAGACATTAGAAAAATTAAAAAGTGAAACCAGAGAAATAGTCCTAGGGTTAAGATGTTCACCTCGCATGCATCCAACCTTGATTCAATCCCTGCCCCCAAGATGTCCCCCTAAGCCCTACCAGGAGTAATCTTTGACCACAGAGCCAGGAACAATTCCTAAGAACAGCCAAGTCTGACAAAAACCAAAATTGAGAAAGAGAAGAAAAAAACAGAAATTAAAAAATAAATTTAATTTTAAAAGATATTAAATAGATATAAAGCACAAAGGCAACAAGCAAATAATCAAATATTATGAATTTAGTGTTCCCATCAACTTACATAAATTCAAAATCAGAACAGTTAGTCTGCTAGGCAGAATGATCAGTCATCTAGGGCTAAAATAAACCAAAGTTTCATCAACTACAAAAATCGTGCAAAAGTACAAGGCCCAAATAGTGAGAGAGAAGAAAGTGACATGAAAAAACAATCCCGTTCACAATTGTGTCCCAGAAAATCAACTACCTAGGAATTAGTTTAACTAAGGAAGTAAAGGACCAGTACAAAGAAAACTACAAAACGCTACTCCATGAAGTAAAAGAGGACACAAGGAAATGGAAACATATCCCCTGCTCATGGATAGGAAGAATTAACATTGTCAAAATGGCAATACTCCCCAAAACATTATGTAGATTCAATGCGATCCCTATAAGGATACCCATGAAATTCTTCAAAGAAATTGATCAAGCACTCCTGAAGTTCATATGGAACAACAAATGCCCACGAATAGCTAAAGCAATTCTTGGGAAAACAAAAATGGGAGGAATCAACCTCCCCAACCTCAAACTCTACTACAAAGCAGAAATAATTAAAAGAGCATGTTACTGGAACAAAGGCAGAGCCACAGACCAATGGAACAGGATGGAATATACTGACACCCCCCCCAAATATATGATCAGCTAATGTTTGATAAGGGTTCAAGAAATGTGAATTGGAGCAAGGAAAACCTCTTCAACAAATTGTGCTGGCAAAAGTGGACAGCTACATGCAAAAAAAAAAATGGCCTCAGATCTCTACCTAACACCATGTACAAAAGTAAGATCAAAATGGATTAAAGACCTCAACTTCAGACCTGCATCCATCAGGCACATTGAAGACAAGGTTGGCAAAACCCTCCACGACATTGAAGCTAATGGTATCTTCAATGATGACACACCACTGACCAATCAAGTGTGAACAGAGATAGACAAATGGGACTATCTTAAACTGAGAAGCTCCTGCACCTCAAAAGAAACAGTGACCAAAATACAAAGACAGTCTACAGAATGGAAAAGGATATTCATCCATTACCCATCTGATAAGGGGTAGATATCAAGGATATACAAAACACTGATTGAATCCACAAAAATAAAACATCCAACCCCATCAAAAAATGGGGCAATGAAATGAACAAAAACTTTCTCAAAGAAGAAATCTGAATGGCTAAAAGGCGCATGAGAAAATGCTCTACATCACTAATCATAAGGGAGATGCAGATCAAAACAACAATGAGATATCATCTCACACCACAGAGATTGGCCCACATCCAGAAAACAAAAGCAACTGGTGTTGGCACGGATGTGGCGAGAAAGGGACTCTCCACTGCTGGTGGGAATGCGGACTGGTTCAGCCCTTTTGGAAAACAGTATGGACGATTCCCAAAAAATTAGATATTTAGCTCCCATTTTACCCAGAAATACCACTCCTGGGAATATATTCCAGAGAGGCAAAAAGGTATAGTCAAAATGACATCTGCACTTGTATGTCCATTGCTGCACTGTTCACAATAGCCAAAATCTGGAAAAAAAACCGAGTGCCCGAGAACTGATGACTGGTTAAAAAAATTTTGGTACATCTACACTGTGGAGTACTATTAGAAAAGATGAAGTCATGAAATTTACATACAAGTGGTACTACATGGAAAATATCATGCCAAGTGAAATGAGTAAGAAAGAGAGGAATAGACATAGAAAGATTGCATTCATCTGCGAAACATAAAAGTAACAAAATAGGAGACTAACACCCAAAAATAGTTGAGATAAGTACCAGGAGGTTCACTCCATGGCTTGGAGGCCAGCCACACATTTTAAGGGAAAAGGCAGCTCAGATAGAGAAGGGAGCACCAAGTGAAGGGTGTTGGGAAGATCCTCCCAGGATGTGAGATACATGCTGAAAATAGACTATAGACCAAACATGATTGCCACTCAATGCCTATTTCGCAAACCACAGCACCCAAAAGCAGAGAGAGAACAAAAGGGAATGCCCTGCCACAGAGGCAGGGTGGGATAGGGTGGGATGGTGGGGGAGGGATACTTGGACCATTGGTGGTGGAGAATGGGCACTGGTGGAGGGATAGGTCCTTGATCATTGTATAATTGAAACCCAAGCACAAAAATCTGTAAGTCTACAACTGTACCTCATGGTGTTTCACTAATACAAATTTCTTTTTAAAAAGTTAATTTAGTATACTAAAAAATAAACAATAAGCTTTACTTCATGGTCAATTTTCCTTTAAGACATCTCTACGTAGAGCCTAGCGTTCATTCATACTTTTAGCAATATTCTATTACATATTCTTTCTTGTGGGTCCTGGGCAAATAGAGGGAACACAGGAGAAAATAGAGTCTCTGCTGAGAAATAACTGGGCATATAAATTAGTAATCACCACAAAACACTATAACTTATCATATAATAAAAAGAGCAAAAAAAAAAAAACCAAAACAGTTAAGCTCTGGGAAGATATGGTAAGGTAAAGGTAAAGGTAAAGGTAAAGGCCCTCCCGTTGATCGTCGATTTGCTCGAGCGGGCCCAGTAACGTCTCCATTGGAGACTTTGTTGTTACTGTGTCTGGCATATCGAATACTCTCGGTAGCTTGCCGGGCTCTCCGAGAGGGGCGGAGGAATCGAACTCGGGTCGGCCATGTTGGCCGCTTGTAAGGCAAATGCCCTACCCACTGTGCTATCGCTCCTTCCCCAGGGGGGAAGATATGGTATCACAGAAAAAAATAAATTGAATTATAGAAATATAAGGATCAATTATAGAGGGAAATTAAATATTACACCTCTGGTCATCCCTAGAGAGACAAGAAGAAGGATTTTAATGGCCATAGGAAATGAGGAATTCTGTCTTTATGTTCCAGTCAGAAAAATTGAAGTTCTGGGAAGTGATGGTGAAAGACAGATTAATAGACAAGAGAGAAGAATATGGCTTGAGATTTAGATGACAGGATTACAGACTGTGAGGCCAGGCAATACACACCCAGGCAAAGTTGAGGGTGACTGTCTTTTGGGGGGTTTACTAAAGTACAAGACCACTGAGATATTGTGACTTCATGGGAAAACTAAACTTTCTCCTCGTGTTGTCCCTTTCCTCAACTCTCCCTTAGGATTTTCTCAGCTCTGCCTCATCAATAGAGCATTTGTGAGCCTTGGGGACGGGTCAGCAGCAAAGCACCTGTATCTCTCTAGCATGAGACCTGTAAGGTTGGTCCCAATTCCACCCCACACCTAACTGTGACCCCTGGAGCTCTGTTTGGGGTCCCTGGTGAACAACAGTTTTTAGAGCCACTTTTTAGTGACATGACTGAAATGTGTGTGGGCACTGAGACCAGGCGCAGGGTCCCTGACAATCATCACAATTAAGTGTGGTGAATAATCATCACAGAAAGTCATCAAGTATATAATTAAGGGAAGGGGAAGCGATTCTGAAATAAATCACTTAAAGTAAAGAAAATACCTTGGATGAGCATTTCACATGTATTCACATGTATCATGTGAGTATTTCATATATAACAATTTTCATAAGTTATTGAAAGAAGGGGAACACGAGATAATACAAGGGTGAAGACACTTCACTTGCACTCAACTGATCCCAGATCAACCCCTGAGCACTGCCAGGAGTGATTCTTGAGCACAGAATCAGGAGTTAGCACTAAGCATAGCTGGATTTGGCCAAGAAACAACATCAACAACAACAAAAAAAAATGAAAAGAATCTGGAGAAGAAATGAGAGAAAGTTTTCATACAGTGTCCAAATTGATCACAAAATCATTTTTAAGACTATAAAATTTCCAGATTTAGTGTTGAAAATCTGCCTTTATCTCACAAGTTAATGTCAAATTAATGACAGCAAAAAACAGGGTTCTGGGTTGTAGAGATACTACAGCAGATAGGGAGCTTGCCTTGCATGAAGCCAATCAGGGTTCAATCCCTTGCACCTATATAATCTTCCAAACCCTTCCAGGAGTGATCCCTGAGCACAGAGCCAGAAATAAGTCCTGAGCAACACCAAATATTGCCTCAAGACAGCAACAACAAAAAGGATAATTTTATAATTCTACCTCTTGTAACATGCACTTGTAACATGTTTTAAGTGTTTGAACATTCTGTATTATTGTAAAATATTTATCATAGTCAATATATAGGAAAAGTGAAAATTATTCTATTAAATAATGGCTAAATATCTTTATGGCTAAAAATCTTACATTTAAAGATATGAGAAACTGTTCATAAACAGAATGAGTTTGCAAGTCATTTACATAATTTGCTCCTACTTTCATAACATCAAAAGAAAAAAATAATTGAAGAGTAATAGCCCCCAAAACACCCATGATTCTCTCCAGTCAATGCAATTGTGGGTCAATGTTATTTTCTTTATACTTTTCATCAGTTTCTGATTTTTTTTCACATATAATAATTGGTCCCTTTATAGTCAGAGATGAGCTTGAAGTATTCAGTTAAGTCAATAGTAGCAATTAATAAATATTATTAAGGTAGCACTGTAGCACTGTCCTCCCGTTGTTCATCGATTTGCTCAAGTGGGAATCAATAACGTCTCCATTGTGAGACTTACTGTTACTGTTTTTGGCATATAGAATACGCCACGGGGAGCTTGTCAGGCTCTGCCATGCGGGCAGGATACTCTCAGTAGCTTCCCAGGCTCTCCGAGAGGGATGAAGGAATAGAACCCGGGTCAATCGTGTGCAAGGCAAACGCCCTACCTGCTGTGCATAAACTCACTAATATAAATAGATTCAAACATGAATATATGAAGTTCTACTTTCAAGAGAAGTTCTAGAATTCCAGAGACACAAATTTGTTTTCGGCACTTTTGCAATCTTCATAATATTTTTGACAATAGTAGTCATGAGGTCTGTGCTATTAAGGAAAGAGCCTCTTGTTATTCCATACTCTGATGAAACAGTTTGTGATTTACAGTTTGTAATGACAATGACGGTGATGACAATGAAGATTGGTAATGATCACCAAGGATGAAGAGATGGATGACTGTCCAACTAATGTCCCTAATGTCATGTGGTAGCCAGTACAACAGTTCAAGCACCAGGAATTCCATGTAAAAACTGAATTCGGACTTCTTAAAAATGTTCCAACTTAAGGACTGAAAAGAGCTTTGGAAAACTCAGGAGGTGGCCTTCGATGCCCATACATCTCTAATTACAGTGATAAAACTGTTCAGAAGCAGTTTGTAAAGGTCACAGATCGCTCAACAATTAATTTGAAAAAGAAATCCTTGACTATGGAACTAAAAATTAATGTACCACTACAGAAAGAATTATTTCCAAGGTGGGAGCTATTTGGGACAGGGAGTTAGAAAGGTAAGAACATGATAGTGGAAGGAGGAAAAAGAGAAAGACAGGAGAAAATATTATGTGTTATCCAAAACAGGTTTTTCCATGGTGGAAGAAAAACCAAGATAGCATTTTAAAAATTATGGAGTTAGAACCAGAAATGACAGCCATAGAAATAGACACAAATAGTCAGGGAACTCTGGATAACTAGGCAAAAGCATGAGAAAAGAATGGAAATTTTTTAGAAGTCTTACAAAAGAAGATAAAATTCAATGTATTCAATTTCAGTCTTTTAAAATGCACTGTCTAAAATAAAATAGGCATCATTTGCCAACTTTAAGTAGTGCTCCTTCAGCCAAGCATGATCAAAGCTGGCTTTCTCTTGGTTACTAGAGGCCAAGGCCAGGTTCAGAGAATGAACAGAAATCTCAAAGCCTGCAGGCAAAAGAGGTGTTGCCCAGCTCTCTCCCCTGAGAGGAGGTCAGACATCGGGCAGCTACAGTTAGCCCAGAGTGAAGCAGCAGAGCATGTGCAGATGGCTCCTGACCATACCGCCCAAGCTGAAGGGCAGGATGCATATCTGCATGGACTGGCTTACAGCCCCAAGAGTTCAGAGATAGTTACAGCAGTTTGTCAACAAGCAAAAGGCCACAGCACTCAGAAAAACACCTCTCCTATGAGATCTTACGGAAGGTCTAAAACTAACCAAACTGGTAAGTCTTACTTTAAACAAAACATATGTTTATTATATTTGCTTTATTTTGTTTTGGGACAACACCCAGCATTGTTACAGGATTACTCCTGGATCTGGCTCAAGGATCACTCTTGGAGGTGCTCAGGGAGGCACATTGGATTCCAGAAATTGAAAGTGGGTTGACCGCATACAAGGCAAATGCCCTACTAGTTATACTATCACTCTGGCCCAGCCATACACTTTTTTTATGCCTTTTTTTACAGAGACAAAATAAGAACAATAGAAAGCAAGTGATCTGTTTTGTGCATCCTTTAAGTATTTTAAGGTATCATTTTATTGATTTTATAGTTAGGAATGACGATACTTATTCCTGTCCTCATTTCTCATCCTTCATCATCTCCCCTTTCAGTCCTGACACTGTACTAAGGTCAGTACTCTATTGTCTCACTCCATTAGTACAACAGCATTTTCTTTTCCTCTTATATCCTTCTTTAGGGTTTAGCATTGTAGCACTGTAACACTGTCCTCCCGTTGTTCATTGACTTTCTCAAGCGGGCCCAATAACATCTCCATTGTGAGACTTGTTACTGTGTTTGGCATATTGAATATGTCATGGGTAGCTTGCCAGGCTTTGCTGTGCGGGTGAGATACTCTCGGTGGCTTGCCAGGCACTCCAAGAGGGGTGGAGGAATCGAGCCCCGGTTGGCTATGTGCAATGCCCTACCTGCTTTGCTATCGCTCCAGCCCAAACATCTAGGATTAATAGTAATTTCTCTCCGACTCACTTTGTAATTGTTGCATACAAGGGGCACCATGGTATATGCACCCTTCAAATTGGAGAAACATACCCACCCCAGAGCCAAAATAATTCACTACCAAAGACTGACTGGCACAACTCATCTCTGGAAATTGTCTTTAGTAAAATAATGTATACCCCACCCAAAGTTACACCCCATCTCCAAGGGCAGCTGCAAAATTCCACCCCTGTGTCTCAGATAAGAGCAGCCCTTCCCTCTCTTGGGTCTGGTAAGGTGAGCACTAAAGCCCTAAAGCTAAAGCTCTTCTCTCCCCCTTCCTCCTTTACCCATAACCTTTACAAAGGCATTTCCCAAGAAACCTCCTGCCACAAATCTTCTTCTCAGAGTCTCCTTCAAGAGCACTAGACCTTAAGGCCAGTCCAGGGTGATAGTACAGAAGGCTAGGGCATTTGTCTTGCACATGGTGCACTTGAATTGGATCCCCAGTACCGCATATGATCCCCTAAGTCTGCTAGGAGCGATTCCTGAGCACAGAGGCAGGAGCGAGTCCTGAGCACAGAAGGTTGTGCCACCCACACAACACTCTCCCTATCCACTCCCCCCAAAATAACGAGAACTTAAAATACCTACTAAAACTCTGAATCTGCCATATCAACCAGAATCTCAAAAATAAATGTCCTCAAAACTGGTCATCCAAGAGAGTTTTCTGAAAGTCTATGAAGTTAATAGCACTATGAGAACAATAAGAGTATGTTAAGTGCTGCAGGAAACTGAAGCCCAATTGGTTTAGGTGGAGGAATACTCTGTTTCTTAGCTAGTAATTGTTTATATCAACAGTACAAAAATGAGCACTTGTTACAGCAGACTTGACATAGACTCAAGTTCTATGAAAGGTTAATAAATACTAAAGATAGTTATTGAACATTTACAATAAATACGACAAATAACCAGCTAATAACACAACTCAAACCTTTAGCAAATTATTGTGGCTCCATGCTGTGAATAATTTGAAAGTAAATTGTACCAAATCAACATCATTTCTGGAATCTTATAATAAGCAAAGTCATCCTAACACAAAAGGAACATTATTCTCCTTGCAAGACTAAATGTAGTCATAAGGATAAAATTGTCTTGAAAACATTTTAGGGTGTTTGCCTTGCACACGACCGACCGGAGTTTGATCCCTCCACCCCTCTCAGAGAGCCCAGCAAGCTACTGAGAGTATCTCGCTCACATGGCAAAGCCTGGCAAGCTCCCCGTGAGGTATTCGATATGCCAAACATAGTAACAATAAGTCTCACAATGGAGACGTTACTCGGCCTGCTAGAGAAAATCGATGAACAACAGGAGGACAGTGAGACAGTGCTTCAGTGCTACCAACAAATGTAAATGTGCCAAGAGACCCTGTAAGAAAAAGAAAATGACTTTACTTCCTTTAGTCTCCCATCAAATCTGCCTTTTATTATTTTTACACTGTTTAGTCCTTTTTTTAAAATTTTATTTTTATAACTGAGCTCCTCTCAGAGAGTCCAGCAATCTACCAAGAGTATCTCGCCCACACGGCAAAGCCTGGGGAGCTACCCGAAATGTATTAGATATGCCAAGCACAGTAACAACAAGTCTCACAATGGAGATGTTACTGAACCGCTCGAGCAAATTTATAAACAACGGGAGGACAGTGCCATAGTGCAGTACAGTACTGATTTTTATAAAGTTGTTCACAATATTTGATTGTATTTAATATTTGAACACCAATCCCAACACCATTACACCTTCCCACCACCATATTTCCATTCCAAACCCCAAACCTTACCCCAAAGAAGAACCAAAATAATTTATTTTGTATTGCTTTTTATGAATAATCCACTAAAACTGAGACAAAAAAATGTTTCTTAGAGAAAAACGTGTGAAGATTGTTGTATTTCACACAGGAGCCATCAAGCCCTTCTATAGGATATTAGTAACATGCTGTTAAAGGTTGAGACTTGTGTGCTTATATACATACCTGTATAAATACATTTCCCCCCTAAGATTGGTTGCCTTCTACTTTAAACCCAATCAAATGTGGTATGCTACTCTTGGTATATTTGCGGTGTAAAGTTTGAGATGTCACACGGCCACGAATGTGGCCATGTGGTCCAGGAGTAGATTCACTAATGGGTGAGGCTCAACCGAGAGTGTGGAGAATGGCTGTGAGCATGGCGGTGATTGAGTTCTGGAGGTTTTCAGCTGCCAGGGCTTGCTCCACTGGGGCAGGGAGGCACCTCACCCGCCCCACTCTGGAGTGCCCCAAATGAAACAGCCTGGCATGAGGTCTGGTGGCCTGGCTATGGTGTCAAGTCCTTTTTGCTTATAAAAATTTAATTTGAGATTACATATGTAAATATAAGTATATATCAGTTTCTTTATCTAGTCATGGGCTGGAGCACAGTGACTAGGGCATTTGCCTTGTGAGCTGCAGACCCGGTTTTGATTCCTCCACCCCTCTTAGTATACCCGGCAAGCTACCAAGAGTATTCCTGGCAAGCTCCCCATGGCGTATTCGATATACCAAAAACAGTAACAACAAGTCTCACAATGGAGACGTTACTGGTGCCCACTGAAGCAAATCAATGAACAATGGGAACAGTGCTACAGTGCTACAGTTATCTAGTCATCTGTTCTTGTGTACTTGGTTGTTCTTGTGTACTAGGTGTCAAGAATTGAAAGTTCAGAGTCATAGGGAAATTCAATTCTTATCTTTTTGAAGAGTGATCATATTGTTTTCCAAAGACGTTGAACCAGTGGCATTTCCGCCAGTAGAGGATGAGGGTTCCTTTATCCCCACAGTCACTCCGATGCTAATGGTTTTTGTTTTGCTTTGTTTTGTTTATTTATTTGTGCCATTCCTACTGGTGTGAGGTGATTTCTCATGCTTTTGAGGTGATATCTCATCTTCATAGCCATTTCCCCCTTTTTGTCTTAATTTATAAATAAAGATTTTCAGTATAGTTAGGTAGAAAATTGCCCTTTTTAATTGCAGAGTTAAGTGGTTGTAATTTACAATAACTTCATATTTACATGGAGTCTATGGTTTTTTATTAAGGAGTGAGTGACTTGCAAACAACCAACATTGATTTCATTAATTATATCAATGCAGAGAACATACATTCTTATACGTGTGTGTTTTTAGTGGCATCATTTTTTATTTCATTGCAGGTAAATGCCAGTTATCTATTCATCTTCCAATTAAATAGAATTTCTTGAGTGTTTGCCATATTCAAGATTATGGGACAAGATAGAAAGTCTAACAATTGGGACTCATGGTAGGGAAACGACAGATTTAAATACCAAGAAGCAATTACAACCAAACACTTAAGACCTCACAGATACTTCAATCTCTTAAAACAATCACTGAAAAATACAGAAAAATATGACCACTTTTCTTGTATTCAGGAGAGGATATTTAAAATATTTAGTATGTTCAAATAAGTGGAGCAAACACTCCTGAAATTTATATGGAACAATAAGCCCCCACGAATAGTTAAAGCAATTCTTGGGAAAAAGAAAATGGGAGGAATCAACCTACCTAACTTCAAACTCTACTACAAGGCAGTAATAATTAAAACAGCATGGTACTGGAACAAAGGCAGAGCTATAGACCAATGGAACAGGGTTGAATATACTGACATCTCCCCCCAAGCATACGAGCATCTAACCTTCGATAAGGGGGCAAGAAAAGTGAAGTGGAGCAGGGAAACCTCTTTAACAAATTATGCTGGCAAAATTGGATGGCTACATGCAAAAAAATGGGCTCAGATCTCTGCCTAACTTCATGTACAAAAGTAAGATCTAAGTGGATTGAAGACCTCAACATCAGACCGGAATCTATAAGGTACATTGAGGAAAAAGTTGGCAAAACCCTTCATGACATAGAAGCTAATGGTGTCTTCAAAGATGTCACACCGCTGGCCAAGCAAGTGAATAGACAAATGGGACTATCTTAAACTAAGAAGCTTCTGCACCTCAAAAGAAACAGTGACCAAAATACAAAGACAGTCTACAGAATGGGAAAGGATATTCGCCAACTACACATCTGATAAGGGGTTAATTTCAAGGATATAAAAAGTACTGGTTCAACTCCACAAAAAGAAAACATTTAACCCTATCAAAAAATGGGGAGATGAAATGAATAGAAACTTTCACAAAGAAGAAATCTGAATGGCTAAAAGGCACATGAGAAAATGTTCCACATCATTAATCATCAGGAAGATGCAGATCAAAACCACAATGAGATATCACTTTACACCACAGAGACTGGTCCATATCCACAAGAACAAAAGCAACCGGTGCTGGCATGGATGTGGTGAGAAAGGGACACTCCTTCACTGTTGGTGGGAATGCCGACTGGTTCAGCCCTTTTGGAAAACAGTATGGATGATTCTCAAAAAATTAGAAATTGAGCTCACATTTGACCCAGCAATACCACTCCTGGGAATATATCCCAGACAGGCAAAAAAGTATAGTCGAAGTGACATCTGCAATTGTCTGTTCATTGCAGCACTCTTTACAATAGCCAGAATCTGGAAAAAACCTGAGTGCCCAAGAACAGATGACTGGTTAAAGAAACTTTGGTACATTTACACAATGGAGTACTATGTAGCTGTTAGAAAAGACGAAGTCACGAAATTTACATACAAGTGGTACTACATGGAAAGTATTATGTTAAGCGAAATGACTCAGAAAGAAAGGGATAGACATAGAAAGATTGCATTCATCTGGGGAACATAAAGTAACAAAATAGGAAACTAACACCCAAGAATGGCCTAGATTAGTACCAGGAATTTTACTCCATGACTTGGAGGCCAACCACACATACTAGGGGAAAAGGGAGCTCAGATAAAGAAGGGAACACCAAATAAAGGTGTTGGGAGGATCCTCCCAGGATGGGAGAAGCATGCTGAAAGTAGACTATAGACCAAACATGATTGTCACTCAGTGTTTCTTTTGCAAACCACAACACCCAAAAGGAGAGAGAGAACAGAGGGGAATGCCCTGCCACAGAGACAAGGTGGGATGGGGAGAATGGGGGGTGGGAGGGATACTGGGATCCGTGGTGGTGGAAAATGGGCACTGGTGGAGGGATGGGTATTTGATCATTGTATAATTGAAACCCAAGAACAAAAATGTGTAAGTCTGCAACTGTACCTGATGATGTCTCACTATTAAAAAATTTGTTAATAAAAATAAAAAAATTTTTAAAAAATGAAATGTTTAATATGTAATATACATTTTAAAAGAGGCTTGTCAGTCTTGTTAATTATAAACTAAATGAATCTTTCCAACAGAGATATAACAGTCTAACTGAGATATCTACCACAGAACACTTTTAGAAAATATAACTACAAAGTCTCCAGATATTGGAGGACTAATCAAACGCCTTAAAATTACATAGAGAATATTTTTTAAAAGAGAGATCATTAGAGACTTATAAATAGTTCAAATTATGAAAATCAAATCTTAGCTTCTCAAAATTTGAAAGATGAAGCTTAAGAAATCCTTAGAGGAAAATTTTATTCTTTTAAATACATGAATTAGAGAAGAAACTGGTGTTTTAAATTAGTGGTCATAGTTTTTACCTTTACCATAAGAATAAAAGCAACAGCTCTCTCACGCCACCATCACGTCAACTCATCCACCAACACTGCTTTACCAATTCACAACTAAATCTCCAAGGAGATGAAGCCAAGCAGCTGAAATTCCTGGACATACCAAAGCCCCTCGCTGAGAGCTCTGGGGCACCCTTAGCGGGGGTTGGGTCCTGGAAACCCCCCGAATCCGCATCCACATCCCACTGAGGCAGACACACCAAGCGCTCAACTCCCCTACTTTGCTAATCCATCTACGGAGATACCAAACTGTGTCTGTTACCCAGGTGTTCATGCTGAGAACTCTAGGGTCTTCTCAGAGTAGGACTGAGCAATCTCTCCCCACCCGTCATACTTCCAGAAGCCCCAGTAGCCATGCCCACCTCTTACAGCCGCCGTCATGTTAAGTCACTGATCCAGACTATGGATCCTGAAGTTTCTGACACCTCAAATTCCTCAGTACTGAAATTTCATAGAGCATACCAAATTAGATGGGAAAGTAATATAGAAGGCAACTGAATTGAACAAAGACAATAACACAGAAGGCTCAACTAGCAACAAGCAGCTTAGTAAATCCTTAGAAAAGGACTTAACACTGTGGTGAGATTTTCATACGAAAATTGATTTTTTAAAACATTGATTTTAATATTGGATTTTGTTATCTAATCAGTTTTGACTCTAGATTTGTATCAACAGTTGTAGCTTTTGTCTATATTAAAAATAAATACATATTTTTGAAAGAATAAAAGAGGTAAATCAAACCCAAAATAAAGGTAAGGAAATGGTTTCATTAAATAGAAAATATGCAGTATGAAAGTGCCTCAAAACATTTATGATATCATATAACTCCACATTATTCTGTAACTCTACTTCTGAGTATTTATATGGAGAAAACAGAAACTTGGAAGAATATTTGCAACCCCATGTTCTTTGCAACTTTGTAACTTTGCTTAGTCAAGTTATAAAAACAACTGAAGTACCCATTAATGGAATAATAGATAATGTATAAAGATCATGTGGAGGATTTGCGTGTAGGTATGTGTATATTCTCATATATATACATATACACAATAGAATATCAGTCAACCATTTTTAGGAAAACCTTTTCATTTGTGACATGAAGAAACTGGAAGACATTATGCTAAATAAAATGTCAGATAAAACAAGTACTATATGACTCATAAATGTTTTTTAAAATGAAAGCAAATAAAAACTAAAGATATAAGATATAAGATATCACAAGTATTTCAAAACGTTGATTGCCAGAGACAGGGTTGGAGATGAGAGAAAGAGGTAAAGGGGTTAATACACAGAGAGAGGAAAAAAAATGGAAGTGGTACATCAACATTTTTCACTTTTTATTTATTCCTGATTGGATGAAACATTTAGAATTATAAAATTATGACCATAAAATTTGCATTAACATTTATTCTGACCCCAAAGTAAATTAATTTTTGTATACTCAAATAAAAGAGCCAATGTATAGCATGCTATTTTTCATTTCTCCCCTTTCCACCCACTACGTTTACTTTTTTTTTTACAAAGGCATTAATACGCATTCTATTAAAGCACAAAACAGACATGTGGAATTTGCCAAAAATATTGCTATTTTTGTTAAAGAGTAAATAAGATCCAGGGCAGGGAGATTGTTGGAGCACATGCTTTGCATGCAGGAGGCCTTGGTGTGATCCTTGGCATCATATCATCTTGAGAGCACCACCAGGGGTGGCCCTTGAGCACCAAGCTGTTAGCTCTGAACACCTCCCAATGTGGTTGAAAACTTAAAAATAATTTAAAAAAAAAAAACAAGAAAAAAAGAAGACTCAAACTTTTCTGTTTACAAGGAAGATTGCTTAAGAGTGAAGAATAAATGAAGAGGGGGCACAGCAAAAGTTACAATGTTTCAAATCACATTTTATTGGCATGTTCATGAGCTTAATAGGTATATTCAAAAAAATCAGCATGTTACATTTTTTCATCTATGCACTTTTCATGCACGTATTTTATAATCCAGTCTTAAAAGTTATTTCAGATTGTGAAAGCTTAGCGGACTGCTATTCCATTTCTCTGTTTCTCCCTCATACCTGGTAACAGCTGTTCAAATTAATTTGCAGCTTCAATTTAAGCACTGTTCTTTCTTACTCCAGCTAGAATTCTCATGCCGCATTACTTTTTTTTAGTTGAAAACTCTCTGCACAACTGAAAAAGCTTCCAAGTCTCTATTAATGGCATACGTGTCATGAATAATGTATTCAATATGTATTTTTAAAACTCAGGAATGTTTAAGCTCCTTGGAATTCAGCCTTGATGGGACACTGCCTATATTCATTAGTGGGCGTGTGATCATAGCACAATCAGGACTTTCTGGAAACCCAGTTGGGGTGAGTGGCCACATCCAGTTCCGTGGGAGGATAACTGTCTTGGTTACTGGAGTGTGCTCTAGGCTGGCAGACCCACCTGAGCTGTGGTGATTAAGATGGAGCTAGACTGTAGGGAGTTCAAGAAAGCTGCCAGGGCATTGGAGATGAACTCCAAAGACAGGTATCTCTGCATCCTTGTGGCTTTTTCTCCAGGTCACGGCACATAGCAGATAAGACAATGTCTACAGAAGCAGCAGAGAAATAAAAGATCTAGGCACTGCACACAATTCTGCATGGAGTTTTGCATAAAGGGAAATTGAGGTTTGTCTTCAGATGTACTTGATGTGGCAAGTGTGTCCAGATTCTGACCCGTAATCCCAGACAGAAGACTGAGAAATGTAGGGTCACTCCGCTAGTTTATATGAACTAGTTGAAACCACCAGTTTTCAAACAACTGTCAAGAAATTCCCTCTTATATTCTATTATTCCATCAATAAACATCAATAAACATGGGTAACATGCATTATGTGTGCCTGCTCTTGTACTGTGCTTGAAGATGTTGAAACATGCTTGCATGGAGTTTATAGTCTGCTGATAGGACAGACAACAAAATAGAAGGCAAGGGCTCATCTCAGAGCTTGAGGTTGCTGTGAGGCATGTAAAATAGAGTGGTGAGAGAGGCATGGCCTGTGCAGTATGACCTGATTCAACTTTAGAACCAAGATCCTAGAAGATCCCTGGAACAGTGCAGTGATAGAAGGCCTCAAGCTCAAACAGAGACTCCCCACTTGAAGATTAATACTTTGCTGTCATTGTATTGAAACTCAGAATGCATGGATAAATGCACCCAGCCACGCTCAGGTCCACAGGGACTCAGGTCTGTGATGTCAGAGATCAACTCAGTGGTCTCCCCAGTCTCTGGACAACTCATTTTTTAAAAAATTGTTTAATTGTTTTACTTTAGGCACTATAATTCATGTGATAGGTTTTCCCATGACCAGTGTTCTTATACACACTCCTCACCAGGCTCATAGCCCCACTCCCCATTCCCCTGCTTTTGGCTCCATATTTGGTATGTAGCATCTGGTGGGACAGCACAGCGTGTTTTCTAGGGTCTCAGAATCTGTGCTTGACCAGGCCTGGGGTACCACGGCAGAGAAACTGAGAGTGAAGCATGACTTCCAGATGCCTGAGAGGACCGCCCTTTTAGAATCTTCATGCCCTCGGGAGCATGGAAATAATAATAAAGATATCATGACAGTCCAGAGACAAGACAGTAGTAAAGAGCACTGCCCTTTCATGCTTTTGAGAAAGGAGCCTCAGGCTTCACTTTTATTTTGGAGGGAGGTGCAAATGGCAGTCTGGAACTACTGGAGAAGTTGTGTGCTCAGTGTGGGCAGGGGAAGCAGGTGCAGGAAAACATGAGCTGGTGTCTTTTTGGTCCTGAGTGACCAGTGGCAGGAACTCCTGAGTGGGCCATAGCCTGGAACAAATGGAACTTCAGGAAGCCTGGGATGGTTTGATGCATAGGTTCCTATGAGAAATAGACCTGCAAATAAGGAGAACTGACAGTGGGAAAAGAAAAAGAAGGGGGAGCACTGTTTACAATAGCCAAAATCTGAAAACAACCCAAGTACCCAAAAACAGATGACTGGTTAAGGAAACTCTGGTACATCTACACAATGGAATACTATGCAACTGCTAGAAAAGATGAAGTCATGAAATTTGCATATAAGTGGATCAACATGGAGAGTATCATATAAATGAAATGAGTCAGAAAGAGAGAGACAGACATAGAAGGACTGCACTCATTTGTTGAATATAAAGTAACAGAATGGGAGACAAACACCCAAGGATAGTAGAGATAAGGACCAGGAAGATTGCCCATGGCTTGGAAGCAACTCAGAGAAGGGACCACCAAGTAAAGGATGCTTGAAGGGCTTGCTCGGGATGGGAGGTGCATGCTGAAAGTTGACTATAGACAGAACATGATGGTCACTTAATACCTGTATTGCAAACCACAACACCCAAAATGAGAGAGAGAGAGCAAATGGTAATGTGCCTGCCGCAGAGGTGGGGGGATAGGGGTGGGGGTGGGGGTGTGAACATTGGTGGTGGATAATGGACACTGGTGGAGGAACTGAAATGTAATCACAAAAGTTTGTAAGTCTATAACTGTACCTTACAGTGATTCATCAAAAAAAAAAATAGCTGGTAAAAGAAAAAAAAGAAAGAGCAGGGGGGACTGGGGAATTCAAACTATGTACCTCACTTCCCAACTCCACCTGGAAAGTGTTGGGGGACCCAGACACTTAATTTATACTTCCTTCAGCTCAGTTCTGGATGTTAGAACTCCTTGTTTCACTCCTACTTTGCGCTGTGGCTTGTCCTGATCCTCCACACTGCCCTTACCTGAACACACCTAAGTGCTTTCCGTCTGTGCCTGTATTGGCGCCTGGGAACACTATTGTTCAGCCCAAATTTATTCCAGGACGGGAAATCCTCTTTCCCTTCAGCATTATTCCACTTTCAACATTTTCCAGGTCTTGCCTTTGCCCAGACACTTCTCTCAGCCACATCCACCCAGATCAGTTCTCCTCCTAAGACTCTTAGATCCTTTGAGAAGATGTCTTTTGCCCAAATTTCTGAACAAGGTTAGGCCTCTTCAATTGTTAGTTGACTTCTTTTGTGTCAATTGTATAATCTTCATTTGGTCATCTGATAATATCTGAGTCTGAAAATGGACTGCAAATGATTCTTGAGGGCAGGTTCTTGAGGTCCTGTTTCCTACAGTGGTGTCCTTAACACATTCCACAGGGCCTGGCACAGAAAAAGGTTCTTATTCATAAAGAGCTAAAGGGAAGACAGAGAGAAAGAAAAGTAACCTGCCGGGGGCAGCCGGGCCATGGAACATGCAAGAACAGTGAGGGAATGAAAAGCCCAGGTAACAGAAGCAAAGAGGAGGATGAGATTAACAGGAGACCTCCTCTATTACTGTCATGATCCTTGAGTGGGGAGGAAGGCAGCACATCAGTCTTCCCTCTTGCCTGCTCCCCTTCCTACCTTCTCAGGCTTTCTGATAATATTGATATCAATACTATCACCCCACAAAAACTGTCACCAAGTCTCTACTCCAAATTTTTGGTGTACCATCCAATGCTTGTCGGGGGGAAATATGCTCATGGAAAAAATATCATATAAATTTTCTACCTCCCTGGTCCAAGAACAAAGCAAAGAAAGTGAAGGAAGAGACTCTCTACAAAGAGGAAAATCTGCTGTGCAGGTATGCTTGCTTGGGAAATGTCTTTTGTAGCTTGGTCAAAGTGCAAACTTTAACTTATAAGACATTTCACTCTCCTCTTGGTGCTCTTGGCCCCACTCCCTCTTTTTCTACCTAGGATTTGGGGTTCCTAGGTAGAAACTGGTACATTAATGAGGCTAGACACAAAAACTTAGCCCCGGACAACAGAATCTAGTGAAAGGAGAGGCAGCCAAGGGGACCAGTTTCAGTTCCCAGCCCAAGAGCCAGGGTTAAATCTGACTTGCACCTGTGGTCTGCCCAAGGCTGGTTCTAACACCAGAGATGCTTGGGGCTCTGGTGCATAGGCTGGGAGAGAACATATTCTCACCGATTACATTTCTTTTAGGGAAGAGGAGGGGTCATCTCCCCTCAAAGTCGAGGTTAGAATCAACCCCCATGCTGACAACTTTGGGATTAGAGTTCCCCTCCTGAGTGCTTTCAGCATTCCCCAAAAGTTAGAGGTTGGTATCCCTGACTGAAATTTCAGACAAAGACTTAACATTGCGAGCATCTAAAGCCTTCTCACCATCTATATAATTGTTCTAATACCTTATGTTCAAAGGGGTCTGCAGTAAAAAGACTTTAACAAGTGCTACAGAGTACAAAGTTGTCATGAAAATGAAAAATTTTAGGGAATCAAGATTCCAACAAGTATTTTTTGTTCTTTAAATTGTACTATACTTCATCAAATGTTCACAGCTCTGTTTTGATCTATGACCTGCAGCAAAGGGGTAGATTACATTTTATCATGAGTAAAACTAGGACATTTGCTCTTCTCTTTTTTTTGACATAATTTAGTGAACACATTTCTATTTCATGGTAACATTTCATAAATTCAGAAAGGAGTTATTTTCTCTCTGCCCTTAATACAAATAGGAAATCTCAAGTCAGTTATAGGACCCCAATGCACAATTCCAGAGATTCAGAATGCCCAAAGAAGTTGGTTTTTAAAATGGCAAGAGCAGGTTCAAGTGATGGCAGTCACTGACACTAATGTCCTGTAAGCCACAGGTAAACCCAGAAGGACAAGTCAGGAAGAAACTGTGAGCATCATGCTAGGGAAGCAAGGACTCTTCAGATTGTGACCACTGCCTGGGCTGTGCTCTCAGTGTCAAGAGAAAAGTCTTGACAACAGTGATCTCTTCTAAGCTTGGTCAGGGATGGGCTGGGTTTCTGCATGCCAGGCACTCCTAAGAGAGAAGGAGAGGTCTGAGACTGCCTCCAGCTCACTGCACTAGTCTGATATTCACACTGTGCAGGCCTTAACGTAACAGGTAAAATATTAATTTATTTATTAATTTGAGTCACCTATTCTGTCATTAACCAATCCCCATGGCATCTCAGCAAAATAAGAGGGTACTACCCAAAAATAGAATATTCTCTAGTCTTATAAACAGCTAAACAGAGCCAAATAAAGCATAGGGAGAACATTTTAAAACTTTTAGAGGCAGCTCTTCCTCTTCATCCCGAATGCCCTGCCAGTCTTCTTCCCATCCCAGATCAGTTAATCCGCCAGCATTCCAACTTGGGAATTGGCTTTCGCCATCAAGCGCCCCAGGTATCCTCTAGAATGCTGGAACAAAAGCAGCCCTGAGCCTCTTCCTCTCCGTCCTGAATGCCCTGCTGGTCTTCTTCCCATTCCAGCTAGTACTCCCCCACACACCAGGTTCAGAAATGGGCGTGGCTTCCTCGGAAGTGGACGTGGCCTATTCTTAGGAGGGCAGCCAGTTAGTTTACTCATACCAAGAAGTCTCGTGGTACATCTCAGTTCCCATATCTACACACCAACATGAAGAAACAACACAAATTCCCATCACGTGGGGACAGAGATGAAGAGTCCAGAAGCCCCAGTAGGTGCTACTCACCTAAAGGACCTCTCTAAGATAGAATTCAGATATGAAGTCATGAAGATGTTCAATGAACTCAATGAAACTGTCAGGCAGATATCTAATAACATGACAGAAAAAATTGACAAATTACAAGAAGAAATGAGAGCAGAAATGTCATGAATAAAAGACTCTGTAGATGAAATTAAAAACTCAGTCTGTGCCCTCAACAGTAGATTGACCACAGCCTCTAGGACATAATCAGTGAGCTGGAAGATCAGCTGCACCAAGCCAACAGACAACAACAAACAATGGCAAGAGACCTCAAAATAGTGCGAGAGCGAATCAGAGTCCTAGGCGATGATTCCAAGAGGAACAACATTAGAATCATTGGAGTACCAGACTCTCAGGGAAAGAATCCCAATGAAAAAACCACAGTCAAACAAATCATTGCTGAAAAATTCCCAGAGCGGGACAGTGCAGCCATTCAGATTCAAGGAGCCTGAAGGGTGCCAGCTAAAAGGAACTCTAACAAAAACACTCCAAGACATATCATAGTTAGAATGATCAACAACAATAGAGACACAATACTGCAAGCAGCAAGGGCAAAGAAGGAAATCACACACAAAGGAGCATCCCTTAGATTCACAGCAGACCTATCAGAGGAAACCTTCCAAGCCCTAAGGCAATGGTGGGATATAATGAAACAATTCACTGAAATGAATGCTTCACCAAGAATACTCTATCCAGCTGAATTCTCACTCAAACTAGAAGGAATGGTATACTGTTTTCTGGATAAACAGCAGCTCAGGAACTTCATAGACTCAAAACCAAACCTAAAAGAAGGGCTGAAGGGGCTACTATAAGACAAGACAAACCCTACAAGCACAACACACACTTACAGAAAGATGACACAAAACCCCATAACAATAATCTCTCTCAATGGCAACCATCTAAATTCACCAATTAAGAGACACAGTGACAAAATGGATTCAGAGACAGAACCCAACATTCTGCTGCCTACAAGAAACTCATCTGAACAGTCAGAGCAAACACAGACTCAAAGTGAAAGGACGGAAAACAATCCTGCAAGAAAACAGTTCCCACAAAAAAGCTGGGGTGGCCATACTAGTATCAGACAACATCAATTTCACGTTGAAAAAGATTAGAAGGGACAGTGAAGGCTATTTCCTATTCATCAAGGGATACATACAACAGGAAGAAATCACACTTTTAAATGTATACGCACCTAATGAGGGAACAGCTAAATATTTAAAGCTAACGGATTTCAAAGAGGCCATTGCTAGCAACACAATAGTAGCCGGAGACTTCAACATAACCTTATCACCTCTGAATAGATCAACAGGAACAAAACTCAGCAAGGAAACAATGGCTTTGAAAGAAGAAATAGAAGAGAGAGGGCTTATAGACATATACAGGGCATTGAACCCAAAAAGGAAAGAGTATATATTCTTCCCCAGTGCACAAGGAACATTTTCCAAAATAGAGCATGTGCTAGGACACAAAATATACCTCAATAGAATCAGGAAGATAGAAATAGTATCAACAATCTTTTCAGACCATGATGTAATGAGGATAGAAGTGAATCACACACAGACACGGAGAACCAAATCAAACACCTGGAAATTAAACAACTCAATGCTGAACAATGAGTGGGTCAGGAAGGAAGGCAAGAAAGAAATCAAAAGATACCAGGAGGTTTACTCCATGGCTTGGAGGTCAGCCGCACACACTGGGGGAAAAGGCAGCTCAGATAGAGAAGGAAGGGCCAAATAAAGGGTGTTGGGAGGATTCTCCCAGGATGGGAAATGTGTGCTGAGAGTAGACTCTAGACCGAACATGATTGCCACTCAATGCCTCTTTTGCAAACCACAGCACCCCAAAGGAGAGAGAGAACAAGGGAAAATGCCCTGCCACAGAGGCAGGGTAGGATGGGGGGTGGGGTATGGGGGGTGGGAGGGATACTGGGATCAGTGTGGTGGAGAACTGGCACTGGTGGAGGGATGGACATTCGATCATTGTATAACTGACACCCAAGCACAAAAATTTGTAAATCTACAACTGTTCCTCATGGTGTTTCACCAATAAAAATCTAAATTAAAAATACCTTTGGACATTCATGTGGGGGATATAAAGTAACAAAATATGAGATTAATACCCAAGAATAGCTGAGATCAGCACCAGGAGGACTACTCTATGGCTTAGTGGCCAGTTGGGTATTCTAGGGCAAAGGGCAGTTCAGATAGAGAAGAGAGCACCAAATAAAGGGTGTTTGGAGCATCCTCCCAGGAGGGGAGACGCATGTCGAAAGTAGACTATGGACTGAACATGTTTGCCACTCAATGCCTCTTTTGCAGACCACAACACCCCAAAGGAGAGAGAGAACACAAGGGATTGCCCTGCCACAGAGGCAGGGTGGGATGGAGGGGATGGGGGTAGGAGGGATAATTATCCATGGTGGTGGAAAATGGGCACTGGTGGAGGGATGGGTATTTGATCATTGTATAATCGAAACCCAAGCACAAAAATTTGTAAATCTACAACTGTACCTCATGGTGTTTCACTAATGAAAATTTTTAAAAAATACCTTTGGAAGCAGTGAAAGTCTCCAGAGAAGTAGCAGTTACACAATGCAGGGGCCGTCAAAATGGGGATACTAAGGGAATTAATGGAAATAGTCAAACAGATGCTGTAGCTGAAAAGACTCCCTTAACTCTTGGGACTTACATTCCTTAAGAGAATATTTCTATTAAGCAGAAGAGGAACAATAGGCACTCAGTGTCCAAAAGGAAACTAAGGGATGGCTGATTATACAAAGAAAATTATTTATTCTTGGTCCAATACAATGGAAAACTGTTCAAAGATTCCATGAGGTTACCACTTAGGAAAAGATGCCTTACCAAACTAGTAAGACTATCTTCCAGATCAAAGTGTTGAGCAGACAGTGAGAGGGGCAACTTGGATCTCTGCTTTAAGTGCTATTGCTGAGTCTACTAGAAACCCTAGGTCTCCTTTCCATCGAAGAACTTACCCAGGAGAGAACTGACAGTCAGAATTCCAGCAAGTGCCGAAATGCTCAGGACTCAAATATTTATCAGTAGACCCCTTTCCTATGTGGTTAGTAGTGTTCCCATCCCACACTAAGAAAACCAGAAAAGTCTCTAAAGCATTACTTAAGGAAATAATCCCTAGATTTAGCTTAGCTAGGTCACTACAGAGTGACATGAATTTCTTTCATATATGAAGTCATCCATGACTTAACTTCTGCTTTAAAGATTAATGGTCAGATCCACACAGCCGGGATCCACAATCTTCAGAAAAGATGGAGAAACTCAATCACTCCCAATAAAGAATATCAGCAAAACTGTGTCCTCTGAATTGTGGTTGTCACTCTTACCTATTGCCCTTTATAGGTACAGAATTGTTTCTAAGGCCAAAATTCAACTTAGTTCCTCTTTGACCACAAATTTTTCTTATTGTGCTCTGAAAATGTAGAATTAACCAAGTATGTTATCCATCTAGGACAGGTGTAGCAGGCAATTCAAAAACATGGAAAAGCTGTTTTTCTCACCCAAATGGAGACTTATTACCAAGCAAAATTCAGTTTGGTGGTTAAGTCTTAGTGAGACCCCAGAAAAGTTGATCTCCTTTGAATCAACAACTGCATAAATAAATGGACAGGACTGCCCCAAGTTATACTGAGAAACTCCCATTGCTGTAAAACTTAATGAAATCTTAGAGATTCGTTAGAATCTCAACTTGAGATGGATCCTCTCCTCATTCTTGCCCTAAAGAAGTTCCTGTTCTCTCAACATGTATTGCTCTCTCCTGCAGCCTCCCCTTGTAAGTAAAGTAAAGGCCCTCCCGTTGATCGTGGATTTGCTCGAGTGGGCCCAATAACGTCTCCATTGGAGACTTTTGTTGTTACTGTGTCTGGCATATCGAATACTCTCGGTAGCTTGCCGGGCTCTCCGAGAGGGGCGGAGGAATCGAACTCGGGTTGGCCATGTTGGCTACGTGCAAGGCAGACGCCCTACCCGTTGTGCTATTGCTCCAGTCCGAAGGTAGGACACAGCGGTAGGGTGTTCGCCTTACAAGCGGCCAACATGACCGACCCCTTGTATGTCTCTAAATAAAACTATTTTACTTCACTATTAATCTCCTCCTGAAATTATTTTCTGAAAGGGAAGGCAATGACCCTGAAAAACTTCAGCAGAGATTGGGACTGATTTTTCTTCTCTGCGAAGAGCAATTCCTTGCTCCAGCCTTAGTCCGCGATTCCCCAAGAGCTTGGGTGGTGGCGACTCTGGGCACAACTTGACAGCTATCTTGTTGGATGGGTGGGATAGTAGCATCCATGACACACAGCTGCTTTACCAGTTGGAACCCACCCCAGGTGACTGAGGTGAGTCGAGGAGGGCAGAAGAAGCACTCGCTTCATGAGTCTTTCTCACTTGCTCCCCACACACATAAGAGACCATTGTGGACTCTGAAATGAGTCTTGTAACTCCCATGTATCTGTACACACATCCTTGAATGGCCTTACATATGAGCTGGACCTTCTGATTTTCTTCTAAAATATAGAATATGACAGAGTGAGCAGGTGTCTGGGATCAGTTTACTTTTTAAAAGACTGTGATTTCTGCCTTTACACCCCCTCAGTTTCTTCAAGTCTTGCTTGCTCTGGGGAAAGTCACGTGCCATGTCCTCAGGCAGCAACCCAAGAAGAAGCCCACATGGCAAGGGACTGAGATTTGCCCAGAACCACACAAACAGCCCAGAAGCACATTATCCCGACAAACTTAAGAGGAGACCTCAGCTTGGGCTATCAATTTGACATCACACCAAAGACAGATTTGAACCAGGGGTGCCTCAAAGTTTTCTGATTCATAAAAATTATCACAAAAGAAATGATGCCACAGTTTCTTACACAATAGATAATATACACCCCGTATTATACCTATGCTGAGGTTTGATACTTTAACATATTTACTTTATAGACATATCTGCACTATTGCAAAAGGTTAGTTGGAATTCCTTCCCACAATAAAGGAGCTAATAAACAACAAAAACTATAAGATATGTCTTGCTGAGAAGTTTTTTATAACTCTGGTTGTTTAAGCAACATTTAGAAATCCATAATCATTACCAATATCCTTTCCTTAAAAAGAAACTTATGAGAGAAAAAGAAATTTTGGGGGGTTGAGTCCTTTTTAAAGCATACATGGAAGCATATGTCTGCAATATGTAATTCCAAATTTACTTGACTTGGCCAGTTCTTTCTCATCTTGTATTCACAAATTGTGAATAATTCATTTCATACATAGTCTTTGAAGATCTTGCTTGCTTCTTCTCCCTCTTCCTCTTTCTCAGTCTCTCCCTCCTCATTCCCCTTCTATTCTTAGCTACTTCCTTCCTCCTTACTCTTCTCCCTTTCCTGCTTCCTTCCCTAATATTAGAGGTGAAACACTAGGAGTCCTTGGTTTATTGAATAAAGTGGCCCTAAATTATCCCAGTGTTCGTTGTATCTTTTAAATTTGAGCATCACACCTAATGCAAATAAGTATAAGTGTTATCTATATATAAGAAAAATTTAATATAAGGAAGAAAACATTTCAAATAGTGTAAAGAAAACCAAATCTGCAACTTATTAAACTCCATGGAAGCATAGCTCTCAGATCTTGTACATATAGCCTGGGAATCTTAGTAAAGGTGGGTCTAATACAGTACGCTTTGGAATGCCTGAGAGTTCACATTTCTAATAAGTTTCCAACCCATTAACTAATCCCTGTATTAACCTTTAAGGTTACCTACCTCATTTTCCTCTAGAGATTTGCAAGGTGCCCCTTCCCAACCTCTCACTCCTCAGTTTCACATGTCTGAAATGTATCTGTGGCATCCCAGTTACAGCTGTGGGTTTAATTTCCACCCATCTCTTCATTTGTAGTCTCACTCTGGCCTATGCAGATCATTGCACCATCTACATGCTATTTTTTAGGTCAATGTATCGTCATGTGTTTTGATAAGGTAAATCTAATTTGCAACACTTCAAGGCTAAAACCCTTTGATAATAAGGCATATTTGAACAGTTCTTTAAAAATATCAATATCTTTTTAAACCTTAGAAGCCTTTGCATGATTTGCTGGTCCTAGAAAGCCGTACTCCAGTCTAATCATCTTTTGGACATGGCTACCTTTGGTACAGCCTTATCTGATCCCCAGTATGGTTTAAATACTTTTTTTGGAGACTTTTAGCAGGTTGTATTATACCTTAATGTCAATAATAGTAATACAGTAATAAAATGTAAGTATAAGCCCTGAGCTGTTTCTGTATCTCAGTGTCAGCAAAATTCCTGTGTCTAGCTCGAGATTGGCACATTTGAACACAAAAATCAAAACTGTTGAAATAAATAAATATTTATCACCCACATTCAACACTCCTTATAGATATTACAACACTCTATATTAGATTGTAATGGGAACTAATGGCCTTTGCTAGAATTTTGAGTTGGGCCTCTCATAAATAACTAAAATTCCCATGATGTCTTGTAATTATTACATAATTTTTTGCTCGGTGTGTGCATCATTGGGTTAGGGGTGATAGTAATTAGTGGATAGATGCAGGGAGCATGTATGGCTCATATATTGAAGTTCCAAATAATTGGCATTGAAATAAAAAAAATTGACATGAACAATGCAGAGACAACACGTGATTTCCAGGCCTACTCCCTCATAATTTTAGTTTGCGTTCACTTTTTCAAATTTTGAAACAATAAATTAAAGAAGTAAATTCCTATATATTAAAATCTAGATCATTCCCAAATCATAAACAATCATGGCCAAGAAGAGATATAAACGGGAGTACCATTTCTGCAATACTTTCCCAACATGTGAATTCCACCAAAAAAAAGCATGTTTCTTCAGAATTTGGAGATCTTTGTTGAAACGCAAATATCCTTTGCCTAGCTGAAACATCTGAGATTAAAGAACAATATATCTTCAAATAGATGATATATAGACAAAACATACTAAATTTTTTAGATCATCTTTGTTTTTTATAGCAGCAAACCTCAACATAAATTCTATTTTTTAAACATATTTCTACATTTGCATCAATCTTCAAAGGTACTCAAGGAAATAATACAACTTTTGAAAGTATTCATGAATGATATTAATTCAGGCTTATAGTACTAAGAACCTCTCCAAATATTTAATATGCATAAGTGAAGTGTGTTCTCTAACAAAGCCAGTCAGCCAATAGGACCAACATCCCAGCCCACCAGTGTGTGATAGGCATGTGGAAGGGAGTTGATCGTCTCCTCATAGTCCATCTCAGAGCTTTTGTTTTGATCTTAGTTCATCAGTGGAACCACAGTCTGGATTTCCCAGCCTCCCTTGCAACAATGCTTGATCAAGGACCAAGCTCAAGGACCACATAAGCCAAAAGATAATGAGGTAATTTCTGGAAGCTTTCTTAAAAGAGTGGTCCATAGAATCTGTCTACTCTTTCCCTCTACCTTTGTCCCTGCTGATTGGGGTTTCCTACAGGGATGGAAGATGGAACAAACAAGCATGGAAATGGAAATCGGTACCCTGGATGAGTAAAATGGAAGAGGCAGACCAAGGGGCAGCCCCTGAGTAGACAACTACAGAAAAGAGAAGCAATCTACTTTCCTTAAGCTATAGTTGCCTGCTGTGTTACCTGTTTATCCAAACAGAATTCAACCATTGAGGAACATTTTGTTTTGTTTTCTTTGTTTTTTGTGCTAGTGATATGCACTGGAGCCACAACTCCAGTCCTAGGGAAAAAATATTTAAACCTTTTTATCATCCTACCTGGAATACTTTTCATAAAATAGAGCATTAAAGTGATTAAAATCATATAATCTTAGGTATTATATGATTTTAATTTAGTTAGTTGTAATTGACAAATTGGTTTATATCTTGATGGACATACAGATAGTCAATTTAAGAACTAGTTTTTAAAAACAATTTTGTCGATCTTCATTGAGGAACTGTAATCAATACTGTTAATGATGGTTTCATGCATACATCCTTCCTACTCTAATTCCACCATGAGAACCCACTTCCCTCCATCAAGATGCCAAAAGCCCATCCCAACAGAACTCCCTCCATAAAATCAGTTCTTTAAATCAAGTCTTCAGTTCCATTTCCTCAAGAACATATTTTAATAACATCTAAGTAACATGGAACCAGAACGATAGTACAGTGAATAGGGCGGGCATCTCATGCTGTCATTCCAGGTTTGATCCCTGGCATTCCATATGGTTCTCCAAGCTGGTCAGGAATAATGGAGTAATTCCTGAGCTCAAAGCCAGGAGTAATTCTTGAGTATCACTGGGTGTGGCTCCAAAACCAATGTGATATGTGGTGGAATGTGAATATGTATGCATATATATATATATTATCTGTGAATATGGATAATATATATATATCATATATGTTTGTATGTGAGTATGACCAAAATTGAAAATTTCTTTATGTTGATTATCTGAGTTCTAAAAAAAAAATAGAACTATTCTTGGATAATTGTATGCTTTCATCTATGTCTTTGCTATCTCTATCTCAAATGTCACTTATAACACTAATTACTTTTCTTGAAAATTACATTTTCCTCAATTTGGTCTTGTTTTTGTGATTTTATCTTTTATAAAACTGCCCACAATTTTCTTCAAAGTTACTTCCCGTGACATATGAAGTAGCATCAACCAAACTTATCCCAGCTTACTTTAATGCAGTTACTAAAAATATCACCTCTTTAAAATTGGGACAAATAGTAAATTCCATGGGACTCCAGGACCATAAGCTTACACTGGGACTCTCCCACACCATAGAAAACTGTTCCCTTGGCATAAATAAGGTAGAGCCAAAAATGGACCCTTCCATTTTGTACAGGGTACTCAAAAGTTTCCTTCAGTGAAATTAGTAGCCTAATTCACTCCCTTTCCTATTGTCAAATATTTGTGTTTCATCTCAGAGATATTGCATTTTTTTCAAAAACCTTAATATTCTGTAAAACAGATTCTAACATTTACTATTAATACTTTCATGTCAATTGTTTTCATTTCATGAATTTGATTCACTATACTTCTTCTAAACATGTTAGATGTGACAACCAAAATATCAGGACTAATGTAAGTCACACACTGTAAGTCACCACATCCTCCACAAAATAATAAGATGTAAGTCAGAATCCAAAGTAGCCTAGAATGTGCTTCAACGAGAGAGCACACACCTTTCTTGTGTGAACCCCTAAGTTTGATATCTGGCAAGCACTGTGAGAAAGAAAAAAGAAATAATCCAGGATCAACTGAAAGATGAAATTGTTCCTGAAAACGGGGAACAAGACTTTCATTGCAGCAAAGAAACAGCAGAGCTAGTGCAATCAATTTTGCTCTTATACCAGACACCATTTTTTCTGTGTAAGGAACATCTTGATTTTTTTAACCCCTACTTGGAAAAAATAACCATTTAAGGCTGTCAAACTGACTTTAACTGATAAATTTCCATTAACCACAGAAGCTTTACTGATTGTTTATATTTATACCAAGTAAAGAAAAGACCTCTGTTATTTCTAATGACTAAAGCAACTACAAACTAACTCATAGCATTCCTAAGCTTAATTTTTTTTACAATGGCTTTTCATTGTCTATAGAAAAAAAAATTAAACCTCCCTAGACTGATGCTTTATGAGTTGTCCTAAGGCGTTTCAGCCTCCTTAAAGATTAACCTCAGTGCCCTTTCCTCGCACCCTAAGTGTTGCCTCAACATGCCCATCCTAATTTGTGCTAGTTCCTTCTTGACTTTTAAGATTCAGGCTGTAGCTCATTTTATCTTGAAAACATCTCCAAATGATTCCTGCTCACCCCATCTTCTCCCCAGGCCTTCTCTGCACCCTGCATCCCACCCTAACTGTTTGTTATGCATCTCTGTTCAAAGTTCTCAGCACACAGACTTCGGGACAGTTCTTGCCTGCCACCAATAATTCTAGAAGTTTCCTAAGAGCTGGCTGCCATAACTGTGTCTCTGGATCCAAACACAGGCCTAGCTGAAGGTACAAATATCCAGGCAGCATTTGGTGAGCAAAAGAATCATAAACATAGCTTTTTCTCTGACTTTGAAAGTAAAAAAAATCAGTTTTTTAGCTGACTGTGGATGTATGGAAGTTTCAAAAGCCTGAATTAATTTCATTAAAAGGATCACCTCTCATCTAACCATCAGGGTCAGATTTCTTTCTGCACCAGAAGCTGTTTCTGCTAATATGCTTCCAAGTTTAAGGTATGGTTATATATATAACCTATCATTAATCACCCAATTAGTATTCCCTAGCAAAGAGAAGATGACCACACCCAAGAAGTATACATTCTCATGTTCTTAAATATGTTTAAAACAAAACATCTTGGGAAGTAAGTATAGGAAAGTTGTCTTCCTTGTCAGTTGACTTTTCCTCTTTGTTTGATTTTTGGTTTTTGGACCACACTTGGCAATATTCAGGGTTTATCCCTGACTCTGCACTCAAGGATCACTGCTGGCAGGTCTCGGGGGACCATATTGGGTGCTAGGGGATCATACCCCGGTCTGCTGCATGCAAAGCAAATGCCCTGCCCACCATACTATTACTCTGGCCCTTCTGTTGACTTTTCTGAGCTGTTATGCCACAGTGAGAGACACTGGGACAACAAATAAAGTTACACCTTTTGGTCCTTAGGTTTGGACACATCCTAGTACTTCTTGAAAACAAAAAAAATTCCACAAAGATGCAAATGTGGGAATGAGTGTTTTCATGCAAAGCAAGATATGTTCTGAAAGCAGATCTGAGGACTATGATATAAAATCATTTAAAAGCAGTAAAAATAATTACTGAACATGAGGTTTTGATAATATATAAGAAAGGAACCTTTGAGGCTTGAGCAATAGTACAGCGGGCAGGGCATTTGCCTTGCATGCTGCCGACCTGGGTTCCATTCCCAGCATCCCATATGGTCCCCTGAGCACTGCCAGGAGTATTTCCTGAGTGCAAAGCCAGGAGTAACCCCTGTGCATCGCCAGGTGTGACCCAAAAAGCAAAAGAAAGAAAGAAGGAAAGAAAGAAAGAAAGAAAGAAAGAAAGAAAGAAAGAAAGAAAGAAAGAAAGAAAGCTTAGAGCACTTGAGAAGGCTAAAAGATTCATGCTTCAGTGACTAAGCCAAACACAGCATCAAAACAGACCTCCAGCAGTAATTTTCCCCATACATCATATCCTGGTAGAATTCCCACCTCTTAAGAGGAAACCTTTATGACCACATAAGGGGTAAAAAAAGGTTTTAATTTCATTCCAGTTTTTAAACGAGTCCAAACTAAAACAAAGATTTTATGACTCTCTCTGTCTGCCATGCGGATTTCCGCCTCTGACAAATGCCAGGAATCCTTGTGGCTACTTTAGATGTTCAAACCATTTATTAAGAAGAATGAGGGTGGCATGTCAGAAAGGTAGCTAAAGCCATCACTTTGAACTTTAACCAGAAGAAGACTTTTCAACAATGAAGTAGGCGGTTTCACGAATTTCACAATTGCTTAAACTCTCCTGCACAATTTAAGAAAAGTGTTTTCAGTGGCAAGGAGGTACCACAAAGTTATGGATACAGATGGGAGAATTTTCTCCAACTAGCATTATTTGCTTAAAATATAAACCATGACCCAATAAAATGCTGCCATTATCCATCATTGGCCAATTCTGTTCTAAATCATCTTGGGTTATTAGATGAAAGAAAGAAAAATAATAAAATGGACCTATATTTGTAAGAACACAAATTTATTAACTTTCAATTTAATTGGAGTCAAGCTATTGATGGGAAGAAAAGCCTACTTTGTCTATTACATCTATTCTATAGCAAACATAATTGTCTTTTAATCAAGCTGAGACTAGATATTGCCATGATTATTTCCTCTGGATGTATATATGTCAAGTATTTAACTGCTAGAATGCATTTGGATGCAATGACAGAGGACTAGATGGAAGACCTTAATATTAGCTGGCAGCTATGTAAAGGAAATATTTATCAGTGAATAAAGTAACTTAGCTGTCCAGGCAGTCACCAGAATTCTATTCATGGTTGGTAGGGGGAAGATAATATGTATGCATATGTGTAGTTTAATTTGGTTAAAAGTAAGGCAAAATATTTAATGCATGTACAATCAAGCAAAAACCAAGTAAGATTTGTATCTAAGTTAAGATTGTGTCAATATCAGTTTGCTATTTTTAATAATGCACCATGATTACAGAATATGCTACCATTTGGGAAAGTATAGGACATCTTCTAACTAATATTTTTTAGCTTCTTGTGAGTTTTAAAATACTTAAAAATGGGGCCAGGGCGATAGTACAGCAGGTAAGGCACTTGTCTTGCATGCGGCCAACCCAAGTTTGATTCCTGGCAACCCATATGGTCCCCCAACACCACCAGGAGTGACTCTTGAGTGCAGAGCCATGAGTAACCCCTGAGCATTGCTGGATATGACCCAAAATCTAAAATAAAATAAAAACAAAAAGGTAAAAATTAAAGAAAGAAAAAAGAGTAAGGTATAAGATACATCCTTGATATTTAACAGGTTGAAGATGACTGAATTAATACCCAGAAGCCAGGGCCCAAAATGGCAAAAGAATGGAAGATTATTCCCACTGCCCTATGGATTAGCCCAATCTCATCCTGTGAGTGAGAAACAAATTTCTTACTCCTTTGCTTATCTCAGTTACCTTTGCCTTTTCTATCCTACTTGATACTGTCACTCTCCTTCACTGCCAGTGGATAATAAAGCTCCATTATGTACCTTGAAAACCAGGTTAATAAAACTATTAAAGAGTTACAAGAAAGAAAGAAATATGGTAAAAAAATATGATTTTTACATTAAACTTCTGAAAACAAAACGAAGCAAAAAAAACCCCACTGAGGGCAATTTTAGTTCCTGCTCTGGGATTTGTTTAAGTGCTCAGTGATGGGTAGGAAGAATTTTTAGCTATGAAAACAATAATTCAAATATTGTTTGAATGGGCTGGAGCGATAGCACAGCGGGTAGGGCGTCTGCCTTGCACGCAGCCAACATGGCCGACCCGAGTTCGATTCCTCCGCCCCTCTCGGAGAGCCCGGCAAGCTACCGAGAGTATTCGATATGCCAGACACAGTAACAACAAAGACTCCAATGGAGACGTTACTGGGCCCGCTCGAGCAAATCGATGATCAACGGGAGGGCCTTTACCTTTTACCTTTTATTGTTTGAATATCACTGTCACTGTCCTCCCCATTGTTCATTGATTTGCTTGAGTGGGCCCAGTAACATTGCTAGACTTGTTACTGTGTTTGACATATTGATTACGTCACGGGGTAGCTTGCCAGGCTTTGCCGTGTGGGCAAGATACTCTCAGTAGCTTGCACGACTCTCCGAGGAGAGCAGATGAATCAAACTCGGGTCAGCCGTGCTGGCCGCATGCAAGGCAGACACTCTACCCACTGTACTATCACTCCAGGCCTATCTGAATATAAACATTTAAATATTTTTGAATATAAACATAAAAAATATAAAATACTCTTAAGATGGAGATAATAAGACCCCACAGAGGAGAACAAGATCAAATAGTAATGCCTGTTCTTGTCCGTTCAAATAGCCCTTTGCCCTTTGAGGGGCTTTTGTGGCCAGCATCCCTCACATTTATGGATAACTCTAGATGATGGATGGTTTGTGATTACAAATCCAAAGTCACAAGTATTTGAAGACCATGAATGGTACACAATATGATATTGATGAATGAAAAAAATGATTAATTAATTAATTAAATAACCACAGAGCTGGCATTTTCTTCCAGTGATGTTGCCTGTGAGGTTAAAAAAAGAAAAGCAGTATTGGTCAAAGGAAATTCAACCCCACTGTATACAGAAAGTGTAAGGAAAAGAGTCTTCTAAGATGAAACCTTTATCTCCTGGTCTGGACAAATCATAACTGGGGTGTTAGTAGAACTAAAACCATCTAGAAACCTTGGAGGGTAATTGAGAAATAGGCACAAACTTTTTTCAGCTTCCACAGGAAAAAAATGATGGATCCTGAAAATGATGTGACTCAGTCTCAGAAAAGTGAAAAGACCAGGGTGGTAGCAATATCACTTCTGGGAATATACACTTGGGACCCTAAAACACACAGCAGACACACCATCTGCACTTCTGTGTTCATTACAGCGCAATAGCCAGAATCTGGAAGCAACCCAACAACCCAGATTCAACCAAGTGCCGGAGAACAGATGACTAGATAAAGAAAACTATGGTATACCTACACAATGAAACACTACACAGCTGTTAGTAAAAATGAAGTTATGAAATTTGCTTATAAATGGATGGACATGGAGAGTATCATGCTGAGTGAAATGAGTCTGAAGGAGAGATATAGAATGACTGCACTCATTTGTGGGATATAAAAAAATAATAGTATGAGACTAATATCCAAGGTCAGGGAAAACAGGGGCCAGGAGGACTGGTCAACGGTTGGAAGCATGCGACAAGTGTGTGTGTGGGGAAAAGGGCAGTTAGGATAGAGAAGGGACCAGTATGACAATAATAGTTAGAAATGATCACTCTGGACAAGAACTGAGTGTTGAAAGTAGTTTAAAAGATATACATGAAAACCTTTCAGTATCTGTATTAGACCATAGTTCCCAAAATGAAAGAGAGATAGGAAGAGAGAGAGAAAAAAAGTGCCTCCTACATAGTCAAGCAGGGGATGGGGGCAACGGGAGGGAAACTGGGGACATAGGTGGTGGGGAATGTACACTCGTGTTGGAACTGAAACCCAACCATAAACAACATTGTAACTATATATCTCACTGTGATTCAATTAAAAAATTTTAAAATAAATAAAAATAAAGACCAAGGTCATTGCTGAGCTTGCTGGGAACAAACCATTGCAGATGAACTTCATTTCCTTTTATGAAATGGTTGCTGGACATGTGATTGATGTCAGAAAAATGCTACTAGTAAAATATTTGACAAAATCGTGGTAATGCAGACAAAATGTATTAATAGGCATAAAGGGATGGTTGATCATTGACTGAATCCATTCATTCACTCAATTCATTATAGACATGTCACAGGACAGAAACCAGGGCATTGTTTCTGAACATTAAAGATTTAACTTTTGTAATAATATGAATAAACACATGGGTCACACATTTATTATCGAAACAAGAATCAGAATCTAAAATTATCTTAACAACTCTATTTTGGAAAGTTTCCCCATCTCAGCCTGAGATGTGTACTTTCACTCTGTCTCTCAGTCTCTCTCTCTCTGTCTCTGTCTCTCTCCCTCCCTTTCTCACTCCATACTTACCTAAAAACAAAAAACATTTTTAAAAAGAAAGAAATTCAGTAAAATGATCTAAGTTGAACCAAAGAATCTGGAAACAACCCAACCCTTCAAGAGCGTCAAAGAAATAGCTAAGAGGACAAAGAACCTCCAGCTCCAGGCACATCTCTTCGATTCCACTGTTCTTACTGGATTAACATACGCTTCAGAGATCTGGGCCCTACAAAAACAGGATGAGAATGCTATTCTGGCCTCCCAAAGAAGAATTGAAAGAGCTATGCTTGAAGTATTAAGTTTCACTCAAATGAGAGAAAAAATCCAGAGTTCTGACCTCCGTTGATGGTCAAGAATCAGGGATGGTGTCTTGTTTGCCAAGGCATCGAAAATAAGATGGGCTGGACACGTAATGAGATTTTGAGACGACCGCTGGACTAGAGTCGTTAACGACTGGATTCCACGGGACATCAAAAGACCATGTGGCCGCCCACCTACCAGATGGTCAGACTTCTTCATCAAGACCTGAACGATCGGTTTGAGGCTCTTCGTGTTCCTAGAACAAACAGACGCCATTGGGCTACACTAGCACGCAACAGGGACAAATGGAGACATTACTGGCACTCGCTCGAGCAAATCGATGATTAATGGGAACTCAAGTGATCAAGTGAACCAAAGAAGCAACTACTATTAAGAAGAAAATGGAAAAAAAATTAATTCCCAGGACTGGAGCAATAACACAGCAGATAGGGCATTTGCCTTGCATGCGTCTGACCTGGGTTCAATTCCCAGCATCCCATATGGTCCCCCGAGCACCACCAGGAGTAATTCCTGAGTGCATGAGCCAGAAGAAGTAACCCCTGTGCATCGCTGGATGTGACCCAAAAAGAAAAAAAATTCAATTCCCTTGATTTCTGCTTTCAACACCATGCCTTTTTCCCTCTAAAACCTCCCAAAGAAAACACTGAAAATGTAAAACTGTTTTTAAATTAGTAAATCATTGCCAAAACACAATAAGGATGCATTGCTCTTTATAGTACCAGAAACAGCATTCTTTTTGAAATGGACAGAAACAAGATGATCTCTCTCATATGGTGGGACTTAAAGATATACAGGAAGGTAGCAACAGCAATCGAAATGTAACATAAAGGAAGATTGTAAACTCACAAAGGTATGGGGGGTGGAGGGTAGTTAAGATAGAGGAGGGCCCATTATAACAACATTAGTTGGAAATTATCACTCTGGACAAGAACTGAGTGTTGAAAGTACTTGAAACGATATACACGATAACCTTTCAGCATCTGTACTGTCACTGTCACTGTCCTCCCGTTGTTCATCGATTTGCTCGAGCAGGCCAGTAACATTGTGAGACTTGTTACTGTGTTTGGCATATTGAATACATCACGGGTAGCTTGCCAGGCTTTGCCGTGTGGGCGAGATACTCTCGGTAGCTTGCCGGGCTCTCCAAGAGGGGCGGAGGAATCGAACTCAGGTCGGCCATGTTGGCCGCATGCAAAGCAAACGCCCTACCAGCTATGCTACTGCTCAGCATCAGTACAGCATATTATAATGCCTAAAATGAGAGAGATGGAGAGAAAAAGAGAGAGAGAGAGAAGAGGAGAGGAGAGGTGCCTGCTATAGAGGCAGGCTGGAATTAAGAGAGGGTGGGAAGAAAACTGGGGACACTGGTTTTGGGAAATTATACTGGTGGAGGGATGGGTGTTGGAACATTGTATGACTGAAACCCAATCTTGAACAGCTTTATTATGCTCTATCTCAAGGTGATTCAATAAAATTTAAAAAATTAAGAAATAGTATTGTAAACCAAAAGGTAAATTTTAAAATAGAAACAACATTCTTTCAAAACTGTTTGTTTTTAAATCTAATTTAGTATATTTCAATTTCTGATCATTCATAAAACCAGAAAGAACTATTTATTTTATTTTCCCCAACCTTTACAAAATAACACATATATTAAACCATTTCCCAAACAGCTGATTTGGAAAAGTGATTCCAAGGAATTTAACAGATATGGCATATAGAAACAATCTGAATAAAACTAAACTAAAAGATTTCATTTCCTCAGTACTTCTCAAAATCTTTAAGTGTGGTTGAATATGAAAATAGAAGATGCATGAACAAACTTCAATCTACAATACCAAGGCCAAATGTGGCTCAATACCTGCTTTTATTGGAATGCTATCACACTCGCATGTTTACATATTGTTTTTGGCTATAAAAGTAGATCTGAGTAGTTGTAGCATAGGATATATAAAACCTAAAACTCTAAGAATACTTACTTGTGTTGTTGTTGTTATTGTTGTAGGAACCAAATCCTGTAGTGCTGGAGGGCCAGGGGCAAGGAGAAGTTCAACCAGTATTGGAGACTGAACCCAGGGCCTAGCATATCTCTTTCAGGTGCTCTAGCCAGATCCCTAGGAAAAGGATCATTACTTTCATTTGAACTTTTAACAAAAAAGTTTGTCGATCTCTGAGATTTTCTTCAATTTGTCTAAGTACAGAACCGTTTGGTATAGCATTCCTATCAACATCTCTTAGAACTATAGAACACCAAGAAACTAATTCTTTAAAAGTAAGAAAACAATCTTCTAATGAAACCACTCAAGGGGTAGGGAGACAGTTCAGAGTTGGAAGGAGAATACTTTGCTAAGTTCAATTACCAGCATTTCATGGCCCCAGCACCATTGGTTGTGGCCCTAGTGGACCCCCAGCTTGTACTGGGTTTATTTATGAAATGGTGACATTCCATAACATTGAAACTGTCTATCCTGGTTGGGCAAGTGTCACTGGAAATGGACTTCAGGACAAATACCCACTATATGGGAAGCCCAGCATATTAAAAATTAAATCACTGGACAAAAACTTGTGTGGAGAGGAATTATGTCATGTTCTATGTTCTGCCTTATATTCATTTCTCTCATTTGGGCTTGTAGTTTGCTTAATTATAAACTTAATTCGAGCATTAAATTATTGAGGTTGTTTATTATTAATTTCTTGGATTTATCAAATAATTTAATATGGAAACTTTTAAGGGTTTTTATAAAATTAATTTTTTTATCACGGGTGCAAAAAATAAGTTAGTACAGTTGTCAAAAGGTAGAGTCACTGTATTTTTAAATGGAGATTTGTTTCACAGTGAGCTCAGGGTGACTACTATACTCTGTGGGTACTGTAAAATTGTATTAATGTATTTCTAGGAAATACATTACTAGAACATGATGGATAAATGGTGCAATTGCAGCATTCTATTCAATTCAGGCTATCAATTAAATGGCATGGAAAGAAATAAATCTCAGGGAATAATTTTCAGGTAGGAGAAATAACCTGAAACCAGAAAAAATAGTTTGATAGACTACAATTTTTTGCCAGTAGATAAAGTTCTGAGATCTTCCTGGCTGCATTCCAATATTTGAAGGCTCATTGTGAGAAAGAAATAGCAGCACAAACAAAAAGAACGAATTAGAACATTTTAAATTATTAGATACTCACCGAAATAAAACTGACTCTTTTCATGACAGCTAAAAAGTGCCCCATCATTAACCGTAAACAAGTAGAAGCTGGGCATTCATTTGGTACAATAGGGCAAGACAACTGATTAATGTGACTTGTAAAAACCAGCTACTCAGACTTTATACATAAGGATATTAAGAAGGTTTTTTGTTATTCTCCAAAATTCCTATTGAGTAAAGAGATCTAATTCTTAAATTCTAGGATTCATTCTTGCTTGTGAGTTTTTAAAAATTCTACCTATATGAAAGTTCCAAATCAAATTATCATCAAGTATTACTAATTGTTTAAGACTTTCTACTCTGATCCTTTAGAAACATCTATATCAAATACAGCTATTGGATTATGTTTTAAACTGCGACACTCATGCATAAACGTATTTAAATTGTGCAGAGAGTCCAGTGAAGTGTTTAAGTGAACGAAGCCACAAAACCAGTACCCAGACTAAAAATTAAAACATGACCAGTGTACTTCATACAGAGATTGCCACTGCGGTCACTTCTACCACTGCAAAGTAACCATAAACTTGACTTCTAAAGGCAGAAATTAGCTTCATTTGTTTATGAACTTACATAATTGAATGGAATTATATAATATGTTGAGTCTATTAATTTCTTTTATTGTTTTTCCCTTTCCCCTGAAAATTTCAAACATATAATAAAGCAGAAAATAATGTAAAAAATACCAATTAAACAATAACAAAATCATGGTGAATTTTAATCTATCCCTGTCCCTACCCACTTGACCCTTAGATTATTTTGAAGCACATCTGGGCATATTATCTTTTCATTCATTAATATGTCAGTATGTATTTCTAAAACATAGGTTCATAGGTATTCCATACTCATGGATTGGAAGAATCAATGTTGTTAAAATGACAATCCTACCTAAATTACTATATAGATTCAATGCAATCCCTGTCCAAATTTGAAGCATTCTTCAAAGACTTAGAACAGTCAAGAGTAAAACTTGTGTGGAATCATTAAAAACCCCAAAAAGTCAAAACTATACTGAAAAATAAGAAACTGGAGGCATGACAGAGACAGTTTCTTATTGTTACTTCTATCTGCTATTATAGTATTGCTGCTATTATAATACTACTACTATTATACTACTATTACTATTAGTCATAGTGGTAGTAGTAATAATAAAAATAATAATGTAGTGGGTCTGGAATGAGTGCAATGTGGAATTTTCTCCCTCCATTTGAACTTTCTGCTACTTATTTCTTTAATCCGGCTAATAAAAAATGTTACTGTTATCTTAAAACTGATGTTCTTTGCCAAGGAAGAACATTTTTTCCTGAGAGTACTCTCTGGGCAGCAAATGCTTAAAGGAAATTAGGAAATTGTCATAGCTGTCTCACCTTTGATAATAAAGCAGGGTCAGCATCAACAACTGCAAACAAATTCTAGGGAAACCTCTCTAAAGTTTACACAAAGTGATCCAATTAAGATATGACTGGCAGCCATGAAAACTTCGGTGCTGCCAATGCAGAGAAATTTTAGATGCAGAAATATATTGAAATATCTTGCAGGATAACAAAATATTTTTAAGACCCATATAGTATAGACTTAAACTTCCAAGATTTCATTGACTATTTTTCTTGCTCTCCAGCCAAAGATAACCTTAAACTAGGAAAAGACTGACTATCCCACGAAAGCCAGACAAGTAAACAGAAATTTGCCATGAATCTTTCTTAGTCTCAGCAAAGGCCAGGCCTAAAATCCGTCTTCAACACGTAAGACTGGAATCTCTTAAGTCAACTAACAAGATCCCATCTTTGAACAGTGCTGGCACATTGCTTTGGAATTCTCTGCTACATGCACCTCAATCTTTAGTCTTAAAGCAGTTTCTAAACAGGCCCCAGATACTTTGGGAATCTCTGAAAGCTGCCAGCTCGCCTTGACTCCAGCAGATTCACACTTCATTCACATCTGCTCCCATCACTTAATCACTTAACTTCCCGTTAGTCGTCGATTTGCTCGAGCGGGCGCCAGTAACGTCTCCATTTGTCCCTGTCGCGTGCTAGTGTAGCCCAATGGCATCTGTTCGCTCCGGGAACATGAAGGGCCTCAAACCGATCGTTCATGATCTTGACGAAGAAGTCTGACCATCTGGTATGTGGGCGACCACGCGATCTTTTGACATCCCATGGAATCCAGTCAGTAACAGCTCTAGTCCAGCGGTCATCTTTAAATCTCATTACGTGACCAGCCCATCTGATTTTCGACACCTTGGCAAATGAGACAGCGTCCCTGATTCTTGATCGTCGACGGATGTCAGAACTCCGGATTCTTTCTCTCATTTGAGTGAAACGTGATATTCCAAGCATAGCTCTTTCTATTCTTCTTTGGGAGACCTGAATAGCGTTCTCGTCTTGTTTGCATAGGGCCCAGGTCTCTGAGGCATATGTTAATGCAGGAAGAACAGTGGAATCAAAGAGATGTGCCCAGAGCCGGAGGTTCTTCGTCCTCTTAGCTATTTCTTCGACTTTCTTGAAGGCGATCCAAGCCACTCTCTTCCTCCTGCGTAGCTCGGGTGCCAGGTCATTTGTCATGTTGACCTCTCGACCTAGGTACACATAGTTGTTGCATTCGGAGATGGTCATTCCATTGAGAGCGAATGGGGCGTCAGGAACGAGGCTGTTTCTCATAAACATTGTCTTCGTAAGATTCAGCTGTAGTCCTACCTTTCCACACTCACGGTCAAAGTCGGCCAGCATTTGTGCCGCTTGGCTGATGTTTGGTGTTATTAAAACAATGTCATCAGCAAAGCGGAGGTGGTGTAGTTGCCGACCATCTATCTTCACTCCCATTCCTTCCCATTCCAGTCGTCGCATGATGTTCTCGAGGGTGGCACTGAAGAGTTTCGGTGAAATGATATCACCCTGCCGCACCCCTCTCTTGACATCAACGATCACTTCTTTGTAGAATGGTGAGATCCTGGTAGTGAATCCGCAATACAGCTCACGGAGGATCCTGATGTATTGGGCTTGAATGCCCTGATTGGCTAGGGCTTCAATGACCGCTTCCGTCTCAACAGAATCAAAGGCCTTCTTTAAATCAATGAACATTAAACAGAGCGGCATCTTGAACTCCCGAGAAACCTCAATGAGCTTGGTTATTGTGTGGATGTGGTCGATGGTGCTGAATCCTTTGCGGAACCCTGCTTGCTCGCATGGTTGTCCTTCATCTAGTGTTCTGCCAACCCTATTTAGGATGACTCGAGTGAACAACTTGTAGATGACAGACAATAGGCAGATCGGGCGATAGTTGCCAATGTCATGGATGTCTCCCTTCTTGAACAGTAGTACGGTCCTGCTGGTTTTCCATTGGGACGGAACCTTGCATTCAGACAGGTAGCGAGTGAAGAGCCGAGCCAGTGTATTGATGAGTACTGACGGCAGGTTCTTCAGGTGTTCAGGTCTGACCTTGTCTGGGCCGGGTGCTGTTTGCTTCTTTACCAACGAAATGACGTGTCGGATATCGGAAGGGAGAACGTTAGGAACGACATACCCATCCTGTGGAATTTGGTATGTCGGCAAGTGGACATGGCTATCGAAGAGATTTGAGTAGAAGTCATGGATAATCTTCTCCATTGCCGTTCTGGAGGATGTGATGGATCCATCAGGACGTCGGAGGGCAGTCATCTTGGTCTTATAGTTGGCGAAGGACAGGCGGGCGTTACGAATACTTTTCCCGGCTTCTGCCGCATCTACCAGTACTTCTGCTCTTCTCTCTTTGAGGTCTTCCTTGATCGCATCTCTGCACTGCTTTGCAAGCTCGGACGTTAGCTTGCGGTTGCCTGAGGCGTGCGCCAAACCACGCTGGTGAATTAGCTCAAGAGTTTTCGAAGATAGGCGATTTTTTGTGGCTATCTCTCTCTTGGCGTTCCTTGCACAGTCATGGAGGTGCTGAACCAGTCTATCGTATTCCTCATCAATGTTGTCAACAATGGCATCTTCCCATGTTGCCGCAATAGTACCAGAGAGTTCCCAGTTGGTGGTCATTCTGGGAGTTCTCTTTTTGAACTTTGCAGCCCTTTCTCCCCGCTCTGTGAAGTAGAATTTTGCACGAAGAAGACGGTGGTCCGATCCCGTTCGAAATTTTGGGACAACAGCGACATCAGTCAGGCAAAACCGTCAATTGAATATGATGTGGTCTATTTCGTTGTGGAATCGTCCACCGGGAGACTCCCATGTCCATCGTTTAGATTCTGCCTTCTGGAACTGTGAGTTACCATGAATGGTCTTGGTCGACATGATGAACTCAGACAGTCTCTCACCCTGTTCGTTCCATTCTAGGCCATGGGTCCCAATGTGAAGTTCTTCAGCTGATCTTCTCGGTCCTATCTTGGCATTAAAATCACCCACAATGATCTTGTAGAAGGTGTGGTCTTCTTTATAGAACTTCTCTAGCTCCATGTAGAACTTCTCGATTTCTCTTTCATCATAATGAGATGTTGGTGCGTAGACAACGAAGATAGAAACTGCAGGCAGTGAGTCACATCTATTCAAATGTAAACGTCCGATTCGGGTTGTTAGGCATTCGAATGAATCAATGCTCTTGGCCAAGTTTGTGTTGACAAGAACACCGACGCCTCCAACACCTCTTTTATCGCATGTTCCGAGGAACAATTCTTCTCCAGTTTCGAAAATGGCATGGTGAGATTCGTGCCTTCTTGTCTCGGTCAGACCAATGATGTTGTACTTGATCATTTGCGCTTGTACCATCAGGTCCTCGATGGATGCATCTGATGCTAGCGTACGTGCATTGAAAGTACAGACGATCATTTTTGTCTTCCTTCGTTGTGGCAGCCTAGGTCGGCCTCAAGATTTTGTTGGCCTCTCCTTTCTCATCCTTCTCAGTGCTGCCATGTCGGTGAAGCCTTCAGGGTCAGGTGAATGAGACCAGTTGTAGTTACTGGTTTTGGCATATCGAATACACAGCGGATAGCTTGCCAGGCTCTTCCGTGCAGGCGGAATACTCTCGGTAGCTTGCCAGTCTTTCCGAGAGGGATAGAGGCTTTTGGGGTGACCTCTAATCACTAATGGACACCAGTAGTGGACACTACTTTCACTACCCAGCCATCGCCACACTCCAGGACGCTTACCGGGCCCGCACGGCTGCTTCGCAGCTGCGCGACACATCATAAGACACTAAATACCCATCTTCCGGAATTGTCGTACCATATTTGATAGGGTTCAAATATGGTAACACCTACAAGGGTGATTAGAGGTCGCCCCAAAAGCCTCTATCTGCTCCCATATACAGTGAAATATCAATGGAGTTATCCTTTGACTTAGACCATCTTAGATGATGGGCAATGGTATTAGTTGGGGTCAAGAGAAGTTGGCATTTTACACACTACACAATGTACTTTTAAGAAAGAATATTAAATTTAGATGAGAGATTCCTTAAAAGCCAGACCTCCTGCCACTTCCCACTTTGAATGGTGACATAGAAGATGTCACCAATGAATGAAATTACCTAGAAACCTAGGAAAACGCCTCCCAAAACAAACTTCTCAAACTGACAGTATAATAAAATATCATTCTTCTTAAAATACATTACTTTACATATCCTATATTGTATTCTTGAATTTTGTTAATCAGAACCCTTTGAAATAAGGAAATATTCATTGAGTGTCTTTAGATCTGTTGTGCAAAGTTAACTCTTTTCTGGATGAGATTGAATATCAATAAATCAAAGAACATTGACTTAGATCCATCAAGTCTGCTCCTGAGGATACTTGAATCATTTTCCTAAAACTATAGAGAGATTATAATTGACTTTAGTCAGTATATTATGAAGTTGTAAAAGGTAGTTTTGATGAATATTGGCTTCTTAATTAGCAGTGCATGCTACAGTATAATTTGTTTTTCCATTTTCCCCATAAATAAGAAAACTTAAACTTTGAAGGTTAAACTTGAAAATGAGAATATTTATCACTTTTCTGTAAACACTAAAGGATTATTAGAGTGTATTCACAATAAATCCTCATTAATATTTCAAGAAAAAAAAATAACAGAAGTCACTGGAGCTATAGCACAGCGGTAGGGCGTTTGCCTTACGCGAGGCCGGCGAGGCCGTGCTGGGTTCGATTCCTTAGCCCATCTCCGAGAGCCTGGCAAGCTACTGAGAGTATCTCACCCGCACGGCAAAGCCTGGAAAGCTACCCATGACGTATTCAATATGCCGAACACAGTAACAACAAGTCTCACAATGGAGACGTTACTGGGCCCACTCGAGCAAATCAATGAACAATGGTAGGACAGTGCTACAGTGCTACACAAACTTCAGAGAACTAATAAAACATTACAGCCACAGAACAATACCAGAATATCCTAAAATAAATAAAAGGGAATCTTAAAAATTAGTAAAAATATCGGCAGTTGGATGATAAAGGCAAAATAATTTCTCAGATATTAATTGAGGACAATGAGATAAATCCACAGTCCATGGTCCTCCCGTTATTCATTGATTTGCTGCCTGCCACACATATTGGCCCCTGAGCCCCACCAGGAGTGATCCCTGGATGCAGAACCAGGAGTAAGCCCTGAGCACTGCCAGGTGTGCAAATATATATACACATACATACAGATACATATATATATATTTAACTACACATGCACATATATAGGCATATATGCATATATATGGGTGTATATATATGTATATATGCATATATATATTTGAATGTGTGTGTGTCCAGGTAGTTAGTGGATAGAATTTGCTCTGAGCAATAGTACAGCAAGTAAGGCACACAATCAACCGAACTCAATCCCTTGAACCTCATATGATTCCCCCACCCTACCAGGAGTGGTCTCTGAACCCAGAGCAAGGAGTAAGTCCTGAGCACAGCCAGGTGTGCCCCCACTCACCAACATCACAAAAACAAATCAATAATATAAACTTTCAGTCCAAGAACTTCTATTCTAGTTCCCTCTTGTTGAGTGACCTAGGCATGGACTGCTGGGAGTGAAAGAATTTACTCTGTTGCTTTATTGAAACCGTCTCTGCAGAAAGCAGGCTCCTCCAACGTTTAGGACCTTCGAGTCATGCTAGTGGGTGGTACAGTCGCATGTGTGATACATGTGCCTGCTATGCAGATGCCTCACATCCACAGCTCTCACAGGCTGGCACTGAGCCAAGGGCATATACTAATGAGACATTCGATTAAGATCAAGCCCTGCCCACTCATTTGAAGTGTGTGTTAACAAAGCATCAAAAAAAGGAATCTGAGTGCCAGTTCTTCAGGAACATGTGGGGGCAACTCATCTGTGTGTGTGCTGGCCGGGAGGCAAACATTCCCATTTCCAGCTGCTGGGAACCAGATGAGACTGTGGCCTGTGTCACACCAAGGCTGCGGGTGAGGGAATGAGCCTCTTGGAGCAAACATTTTAGATAAGATCTACAGGCCAGAAAAATGCTCCAAGGAAGTTCAAAGGCCTATGGAGATAATGCAGCACTCTCCCAAAGTGTGTTTGGATTTTGCTTCCCTGGGGCTTTCTAGTTGAGACCCATATCTGTGCATGGGGAAGGAAGACTGAGAGGAATTACAAAAATGAGCAAAATGCGCTACATATGGGTCTCTAAATAAGACAAAGCTGCCTCTGTGTAGGAGCTCTTGTTTCCAGGAAGGAAGATGAACTCCAGCCTCTCAACTTTGGGTCATAATCTGAATCTTCAATGCTTTGCATGCGAAAGCTGGCTTTACACATGTTTGGCTAGGGTGCATGAGGAAACGCTTATACCTAGAACATAGGAAGACTTGAGTCATACTCAGTGATGATAAACATGACCCAGTTCTATCTTTGACTTGGATTGTTAAGCAGATCTCACCTTCTGCAGATAAGGTTCTCCATCTGAGAAAAGCCAACCAGAGAATGAGAGTGCATTGAAGCTAAATTTATCTGGAATTTGGAGGGAAAAGGCATACAACATTCTTTCAGATAGAAAAAAAGAGAGAGAGCACTACCACAGACACCATCAGTCAAACCTTCAGAATGTACCACAGTCTGGGTATAATTACAATTTTTGCATCAAGATATCAAGATGGGGTTGATAATGGTGATGACAATGACTTCCATTTTTAAGTCCTTAGTATGGGCATATGTAAAGTGTTTAAAATACTAAGTCCTGAGTACTTTACATATGTTTGTTTATCTTTAAAATGATCCCAAAATGAAGAAGGAAACTGAGTCCAGGGAAAAGGTCATCTAAGGTCATACACTTAAGAACTGGAAGTTAGGGATGAGGCAGAGCATAGTACCGAGAGTAGAGCAACTGCCAGGCATGCAGCTCAGTGGATTCAATCCTCGGCACCTATTATGGTCCCTTGAGCCCACTGGGAGTGCTCCCTGAGCATGAATTCAGGAGTAAGCCCTGAGCACTTCCTGGTGTGGCCTAAAAACCAAAATAAAATAAAATAAACGTTAAAAAAAAAAGAATTGGATCTTGTGACTAAGAAGATATAATACAGGGTTTATGGTGCCTGCCTTAAATGCAAGAGACCCAGGTTTGATCCCCAACACCACATATGGTTCCCTGAGCACTGTCAGATCTGGCCCAAACATAAATTAAAAATTCTAAATGATTGGAAATCAAGTACCAAGAAGGTGGTTCAAAGGGCTATAGTGCATGCCTTGTATATAGAGGCCCTAAATTCTGTCCCCTGAACTGTGTGGTTCCCTGAGTACTGCCAGGTATAACCCTCACACTCACAGTGCCTCATGGCAGAGCTTGACACAATACATTAAATCTAGCCAATTTTCAGAAAGTTTGTAGTTGAACTTTAGTTGAAACTATTTAGGCTAATTTTTAGCCTAAATATTTGAATCTACCAAAATCACTGACCCATTCCAGTCCCTCCCACAGGGGTCTTCAGATCTCTTTCTACTGACCTATTCCAATCAGTAAACATATGCTATTAGTGATTCACATAATTGTGAGTCAAGAAGATCCCCCCACCCAGTCTTTCTTTGGCTAGTTTCTGTTCTAAAACAGAGCATAAATAATACAAATTTGCTTAGAAAACAAATTTTGATCTCACCTGTTCAATGTTTTACAGCAAAATTCAAAACTGTTAGAGCACTATCACCAACTCTATTCCCTCTCCTCTCATTTAATTGTAGGGTTCCTTTCCGGGTCTGTCACAGACCTGGTCCAGCATTTTACTTCTAACATGGCACTCACTATGCCACTTATCAGTAACTTTGGGTTTCAGTTACAAAACAAAAATAGAACCATTTTGTCCCCTCATACAAGACTACCACTAAGCGCTGATTCTTGGGAGCCACTGAACTCCCTGAGCCTCTCTTTCTCTCCCTTTGTATTCAATTATTTATTATCACTAGTCCTATGTTGCCTAAAATGCCTTTGAAGGCATAGAAGTTGCTTAGACCAGGATTTGCAAACCCATACCTACGAAGTCCAGGCCATCAGTGTGGTTGAAGAAGATATACTAGGATAAACTGGATCATGGATAAAGAAAATTGATAGATAGGTTTGGGGTTTGATGGTGAGACCATGGTCAACAGAAAGGGGACACTACTGTCCCGTCTGAAGAGGACAGCAATTGCCTTTTTCAGGCCAATTATTTCTCTGTTGAAATAAGGAATCAGGATGCCTCCACACCCCAAAGTTTTAGTTTCTTAAAAGATGGCAAAATTCAAGGGTATAGCAGGTACTTGCCTTGCGTTCAGTGAACCAAGTAGGGTTCAATCCTCAATACCCCATAGTTCCCCAAGATTTCCAGGAGTGATCCCTGAGCATATTTGAGAATGTAGCCCTAAAACAATAAATAAATAAATAAATAGAAAGAGAAGGCAAAAAAATAGCTTTTCATTAGAAATCTCAAAGTGTTTAAATATTGCTCACTGATTCAAATTTTCTACCCAACACTTAGGAACAAACAATGAGAAAACAGTCAAAAGTATATCAAGGAAATGGAGCTAGTATCCAGGCATTCCATTTGCAAACTTGGCCTGAGGGCTAGAGAAATAGAACAGCTGGAAGAGTATTTGTCTTGCATGTGACCGCGATCCAGATTTGATCCCCCCGCACCACATTAGGCACACACCCTGAGCCCTGCCAGGAATGATCTCTGAGCACAGAGCCAGGAATGAGCCCTGAGCACCATTGAATGATCCCAAAACAAAATAAAACAAAAGAAATCAGAACCAGGAGATATACTGACAGAGAGCAGTACTTTTCCCACAGGGTGTCTGTAGAGCTTTGTTAGTGATTAACATAATTGTGGGTCAAGAAGATTCCCCACCTAGTCTTTCTTTGACCGGTTTCTGCTCTAAAACAGAGAACAAAGAATACAGTCTCAGGTGACCCATCATTTGAAAGAACACCCCCCCCCATGCACATCCCCCAAAGAACTCATTGCCATTGTCTGTGAACTGAAAAGCCCCAAGCATAAATCTGACCAGAAAATTAAGAGAAAATAATAAAAGTGAGGACCAAAGGGGACTAAGGCCTAACAATTCTTTTCTCATTCGATCATTCATTTTGGTCTCACCAGTAAAACTTTCTTGTCTTATTTCTTCCATTAGTGAAGATTGTTCAGGAAATTCATAGTTGGAGGACTATGCAGAGCTGACTAACCGCAGGGCCGGCGAGACATAATGTACTGTACCTTAACAAAAGTATCCGTTATTCTGAAAAGAAGCTGTTTATTTGGAAACAAATTAGCAGAAATGAAGACAGACTCTAGAATACATTCACAAAACACCCATACACATTTCCCCAATACAAGGTCAACAACTTTCTACATAACCTCTAGAAAATAGAACCCTGGATTCATCTGGAGGGGAGGACAGTGGGGAAAGGCAGGCATGTTGGGTCCTGCAGTTTGCTGGCTTGTACATGTGTGGCCCGCCTGTCCTTCGCCAACTATAAGACCAAGATGACTGCCCTCCGACATCCTGATGGATCCATCACATCCTCCAGAACGGCAATGGAGAAGATTATCCATGGCTTCTACTCAAATCTCTTCGATAGCCATGTCCACTTGCCGACATACCAAATTCCACAGGATGGGTATGTCGTTCCCAACGTTCTCCCTTCCGAAATCCGACACGCCATTTCGTCAGTAAAGAAGCAAACAGCACCCGGCCCAGACAAGGTCAGACCTGAACACCTGAAGAACCTGCCGTCAGTACTCATCAATACACTGGCTCGGCTCTTCACTCGCTACCTGTCTGAATGCAAGGTTCCATCTCAATGGAAAACCAGCAGGACCGTACTACTGTTCAAGAAGGGAGACATCCATGACATTGGCAACTATCGCCCGATCTGCCTATTGTCTGTCATCTACAAGTTGTTCACTCGAGTCATCCTGAATAGGATTGGCAGAACACTAGATGAAGGACAACCATGTGAGCAAGCAGGGTTCCGCAAAGGATTCAGCACCATCGACCATATCCACACGATAACCAAACTCATTGAGGTTTCTCGGGAGTTCAAGATGCCGCTCTGCTTAACGTTCATTGATTTAAAGAAGGCCTTTGATTCTGTTGAGACGGAAGCGGTCATTGAAGCCCTAGCCAATCAGGGCATTCAAGCCCAATACATCAGGATCCTCCGTGAGCTGTATTGCGGATTCACTACCAGGATCTCACCATTCTACAAAGAAGTGATCGTTGATGTCAAGAGAGGGGTGCGGCAGGGTGATACCATTTCACCAAAACTCTTCAGTGCCACCCTCGAGAACATCATGCGACGACTGGAATGGGAAGGAATGGGACAACTACACCACCTCCGCTTTGCTGATGACATTGTTTTAAATACACCAAACATCAGTCAAGCGGCACAAATGCTGGCCGACTTTGACCGTGAGTGTGGAAAGGTAGGACTACAGCTGAATCTTATGAAGACAATGTTTATGAGAAACAGCCTTGTTCCTGACGCCCCATTCGCTCTCAATGGAACGACCATCTCTGAATGCAACAGCTATGTGTACCTAGGTCAAGAGGTCAACATGACAAATGACCTGGCACCCGAGCTGCGCAGGAGGAAGAGAGCGGCTTGGAACGCCTTCAAGAACGTCGAAGAAATAGCTAAGAGGACGAAGAACCTCCGGCTCCGGGCACATCTCTTTGATTCCACTGTTCTTCCTGCATTAACATATGCCTCAGAGACCTGGGCCCTACGCAAACAAGATGAGAACGCCATTCAGGTCTCCCAAAGAAGAATAGAAAGAGCTATGCTTGGAATATCACGTTTCACTCAAATGAGAGAACGAATCCGGAGTTCTGACATCCGTCGACGATCAAGGATCAGGGACGCTGTCTCATTTGCCAAGGTGTCGAAAATCAGATGGGCTGGTCACGTAATGAGATTTAAAGATGACCGTTGGACTAGAGCTATTACTGATTGGATCCCACGGGATGTCAAGAGACCGCGTGGCCGCCCACCTACCAGATGGTCAGACTTCTTTGTCAAGGTCATGAACGATCGGTTTGAGGCCCTCCATGTTCCCGGAGCGAAGAGATGCCATTGGGCTACACTAGCACGCGACAGGGACAAATGGAGACGTTACTGGCGCCCGCTCGAGCAAATCGACGACTAACGGGAAGTTAAGTGATTAAGTGATTAAGTGACATGTGTGGCCACTTTCCTTTTAGCCTCCCTAAGTATTAAATTTTACAACATATTTGCTTAACTTTCAGGGTCCTGAAAATTAGGAAAACTTCTATACCAGCCATAAAAAAAAACTAGCAAAAGATTCTCCCTTGTTTCTATTAGACAAGAAGTTTAGCCGACATAACAATATCTTAAACTCTTTCCAATTATTTTTGAGGGGGAGCCTCTCAAGTTGTGCTCAGGGGGTCCAGGAACTCCTCCCAGTAATCTCCAGTCAATCAGACAGCAGTTGATGCAGTGTGCAGGGCTGTGGGGTGCCTGGGCTCTGTGTGCGGTGGCTCACCCAGGTCTCCTCAGAACCTGCAGGGATGTGCCAGGCAATGCTAGGGAAACCAGGAGGTGCTGAAGACTGAGATGGGCTTGGTCACGTGCAAGGTAATTGCGTTAGCCCTGTTCTGTCTCTCTGGCCCAAATGATCATATTCTTTAGAAAAAGCATACATCATTCACTTACCTTGGTATTAAGTAGATTTCAGACAGTTCCTAAGTGACTTTTTTGCAGGGGGGGAGTTTCACCAGAAGTTGAGAGTGATGTGCATTGCAGAACTGAAGATATAGTAAGGTGTATTAGAACTCATCAGCCCCCATATACTCCTCCACTTTTCACTGATGCCCTTACAACTAAGTTGACCACATGACTAGATTTAGCCAATGAACTTGCATTTTTTGGTTGAAGTGGTCAAGTGTCTAGAGCTCCTTTAGCCCTCTCTCTTCTCTCTCTTTTTTTAGCATGTCTTTTTAAAATTCTTTTATTTTATAAAGCATTTCACAATATTTGATTACATTTAATATTCAAACACCAATCCCACCACCATTATTCCTTCCCACCCACCACCATATTTTGAATGTTACCATCCTGAATTCCAACCCTTGCCTCAAAGCAGAACAAAAATAATATATTTTATATTGTTTGTTAAGAAAAAACATTGAAAAAGCTACAAAACATTTCCTTAGAGGAAAGAGTGTGAAGATTGTTGTATTTCACCCAGGGGCCATTAGCCCTTCTATAAGAGATCACTAACATGTTGTTAAAGGTTGAGCCTTTTGTGCGCATATATCACGATCACGACCACCCTGCTGTTCGTCGATTGCCTCGAGCAGGTGCCAGTAACGTCTTCTTTGTCCTAGCCCTGAGATTTTTTTTTTAAAGTGCCATATTCAAGGCTTTTTCAGGGTTAGGAGAATGAGACCCATCATTGTTATTGGTATTTGGCATATTGGGTATACCATGGGGAGTTTGCCAGACTCTGCCATGTGGGCAGGTTACATTTGGTAGCCTGCCAGTTTGTCCAAAGTAGGAATGAGATGATAAGATGTTAAGATGATAAGGTTCCGGGAGCTGAGTGTGATAATCTCTGGATCCTGGCCGTTGTTGGAGTTACACGGCAGTTGGTGGGTGTAACTGTCTAGTTACTGGCAGGTCCAGTCCCAAACCGTGCAGGCTTGGAGATCTCAGCCCCGGATCCCACACACCTGGGTTCCTCTGCCAGTTCTTTTATGCGTGAGGCTCATCCAAGTGTGTGGAGAGTGGTCCCAGCATGGCCTTGACTGGGCCCCGGTGGTCTTCAGCTGTTGGGCCCTGGTGGAGACAGTCAGGCACAGGGTAGGAGACTCTGCCTTGTTCTCTCCCAGGAGCTGAGTGTGATAATCTCTGGATCCTGGCCGTTGTTGGAGTTACACGGCAGTTGGTGGATGTAACTGTCTAGTTACTGGCAGGTCCAGTCCCAAACCGTGCAGGCTTGGAGATCGCAGCCCCGGGTCCCACACACTTGGGTTCCTCTGCCAGTTCTTTTATGCGTGAGGCTCATCCAAGTGTGTGGAGAGTGGTCCCAGCATGGCCCTGGCTGGGCCCCGGTGGTCTTCAGCTGTATTATATGTACACACACACACGCACACACACACACACACATATATATATAGCACTGTAGCACTGTCATCCCATTGTTGATCGATTTGGTTGAGCGGGCCCAGTAACATCCCCATTGTGAGACTTGTTGCTACTGTGTTTGGCACATCAAATACGTTATGGGTAGCTTGCCAGGCTTTGCCGTGTGGGCAAGATACCCTCGGTAGCTTGCCAGGCTATCTGAGAGGGGCAAAGGAATTGAACCCAGCTTGGCCGGGCTGGCTAAGTGCAAGGCAAATGCTCTACCACTGTGCTATCACTCCAGCCTGTATATATATATATATATATATATATATATATATATATATATCTGTAAAAAATATATTTCCCTCTAAGATTGCTTGCCTCCTACTTTGAACCCCATCAAATGTGGTACGGTACTCTTTGAGTATGGGGAGGTTGTATGGTGTGAAATGTCACAGCTGTGTGGTCCAGGAATAGGTTCACTCGTGAGCCTGAGCATGTGGAGAGCAGCCATGAGCATGGCTGTAGTTGAGTTCTGGAGGTTTTCAGCTGTCAAGGCTGGGTCCCTTGGGGCAGGGAAGAGTCTCACCTGTCCCCCTCCAGGGAGCCCCAAATGAAGCAGGTTGGCACAAGTCTTCTCTCTATGTGATTTGAAATCCTTGACTCTTATGGCAAAAGCACGCACTAATCCAGTTCTGGTTCACTGCTTGGAGAAGAACTGCCACAGGAACCACCCAAACTCTGTAGATTGGGTACAAATGAGAAATGAACTTGTACAAAAGTCAATACAATTATGGGAATAATTGCTATAAAAGCTAGTATTAACTGCTATGCCTAAAACACAAAGAAGTATTAGAAAGACTAGCAAAATGTTTCTTATAGATCTTTCTAGCCCCTAGGCTGTACTTCAGGAGGGGAATTGAATGCCATTCCATCTATATAAGAAAGGTCAATTGTAACTGCTCCTATAGGTGTTGGGTTTATATGATCTAGACTTACAGGTCTTTGCAGTGTGTTGACATATGTTCTCCCCTCTGAAACACTCACATGATCACCAGTTTCCTTTCACTGTGAAACTTGAACAGGTTAGCTCTATTCAGTTCTGCTGGACACAGTGCGACTCACATCAAAGTAGCTTGTAAGCTTCAACAGTGAAAAAGTACTTTTCAAAGAAAAAAAAGTCATTACAAGAGACAAGTGGAACCAAAGTGAAATTGATGCTACTTGCAAGAAAAAAACAAATGTCATTTGCCACAGATGATGAACATAAACAAGGAGAGCCATGAATTGGCTTATTCAGCTTCTTTTCTCAAACATCGTTTTCCATGTAGTTTTAGTAGCATTTTCTATTCCAGAGAAATCCTTCTCACACACATATAAAAAGAGATGATTAACTTAGCTACATAGACATGGTGGGTTGGAGCGATAGCACAGTGGTCGGGCATTTGCCTTGCACGCAGCCAACATGGCCGACCTGAGTTCGATTCCTCCGCCCCTCTCGGAGAGCCTGGCATGCTTCCGAGAGTATCTTGCCAGAACGGCAGAGCCTGGCAAGCTACCCGTGATGTATTCGATATGCCAAACATAGTAACAACAAAGTCTCCAATGGAGACATTACTGGGACCGCTCGAACAAATCGATGAACAACGGGAGGACAGTGACAGTGACATAGACATGGTAAGAGAGAAAGGTTGTGGAGTACCAGAGCAATAGTACAGTGAGTAAGGCATTTGTTTTACACACAACCAACTTTGGTTCAATCCCTGGCATCCCATGTGGTCCCCAAAGGCTGCCAGGAGTGATTGCTGAGTGCAGAGCCAGGAGTAAGCACTGAGACAGGTGTGGCCCCAAAATGAACAAAACAGAGAGAGAAGTTGAGCAAGCTTCAGTCAAAAACGTGCCATCTTCATTACACAGTAAAAGAAGGAAGCAAAAAAGAAAAAGAGGAAAAGGAAGAGCAGAGAGAAGAGGAATGTGTCCTTCCTCTCAGACCTGGGTGAAGAATGAAACATATGTGTTTGACAGTTCTGAACTCCCGAGTTCTATTACTCATCAAGAGACTTCTGAGGCTGCGGTCTTAGAGACTTTCTCGTTCAATCTGTATTTGCAGATTAATTTTTTATCACCAACATAAAATAAACTCCTGGGGGCTTAGCCCCTTAATTCAACAATTCAGGTGAGTGAGAAAAAATCTGAGGGTTCAGAAAGATAGTAGAGGGGATAAGGCACTTTTCTTACCTTCAGTCTATCAGGGTTTGATCCCAGGTACCCCTGTGGTCCCTCAAGCACTGAAGAAAAGATTCTGTCTTGAGTGACATGTCTACCGCCTAGCCAGAATGGTGGCTACATGCCGTGATTGACAGTCTACCAGTTCCAGTGAGCTAATTTTCTGGAATGCAGAGAATGGGGGTGAGGTCACTTCTGGAAAGGAAACGGGGTGCTATTAGCATGAATGGGGAGCAGCAAAAGCAAAAGTCCATTCCATCTCCACCCTAAGTTCATCTATTTTATTTTAACCCAAACCTAGAGACAGATGGCTTAATCCAAAAATTGGCAGTCAGAAACAGATCTGCAGGCCCAATGAAAGGAGAGGGCTCAGTTCCAACTACCCCCCAACACTGGAATCTCACAAGGGGCTACACATCCAGTTCTTCCAGGTTAATTATTACTCTCCCATTTCACAGACGAGAGCAGGCAGAAAAAGTGCCTCAGCAGAAAGTGTGCCACGAACCAAGGAGCTTTGGTTCTAGGTTCTATCTTCTGACCCGAAGCATCTTCGCCTGCTGAGGAGAACTGAGAAGTACCTCCAAGGACTCCCTCAACTACCACTGGAAAAGCTTCCTAATTGACTATCTTCCTAGAGGCTGGGTGTGTAACTAGAGGACAGCCATTAGGTCCAGATTCCAAGATGGTAGGGAGATGAAAGCCAGAAAAGAAACCCATCACAAACAGTTTCAAAGGTGGAAGTCCTTTTCTGAATACACAGCATCTGAACGCAATAGCCGTTGACTTAACTGACTAAACTGTCTTCCACACAGAAAGGAATGGATATTTTCACAGGAAGAGGAAATGCATGGGCGTAGAGCTGCCAGCAGTGACAGGAAATTTGGACATTTCCAGGCATCTTGTCATGGCACAATTTATAGAAGCAAATCTTAGGAGAGCTGAAGCAGGACTCTGGACAGGGTGAGATTTGCTGGTTGTGGAGCCTGGTACCTGGCAGCCAACCATGTTGACCTAACTCAGCATGCATATATGTCAAGTCTGCAAGGAGATGTTATCTGGGCACTGGGAAAGAGCAGAAAAAAGAGGTACTCCCCCTCCTGTGGGGAGACCAAAATGTACCCCAGAAAGGAGTGGAATCATGGTGCGGGGGAAGGGGATGAGTGAGAGAAAGAGCTGACTGGGTGAGCCAGGAACAGCACACCTCTCCCTGACACCTGCCTACAAGCAGTCAGTAAAACGCGCCCTTTCTCTCTAAAGGATACACTGGGTGCGACCAACGTCTCTATCAGGGAAGGCAGGTGAGCCGGACCCTCCCCCCCCCCCCCCACCACCGGGAGATGAACAAATGGGCATTATGGGACAGAACCGAACAGACAGAGGCTTCCCTTTAGAATCACAAAGCCCAGAAAGCAGCAGCATATAGCAACTCTGCGAAAGCCAATTAGGCAGTAAAGCATGACAGTCAGCACGCGTGCTCCTGAGAGGCCCGCGCCAGTCACGCAGTGTTTACAGAGGCCTGCGCTGGTGCCAGAGCTAACAACCCGCACGCAAGGCCCATCTGGGCTGACTTGGAAAGTAAACTAGCTTCCTCTGGCTAGTGATGGCTGCGACTCAAAACATTTCGCACAGCCACATTTGATTCCCTCCTCCCAGCTCCTTCCAGAAAAACCCACACATCTGTATATACAGCTTTAAATAAATATGTATAAAAGCAGAATCCAAGTTTTAGGTTGGAGGGGGAAGGAGTTCTGAGGTTCTATCTGGGGGGAACCCTGCCCCCAAAGCAACTCTGTCAGCCCCCTTGTGCCTCAGCAGACCCTACTGTAACATTTTTTCAGAAAGTGTTAGGATTGTACAGTCTATCTCTGGCTCCCTGTCGAATACAAACACAATTTTGAGGTTTTCAGTACAAATTTTCTTTCCCCAAAGGCATCTAAAGCTTCTGAACTCAGCTAAGAAGGATAAAAAGTCCCATAGTTTCTTCCAAGTTCATTTCAACTCAAGACCCCTCTCAACCCCACCCCCATCTTCACCAAAGATTTCCTCCCCACCAAGACAGCAAAAGCCACAGGCTGCTTCTGCTCTTCATGCCTGATTCCTATTCATTTTCCAAACCCAGTCTGGCCCTGTGGATTGAAAGAATGGAAAATGCCAGTCTGGGTTTGGAAGGGTGGGGACCTCCGGTCTAAATTAAACTATTTTACTTGACTATCTCTATCGTTCTCTCCCCTTATATTTCTCTAGATAATTTTTTCTAATTAAAACAATTTGGCCTGATGCATATGCAAAAATTAATTTATAATTTATAAGCTTAAATAGTTGCAGGAGACATTGCTTCCTTAGTATTATAAAATGTTGGCATTTTTTAAAATAAAATTATTACATCACTCTTTGTAAGGTTGCCAATAAGGGCCAGGGATATACTCAATAGTAGAGCACTTGCCTTACACATACAAGGCTGAATTCCTTCTTTATTTTTTTCATTATTCCTGGTACTTCCTAGGTGCTAAGTATGGAGTCCCAAGTTCCAGGTGGTCTAAACAGGGAGTTCATAATATTAGGCCAGTACTTAGGAGTTTACTGATTCTTTCTAGCCACAGCTGTTGTAAGGAATTCTCAGTAGGACCAGTGTGAGGAGTATGAGGACCAGAACATTAACCATGGAGGAACCAGAGTTTTCCAGGACTACAAAGAAACCTGGTGGATTCAAAATATATTTAAAGCTCAACAACAACCACAACAAAACCATCCACATGGGGGAAAAATGGGGAGAAGAGATGAACATAATCTTCTTCAAAGAAGTATGTATGCCCAAGATATATATGAAGAAACTTTCTTCACAAATAACAGGAAATACTAGTCAAAAATGGGGGGTAAATAATGGGCTATCACCTCACATGAGTGAAATTGGCACATATAAAAAAGAATAAACCAAAAAAATGGCATTGCATTGAATGTGGGAAAACAAAGCCTTATCCACCATTAGTAGGAATATGTTGGCATGACCTCTTGTAAAAAACAATTCCAGCACTTTTCAAAAATCTAAGAATTGAGATTTCATACAATACAGCAACTCCACATCTTGATATATATATATATATGTACATATATATATGTACATATATATATCCCATGAACTCAAAAACTATTTCACGAAGACATTTATGTTCTTATGCATACTGCAGCTCTATTTACAATAGTAAAAGATCTGGAAACAACCCCAGGGTCCCAAAACAGGTGACTGAATAAAGAAACAATGAGGAGTGTATGTGTGTGTATGTGTGTGTGTGTGCGTGCATGCACACCGCGCACACAAGCACATGTGAGCATACACACACAATAGCTATTAGAAAAGATAAAATAATGCACTTGCCACTACATAAATAAAACTAGAGTGTATCATGCTGAGTGAAATCAGTCACAAGTTGAGAAACAGATACAGGTAATCTGTCTCACATGTGAGATATAAAGAAGCATAGTAAAGGAACAACAAGTGTCCTAAGGCAACAGAACCTGAGAGTTCATCTTTAGAAAAAACTTCCAGTGGTTGAAAAAGCTAAGTTGGGAGAGTGTTAGACTGAAGAAATCACCTTCCAAAGGGAAGAAATTCCATGCCATTAGCAATTATTCTTCATTTCGCCCCCCCCCCCTCCCGCCCCAGGAGTCAACACACCAAATCCTTTTTATGTGACTTCAGTGATCAACAAGGAGGGCTGTCTGGCACTATGACCACTCCAGTGAGAAGGAAAGAAGAGCTACACAAGATTCATATCTGGCACCAATCTTTAGGCCAAAGATTTTACTGATACCAAGCCAAGTTGTCAACTACGGGGTTCATTACCACTAGAATTGGAACTGGAGTATTTCCACAGGCCTTGGTGTCCCAAGCCTCAGGAGGTGTGAGTCAACCCTGTAGAGGATTTTGTACACTTTAGTGCAGAGATTATTGGGGATTGTGAGAGATTAAGGTGAAGTGGGGAAGTGATAACTATTTAATGCTTCACCTAATGACCTGAGAAACAGTTTCCTGCTAGAGTATCTGCCTGAATCAGAGATAAGGAGTCACCTCCTCTTTAACCTGAGGCCTAAGGCAGGGCCAGAGGAATGAAAACAGATACATGTCTAGAAACACCATATAGTCCAGAAATACCACTTCTGAGCACTTATCCAAAGGATACAAAAAAACAAATTCAATGTTATTTGCCCCTCTATATTCATCACAGCATTGGCCACAAGAGCCCAAACAGGAAGTCCCACTGTGACCCACTGATTGATGAATGGATAAAGAAGCTGCGGTTTATATATTCACCTGAAAACTATTGGATAGAACTATGCCATTTGGGACTAAATGAATGAAAGATGGGGTGTTCGTGCTATGTGAAATACTTAAAAAATCATTATCAAATGATTTCACTGATAAGCTGAATACAAGGTAAATATAGCAAACAAACTAGCCAAGAAACAAAAATAAGTCCTAGACTTGGGAAATCATGGTAATTACTAGAGTAATACATGGTGGATGGAAGGAACCGGGAATAAGTAGAGTTGTGAGGTGGCATAATCATTTTGTAACTAAAGAATTTTGATGATAGGTGTGTTAAGTTATATGTAAATATATATGTGCATGTGTGTATTTTTTTATGGTGCCAGGCATCAAACCCAGTAGATGTGCTCTTTTTATTCACAACTTCTCAGTCTTTATTAAAATAAATAAGTGCATCATACAAATCTTTAAAGAAATTAATATTACTGCCAATGTTCCGCTGTTCCCCCAGAACATCCCGTCTTGGTTGACACTAGTCCCCTCTTGGGAGAGATTGTCGGAGCTTGTGGAGAGTGGCCTTAAGCATGGCGACTTTCCAATTGCCTTCTTTCACCAGGAACTGGGAATGAGAAACTGCTCTTCTGAAGATTTTATAGATTGCTGCATCAAAAAAAAGAGGCCTACTGGAGAGATAGCGGGTGGGCAAAGCACTTGCTTTGTACCTGGCAGACACTAGCTCAACCTCTGGGAAGCAGTTCCCGAACATGGGTCAAAATCAGTATTTCCAGCTGCCAGGGCCCTGCTTGGGGCAGTGCGGGCAACTCAACCCACCCCCCTCCAAGTTGCCCCGTTGAGGACAGTCTGATGTGGGGTCAGGAGATTCTGCGGCGCTCTCTTCTGGGAGCTTTAGTCTTGGCTGTTAATGAGATTACATGGCACCAGGGGCAGTCTGTGGGTGTGACTGCCAAGCTACTGGAAAACTGGGGACCTGTCGGGAGGAGACCCAATCCCAATCCAAGCAGGCCTGGATCTCAGTCATGGGTTCCTGCCTACCTCTGCACTACAGGTCCTAACTGTGTCTTTTGATCTCTTTTGAGATTTATGGGTCTCTGAAATAAGGTCAATAAATAAGCTTGTATAACTGAGCCGGAGGTGGTTTGTGGGTGTGGCTCCCACATACCTAAATTTTTGCCATTTAATTTCTTGGTAAACTTGGTCCCAAGTTGTTGGGGTCTGGCCAAAGGCACAGCAGCAATTTTGGGATTTCAGGAAGCCTGAAGGCACCAGGCTGCTGATTCACTTGTCCCACAAGTACAAGGTTGACCTGTTGGCGACACCATACCCTCTGCTGTTAGTATCTTCACTTAACCTTTTCCTTCCCTTTCTTTATCCCTCAAGCTGAATCAGTATTTCTTCATCAGTACTGCTTGAACCTCAAAGATGTGCATATGAATCCCTGTTAAGTCAATATAAAGGGGCTATTCACGGGGGTTCTTAAGCATCCTCCAGGACCTACTATATCTGAGAAAAACCTCCAGACTCTGGGTGGTGACAGGTGGAAGGCTGTAGACTCTCCACAAGACTTCTCTCTCAAGAACCCAATCCTAACAGAAAAAGTTCCCAAGACCTAGGCTTCCTAGGTAGGACAGCAGAAAACAATGAAAGGGAAACACATTTCAGAATCAGGTCAGAGTCTTCCAGCCAGAAAACTTATTAGCTGCCCATTTAGAAGGGTTTTTTTTTTTCAGACCTCCTTAAGTCTACCCTGAAGTCTGTGTTTCTATATTTGGAAAATGTAGCTACTTCCAGCTGACTTTCCAATTGCCTTCTTTCACCAGGAACTGGGAATGAGAAACTGCTCTTCTGACGATTTTATAGGTTGCTGCATAAAAAAAAGAGGCCTATTGGAGAGATAGCGGGTGGGCAAAGCACTTGCTTTGTACCTGGCAGACACTAGCTCAACCTCTGGGAAGCAGTTCCCGAACATGGGTCAATTCCAATTGCTTGGATTATTGGTTACCTCTCAGCTGTGCTCTAGCCCTGATCTCTAGGTTCTGCTTCCCAAATATTTATCAATTATGCACACAAGAGGAAGGCAACCGAAGAGCTGTTGGTTTTGATGTGGTCTAGTTTCAATCTCAGTAATAGAGATAGATATAAGGAGGGTGAGTTTAAAAGTCTTTGAGTGCTGTCAGTAATTTAAAATGGAATAAAAACTTCCCCTCTCTTCCTTAGCACTGCCTATAGACGTGGTCACCATCTCCCACTAGAAGGCACAATGGTCACCCTCAGAGCCCCATGAAGTCCAAGCTTGTCAAAAAGGGGACCAAGAAGTCCATTAGGCACCAGTCTCACCTCTATGTCAAGAATAAGTGCAAATGGTGGAAGCCCAGAGGTGCTGGCAACAGTGTGTGCTGAAGATCCAAGGGCCAGATCTTGATGCCCAACATCAGTAAAGGGATCAACAAGAAGACAAAACACATTCTTCCCAGTGGCTTCCAGCAGCTCAATCCACAACGTCAAGGGGCACAAGGTGCTGCTGATGTACAATAAATCTTACTGTGCTGAGATTGCTCACAATGTCACCACAAAAAATCACAAAACAGTTGTGGAAAGAGCAGCCCAGCTGACTATCTGTCGCCAACCTCGATGACAGGCTGCACAGTGAAAAAAGCAAACAGACAGCTGCTGGGTACAGCACAGTGTGTTTGCAAACCCTACCACTTCCCTGGGCATTTAAAAATGGGCGTCTAAATAAAAGCTCTCTCATAAACCACTTTCAATTCCTTCACACTATGTTCTGTGTCAGGATGCAGCAGAGGCAAACACAATTCTAGTGGTAAATCCTGGTATAAGCAGAACAGATGATGCCTTACATAATGTAAGCCAGTTGCCAGGAAGAACCCACTTAGAAGGAGCCCACAAATGGAGCTCATGCAGTGCAGGATATGCAATGCAGCTTCTTGAATTCAGACACAAAACGCTTCATGGCACACTCAAATCCCTGGGATCTTCATGTCTTATATCCTCATTGTGATTGGTACATCCTACGTGTTAGATACATAGACACTATCATTAATTTTTCTCTAGTAATCCCGGATTACATGGTAACATACTTACACATGAGTTACACAAACGAGTTCTGAAAAAACACTTTAAAAGTTTTCATTTGAGTCAAAGGAAGAAACAAAACGACCTACGGTCGAAGACTTTCAGGTTCCAAACTCAGGACTATTCCAAAAGAAAGATGTAATGGCATCCAAAAAAAAGGATGTAATGGCATCAAAATGATTTTTCAAAGATTGTATAATCATTTCAGAATTCTGAAAAAATTATAAACATTTGTCTTTGTCTATGAAATATCTAGAAACTGCATAAGCAGTAACCTTACTATTGAATAAATTTCTATTATCTTCTTTTACTATTACTATGACTAATAACACTCAGTATTAGACAAACCCTCTACACAAATTTATAAGAAATATTATGGTCTCCACTTAATAAATTGAGAATTGCTGACTTATGTTTAAAATTTAAGATTTGAATCTCAATTTTTAATAGTCCTTTTTTCATATGGATTCCTCTGTCTTCCTTAGAGAGTGTGTATATCAAAAGCATTGAAACAACCCTTCTGAAGGGAAATAACATGGTAAGATGAGCAAACCAAGAACCTAGCATTCAAGGGTCTGATTCATAGTCTATATCCTACCATTTACACAATTAAGGAAACATCTTAGTCATCATCTTTACTTGTGTAAAGGGTAAAACCATATTCAATGGGGAAAACTAATACAATACATGCAAATTATAAACCACTTCACAATATAAAATAATGGATATAAATTATAAACAGTCAAAAACTTCATACTTGGCAAGCTTTTGAAAAGAAGTGAAAAGAAAGTTGGGCATCATAAAATGTCTCATCAAACATTTACTAAATTCATATGAAATTTGGTGCTTGAAACTGTGATGCTTACAAATTTTAAAGTAGGGGGCAGGCTATTACATGGAAAGCAGTTCTGCTCACCATGGAGTCCAATTTTGCCAATGCCCTTTGGGTAGTACATAAAAATATAAATTGCTGGACACCTGCCCTGGCCTATAAAATCAGACTTTTTGTGGGTGAGGTTCAGTAATCTGCCCTGTCACACAGCCTGCAGGTGATTCTCACTTACATTCAAATTCATAGCCTACAACAGTGTTTTCCAACATATTCCTGGCTGCGACCCACTTCCAACATCATTGACTTCCTGTGGATCCCTTGTCTCATGCTGTGGCCTCCTTGAAATATCCTGGAGATCCACAAGGTACCAGAGGGCTTTCAGTTGAGAACCACTGACTTAGAGGACTTCAAATTAGTCCCAATTAAGTATAAATCCACCTAAAATAAATGCACTAAAAGTTTTAGGCTCAAACTTGACCCACTGTGGGAAGTGGTCTGTATCCAGGACAGTCAGGACTCATTCACCACAAGAAACTTGAGTGAACAGAGGGTGCCCAGAACGGTTCAGCTTTGGTTGCACGTGGTGTGCCTCCTTAGCTCGAAGCCTGCCTCATGAGCAAAGGAGAGAAGGGAGATGGAATAGAGAAGGGATCACTAAGAAAATGATGGCTGGAGGAATTGGTCGGGATGGGAGATGTGTGCAGAAAGTAAAGGACCAAACATGATGACTTCTTGGTGTCTGTATTGCAAACCATAATGCCCAAAAGCAGAGAGAGATTATGGGGAATAATGTCTTCCATAGAGGGAGTGGGAGGGTGGGAAAATGGGGGTATACTGGGGATATTGGTGGTGGGGAATGTGCACTGGTGGAGGGATGGGTGTTTGATCACTGTGTGATTGTAATCCAAACATGAAAACTTGTAACTATCTCACAGTGATTCAATAAAATTTTTTTAAAAAGATAAGAGGAAATAAAGAAAAGAAAAGAAAAGAAAAGAAAAGGAAAGGAAAGGAAAGGAAAGGAAAGAAAAGAAAAGAAAAGAAAAGAAAAGAAAAGAAAAGAATGGCGGAGAGGACTTAGTGGAGGCCCTGGTGCAAGGAAGCTGGATGGCTGGTCCATCTCAATGGCTAGAGTTTCCGTGACTAGCCACCCAGCCAATTATCTGTGCTAAGTGAGGTTGTAAGAATCATGGGAGCGACTATATAAAGCACGTGGCAAGAGTTCAGTAAACTACGTCATCTCCTTCCAGATTGTAGCTATGGTCTCTGTATTTCTAGTGTGGGCCATGTCCATACATATCTGTGAGTCAACTTCTCCCCTTCATGTGTATCTATATTGAGAAATAGGTCGGGAAAGGGCATTTTCATGTTTTAAAACAGGTCTTTTGATCATTCATAGAAATACTTAGAGTCAATAGGAACCTCAGAGGGAAATTGGGGTACTGTTCTGTGCCCTGCAGGCTGCTGCTGACACTGACCCCATCATCAAAGGGATCGTGGTAAACCAACTGCAAACCAAACAAAACTGGTTTCTAAGATGAGAAGTGATTCAGAGTGTATAGAAGCTCATTAAAAAGGAGGGGGGATGGGGGTGTGACATTTGCTAATGACTCCAGAAAATACCACCACAGAGAGACACTCCATTATGATGGTCCCAAAGTTGCTCAAACCTAATTTTGCAACAGCAGGGAGAGAATAAAATATCTAAAGCCAGTTGCCCTCCTCTCAGAGACAGGTTAATCTTGGAGAAACATTTTACGGTGCATGACTTGAAGAAAAGTGCATTAGCCTCTTCTGGAAAAAAAATTATTTGGTTGACCTTGAAAATAAAAGCTTTAACGGTAAGTATTAGCAGAAGTTTTCATTATTCTTTAAGCCTCGCTTCAGAGAAACAAAAAATTTCAGCCTCCATTGCAACACCACAATGCCAAGTTGCCAAGCAACTGATCTTTTATGGTAGATGGCCACAGAGACTGATGTAAACAAAATCATAAATCCCATTACCCTGCTAAAAACTGGGTCTGGGTGAGAAAAGGAGCAGAAGAACTGCTTTTCAGGTTTAAAAAAGACCTTAAGAAATAGTGAGTGGCAAGATATTAGTCAGAGTAAATTGTCATCTGTGAGACTGAAACTAATGTAGCTCTTTACTTCAATATTCAGCAGCCGCTGATTTTCCTGGATCAGCCATCACAGGCAAAGTCATATCCAGCTGAGAAATTCACTCCCTATCCCCAAAACTGGAGAAGCTGTTTGCAATGGTCCCTTCCAGCCACCCTCCAGGGACCTTCATCAGCAAACTCTTAGACCAAGGAACAGTGACCATTCATAAAACAGCTTCTTAGAAGAAGCCTCCCTCTCTAAGCACTATCTTCCTATCCCTCTCAGCAAAAGGAAAGACAAATAGCACTGTGGAATGAATCTCTATGGCAAACACTAGGGCTGATAACCAATTCACACTGAGTCCATTCACACATCTACTCCCATTGAATGGACAGGAAACCAGAAGCCCTTGGGAAGAGAATATTTTATCCAAGGTCACATAGTTCATGAGCAGAGGCATGGAGATTCCAATTCTAAAGCCATACTAGAGACCAAATGTTGGGGTGAGGAAACCTCTGATCATTAGAAGGAAGGTCACACTGGTGGTGGGATTGGAGTTGGACCATTGTGTGCCTGAAACTCAATTATGAACAGCTTTGCTAATCATGGTCTTAATTTTAAATATATATTTGAAAATTTTTAAAGACTAAAGTGTTGCTGGCTTAGCTTGAATTTAAAGAGCAGAGTATCAAAGCATACAGAGGCTTTCTGACCAAAGTGTTTCACAAACCCCACACCAGAAACAATATCCCTTGAGAAGGGCACAACTAATGTTGTGGTTTCCCTGAGAATAGCCCATGAGTCGTTAGGAATGTATAAAGAAAGGGCTTATCCAACAGTAGAGCAAAAGCCTATTTTTAGAGATCAAGTAATCAACTAGAGAACCACTCCTGAGTTCTCCTGAGTTGTACTAAATAACATGGCACATACCAACATATGTCATTTCTGGTTTAGGCCCATTTGAGTGAAGTCACGTTGGGATTCTACCAGACTGGACCTCTGTTCAAAATGGAGACCTTACTGGGCCCGCTCGAGCAAGTTGATGAACAACTGGAGGACAATGCTATACCAACATATGCAAGAATAACAGCACCCTGGGACAACTCCAGAAAGGTCCAGCCAGAAGTCCCGGGCAGTATATATAAGTCTTTATATATTTAGTAAGCAAGTTTAAGTATTGAGAATCACTGGACTAGAACACTCTAATTAACAAAATCAATGTATGGAAATCTGCTGCTTTCTTATCTAGGAACTCACTAAAGGAGATAAGATATATTTAGTAAAAATTATAAATGACTTCTGAAAAGGAATAAAAAGCACAACGAAATGGAAAGATAGTCCTTGTTCATGGATTGAAAGAATGAGCATTGTTAAAATGACCATCTTATTGCATTCATCTGGGGAACATAAAGTAACAAAATAGGAGACTAACACCCAAGAATGGCCGAGATTCATACCAGGAATTTTACTCCATGGCTTGGAGGCCAGCCACACATGCTAAAGGAAAAGGGAGCTCAGATAGAGAAGGGAGCACCAAATAAAAGGTGTTGGGAGGATCCTCCCAGGATGGGAGAAGCATGCTGAAAGTAGAATATAGACCAAACGTGATTGCCACCCAATGCCTCTTTTGCAAACCACAACACCCAATAAGAGAGAGAGAACAAAAGGGAATACCCTGCCACAGAGGCAGGGTGGGAGGGTGGAATGGGGGGTGGGAGGGATACAGGGATCCGTGGTGGTGGGAAATGGGCACTGGTGGAGGGATGAGTATTTGGTTATTGTATAATTGAAACCCAAGCACAAAAATTTGTAAGTCTACAACTGTACCTCATGGTGTCTCACTAATAAAGAAAAATGACCATCTTAACCAAAGTAACTTAAAGATACAATGCAATTCCCATCAAAACTCCAAAGGCATTTTTCAGGGACCTATAACAAATACTTCTTGTTTGCTTATTTGTTTGTTCGTTTGTGGACTGCAGTTGGCAGTGCTCAGGACTTACTCCCGACTCTTCATTCAGGGATCACTACTTGCAATGCTTGGGGAACCCATATGGAGTGTCACAATTGAACCCAGGTCGGTCACATGCAGAGCAAGTGCATGACCGACTGAACTATGTCACTGGCCCCCACAAATATTTCTAAAATTTGTGTGAAACCATAAAATTTCCTGAGTAGTCAAAACAATCCTGAAAAATAAATAATTGAAAAAAATAAAAAAGATGGAAAACACTTTATTCCCAGACTTTACTACAAAGCTACAGTAATCAAATCTGCACAGAACTGGAACAAGAAATATCAATATTGGTATGAAGAAGATTCTGTTTCCTGATTCTGGCCTCTCTAGCCTCCTGGGTGGACTTCAAATGTAATAAACACCAATTAAAGGACCCTAAAATAAGGAGGGCCAGGACTGGGGTATAGCTCAAAAGTGCTAGTGTGATATCCAGATTCTATACTCAGAATTACATGTTTTCCCCGAGTACCACTTGGGGTGACCTTTGAACATTGAACTAGAAGGATCCCTCAAGCACTACCAGGTGTGCTTCTCTCCCACCCCCACCCCCCCAGCTCCCTGCTAAAAAAATATAAGAGGAGGCATCCAGGGTAAAGCTGCCAAGATGAAACCAGAGGGTTTTATAAGGAAAACATCTGGAGAGAAAGCCGGGCTAGACAATGCTTGGGAAGGCATCAGGGCCCTACAGCTCTTTTCTGCGTGGAAGGAAAGTTCATGGGACTTTCTTTCCATGGAAATGGACTAAAAGTCTCATGGAAGTATTAAGAGGTCCACCAGGATCCTCCAGGAGACCTCAAGCCAAGGTTGGGTTTCAGGAAAGCCCAGATCCCCATGGTTGGCCATGGACCCCTGCTCTGCTGAGCCAAGTGAGGCTTCAGAGCAAACACCACTGTGGAATTCAGTGCCCAGCAGAACCCATGGGGCAAAAAACATTCCCCTTTCTCACCCTGAAAAACTCTTAGGAATAACAAAAATGGTACTGAATTTTAGGGTGGGTGAAGGACAAAGCTACTTTAATTCAGACGAAGAGAGCATTCAGTGTGAAAGTGAGAACAGTGTTGTCTGAGCTGTGAGATAAGCAGAGATTTTTCCTTTGCCCTTTGCTTTATTTATTCATTCTGTTAGTCTGACTTGATGACTTTCACAACTGTGGTGAGAATTCCAGTCCTCCAGTCATTCACCTCTCCCTCTGCTAATACTTTTTCTCTCTTTTCACCTTTTCTTTTCTTTTTTCTTTTGGTGTGTGTGTGTGGGGGGGGCGATAGCACAGCAGGTAGGGCGTTTGCCTTGCACGTGGCCGACCCCGGTTCAATTCCTCCATTCCTCTCAGAGAGCCCAGCAAGCTACCAAGAGTATCCCACCTGCATGGCAGAGTCTGGAAAGTTCCCCATGGCATATTCGATATGCCAAAAACAGTAGCAACAAGTCTCACAATGGAGACGTTATGCACAATGCCCGCTAGAGCAAATCCATAAACAACGAGAGGACATGTTACAGTGTTACATTGTGGCGGGGGGGGGAGATAGTTGGGCCATACCCAGGGTGCTCAGGGCTTACTCCTAGCTCTGTGCTCAGGGATCCCTCCTGGTGGGCTCAGGACCATATGGGATACTGGGCATCAAACCAGTAAGGCATATGCCCCATCCACTGTAACATCATGCTGGTCCCTGCTAATACCTTTTTCTGAGTGTTGGGCACACTCGACTCTGTGCCCAGGTACTACACCTGGTGGTGCTCAGCCTTATGTGGGGCAGAGATTTGAGCCATTGTCTCTGCCACAGCCCTATGCAAGGCAAGTGCCTTCACTCTGGGCTATCTCTCTGACCCCATCTCTCAGCTAACACTTACAGACTTTTCTCCACACTGAATGGTGATCCTCTTCCATCAACAACAAAGACTGACTAATGCAGGAAATAGGCCCCTGCCTCAGTGGGCTACAGCTGGTGCTATTCAAGTTGCAGAATTCCTGTGGAGTCTGATCAAGATTTTATCTTTGAGAACTTCCAGACCCTTTCTTGCTCTTGCGAACTCCTTTATGCAAGGACATTGCATAATGGATTCTGTGCTTTAAAAACCTTGGTTTGAACTGTCTTTCTAGGAAATGCAACCTAGGACAGGGAAGTATTTGTCATATCCTTGTACAGGGAGCAAGTCATAGGTTTATATACTTTGGTAAACCATACATTGTGCTCTAAAAAAACTAATTTCCAAGATCATGTCAGTCTCTTGACATTGAAGTAACTTTACTTCTGGGTTGGAAAATTCAAATTGTCCTAGAATGAGAAAGATACTGATCATCATTAGCAACATATAAGGTCCAAATTAATTCACATATATATGTGCAAACTCCTAAGTTTTACATCTTGGCTCTGAGTTTTCTAAAGACCAGCTTTAGCTATTTGGGCAGTTTTGCCATTTTGATAATGTTAATCCTCCCTATCCATGAGCAGGGTATGTGTCTCCATTTCATGGTGTCCTCTTTTATTTCTTGAAGTCGTGTTTTGTAATTTTCCTTGTATAGGTCCTTCACCTCTTCAGTTAAGCAGATTCCAAGGTACTTAATTTTCTAAGGTACTACTGTGAACAGGATTGTTTTTTAATGTCTCTTCTCTTTCATTATTTGTTTATAAGAAAGCCATGGACTTTTGGGTTTGATTTTGTAGCCAGACACTTTTTTTTTTAATTTTTTTTTGTTTCTTTCTTTTTTTTTTTTTACAGTTGTAGATTTACAATTTTTTGTGCTTGGGTTTCGATTATACAATGATCAGATACCCATTCCTCCACCAGTGCCCATTTTCCACCACCATGGATAATATCCCCCCACCCCCATCCCCCATCCCCCCCTGCCTCTGTGGCAGGGCAATCCCCTGTGTTCTCTCTCTCCTTTTGGGTGTTGTGGTCTGCAAAAGAGGCATTGAGTGGCAAACATGTTCAGTCCATAGTCTACTTTCGACATGCATCTCCCCTCCTGGGAGGATCCTCCAAACACCCTTTATTTGGTGCTCCCTTCTCTATCTGAACTGCCCTTTCCTCTAGGATACCCGGCTGGCCTCTAAGTTATGGAGTAATCCTCCTGGTGCTGATCTCAGCTATTCTTGGGTATTAATCTCATACTTTGTTACTTTATATCCCCCAGATGAATGCAATCTTTCTATGTCTATCCCTCTCTTTCTGACTCATTTTCGCTTAGCATGATACTTTCCATATTGTACCACTTGTATGTAAATTTCATGACTTCATCTTTTCTAACAGCTACATAGTACTCCATTGTGTAGATGTACCAAAGTTTCTTTAACCAGTCATCTGTTCTTGGGTATTCAGGTTTCTTCCAGTTTCAGCCAGACACTTTATTAAACCGACCTATTATTTTTAGGAGCTCTTCTGTAGAGTATTTAGGATTTTCTAAGTATATTATCATATCATCTGCAAATAGTGATAGCTTGACCTCTTCCTATCCTGTCTGTATGTCCTTGATACTTTTATCTTGCCTAACTGCAGTGGCAAGGACTTCTAGTACTATATTGAATAGGAATGGCGAAAGCAAGCAACCTTGTCTTGTGTCCGATCTTAGAGGGAAGGCTTTTAGTTTTTACCCATTGAGAATGATACTTGTGTGGGCTTGTGGTAGATGGCTTTGACTATATTGAGGAAAGTTCCTTCAATGCCTATTTTGCTGAGAGTTTTAATCATAAACAGGTGCTGGATCTTGTCAAATGCTTTCTCTGCATCTATTGATATGATCATATGGCTTTTATCTTTTCTTTTGTTGATATGATGGATTATGTTGATCAATTTCCAAATGTTAAACCATCCTTGCATCCCTGGGATGAATCCTACTTGGTCATGGTATATGATCTTTTTGATGAGTCATTGGATTCTATTTGCTAATAGTTTGTTGAGGATTTTTGTTTCTGTGTTCATCAGGGATATCAACCTGTAATTCTCTTTCTTTGTGGTTTCTCTGTCTGCTTTTGGTATCAGGGTCATATTTGCTTCATAGAAACTATTCGGAAGTGTTTTTGATACTTCAATTTCATGGAAAAGCTTAAAGAGGATTGGGAGTAAGTACTCTTTAAAGATTTGGAAGAATTCATTAATGAATTCATCTAGGCCAGTACTTTTGTGCTTGGGGAGACTTTTTATTACCATTTCAGTTTCCTTGATGGTGATAGGTCTGTTCAGGTATTCCAGGTCTTCATGGTTCAGCCTTGGGATACTATAAGAATCTAGAAGTTTATCCATTTCCTCAAGGTTTTCATGTTTCGTGGCATAAAGCTTCTCAAAGTACTCTCTGAAGATTTTGAATTTCTGTAGTTTCTGTTGTAATGACCCCCTTTTCATTTCTGATTCGGTTTATTAGGGTTTTCTGTCTCCCTTTCTTTGTGAGTCTTGCTAGAGACTTATCGATCTTGTTTATTTTCTCGAAGAAACAGCTCTTGGTTTCATTGATCTTTCGGATTGCTTTTTGGGTTTCCAAATTGTTCATTTCAATTCTGAGTTTGATTATTTCCTTTCTCCTATTCAGATTGGGATCCTTTGTTGGTCATTCACCAAACTCTTAAGCTATGAGCTTAGGTTACTTATGTGGGCTCGCTCCTCCTTCCTGAGGAATGCTTGTAGAGCTATAAACTTTCCTCTTAACACAGCTTTTGCTGTGTCCCATAAGTTTTGGTAACTCGTGTCTTCATTTTTGTTTGTTTCCAGGAATCTTTTGATTTCCTCTTTGATTTCCTTTCTAAGCTACTTGTTGTCCAATAGTGAGCTATTTAATTTCCAGGTGTTTAAATTAATTTTCTGTGTGTGTGTGTGTGTGTGTGTGTGTGTGTGTGTGTGTGTGATTTACTTCTAATTTCAGAGCATTGTGGTTTGAGACGATTGTTGATACAGTCTCTATTTTCTTAATTTTATGGAGGTATGTTTTGTGGCTCAGCATGTGATCTATCTTGGAGAATCTTCTGTGCACACTTGAGAAGAATGCATATTCAGCTTTTTGAGGATGAGGTGTCCTAAATATATCTATCAAGCCCCTTTGTTCCATTTCTTCCCTCAGATGAAGTGTGTCCTTGCTAAGCTTGAGTCTGGTTGATCTATCAAGAGATAAAGCAGGGTTTAAGTCTCCCACTAGTATTGTGTTGCTCTCGATGTCTTCCTTCAAGTCTCTGAGTAGTTGTTTTAAGTACTTTGCTGGTTCCTCATTAGGTGTATATACATTTAGTATTATTTATAAGTTCTTTCTGTTGTACAGATCCTTTGATCAATAAGAAATGAACTTCACTGTCTCTTGTGACCTTCTCAGTCTGAAATCAATGTGATCTGATACCAGGATGGTTACCCCAGTTTTTTATGGGAGTTGTTTGCCTATAGGATTGTTTTCCAGCCTTTGACTTTGAGCTTGTGTTTGCTCTGACTGTTGAGATGTGTTTCTTGCAGGCAGCAGAATGTTAGGTTCAATTTTCTAATCCATCCTGCCACTCTGTGTCTTTTCATTGATGTGTTTATCCCATTGACATTGAGAGAGATTATTGTTATGGGGTTTTATCCCATTTTCTGCTGAGACTTGGTGTATTAGAGGGGCCTGGCTTGTCTTGTCTTAGAGTAGCCCATTTAGTTGTTCTTGTAACCGTGCTTTTGAGTCTATGAAGTTCCTGAACTGTTGTTTGTCTGTGAAACTGTATGTTGTTCCTTCTGTTATTAATGAGAGTCTAGCTGGGTATTTTGGTAAGGCATTTATTTCATTGAGTTTTTTTCACTATAACCCACCACTGTTTTCGGGTCGTGAGGGTTTCATCAGACCAATCGGCTATGAATCTTTAGGATGCTCCTTTATAGGCAATTTCTTTCTTTGATCTTTCTGCTTTCAGAATTTTGTCTCTATCTAAGGTTTTGGTCATTTTGATCAGGATGTGTCTTGGGGTATTTTTATTCATATTTCTTCTAGCTGGTACCCTTCAGGCCTCCTGAATGTGGTCACATATTTTCTTCAGTTCTGGAAACGTAGCAATGATGTCTTTGACAATTTCTTCTTCATCGGGGTTTTCTTCCTGTCCCTCTGGGACTCCAATAATTCTTATGATACAGCTCTTGGCTTCATCACAATCTTCTCTTGCCATCTGTTCCCAGATTGTGAATCTCTTTTCCATTTTCTGCTCTCTTCTGGAGAGTCTCTGGACTTCATCTTCAAGCTCACTGATTCTGTCCTCAGCAGCTGTTATTTTGTTGCTGAGGCCTTCCACTGAGTTTTTCAATTTGCCTACCAGGTTTTTCAGGTCTGACATTTCCATTTGCAATTTTGTTGGCATTTTCCGCATTTCCACTTGCACATTCTCTTGTATTTTATTGACAGTGCTTTTGATTGCTTCTTTTAGCTCCCTATGCATCCTCAGTAGCTCCCTTGTAAATTCCCTGTCAGAGAGGTTGCCTAGCACTTCATTACTTTTGGGATCTTCTGGGCTAGCCTCTTCAATAAGTAAGCTTGATGGGCTTCTGCATTGATTTACCATTGTGGGCTTGTGGTTTATCCCTTCACACTCACTGTTGCTATTCTGCTATTGGTGCAATGATAATTGAGGTGGGCTTAATTAATTCATTAATTATTGGTTAATATGGTTCTGGTGGCTAAACTAATCCACTGAAAGTTCCACCTAGGAGGGTAACTTATGGTTCTTAAGGCATATGGAGGAGAAGAAAAACTAGCGCCTGCATTAGCAGCCATGACTCTGGAAGGGGCCATGGATATCAGGAGAGTACCTGGATGGGATGAAGGGAAAGGAGGTCCGGGACGCCACAGCTTTGGGTCTGAGCTGTGTGCCTCAGTTCGCGTCCCCCAAAGTTCAAGGATTAAAAACTGGCCGCTCTAGGGGTTACTTAGACAGGCAATCCGGAAGGGGCCATGTATACTGGCGGGTACCTGGGAGGGATGAGGGCAGCAATGTCCTTTTTGTATAGATAAAGGAAGACAGTTGATGCTATGCTATGTAATATGGGAGTTATTTGATTCCAAAATAATATTTACTCCTGGGCATCCATATTTACTTGACTTAAGCCTCAGTTGCCCTTAGTTCCTAGCACTCTAAGTGTAGGGTCCTGACGAGGGACTGGATGGACCCAGGGCAAGCTGTGAGCTCCCCTGGTATTGAAATGGGCCAGACCAAGCTCCATAATACTTAACTATAAGTTAAGAGCACGGTCATAGACAAATTCTTTCATGATCCAAAGAGTAACAACTGGATTAGGACCCTGCCGGGGTTAGGAAAGACTAACCTTGCCTGAGGACTATGGTCTAGAATATATAGCGAGATGTACCCAGGAAGAGCCAACCTTTAAGCTTAATATATCTCTTACTGTGTTCATACAAAATGACATTGCTAGAAACATTACAAGAAATAAATTTACCATGACTGTTTAAATGGATTACTAGCTGAGGAAAGGAGAAAGTAATATATCCTGGATAGAATGCTGCCCTTGAGCTGATCTCCTAGTAATTTGGAGTAATCTCCTCAAATGAGATTTTTTCCTTGAGTTAATCCCCTGTAGTAGTGACTTTACCTCTCTTTATTGTTATGCTAATGTTCAACCCCACCTCTGTATCCCTATCGTTCATGATTTCTATATAACTATGCTGTAAGGGCTAAGAAGAAACTAGATGTTGAGGAGGAGATGTTGAAGATGCTGAAGATGAGACGTTGTAGACGTTGGAGAATGAGAAAATCAGGACAAGACATTGGGGACTAGACGCTGAAGATCAGATTCTAGGACTATACGTTGAAGACTAGAGTAGAACTGAGACTTTGGGACTTTGAGATCTGCAAGGACTAGAAGGAAGAACCAGAAGATGACAATGACTGAAAGTAAAGGACTATGAGAATATGTCAAGACGAGGAAGAGGATGTAATTAGGGAGAGGACTTTGAGGTCTACAAGGAGTCTAGGGTGATGGAACTGTGATGACCAGGACTACAACCAAACCTACAAGTACGATTGTGCTTTAAGGGGAGAGATCGGACTATGCTGTGGAGGAGAGAGAAATAAACCAACTACTGACCAGCCTGGAGCCCTGTTCCTGTTCCTCCATTTGTCACCTGTCCTTCACCCTTCCTTCATCCATTGTGCGGCCTAGGGAAGCAGCTCAGCCACCGAACACTCGAGTCCCACACATGTGCCACCACACCTTTTGTCTGGAAATTTACAAGGTCTGGACCAAGCCAAATAGGGGCACTTTAGCCACTGCACACAGTATGTTTCAGATGGGAACCATGTCAGATCTTGGCCTTAGGGTTATCACACAAAGGGTCTTGGAGGTTGGAGAGTACAGCAGAAAAGTTGTTTTCCTTGCATACAGCCAGTCCAGGTTCAGTCCCTGGCACCACATATGTTGCTTCAAACACCCCCAGGAGTAATTCCTGAGGATGGCCTTGATGACCACCCTAGTCTCCTTGTAGACCTCAAAGTCCTCTCCCTCATTACATCCTCAGTCAGGATCACTGGGTGTGGGCACATCCCCCAAAAAGAGGGGTCTTAGTGAGGCTTTTTTTAGCAAGTTTTGTATGATAGGGGGATCCCTCTATCACCATTTCCACCTACATGCTGATAAAGGGGACACTTCTTTGTCGTTGTTTCCTACCCTCATCCCAAACCCAGTTCCAACTCCTTGGCAAAGAAGCTCTGAAAATCTGATCCACATGAGAGAAATGAGAAACACAAAATCCTTGTCTCTGTCTGACAAAGATTTTAGGAAACATTTTGTCCTCCATGGTGTTTGATGCACAGCACCACAATGCCTCTTCCTGCTGAGATGCTTCTTGGTTGTTCTTAGAGTAGGACAATAAATTCACTCCAATCTGATTATCAACTCAAGAAATACTGAAAAGTTCTTACACTACCTGCCTCAAATCATTTTCAGATTAAATGTTCCAACCCTGGCTATGTCTAGGGTCTCTGCTGAAAAAGTCTCTGCTGCCTTCTGGGGAGGTCAGTTTCTCCAAGATCCTCTGGGACTTCAAATTGCCTACAAGTGTTGGAGGGTCAGACTAAGAGGACAAACCTCAGTCCCTCTAAGTCAAGGCCAGTGTGCAGAGAAAACAAGGTTTAAAGCCTAAAAGTTTATGTAGGAAGAGATCAAGAGGGAGCCGTGGAGCAACCCATTATGCAGTAAGTCCCTTTCCCCCAGTATCAGAATGGTAGCACCTGCTTCCCAAGGGGTTGAAGGATTCATTAAAAGGGAACAGAAGCTGGAACATGGATTGTGAATGCAGGACCTAGAACATGATAAGTGAATATCAACATCAGATTTGATATGGACAAAGGTGCTGGGAAGTCTGAGCTATTTCAAAGTATAGCAAATTAAGGGAAATATTAGTCAGAATAACCTTACCCTGAGAAATTTAAACTGTCCAGTCATTTGACAGATTTTAACTGAGGATACTTCTCACTGAGATGGATTTTTGAGTGCAGAGTGAACCACACTGAGTCTTTGAAAGGAATTGCATCACTGTATCACTGTCATCCTGTTATTCATCTATTTGCTCGTGTGGGCACCAGTAATGTCTGCATTCATCCTAGTCCTAAAATTTTAGCAGCCTATCCTTACTCGTCCTTTCCAACGGTGCCGCATTGGAGGCTCTTTCAGGGTCAGGGGAATGAGACACATCATTGTTACTGTTTTTAGCATATTGAATATGCCACAGGAGCTTGCCGGGCTCTGCCGTGTGGGCAGGATCCTCTCCATAGCTTGCCGGGGTCTCCGAGAAGGAGAACTAGACTATAAGTGGTCATAGCCACGTGCTACCGGGAGCTTTGTTTTATAGTCTCTGTGTCTTGGTTGATGGGATTTCATGGAATCGGGGGCAGTTTGTGGGTGTAACTGCCTAGCTACTGGAAAATGGGGGATCTGGGTGGAGGAGGCCCAGTCCCAATCCAAGCAGACTTGGAGATCTCAGCCTCAGGACCCAGGCACCTGGGTTCCTCTGTCGGTTCCTTCATGCGTGAGACCCGTTTGAGCATGTGGAGAGAGGCCTTGAGCATGGCTATGGCTGGGTTCTGGAGATCTTCAGCTCCAGGGCTCTGCTTGGAGCAGGGCGGGAAAATAAACCTGCGTGCCCCTTCCAAGGGGCCTTGGTGAAGACAGCCTGGCATGCAGGCAGGAGACTCTGTGTCACTCTCTTACAGGAGCTTTGTTTTATAGTCTCTGGGTCTTGGCCATTGATGGGATTTCATGGCACCAGAGGCAGTTTGTGGGTGTGACTGCCTAGCTACTGGAAAATGGGGGATCTGGGTGGAGGAGGCCCAGTCCCAATTCGAGCAGGCTTGGAATGGCATCAGAAAAAATAAATCAAAACGGGGAGAAACAAGCTTTCCATGCTGTATGAAAACTGAAAATCCCAGCGCACAAGGGGAAGAACAGAAGGAGTAGAAAGCAGAGGGATGTGGGAGAACTGTATATATCACAGTAAGAACGTTGTCTCAGACTATGAACAACGTGGGAGGTTGAGACCTGGACTCATTTGATTTATTTTCTAACAGAATCAGTTTGCCCACCATGTTGAGAAGAGTCAAGAGAACTCAGAATTAAGTCGTTAGAAACTACTAAAAAATTGACTACATGGCTGATGACTATTGTCCAGGACAGAGAATTCCTGGAGTTAATAATTGTTATATAAGACTGGAGTTCAGGAAAGAGCCCCAGCGAGAGAGAGCTCCATCATCAACCCATCAGGAATGCTTCAAACACAGGACTATAAAAAGTCCTTTAGGACCTAGAAGGTGAATACAAGAAAAAGAAAACTCAGAGGTCCGGACTTGCAGACAAATGTGTTCTCTCATAGAGCATAGCAGCTGCAGAAAGTTGCTTGAATACTAAAAAAGAAGCCATCTTTCTTTGTTTTTTTTTTCCCCTTTGGTGTTTTTTTTAACAAATCCACTGCTAGAAAGCAAAAGGAATGAAGAAAAACAGCCCCAAGTACACATCTACAAACTCACACCATTCCTTCTCTATGTTTTCAAAAAAAATTAATACTAAGCCTGGCGTTCTCTCACCAGCAGTGTTTAGTGGTCTCAGGCCGCTTCCCCCACCTGGGATGACTGATGGCAATGGACTGATGAAGGGGGAAACAAGGGCCAAACCGATAGGTGATCAGTTGCAGGTTACTCCAATCTCGTCTCAGTTCTCCTCCAATCCTCCTCCATTCTCCTCGATTCTTCTATTGTCAGTTCTTGATTCTCCTTTTTCCCACTCTTACAGCCTTAGTTATATCCCCAAATCATGAGGGATTGGGGTAGCAATTCATACAATCAAAAAATGTAAAGTCCCTCTTTCAGGGGAAGCTTCTAATAGGACAAATTCTCATCCAGCAAGATGACCTGCATAAGGGTGAAATACTGTCTATGGGTACGTTTCTCCTTTCCTTAGTCCAACAACCATTTAAACATTCATCTTAATTCTACTTCTTAATAATATTAATCATTTTGTATGGACATAGTAAGAGATACATTAAGCTTATAGGGTGGCTCTCCTAGGGACATCTCACGATAGATCTCAGACTATAGTGCTCAGGCCAGATTAGTCTTTCCTAACCCCAGCAGGGTCCTAAAAGGTAAAGGTAAAGGCCCTCCCGTTGTTCATTGATTTGCTCGGGCGGGCCCAGTAACGTCTCCATTGGAGACTTTGTTGTTACTGTGTCTGGCATATCGAATACTCTCGGTAGCTTGCCAGGCTCTCCGAGAGGGGCGGAGGAATCGTTGTTACTCTTTGGATCATGAAAGAATTTGTCTATGACCATCCTCTTAACTTATGGTTAAGTATTATAGCACTTGGCCTGGCCCGTTTTGATTCCAGGGGAGCTCACAGCTTACCCTGGGTCCATCCAGTCCCTCATCAGGACCCTGCTCTTAGAGTGCTACTGAGGCTTAAGTCAAGTAAATATGGATGCCCAGGAGTAAATATTTGGGGGTCAATTAACTCCCATATTACATAGCATAGCATCAACTGTCTTCCTGTATTTATACAAAAAGGACATTGCTCTAAAGTAACTTTGCAAAGGACATAAGGAAAAGAGAAAAGCAATATTGCAGTTACAAATAAAAATCCAGTGTCCTAGAAGGATCTGACCTTACAATTCAGTCTGATTTGGGGATAAAAGTGATTGACCAGTTGGGGAAGCAGAGCACAAAGAAGAGGTTACAGATAAACACAGAGGGATGGGAATGCCTTGGGAGCACTGTGATGGGTGTAACCCAATAAATCTAAGTTCCCTGTGGCAAGGCAGAGAGGACATACCAATGTTAAACTAAAATGTTTAGAGCTATATTCCAATAAACACTGAGGAATGGGAGTGTCTCGGGAACATTATGATGGGCGTAACCCAATGCACCTAAGTTCCCTGTGACCAGGAAGAAAGGACAAACCAATGTTAAGCCTAAAATGTTTAGAGCTATATTCCAACACTTCTCTTCTAAGAAAGTAGAGTCTTGATAGATTTAATCCTGGAAAATGTACATATAATGGTCCTTTTCACCCCCTCAGTATTTAGTTCGGAATTTTTACCTGTCACAGACTTCAGAGTCTTATTCACTTTATCAATTTTATTCTCTCTACTCCCTGGTGGGGAAACACAGTCACTATTCAGCCTTACTAGTTATCTATGAATTCTGTACATACGCTCTCATTTTTTTGAGGTTCTGCCATAAAACCTCTGTTGCAAAGCTGCTTGAGTCAACTCTAAACTCTTCAAAAGAACAGAGTTGTACCTCATAGGGAGATCCTTCCATTCTTCAATTGTGTCAGCACAATATAGGATGTAAATTTAACTAGTCTGTAATGTACTTTTTCATGGTTCATGTAATGAATCAACTTAGCTGGGACAAGCGAAAGCTGAGCATACAGATAGCAAAAAATGACTGAAGGAGATGACGTATATGAGGTGCTTTGAGCAAAGATCAGCACTTCAATCTATAGACTGAGAAAATGGACATCACCAAATTAGAGGGATTTCATCTCATTTACTGCAGGGTCTAAATAGAATATGCAGTCAACAGGCAATAAGGTTAATTTGGTCTTTGCTCCAATAGAATAGCCATTATCTCCTGCCTTTTGGCATTTGAACAATTTTTCAATCTACCTTACAAATGTCTTTAACTCTTTATCTCTTTATAGCAATGCTTCATGATACATATACAGATATCTTCCAATCAAGCATATGCATGCATCCCTGCACTTTGTAAGTCAGAAGCAACATTATAAAATATGCCCTGGGAATGCTTTTTGGCAGCCTTAAACCTCATTTGTTTGCATACTTGCTAAGAACTTCTGTGAGACTAAATAAGAAATAATGTATCCAGATGAGATGGTTCAGAGAGGTAGCTGACAGTCTTAACAGAGTTGGATTTAAGCAGTAGATGTAGAGCAGGCTGGAGACAGCGAAAGAGGAAAATCATTCAAGGTTTTAATATAATTTTTCTCACCCGGGCTTTATAAATAGGAGTAATAATGAAATTGGCCCTGGACACTTCACACCCAAATGTTTTGTTAATTTGACCTTTTAACCACAGGATTAGCAGGAACCATTTATTCTGGCTAGTTCTACAAATTCTTCCAGTTTCATAATTCAATCAAAGATAATAGTTAATGGAATGAGAGGCTATTCATGGGAAAGCAAAATATAAGGTGGAAATGAAAATAAAGGAAATCAAAGACTTAAATTTTATGTATGTCTTGATCTGGTTTGGCAGCAAATCAAATAGAAGAAATTTCTTCCCCTCATTAGTTGGCTTATTTCCACATCGCAAAAGCAATGTGTACTTGGCTTCAGCTGTGCAGCTTCTTCTTCTGAAAGGCATAAGCCCAGAGAAAATTCTGGTGCCAAGGGCAAGTAATGAACAGAGGGGTACAGGAAAATTAACTGGTGGTTTTCTTCCTGCATCCAGATTCATCCTATTCCCTGATGAAGATGCTTCCAGGAACCCACAAGTCTACAAACAAGAAAAAGCCAGTGTTTTTCATATTGTTACCTTTTCCTCAAATCCAATGGTTAAAGAGCACTGTATCCTTCTTAACTCTATTGGTTAAACTTGAGCTCAAATCCTGGAATTGTTAGTAGCATTATGATCTTAGTCATACTTCCCCTCCCTGAGCCCTGTATTCTCATCTCTGCAATGTAGAAAATGACATCTACCTCTTAAGGGTATGGTGAAGATAAAGAAATTGGTGCAAGGACAGAATTTACCCAATGCATGCATAAATAGAAGTTATTACTAATAACTGAAGGAAGCTTTGTTAAATTACAGGTACAAATGAGAATTCCTCTAATTTTCAATCTCCTGTGCTTATTGAAATGGAAAAAGAGCAAAACATGAATCATCTGCATACCAGTACTGGATTCTACCTATCTGTGTATACTACATGAAACTCCAAAAGAGAAGAGACTGGGAGACAAATGGGGGAGCATTCAGCCCAGGAGAATTCCATCCTCGGCACCCCCTAGGGTCCCCGAGCACTGCCAGGAGTAATCCCTGAGTGAACCGCCATGAGTTACCCCTGAGCTCTATCTGGTTAGCTCTCCTTATTGCTCCCGCAACATGGCCCCTGCCCTGGGCCTCCAACACACAACAAGGATTGATGTAGGCACTTCCCTTGCCCTGTTGAGTGAGTATATTACAGGTTCAGAATCAGCCCACATAGATTCTATTTTCTAACCTATTATACTGTAAATACCTGGAATTCCAGTTTTCCCCTGCCCAAAGTCTCTCTCACCTGTTCTTGAACCTGTAGGGTATCTTTCCCTGCCATGTAAGCCATGCTTCTAGACTTCAGAAATTAAAACTGGTTAAAGGCTGTTTGGATCAGGGAGATAGCTTGATGGGCTGGAGTACATGCTTTTCATGTGGAAACTCTGAATTAGGTCCCTGGCACTTAAATAGTTCCTTAGCTCTACCCAGCATGTCAATCTTCCCCCAAAAGATGGCTTTGCGCATGTTGTGTGGATGAAACTTCCAAGTGTTGGCCTTGCGTGCTGCCTACCAGGATTGAATCCTCAGCATACCATATGCTCCCCTGAACACCATCAGGAATGATTCCTGAGTACAGAGCCAGAGTTACCCCTGAGCATCACCAGGTATGGCCCCCAAATCAAAAAATAAATCAATCAATGAATTACACACAGATCTCTTACTGTGAAGAAAAGGCCAAGGATTCACTCTCCCTCTTCAGGAACTCCCAAGAATCCAAGAAATCCCATATAAATAAATGTAAATCATACCTAACAGTTTTTATGAAACCAAAATTACACTGATAATTAAAAGTAGACAGAGATATTACTAGAAAAGAAAATTTCAGGGGCTGGAGGGATAGCACAGCGGATTGGGCGTTTGCCTTGCACGTGGACTGACCCAGGTTCAATTCCCAGCATCCCATATGGTCCCGTGAGCACTGCCAGGAGTGATTCCTGAGTGCAGAGCCAGGAGTAATCCCTGTGCAATGCCGAGTATGACCCAAAAAGCAAAAAAAAAAAAAAAAGAAATTTTCAGGCCAATATCCCTGATGTTCACAGATACAATTATATTCAACAAAATCTTAGGGAATCAAATCCAAATAATATATCACAATGATAAAATAGGACTCATTCTAGAGTTTAAAATAATGGTTCAATATATGCAAAACAAATAGTATAAAACACTAAGTCAATAAAGGGAAAGATAAAAACCATATGATGATGAGCATATCAATAGATGCCAAGAAAGCATTTGACAAGATATAACAATCATTCTTGATTAAAATTCTTCAATAAAGTAGTGATAAAAACATTTCTCAAGATGATAAGAAGTTATATACAACAAATCCACAGCTTATATTATACTCAATGGCAAAGAAAAAATAAGATGAAGGCCTTCTCTCTTGGAGCATACACAGATAAAAATGTCTATTTCCTCCATTATTATTCAATATAGTTTTGGAAGTCCTCTTCACAATAATCAGACATGAAAAAACGAAATCAAAGACAATCAAATTGGAAGAAGAATCAAACTCTCACTATCTGCAGATGGCATGATACTGCATGGGAGACCATAAAGACTCCATTATAATCTTATAGATACAATAAGCCAATTCAGCAAAGTAGCAAGCCACACAAAACTAAATACATATTGCATTTTAGAAGGTTATTTTTGATTTAGGACCATACCCAACAATATTCAGAGCTTACAACTGATTCTGGCCCAGGGATCACTCCTGCTGGGCTCAGGGTACCTTGTGGAGTACCAGGAATTGAACCCAGGTTGGCCATGTACAATGCCAGCACCGAACACACTGTACTATCACTCTGATTCTCTACTGAATTTTTATATGCAAACAACAAATAGAAAAGAAAGGAGAAAAAAAGAGAGAAAAAACACCCATTGAAAATAGAGTCCATATGTATCTCACAGTGATTCAATTTAAACAATAAATAAATAAAACGGTGTTCCAAAAAAACCAAAAACCTTGGCATCAACTTATCAAAAGAGGTGAAATACGTATACATTATAAACAGGTCATTTTTGAAAGAAATAGGAAAGAAATAGAAAAAGATAGCAGGAAATTGAAATTTTTTGTGGTTATGGATTGGAAGAATGAATATTATCAAAATGACCATCCCACCCAGAGTGTTTTGCTGAGTAAATACAATTCCCATTAAAATTCAAATTATATTACTCAAGAAGTGAACTTGTATAAACTGTACCAAAATTTGTATGGAATCATAAATTTCTCCAAATAGCCAAAGTTCAAGGGTCAGATAGCCCAGCGTTAAGGCGTTTGCCTTGCATGCAGCCAGCCCAGCAGAGCTGGGTTCGATTCCTCTGCCCCCCTCGGAGAGCCCGGCAAGCTACCGAGAGTATGTCACCCACACGACAAAGACTGGCAAACTACCCGTGATGTATTCGATATGCCAAACACAGTAACAACAAGTCTCACGATGGAGACGTTACTGGGCCTGCTTGACCAAATCGACGAACAACGGGAGGACAGTGGACAACAACACCAGCCAAAGTTAATTCTGAGAAAAAAGAACATAGGAGATATTGCTTTAAATTATACTATGCTGACTTTTCACCATAAAACTATAGTAATAAAAAGACCATGGTACTGGAATAAATAAGGAAAATGGAACCCTCATTCACTGTTGGTAAGGATGTTAACTAACTTAGTCTCCAAGTAAAACCAGTATAGAATTTTCTCCCAAGTAAGAATTGAGCTTTTATATGACCCATCTTGGCATGTAGTTCCATCACATAAAACACTGATTAAAAAACTTTTGCGCACACCTATGTTTCTTGAAACACTAAGTATAAAAACTAGCCAAGATATGGGAATAATTCAAATGTTATTTATAACCAACATAACAGTGTTATTTATATCCAACATAAGATAAAGAAGTTGTAGTATATATACATAATGCAATTTTAAGAAAGATAAAAGCTTACAGTTTGTTACAACTTGGGTAGAACTGGAGGCATCACTTTAAGCAAAATAGGTCAGAAGGAAAAAGATAGACACTAGATGATCTCATTAATCTCTGGTATATAGAGAAATAAGAGAAGAGGGTGGACAAGACAATATCAAACAAGCAACCTTTGCCCTTGGGTTACAAAACTCAAATTACCCGGCAGTGGTGTGGGAAGTGATGTGGGGGAGGACGAGGTGAATTAGAAGTGACACAGAGACAGCGGTACAATCCTGGGTACGTTGGTGGTGGTAATGTGCAGTAACTTTACATCAAATATGAATATTGGGCATCCTACTTAAGAGACCTCTCCCAGAGGGAGCCTTCCTGTCCTTTGCCCCATCTTTCTATCCTTTATTTTCTTAATTGAAATTGTGTGGCTTACAATGCTATTAATAATGATTTCTTATGAACATAATTCCAACACCACATCCATCACCAGTGTACCCATTTCCCTTTTGCAAGGACCCCAACACCCCCACCTCTCAATCCCACCTCTGAAATCAATTGTGTGGGTCAATTCTCCCATTGTGTTGCTTTGGACTTTTGTTATTACCTTGCTGTACATTGCTAAGTCCCACATATAAAAGATCATTCTGCATCCATCCCTTTCTTTCATCAGCCTGGTATCATCCTCTAGTTCTATCCAGGTTGCTGAAAATCGCATGATCTCTTAAAAATTTTATCACTAGGGAAAAAATAATAAATGCCACACCTACTCATCCAAGTTGTTATGATATGTATTACTCAAGATGCAGGACGCTTATTAAACTTATCTTTAAATTTTATAAATTCAATTGGTATATATTTGTCAGTTGGCAGCATTTACATAATTTGTGGTACTCCACCAACATTTGGACCATACCAATATCAGAGACAGGCTGTCACTTGGCAAACTCCAGGAATTTAATGACTAGAGACTTAAATGTTACATTTCTTCCATTTTTTTTGCTTTAAGATCTCTGAGAACAGTGCTCAAAACAAGTTCACCACCCAGAAATGCAAGGAAAAGCCACAAACAGTGGTCTCATTTGAACTTGTGAATTCCACTAACTAATAATGCCAAAGTAGATCCTTAAACTTCTCAGAATAATTGTACTTATACCCCCACTCTACCTCACAGAGCCAGGTCTAATTAGGAGACTGTAATAGATAACATTTTCCAAAAATAATTGCAATACTATTTCCTCTCTGAGTGCTAATCTAGAACATTACCCTATAAAAAGATGAAGATCATGTCTCCTTGTATGATTATATGTGGCATTAATTTTTTTTCCTAATAATAAAATTTTGAAGAGATTATGCAATTTTCAGCAACATGGATGGTATTTGTAATTACTGGTTTTGGCATATCGAATACACAACGGATAGCTTGCCAGCTGAATCTTACGAAGACAATGTTTATGAGAAACAGCCTCGTTCCTGATGCCCCATTCGCTCTCAACGGAACGACCATCTCCGAATGCAACAGCTATGTGTACCTAGGTCGAGAAGTCAACATGACAAATGACCTGGCACCCGAGCTACGCAGGAGAAAGAGAGCGGCTTGGAACACCTTCAAGAACATCGAAGAAATAGCTAAGAGGACGAAGAACCTCCGGCTCTGGGCACATCTCTTTGATTCCACTGTTCTTCCTGCATTAACATATGCCTCAGAGACTTGGGCCCTACGCAAACAAGATGAGAACGCCATTCAGGTCTCCCAAAGAAGAATAGAAAGAGCTATGCTTGGAGTATCACGTTTCACTCAAATGAGAGAAAGAATCCGGAGTTCCGACCTCCGTCGTCTACGATCAAGAATCAGGGATGCTGTCTTCGTTTGCCAAGGTGTCAAAAATCAGATGGGCTGGTCACGTAATGAGATTTAAAGAGGACTGCTGGACTAGAGCTATTACTGACTGGATCCCACGGGATGTCAAAAGACCGCGTGGCCGCCCACCTACCAGACGGTCAGACTTCTTCATTAGACATCATGAACGATCGGTTTGAGGCTCTTCATGTTCCCAGAGCGAACAGATGCCATTGGGCTACACTGGCATGCGACAGGGACGAATGGAGACATTACTGGCGCCTGCTCGAGCAAATCAACGACTAATGGGAAGTTAAGTGATTAAGTGATGGATGGTATTAGAGGATGATACCAGGCTGAGTGAAGTCAGTCAGAAGGAAAGGGACAGATATAGAATGAACTTTCGTATATGGGACTTAACAATGCACAGTAAGGTAGTAACAAAAGTCGAAAGCAACATAATGGGAGAATTGACCCACACAATTGATTTCAGAGGTGGGATTGAGAGATGGGGGTGCTGGGGTCCTTGCAAGAGGAAAATGGGTACACTGGTGTACCATGTGTCCTCCCTGTAGAGACCTTTTGAGAACTAGTCCAACTGGCAGAGTTTAAAGAAGATACCACTCACATCAATGAGTTTGCAGACATCTAAAATAGAAGCAGTCAGAGCTGGTAGGAATGTTGGAAGAAAAAAAAAAGCACTCATTTACCATTGGTGAAAACATCCTTTGGTCAGCATATCACTGTCACTGTCGGTCTCCATCGTGAGACTTATTGTTACTGTGTTTGGCATATCAAATACATCACGGGTAGCTTGCCAGGCTCTGCCATGCGGGCGAGATACTCTCGGTAGCTTGCCGAGCTCTCCAAGAGGGGCGGAGGAATTGAACTTGGGTCGGCCATGTTGGCTGCGTGCAAGGCAAACGCCCTACCCGCTGTGCTATTGCTCCAGCCCTAGTCAGCATATATAAGATTTAAATAAAATAGTGTGGAGACATCTCAAAATCTAAGAATTCCTGGGCTTAGAGATAATACAGTAATTAACATGCTTGCTTATCTGTCACTGTCACTTGTCACTGTCCTCTCATTGTTTATCAATTTGCTCGAGCGGTCCCAGTAAAACCGTACAGGCGAGATACTCTTGGTAGCTTGCTGGGCTCTCTGAGAGGGGCAGAGAAATCGAACTCTGGTCGGCCATGTTAGCTGCGTGCAAGGCAAACACCCTACCCACTGTGCTATCGCTCCAGCCCATGCTTGCTTATCACGCAGCTCAGTTCCAGCCCCACATAAGGATATCCCTGGAGCACTGCAAAGATTGACCCCAGAGAACAGAATCAGGAGTAAACCCTGAGAATCAGGCATGGCCAAAAATATATAAATGAATAAAGAAGAAGAATGGGTCCAGAGAGAGATAGTACAGGGGTGAAGGAACCTGCCTTGCATACACTCAATCCCAGTTCAATCCCCAGCGCCACATGCAGTACCCTGAGCACCACCAGGACTGATCCTTAAGCCCAAGCACTACCAGGTATGGCCCAAAACCCACCCCCCCCACATTCACCCACACCCACAAAAGAATTAAAAACTGAATTTCTATATGACCCAACAATTTCATTTCTTGCTATTTGCCCAAGAGTCCAAAAACAAAATTTTGAAAGGATATTTGCTTTCTATTGTGATTAGCAGTGTTATTCACAGTAGCCAAGATTTGGAAACAACCCAAGTGCCAAAAACAGATGAGTGAATAAAATACGTGTTGTGTATAAACAATGAAATGTTGATCAGTTATAAGCAAAGATGAAACTGCAATTTACCATTACATAGATGGAACTAGAGAGGATCATGCTGGATAGAGTCAGTCAGAGACAGCGAGTGAGAGAGAAATACAGATTGATCTCTCGTTTAAGTGGAATATAAAGAAACATAATATGGGAATAGCCAATGGTAAAAGACCCTGAGAACTGGCCTAAAGAATTGAGTTTGCCAGGGAAAGATGAAGGTGAGTGTGAGGGAACCTTGATACAAGGTGGAAATATGAAGGCACTCAAGTGGCGGGTGAGGTATTGAAACACTGCATGCCTGAAACTATTGTTAACAGTGTTGTGAATTAAGGTGCCTAATAAAAATTGAAAGAAAAACCAACAAAGAAGAGATATCACATGGTTTCCAAAGCCTAATGGTAAAAGGCAATAGAGGGTCACAGGACTCTGCCAGGACACATCATATGAGAACCCGACTCTCTGCTCTGAAATTCCTAAGCTAAACACAAAGAGTGACCAGGGAGAGAAAGACACCCCTTCTAACGCAGGTAGGCTTCCCCAAACAGAGCTAGAGGCTAGAACTAGAGGCCATAACCACGGGGGTCAGGGTCAGGTTGCCCATATTTGTGGAGATTGCACTGAAAGGCTGACCCTAAAAGAACAGTCCTGTTGTTCTCTGATGATAGTCTACTCTGTGTGTGTTGGGAGAGATATAATCTATAAAAATGAGCAGCTCTCACTGTGCATGGGAACTGATTCTGCAATGTCCAGCTGGCCACAAAAAGGACCCAGTCTCTGAAAATCTGGTCCAAGGGCTCTGCTTACTCCCACTCCACGTGAAGCTGTGCCCAAGGCCACAGGGTATCAGCAGGTTTCTCTAATAGGAAGCAGGACTGATGCCTAATGCCGGGCCAGGATCCATCTAGAAGCATGACAAAAGGGCTGGCCTGTGAGAGTCTCCCTGGTTCCTGGGCTTGGTCATGCACATCTGAGGACGAGTCATGTGCAAAGACGCACCCAGTCAAAGCCCTGGCCCTGCTAGATTTGGTGGCTATAGGCGCTTAAAGGGACAACATACATGAAAATTGTGCCAAGAACTATCAACATTCTCTCAAGTCAAGCATGTAGAGGTTTCATTTCACTGGGTCAAATATTTTTTAATCCATTTATATCTTGTTACTGTGTTTGGCATATTGAATATATCACGGGGAGCTTGCCAGGCTTTGCTGTGCGGGCAAGATACTCTCAGTAGCTTGCCAGGCTCTCTGAGAGGGGCAGAGGAATCGAACCCAGCTTGGCCAGAATGGCTGTGCGCAAGGCAAACGTCCTACTGCTATGCTATCAACAAGTCTCAAAATGGAGACATTACTGGGCCCTCTCGAGCAAATCGATGAACAACAGGAGGACAGTGTTTGTTTGTTTATATCTTATTTTCTTATATGGCACCTTTCACAGGATACAGGAGTTGTGTGGCCATGACAAGAATTAAAAAAATAGAAATGTCAGCCAGGGCCACAGAGGAGATGTAAGTGGGTTCAGTGCAGGGCTCGGGGCAGGACAGAGTGGACACAAGCTTCTTCCAAAAGCGGCACTGGGAGCTGCTGAGTGAGAACGGCAGCCCATATTTCCCACATTCTTTTCCTCAAGGAGCCAGAAATTTGCATTTTTGCATGAAAGTTTTCTATTTTTTTTATAATTTATTTATTTATTGAATCACTGTGGGAAAAGTTACAGAGCTTTCGGGTTTAGGTCTCAGTCATGTAAATATCAAACACATTTCCCTTTACCAATACTTATTTTTAACCCCGAACCCCAATAGAACCCCACCTCCCACCCCTCCCAATTCCTGTGAGGCAGATGAGTTCTAGTTAATACTCTATCGGCTTTGACTAGATACATTGTTTCGATAGAAGATGCACAATTATTGTTTAGAGTTTACGACCCACCCCCCACAATCAGACATGCTGAAACAGCGTTGTGAAATGATTTGCTTTCTACAACTCGGTTCAAGAATAAAATGACTGCAATAGCGGCCACGCGGTTTTGGATTTCTGCTATTTTACTTATTGACCCTGGAAGAATTTCTATTAAAAGTTAGATAGTTAAGAGATTGGTTTCTGTGCCCTGGAGTCAGGGCCGTGCCGCTCGTGGGGGGCAGCTGGCGACCTCGGTCGGGCGTGAGGGACGGCCCACAATGCCCCCCTTCCCATGAGGTCCCTGCCGCTCCCACCAACCCCGGCTCAGACCTGCTGTCCACAAGGCTCCCGTGCAGCCGCCATCTTTCTTTCCAGAGAGGAGCGGGCGAGCCGGTCAACCGAAAGTTTTCTATTTTTTAAATATTAACAAGCAAGAGGAAATAGTGGGTCTAACACACAAATTCCAGGCCCTTCCACTTAGTGTAGCCAGCTCACCTCCAGCACCCAGTGATGACAGCTCTGGGTCTCAGGGGCTTCCTCAAAGGTAAGAGAATGGAACTGTAGGTAGAGAATGGAACTGTCAAGAGTTTATACCCTCAGGAAAACCACGGGTGGAACTGGCTTTGAAGCTTGCATCATGCACCATTTCTAGACTCTCCATCAGCATCAGTTTCACCCTGTGACTAACAAATCTTGGTTGTGTTCTGTCCTTTTCCTCTTCGAGTCCTCCTTGTCCTGCTGACTTTTTTTTTAAGAGAAAGAAACCAGACATGGCCAATGGATCTGGATCCCAGAAGAAGGTGTGCTGGGGATATATGTGAAGAATAGATACAATTTAATAAATGAAAGAATGCAAATTCCTTCAGTAAGTATGCTTCTGTTTAATTTGGGAGCCACCTCTAGAGGTTCTCAGGGGCTTCTCCTGGCTCTGTGCTCATGGGTTGCTCCTTCGTGGTGCTTGGGAGAACATGAAGGACTGGGGATTGAACCCAGACCAGAAGGATGCAGAACATACGCTCTTTAAACTTTCTCCAAGTCATGACAATTTGTACCTCAGACTTACTAGAATATAATAATTATATTGAGCATCTACTATGTGCTTGATATAGGCCCAGTCTTTCATTGAATTGCCACATTCTACACATATTCCTTTAATTATTATAATTTACTGGTATTTACTGTCAAGAATCAGGGATGCTGTCTTGTTTGCCAAGGCATCGAAAATCAGATGGGCTGGACACGTCATGACATTTGGAGACGACCACTGGACTAGAGCCTTTACCAACTGGATTGCTCGGGATGCCATCTCGTGGCCGCCCACCTACGAGATGGTCAGACTTCTTCGTCAAGACCCTGAACGATCGGTTTGAGGCTCTTCGTGTTCCTAGAACGAGCAGATGCCATTGGGCTACACTAGCACGCAACAGGGACAAATGGAGACATTACTGGTGCCCACTCGAGCAAATCGATGAGTAACGGAATGTCAAGTGATCAAGTGATTATAATTTAAGTTAATAAAAACAGTGACAATGATCGACTCCTTTGACAGAGCAGCCATGGTTTTCCAGACACCCAAGTACTTTGCAAGAGATTGATGCGGACAGCTGTGGGGGTGGGGGTTGTGCACGTGTGGTAGGGTGGGTTTGAGGGTGGAGGTTGGAGGAATGGAGGCATTGATACCTTAGTTTTATATACTCAGTTCCTGTTCTATTAGGGTCCACCTTCTAATTCAAACAGTGGCAGCGTCTGCTACTCACATTGATCCAGGACTGACCCTCCCGGTCAGTCTGACTGACTGACCCATCTGACCATCTAGCCCACTGCTTCCATGCATCTTCCAGAGTTCTCTGATTTTCTGTACAGTCTCCAGTCATATCTCCATCTAGTTCTCTTACACATAGGTTTCGATGGACCATAAATAAGAGTATTGCCCAGAGTAGGGAAATTTAAGTCTCTTGGAAATCAAAAAGTCAACACAAGCGTTTCTACTTTAGTTCACACAGTAAATATTTATTGAGTTCCATTTGTGCTTGGGCAGACAAGTGACAAAACAGATGAGTATTCCTGTCCTTATGTCACTGAAGCTACTTAAATAAGCACATTTTATTTTAAGCAATCTTTTTGATCTATAACACTCAGTCTAGAAAAGTAAGTACATGATGCAGTGGTTTATATTACAGTCAGAGATATGCAACCTTTCTGGTACCCCCAACAAAACTGCATATACATCAGCTGTCACTCTGTATCCAATTTCCTCCCTCACTTTAGATTATGACAACTGTAAATGTTGCCAGTTTGTGGTTTTGTTTTTATTTTTTGTTGTTGTCTCTTAAGATTTATTTATTATAGACATTTTCACATAAATGTAATCATACAATAGGGAATCTTTGCTAACTGATTTCTTTCACTTAGAATAAAGTGTTCAAGACACATCAATATTCACTGTCACTGTTCTCCCGTTTTGCTCATCGATTGCTAGAGCGGGCCCAGTAACATTGTGAGACTTGTTACTGTGTTTGGCATATTGAATACATTAGGGGTAGCTTGCCAGGCTTTGCTGTGTGGGCGAGATACTCTCGGTAGCTTGCTGGGCTCTCCAAGAGGGGCGGAGGAATCGAACTCGGGTCGGCCAGCTGTGTCAGCCACATGCAAGGCAAACCACCCTACCCACTGTGCTATTGTTCCAGCCATATTATGGTGAATAATTTGTATTGGCAAATAATATTCCCTTGTAAAGGATGCAAACCACTCTTTTATTTGTTCGTTCATCAGTTGGTAGGCTAAACCAGAGAGTGGCTTACATCTTTAAATCACCAAGAAAAGTGTTATGACAAGTATTTATGTTAAGGTAAGGTAAAGTAAAGGCCCTCCCGTTGTTCGTCGAATTGCTCGAGCGGGCCCAGTAACGTCTCCATTGGAGACTTTGTTGTTACTGTGTTTGGCATATCGAACATATCACGGGTTTCTTGCCAGGCTCTGCCGTGCGGGCGAGATTTGTGTTCAAATATGTATCTTTAGTTCTTTGGAGTAGAAACCTAGGTGGGCAATCTTGGCAATCCTATATTTAACTTTTTAAAAAACTGCTATGTTGCCATCCATGAGGCAGACTTCCAGCTATGGAACAATCTTCCTGGCTTTTGTGTCTACTATCCTTGGGTGTCAGTCTCATGTTATGTTATTTTATACTTCACAAATGAGTGCAGTCCTTCTATGTCTGTCCCTCTCTTTCTGACTCATTTCACTTAGCATGATGCTTTCCATGTCCATCCACTTAAAAGCAAATTTTATGACTTCATCTCTCCTAACAGCTGCATAATATTCCACTGTGTAAATATACCAAAATTTTTTTTAACCAGTCGCCTGTTCTCAGACAGTCAGGTTGTTTCCATATTCTGGCTATTGTGAACAGTGCTGCAATGAACATACAGGTACAGATGTCATTCCTACTGTGCTTTTTTGCATCCTCGGGATATATTTCCAGAAGTAGTATTGCAGGGTCACATGGAAGGTCAATTTCTAGTTTTTGAAGAACTGTCCACATTGTTTTCCAGAAAGGCTGGACCAGTTGGCATTCCCACCAACAGTAAAAGAGTTTTCCTTTTTCCCCATATCCATGCCAGCACCAGTTGCTTTTGTTCTTTTGAATGTATGTCGGTCTCTGTGGTGTGAGATGATAGCTTATTATTTTGATTTGTATCTCCCTGATGACTTATCAATGTAGAGCATTTTTTCATATGCCTTTCAACCATTTGTATTTCTTCTTTGAGGAAGCTTGTGTTCATTTTCTCTCCCCATTTTTTGATGGGATTGGAGGTTTTTTTCTTGTACAATTCTACTAGTGTCTTTTATATACTAGATATTAATCACTTATCAGATGGGTATTGGGTAAATATTCTTTCCCATTCTGTGGGCTCTCTGTATATTTTAGTCACTGTTTCTCCTGAAACCAGCCTACTTTTTGACCGCATATATACAAAGGCTTATTTATGACTCTTAATTCTTTGGGGCTTTTTTTTTCATTTCTACTTTGTTAGAGGACCTAGAAAAAATGGATAAATTATAAATTTTTGAACTTCTGTAATCTTTCAAGTCTAAATCAAGAGGAAATAGCACTTGAAAAATATTTATTATCAAAATAATTAAAATCGTATTAAAAATCTTCCCCAGAACAAAAGGTCAGGTACAGAGGTGTTCATTAGTAAGTTCCTTTAAACCTTTAAAGACCTACTCCTATCCTTTTCAGTCTTTTCTAGAAATTCAAAGAAAAAGGAATCCACCCAAACAGTTGAGGTAAACATTTCCCTGATACCAAAAACAGAGACACCACTAAAAATAAAAATTATAGACCTATGTGGGCTGGAGGGATACCATAGTGGTAGGGCATTTGCCTTACAAGCGGCCAACATGGCTGACTGGAGCTCGATTCCTCCACCCCTCTCGGAGAGCCCAGCAAGCTATTGAGAATATCTTGCCTGCATGGCAAAGCCTGGCAAGCTACCCGTGACGTATCTGATATGCCAAACACAGTAACAATTGTCACAATGGAGATGTTACTGGGCCTGCTCGAACAAATCGATGAACAACAGGAGGACAGTGACAGTGACATATAGGTGAATAGACCTATATTCCTGATAAAGATAGAGATCCTCTTTTTTGTTTGTTTTTGCTTGGGGGCACACCCAGCTATACTAAGGGGTTCATGGTTTTCTCCTAGCTCTGCACTCAGGGATCACATCTGGTGGAACTTGTGGAGTGCCAGTGGTTGAACCCAGTTTGGCCATGCGCAAGACAAGCACTCTACCCACTGTACCATCACTACAGCCCCCAACGATCTTTAACAACATATTAACAAACCAAATTAAACAACATATCAAGAAGATCATATGACATTGCCAAGTGGGATTGATCTCAGAGAGGAAAAGGTGGTTTAATATATGCAAGTCAGTCAACGTAATACACTATAGCAATACAAAGAAAAATAAGAACTATATAATCAGGAGATAAGGAGATAGCATTTGACAACATACAATATCCATTCATAATGAAAACTCTCAATTAAATAGAGATAGGATCCCACAACCACACCAAATACGCTCATCTACTGGCCCAACTTTACAAACTTATGATTAAATCTCAGAAGAAATTTTTTTTCTTTCTCAACTATACTTTTTTTAAATTTTATTAAATCACCATAAGATAGTTACAAGCTTTCATGTTACAAGATTTCATGTTTGGGTTACAATCACACAATGATCAAACACCCATCCCTCCACCAGTGCACATTCCCCACCACCAATATCCTCAGTATAGCCCCCCTTTCCCCCTCCCCCTGCTCCATGGCAGACAATATTCCCCATACTCTCTCTCTTCTTTGGGGCATTATGGTTTGCAATACAGACACTGAGAGGTTATCATGCTTGGTCCTTTATCTACTGACAGCACACATCTCCCATGCCGACCGATTCCTCCAGCCATCATTTTCTTAAATCTCAGAAGAAATTTACTTAGCTACAAAAATTCTCAGATACACCCCCTCCCTGGCTGAGACCTCTGGGGAACCCTTGAGAAGGGTGTGAACCAAGTCCCAGCCCTGCCTAAGCCCAGCATCCATACTCGAATCCCAACAGCTGGCACCATGCCAACAGTCAGATTTTACCTCCTCATGACTGAGCTGCAAAGAGATGCCAAACTACTGAAAATTTTAGGAACACCAGATTTTTTCTTTTTTTGGCTGCGAACTATGAGGACTTCTCAAAGTTGGGGCAGGCACCACCCCACCACCCCACCCCCATCTCTGTGTTCCCCGAAGCTACAACCACTGCCATGTAAACTCACTCCTCACATAAATACTGTGTATTGTCCAGCTTAATCAATGGCTGAATAAATAGCAGTACTCCTCCATTAAATAATAAAAAAATTAATTTTAAAAATTCTGGATTTTTTGGAATATCCAGAAAATATTCACAGCCCTGCAATATTTTCAAACTCCACAATACTAATATCCCAGCTAGAGCACACCAGATGAGAAGAGAATGTAACACAGAAGCCAAACAAGCTCAGTTACGAAAGCATTAACAACAAAGGCTCAACTAGAAACAACACCTTAATAAATCCTCAGACAAGAATTTAATGCCCCAATGATGAAATATAACAATTTTCACAAATTTTCTGTTACTGAAGTTGTTTTTGATAATTCCAGTAGCCTTTTAGTGGTAATAAGCAGTATAAAATAATTATTTTGGATATGCTACAGGAGCATATTGAAAGGTGGTTGGGGAAATGAGAACAATGATGGAGAGAAGGTCACAATGGTGATGTATTGATGCAATCCCTATTATGATACCCATGACATTTTTCAAAGAAATGGAGCAAGCACTCCTGAAATTTATATGGAACAATAAGCCCCCACGAATAGCTAAAGCAATCCTTGGGAAAAAGAAAGTGGGAGGAATCAACCTTCCCAACTTCAAACTCTACTACAAAGCAGTAATAATTAAAACAGCATGGTACTGGAACAAAGGCAGAGCTGAGACCAATGGAACAGGGTTGAATATACTGACATCTCTCCCCAGGCATGTGATCATCTAATCTTCGATAAGGGGGCAAAAAAGTGAAGTGGAGCAAGGAAAGCCTCTTTAACAAATTGTGCTGGCAAAACTGGACTGCTACATGCAAAAAAGTGGGCTCAGATCTCTGCCTAACACCATGTAGAAAAGTAAGATCAAAATGGATTAAAGACCTCAACATCAGACCGAAATCCATAAGGTATATTGAAGACAAGGTTGAGAAAACCCTCCAGGATATTGAAGCTATTGGTATCTTCAAAGATGGCATGCCACTGGCCAAGCAAGTGAAAACAGAGATAGACAAATGGGAATATCTTAAACTAAGAAGCTTCTGCACCTCCAAAGAAACAGTGACCAAAATACAAAGAAAGTCTACAGAATGGGAAAGGATATTCGCCCAATACTCATCTGACAAGGGGTTGATATCAAGGATATACAAAGTACTGTTGAGCTCCACAAGAAGAAAACATCCAACCCCATCAAAAAAATGGGGCAACGAAATGAACAGAAACTTTCTCAAAGATGGGATCCGAATGGCAAAAAGGTACATGAGGAAATGCTTTACATCATTAATAATCAGGGAAATACAGATCAAAACAACAATGAGATGTCATTTCACACCACAGAGACAGGCCCACATCCAAAAGAACAAAAGCAATCGGTGCTGGTGCGGATGTGGCAAGAAAGGGACCCTCCTTCACTGCTGGTGGGAATACCGACTAGTTCAGCCCTTCTGGAAAACAGTATGGACGATTCTCAAAAAATTAGAAATTGAGCTCCCATTTGACCCAGCAATACTGCTCCTGGAAATATATCCTAGAGAGGTAAAAATGTATAGTCGAAGTGACATCTGCACTTGTTTGTTCATTGCAGCACTCTTTACAATAGCCAGAATCTGGAAAAAACCTGAGTGCCCGGAGAACAGATGACTGGTTAAAGAAACTTTGGTACATCTACACAATGGAGTACTATGTAGCTGTTAGAAAAGATGAAGTCATGAAATTTACATACAAGTGGTACTACACGGAAAGTATCATGCTAAGCGAAATGAGTCAGAAAGAGAGGGATAGACATAGAAAGATTGCATTCATCTGGGGAATATAAAGTAACAAAATAGGAGACTAACACCCAAGAGTGGCCGAGATTAGTACCAAGAATTTTTCTCCATGGCTTGGAAGCCAGCCACACATGCTAGGGGAAAATGGAGCTCAGATAAAGGAGGGAGCACCAAATAAAGGGTGTTCGGAGGATCCTCCCAGGATGGGAAATGCATCCTGAAAGTGCATACTGGGACCTGTGGTGGTGGAAAAGGGGCACCGCTGGAGGGATGGGTGTTTGATCATTGTATAATTGAAACCCAAGCACAAAAATTTGTAAATCTACAACTGTACCTCATGGTATTTCACTAATAAAAATTTTTTAAAATAAAATAAAAATTTGTAGGAACTATGAAACTAAAAAAAAATAGTGGTGAATTGGTGGTGGAATATTGAATATCTGTAACAAATGCATCATGAACAACTTTGTAAACCACGGTGTTTAAATAAAGTGAAAAAATTTATATCCTATGTCTTAAAAAACAAGAACAAAAAATGAGGATAAAGGAAACTTTCCGGCTGGAGCGATAGCACAGTGGGGAGGGTGTTTGCCTTGTACACGGCTGACCCAGACTCAATTCCCAGCATTCCATATGGCCCCCCAAACACCACCGGGAGTAATTCCTGAGAGCATGAGCCAGGAGTAGCCCCTGTGCAACACCAGGTGTGACCCCCCCCCCAAAAAAGAAACTTTCCTCAATATGGTTGATGTTGATTATCACAAACCCACAGCTAACATTATACTCAATAGTGAAAAACTTAAATCTTTTCCCCTAAGATTAGGCTTCCCGCTGTTACAGCTATTAGTAAATATAATATTGGAAATCCTTGCTGCAGGAAGAGAAATTAAGAATAATTGGGAAAACAGGAGTTAAAATATCACTATTTGCAGATGACATAATAATATACTGAGAAAACCCTAAAGATTCTTTTAAAAAAAACTCCTAGAAAGAATAAACTTGTACAGTAAAATGGCAGCATTCCTATATGCAAAAAATGCAATAGAAAAAAGTCATTTTTTAATCAAATGCTTGTAATAAAATCAACTTCACAAAAAAGACATTTAAAAAATTAAAAATAAAGGGCTGGAGTGATAGCACAGTGGGTAGGGCGTTTGCCTTGAATGTGGTCGACCTGGGTTTGATAACCAAAATCTCATCTGGTCCCCCAAGCACACCGCCATTAGAAATTCCTGAGTGCAGAGCCAGGAGTAACCCCTGAGCATCACCGGGTATGACTCAAAAAGCAAATAAATAAGTAAATAAATAAATAAAAATAAAATCACCTCAGGAGTGAGCCCTGAGCACAGAGCAGGAGTAATCCCTGAGCATAGCTGGGATTGTCCAAAAAAAAAAAAAGCAAGGCAAATACCTTACCATATGTATTCTATCTCCAGCACCTGTACATATTGTTTTAGGCTTTTTTAAAGCTATTTTTAAAATTTTTATTAGTGAAACACGATGAAGTACTGTGTCTGGCATATTGAATACTCTCCATAGCTTGCCGGGCTCTCCGAGAGGGGCGGAGGAATCGAACTCGGGTTGGCCATGTTGGCTGCGTGCAAGGCAAACGCCCTACCCACTGTGCTATCGCTCCAGCCCTGGAGTGATAGCACAGCGGGTAGGGCGTTTGCCTTGCACGCAGCCAACATGGCCGACCCGAGTTTGATTCCTCCGCCCCTCTTGGAGAGCCCGGCAAGCTACCGAGAGTATTCGATATGCCAGACACAGTAACAACAAAGTCTCCAATGGAGATGTTACTGGGCCCGCTCGAGCAAATCGACGATCAACGGGAGGGCCTTTACGATGAAGTACAGTTGTAGACTTACAAATTTTTGTGCTTGGGTTTCGGTTATACTATGATCGAGAACCCATCCTTCCACCAGTGCCAATTCTCCACCACCAATGATACCACCAGTACCACTCCCAACCCCCGCAACATCTACCCATCCCACTCCGCCTCTGTGGCAGGGCATTCCCTTTTGTTCTCTCTATCCATTTGGGTGCTATAGTTTGCAAAAGAGGCATTGAATGGCAATTATGTTCAGTCTATAGTCTACTTTCAGCATGCTTCTTCCATCCTGGGAGGATCCTTCCAACACCCTTTATTTGGTGCTCCCTTCTCTATCTGAGCTGCCTTTTCCCCTAGCATGTGAGGCTGGCCTCTAAGCCATGTAGTGAACCTCCTGGTACTTATCTCGCCTACTCTTGGGTGTTAGTCTCTTATTTTGTTAATTTATGTTCCCCAGATGAATGCAATCTTTTTATGACTCCCTCTCTTTCTGACACATTACACTCAGCATGATACTTTCGATGTAGTACCACTTGTATGTAAATTTCATTACTCCATCTTTTCTAACAGCTACATTGTACTCCATAGTGTTAATGTACCAAAGTTTCTTTAATCAGTCATTTGCTCTCAGGCACTCTTGCAGAATCTGGCTATTGTAAAGAGTGCTGCAATGAACAAACAAGTGCAGATGTCACTATGACTATGCTTTTTTGCCTCTCTGGGATATATTTCCAGGAGCGGTATTGCTGGGTCAAATGGGAGCTCAATTTCTAATTTTTTGAGAATCATACATACTGTTTTCCAAAAGGGCTGAACCAGTCGGCATTCCCACCAGCAGTGAAGAAGGGTTCCTTTCTCGCCACATCCACGCCAGCAACGGTTGCTTTTGTTCTTTTGGATGTGGGCCAGTTTCTGTGGTGTGAAATGGTATCTCATTGTTGTTTTGATCTGCATCTCCCTGATGACTAATGATGTAGGGCATTTCCTCATGTACCTTTTTGCCATTCGGATCCCATCTTTGAGAAAATTTCTGTTCATTTCGTTGCCCCATTTTTTGATGGGGTTGGATGTTTTCTTCTTGTGGAGCTCAACAGTACTTTGTATATCCTTGATATCAACCCTTTGTCAGATGAGTATTGGGCGAATATCCTTTCCCATTCTGTAGACTTTCTTTGTATTTTGGTCACTGTTTCTTTGGAGGTGCAGAAGCTTCTTAGTTTAAGATATTCCCATTTGTCTATCTCTGTTTTCACTTGCTTGGCCAGTGGCATGCCATCTTTGAAGATACCAATAGCTTCAATATCCTGAAGGGTTTTTCCAAATTTGTCTTCAATATACCTTATGGATTCCGGTCTGATGTTGAGGTCTTTAATCCATTTTGATCTTACTTTTCTACATAGTGTTAGGCAGAGATCTGAGCCCACTTTTTTGCATGTAGCAGTCCAGTTTTGCCAGCACAATTTGTTAAAGAGGCTTTCCTTGCTCCACTTCACTTTTTTGCCCCCTTATCGAAGATCAGATTATCACATGCCTGGGGGGAGATGTCAGTATATTCAACCCTGATCCATTGGTCTACAGCTCTGCCTTTGTTCCAGTACCATGCTGTTTTAATTATTACTGCTTTGTAGTAGAGTTTGAAGTTGGGGAGATTGATTCCTCACATTTTCTTTTTCCCAAGAATTGCTTTAGCTATTCGTGGGGGCTTATTGTTCCATATAAATTTCAGGAGTGTTTGTTCCATTTCTTTGAAGGATGTAATGGATATCATAATAGGGATCATATTGAGTTTGTACAATGCTTTGAGAAGTATTGCCATTTTGACAATGTTAATTCTCCCAACCCATGAGCAGGGGATAATTTTCCATTTTCTCGTGTCCTCTTTTATTTCTTGAAGTAGCGTTTTCTAGTTTTCTTTGTACAGGTCTTTTACTTCCTTAGTTAAGCTGATTCCTAGGTACTTGATTTTCTGGGGCACAACTGTGAATGGGATTGTTTTTTTCATGTCATTTCCTTCTCTCTCACTATTTGTGTATAGGAAAGCCATGGACTTTTGGGTATTGATTTTATAGCCTTCAACTTTACTATACACGTATATTGTTTCTAGGAGTTTCTTGGTAGAGGTTTTAGGGTTCTCTAAGTATAGTATATCATCTGTGAATAGTGAGAGCTTGATTTCTTCCTTTCGTACCTGAATGCCCTTAATAACTTTTTCTTGCCTAACTGCTATTTCGAGTACTTTCAGTACTATTTTGAACAGCACTAGAGAGAGTGGGCATCCTAGTCTCATCCCTGATCTTAGAGGGAAGGCTCTCAGTTTTTCCCCATTGAGGATGATGCTTGCTGTAGGCTTGTAGTAGATGGCTTTAACTATATTGAGGAAAGTCCCCCCTCTATACCCATTTTGCCAAGGGTTTTCATCATAAACGGGTGCTGGATTTTGTCAAATGCTTTCTCTGCATCTATTGATATGATCATATGGTTTTTATCTTTTCTTTTGTTGGTATAATGGATTATGTTGATTGATTTCCTCATGTTAAACCATCCTTGCATCCCCGGGATAAATCCCACTTGGTCATCTTTTTAATGAGTTGTTGAATTCTATTTGCTACTACTTGTTGAATTCTATTTGCTACTACTTTGTTGAGAATCTTCAAATCTTTGCTACTACTTTGTTGAGAATCTTCACATCTGTCTTCATCAGGGATATCAGCCTGTAGTTTTCTTTTCTTGTGGTGTGTTTGTTTCTTTTTGGTATTAGAGAGATATGGGCTTCATAGAAACTGTTTGGGAGAGTTTCTGTTTCTTCAACTTCCTGGAAAAGCTTGAGAAGAACTGGCAATAGGTCCTCTTTACATGTTTGAAAAAATTCGCTTGTGAATCCATCTGGACCTGGGCTTCTGTTTTTGGGAAGACTTTTGATTACAGTTTCAATTTCCTTGATGTTAGTAGGTCTATTCGGGTACTCTAGATCTTCTTGATGCAGCCTTGGGAGATTATAGGAATCCAGGAATTTATCCATTTCTTCTAGGTTCTCTTGTTTTGTGGCTTACAGACTTTCAAAGTAGTCTCTGATGATCTTTTGAATTTCCTTGGTTTCTGTTGTGATATCCTCCTTTTCATTTCTGATTTGGTTTATTAGGTTTCTCTCTCTCTCTTTCTTTGTGAGTCTTGCTAGTGGTTATCTACCTTGTTTATTTTCTCGAAGAACCAGCTCTTGGTTTCATTGATCTTTTGGATTATTTTGTTGGTTTCTATGTCGTTGATTTCTGCTCTAAGTTTTATGATCTCTTTGCTTCTGTCTGATTTTGGCTCTTTTTGTTGATTCTTTTCTAAGATGTACATATTTTTTAATGAGGAAACTGAAGAACAATGAGATGACTTACCTGATAAATCAGCAACTTACCCAGATTTCTGAAGATTAGAAGTAATGTAGGGATTAAGGAAATGGCTCAAACTGTTGGAGTATATGCTTCATATGTGGGGACTTCAGGTTCAATCTCTAGGACAATGTGATTCCCTAAGAAATACAGAAAATGACACTCTTCCCACACCATTCCCATGCACTCCACTGATTATAGTCCAAAGACAAACAAAAACTGGTGCGGGCACGATTTTAATCCATAATATACATATGCCCACTATGGGTTCTAACTCATGAGAGTTCTCCAGAGAAACAGACCACTGGAATAAGTAATAAAAAAAAAACCGTGTTAGTTAATAGGTTTGTGTAATTATGAGAGATGACAAAATCCAAGGGTGAGTGAGCAAGCTTGAGACCTAGAAGATGCAGAAGAGATTATAATTTAGCTCCTGTCCAAGGGCCTGAGTCCCAGGAGAGACTAAGGTATAAGTTTTAGTCTGAAGGTGAGCAGGCCCAAGGAGAATTTAAGTTTCAGATCAAGTCTGAATGTTGAAAAGTGTCACTGTTACAAGAAGAAAGAATTTCCTCTTACTCAAGGAAGCATCTTTTATTCTATTCAGACCTTCAGCTCACTACATTAGACATTCCCACATCAGGGAGGGAATACTGCTCTATTCAATATTGATTTCATTATTGATTTCATCCAACACACCCTTTTAATCATGTCTGGAATCATATTTGACCATTCACCAAATTACCCATGACTCAGTCAAGTTGAGGCATAAAATTAATCATCACATATCATAAGTATCATTTGGATATTAAATGAGACACTAGATACAAAGGCTATATGAGGGTATACATATATATATGTATATATATATATATATTTCTTTTAAAATAGAGAGAGGATGTGGGGTGAGTCAAGAGACCTGACAAACCCTGATCCATTAATGGCAACTAAATTAGAAAAGAGGAAGATTAAGAAGAGTTGAATGACCTAGTTTCAATGGTTAATAAGTGGGTTTGGTCTGGCTTTGCTGCTGCTGTTGTTCTTGGACCACAACCAGCTGTTATCAGTGTTTACTTTCTGCACTCTCTGATCACTTCTGGCAGGCTCAGGGGACCATATGGGGTGCCAGGGATCCAGGTCAACCATGTGCAAGGCAAGGGCCTATGCTGATCTTAGCTTACCTACGGCTTGCTTAGCTTTTAAAAATAACTTTTACTTAACTCTTTTTTCATTAAATATGCAGAGAACAAACACTAGTGTACAGATCCACACAGATGACTCTGAAATGTCCAGTAGCTAGTACTAGAAACTCATAAGAACAGCATCCACATTCAGTCCCATTTTGGTGTTGGGAAGTAGGGGGCTGGAGTCAGACCCAGTGCTCAGGAAATCATATTTGGTCCCATAAATTTGAATTGAAGTAGATCATTTTCTAGGCAAGTGCCTTAACCTCTTTGTTCTCTCTGGCCCTCAACCACAATTTCAACTGGCGTATACAATAGACGCAGTGTCAAATCTGTTTAACTATTAATAAGAATCTTTGCTTCTAAATCACTTCTACTTGGTTTGAAAGGATTTGGCAATGAACCAAAAAATTAGAAATAGGTTGTCTTGTCCTCAGAGATCTTCCATAAACTCATACAAATCAACATAAAAATATATATGCTTTGATTCAGGTTTTAGAGTTGTCACTCTGAAGCCTCACTTTCTCTGAAAGTGCTAAGAAGGAAGACACTGGTTTATTTCTTTTAGTCCCTCCACACAGTCTCTGAGGTCACCAAGGGAAGGAAAAGTCTCAGCGAAGTTTCATTCCTTTCCTTTTTGTTTGCTTTTACCCCAGAATCAGATTTTGTGGAAGTCGATTGTCACAGCATCTCTTTCTAACCTTACTCTACAAATGGGCTCTCTGCAGGAGGGGAACCCTAGACAATGAAACCTCTGAGCCCAGGAGGTAGGCCCTGTTCTGCCCAGAGGGTGCCAGAGAGAGGAAGGTGGAAAATATCTCAAAAGGGCAGAAGGTAAACATGGGGTATCTCTGAGAGGCATCTTAGAAAAGTAAGGACTTCTAAAGAGACATATCTTTTAAGGGAGGAAGACTAAATGTCCTGACCTCTGAGAATGACATCACATTGACCCTGTGGCCTGATACGACACCAGTGGTGGTCCTTGAAAGTCTCAGAAGCACAGCAAAGAATCCTAGAGTCATTTTATGTATTTGAAAACTAAGGTAAGAGTATCAGACAAACAGCCGAATGCTGTTTGCTTCCTCTGAGGTCAGTTCTGTTTCCTTGGCTCAGTGAATGACTGATAACTGCCTCCACAGAGGCCCAGGCCAGGAAGGTCATTGGTCTGCTGGAGGTCATGAAGCACCCAGAAGATCAGCAGTCTCTTGTCACTTTCACACAGTACACCCAGTTAAATTCTACTGAGGTGGGTGAATTCTCTAATGCTAATGAGCCCAGCATGAAACCAAACTGCCTACAGCTGAGCTCCTGGTCCAGGCTTCTCTAAGAAGAGGTGGGGTCCTTAGAAGTTTCATTCCTGGGGTTTCGTGATTTGGAGATGTTTTCTGCCAAATCTTTCTGCTCAGCCCATCCTTAGTTCCCACAACACTGATTCTCATGAGCTTTAGAAATATTGTTTCCTATTTTTTCCCCAATTCCTAGTACATATAATACAAACCAAAAAACTTAAAATAATTTGAATTTTAATGACTTTAATTCCTAGTAGCCAGACCTAAATAAGAATCAGTCTGTTTCTCAATCCCTCTCTCCCCCTCCCTCCGTCCCCCTTCTCCCCCACCCCCTCCCTTGGCTCTTGTTTTTTTCTCCCTAACTTCTTTTTTTCCCCCTAACTTCTTTAAGAAATGGAAAATAAAAGCAAAAAGGACATGGGGCCCACGTAACTCCAGGAAATGCTTGCACAAAGCTTCTTTAGCTTCTAACTAACATTTGTAACCAAGGATTAGCGGAGCAGCCTCTTGTAATTACTGTTGTTGCCCCATTTGTGGCTATCTCAGTGAGGCCAGTAAATCTTGAAATTACAGGCTGACCACCCCAGAGAACTGAGACTAGAGTCAGCCACATCTCTCAAAGGCACTGCCCTGGGCTATTTGCCCCCCCTGAGATGACTTGCAGGAGTGGAAGAAGGCCCCGCCCGCCTGGGAGTGTCTCCGAAACCTCACTGTGGCTTGGAAGTAAATAAAACCGGGGTGGGTGGCCCAGGAAGCACTGACCCCCTGGTGCTAGGACAGGAGGCAGCTGGCTCTGACCATCAGGAACACACCTTCCATTATTCCTACCCCAGCTTGGATTCCTAGTTCGGGTTCCCAAAACAGACAAGACTAGGGCAGTGATAGGAACTATTAAGAGATACGTAGACATACCTTGAAAAGATTTGGCCATTTTAACTACTAATTTTCTCCACTGCGGGACGTAGTAGCTGCAGAAGATGTGTGGGCTCTTTTACATAACAACTTGTTCTATTGCGTACATGGAGATGATATAACCATGACTTTGGTGATAACTTTTAAATGAACACGAATATTCATAGCAGATGCCTATTCTAAATCTCTAGAAAAATGAAATCCAAAGATTTACTGAAACATCTCAGGATGAGATTTCATTGTTTTGGAAATGAAATTCAAGGCCCAAACTCACATCTTCACAAGGACCAAGACCTAAAGGGTAATGGTGGCCCCCCTTCTCTCAGCAGGAATTGTGACTCTTTTGTTATTCACCCCACTATGGCCCCAGATCTGTATTTATATGTATAAGGACAAGGAGTGGATGAAAGAATGTAGAGCCAAGGAGAGGCTGTCAAATCACACACTTAATTTAGTATATTCAATTTTGTCACAGATTCCTATAAAATCTGTCTCACTACTTGTAATGATCAATTCCATTGTTTATAAAAGCTCGGTGGCATATGACTTTTATGGTTCATTGGCTTAAATAACACATTCAGGTCGAACATTAAAATAATATTTCCCAAACCATTTAGCACTATCAGTAGTCTGCAGTCCAGATGTTCTGTCTTATCTACTCTTAACTTGGTTCTGCCAGCTCTCCGCTGATGATCCTTAATTCCCTACGCATGTTCCTTCATATCTCCAGAAATGTGACGCTGTGACTTTGTTTGGGTGGCAGTGTGTGACCCCCATCGTGCCCGCCCTCCCTTTCCTCTCCTATAAGAGAATGGCCCAGAACCTTAAAAGTCTTGCCCAAAGAAATTGAATTTCAAAGCCAGGAAATAAAATTCAGTTGACTTCTCCTTGCTGCCCTCTCTATAGGCTACAGAAACTGGAGTATGAGAAGCAGTGAGAACTGTGCAGCTGCGTTGATAAGAAAGTTCTTCAACTATCCGCGTTGCCTTATTATTTAACAACGGTACATATACAGACTAGAGGCAGTTATGAATTATGATTCTTACACCGGAATGAATAAAAAGCCAAGCAAAACAAAATAGTGCGTGGGGGGGTGTCGTGGGGGGGTGGCGAAGGTAGGACTAGGAAATGGAAAGAGGTTGGGAGAGAAAAAGGGAGCGGAAGGCAGGGATCGGTCGGGAAGTCCTTTTTGCAAAAGTCAGGTTTTCAGTTGTTCCAGAAGCAGTTGGGAGAGGGAGGGTGGGAGCTAAGGCAAAGAATTCGCTCCCCACTCTGGTCGGCTTGGGGATGTTTACAGCTCCAGAGCCCCGGGGAGCTTTGCCTGGAGCTGCAGACTTCAAAGTTCAGGTCAGACATTAACATACTGACCCCTCCACCCTTCCCACCCGCAGACTCTGGAGGGTTAGTTCAGGTTGGCCATTGGGAAACTGAGGACGAAAAAGAAACCGGTGAAGAAAGGAGGTAGTCACAACGATGAGCCATCAGAGTTTCCATCCTATCAGGCAGCTGGTCCGAGAGCCTCAGCATTTAAAGGAGAGTTTTCTCTGGGGCCAGAGACAGGAAGTCCCAAATGAATCATAAAGTCCAGCAGTTTCCAGTTCCTTTACTTCAAGGCGGGTAGTCCTGTTGGCCCACGCTGGTACGCTAAGCCAGACTAAATTCCTGAGGACTGGCAGCATCCTGAACATGCTCTCCCCTCAGCCCCCCAAATGTTTGTGATCTCTTCTCCGTCTCCTGTGGAGAAAAGGCTGTTGCAAACCCAGACACCCCTTGGAGGGGCCTGGTGCCAAGTCGTCTGGGGGCCCCTCCCCCGGGAAGCAAGAAGCACAGCCAGCCTTGTCACCGTGCCCGAAAGGAGGATGGATAGCCCCAGTAAACTGATCCTGGCCAAGGCAGCCATAGGTGCTATTTCATACAAATACATTCCCCCAGACACTTCCCATCAGCTCAGCCCTCTGCTCCCCCCAGCCTCTGCTCTCTGACAGCTTCCAACTACTGGGGTCAAATGCATGCTAAGGGTGGGGACCAGACTGTGTAAGTGTCTTTGCAATGGCAAATAAAGGGCCCCCAAAGTCTTCCCTTTCTTCATTCATCATCTTCTATAATGTACCTATCGCATCCACTACTCCTCTCATCTTTGCCAAATCAAACAGCCTTAGTCCTGCTAATCTCTCCTCAGATAGAGACAGGGTCCTATGTCTATTGGCTATAGAAAGGCCTCCCTTGCCATGGCTTGGGTACTTGGCGCAAGTCAAATGTAAAGCACACAGCAGATAATGGTAGAATCAGTGTCACTGGGTCTCATAGAGAATGCAGATGTTAGAATATGTACTTATTGTGAAGTTTGGGCTAAAGAGATAAAGAGCTAAAGGATTCATGCTAAAGAGATAAAGGACTATTGTTGTTTTGTGGCCATAGCAGCGGTGGTCAGACCTTACTCTTGGCTCGACACTCAGGATCACTTCTAGTGTGGCTCAGGGAACTATGTGGGATGCTGTGGAGAGAGCCCAGATAGAAACTAGAGAAAGAATGATCGGCATTGACCTTGCCAAGATAACATGAAATTAAATCCTATTCGCATTGACTTCTTTTCTGTTCTTTTTCTTGGGAGGGTGGGGGCTAGGCCACACTCAGCAGTGCTCAGGGGTCATTCCTGGCTCTGTGCTCAGAAGTGACCCTGGCAGTACTTGAGTCCTCTATGGTGCCTGGAACTTGAACCAGGGTCCAGCCTCTGCAACCACATGCAAGGCAAGTCTTTACCTCCAGTATTATCCCTTCAACCCTGCCCCCACTAGTTTCTTGAATCAGTTTTAAAGGTCAAAGTGGCTGGAGAGATAACAAGCAAGTCAAAGTACGCTTGCCTTTCGTGTGACTGACCTTGGCTCCATTGCAGCACTGGCAGGAGTGACATATGCACTGAGCTAGGAAGAGTCCCTCAACATTGTCATATGTGTGGCTTTCCCTTCCCCAAAATTAAATAAAATAAACAGCAAAATGACTTTATGACTCAGTAAAGCATGTTGTCTAGGTGCCTTTTTTTTAATTAATAGAATAGCTTCTTCAGTCCCCAGACCTCATTTAATATCTCCAACATGACGTGTTGAGATGATTTTCCTGTTCACCCCCTCCTCCAAATCACCCAGGCTTTGACAAGGATTCCATAAATTAATTCATGTCTCTTTCAACAAATTCTAAAATCCCAATGTCCTGCTCTCAAAAAGTGCTAGTAATGGAGTCTATTTTGCAACTTTAAAGAGAGAAACGTGAGCTAAATCTAGCCCTTTGCAAGAATGTTAAAAAGGCCTTGAAGGAAGGAGGATCGATCCACTGGCTACCAAGGAAACTAAATTATTCCTTTCTTCTCTCTTCTCCCCGTAGTGTTCAAAAGAGACAGGAGTTTCCAAAGAGATAGGAAACATGAAAAAGGAAATATTAAGACTGTTGGTACTTGTCATGCTTTAAATATCTTAATGGAACAAAGAGCTGAGTTTGAGACATGGGACACAACTGTTTTGTCTCACACTTGCACCCGTGGAAACATTCACCAAATCAGCGCTCCTCGGGCAGGATTAGACTAGCCTCACTGTTCCCAAATCTAGGACTTGTCTGACCCTCATTATAAACAGAAAATCTGGGAAACAAAGGATTCCAGGTGATCTGGTAATTTGTGCTTCTCTAACAGCCCAAGTGGGGAACTTTCGGAAAACATTCAATTCTAAGAATAAACATGGACCATCTTATAGAGGCATCAATTCATCTGATGGTAAGTAGTTGAAATACTAATATATACATATAAAGATATAACAAAGGAAGTGGATCAGAGAGATAAGACAGGATATAAGGCAATTGGCTTAATAAGCAGCTCACCCCTATTCAATCCCTGGCACTGCATAGAGTTCCCAAGTACTACAAGGAATAATGCCTGAGCATAGAGACATGAATAGACCTTCAGAACAGTCAGGGCTGGCCCCCAAAATAAACAAACAAATGCAAACAAAAAATAGAGGAAGAGCATACTTATTTTGCTTTAAAGGCAAAGTAACAAACTTTAAAGTGTTTGAGGAGCAATTGGATTAATTTTCAGTTTAATCTGGTCCCCACAGCCCTCAATATTTCCCACCTCTGCAAGTTTGAGAAGCATCTTAGTGGGCCATATATTCTAAGAACACAGAGATTAAAAGGAGAGGAAAGAATGGGAACAATGTAGGTTTAAAAGGGCTATTATTGAGTATTGCAGCTCAATGAACCATAGCACCCTGGATAAAAGTCAGTTGGTTCAGAAATTATTCTCATGGGGAACTAGGACAAGATGAAAATTGGAAATCAGGTATCTCCTCATCATAGATGAGGAAACTTCATTCTCTTTATATGAGTTTCCTAGAAACAGACAAAATTTAGTTATTTTTAGGGAATTCTATGAAACTCTGAAGGAAATGGGGAAAAATATGGATAAGGTAGTCATCAATTAGTGATGCATTTTCAACAAGTTATCACCATGGATGATTATAGCTTTATCGTAATGAATCAGCCTTCCCACAACTGTCAGAGCAGACCTTTCCAAGACATGTCATTTGGCACGTGACATTTCAAGCTAAAGTCAATCAAGGCCCTGAGGCTCAAGAGAAACTACCACTTCCTTAACCACCTAGAAGAATGACAACTTGGGGATAATACCCAAAATATAGGTTTCTTTCAGAAAAGAAAATAAATCTACCTATATGACAGATAAACATCTAGTTATAGACATCTGGTCTTTATCATATGAGACAATACCCTCTTCCTCTTTCTCGTATTTTTTTTGTTTTTGGAGTCACACCTAGATATGCTCTGGGCTTACTTTTGGCTCCTTATGTGGGGATCACTCCTGCCAGAGCTCAGGAGACACTATTTGGTGCCTGGGTTGGAACCTGGGTCAGCCATATACAATGCGAGTATCCTACCCTCTTTGCCATTTCTCTGGCCCTCCTCCTTTCTTTCTCCTTGAAAGACCAGGTTCATATCCCATTATTTAGCTCAGGATACATACCCCATTTTTGCTTCATTAGCTTCAGAATCAACATCTATACTGATTCCCCAAATATCCAGTACTTAATTTTTGTCCTATTAATTTGCTTAATTTTATTAATTCTGTGATGAATTGTAAGGGTAAGGAGAAATTTTCGTCCTTTTGGAAGAACACACAATTCTGAAGCATCGCACAAGATGGCACGGGGATGGGATGCTTAGATATCCACAGCCTGCAACTCAGGGTCCGGGAGCTGATCAAGGAGGTGTGAAATCATGAATTCTCTACACTTCTCTCTGCTTTGAGCAGAGCTCTCTCCAGAAGACAAAGAAATGTGCTCAAACAAAGAGCTGTAAAGCAACAGTTAGATGTCCACATGCAATGAAATTGAAGTTGAAATACTAATTGAGACATTGAGCTAAGGCAAAGGGGTCTTGGCACTTAGCAACTGGTGCTTAGGGACCTCTGCTTCTCTTCAGCAAAGGTTAAGTCGTGGTGGTTGGTCTCAGCCTTTAGGTAAAAATGAAGCACTGCCTACTCTAGAAGCTTATATATTTGGCAATGTGCAAGGTGCTTCTGTGGTTCTCCTAACAAAACTGATGGGGAGGCGGGTACTGTGATTATAGAGAGAAAAACCAATCACCACGTTTTTTTTTTTATCTCCCAGCAATTACTTCTGCCAGCCACTTGAAAGATGAGGCTGCAGTCTAGAGTCTTTGGTCATGAGCTCTGAGTGTCCAGTGTGGGATACCTACCTGCTCAGGTATTCTTTACTGCCATTACTGGTCCACCTATAGCCCTACCAATGAGATTTTTTAAGCCCATGCTTGAGCCTTCCTACCTAGTACCAGCTTTATAGACTAGGGAATGAGAAACTGACTACTGAACTACCCAGGACTACATATGGCCTGATGTAAAAAGAAGAACTAGATAAATAATCAGACTCTCATCTTAGCATTTGGAACTAGTAACTGAAGTCCTAACAATAAAGTGAAGTGGGAGGCTGAGGGTTGGGTGAGATGACATAGAAAGCATTTTTGTCTTTTGGCAGACCCTCCCTTTTTGTTCTGAGAGAGAAATAGAGAGAGATAGAAACTATTTTTAGAAACTACACTCTCCATTCTGTATCTTGGCATCATAGTCAGTTAAGATGTCAAGATGTCTCATCAACTCTGGCACCATCACTGACCCTACTAAGATAACTGGATTCCTCTTCAGGAATTTGATTTTTGAGTTTAATAGCTCTGGGGCAGAAAAGAGTTTCTATCAGTCCTCTGATGTGAAGTTCACTCTTCCCTGCAACTTAGATACATGAAGTATCTATGGAGTCCGGACATCAAATTTTTATTCATTCTTTGCTCTTCCTCCTCAGCATGCATGTTGGTATCCTGCCATATTCTCCACATCCACTTCTCCCTCAGTGTTCCAGTTACTTAGTATTGCATAACAAACCATCTCAAACTTACCAAAGTAAAACAATTTATTGTCATTTTCACTCATCTTATCATAATCCTAGGGTTTGATAGGATCTTGTTTGATAGATCTTCTATCTATCAAAGATAAGACTATCTTTGATAGTTCTCATACAATTGCAATATTTTGTATGAGACAAACTTCATGTATGGCTTCTTAACTATATGGTGCCTGGTGTAAGATGGCAAGAACACTGGGGACTATTCAGGAATCCATCAATCTCTTTTCGTGTGTCTTCTTATGTAACAATTTTCTGGGCTTCCTCATAGTATGGAAGTCTTGGAGTCATTGGGCTTCTAACATGGCTACTAGTTTCTTTCAGAGTACTCCAAGACACTCAGGAATAAGCTATCCCACTTAGTACAATAGCTAGGATATGGAGCAACCCAAATGTCCAACAAAGGATGAGTGTATAAGAAGTGTGGCACATACATAGAATAGAATACTAGGTAGCTATAAGAAGAGGTGAAATCTTACAGTTTTCTGCAGTGTGGATAAAACTGGAGCGTGTAATTTAAGAAAATCTGAATTGTCCACACTGTTTTCCAAAGGGGCTGAACCAGTCGGCTTTCCCACCAGCAGTGAAGAAGGGTCCCTTTCTCGCCATAACCACGCCAACACCAGTTGCTTTTGTTCTTTTGGATGTGGGCCAGTCTCTGTGGTGTGAGATGATATCTCATTGTTGTTTTGATCTGCATCTCCCTGATGATTAATGATGTAGAGCATTTTCTCGTGTGCCTTTTTGCCATTAGGATCTCTTCTTTGAGAAAGTTTCTGTTCATTTCATCGCTCCACTTTTTGATGGGGTTGGATGTTTTCTTCTTGTGGAGCTCAACCAGTACTTTGTATATCCTTGATAGCAACCCCTTGTCAAATGGGTATTGGGAGAATATCCTTTCCCATTCTGTAGACTGTTTTTGTATTTTGGTCACTGTTTCTTTTGAGGTGCAGAAGTTTCTTAGTTTAAGATAGTCCCATCTGTCTATCTCTGTTTTCAGTTGTTTGGCCAGTGGCGTCACATCTTTGAAGATACCGTTAGCCTCAATGTCGCGGAGGGTTTTGCCAACCTTGTCTTCAATGTACCTTATGGATTCTGGTCTGATGTTGCGGTCTCTAATCCATTTTGATTTTACTTTTGTACATGGTGTTAGGCAGAGATCTGAGCCCATTTTTTTCATGTAGCTGTCTAGTTTTGCCAGCACAATTTGTTAAAGAGGCTTTTCTTGCTCCACTTCACATTTCTTGCTCCCTTATCAAAGATTAGATGATCATATATTTGGGGGTAGATGTCAGTATATTTAACCCTGTTCTATTGGTCTACAGCTCTGCCTTTGTTCCAGTACCATGCTGTTTTAATTATTACTGCTTTGTAGTAGAGTTTGAAGTTGGGGAGGTTGATTCCTCCCATTTTCTTTTTCCCAAGAATTGCTATAGCTATTTGTGGGGAGTTGTTCCATATGAATTTCAGGAGTGTTTACTCCACTTCTTTGAAGAATGTCATGGGTATCATTATAGGGATTGCATTGAATTTGTACAATACTTTGCGAAGTATTGCCATTTTGACAATGTTAATTCTCCTGATCCATGAGCAAGAGATATCTTTTCATTTTCTCATGTCCTCTTTTATTTCCTGAAGTAGTGTTTTGTAGTTTTCTTTGTACAGGTCCTTTGTACATTTTCTTTGTAAGGTCCTTCCTTAGTTAAGCTGATTCCTAATTAAGCTCCCATTTGACCCAGCAATACCACCCCTGGTAATATATCCCAGAGAGGCAAAAAAAAGTATTGTCGAAGTGACATCTGCACTTGTTTGTTCATTGTAGTACTGTTTACAATAGCCAGAATCTGGAAAAAAACCTGAGTGCCAGAGAACTGATGACTGGTTAAAGAAACTTTGGTACATCTACACAATGGAGTACTATGTAACTGTTAGAAAAGATGAAGTCATGAAATTTACATACAAGTGGTACTACATGGAAAGTATTATGCTAAGCAAAATGAGTCAGAAAGAGAGGGACAGACATAGAAAGATTGCATTCATCTGGGGAACATAAAGTAACAAAATAGGAGACTAACACCCAAGAATAGCTGAGATAAGTACCAGGAGGTTCATTCCATGGCTTGAAGGCCAGCCATACATGCTAGGGGAAAAGGCAGCTCAGATAGAGAAGGAAGCACCAAATAAAAGGTGTTTGGAGGATACTCCCAGGATGAGAGATGCATGCTGAAAGTAGACTATAGACCGAACATGATTGCCACTCAATGCCTCTTTTGCAAACCAGAGCACCCAAAAGGAGATAGAGAACAAAAGGGAATGCCCTGCCACAGAGGCAGGGTGGGATGGGGAGATGGGGGGTGGGAGGGGTACTGGGATCAGTGGTGGTGGAAAATGGGCACTGGTGGAGGGATGGGTTCTCGATCATTGTATAATTGAAACCTAAGCACAAAAATTTGTAAGTCTATAACTCTACATCAAGGTTTTTCACTAATAAAAACTTTAAAACAATGAGTCATACACAAAAAAACAAATAATGGATGATTTCACTTATTTGTGCCTTATAGGAAAACAAAAGAAGGAAGTAGACAGCATTGAAATGATAAATCCTTCACCAGCATTAATTACATCATTGCTATTACTAAACAGAATTGGAGAGAATTTGGGGGAATTAAGAGGCAAACTATACGCAATATAAATAGATTTGTAGTGAGTACTGGTCATTTGGGTGGTGGGAAATTGTGAGAACTGTACATCAAGACCATATGTGTTTGGGGCCAGAAGAGATAGTAGAGCTAGGTAAGGCATTTTCCTTGCATGTGGCCAATCCCGCCAGGAGTGATACCTGAGCACAGAGTCAAGAGTAAGCCCTGAACAGCAACTGGGTATGACACCCCCACCACACCCCCCAAAAAAAGACTATAAGTATTTTGTAAACATGTCAACAACAACAATAGAGAAAGAGAAAGGAAGAAAGAAAGAAAGAAAGAAAGAAAGAAAGAAAGAAAGAAAGAAAGAAAGAAAGAAAGAATAGGCTGACAGTTTTCACTGTATTTTAAACCAGTGGCCAGTTTACCCAGATAGAGAGAAGAAGGACTCCATCTCTCCTAAGGGGGGCAGGGCACACAGCTTGTGCACCCTGGGGAGGAAGCATCAAAGCATGGTTCCTGAATGCAAACAGCATCAAAGCAAGGTTCCTGAATGCAAACAAACACCTGCCCAGGACTCTTCAGGCCTAGGGCATGTTCTCCACACGGAAGCATACTCTGCCTGCCTCTGGCAGATGAAATTAGAAACCTAACATTCCAGAAGCAGTGCCTACTAAATAGAATTGGGTGCTTAAAGTCCTAGCTTCCTCATGCTTGAATCAAAGGTGGAAAGAACAACCTGTGTCTCTGAAGACCTCAGAGAAAGGGGTTGAACTCCAGTTGCTCAGAAACATTTCACATATCTGCTATGTCCGTCTTCCTTTTTCCTGACTCCCTTTTTCTACCCTCTTATTCCTCTCCTTTAGATGGGCCTCCTGAAATCTTCTCTCAAAGGAAAGTGACTTACACCCACTTTTCTTCTGAGGCAACCTACAGAGCCTACGTAGCCCATATTCTCCCCCAAACGTTTTTTTTAACTCTACCTAAAGAATTTTGACATATTTGGTTCATTTTTCTTGCAACTGAAGTGACAGAATGCTGAAAGCAGACAGAGAGAAGATGTGAAAGGCCCTGCATCAGGGTCAGCAACCTCACGAAAAGTCACAAAAACAAGACCATAAAGGACAGTGCTCAGAGGGTGAGAATATAGCAAGTCTACAAAAGCAATGCCTGGCTGAGAGGCCTCACCAACCCTCACACTGAGTGCCTGTGGAATGTCTTGTCCTTGGAATGAAACTATGATTGGATGTCTTCCACAGAAGCAAGCAATCCATACATAGGTTTCAAGGGCCAGGTGGAGCTAAGAAGACACTCCCTTCAGCAATAGCACTTTAATTAAAAAAAATTTCTCTTCTTTCGCTTTTTCTCTTCTATCTATGCCCCACAGGAATTGGCTCTACCTGTGAGCAGTATGATACAAAAATCATATCTAGCTCTCAAACATTTCCATTAACAAGGCTTAGGAGGATTAATAGAAATGAGGGCGTTCCTAAAGAGCATCTGAAGATACTAATTTTTTTTAAATTAAATTCAGAATGTTCTGTGAGGAAAGATAAAAGAATAGAAGAACCCGGACAACAATCTGAGGCCACTTTGTAGCTGAGGGATGGGAAAGGACAGAGAAGGGGAAGGGCAAAGGTGTCTTGTCAGCTTTCCTACTGGGAGTTCCAAGCAGGTGTTACCAATCTTCCTTAAAATAGATGAGAAGGGCCTACAAACAGTACAGGGATCCAGGTGATTCCCTGCCTGTGGCTGACCCTGGCCCGAGCACCTCTGAGCTCAGCCCTCAGTTCCTCAATAACCAAGCAATAGTGCATCTTCTGACTCTTACATTGAACCACCACCCAACTGACTGAGAATCAAAGGGAGCCCCCTCATCTCTTATAAAAAGATAGCTGAGCCACCCATACATACCTTTGAAATAAAGCAATTCATAGAAGATCTGTTCAGAAATAAGTAGTAAAGAATTACATGAATGAAAACAAATATCTTGATTCTACACTATATTTGCATCAGAGAACCTAAAAACTTTCTAAAAATAGTCATTTTCATGCAGAAAAATGCTAATTAAAAAAACACAGTAGCATCTTACATAAAAAAAGCTCAATGATTTATATAAATACAGCTAGCAAAACTGAACTCTTAGATAGAGTTCATTGTCCACTGTCCACTGTCCACTGTCCTCCCCTTGCTCATCAATTTGCTCAAGTGGGCTCAGTAATGTCTCCATTGTCACACTTGTTGTTACTGTGTTTGGCATATCAAATATATCACGGGTAGCTTCATTGTAGAATTTTGAAATAATTGATCATCTAAACTGAGACTTTTCAGAGTAAAAGGGGGTGTTAAAGCAGTTTTGCCCAAGTAATGGCATGTGAAAATTGAAAACTTTCCACCTCCTACCTTGTTAGATAGGGAATAGTGGGAAATGCTCTGGTATTAGGACTCTTAAAACCTGGGTTCAAGTCTAGCTCTAACTCTTCTCAAAAGACGGGTCTAGAATCAACCACTTTTGCCCTTTGTTTGGTTTTGTTTTTTGGGCCACATCCACTGGAGCTACTCCCAGTGCTCAATATTCACTACCAGCAGTGCTCAGGACACTAAGCCAGGGAATTGAGCCAGGTTCCCAGCCCTTTGAGTTATCTTTGTACTCACTAAACGAATCTCTTTAACTTCAGTCAGTCCAATGTTGTTGTCTGTGAAGGGGGATTAATTCACCCTTTACAACTTTGTTGTGAAGATTAATGACAAATGTATGAAAAATGACTTTTAACAAATGTGTGGTGTTAGTGTGTCATTCATCAGTATACCTGGACAACTTCAGTGCATAATTCAGTTTAGATCTGATATATGGTTTCTTGAAAAACTATGTGAAGATTTGTTTCACGTTTCCATTCTGGCTGCAGGATGAATAAATTCTAGTTTTCGTGGGTTTTTTTTTTCCCATGTTGAAGCACGTCCTTTTTTCAGTCCACAAGACTCCTCCTTTCTTTCATTCAGCTTGAAGGCAGTTTTTGACCCTTGAACTTTTAGCACCTTTCTCATTGGGAGAAAGAACAGCTCACATTTAAGTGAAAACGCATGTATGTATTCCTGATTCCCTGCCTGGATCTGCGCAGTCTCACCAAGAACAGACAACTGGATTAGTTTATGTTCAGAACTTGGGCCTATTTGTGGCCAGCTTGAAGGGTAACATGGAAAAACTTATAGGGACATGAGAAGAATAATATGGGGGTTTCAACTGTAGAAGAAGACCACACACATGGCCCCATGTGGATTGCGCCCTGGACCATCTTCAAAAAACATGGAAGTTCCATTCTCTGCAGCCATGCGTAGGCCTGGTTTAATTAAATGTAGGCCACAAGCAGGCTGGCACACTTGGTGCCAAAGCACTCTTGATTTCTGTGGTAGAAATTTCCCATAGCTCAGTTCCCCGATAAGAAAGTATTTGTGGCGCATTCAACCTGAGTGCTTGGCAAATGGTTCTGTCTGTTTTTCCGTCATTTTGAATCTAGCAGGAAAACCTCAAGATGTGTTCTAACACAAGTGTGCTTTTCCCTTCCCCACATTTTGAAATGGCTGCATTTGGAGGCTAATTAAATTCATATGCTTCTGATTCATTTACACTTAACTCATCAAAATGTTGTTTTGTAATAGCCATTTGAAGTCAAAGGCGCCTCTCTTGAGTCTCTTTTTCTAAAAACCAGGAAGTAATGGTTTGCCAGCCAATGGCAGGATTCTCATACTGGAGGGTTCAAATACGGTTCATGACAAGATAACACACCCAGGAGATTCTCGTGGTTAGAAATTGTCCTAAAGCATCAACGTCAACTGTGGGGTGTGACTTTGATTCTTCTGTCACATTCCACTATCTTAACTATGCAGAATAGCAGAAAACAATTTATCAGAGAGGAAAAAATAGTTAGAATCACTGGGTACAATAGAAAAATTTAGTTTAAATGCCAATCGAATTGTTTCCATCTAATAAAATCCCAAGTTAATTTTGTATAGCAGAAAGAGAACCTAAAAGATTACCATTTTATTGTGTTGTGGGACATTAACCAATATTATACCTAACCCCACAATATTATTTCAGCATTTTTCTAGATATTTAGATAGCATTTTTATCATTTGTATGTACCTCCACAAGATTATTTCAGCATTTTTTCCTTTGGCTATGTGTGTATGTGTGTGTGTGTGTGCGTGTGTGTGGTATATTCAGAATAGTAAATACTGATATGTGCAATATATATGTATATATACATATATACATATATGTGTGTGTTTTATACACATACACACACACTCACATATACACCAGTATGGTATGTATATACATACCAGTCTTTCCTAGCCTCCCTCACATAAAATAAATCTTTCATAATAAATATGTGTATTTGGGAGTATTTTATTTCTTTCACTTTTTGAAAGTTGTACTCTAGAATTGCACAAGCATCAAGTCTGACTTTCCTATCTTTTTTTCAACTGCAGCTCATTTAAATTTTATAACTGTGTAATGCAATGGGAATTCCATTACTTTTAAATATAGTACAGGTAGCATTAGAAGAGACCTAAAGCCTCAGCCAAGAAGAGACGAAAGGAAAGGTTTGAGTATCCATTGAGTTTATAGACTGCTGCCCTTTCATCCATGTAACAGCCCTGGAGGAGGCATCCCCCGTCTCCCTGTGAGAATGCAAGGAAGGTGTGGGTCACTGTGCTGGAGTGGCAGCACCCAGCATTGTACCGGAATTTCCAATTACAATGCACTTATTCTCACAGAATCTGGTCCTACACTCTGTAGTTAAGGATTTCAGATGGCCTTTGAAGGCCTTTGATCTACCTTTTATCAGTTACAGACTCAACACTTTCATATTCATCTGCTTCCTAGCAGCTCTGATTCTAAATTCAAAAAGAAAACACCACTAAACCCCCAAGGTATGAGCCAGTTTAACACTACAGAAATCCAACAAAAGTGAACAAATCAATCTAAAGACAGAGTAGAAACAAAACTGCAAAAAGAATAAAGTTCAAAGTAGCATCATTCACTTACCAACAAGGGTAGGTGAGTCAGTTGTTTCCTGGACACTTTGCTGTCTGCAGTCATCAGGCTTCTCCATTCCACTGTTAGGGAAAATTTTCCCCAAAGTTTAAGTTTCTTTCCATTGAAAGTAGTCTAAAATTTAAATATAATTACACTTGAATTATTTGGGTGTTTTAAAATATATTGATGCAATAGAGGAAGACCTGGGTCATTGCAATGGCTAGAGATGAAAGCTTTTGGATGCACGGGGGCCAAACATAGGCCAGAATGCAACTTGTTGGAAAATGAAAATTTGTCTATGATCTCTAATACTCATAGAAGATATGTACAAAGTGTAGACAAGACATGAAAGAATACAGTAGCTTGGCTGAACCCCCAAGCTGTCCCCAGTGGAAGCAATGGGCTCTTCTCCAAGGCTGTACTTGCAGAGTCTGTACACAGACCAAGCCATACTCATTTCCAAGAGCTTCCCCATTTGTTCTTCTGAGCTGGGATTTCTTCAAAGATCTTTCCAGTCAATGATGATGAAGATTTTACGGTCATCCTTGTGTGTCTGGCAGGAAATCTAAGGAACAAAAAGCTCAGTAAAAGAGCTGTCCATCTGGTGGGTTCACAGGCATCTACCCACTTGCCTGGCATGACAGGCCGGACCTGACCATGACTCCCAGACCCGAGTGTGCATAGGAGGACCTCAGTCAGGAGAGGCAGATGCCTGAGATTGTTAAATTGAAGACCCAAAGGATTTTTCATAGACCAAACATCTAGCCTCAATAATAGCCTTGACCCTTTGCTAGGCCCAGAAGACAGTCAAAGAAAAGAAGCTCTCTCTCGGGATGCTACCATGCCTACTTTTCCTTCTCTTCAACATGCTTCTTAAATGAAGCCCCATGTGCTATCTGCACAATAAGAAATGAATTTAAAGTTGCGAGGAAGCAAACTTGTTCCCTAGGACTCTCTCAACAGTTAGAAGTAATAATTCAAATGCATAGTTGACACCCACTCCGCAGAGTTGGCACTGGCAAGAGCACAACCATCTTACAAGCATTCTTCCAGGAGGGGAGCTGAGCTCACTTCCTGAGGGACTTAGCACAGGGGTGTCTGCAGGGGCCAGCCAGGTCTGGCTTCCATGGTGTAATCGGGCATGAATATTGATTCAGATAAATTATGCATGTTTATATACTGGCTTATTATTTTATTCACATGCTTTCTCCATGCAGTTAGCCAGAGCAACTGCCACAAAGGCCAGTCAGGTCTTGGATGCTGTAAAAATAGTTGTTCTGACATATTTGGTGGTCAAAGGGAAATCCAAGTCATTAACTGAAAATTATAGACCAAATGACAACAAATTTCTGTTGCCTGGAATGGCTATAGCAGGTCGGTGTCATCAAGGTCAGATGTTGCTTTTTTCCACAGGCTTTCATCAGACCGGGAACAGTAAATACGGATGGCTCCAGAGCATTCTAGCAATTATCATTCTAACAAATAGGGCTCTTTTCTAATACTCGCATTCCTTTCTCATGGCCTCATGAAACACAAACATTCACTCCATCCTCAAAAAATGCAGGCGCTCTGGAAGGAGAGAGCTATCTGCATAGCCTGTAGCAAGACTGCGGGACCCAAGATGGACATCAGGTCTTGGGTTATGAGGCTAATTTCTCTGACTCTGCTACACATTTGGCCACACCTCAGGAGCATTGTCTTTCCTGTTCTTTGGATCATTCGGGAGAGGGGAAATCTCTTCTGGAAGCTACATGAGAGGCACTATCCAGAAGCCCTGACTTGAACAATCGGTAAAGGAGAGGAGTTAGCAAGTGCTCCTATTTGCTCTCAGGTGGAACTAACTTCACTGAGCAAAGCCGGGACCCAATAGTTCTTTGCATATGAGTGATGATTGGCTAGAAGCAGGTTTTAAGACAGGGACAGATGGAGCTTCTCACCAAGAGTCACACTTGGAGGGGAAAGAGGTGTTTCCAAAGTCTTGTGTTTTGAGGAATAAAGCTAACACTATCGTTTTATCTTCTTATTTCTAGTGTCTGCTTCACAGTTTTCAATCACAAAGAGGAACAGTAATAAAGAATTCAGATTCCCTCACTATTTGATCAAAGGTATCATATTTACCTCTTCACTTAAAAGACACTGAAATAAACTAGTATTTCTCTTAATAAGTATTTCAAAACATATTCGCACCCTTTAAACATGTACCAAAGACTATAGTAGTTAAAATCAGTGTATGACCCTACCTGTGTATGTGTGTTTGTAGGTTACTTTCTAATTTTATTGCACAAGAGAAAGGAAAGTTGATTTAAAAGTTAATTAAAAAAAAACAAAATAAACTTATTTGAAAGTGATTGGGATTTTCACCTTCTATATTACACCTCTTTACAATTTTTTTCAATGAGATGAATTTTTTCTGTAATATGAAAAGAATAACCTTTAAGGAAAGGTAAGGTAGCAATATACAGAAAAAGTAAATACTTAGAACACTTTGGGGAAAGAAAGCAGTAAAAGGAAGGGAAGGAGTTAGGAATTGTGATCATAATCCCAAAGTGCATTTTTCAGTTGATATTTTTTCTTGTTATTTTTATGGGGGTTTTTTCTTGCTTTTTTTTTCTTGCTTTGTTTTGTTTTTAGCATCATCTAGTGGTGTTTATGGCTACCCTCATCCCATTGCTAAGACTAGCTCCTGACAGTGCTCGGGGATCAACCCTGGGCCTCTGGAATACACAGCATGTTCACTAGCCCTGTGAACAATCTCCCCAGCCTTCTCACTTGTTTTTTACTGAAAAGGTTGATCAGTCTGGTGCCATATGGGCCCAACCTTAGAGTTATCGCTCTGAAAACCGAGATGGTGAACTATTGGTAAGCGATGAGATACTAAGTAGTGATAAAGCAGTATCTGACTTTTCTACACACTAGGGGGAAGGGGAAAAAAGATATCAGTGGAAAAGAAAGTTATGAAATTTATGAAAAATTAAGGAAAAAACAACATTGGGCTAGTTCCATTTGTAGTGTAGATCCATCCGATCAGAAAACATTGCATTCAACAAACCTTTGAAAGGATTAAAAAAGCAAAATGTCCGGGCAATAAATTTATCATCAAAACTCATCTGCAAACTAAACTGCTAGTAAAAAACTTTCCCAGCACTCGTCATGAAGAAATTCTATATTTTCAACTTAATTGGGTTGTTTTCATTAACTCATAGAACACTTAACCCAACCCAGAAAGGGAAACACCCTTTTCATTAATTTCTTAGTACATTCTAGGTTAAATGAAATGAGATGATTCAGGGACCACTGTTCTTTTATTAATGTTTTAACCCATATTCAAACATTCTTCCTTTGGAACTCCCACTATTTCATGAGTAGACAAGGGCAGGGATGGTGACTCAAGTATACACAGATTGACACACACACAACATCATGTTACCCCACCACACACACAACTCCATATGAACTATGCACACTTTACATACCATACACCATACATGTCACAATATCACACATATGAAAGTACCACACACATTTAAATTCCATATTTACATTACATACAATCCACACCACACATGAAGGCCACAAACCACAACACCCAAAAGGAGAAAGAGAACAAAAGGGAATGCCCTGTCACAGAGGCAGGGTGGGATGGGGGGGGGGGGACGAGGGGGGGAGGGATACTGGACCCATGGTGGTGGGAAATGGGCACTGGTGGAGGGATGGGTACTTGATCATTGTATAACTGAAACCCAAGCACAAAAATTTGTAAGTCTACAACTGTACCTCATGGTCTTTCACTAATAAAAATTTTTAAAAAATATGCAGATACTGCAAAGACACAGTATTTATGCCAGACACTTAGCATGCACATGCTACACAATGCTCTCATGTAAATACATATACCACATAAATAACATATATCTTACACATACACCATACATACATCACACACACCAAAATTTATATACACTGCATGTGCAGACATATAGATGCCACAAACTTTCCATGCATACACATGTATATATTCAGTGTACATAGCCGTACATAACATAAACACAAATTAACACCAGACACATGTGTACCAAACAATACATCTACACACACCACACATAACATTCATACACACACAACATGCACTTTATATTTAATAACAAATGCCCCCTCACATATATATAACACTTACAAGTTCCAGTTGCTCAGGTGGCATCCCATTGTGCTGATATTCATTTTTAAAGAGTGAACAAGAGTTTCAGTAGTACTGACACTAATTTTGGATACCATTGTGCAACTGGGTAGCCAAGTGTAACAACATCCTGTGCTACTTCTAAGAGGACAATAGACAACCTAGAGGGAGTTGAGGGGGGAGAACACTGGAAGTCATCAATTTACTGAGACAAAGTAGACTGCATGCCACATTGCAGAAAGTGTGATTGGCATTGATTGTATGAGTTTGTGAAAAGGAGCAACAAACCTCAACACTAAACGAGCACTCTCATTGATTGTGTTTTAAAGCAAGAGTCTTTTCAAAAATTTTTTAAAGGCAGAAGTAATCTGTAATCTGAAATTTTCCTTTTTCCTCTGCACATTTCCCTTAGGGAAGGTAGGGTTAAAAGATGTCAATTACTATAAACTCTTAAATAGAATGAGATTGGTCTCCAACAGTTAATATTCCCATAAGAAAAAGAAATCAAATAAAGGGTGGGGCCAAAGTGGCCAAATAGGAAGAATCTGTAAGCTTTCTAGACTCTGATCATGGAAAATCTGTCCCAGAAATTTGATTATATATGGACTCCTATCTGAAGCCATAGCAAATAGGGTGCAGAGGGGTCAACATGTCTCCCCAGAAGAAAAATTCCACACTGAGCAAAAACTGGTATACCAAACTTGAAAGCTAAGTGTACATCTCTCTCTTGGGAAACAGTGAACAACAGAACAGTAACCAGCAACTGGGGAGAGATCTCAAAGACCCTAAACACACCTCGCCCTGGGAAACGGGGGTTTATGCCAAAACCCAGAACCCCACCACACAGGTGTAAGTCCAGCACCAGGAGACAGGAGCCCAGAATCAGGCCTGCGTGCGGGGACCTGAGCAGCAGCAGTCACATAACAAGGACTCTTTGCAATCTTGCAGGGAGGTCAAATCATCGATATCTGGTAGAAATAGAAACATTCTGAGGATGAATTCCCAAGATGAACTCCAACCACCAAGCTAAGGACAGAGCAACTAGTGAAGAGGTTGAGTGACATTTGCTTATGCCTAGCTTAGCTCCAGCATCTCCCAGAATACATCTTACTAATAGGTGTGAGTCATATAGTCTTACCTTAGGAAATAACAGAAAGTTCAAATGAAAGAGCCTGATATCACAGACTGAGAAACTGAGATTAAAAACCATAAGGGCAGAAAAATGGATCCCAAAGGAAGAAGAGGGAAGGAGATCATAAAAAGTAGGAATTCACGTAATACAATGAAAAATACAATATAAAGTTTCAACAAAACCAAGAACCATTTGTCCAAAAGAATAAAAAGATTGATAAACCCTTAGCTAAACTTTGAGGCAAAAAAAGGAAAGGAAAGAAAAAGAAAGTTCAAATAAATCCTACCAGAGATAAAGAGATGAACGGGAAAAATTACAACAAACACCTCAGAGATAAAAAGTTACTATGGACAATTTTACGCCTATAAACTGGTGGGTCTAGAAGAAATGGATGACTACTTAGAAGCATACAATCTCCCAATGTTTAATCAGGTTGAAGTAGAAAACCTAAACAGGCTAATCATAACTAAGGATTCAAAGAGTACTAAAAAATTGCCCAAGAACAAAAAGCCCAGTTCAAGATGGGCTCATGAGTGAGTTTCAACAGCTTTCAAAGGATACTTAACTTCCTACACTCCTCAAATTCCAAAATATCAGAGTTGAAGAGAAAAATATAGGGGATAAGGCACACCTTTGGCATATGGCTGACCCCAGTTGCATCCCCAGTAGTTTATATGGTTCCTTAAGCACCAGCAGGATTGATACCTGAACACAAAGCCACTTGACCACTGTTGGATGTGATCCAAAATACAGGTATCTATATATGACTTATGGATGCCAAAAACAGGAATCCTTCCCAATATCCCTTATGAGGTGAATGCCACCCAATATCAAAAGCGAAGATATTGTTGAAAAATAAAATTTCAGACCAATTTCCCTGATAAACATCAATGCCAATGTTCTCAACAAAATTTTTGGTTGATAATCAAGAGGATGGAGAGATAGTACAGAGCGTAGGGCACCTGTCTTGCATGTGGCTGACCCAGGTTCATTTCTCAAAACCCCATATGGTCCCTGTAGCCCCACCAGGAGTGATCCCTGATCTCAAAGCCAGGGGTAAGCCCTGAGCACCCCAGAGTATAGCCCCCTCCAAATAAAAATAAAACAAAATAGCAAAGCAAATCCAATTATATATAAGGAGGATCACACACTGTGGTCAAGTAGTATTCATTCCAGGAATGAAAGTATGGTTCAATACAGCCAAGTCAATTTATGTAGTATACTATATCAACAAAAGAAAAAGATAAAAATCACATAATCATATTATGATGCCAAGGAAGCTTTTGATAAGACTCAATACCCATTCACAATGAAAAAAAAAAACCTTCAATAATATAAGGTAGAAAGAAAATACCTTAAAATTATAATTCAATTTATAATAAACCCACACCAATATCACAATGGAGGAATACTGAATTTCTTCTCTCTGATATTAGGCACAAGGCAAAGATGTTCACTTTCTCCACTATTATTCAAAATAACTTTGGGAATCCTCTCCACTGCAATCAGGCACAAAAATAAATTAAGATATCCTAATGCAATTTTAAAAAGAAGTTAAATTGTCACTCACATGTGGCAATTTAACATGTAATGTACCTAAAATGCCCTAAAAGCTCAATTAAAATAACTTTAGGAAAAGATGAACCAATATCGCAGAGTAGCAGGTTACAAAATCAATACACAAAAACCTGTTGCATTTTTTATGTGTAACCAAACCAGAAGATAATTTTTAAATCCCATTTAAAATAGTGTCCCAAAACAACAAAAATATATTAATCAAATGAGTCGAAAGATACACATGAAAATTTTTAAGTCACTATTTCAAAAAACAGAAAAGGAGGGCAGAAAATGGAAAACATGGAATCAGAGTGATAGCACCGTGGGTAGAGCGCTTACTTTGCATACAGAGAACCCGGGATTAATCTCTAGCAATCTATATGGTCCCCTGAACCATCCGGGTTGATTCCTGAGTGCAAAGCCAGGAGTAACCCTTGAGCCCTGCCAAATGTGCCCTACTCTATTCCCCTTCAAAAATAAAAGTAAATAGAAAACATTCCGTGATTATGGAAGAATTAACATCATCATAATAATCATCCTACCTAAAACATTATTGGATTCAGTGCAATCTCCATTAAAAGTTCAACAAAATTTTTCTTCAAGGACTTAGAACAAATTTTACTAAACTTTGTATGGAATCACAAAACCCGTAAAATAGTCAAAGTCATTCTAAGATAAAAACAGGATGGGAGGTTATATATTTCCTAAAGTTAAACTATACTATAAAGCTATGGTTATCAAAACAATCTGTAAGATACTTATTCCCCCTGACAGACTCAGAGGACCCTATAGGATGCTGGGAACCCAATCTGGACTGGCTGGCTGCAAGAGAAACAGCCCAACTACTGTACTATGGCAATGCCTTCCCCACCTAAAATTTTCTTAATTCATTTCAAACTTACAAAATCTTACATTTATATGATCATACATTTTATTCACATTTTAAAATGTATTAGCACAGAAACATTTATAATATTAATTTTTAAATGTATATATCCATAAAAAGGTATATAGTTTTTTTAAGGTAGGAGTACTATTTATTCAGCCACTGATTAGCTGATTGAATTGGGCACAAAGTCCACCTTACCTTTTTTCATAATTTTATTTATTTATTTATTTATTTTTCTTCTTATATTTATTTATTGAATCACTGTGGGAAAAGTTACTAAGCTTTCAGGCTTAAGTCTCGGTCATACAATGATCAAACACCTCTCCCTTCACCAGTACTCATTTTCACCACCAAGAGCCCCTCCTACCCCTCCCAATGCCTGTGAGACAGATGATTTCCACTTAACTCTTCTCCACATTGATTACATTCATTATTTCCACAAAAGATGCACCATTATTGTTTAGAATTCTCTCCCCCCCCCAACAATCAGAATCGCTGAAAAGGCATTGTGAAATACTCTGTTTTTTATAGCTGGTTAATAGACTCATATAATGATTTTGGATTTCTGCAAAGAGCCAGATAATTATGAATTGGATTTCCGCAAAGGTATATAGTTTTTGAAAAAGCTTTTTATCAACTTCTCATGGATTTACAGTTTTGTGTAATTTAGCTCTATTCATCTCTCTGTGTGTACTTGTCACCACCTCCACAATACATTTTTTAAACGAGCTCTCAAAACAGTATTGTACTAAAAATAAACTCTCAGACCAATGGAATAGAATAAAAAAGAGATTAATAGGCAGATTATGAACAATTAATCTACAACAAAGTGGGTGCATAAAGAGGAGTAAAGAAGGTCTTGTTAACAAAAGGTAACAAAATATTGGACAGCAACATGCCAAAAAAAAAACTGAAACTGGACCTATATCTCACACATACACAAGTTACTTCAAAGTGGGTTTAAGGACATCAATATTAGACCAGACTACATAAATTACACTGAGAAAAATACAGACAGAATTTTTCAGGATATGAACCTCAGATGTCCCTTCAGTGATTGTTAACTCCATCATCAAAGATTAAAAAAAAAATCTTAAAAATAGGACTACATAAAATTTGTAAAGTTTTGAATGCAAAAGAAACTCTGGTTGAAAATACTTATCAAGGATCACCAAAAGATATTAAATCTTGGCATGTTAAAGTGGTTACATTAAAATACATAGTCAATTGTTATATTAAAATAGCAATAAAATACCCCCTAAATCCAGTGGCTATATTGAAAGACCAGAAAAAACAAATGTTGTGAGGATGTGGAAAAAAATTTATCCTTATTAGGAATGTAAACTGTTTTAGGTTTCTATGGAACACAGTACTAATACTTCTTAAGTAATAAAATGTAAAGTACTATGTGACCCAGAAATTTCACTCTTATGTATCTATGCCAACAATATGAGACACAAATTTACAAAGATATCTGCACACCTATTTTTACTGCAGCTTTATTTACAGTAGATAAGATTTAGAAATAGTATAAATGCTTGTGGACAGATGAGTAAATGAAGAAATTGTGTTGCACAATGGAACACTACTCAGCAATTAAAACAATTTTAAAAGGTTGACATCTTGAATTTTGCTACAACAGAGATGGAATAGGGGATTTCTATGCTAAGTGAAATAAGTCATAAAAATAAAGCCAAATAACAAATGATTCCATCCATATGTGAATATTTTTTAAGCCAGGGGGAAATGATAATGTCCAGTGGAAACAAACCCATAGATTCTAACCACAAAACCGAGGTTGCCCACGCTGAGCAGGGGAGCAGAGAGAGAGAGAGAGTGAATTCTATGAATGGTGTTGGAAAGATATTTGTACGTTTGTGGTGGGTGTGGTGTGGTGATTTTGTGCCCCTAAAACATAAGCATTTATATTCTTGTTACCTCAAGAAATTAGAAAATATATTTTTAAAAATCAATTCATAAGGCCATACTTAGAATATGAAGTCATTTATGTGGAAAAGGAACTTCATTTCATGGCTACATGTATGTATGTGAGCACTTCAAAAAAAGATCTGTTCTAATTGCTAACTATTCTCTCTAAGGAAGAAAATAAAATTGTGAGAAGGAATAAGTGGTCACGAGGACTTTAACATTTTATTCTTTGTATTCACTTGAATCTATGATAAAGAAAAACATACTTTGCTATTACTTGTATTTTTTTCTTTAAAAAGAAATAAAATAATGCAAATGACATGCAAGTAATATTTACATTCATAAATAAGATTCTCCCCCCAATAGGCAGGAAAACGTTTTTCTTCAATAGGCAGGAAGCCCTGGTGTTTTGTTTGATTTTCTTCCAAACAGACTTTCAATATTGCTAGTAGAGAACAAGAAGCATTAGACAACTGGAGTTGGGTTCTAAGTCTGCCTAACTTCCTCAAGAGCTGAGGAGTTCCTAGAACTTGATGTCCCCAGGTGTCATTGGCAAAGATGCTTGAGACCACCAGATCGTGAAGGTTTTAACACTTGCTATGTGTTCTAGAACATCACTTCACCTGTCCAAGCTTTGGTTCATTTTCTTTTCCTTTTTATTTATTTATTTTTTGGACCTCACCTGGCAGTGCTCAGGGGCTACTTCAGTCTCTGCGCTCAGGGCTCATTCCTGTCAGTGTTTGAGGGGTCTATAGGTAGTACCAGAGATTGAATCTGCCTTTGTTGCATGCAAGGCAAGTACATTAACTCCTACATTATTGAATACTCCAGTCCCAAGCCTTGGTTTTCTTAATCTATAGACTGGAATTAAAAATACTAACTGCTTTCCCGGGTTGCAAAAGGCAACAGAGATTTGCCTTTAAAAAAAAACTCTGACACACTTAATATAGCACTAATATATAATTATTGTTCTGGGAATATTGCATATTGGTTTAATGAAACATCTTTTAGGATTACCACCAGAATTATATCATATTACTACAAATTTAGAATTAACTAGAGTATTCCATAGCCTGAGTCAAATTTCAAGTGTACATATTCAACATTCCCCAAACCATCATTGAGCAGTTTCTCTGTGACAAACATTGAAGACACTACTGAGAGCGACCCGGCAGTCCCCAGGAGCCTGTCTCAAAAGATCAGCAGCAATTACAGAAGAGGAAACGCACCAGGCGCCCTGACGGTCCATGGGAGGAAGTGCCAGAGAAGTGAGGTCTGTGCTAGAGAGAACTCAGTTAGGCTGCCAGGAGGAAGGGCCATCTGAAACTGTGAAAGTAGAACAGAAGGGTGTCCCAGACAGAACTTAGAAACAAACGCTCCTCCTGAGAAGTAAGCAGGTGCCTAGCAACAGAGAAAATTCCGGCAGAATTGGACATGGCTGTTGAGGTAAGCAGACATCAAAGATGAATCATGCCTTATAAATTTCCTCCTCAGTCATACATATTCCTGACAGGTTCTCCAAGACACGTTGAAAGCAAAGGCTTGGCTCACTGCACCTTCCATGATAAAACTTTATCAGGTCAGGGAGTCCCTGCAATGTCAAGAGGACAGATCAAAGATGAAAAATATCACAGCAACATCCATAGATAAGGAAAGCAGCTTTAAAATGTCCTGAACTTTACTGTACAAGTGGGGAGGACCAAAGCTTGGAATTCCCACAAAAATCTTTGCAGGACAAGTTTTCTGAATGTAGAGTCCTCAGAAGAGCCCACCTGGTTGCCAAATATCAAGGTGACCTCCCAAAGGGATACATTTCAGGTTCCTTTTAATGGAGGATGTGGAGCCTGGATTAGAAACAGTTGCCTCTGTGAAAATCCTCAGTGGGGAGAAAGAGTACAGAACAATACATGTAGCTGGGTAAATTAAGGTCTGAGAGGGAAAATTCCTGCTGCTAAAGTGAACCAGAAACGGGTCTCCCTAGAAATAGAGAATATGGCAGCCAATAACGTTCAAGTATCATTTGCTTCCTTTTCAGCTAGGTTGGAAAATTATTGTTCACTCTTGACGTTTTTCTTACCATCACTAGAATGCTTTAGGAATTATAATAGATTCAACTAAAAAAAGTAACAGAGTTGGGGTCAGTGAGATAATTCAAGGTTTGATGCCCTGCACTGCACACCTCATGCACCCAACTGCCAGGTCCACTGGATATGGCCCTAGGGGGCACTATTAAAATCTATCAATAAATAATAGAGAAACCCAATTGTCTATCTTGCCCACAAGTTCTTCTTTCTTAGAAGATTGAACCAAACCTCCAACAAGGTTCACCCTCGTGCCTTCCAAGAGTTTAGGTGCAGGTAAGTTGCTGTATGGACTTGCCAGGACTTGGCTCTGGGTTTCTTACTCTTGGATACTTTAATTGTGGAAGGATAGAGCTGAGCTATAGGAACTAAAGCTGAAGGGATGTATAGAGAAGAGAGAGATTTGAAGCAAAGTAGAAACTTCAAAAGGCCATTAGCAAGCTAATATCATAAGAAATATGTGTCACTAACGAGATGTGTTGCCAAAAGGTTAAAAGAAAAACGAAAGCAAGAAGACAGAAAAAAAAGAGACACTAAGGCAAGGTCCACTGAGTTGAAGGCAGAACACTCTAGAGAAGATGTTGGTGTTTTCAAGAGCAATGTTGGATCAGGTTCCTTTTCCAGTTCCTAAACATGATGATTGGGCATTCACAGGTTTGCGTAACATGTGTCTCCCTTAGATCTTGTTACACATTTGACACATTACCCATCTGACTTTAACTTAAAAAAATGTTGGATCAGAAAATGAATCCCAGGTATCCCAGCCCCCACCTTTTTCCTCTTCAGAGGATGACTCCTTTGTCACATGAGCTCAATAACATCTGGCCTTCCTGAATCAACTGGGAGTGCCTCAGTTCCTGGGAAATGCGGACAAGAGATGGCATCAGGAGAAAGCTGTACACTACTGGGACAAGAAGAGTGTGGGTGTTTTTCACAAAATATTTGCTGCTAATTACTGAATCACAAGAATGGTGCAACATGGCCGTGCCAAAATTGTCTGCATTTTGTAAAGGTGGGTAGGCTGTAGACCCCACCTCCTTGTACAACTGGAACTCCATTGTGCAGAATTCTGATTAATCAGACCAAAGAGGAGGTCACAAGAACTTGAATGGCTGGTGAAGAATCATTTGTGGCAGATTAAGTAAATTCTTTTTTTCTGAGAGTGGTGTGGAAATTCAGAGTCTCTAGAATACATTTCAAAGAACTAACTTTCTTAATATTTGTCCCGATATAAAAATATTTCTTGAAAATAAAGACTTCAAAAAGCTAACACAGCATAAAGGTGGCAATTTGACACTAATATAAGCCTACTTTAATATAAGTCCTTGAACATTTTCTGCTTCAGCTTTAATTTACTCAATGATAATAAGTAATTTTTCCGCCTTCCCAAATTCTTCATGCCAATTTACCACTACTTTATATTAGTAAGAAAACAGAGCAAAGCTTTCTTATGTAGCCTTAGTGAGTTAGCATTTTGCTAAGGGTTTTCCTCTTTCCTCCCCTCCTCTCTCTTCTTTTTTTCTCTTTTTAATATAAAGGAGTTTTTATCAATAGTTTATTTTCAGAAGACAAGAACACTATATATCAACTTTGAACTATCTCCATTCTCCACAAGTTCCCATTTCCCCCAGGGAGGAAGAAGTCACAAGTTGTCTTATTATTTTCAAGTGCTCCATTTTTCTCTCTTCTTCAATGGTATTCCAACTGTGAAATCTTCCAGCGATTCTGAGTTTTGCAAAATTGAAAAATTCCTGCTGGCAGGTAAATGATGAGGGAGTTATAGACACAAAGGAACCTGGACTATCCAAGGTTTTTCTTTTCTTTTTTTATTTTTTGAATATGTGCCATATGTGGTAGAACTCAGGGTTAACTCCTGGAAGTGCTCGAAAGACCATATGGAGTGCTGGGAATTTAACCCAGGTTAGTATGTGCGCAACTTGCTGTATTGTTGTATGCAATTTACCTGCTATCTTGATATCCCAAGGATTTTCTTTTTCTATCTCAGTAGCTTAGAACTTCATGAGGTTGATTTTTACTCACATTTCTTTGTTTCTTTCTTTGGGGGGTGTCATATCCGGCAACACTTAGGGGTTACTCCTGGTGTTGCTCAGTAGAGTCCATGGGATGCCAGGGATTGAACCTGGGCCAGCCACATGCAAGGCAAACTATCCACAGTACTATCATTTAAGCAGTCTCCTGTTCTTTATCTTTTTAAGTCAGTCTCGGGATTTTCAGAGTAACTGTAAGCCCAGCCCCAGAATCATTAGGATGAACCATTATGAATAGGATCTGGGTTTTGGTACAGAAGTCAAAGTGACAAATCAAACATTTGTTGTCATCTACCTGGTTCAGTAAACAAACTTCATGGTATAGTAGCAGAAGAGTTAATATGATGATCAGACTAGATGTTAGCCTCATCATTGAGGAGATCATGGAAATATTATCATTTTCCACAATGAAGATTTTGTCTGGTTGGACTCCAATTAAAAACAAGCACCGTCAACCATAGCACTATTTTCTTACCATATAAGTGAAGCTGGTTCTTACTGAATCCCTGCATGCACAGCCCCAGCAAGGGAGCCTCTGTGACACTAATCACCATTCTGAATCCAAGTATATGTATGTTTTAGAATCTCCATTACAGTGTTTTTCATTCCTACGCATTTCTTTTGAGTTCTTCCTGAATACTTATGTCTCTCTGCTTTTATTTACCATCTGTTTCAACATGCTGCCTTGTAGTATCCATCAGTGCCCCTAAGATCATTGTTTTTAATTTCCAAACTCATTACTTCAAAACAATCTCTGCTGTGCTTACTTCTATTCCCATGCCTGCCTCCTCAAACTGCGTTCTCATGACTTTTATTTTATTGACTTTTATTTGACTTTTATTTTATTTGGCTTTTTTCATATATCTAGACATGATAATTCAGATAGAAGAAACTGCTATACATTTGGAGTGGTAGTGAACCACTGGTGGAGCAGAAGTGTCTTGCCATACTATATTAAACATTGACCAGATTAAGAAATCAATAATTCTTTATGAATCCCAAGTGACAACACCAGGCAACATTTTACTCCAAAGATTGATGATATGGACTTAAACTGGATGTGGGCACCAGTACCAGGTAGGATAAATGAACCATCCATGCAAAATGTTGCATAAATCTGAATGCTGAGAATTCTCCAGGACAACTAGTGCAGGCAAATTGTTCCCCACCTCACTCAACCCTTAAGGGGTGTGTATTTAGGGAATAGGGAACTTTGGTCCACATGCAACTGTATTAGGGCTTACTCCTGATCAGCACCCAGAGATCATTCCTGGAGGTGCTCTAGGAATAAAGCTGGGTTGATGTGCCCGGAAGACCAGTGCTATCCCCTGCACTATCCCTCCAGCCCAGGGGACTGTATTTTATTAATTAATTAATTTATTTATTTTTCTTCTTAAGTTTATCTAGGTAATATGCCAAGTGTGTAACAAGATTTAGTGGAGGCACACATCATACAAATGTGTGTACACCCAATTGTCATGCTTATGAAAGGAGAAAGGGTCCCAAATGACAGTATTTAATGACATACACTGTCACTGTCCTCTCGTTGTTCATTGATTTGCTCAAGTGGGCCCAGTAAAGTCTCCATTTTGAGACTTCTTCTTACTGTGTTTGGCATATCAAATATGACATGGATACCTTGCCAGGCTTTGCCGAGCAGGCGTGATACTCTTGGTAGCTTGCCGGGCTCTCCGAGAGGGACAGAGGAATTGAACCCGGGTCGGTTGAGTCGGCCACATGCAAGGCAAATGCCCTACCGTTGTGCTATCGCTCCAGCCCCTAGGGCTATAAATTGCAAACATGTTCTTCAGTTCTGCTTTTCTCTCCTTGGATGGGGTAAGATGGCTACAGTGCCGTGGAGCTGGTTATTCCCCTTGACCATTTCCACTGAGTTCTGATAATAACTGGAGAGTTTAGGTAAACCTTATTTGTTGTTCCTGAGGGCAGAACTTGTAAGAAATAGCAGGTGCTGGAGATTTTCCAAAATGATTGTTTTTCTTCTTGTCTTCCTGTAAGGAGGCAGGAATTTTTCTCCCATATTCACTGCGAAAAGCTTGGTCTAGCTCCTGGAGGAAAATTTCATTGAAAAAGGGTTGAGTGGAGTGGGGAACAATTTGCCTGCACTGGTTGTCCTGGAGAATTCTCAGCATTCAGATTTATGTAGCATTCTGCATGGACTGTTCATTTTTCCTACCTGGCACTGGTGCCCACATCCAGTTTAAATCCTTATCATCAAACTTTGGAGTAAAACATTGCCTGGTGTTGTCACTTGGGATTCATAAAGAATTATTGATTCCTCAATCTGAACAATGTCTGAATTGTAAGGATGGAGTAGCCATTCCCAATCTTCTTACATTGTAAAACTGGAAACAGAAAGTTCCTAAAAAGTTTAAAATCAATTTTGACTGCCATTGCCCTATGAAACTAGACATTGAATGGTTTTAGCAGCATTCTTATTCTGTTACCTGATAGTATGCTCTGAATATAAGAGACAGCATCACCAAAATCAAAGACCTCACAGAAATTTTTTAAAAAAATTGAAAGTAAGGCCATGTACCTAAAAATGACTCTTCTGAAAGTGTCCATGTAACTTCCCTGGCAGAGTTGCAATCCTCAGGTGAATTAGATGGATGCTTATTTTTGTGCTCTGTTCTTAATGATGTAAAACTGATTCTGAGAAGAGGAGATTCCTAGAAGAACAATGTTTGCGGTAGAACTGCAGAGTTAGTACAGAGGTAAAGACACTTGCCTTATACCCCAGATCTTCATAGGGTCCCCTGAGCACCCCAGAAGGAATCCTGTGTAAAGAGCCAAGAGTAATCCCTGAGCACAGTTGGATATGAGCCCTTGAAGATCAACAACAATAAAAGAATATGTTTGAGAAATGTAGGTAAGAGCCAGGTAAATTTTTTATTTCTGAATGGGATTAGTGGCAGGAGGAGATGAGGTACTTGGGAACATTATTTCATTTGGTGATTTTGTTAATAATTTATGGTATGTACTAAGAATAAGTTTAAACATCATCTCTGAGAGTATCCAATCTAAGTCCCTGCCCTGAAGAAGTAAAATGGGAAAAATACCCTTCCCTAAGGACCTGAAGAAATACACTGAAATAAACCCATGGGGAAAAAATGGGGAGAGGCAATAAACAGACACTTCTTTGAAGAAAACATATAGACAACCAATAGGTATATGGGAAGTGCTCAGCATCATTTCATCAAGAAATGCAAATTCAAATGACAGAGATCCTACATCTTCTGTGTGAGGAATCATGTCCTATGTCAAAAGAACTGGAAACAACCTGTGTCAACAGAAGTACAAGGAAGTCAATAGGAATGCTCTCTACTGCAGCATCTATGGGAAATGATGTGGAGATTTCTCAGAAAGTTAAAAATATAATTGTGGCTGTTAGAAAAGATGAAGTTATGAAATTTACATACAAGGGTACTACATGGAAAGTATCATGTTAAGCGAAATGAGTCAGAAAGAGCGGGATAGACACAGAAAGATTGCATTCATCTGGGGAACATAAAGTAACAAAAAGGGAGAGTGACACACAGGAATGGCTGAGATTAGTACCAGGAATTTTGCTCCATGAATGGAAGGCCAGCCACAGACTCTAGGTGAAAAGGAAGCTCAGATAGAGAAGAGAGTACCAAATGAAGGGTGTTGTGAGGGCCCTCCCAGGGTGGGAGAAGCATGCTGAAGGTAGTCGATAGACCAAACATGATTGCCACTCAAAGCCTCTCTTGCAAAACACAGTACCCAAAAGAAGAGAGAGAGAACAGGGGGGAATACCCTGCCACAGAGGCAGGATGGGATGGGGGGGGGGATGAGGGTGGGGGGATGCTGGGACCCATGGGGATGGATGACGGGCACTGGTGGAGGGATGGGGATTTGATCATTGTATAACTGAAACCCAAGCACAAAATTTGTAAGCCTATAACTGTACCTCATGGTTTTTCACTAATAAAAAAAGAAAAAAATATATAATTGTGATGTGACCCACTGGTTCCACTCCTTGGCGTCTATCCCAGGAACACAAAAACATTAACCTGAAAAGACATATGCACACCTATGTTCATTGCCATGTTATTTGCAATAGGCGAAATATGACAAAACAATGCCTGATACAGATGAGTAGATAAGCTGCGATAGATGCATAGATAATGCATAGCTTTGAGAAAAGATGGCTTTTGTTACAACATTTTTTTCTATACTTTTTGTTGCTGTGGTTACTGGAGGTTTGTAGGTCAATACTTTGTAGTGCTTGAGTACTGCTACCAACTCTGTGCTTGGGTACTGAACCCAGTGGTGTCAGGGATTGAATCCAGGTCTTCTGTATTCAAAGCATGTGCTCAGTCCTCTGAGCCATCTCTACAGCATTCTGCTACAACTTTAATGGAGTTAGAAGGGCTCACGCTAAGTTGTTAGGTGAAATAACTCAGAAAGATGACAATATCAGATGATCTCACAAATCTGTGATGTATAGAAATACAAAGTAAGAAAAAGAATACTGTCTAATGATAATATACCCTTGGACTTTGAGTTCAGAATTGAGGTGACCAATCCTGGGGTAGAGCATGGCCAGAGAGAAAGGAGTACCGGAAGCAACAGAAGGAAGCGTGGATGGTCTTGGGCATATTGGTGCTGCTGGATAGGTGTTAACTTTGCGCATCATAAACATAAATGTTAATACTATTATAACTTCAACTACACTAAAACATTTCGGGGGGCTAGAGTGATAGTACAGCTGGTATGGTATGTACCTTTTTGCCTAGCATGTGGCTGACCCAGATTCAATCCCTGACATCCTGTATGGTTCCCCAAGCATTACAAGGAGTAGTTTCTGAGTGTACAGACAGGAGTAACCCCTAAGCATCATTGGGTATGACTAAAAAAGAAAAAAAATAAAAATTAAAAAATAAAACACTTGCTGGGATTTAGTAATATTAAAATAGAAATAACAGTGATATGGCAGCAATAACATATAAAAGAAACAGAAGAAAAAGACAGAACAGGTATTGTCAACACAGTATTAGTTAATACCAGCACACACACACACATACACACACACCACGTGCACGTACACCTCTTTTAAATATAGAAAGTATGATACAATTCCCATACTAGCTGGAAAACAGTAGTCTGGAACAGAAAAATGGGCTTGGGGGAAATAAGGAAGTGTAGAGAATCACCAGAACAAAATATCTGCATGAAGAAACAAACAAAATGGGTGGGGTGGGGGCAGAAATGCAAAACAATGAGACAATAAAAGATAATGGGGCAGTGGACTGGAGATACACTAGAGAGGGCAAGGCCCTCACCTTGCACACGTCTGACCAGATTCTATCCCCAGCTTCCCATATGGTCCCTGAGCACCACCAGGAGTAATTGCTGATGGCAGAACTAGAAGTAATTCCTGAGCATTTCCTGCTGTGACCCAAAAGGTAAAAAAAAAATTAATTTTAATAAAATATGCAGCAAGTGAGTCCCATTTATCAATAACTACCCTAAATACAAATGCTATGAATTTACCAATCTAATGATACAGATTGGCTGGATGAATGAAAACTAGGACCCATGTAACATATATATATATGTATATATATATATATGCCTCACATTTGATATATGTAAAAACAATCACAGTGAAAGATTGGAGCAAAATATTATAAGAAAATAAGAAAAAAGGGAGAAAAGGAGGAGACTGCTATTTTTTAAATTTTTATTTTCTTATTAAATCATCATGAGATACAGTTACAAAGCTTTCATGTTTGAGTTTCAGACATACAATGAAAATGTTCAAATGATCAAATGATCAAAAATGATCAAACACCCATCCCTCCACCAGTGTACATTTTCCACCACCAAATGTCCTGAGTATCCCTCCCCAATCCCATCCTGCCCCTTCCCCCACCTCTATGGCAGATAGTTTCCCTCTTATTTTCTCTCTACTTTTAGGCATTACAGTTTGCAATACAGATACTGAGAAGCCATCATGTTTGGTCTTTTATCTACCCCATCAAAAATGGGGAGAAGAAATGAACAGAAACTTCCTTAAAAAGAAATACAAATGACCAAAAGATGTATAAAAAAATGTTCTACATCACTAATCATCAGGGAGATGCAAATCAAAACAATAATGAGATATCATCTCACACCAGAGAGATTGGCACACATCCAAAAGAACAAAAACAACCGGTGTTTGTTGATGAGGATGTGGGGAGAAAGGGACTCTCATTGTTGGTAGGAATGCTGACTGGTCCTGCCTTTCTGGAAAACAATATGAACATTCCTTCAAAAGCTAGAAATTGAGCTTTCATATGACCCAACAATACCACTTCTGGGACTATATCCTGGAGGTGCAAAAAAAGCACAGAAGAAAAGACATCTGCACTTGTATGGTCATTGCAGCACTGTTCACAATAGCCAGAATCTGGAAACAATCTGAGTGACTGAGAACAGATGGCTGGTTACAAAAACTGGTACATCTACACAATGGAATACTATGCAGCTGTTAGGAAAGATGAAGTCACTTAATTTGCTTATAAGTGAATGGACATAGGGAGTATCATGCTGAGTGAAATAAGTCAGAAAGAGAGGAACAGACATAGAATGATTGCACTCATTTGTGGAATACAAAATAACATTATATGAGATTGATACCTAAGGACAGTAGAGACAGGGCCAGGAAGAATGCTCCATGGTTGGAAGCCTGCCTCATGAGCTGGCGGAGAAGCCAGCTGGGAGAGAGAAGGGATCACTGAGTCAGTGATGGTTGGAGGGATCACTCAGGATGGGAGATGTGTGCTGAAAAGAGACTGTATAAAAGCTAATAAAACAGATGTTTGACCAAAAAATTTAGTAAGAGAAAAAGATGGGCATTATGTTTTGATACATCTAACTAGAAAATATAATGGATATAGATATGTATGCAGTCAACAAAGGTGCAATTGTACAGCCACAAAAGCAGTTCACATTATCTTTCTACTCTTTTCTAACACTATCAAAGGATTAGATGAGCCTCCAGTGTTCTGAGAGGTGATTGTGGTGGACTAGCTAGGAGACCTGAAGCAGTGCTTAAAAACAGATCAGATGGGGCCAGACAGACAGCAGGGACTTACCCTGCATGCAGACAACACTGGTGCGACTTGTGGCACTGAATGGTCCCCTGAGCACTGTAGGAAGTACAGAACATCACCGGATGTGGCCCAAACCCTCTACTTTCCAAAAAAACTAGACTATGAATCAATCTGAAAAGTAAGACACACTGTTAAACTTATTATACTTCTGATATCTTTATTCTAAATGAAATGTTTTGAAGAAGTAAATTATAGCCTCTATTCTATTCTAGAAGCTTACCTAAATGGTCTCAAAATAGTTAAAATTTATTGTAAGAAAATATATTTGAAAAGAAAACAAGTTTTCTAATTCATTAGTGCGAGTTCGAAATAAGTTGTTTGAACACATTCATTTATATTTCTAAGTCCAAAGCTCTTTATTTGGATTTTACCATCATGTTTCAATGTCTATACTATTTCCCTCAAAAGATATTATTTAAACAATTGTATTTGTTTTGAAATCTATATCTAGATCTACTAATATGTCAGGATAGCTTTACCCTTATTTAAAATCTGGATATTAACCTGAATGTTTAGGTTTATGTAGTAATTAAAGAAATTAATTCACACATTGAAAGAGTAAAGCTGCGGACTCGGTGACCACACAATGAATAAATGGTGATGAAATGGGTAAAATGAAAGTGTTAAAAACAGGAGGTATGTTTTGTTTTGAGATTAACTATAGTAAGATATTGATTGGGACTATGACAGATGGGAGTGGGGTAGATTTTAGTTGCTACAAAAGGAATTTGAGGTCCATCTGAGATGTCCCCATGGTAGAAAAGGACAATCCCTTTCACCCAGTTCTGCAAGCCAGAAACCTGGGAATCATTCTCTGCACTGCCCTTCCCCAACTCTTCATAACTGATCCATCATCAGATTTTGCTCCAGCTCCAACAAGTTTGTTGAATTCATCCACATCTTTTCAAGTCTCCTGGCATCATCCTTCTTTGACTGAGCAGCATCTCAGCCTGGATGACAGCAGTAGCCTCTGAATCAACCCGCCCTTCTCCCTTGCCTACCCTTCTACAATCCCATCTCCCCAGAGCAGCCAGAGATTAAAGCAGCAGGTCTTTAATGCCTGAGACTCATGCCTGAGCCCTCACCAAAATCACCTCATCCTACTTTCCTCTACCAGGCTCCATCACAGTCTTGCTAGTTTATCCTTGCACTCCCCCTCAGAGTCTTCTCAGAGCCTCTTCCTAGAGCTGACTCTCTCTCCAGGCCATCGGTCCCCCTCCCTGCTGGCACATATCTGGATGGTGCCATCCATCTCAGAAGGCCACAGGGAATATTCCTACTGGAATAGTCATGATTCATAATTATACGCTTAAGTACATATTCTCTTGTTTATGTTTTTTCCCACATCAAACGTTAATCTTCTTGAAAGTCAAGCTCTTCACCATGGTTTTCCTAGGACCTCTCAACACCTACAGATCCTTATTCATATTCATTTCAAAGTCTGGAAAGCTGCAGAAATAGCATATGATATTCATTCAGGAAGATTTACAGTAATCCACCTAGGAGAGGTTAAACTTATCAACAGAACTCCAATTGTCACAAATAAGACCAGTATCTAGACAAATTGAGGGAATGAAATGGTAATGGTGGCTGTCTCCATCCACCAGCCTGCACTACTACAGGTAAAATTTCTTAAAATGGCCACTTGAAGTGAGCAGTCTGTGAACGAACTTGATTGTTCACCTCTATTCATTGTATCTTTTCATCTCTATCTCTTGAATAAACTTCCAAACAAAGAGTGGGTGAAGCCAAGAATGATACAATGTCATTAAGATCACAACTGCATAACTATGAGAAAATTAACCCCTGCAACATTTAACCACAATTGATCACTTTTCTTAACTTTTTTCATAGGGTGGCAGAGGGAGGCCCCACTTTTCTTCTAAAGGAGAAACCATATGATCATTGTTGAGGTTATTGTTGGATGATTGTCACATGTCAAGAGTCATCATTTGTCATGTGTGATATCAAAAAGTAGGCCCACTCCTGGCACATGCATTAACTCTGTGAAGGCTCCCGTTCAAAACAAATATGTCCTGCTGAAAATACTCTTTGATTTTCTAGGGAGACAGCTAGAAAATGCACGATGCAATGAACAGATCCAACATCTGAGCATTTCCTAACAACTCTGCAAGCTTCCCTCTCAGCAGCAGCTTCTGAGCCCTATATTTTTCCATGCACTCTTTCCACCCCTTGGGCACTGTGATCCACTTACTGGCTTATGCTCAATTTTGCAGCAGTTTATTGTAAGTGCTAAAGTCACCAATTGGAAACTGCTCAGCCTGAACTAGCCCAAAATACCCATTCACCAGAACTACTCAATATTAGATCCTAATGCTACTCACTGTGTTGCATCGGATTAGCTGGTTGTTCTGCATTTAAACCTCCAAGATATGATATCTTCATGCAGTAAGTTCTTCCCTTTCTCTCTTTATACCCTGCTTCCTTCTTGGATGTCATGACTTTTTGAAAATCTATGCTAAAGATTCCTTCAATATTGACTGAAACCAGACGAGTTTGGGGAACATCTGGAATCCCCATCATTCTTTCCCTGGACCCTGCAAGCAGCTTTGTCTGGAAGTCCCCTACTCTGATGGCCCACTTGCCCATGAGGATTCATCCACAACCGATGCCCTGTCCACGCTTCCCAAGCCCTAATTTTCTTCTTGCTCTGACCAGTCATTTCTGTGCTTTACCCCTTACCCTCCCGTCCACAGACCCTTAGGCAAATGGAAACTACTGAAACAGTTACAGCATAAAAATTAGGATGGGCTTTGAAGACAATGGCCGGGGGCACATGTCTGAATTTGGAAAGCCATGGAGGAAAAAAAGAATTATAAATATACAGGCACAGCCTCTTAGCACATTTTCCAGTGAGCTTAAATGAATTTTTTTTCAATACATACAAAACCAGAAAAACTGCAACTTTGTGGGTGGTATCGAGGAAAAAAAATTGGGCCAGGAGGGAAGAAAAGGATTTTCATCTCTTCTCTACCAATAAATAACATGGGTCCTTAAGCAAATATCCTGATCCTCAGTTTCCTCACTTCTACAAGAAAGTATCTGGATTTGCCAACAATTTTTCTAGCTAAAATGTTCTATAAATTTATGGATACATATTGTTCAGATTATATTATTATCAGAATAGGAGCAAAAACCCCAACTTCAGAATTTGCCTGCACTGCTTGTCTCTGTTAATCCTTTTCCTCTCTGGTTCAGCTATGTGATATGTCCAACAGTACCCACTTGGTTGAGTGTGACCTGCTTACCCAGTGGGACTGGTGCACCCAGGCGTCTGCCCTCCAGCATATGCATATGATCCTTTATGCTTTCAATAATCCCTTACTGCTCTCCTGCCTCATATTTGCCTTGCAAAGAAGAAACTATACAAATAAAATTGCATAACAGGAACAAACAATTAGAGTTGGAGAAATGTAAATTCGTCTGGAAAATTCCAACTGGAGAGAAAGACATTCAAATCCCACAAAGCTGTTACAGTTTGGTCTCAAATTTGACCCGGAACATCCTCAAAACCAAAAGAGAGAAAGACAGTTCTGAAGATACATGCTGAGCACTGAGAAGAGGACATTCCTGGAGCTACAACCCGGGGCTTTCAGATCTTGCAGCTTCCTTGGGCCTAGTTCCTAGAATATGGGTCTCTGGGAGCACTTCATTCCAAAATAAAAAGCAACAGAATAGACCATGTGCTGAGTAGTTGTCCTTACAGTGAAATTCATTTATACCAGCTCTCACAAAACTCGGCAGTAGTTTGACTGTGGCTAGATAGTCTAGTGACACTCAGTATCCCAAAGGAATGGAGGCTGCTAAGGACATCCCAAGCTGGGGTGACTGGTATGCTACTTCTATGGGGGTCATTAGGAAACCTCCACGAGAAGAGTCTCGGAGGAAGTAAGGTCAGCCTTTGTGGCCTCTGGGCATAGAGCCTTCAGGCAGAGAGAATGTGGGGCAGACTCTTTTGGTGTGTTTGAGGAAGAGGAGGCCACTGTGGCTCTAGCAGGGTATGGGCAGTGAATAGTGACTTCGGGACCTGTATGGAGAATCTAATGGGTATGGCCAGCAAGATCTCTGAGTCTCCCTGGGGGCCAGATGGAATCCTCTGCAGCTTTCCAGGCACACAGAGGCTTGATCTTGCTGACAGAGATAGTCAAAATAATCAGTAGCTTTTCCCTGTGTCTGAAACACCAGAAGCCACAAAGAGCCAGGATGCCTTCTCCAACAGTGTTGGGGCATTTTTTACCCACTCCAAAGATTTCATAAGGAGGGTATCGGAATGAGCATGAGAAAACTCCTTTAGTTTCAACACATTTACCTCGCACTAGACATAACCTTAACTCCAAGGGCCAGAATTCCAAGAGATCCAAGTGTGTTTTCAATTTGTTCTGTTCCTTCTAACTGAGGGTGTTTTTCAGAGACCCTAGGATAAATAGTCAGTGAGCCCTAAAATACCCCTTCTGAGCCTGCTTCAACAAGTACAGATCTGCTTCCACCTGCATCACAGCCTCTAAGTCGCTGATTGCTGGAAAATATCTGCCCAGAGTAATTGCAAGGACAGTCTCCAGATTTAGTGGTTATATAGTAGGTGGTCTAGAAACCAAGGTGGAGGAAGCCAATGAATGAAGGAAGAACTGGTTCTTCCAAGTTGTTTCAAGTTTGTACAATGTCCAGGCATAAAAATAAAGGTGTGGAGACTAGAGAGACAGTTCAAGGGATAAAGCATTTGTTTTATACACTGCAACCCTGGTTTGGTCCCTGACAGTGTTAGGAGTAATCCTTGAACAGATTCAGGAGACACACACGCACACACACACATATGTACCTTTATATGTACATACATACATGTACCTATACATGTGTGTGTTTGGCTCATATATATGTGTATGAATGTGTGTATATATATATATACAAGTGTGTATAATATATATTAAACCAGTAAAATTATCGGCAGTTGTCAAAATATGACCCTCCTAAGTGTCTGTTGGTTTTGGTGGATGCTATTTAGTCTGTATAAGATGCTAGAAGAGAAGTATTTTGTCCTAGTGGACAAACTGAAACTTTCTAGAAAAGGGAAAAATTGGGTTGATTCTTTAAGTGAGTCTAGAGTAAGAGTGTTGAATTGAATAATGTCTAACACAGATGCAGATGCAACTAAGTCAAAAGCAGGAGCATCTTTGTCATTGGTATGGCCTATCTCTTTGTTTCCTCGGCTTCCATTATGAAGTTCCACAAACTGAACAGATTTAAATGACTGTTATCAGGCTGGAGAGTACTTTTATAAGGGCTAAGTCACTTGCTTGCATATAACCTACTCCAGTATGATCCCTAGCATTGGATATGGTCCCTGAGAGATCCTATCCCCTATTAGGAATGACCCGGAGCACCGTCACCTATAGCCAAATACCCAAGTTCGCTTCTTGCATAGTTTGGAAAAGTTTATATCTAAATAAGAGTATCAATGGGAGGGAGGTACAGTGCAACTCTCCAGCTGTACGGTACAGAACAGAAGTTCTGTTCTGTTCCAGACAGTACAGAAGGTAGGGCACTTGCTTTGCTTATAGCCAACCAGGTTTGATCCCCAGCACCCCATATGCTCCAACACATTTATAGGAGAAATTGCTGAGTATCATGCCAAGAAAAGCTCCTGAGTATTACTGGGTATAGCCCAAATTTTCAAAATAGTAGCAATAGGGCCATACTTTCTCCAGATGTGCTATGGTATGACCAAGGCATTCTGATATCATTCCAGCCTTTTCTCCATCTTCCTGTGACCTCCTCCTTCCTGAGTATCTTCACAAGGATCACTCATTGGACTTAGGACCCATCCCAAATCCAGAAACCTTTAATTAACCACATGTAGAAAAACCTTCCTTATAGACAAGGTAGCACTCTATTACATGACCTATCTTTTAGGCACCCACCATTCAATCCTCCCAAGGGCCATTTCTGAAGACAATAAGAGTGACAATAAGACTTAGGGATGGACATTACTGCCTCTATGATCAGAGAGAGCAGAGAAGCAACCATTCAGAATCAGGTCAGGGTCAGAGAGATAGTGTAGCGGATAAGGCATTTGTCTTGCCTTCAGCCCACCTGGATTCTATCCTGGACACCACAGAGGCACCACCAAGAGTGATCTCTGAGCACACCCAGGAATAAGCCCTGAACACAGCTGGGAGTGGCACAACAAAAAACCGACAGAATTAGAAAAGGCCACCAAGTCAGAAAGCAAAAGGTAGAGGAGGGTTTATGGAACTAGGGGAGCAATGTGGCCACCCAGTAAGGATAGAACTGCAGAAGGAAGACAATGATTGGTGCAGTACAACAGCTTCCAACTCTGAGAGCACATTAGAATCACCTATGAACTTTAAAAAAAATATTAAGAGCCAGTCCCCTCCTTCCAAGATTCTGATTTAATGGGGTTGGGTTGGTGCCAGGGTATTAGTCCTTTTTTAAAGGTCCCCAGGGGATTCTAATGTGCAGTTCAGGTGGTAGAACACTGGCAGCTGCAAGAGAATGAGGTCAGGGTTAGCGACCTGGGTTCTCTGCTGCTCTCAGGCGCACACTGGACAAGTAATTTCACATCTCATGTGGGGACGTGGGTGTGGAATCATGGATAATAGCCAAGGTTTCCTTTTACTGTGCTAGTCAAGCACGCTCTTCACACGATTATTTTAATTTTCCTCCTGCTGCCAGGCCAGTTGAGATGCCTTCTATGGAACCACACTTCTGACTTTTCTTACCTTCTGCTTCTGCACAACTTGGTCTGTGCCTCAGGACTCAGGAATAACTAGCTGTTCACGTCAACACAAGTTCTTAACAATTAAGGCAACTTGCCTGGAGTCACCTTCTGGCCATGAATTCATTTGATAGGCCTGGTTAAAGACATTTGTGTTCTTTCAGAGAATTTCCAAAATAGCTGATATTTTAATTTTAGGACCCAGCACTCGATCCATGTCAGACACTCTTTTTCTCTACTTTGTCCCTCCAAGTACTGCTCTCAGCTCTCCCCACCTCCTGCTACCCCCCTCCTTCCCTTGGAGTCTAAACTGCTTTCTGTGGAGAAAGAAATTTTGTTTCTCTTCAAAATTCTTGAAAGGAAGAAGACACAAACTCAACAATTCTGTGTTGCAATTATTACTCATCCTTATGCCCCAGATTTTTATTATCCTCCTTAACAGTTTTATGGGAATATCTTATTATAAGTATATTTTCAAGTATTGAGTGTATTTTCAAATCTTTTGCTTTAGCTCCCTTCTCCACTCAGTCAGCATTGAGTGTATACTCTGTGTTCCTGGTCACATACATGTTGAGTGTATGGCCCTGTGTTCCTGGTCACATACATGTCCTAGATCCTCAGATGCTGCTCAAACAGAGCACAAACTCCTGCATATAATTACACTCAGCATGCAAGATTACATTTTCCAAAGATGATGATGACCAAGTCGGTCTTCTATAAGGAAGTGGCCCTCCCATCTTTCCTAAACATTCTAAACACCAAGACTTCAATCAGAAAACTGTCTATTTTGGGATGGGATAAATAATTTTTCCAAGATTGAGAGTTGACAGATGATCATAAGCAAAATATAATGAAAAAACTTATTGGGCTAGCAATATGGTAGCGATATGGTTTCGTAGTATTCGGATCAGCTTAAAGTTTGGATGAGGTCTTTTCTACTGTTCTCAGATTCCACAGTGAGAAGTCCAGACTTACAGCTACTACTAGGCCTTACTCACTCTAAATTCAACTAAAATAAACAGGGAAAAAACCTCATAAATAACTATGATGTGATAGAAATTATCACGCGGTAGGAAAGCTATTGAACCAGGAAATGAGAAATCTGGATTTCAGTGCTCACTTCTTCATGAACTAGTTATTATGTCTAGGATAAGTTATATAACATTTCCAGAGTCCAAGTTTTCTCACCTATTAATGAGGAGGTTGAATTACAACATTATTAAAGTGACTTTCTACACACAGACCACAATCTGTGTGTAGTAGAAGTAAGTAGGATATTAGATGTAAACTAATATTTATTTATTTAAAATTTAAATTTTATTGAATCACTGTGGGATAGTTACAAGCTTTCATGTTTGGGTTACAATTACACAATGATCAAACACCCATCCCTCCACCAGTGCACATTCCCCACCACCAATATCCCTGGCATACCCCCCTTTTCCCACCCGCTCCCTGCCTCCATGGAAGACAATATTACCCATATTTTTAATACTAAGAGCAAAGCACCGAGCTGAGAAGTGTTCAATGATATATGTTAACTCAACACAGTTTTACAAGATATAATGAGAGGCCGGAGAGGGACAAGCAGTCTTACATGCAGGAAACTCAGACTTTGTCCCAGGCAACATATGGTTGCCTGAGCACTACTGGGGATGACTCCAGAGCACAAAAAGCCAAGAGTTCCCCCCATGGCTTTCAGGTATGGCCAAAAATTAAAAGAACAAAAACAATAATCAAGCTATAATGAGGTAAGTAGCTTGTGTTCTCTTACTACCTCTTATTTAGCTAAGTAAACTAAGGTCCCATGGTTAAATAATTTTGTCCGAAGTTATACATCCAGTCAGGAGTGAAGTTGGAAATGCCCACTTAGAAGTGGCATGACTTATTTCAAGCGTCTCTTGGGCTAAAATCAGTCTTCAAAGATTGGTTTGATTATTGAACCAGGAAATGAAAATGGTGGGTTTCAGCGCTAAATTTCTCATAAACTAGTTATTCCATCTTAGGTAAGTTATATAACATTTTCAGGCCCCAAGTTTTCTCACCTATAAATGAGGAAGTTGAATTATCTTTATCAGCCAATGTTCCAGCAACTTGGAAATGAGTAATCTTGAAAGAAAATCAAGGCAGCACACTACAGTATCTGCTATACCTTAACTATTTCTCTTTTTACCAAATTCATTAGGTAGTTTGTTTTGTTTTCTAATCAAGTCAACCAATAGATAGAATCATATTTTTCATTCTGTAGTCTTTAGTTCTTCAAGGGGTTTAGCAAGCAAAGTTGAATGAGAAAGAAAAAAGAAGATTCACACAGAGTGGTGAAAGAATTCTATGGCAATTGTCAAGAATACTGACAAATTAGTGTTCAGATACTAAAAAAAAAAAAGCTTCTAAGGGATTTACACAAAACATGAGCATTCAAAATGAAGATTACAGATATATACAGGCAGGCTGATGGACAGAAAAACCAAGAGTTCTCAAGGCAAGCAAAATCTTAAATTACAGCAGCTCCTGGCTTATTTATTTTCTCCTATTAGACACTACATTCAAAGAAACTTCATGTGGTACATTAATGATCAAAGTAATTCTTTTCCCAGAGGAAAAAATCAAAAAGAACTAACTATTCAAAATATACATATGTTATGAGTTGTGAATATTTTCCACACTTTATTGTAGGAAAATAAGTTGAAAACAGGAAATAACTAGGTGATAGAATCAATTGTGTACATATCATTGTCAAAAGAAAATGCCAAATTCAACATAATGTTGGCCAGTCTGTAAACTTTTAGAATTTAACCTGATCAGGACTGACTCCTGGCTTGATGTAACCTTTTGCTATTACTACATTTGAGATATCTGTAAACGTATACTAAGACTTTCAAATACAACTTTTAGTGATTTCAGAATTTCTTTCTGCAAACAAAATTGTTTTTCTATGGAAATGCATTTCCCCCTTCTATTTCAAGTATAATTTAAATAATTGGGTCAGAGAGATAGCACAGGGCTTAAGAAACTTGCCTTGCTCACGCTGACCCTGGTTTGATCTCCAGTACCACAAAAAGTGTTCCCTGAGCACAGAGTCAAGAGTAATCTCCCATCAGGTGTGGGAAAGAGGAAGGAAGGAAGGAAGGAAGGAAGGAAGGAAGGAAGGAAGGAAGGAAGACTTTATTATCTTAAATATTATAAAAGAACACTATCATCCACCATGATCTTGAAATTCTTTCTCCTTACATATTTAACAACACAGATCAGCTCATACTGATTGTCAGACTCCTGTATGTAGGAAGTGTAACAGACATCAAGACTACATGGGTGGCCAAGACGTTTTAAATTTTAGTGCGTGAATAAGACAGGAAGTTCTAATATTAAACAGAAAATTCCAAAAGGATATGTTAAGAACAGATTAAACACTTTAGAAACTAGCCATTCCTGGTGAGGGAATTAATGACTGGGGAAAGGTTTTGTTGATAAGATGGTACATGAATGCATCACACAGCATGAGTGTGATAAGTTCTGGAAAGCATATTCTGGACTTTGAGAATGCTAACATATGACTTACTGTCACTGTCCTGTCACATATAAAAGGAAGAACAGGATGAGAGACCATGTGGACAGAGGTCAATGAAAGGACTTTAAATAAAGCTCAGAGTTACTGAAGAGGAACATTTGCTTTTAGACTCAATGTTCAGACAGTTGCATGGAGAAAGAATTTAAAGGAAACAATACAGAATAGAAGAAGAGAGCATTAAGGTGGTTCCTCCTATGATTCTGGTAACAGATGGTAAGAGCAAACCTTGTCAGGCAAGGGCATATAGGGACTAAATGAGGGATCAAAATCATTGTATAATTGAAACCCAAGCACAAAAATTTGTAAGTCTACAACTGTACCTCATATGTCTCACTAATTTAAAAAAGGTTAAAAAAATAAAGAATTTAACTATAAAAAATAAATAAATAAATAAGTAATAAAAGTGATGGGAGGGCTGAGTTATATATGGGCTGAAGAAGTGAGGGAGAATTTAAGAGCAGTTTCCACTCTCTGAACTGGGCAGCTGGACAGAAAGATGCATGTGTGTGAGCACAAACTGATAGAGGAGACAAGAGAGCAGGTACAGAACAAAGGGTTGAGTTGGAAGGGACCCAAGGTGGGGGGAGGAGGGGTCAAATCTAAATGTAAAAATGGACTTGGAAGTCATAGCATATTTCAGTATTAAAGGAGCATAAGATTTTTGTTTGATTTGACATTTTATGTGCAAAATTTATTCCCATTTTTGGTAAATCACACCAATGTTCCTGTAGAGGTACAAATCAGAAAAATGGAAGTCCCCCTGAAACCACATATTCCCTCTGTTCTCTGACTAGGCCCTCTCTGTATCCTGTCGGCCTACCAACTTTAAATAACTACTCATTTCAAAAAATAACTAGAAACTATCCAGTTCCAAATAATGTGCTAAAGTCAAAAATGCCGATATTTATGGGTATTATTGTTTCTTCCATTTTTTCTCTGTTTTGGGGGGCTACACCTGGCAGTGCTCAGGGCTTACTACTGGCTCTGCGCTCAGGAATCACTCCTGGCAGGGCTTGAGGAACTACAAGGGGTTCTGGGGATCAAACTTAGGTTGACTGAGTTCAAGGTAAGCACCCGACCAGCTATAAGATCACTCCAGCCTGATTATTGCTTCTTCCTTAAAAAAAAAATTATGACATTTGTTCTGATTAACACCTGAAAATGCTCTGGGGCTACTCCCAGGAGGGTGCTCAGGTTCCCCCTCAGCAGAACTAGGAGTCTGAGGATCTGTTGGGAGAAGGCAGGCAGAGCATGGCTATCAGCCTTTGGGCCATCTCTGGCACCTGGAAAGAAAATGTTGCTCTTTTGCACAGCCTTGCAAGGTAAAAGCTGCATGACAACATAAACCTCTCTAAAAGGTGAAAAGAAGAGAGCCAGAGAGACAGAACAGTTGGTTAAGGTACTTGAGTTGCACAAGGTCAATCCGGTTCAATTCCTAGCCTCCTGTTTGGTTCCCCAAGTCCACCAGGAGTGAGTTCTGAGAGCAGAACCAGGAATAACCCCTGAACATTACCGGATATCTTCCCAAAACCAGAAATAAAAACAAACAGAAACCAAAAAATAAATAAAAAACAAAAGATGAAGAGAGACACCAGAGCAATAGTACAGCAGGGATGGCACTTGCCTTGTATGTGACTGACCTGAGTTCAATACCCAGCACCGCCTATGGTTTCCCAAGGGAGTGATCCCTGTGTGCAGAGCCAGAAATAAACCCTGAGCATAGCAGATGTGGCCCAAAAAACAAAACAAATAAATAAATGTGAAAAGAATGGCTATTGAACATCAGGAATTACTGCTGAAAAGAGACAAATTTGCATCAAAGATTTTGAGCAGTTTATTGTAGCAGTTCCTGGAGTTGTGCTTTTAGATCAACTACACACACACACACACACACACACACACACACACACACTCACACACACATGTTACTCAAATATGTATTTTGTAAAGATCTACCAGCATGTTAAGTATCTTGGTGATTAACCCTTTATCCCAAGAGTGGTGGGCAAATATTTTCTCCCACTCTGCGAGGTGACTTTTTAATCTTCATCATCATTTCTTTTGCAGCACAGAAGCTTCTTATTTTGATGCAGTCCCATTTGTTTATCTTTGCTTCTGTTTGCTTAGCCAATGTTTTTGATCCTTGAATATGCTCCGAGCTTCAGTGTCATGAAACATTCTGCCTTGACTTTCCTCCGCATCACATATGGATTTAGGTCTGATATTCAGGGTCTTTAATCCAATTTAAACTGACATTTGTGCATATACTTGAGAATATGTTCTGGATTCTCAATTCTATTTTGTTACTCTTCGAGGTCGTCTTCATTCCAGTCACCCAAATGTTTAATATGACTTAACTTTTTCTTGCAAAAGGATTCTTGTACCAGATTTGGGAAATGGAGCCATATAAATGGTTAGACCTGAGGTCAATATTCATAATGAAAGTTCTTTCCTCAAGTTCAAAGTGATGGTTTCAACGTAAATTTTCTTTAAACTAATCCCCAGAAAGAATTTGAGAGTAGTTTATTTTGGAGTAGAAGGCCCTCCTGTTGATCGTCGATTTGCTCAAGCGGGCCCAGTAACGTCTACATTGGAGACTTTGTTGTTACTGTGTCTGGCATATCGAATATGTCACAGGGAGCTTGCCAGGCTCTGCGAGCGGGCGAGATACTCTCGGTGGCTTGCCCGGCTCTCCAAGAGGGGCGGAGGAATCGAACTCGGGTCGGCCATGGTGGCCGCTTGTAAGGCGAACGCCCTACCCGCTGTGCTATATAATAGGGAAGAGCAGAAGGAAAATGAGGGAGGACATGGAACCTAGAGAAGGTCTGTTACTGACGAAGCTACCTTTGAATTAGAGCTCACTCCCGCTTGGGAGTTCGAGAGCCGGTGTGAAGCATGAGGTCCACATTAGCCCCTTGTAAAGGCAGGGGGAGAGACGAAGTGCTTACACACCTGCTGATCCTTCATTGACAACTGCAACTCTGGGCAACTGTCTAAGCCCAGAGAGCACTCTGACAGAGAAATGCAACTACTGACAGTTGAAAGTTGGACAAGCATGTCCGCAGTGGCAGGAACATGAGGGATAGACAGGTGCCAGGGTATCCGTCAAGTGCTAAAATCCACGTGATTCCTATGATTCCTGTGTTCCTATGATCCCCATGCTCCTGTGGTGATTCCTGTGTTCCTTTGATCTCCATGCTCCTGTGACTGAGTGCTTGTACTGTGTCGAAATGAAGCCTTTACACTGATGATTTTATTTTCCAACTGTAAGGGAAGGCGGTGTCATTATCATCATTTTACAAAGAGAAAGATCACTAACTCTGCCAAGGGCACATGCAAATGCCCAGCAGGATTTCTCTGACTCCAAACCCTACAATCTAGACTCCCAGGTCTCTCCCTGCACCTCAGTAAATACTCACCCCTCATTCCTTACACGGAGGAATTCGCTCAAGACCAGCATTTCCTTCCTAAATGTCAAACACTGCACTCTTTGCCCTTACTGGTCCTTTCACATTGGCATTGAGAGCTGTGCCAAATATTCAACAGTCAGTTGACCGAATACAGGACAACTCTGTGTAGAGTAGCAGAGTTCTATGGGCTGTTGCCTGAGACTTCCAAACGAGCATTCCAGGTGACCAAGTGCTCAGTGAGAAGCAGGAGGCCTACAAGGTGTCACATGGTCCCCGAGTTGCTCTCAAGCACCCTACCAAGAGTAACCTAAGAACCTGCAGGGTGTGACAACCCCCCAAATAAATTAATAAATAAATGAAGTTTCCACCCCCAGCCCATGATCATGAGAACAAAATTGCATGATTTAGCACTTTGATCCATGAAGTTATTTTCAGAGGCATCCCCTGCAACAGAGAAAAACACATCTATCTAAAATAACCTCCCTTTTATAGAGCTCTGCAGCAGTAAAGAAAATTATTTTTATGGAGTTTGCTGTATATACAAAGTGAATTTGAACCAATAGCATTGCTATCTTTCTGGGAAAGTGTAGTAATGACTTTTAATTTAATATTAATACATTCAAGTCACAACATTTAAAGTTTTGTTAAGCAAACCAAATTCCTTTAAATTTATGTCTAATATCTCAGGGTTCTTGTTTCTTTTTTTCCTAATGTTTGAGGTTTTTGGGTTTTGATCCTATGCAAGGCCCATTGTGAAGGAAAAAGTTATCTGTCTTATATTCCTTTCTAAAACAACAGAATTGTTTGAGACAATTGTGCTTAAGTTCAAGAATAAATGTTTAGAAGGAAAGGCAGAATCAGACGACACTAAACCCTTCAGGTTCTGTCTGATGCTGGTAAATTATCTATATCATGCAAGTTAACTAATATAATTTGCATTTTCCTGAGGCAAAACAAAAAATTGTGGATGAGCAGACTCCACTTTCTGTAATGACTAATTAAAAGGAACATTGCTCCAGATAGGTATCTAGAACATCTGCAAGTCAAATTAGAGCACAAAATATGAGGGCTCCCTGTATTCCAGACAATAAGGAGCCCCCGTATCCCCGACATAAGCAATCTCCTGACATTTTAAAGGGAATTTATTTCATTTTTATTTATTTAATTTTTAATTTTTTTTGTCTTTGAGCCACACCCAGCAGTGCTCAGGGCTTACTCCTGGCTTTGCACTCAGGAATTACTCCTGATGGGCTCAGGGACCACATGTAGCTCCAGCAATCAAATCCGGGTTTATACAAGGCAAGTATCCTACCCACTATGCTACTGCTCATCATGGGGACACTCTTGGTAATTTTAGTCTTGACCCTTTAATATAGACATTTTACTTACCCCTTTATCTCCTGTTGTTCATTATTGTTTGTTGTTCTGAGCAAGATCATTGCTTCATTGTTGTTTGTGTTGTAACTGGGAGTCCCTTTGCTGCCTGCAGAGTTAGGTGTTTGCAGACACTTGTTGTGGCACTGAGCATCACAAACAGCAATCATTGTAGTAGGGTGGCCCTCAACTTGGGGACAATAGCAGGGTCTGGATTATGGCTCCTGCATGAAAGGAGTCACTCTACCACTGAGCCATATCCTCAGGCACCTTATAGACCTTTAAGAGGCCAATGTATAGTCACGGTCACTGTCACGGTCCTCCCGTTGTTCATCGATGTGCTCGAGCGGGCCCAGTAACGTCTCCATTGGAGACTTTGTTGTTACTGTGTTTGACATATCAGTACTTCACGGGTAGCTTGCCAGGCTCTGCCATGCGGGCGAGATACTCTCGGTAGCTTGCCGGGCTCTCTGAGAGGGGCAGAGGAAGAGGCCGATGTATAGTAGAATGAAAAAATCTTTTAGGTATCCCTTAGAGAAAGTCTCCAAAGAGTGGCCTTAAGAACAATCTTTGCTGGGGAAAAATAACTCAAAACTAACAATGCTGGATAAACAATGACATCTCATTGTAAGAAATAGAGAAATCATAGTATATGCATTTGGTATCTGTATTCCCCTAAAATATTACACACTGTATGAGAGATGTTTTGTTTTGTTCACTGCTATACCCCGTATCCCTAGAACAGTGAGTCAAAGCTCCAGTGCTCAGTGTTTATGAATGACAGCATCAATCATTGGCATACTCTTCTTTACATAATCTATATTTGTTAAAATGCACATAAATAAATAATTCTTTAATTTCTGTAAAAAAAAAAAGAACAATCTTTGCTGTCACCTCCCTAATTTAAACAGCCAGTCTTCTTTACTCCAGGTCCCAAGGATTTCCTTTCATCACATACTCTTCTAAAGACCAACTCAGTTGGGAAGTGGTTCATACTCTTTCACTGATCCGAAGGTCTCTTCTACCAAGGAGTGAAATGTTTATTGCTGTGAAATAAATTAGAGTTTGCATGAAATAATAACTCCTGACTTATGAAGACTCAATCTTATATATAGAGTTTGTACCTAAGGAATTGGCTTGGCAATCATCACTGCTATCATTGGCTTTTGATAGCAAAATATTGTGGTGCCAAATTATGCCACCCACTCAGTCAGCATTGATTTATAAAAAAAATAACTAGACTCTGTAAAGAAATAAGAGAAATTATGATTTTTCAAAGGGGGATATTATTTAGTCTGTGGTTTTCTCAGAACTAAAAATTAAAAACAAGAAGTTTTTTATGTTCAATCTCAACATATTAAGGGACAATGCAAAAATAAAATGTACCAGCTATATATACTTGTATAGTTAGGTATATAAAGGATCTGGGAACAAAGCTGGGAGTTGGCAGAGAGCTGGAGTTCACGCTTTGCATGAGGGTTTCATCACCAGAAATGTAAGGTCCCCTGAGCAAAAACAAAAGAGAACCCCTGAGCACTCCAAGTAGTCCTTAAGCACTTGCAGAGTATGGCTCCCAAGTCATTTGATAACTTTTAAATAAAAGAAAAGTATATAGATTACTTAATTGACTTATCATGGTCTAACAAACTTATGGCATTTCAGGGATTGATCTTCCTACCTTTACATGTGTGCAATTATCACTACCAAGTGCCAGTGCCATGCCCTCTCCTCCATCCTCTTCCCTTCCATTTTCCCTCTCCGTACAAGCACCCTGTGGAGACCACTCGAGTTTTCCTGCCTCTCAGAGTTCCTCGCTGTTTTACTGTTCACAATAGCCAAAATCTGAAAACAAACCCAAGTGTCCCAGAACAGATGACTGGTTAAAGAAACTTTGATACATCTACACAATGTAATACTATGCAGCTGTCAGGAGAGATGAAGTCATGAACTTTGCTTATAAATGGATAGACATGGAGAGTATCATGCTAAGTGAAATGAGTCAGAAAGAAAGGGACAGACATAGAGGGACTGCACCCATTTGTGGAGTATAAAACAACTTAACATGAGGCTGACACCTAAGGATAGTAGATACACAGGACAGATAGATTGCTCCAGATGAGCAAAGGCAGCTGGAATAGAGAAGAGATCACTAAGAAAAAGATGGCTGGAGGAATTGGTTGGGATGGGAGATGTGTGCAGAAAGTAGATAAAGGACCAAACATGATAACCTCTCAGTGTCTGTATTGCAAACCATAATGCCCAAAAGTAGAGAGAGATTATGGGGAATTATGTCTGCCATGGAACAGGGGGAGGATGGGAAAGGGGGGGTATACCAGGGATATTGGTGGTGGGGAATGTGCACTGGTGGAGGGATGGGTGTTTGATCATTGTGTGATTGGAACCCAAACATGAAAACTTGTAACTATCTCATGGTGAGTCAATAAAATTCAAAAAAAAAAGTTCCTCGCTGTTTTGTGCGAGTTTATTTGCTTTAGAAGTTCATACCCCACATATGAATGAAACCATCTCATAAATGCCCATCACTTCCTCACTTATTCCATGTGGCATAATTACCTCAAGATCCATTTATTTTGTCAAACAGGACACAATTTCACCTCTCTTTTCTTTGAAATATCATTGTAGTATTCCACTGAATATATACACCATAGCTACTATATCCATTTATCTATGAGTAGGCATCTAAATTGACTACATACTTTGGTCACTGAAGTAAAGCTGCTGTGAGCATACAGATGAAAATATCCTTTTAATTTATGTTTTCATTCAGATGGGCTGGAGTGATAGCACAGTGGGTAGGGCATTTGCCTTGCACGCGGCCAACCTGGTAGACCCAAGTTTGATTCCTCCGCCCCTCTCGGAGAGCCCAGCAAGCTACCGAGAGTATCTCGCCCGCACGGCAAAGCCTGGCAAGCTCCCCGTGACGTATTCTATATGCCAAACACAGTAACAACAAGTCTCACAATGGAGATGTTACTGGGCCCACTCGAGCAAATCGATGATCAACTGGAGGATAGTGCTAGTGCTAGTGTTAGTCCTTCAGATAAATGATGTTGCTGTATCATATAAAATTTTTGATTTAATTTAAATTTTTTTGTTTTTGATTTTGGTTTTTGGGCCATATGAGGGAATGCTCAGGGATTACTCCTGAATCTGCACTCAGGAATCAATCCTGGTGGTGCTTGAGAGACTATATGGGAGGCTGGTGATCGAACCCAAGTCAGCCACATGCAAGACAAGGACCCTACCCAGTGTACTATCCCCCCAGCCCCGTAGGCTTTTATTATTTTAAAGAAAACTTTGTATTATATTCCATAGCAGCTCTCCCAATTTACATGACCACCAACAGCGCACCAGATTTCCTTTTTCTCCACATCCTTGCAAACACCTGCTGTTTCCAATCTTTTGGAGACAGGCCATTCTCACAGGTGTACCTCATTGTGGTTTTGATTTGTACTTCCCTAATATTAAGTTGAGCATTTTCATATGTCTGTGGGCCATCTGTATGTTTTCTATGGAGAAGTATCTAGTCACGTCTCTTGCCATTTTCTAAATTAGGTTGAAAGAGAGAGCCTCAACAGACATTTATAGGTTCTCCACACCCGACGCCCCCCCAAAAGTTGATTATACATTTTTCTCTAGCACACATGCAACATTACCAAGGATAGACCATATGCTAGGATAAAACCATAAATATTGAAATAATATTGAGTATCTTTTAAGTTACAATACTATAAATTTTGGCATTAACATTAAAAGACAAGCTAGCAAGAAAATTTGGAGACTGAATATTATGCTAGTAACTATTGGATCATTGAAAAAATCAGAGAAAAAGTTAAATAGTTTCTGTAAACAAATGAGAATGAAGAAATGTGCCATCAGAACACATAAAGCATAACAAAAGCTGTGCTAATAAAATAAAAGCTCAGAGGCCAAAGAGATAGTACAGTAGATAGGATGCTTGCCTTGCATGACGCTAACCCATGTTCAATCCCCAGCACCCAATATGGTCCTGGTCTTATCAGAAGTGATTAATGAGTGCAGAGTCAGAAGTAATCCCTGAGCACAGCTGACTGTGCCCCCAAAAAACAAAAGGAAAAAATTTAAACAGCTTATATCAGAGAACAAAAACTCAGAAAATCTAATCTCACATCTTAAGAAATAGAAAAAAGATATGAAACCTAGAGACTGTAGAAGAATAAAAAGATAGACTGGAAATAAACAAATAGAAGTAAAAGTGACAATATGAAAGATCAGTGAAGCGAAGAGACCTGCTTCTTTGAACGGATAAATAAAACTGACAAACTCTTAGATAGATTCATGATAAAAGAGAGGAAACTCCTATAATATTTAACAGAAGTGAAAAGGAAGAAGATAAATTATATATCACAGAAATACAAAATATTTTAAGAGACTACATTGACTCATTTTATGCCACTAAATTAGAGACTCTCAATGAGTGGGTTAAGTTGTAGAATCTTACAGAATCCCAAAACTGATTCAGAAGGAAAGATAAAACCTAAACAGAACAATTAGAAATAAGAACAATTAAAAAGTACCCCCAAACAAAAGCATAGATCCAAATGGGCTTACTAGTGAAATCTATCAAACTTTCAAACGTATCATTCTTAAGTTGTTCCCCCAAAAGTAAATAAGTAAGAATTCTTCCAAAGAGTCACTTTTTGTCCAACATCACCTGATACTGAAAAAAAAATCGTGCAAAAAGAAACACACACACACACACACACACCACCACCACCACCACCACCACCACCACCACCACCACACCACCACACCATACCACAAAACTCACAGTCCAATATAACTAAAAAGCATAAATTAAAAAATTAAATAAGATCTCAGTGAACCAAATTCTACAATATACTAAATCAGTCAAATATCAAATATCAAACAGATGAAACATTCATTCAGGGATGCAATAAGTTTCAATAGGTGTGAATCAGTTAGTGGAATATACCATTTCAATGGGCTGGAGTGATAGCACAGCGGTAGGGTGTTTGCCTTACACGCAGTCAGCCTGGTCAAGCTGGGATTGATTCCTCTGCCCTTCTCGGAGAGCCCGGCAAGCTACCGAGAGTATCTCGCCTGCACAGCAAAGCTTGGTAAGCTACCCATGATGTATTCAATATGCCAAACACAGTTAACAACAAGTCTCAAAATGGAGATGTTACTGGGCCCGCTCAAGCAAATTAATAAACAACGGGAGGACAGTAACAGTGACAGTGACCATTTCAACAAAAGAAAGATAAATGTAATATGATCATATCAAAAAATGCAGAAGAAACTTTTGTCAGATTCATCATCTGCTTATATTAAAAACTCTCAATAAAATAGGATAGAAGGAACTTAGCATAGTAAAGGGCCTGTACAACAAATATGGAATTAATTTCAGACTCAGCAGCAAAAAACTGGAAGGTTTCCTCTAAGATCAGGCACCATACAAGAATGCCCATTCTCACCACAATTATTCAATATACTAATGGAAAGGGCTGGAGCCATAGCACAGCGGGTAGGGCATTTGCCTTGCACACGACCAACCCAAGTTTGATTCCTCTGCCCCCTCAGAGAGCCCGGCAAGCTACCGAGAGTATCCCTCCCACAGGGCAAAGCCTGGCAAGCTACCTGTGATGTATTTGATATGCCAAAAACAGTAACAACAAGTCTTGCAATGGAACGTTACTGGTGCCCACTCGAGCAAATCGATGAACAACAGGAGGACAGTGCTACAGTGCAGTGCTACTAATGGAAATCTTAGCCATGGCAACAAGGTCCAAAAAACTAATGGAAAAGGTCCAACTTGAAAGAAAAGTTTTTATTTGCAGATAGTATGCTATTATATATATACTGTGATGTATATATATAATATGTATTTATTTGCAGATGATATGGTATTATACATAGATAAAACTAAAGATTACACCCAAAACTACTAAAAAAATAAATAAATAAGTTCTACAAAATCTGTGTTGCATTTCTATATATAAATGATGAATTAAAAGACAAAGAATTTTTAAATTTCCATTTATAATTATATCTAACAATAAATTACTGGGGTCAGAGCAATAGTATAGTAGGTAGGGTACTTGCTTGTATACAGCTGACCCAGATTTAATCTCTGGCACCCCATATGGTCCCCTGAACACTGCCAGAAGTGATCCCTGAGTGTAGAGCCAGGAATAAGTCCTGAGCACCGCCAGGTGTGGCTCCAAGTTAAAAATCAAATACCTTAAGTACTTCATACAAGTGGTACTACATGGAAAGTATCATGCTAAGTGAAATGAGTCAGAAAGAGAGGTACAGACATAAAAAGATTGCATTCACCTGGGGGACATAAAGTAACAAAATAGGAGATTAACACCCAAGAATAGCTGAGATAAGTACCAGGAGGATTACTTCAAGGCTTAGAGGTCAGCCGGGCATCCTAGGGGAAAAGACAGCTCAGATACAGAAGGGAGCATGAAATAAAGGGTGTTTGGAGGATCCTCCCAGAATGGGAGATGCATGTTGAAAGTAGACTATAGACCGAACATGATTGCCACTCAATGCATCTTTTGCAGATCACAACACCCAAAAGGAGAGAGAGAACAAAAGGGAATGCCCTGCCACAGAGGCAGGGTAGGATGAGGGGCTTTGGGGGTGGGAGGGATACTGGGATCCATGGTGATAGAAAATGGGCACTGGTGGAGGGATGGGTATTTGATCATTGTATAATCGAAACCCAAGGACAAAAATTTGTAAGTCTACAACTGTACCTCATGGTGTTTCACTAATAAAAATTTTTTAAAAAAAAGAAACTTTGATACATCTACACAATGGAATACTATGCAGCTGTTAGAAATGATGAAGTCATGAAATTTATGAACAAGTGGTTCTACTTGGAAAGTATCATGCTAAGTGAAATGAGTCAGAATGAGAGGGGCAGTCATAGAAAGATTGCATTCATCTGGGGAATATAAAGTAACAAAATAGGAGATTAACATCCAAGAATAGTCGAGATAAGTACCAGGAGTTTCACTCCATGGCTTGAAGGCCGGCTAGCCACACATGCTAGGGGAAAAGGCAGCTCAGATAGAGAAGGGAACACCAAGTAAAGGGTGTTGGGACGATTCTCCCAGGATGAAAGATGCATGCTGAAAGTGGACTATAGACCAAACATGATTGCCACTCAATGCCTTTTTGCAAACCTCAGCACCCAAAAGGAGAGAGAGAACAAAAGGGGAAGGGTGGGATGGGGGGGATGGGGGGTGGGAGGGATACTGGGATCTTTGGTGGTGGAGAATGGGCACTGGTGGAGGGATGGGTAGTCGATCATTTTATAACTGAAACCCAAGTGCAAAAACTTGTAAATCTACAGCTGTTCTTCATAATGTTTCACTAATAAAATTTTTTTAAAAAATTAAAAAATACCTTAAGTACTTAACAAACAAATTAACTAAAAATCAACTTAATAAATGAGGTTAAAGATTTATTCATAAAATCAAGTCACTACTAAAAGAAATAGAAGAAAATTCAAGGAGACTGAAACATATTCTATGTATCAACATACCCATCCTAACCATAGCATTATATAGATTTAATAAACTTCCTACTAGAATTCTAGTGGCATTATTCAAGGACTTAGAGCAAATATTACTCATATTTTCACTGAACCACAAAACTCCTCAAAATAGCAAAACGATCCTGAGAAAAAAACAATGAGATATAAAGTTCTAACAGTTAAAAATGTGTGTTATTGAAATAAAAGCAGACACTCAGACTTATTAAATAGAATTGAGAATGTAGAGATGAATCCTCAGAACAGCCAATGCCTTACAAAGGCACCAAGGTAGAAAAGGAAAGAAAGACAGTTTATTCAACAAATGGTGCTAGGAAAACTGGTTAACCACACTACATACAAAAGAATGAAATGGGATCATTTATACCATGCACAAAAGTTAACTCAAAAATTGATTAGACTTAGATGCTTGACCTAAATCCATAAGATATATAAAATAAACAGAAAATGTTCCATGGTGCTTCATGTGTGTAATCAGTTTTATTCTATTCCATTGTCAAGGAAAACAAAAGTAACAAAAATAAATGAAATTATATCAAACTAGAAAGCACCTCTGAAGGAAAGTATCAAAAAAATGCTGCTGGATGGCAGATAATATGTACATACCATACATCTGATAAAGGGCTAATATCCAAATTCAAATAAAACACCAAACCCAAAAACAGAAAAGCAAATTCATTGAAACAACATAGGGATACGATCTAAGAAGACACATTTCTTAAGAAGACATCTGAGGAGCCAACATGATAGGACAGTTTGCCTTGCAACATGGCTGATCTGGGTTCAGTCCCTGGCAACCCATATGGCCCCAGCCCAGGTGGGAATGATCTCTGATACTGACATGATGGGATTGAGATCTGAAGTTGGGAAAACTATACACATGGAATTTGATGATGGATGATTGTAAAGTTGGGTGCTGTGAATAATTTTGTAAATTACTGTACCTCAATAAAAAAATACATTGAGCAATAGTTACATGGGGAAAAATGCTCATTATCAATGGTTATTAGGCAAATGCTAAGCAAACATCACTTTACAGCTGTGAGAATGGTCTATATGGAAAAAAGCAAGAAACAACCAGTGCTGGGGGAACATGGTGACAAAGGCACCCCCGTTCACTTTTGGAGGGACCATAAACTGAATTTGTCTATTTGTCTCTACAGAAAACAGCATAGAAATCCACAACCAAACGCCAAACAAACGTAGAAATATGACCACCTTATGATCCAGCAATTCCACTCCTAGGTATCCCAAAGAGAGCAAACACACTACATCAAAAATTTGTATACACACTTATGTTCATTGTAGTGCTACTTACAATAGCCAAGATTCAGAAAAAGCCAAGTGCTCAATGACAGATGAGTGGATAAGGAAGTTGTACCATGTATACACAGTAGAATACTACTCAGCTTTAAGAAAAATTTAGATTTGGTCTTTTTTCTACAACATGAATGGACCTAGGGTGTGTCATGCTAGATTAATACATCTGAAGGAGAAAGAAAGCTGATGAGATTTATAAAACCTCACTTATAAGAGGCTTATAAAAACACAAAGCAAGGAAATAGATAATATTAGTGACAATGATCAGAGGCTGACCATAAGAACAAAGTCAGCATAGGTAGGAGGATTGAATGAGCAGAGTCCTATGGCCTGTGATGGTGAGTTATTGTCATTCACTTTGGGGGTGGAAACTTTGTAACCTTTTAAACTTATAATCAACGTCATAGGGATGGTACAGTGGGGGAGGGCATTTGCCTTGCCCGCTGCCGACCAGGGGTTCCATACCTGGTATCCCATACAGTTCCCCGAGCATCACCAGAAGTAATTTCTGAGTGCAGAGCCAGGAGTAATCCCTGAACATCTCTGGTTATAGCCAAAACAAAAAAAATGAAACTTTTAATCATTTACACACCTGTAAACTAATGGTATCTCAATTAAAATAAACTGATAAGAATATTATTTGCTTATATCCTAATGCCAAGTTCCTCAGAATGTCAAGTAACTTAGAAAAAGACTCATTGCAAATATAATTAGTTACATTGAGATAATCCTACAGAAGGGTGGGCTCCTAATCCTAGATGAGGAAAATCCTTAGAATAGATATACGAGGAAATACCATGGGAAATATTAAGACAGAGTTTGGCATTTGCAAGCGAAATTTGAAAAAGATTGTAAGGCCTCAATGAAGTTAGGAGATAGATCTTAAATATATTATTCTCAGAAGTCTCCAAGGGAGCCAACAGTACCAGTGAATTATAGCTTCCAAAATTGAGTGAATAATTTTCTATTACTTCAAGCCACTCACTGTATGGTACTTTGTTATGACACCCTATGAAGCAAATACACATGGAAAACTAGAAAACCATGAAAAGTGTCTGAAGACATTTCAATAGGACATTGAAGAAAGGAAAAGAAATTTGTCTAACGAAGAATTTGTTAGAATTGATGCATAGAATTTCAGCAGGTACAAATCTTGGTTTTATTTTCAGATTTATTGAGGTATAATTGATGAATAACTGATGAATAATAACTGATGAGACAAAGTATACTAACTGGTCATTTATTATATGTATACAAAGTGGAAATATTCCCTCATTGAGTTCACACATTCATCTCCCCATTGAGGGTTTCAGACAACTACAATTAAACGAGTCATACTGTTCTCTTGGTTTCACTGTGCATATAAAAGTTATGCTTACACTATAATATAATCTATTAAGCATGCAATTATATTTAAAAATATACATAACTTAAATGTGACATAAACACAGAGTGTCAGAAAAAAATTGTCAATGATATGTTTGCTCAATGAAATATTTCCCAAAATCTTTTTGTGAGGCAAAGTAAAGTGAAATACAGTGAGTATGCCTGTGATCACTGCTGTCTACACTGTGGATCTGAATCATCTTAAATGTATGTACCAAACAACTCAAAGTGAACAACCCTGTGTTCTTCCACTAACCACTCACTATCGCCCCACTCCATGGTAATCACTTTTCCACTCATTTTTCTAGAAATTTGACTCACTTTTACAGAGATTCTACATAAATTAATACCATATAGTATTGTCTCAGCTTATCCCACTTAGCATAATGCCCCTTAACTTCATCCGTGATGTTGCAATTCCTTCTCTTTAAAAAAGGTAAGGTAAAGGCCCTCCCGTTGATCGTCGATTTGCTCGAGCGGGCCCAGTAACGTCTCCATTGGAGACTTTGTTGTTACTGTGTCTGGCATATCGAATACTCTCGGTAGCTTGCCGGGCTCTCCGAGAGGGGTGGAGGAATTGAACTCGGGTCGGCCATGTTGGCCGCTTGCAAGGCAAACGCCCTACCCGCTGTGCTATCGCTCCAGCCCAAAGGTAAAGGTAAAGGCCCTCCCATTGATCGTCAATTTGCTCGAGCGGGCCCAGTAACGTCTCCATTGGAGACTTTGTTGTAACTGTGTCTGGCATATCAAATACTCTCGGTAGCTTGCCGGGCTCTCCGAGAGGGGCGGAGGAATCGAACTCGGGTCGGCCATGTTGGCCGCTTGTAAGGCGGACGCCCTACCCACTGTGCTATCACTCCAGCTGGAGCGATAGCACAGCGGGTAGGGCGTTCGCCTTACAAGCCTTACATGTTGGCCGACCCGAGTTCGATTCCTCCGCCCCTCTCGGAGAGCCCGGCAAGCTACCGAGAGTATTCGATATGCCAGACACAGTAACAACAAAGTCTCCAATGGAGACGTTACTGGGCCCGCTCGAGCAAATCGACGATCAACGGGAGGGCCTTTACCTAGGGCCTTCTCTTTAAAGTTGAAGAATATTCAAGTCAGGGGGGAAGGGGTACTTTTATATTTTATTGATCCATGATGAACACTGGTTGTTTCCATACGTTGCCTATTTATTGTGAATAATGCTGTGATGAACATATGAATATAGATCTCTCTTCAAAATAATGCTTGTGTTTACTTGGAATATATACCCAGCATGGGATTGCTAGGTCATATGGCAATTAATTACATTTGTCATTTCTGAAAACTATTTATAATTTTTTTCATAGTAACTGAACAGCTTACCTCCCCACTGACTGTGCTTGAGGGATCCTTTTTCTACAGACCTTCACCAGTGTTCACTGGCTCTCGAACATTCGATAATAGCCATCCTAACAAGAATGACACCCTGTCTTACCATGGTCTTGATCTGCATTTCAACAAGTATCAGTTTTTGTTTTTATTTTCCCCTAAGGCTTGTCAAATGAATATCATGGGGGGTTGTGGTCATCAACATTGTCACTCAGGGACTAAGCAGGTCCCAAGACTGTTTTAACGGTTCCCTAGATTATGATCAATGTCTCCTCTATTGGGGAATGATGACAGTCTCATCAAACTGCTGTTTCAACTGCGCTTTGTGTTTTCTTTGTCCTACCTCTTAGAAGTTCCCCCAGGACCACATGACCAGGCAGAGACAGGGCCACCAGCAGCATCTGCCCTTTTCTTTTGATCAAATGTACAACTGGACTCAGCTATCAGCTAAGGACAACTCTTTGGTGATCTTTTGTCCAGATTCATCGAATGCCAGTCAAGTCCAATATGCTACCTACATTTGACCCTAAGGAAATCAATGTGTACAAACTGTACCATCTGTTCTGGAGGAGACTTTCGCTTCATACAAATGGAATGAGACCTTCAGCCTCAGACCTCAGATCTCCCAGTCCCTCATCTTGGCAATGTCATCACCAATCTTTCTTTAGGAGGACAAAGCTGGGTGAGGGTCAATAAAGTGGATCATTGCAGGTGTGGCACTTCACAGTTTGTACACATTGATTTCCTTAGGGTCAAATGTAGGTAGCATATTGGACTTGACTGGCATTCGATGAATCTGGACAAAAGATCACCAAAGAGTTGTCCTTAGCTGATAGTTGAGTCCAGTTGTACATTTGATCAAAAGAAAGGGGAGGTTAAAATTTTATCATCTAATCAGAAACTTACAAAAATAAACAGCCTGTTAGGTGGCCACTAACATCCCAAGGTTTCAAACCTAAAGCTAAACGTAATTAAAATTTTGTTACCTGATTAGGCAAGGTTTTAAATCTTGGTTATTAAACACCCTGAAGAAATCATTCTCAAGTGTTAGTCAGACAATTTTCCAGAACATCTTAAGTAAAAGTTGACATAAAAATTAATATTCATGAAAGGAAATTCAACTTTCTCAGTTGAAAAATTGGAAAATACTGGCTTTACACAAGTTTTATACTTAACATTTTTCCAGTGCTTTGTAATATTTTCTAATGATTTTACAATTTGAAAATATCTATTAAATATCTAACTCCTCCCCCAAACAAGTGCCTTCAAAACTCTTCCATTTATTCCCTGGTGCAATACCAATAAATATCATTCTCTATGTGTCAAGATGTAAAAGATAGGAAAGCACTAGAAACACAAGAATAAAAAAGCATTAAGAGATTAGAGAAGCCAAAAGGCGCTGACTGCAGGAGTATGTATGAATGTGTATGTGCACATGTGTGCATGCATGTGTATTTTGGGAGGAAAGAACATAGCTATAACTAGGTCATTAAGTGGAGGATTGGTTAGTAACCTGTTTCAGATCATGGAGCTTAAACAGCTATGTAAGCAAACAATAAACATGTCATCACAAGACAACTCCAGAAAAAGAAAAAGATATTTTTAAGGCCAGGTTGACCTCGCACAATTCCACAATTCCTAAATTCCAGTGTGTGTAAGTTCTTTCCCTCAGAAAAGATGAACGGATTTCTAGCTCACTGATGGTGTTGCATTGACATAAAACAACCGTTAAGGTAGTGACTCAGGCTGGTGAGATTTAAGCTAAAGTGGGGTTTGCATTCTAAGAACAGGATTGACTTCTGGGTCCCTCTGGTTTTCCCTTTGTTTCCCTCACTATGCCCCTTTCCTGTCCTTTTAATCCAGTCACAGTCTCCTGTCTTGTCTATCTATCCACACCCTTTAAATAGGAGCTCAGCGCAATGCTGCTCTCCATGGCCCTGCACCTGTAACATGATTCTAGAATTACTTGTGTGTTTCATACCCTGTTATATCATGTATTTTTCTAACACCAGGAATGCACCATTATTTTCTTTTATTTTTTTATTAAGGCACACCATGATTTACAAAGTTATTCATAGGAGGAGCCAGAGAGATAGTACAGCTGATAAGACACTTGCCTTGCATATGGCCATTACAGGTTCAATCCTTGATCCCCCAGGCACTGCTAAAAGTAATCCCTGAACACAGAGCCAGGAGTAAGCCCTGAGCAAAGCCAGGTGTGGCCTAAAACTCAAAGGGGAAAAAGCCATCCCAAACAGAAACAACAAAGTTATTCACAATAGTTTTGGTCATACAATGTTCTGACTTCAATCCCATCATCAGTGTCAACTTCCCACACAAGGGTCCCCAGGTTCCCTCCCACCCCATCGCCCGCCTCTTTGACAGGCACATTTTTATGTTTGATTGTTGGAGAGGGGATCTCATGCTTGCAGTACTGGTGGCTCTGTGGTTTAGATATACAAATATGACCCACCAATGTGCCTGAGATCCCTGTCCCCTGCCCCAGTTACCTCCTTCCTCTTCTTATTATTCCTCCTCACCTCAATTTCTTTCATTCCCAGTTCTTCTAATTTCTATACCCTAGTGTCCAGGGTTCTATCACTTAGGGAGCTTGCCTTGCAAGTGGCCAACATGGCTGACCCAAGTTCAATTCCTCTGCTCCTCTCGGAGAGCCTGGCAAACAACCAAGAGTATCTCGCCCGCACGGCAGAGCCTGTCAAGCTACCCGTGACGTATTCGATATGCTAAACACAGTAACAACAAGTCTCAAGATGGAGATGTTACTGGGCCCAATCCAGCAAATCGATGAACAATGGGAGGACCGTGACTGTGACCTACAGTGTCCGGGGTAATCTAGGCATACACCCTTTGATACCAGGAAAGTATTTTTTTTTTAAATTTTTTTTTATTAGTGAAACACCATGAGGTACAGTTGTAGATTTACAATTTTTTGTGCTTGGGTTTGATTATACAATGATCAGATACCCATCCCTCCACCAGTGCCCATTTTCCACCACCATGGATAATATTCCCCCCACCCCCATCCCCCCATCCCCCCTGCCTCTGTGGCAGGGCAATCCCCTGTGTTCTCTCTCTCCTTTTGGGTGTTGTGGTCTGCAAAAGAGGCATTGAGTGGCAAACATGTTCAGTCCATAGTCCACTTTCGACATGCATCTCCCCTCCTGGAAGGGTCCTCCAAACACCCTTTATTTGGTGTTCCCTTCTCTATCTGAGCTGCCCTTTCCTCTAGAATGCCCGACTGGCCACTAAGCTATGGAGTAATCCTCCTGGTGCTGATCTCAGCTATTCTTGGGTATTAATCTCATACTTTGTTACTTTATATCCCCCAGATGAATGCAATCTTTCTATGTCTATCCCTCTCTTTCTGACTCATTTCGCTTAGCATGATACTTTCCATGTTGTACCACTTATATGTAAAACTCATGAATTCATCTTTTCTAACAGCTACATAGTACTCCATTGTGTAGATGTACCAAAGTTTCTTTAACCAGTCATCTGTTCTTGGGCATTCAGGTTTCTTCCAGTTTCTGGCTATTGTAAAGAGTGCTGCAATGAACAAACAAGTGCAGATGTCACTTCGACTATACATTTGATACCAGGAAAGTATTTTTAAAGCAATGTTTTTGTTACAAAATTAATTATAGACTTAAGCTTCCACATGGCCATGATGGCCATGATCCAGAGACACACAAACAAATCTCGGACCCAAGCAATGTGCTGCAGAGAAGGCCCTGGACTTTGCAATAGGCCATTTCCACTGGGCTACTAGAGATGGGGGCAGAAGTCGTCCCTCCACCTGCCCTCTAGGAGCCCTGGTGACTGCCATTTTCTAGAAATCAGTGAGAATCTCCAAGTACAAGTGGCGGTGGCAGCAAATGCCAGACCTCACAGGACAGGGGAAGAGTGGACCCTTCTCCTTCCCCCCACCCTGATGGGTCTCTGAGATGATGCCACATCCAGCCACCATCTACTTAAGCTCCCTCACGGCCAAGATCCAGAGACACACAAATAAATATCGAACCACAGCAACTTGCTGCAATGATCTCTTCAGACCTTAATTATTAAAATTTTAGAATTCCTAGAGGGTGCGGCCGCTGTCACAGCCGCACGACATTATATTGTATCCATAACAAGCAAACAAAACACATTGTCTAGCATTGCCTTTTAGGCGGGTATGAGTGGTGGTGGGTCTGGTCTCAAAAATTAAATGGTAACTAAAGTAGAGAAGGAAGTATTGTGCAAATTGTTTGCCACACAGGCAGAGAAGGTATGAAATGAAAGGTGGGAGGATACTGGGGATTTTGATGGTGGAAAATGTGCACTGGTGAAGGGATGCGTGTTTGATGACTGTATGATCGAAGCTCAAACATGAAAGTTTTGTTACTGTACCTCACAGTGAATCGATTTTAAAAAAAAAACAAATTATATAATAAAAAGTATATTTATATGTTCATTTTATTTTTTATTTTTGTTTTTAAATTTTATTTTATCTTTATAAAATTGTTCACAATGATTTATTAGATTCAATATTCCAACACCAAGCCCATCACCATTACACCTTCCCACTTGATCACTTGACTTCCTGTTAATCATCGATTTGCTCGAGCGGGTGCCAGTAATGTCTCCATTCATCCCTGTCACGTGCTAGTGTAGCCCAATGGCATCTGCTCGTTCTAGGAACATGAAGAGCCTCAAACCGATCATTCAGGGTCTTGACAAAGAAGTCTGACCATCTCATAGGTGAGCAGCCACGCAGTCTTTTGATGTCCCATGGAATCCAGTTGGTAATGACTCTAGTCCAGCGGTCGTCTCCAAATCTCATTACATGTCCAGCCCATCTGATTTTTGACGCCTTGCCAAATGAGACAGCGTCCCTGATTCTTGACCATCAACGGAGGTCAGAACTCCGAATTCTTTCTCTCACTTGAGTGAAACATGATACTCCAAGCATAACTCTTTCGATTCCTCTTTGGGAGACCCGAATAGAGTTCTCATCCTGTTTTCGTAGGGCCCCAGTTTCTGAGGCATATGTTAATGCAGGAAGAACAGTGGAATCAAAGAGATGTGCCTGGAGCAAGAGGTACTTCGTCCTCTTAGCTATTTCTTTGACGCTCTTGAAGGCATTTCAAGCTGCTCTCTTCTTCCTGCACAACTCAGGTGCCAGGTCATTCGTCATATTGACTTCTCGACCTAGGTATACATAATTGTTGCATTCGGAGATGCTCATTCTGTTGAGAGTGAATGGAACGTCAGGAACGAGACTGTTTCTCAAAAACATTGTCTTCATGAGATTCAGCTGTAGTCTGACCTTTCCACACTCACTGTCGAAATCGGCCAGCATTTGTGCAACTTGGCTAGTGTTTGGTGTTATTAAAATGGTGTCATCAGCAAAGCGGAGGTGGTGTAGTTGCCGACTGTCTATCTTCACTCCCATTCCTTCCCATCCCAGTTGTCGCATGAGGGTGGCACTGAAGAGTTTCAGTGAAATGGTAACCCCCCTGCCAAACCCCTCTCTTGACATCAATGATCACTTCTTTGTAGAATGGTGAGATCCTGATAGTGAATCCGTAAAATAGCTCACAGAGGATCCTGATGTATTGAGTATGAATGCCCTGATTGGCTAGGGCTTCAATGACCACTTCCATCTCAATAGAACCAAAGGCCTTCTTTAAATCATTGAACATTAGACAGAGTGGCATCTTGAATTCCCAAGAAACCTCCATGAGCTTGGTTATCATGTAGATATGGTCGATTGTGCTGAATTCTTTGCGGAACCCGGCTTGTTCGCATGGTTGTCCTCCACTACCTCCACTACCATGTTTGTCCTTCACTACCTCCACTACCCAGCCACCGCCATGCTCCAGGACGCTTTACGGATGCCCAGGCCGAGACTCACGCACAAGTGAAGCCCCACAGAACAGGATAAGCGGAACTCTGAGACCTTGGACTCCAGGCTCAACGGACCTGAGGACAGAGATCCTCTGCTTGCTCCCACCAACCACAGGTGATGAAGGGATTAAAACCAGGAGCCCCACCCTACCCTGCCCTGTCTGCTTCCACCAACCACTAGTGACCCAGGGATTGGATTAGTCACAGAAGACCCACCCTATTGGTACCAGATAAATACCTCGCTGGCAGACCTACACTGCCTCCACTACCCAGCTGCCGCCACGCTCCAGGATGCTTTCCAGACCGCAAGGCCACAAAGCAGCCATGCAACACATCATAAGACACTTAATACCCATCTTCCAGGATTTCCACACCATATTTGATAGGGTTCAAATATGGTTTGAACCATGGGAACACCTACAAGGGTGATTAGAGGCCGCCCCAAAAGCCTTTATCCCTCTCGGAGAGCCTGGCAAGCTACCAAGAGTATTCCGCCCGCACAACAGAACCTGGCAAGCTATCTGTCGCGTATTCGATATGCCAAAACCAGTAATTACAGTGGGTCTCATTCCCCTGACCAATACACCTTCCCACCACCATTATTTCTAATTTTCCCAACCACCCCCCAAGCCTGCCCCAAAAGAAGGCACTAAATAATTTATTTTATATTGCTTGTTATAAATAATTTGCTAAAATGACCAAAAATTTTCCTTAGAAGAAAGTGTGTGAAGATTGTTGTATCTCATCCTGGAGCCATGAAGCCTTTGTGTAAGAAATTGCTAACATGTTGTTGCAAGTTAAGCCTTGTGTGTTAATATTTTCTTAATCAAGATTAGTTGCCTTCTACTTTACATCCCATCCAATGTGGTATGCTATTCCTGGTATATCAGTGGTGCAGTGTTTGAACTTCAGGAATTCTAAAATTTTGAATGGAGTGATACAGCTGGAGTTAAAATTTTAACTCGATGTTGACTTTGGGGCCCAGAAGCATCTGCAGATTGTTGACCTATTTCAAGATTTATTTATGAGTCTCTGGATCATGGCCAGTTAATGAGCTTAGATGGTGCCAGAGCAGTTCATGGGTATGACTGCCAGGCTCTCGGAAGAACAGGGAGATGTGGGAAGGTCGCCTATCCCTGATTCTGTGAGAACCTAGAGATTTTGGTTAAAAGAAAACCACCTATCTGAGTTTTTCAACAGATTCATTCCTGGAGGGGACTCATGCCAATCCTGTGGAGTCCATTCATTAGCATGGCGGCAATTGGAGTATGGAGGAGGTTTTGGCGGCCAAATCTCTGTTTGTGTGAGTGGTGGACTCAACCACCCCTATCTGGGGTGCCCCAGATATCTATATGTATATTTTAGAGAGCAATGACAACATTCTTTTGGGGAGTTCACATCTGGTGGACTTAATCCTGACTCTGCATTCAGGACTCAGCAACTGTTTGTGATACCAGAGATCAGACCTTGATCAGCCATGTGCAAGGCAAGCACCTTACATGCTATACTGTTGCTCCAGATAAAATTCATTATTTTTGAAGCTCCCCTATCCTATTACCTCCTATAGCTCTGAAGGCAGCTGCTTCCCTAGATGGTGATTTGTGCTCATCTCTTTTAATAAATTCTACTAGGTTTGATCTTTTTCATATATGGACGTTTATATATGCATTCTTATGTGATTTGCTGCTGGTCTAGGTTTTCCATTCAAGATTATGTATATAAGATTCATCTGTGTTGCTATAAGATGCTATGGCAATTTATTTCCACCTCTTGAGAGAATGCTACTTGTGAATTATTATAGTTCAATTTTTTCCTCTTTGATGGACATTTTGGTCATATCTATTTTTCATTCTTGTAAATTTTACTGAACCCTTTTCTTGAAACATATCTAAGAGTGGTGTCTGGCCTTTCAACATGATAACACATAATTTTCCAAAAGCACTGAGCCCAACTTAAGCAGTGTGTAAAAGTTCTTATTGTTTCAGCCATGCTTGCACTTTCTATGGCCAGATTTTTTGAGTCTGTCAATTGATGGGTATGAAATGGTATTTCATGGTGTTTTTAAGGAACATGGTTTTTTTCACTCCCCAACTACCTGTACTTATAGAGAATGCAGGTAACATATTTGATCTTTTTTATATATGGATGTTTATATATGCATTCTTATGAGATTTGCTGCTGGTCTAGGTTTTTCACTCAAGATTATGAAATTCTCACAAATTCTTTACTTGATTAATGAACAGCAATAGAACAATGTGATGGGTATCACAATAGAGGAGAATATAGAGGATAAATTTTCAAATTAACTGTGTGTCCCTTGATCTTCAAATATACTGATCATCAGTAACACTTGGGTATCTTTCCATTGTCTCATCAGCATTTTATGAAAATTTAACACATGCACCAAAATTAAACATCCATTAAGCACACACCTAATTCCTACTGACAGCATTTTACTACAGAGAAGATCCTCAAAAAATATTGCTTTAATAAAATTGTTGACTTGAAAGAAAAAAATCCCAATGGGCATTGAACAAAAAAATGCTATTTTAGGACCTAGTTTTGACATACATAATTCAACTTAAAGTTGTAGTTTCCAATAACTTATATGACATTAAGAATGCACTGCATTGTATTTGGAGGATTCTTTCTTTCTCTTCCTTTCCTTCTTTTTTTGCTTTCTTTCTTTCTTTCTCTTTCTTTCTTTCTTTCTTTCTTTCTTTCTTTCTTTCTTTCTTATTCAAAGCCAGAAAGATAGTTTAACAGGCTGAGCACATGCTACGTATGTGTAAGCCCCTGGTTTGATTCCCAACACCACATGGTCCCTAAAGCCATACTGGGAGCAACCAGGAATAAGATTCAGATTCTATAACTCTGGAATAGGAGTAAATAAGATATTTTTACTTTTTTTTTCCTTTAAAACTCCCTAAGTGATTCTGATAATCAGTTACCCTTGGAAACCACTCCCAGAAGGAACTCATTTATAGCAGATTTATATAGAATTACTCTTTTTGGTTTGTTTTTGCTTGGACCATACCTAATGATGCTCAGGGTTTATTCCTAACTCTGTAGTCAGGAATCACTCCTAGTTGGGTTTGGTGCCAGGAACTGAACCCAAGCCGGCTGCACGTAAGGCATGAGCCTATCTTGCTGCCATAATCTCCCTGGCCCAAGCACTCTTTCCTCATGGAAAAGAAAGTTCTTCTGGGTACATATGTTCATTCTAAGATCATCAACATTCCTAGAAAAGAAGTCATCACTGCCAGTTGTGTGGAGGTGTGGACAGGAGCTTTGGAGGTAGCTTCTCAGCTTTGACCAGCATCAGGCACCAAGAGGAAATGGATTCCTGTCTATATCCCCTCTACTTCCCCCCAACAGCCTCCCAGGAGAGGAACAACTTCTGTTCAGATTCAAGCCAGCTCCCCATTGTAATATGTGCTGGTGTTATAGTCTGTGATGGATCTCCCACCCTCCTCCAACTAAATTAAAGCCCTAAGCCCTGTATCTCAAAAATACCTTACAGGAACTGGGTTTTTCGACCCAAGGTATTCACAGGGTAAAGACAATGAGAAGATAGGGACAAGGCGCAGATGATTCTCTCCTATCAGAGCATAGCCAGTTCACACTAACTTCAGAGGAACCTTGATATCAGACTCCTGTTTTCCAACAACGTGAGAAAAAATCATTGCTTCAAGCCTCTGCAGGCATCTAAGGAAATATAAGCACAGATCCATCCTTATCAGGGGCTTGTTCTTCAGCGTGTGTGTGGGGTGGGGGGCGGGGAGGAGAGAGGAAGGGGTCCCTGCAAAACTGTAGAAGGCACTGAGTGTGTATGGCGGAGTGGGGGAGGGGGAGGTCAAGGTTCACCAACTCTAGTTCATAGCCGAAAGGCAGATCTTCAGGAGGCTGGACTTCCCCAGAGAGTTCAAATCCTCTTCCTAAACACTTACCCACATCTCAGCTTCACACAGCCTCTTTCCTGCACTCACAGAGGGCAAGTGCCATTCAGTGTACTCCCAATCGGAACCATGCAGCTTACAAGAAGTTGAGTTTGGTCATGTACCTTTCCCTCCATGCTCAGCACTACAGATGGTGAATCACGAATTGCAGCAAATGCCAGTTGTGAGGGCAGCACTTTTTGTCTGGTGGAGACTAGTTTGTAGATACTTATGTTTGATGTTTTTACTGAGTCTTTTAGATATGATTAGCACTTTGGGATCATTTGTCTTATCTGTGTAGTTGTAAAAACTATTTCTTCTTCCTCCTTCTCCTTCTTCCTACTTCCTCTTTCTCTTCTTCTTCCTCTTCCTCCTCTTCTTCCTCTTCCCCTTCTTCCTCCACCTCTTCCTCCTCTTTTTTTTTGGTTTTTGGGCCATACCCAGCAGTGCTCAGGGGTTACTCCTGACTATGCACTCAGGAACCACTCCTAGCAAGCTTGGGGGACCATAGAGTGTCAGAGATAGAACCCAAGTTAGTTGCATACCAGGCGAGTGCCCTATCCACTGTCCTATCTCTCCAGCCCCCAAAGCTATTTCTTCTGACCTGCAATGTCAGGAATTCATCAGTTAGCCTGGTCACACCTACTTGCCCACAGTTTAAAGTTTCCCAGGATATTTCATTTATTATTACAGTAATCATTGGCAAAATGCTGCCCCTGCAGTTTCCTGTCAGGGAAACTCATCAGAAAGAGTCTTTAGTGGGTATTAGCTAAAGAGGAAGCAGTCTCCACTTTTTGTGGTACGAGTTTCCATGCTTACCTCTCCCTGCTTCTGCCTGTTTGGAGATGTTCTCTCTTTGAATACTACAATGCCTCTCCTTGTGACTTCGTACTTTGTATTGAGAAAGCTGGGAGTGGGTTAGACTCTGATTTATGATATTCCAAGTTCCACTTCACCCCTTTTGCTTCTAAGATGCCTTTTTCAATTTCACAAGCCTGTTCGACTTCTTAGTTGCTGGCATTTTTTCAAACAATTCTCAGTTTACTTTTCCAGTAACCAGTAACCAGTTGTGAGGGCAGAATCTTACTGTGTAATTGTGTTCTTCACTCAATCTGTGTTGTAACATACCACTTTTAGATGGTACATTTCTTCTCTGTGGTACCAAATTCTCCTCCCTCCTAAATCCCTGATTCTAGAACCCCCACCCCACCAAAATCCCCTCCCTCTTAAGTCCCCAATTCTAAAACTTGGTTGGGCTTGTGGGGATGTTCCCAACAAGAATGAGGATGAAGATGGGTAGTTGTTTTAGAACTGGAATGCCTACGAAGCCAACCTGCTTTAGATGAAGCTCAAACTGCATGGTCCTATATTAAAGAGTGGTCACAGCTAAAATGAGCTGAGAGTATGCAAAAGTGAGAGTATGCAAGAGTGAGATGCTAAACTCTTTGAGTTTGGGCCAAACCCAGTGATTACTATTAGTGGGCATGGGAGGTCACGTGGGTGCAGGGGAATCGAACACCAGTTGGTTGCCTGCAAGGCAAATGCCCTTCCCACATTCTATGACTCTGGCTCCCGTTTAGTCCTAAGCTTTTGAAAGGTGAGTTAATGTGTCTTCAGAGCACACAGCTGTGGAAGTTGCTGGGGAATGGAGTGTTGGGGCGGGCTGTGAGTGGAAGGGCTTACCATCATTTTGTCAGGGGTAGCAGAGGGGAGCAAAAAAGGGGGCAAAGGCGTGAATAACTGCATGCGCCTGTACAAGAGACAAGACCTTATCTCAAGTCCTACAGAGAAGCCAGGTGCCAGGGCAAACCCTGCTAGTGAAGAGCATTGCCCATGCTTCTCTGGTTTTCATACTTGTTTAAAGGCCTTGTTAGTAGGCCCTCTCCAGCACTCCACGTGGCTCTGCTAGGCCTTTCTGAAACACTTAGTTTGGAATCACTCCTCTTGGCCAGTGCCCCATGTTCCAGTTAACTAGCAAGAGTGCTGTCTACAGGGCAACAGCACTCTTCCTGTGCCTGGAAGCTTCCACAGGCGTCTTGGTTTTGCTTCAGGGTGCACTGTCTTTGAACAATGACAGGAAAAGGCACCCATCACTTTGCAGGAGTGGAAACAGATACTCTGGGAGAAATCACTGCCGTAGGGGAGAGTTTCTGAGAAAGACCAAGTGGGTTCCTGCAAAGCTGGGCCTGGGAAACACAGCTGGGACCTGGTGGTTACCGGTCACTTCTAGCCTGAGAGATATTTGATCCAAAGCTTCTGAGGTCCAGAGCATCTCACAACAAGAGCCCTCTTTCTTGGCCCAGGATTTTTAATTTGGATTTCCTGAACAAGTCTTCCAGGGGTTGGGAAGCTTTGTAGGTGCCCCGGTTTAGACCTTGCTACAGTTGGTCCCCCTGAGTTCTCTTAAGCACTGCAGTGGTGATGTCAAAATTAAAGAACCAAGGCCCCCAAATCGAGATAAATCCTCCACTCACAAACTGCATAGGTTTCTCAGCCCCCATAACCTGGGTCCACCCCTACTTTGCAGTCTTGCCCATACTTAAGCACGAAGCCAAATGGACTTGTGGTCTTACTTGCATCAAGACAGGCAAGTTCCACACAATCTGAAATTTTGCCACAAAGCTAGCATGTATGCTGACCAGCTTTATCTGTGAGCCATTTAAATGCCTTTTCTCTTTTTATTTCAAACCTCTCAGCTCCCCACCCCACAACCCACACCTTTCTCTTATACTTTCCAGATTATTTTCCTTTCCTCTTTTTCCCCCCAGCCAAGTTTTCAGAGGGTATGAACAGGAGTCTTTGATTTGACACCAAAATAGTGAGGGAAATCTTGGAATGATTTTTACCAATTATTAATCCTAGGATCTATACTCAGCTAATGGACTGCCGGACACTCCAGCGATAATTACTTGAGACATCTCAAATGGAAACACTCAGAAAACCCAAATGGCCCTATTAAAGGATGGTCCATGTCTGGGGGGGACATGTTAGGTACCCACTGCGTCGTGCACAGTTTAGTTCTGAATAACTTCTGTTCACACACATACACCCGTCTCACAGACTAGGCCTAGGAGGAAGACAGCCGAAAAGGCTGGCTTGATTTGAAGACCACATCTACTTTAATGAACTCTTGAGAGGTTTCAGAAAAATGTTTTCACCCTTTCTTCCTGCTTGAAATTCGACATCATTAATAATGAAGTCCCAGGGGAAGAGCTAACTCAGTGGCCCCATTCTGCAGGCAGGATATTCGGGTTCACCCCAGCACCACATATTCCCCAGGCATCAAAAGGAGCTATGTAAACAAGCTCTGTGTGGTCCCCCACTGCCACGGACCACTGGAGTGTGGTCACCAAATCAAACTCAAGCATAATGAGGTTCATTGAAAACAGCACCTTCCAGGGCTGATCTAGCACACACTGGGTAGGGCATTTGCTTTGCCAGTGGCCAACCCAGTTTCCATTGCTGGCCTCCCATATGGTTTCCAGGAGTGATCCCTGAGAGCAAAGTCAGGAATAACCCTTTGCTGGGTGTGGCCCAAAAAGTGAAAGAAAGGGAGAGAGGAGGGAGAAAGGAGCTAAGGTGGAAGGGAGGGAGGGAGAGAGGGAGCGAAAGAAAACAGCAACTTCCCATCACAGAGAGAATGAGGGATAAGCTCCTGCATTGCCCATGTCAAACCCTGTTCAGTTCCAGGTACCACATGGTGCCCCCAGCTTCACCATTAGTAACCCCTGGGCATAGAGCCAGGACTAAGGCCTGAGCTGACTCCTATGGTACTGCTCAACCCCCATAAAAAGTCAAAATAAATAAGAAAGAGGGATCAGAGAGATAGTACAGCGAGTTGGGCATTTGTCCTGCACACTGCCTACCTGGGTTGGATCCCCGGCATCCCATATGGTCCCCAGAGCACTGCCAGGAGTAGCCCCTGAGCATCGCCAGGTGTGGCCCCAAACCAAAAATACATTTAAATAAAAAATAAATACAATAAAGCATCTTTCAGTCGTGTGGGAAACACAATCAACCCGTGTTTGCGGGGGGGTAAAACGTTAAAGCATTGTTCCTGAAAAAAATCTTTCCACTTAGGGCAAGAGGTTCAGACTACTTCTCCAGGCCTCACAGCACTTCCGTCTCCCCAATCGCCCCAGCTTGTCTCATTTGGGAAAGCAGCGTGGGTGGGAGCATTTGGGTGGCATACCCCAAAACCACAGTAATTGGAAGCGGGGGCGAGTGGGGGGCAGAAATCAATTAGCGATTCCTCTGCCAGCTACCAATCTGGGTTTCCACCGGACTCCACCTCGTTCTCCAAAGCAGCAGCTAGGGACCCGGCGAAGGAAGGACCCGAAAGCCCGGAAAGCCGGGCACGCCGAGGGCCGCCACCGCACCCTCACGCGGGGAAGCGCGCGCCGGCCGGGCGCCCGGCGCGGCGGCCTCCCAGCGGGAGCGCTCGGCGTTCGCGCGTCCGTGGGAACGCGCGGGGGGCCCGGGCACGCGGGCCGGCCCCGAGGCGGGCGTCCCGCTCTCCCCGCGGTGCCCGCCGCCCGCAGGGGCGGCGCGGCTCCCCGCACCCCTGGCCCGGCGCGGGGGCCCGGCGCAGGGCGGAGACGCGCGCGCGCCCCCCTCGCGACTCGCGTCCCCGCGGTGCGGCCCGGGCGGCGCGCTCACGTGACCCTGACAGGTCCTGCCTCTGGCGCGGCGGGACCACCCACGCCGAGGGCCATGGCACAGCCGCATAGAAGCCGCCTTGTGATCGCGCGTCCGCCGCTCGCCGCCCGCCGCGGCCGCCCCGCGCCGCCTCGCGCTCTCCGCGCCTTTTGTCGCGGCGCCGGGGCCGGAGCAGGGGACGCGGCCGGACCCCCGGGCCGCCGCCGCGGGGGAGACAAAGAGGCCGGCGGCTGGCAGACCGGGAGCCGGGGGCCAGCCCGGGGGGCGAGGGGCTGGCGGGGTCCATGTGAGCCCCGAGCCCACCTCCACGCCAGCGGCTCCGCGCGCTGGGCAGGCTCGACGGCCGGCTATGGTGAGTGCTGCGGCCGCGCGGGTGCGGCGCGTCTCGGGGCCCGGCCGGGGCTGCGACTCGGGGTCCGCGGTTCGGGGGCCTGTCTCCCGCTCCCCGGGCTGGCGCGCTCGGCCTCCGCCCCCCGGGGTGGGGGAGCGCGGGGGTGGGGGCCCGGGATCAGCTCCCGGGGCACTCCCGCAGGGGCTCTCGGGACTCCGTTTTCACGCCTTTGCATCCCCTCGCCCGCCCGTGTGGACGCTGGGCGCCGCGCTAGGGGTGGCAGAACGGACTCGGGCCGGGTGACAGCCCGGGCGGTGCGGACGCCACGCGCCACGCTGGGCGCTGGGAGCACTCCGGGAGGGACTGGTGCCTAGCTGCCACCCCTTCTCCATTCTTTTGCGGCCAGCACGGGGGAGCGAGACCTCCTGGGTGCAGAAACCCCCCTGCCCTCCACCCGCGGCCAAGAGCAAAGCGCCTCCCCAGACCTGGGCCCCGAGACCCCCCTCTGAGTGCAAAGGGGCCGGAAAGGCGTTCCGAGCGCGGGAGGGGCCCGGCACCACACAGGTGTGTGTTCACAGGGGCGGTTGGCGCGGCCCCCAGACGCCCTGGGGTGGGCGAGGGGAGGGCGCCGAAGACCCCTGCAGAGCCTGCCTCCCGGGTGCCCAGCGCTGACTCCAGGAGGGGCGTTCCTGTCAGAAGAGACTGCTCAGTGCAGGGGCAGCGAGGGCGGAGTCCGGGGCCCTCCGAACCCTCTCCTAGGCGCAGTCTGTGGAGATACCCAAGATCTCCAGGTCCCGGGGTTTGGAGAGAAGACCCCTCAGCCCCCGTGCGGGAGCGCTGGAGAAGCGTGGACGACGGAAACCCGAGTCCGCAACTGCTGGCGCTGCGGGATTGGCTCACGGGGGGTCTCTAGCTGCTACAGCCGCTCCCTTGCCGCATTGTTTGTTGTTGTTGTTGTCTACTTTGTTTTTATTTTTTGGCTCCTGTGGTTGACTTGCGATTAATTCCTTCCACAAAGAGAGGTAATGCAGTTGGGTGTCATCTTTTGTTACTTTAACGTATTATTTCTGGGCGGGACCTCCGGATAAATTGTTGCCCCGGTGCCTTGTGTTTCCATGTTGTAAAACAAGGGGCTTTCAATGGTGAGTTTGTGTGTGTTCCACTTGTCACCGGCTTCCTTCCACAAGGCTGCAAAAATGAGACGCAGATCAGTTTATAGTATCAGGTTGGATTTAGGTGGACACTAATAGGCCCCTCCCCCATTGGAGAGTATTAAGAGCATCACTTCAAACGCACTGAAAAGTGCATCAAATTTCTAGTGATAATCTAACAAACCATTTGAACAGGAGTTAATTTGAAATTAGTTTGTGAAAAACTAAAAGCTGTGTTTACAAATAGAAAAACTAATGAAGCAAATCAATATGGATTAAAATATGTTCTTCCCTGTTCTTATCCTAATCTCTCTCTCTCTCTCTCTCTCTCTCTCTCACACACACACACACACACACACACGCACACACACACACCTTTTATTTTCTCCAGTCTCTGCCAGTATATAAAGCCCTATTGAGACATGTAGGCGTGATGTGTAAACCGGATTAGCAGTATGAAAGAAAGACACACAATAAGCTGGAATTGTTTTACTTCCCTTTCATTTCTCATGCCTATATCTCTAATAAATTTGTTGCTCCAGCAGTGGGTCAAAGGGATCATGTTGCTCAGCTTCTTTTTCATGCAAGACCAATGGCAGAGATCACTGCAGTGAATGGCGTGCTTTCTGCCAAGTGTAAAGCCTGATATAGATATATCAGATGGGGAGATGGAAATGAAGCATAGAAGAGATGGAGAAGAAATGGTTCAAAATCTGGGTCTTTTCAGATTCCACCTCTACCATTAGAATAATGTGGCTAAAAAGAGGTTTAGAAGGGAAGAAGTCAACATAAGTGGATGCTAAGTTTTCTTTCAAGTTCATTAGGCTCTGAGTATTTTCTCTGCAGTTGGTGACATTTGCAGCAAGAGAATGCCAATAGCTTTGGCACTGCATAAAGTCCAATTCTGCTTTCAAGCTAGTATTTGAACCCAAAGCAATAAAACTGGAGGTTTCTGGGACCTTCTCAGGACCTCTACGCTCCGCCACTACCTCCATGCCCCCTCCCAAGCTCACTATAAGTTCAAAACATGCCAGTACTGGGGACCACTCATTTACTCTTTTGTAGAATTGGGAGCAGCTTCCCATTAAAGGAGATCAGGGATAATTAGCAGCATTATTTTGACAAGTTGGCTAGAGCTGTTCCCTTTCCTCCAGTCCTTCGGGGTGGGGGTGGGAGTGGATAGGCTGGGAAGGAAACAAGATGAAAGAGGGGTGGGGGTGCTTAGAAAGAGGCGGTCATGCTTCAGAGTTTTACATTCTGAGATACTAAATCTTTCTTCTTCTCCCTCTAACACTGTTTACAGACTCATTTTCTGCCATCACTTTAAAAGTAAATACAAAAGCTGCCAATGAGAAAATAATAAGGCCTTTTTAGGGAGCCAAGAAAATGTGGTGGTTGGTGCCATGCTAGCTAGAACTGAGTTAGGATTCTTATCCAAGGTACCTGCTTGGAACTGCCAAGGATGTGGTCATTCATTCATCCTGTGGGTGGGTGTCCTATTCATCGTAGGTTATTATGTCAATTTCCATCCTCATCCCACCCCAGAAAGGGATAGAATGGGAGTTAGCATAATGTGTGAGCACTTTTACATTCATAGAAGAGAATTAAACTCAGCACACGTGGTCCTAGGGTAAGACTACTAGAATGTCTTTACCTCCCTCTTTATTTATGCTCCACAAAAAATCATTAGTTTTCAAAAAGTGATTTGATTCATGCTGAGTAAATTTCCCTGTGGCTTCTCATTTCTCCCCAAGTCCAGCTCCCACACTTGCTTATCACTGGAATGTCCACAAAGGCAGATGTTTCATTTCAGTGTCATCATTGAATAGCTGGATGCCACATTTGTGATCTGTTATGGTGCGATGATGTGTATTTGAAGTATTAGGGCAGAGAAGGGAGAAGTTACAAGAGACTTGTGCTTTAAGAGTCCTGTTTCGAAAACTACAGGCTCCAAGTGACGGCTTAAATCATGATGGTGAGATCAAAGTGACCATTAAGACACTGAGAAGAGCTTTTCTCGAAAAAGGGAAATTCAGCAGTTGTCCCAAAGTTGTTCCAAATTCAGCAGTTGTTCCAAAAGAGGGCCAGTAACTCCTACTGGTCAAAATGCCTCAAGTTCTCACTTCCTTGGTGACCCTCAGGAGGGGGTTTGGGGGCACGGAGGGTCAAGAGTACTGAGGACACCAGCAAACTTCATCTTTGGTCTGGGGAATCCTTTGGTTCCTTGAAGTTAACAAACCCGGTGTGGTACAGCGGTCCCCTGCACAGGGCATGCATATTAAAGCTGACAATGCTTACAAATGTAAATAAGGGCAGATTGATTAGGAACAACATTATCGCTGGAATGTCCCACTCGCATGCATCAGCAATGAGGCAAATTGGGGGCAGCCTCAGCCCTGGCCACCCAAGTCGACAGGCTTTTACACTGCCTCCTCTTCCCTTTCTTAAAACGTTACAGAAACAAGACCAATTAGATCCTCAAAGTAATTCATCTCTGTGTATGAAAAAAGCAGACCACAGGGGAAGTGGCTGGTGGGGGCGGGGAGATTAAGATTGAGCTTGTTAGAGCCCAGACCTGTGATTGCGTCCTGGTACTGACCAGGAGAATTTACAGGCCTGGTCCATTGTCTGAGATGCTGAAAAGTTAACCTAGCAAGAGGTGGGGGGTGGGGGTGTCTCAGGGCATTGAAAGACCCAGAGATTCATTCCTGAACGTTCAGGAATGAAGTTAGGCGGGGAGAAATGGAGCACCATTGGAAGAAACTTTGCCATCGCATTTGTGCGTCCTTGTGGGGAGTGACGAGGAGCCAGTTAGCCTATGATTTCATTAACAATAACGAACAATTCAAGTAGTTGTAATGAACTTGCTATAGATAAAAGACTGGGGGTGGGGGTGGGTAGCTAATATTTCTTTCCAAAACACTAAAACTGAAAAGACAAACGTAGCATCTTGTCTAAGGTGACCTGGTCATCATAGTACGCCTCAAACTTAAGAGTAAAAGCAAAAACCCAACTCTGGGGACCTCCTCCAGGTCCTAAAAAACTTGCAGAGGCCAGCATGAAAGGATCTGACCAAAACGCTGTTTCTCAAACGCAACCAAGGCCAGGATGTTGCTCACAAATGAAATTTGCTACGTGTGGCGTCCAGCCTCCCCGAGCCCCGACTCCCGCACGCGGCGCGGAGCAGCCTGTCCCGGCGCAGCGCACGGTCACGTGCTCCAACGGAGTTCGGGACTTTGAATTTCCGCGCTGGTCGGGTCGGGTCCCTGCCCGGCCTGGAGCGCCGCAGACACTTGCGCTCTTTGTCTCCGTTCCCCCGACTCCCTCGGCACTGCCGGGCCGCCGGGGACTCGGGGGCGCAGCGCCTCCCCGCGAAGGCTCGAGGGCGCCGGCTGGGCCGGGTGAGAAGGGGCCGGGGAGGAGCGTGTGCGGGACGGCGATGGGCAGGGGAGACGGGGCCGGGGGCAGGCCGCGGCGGAGGGAGCCGCGTGGGCAGCCCGGGTGGCCGGCGCCCGCAGCTGCAGTCCCCGGGCGCGCCGCGGCCGAGTGAATGGGAAGAAGCCGGGCCAGGCCATTGGCCGGCCGCCGGGAGGCCGCGCGCGCATTGGGTGGCGTCAGTGCCCGGACCGCCTCCAGGAATGTCCTACGGCGCGTCGGGCACGTCCGTGTGCGCCGGTCCGGCGCGCCGCGCGCCGGGCTCCTGGGAGGCCGAGCCGCCGACGTGGGGCCCGCGGGGCGCCGGCGGAGCGCGCACCCCGCCTTACCTGCCGCACCTGGATCGCGCGCGGCGGGATGCTCGGCGCGCAGCGCGCCCCCGCGCTTCCCGGCCGCCGAGGGCGCGCGCGCCCGCCAGGCCCGCGTCACGTGGCCGCGGTGCCCCGCCTTCTCCCCTCCTCCCCCTTCCCTCAGTCTGGATTTTTTCTTTTCTTTTCTCTCCTTTTCTCCCCTTTCTGTCCCTTTTCTCCCCTTCCCTCGTTTTCAGTGAACACACACCGCACGCATCTTCAAACCACGTCGCCCCGCTTCACGGCCGCTTCTTGCTGCCAGTCCCTCTTAAGTTCTAGAGGAAAGAAACCAACACTAAAAGGAACAGAATCGGGGATTTGTAGAACTGGTACCTAACGTAGGGAGTAACTCCATAAGCTGCAGAAGTAAAAACAAACTCCACTCTCCAAAAGAGCCTTTTCGAATCCAAAGCGGAGGCGCGTACCGTCTCCGCTCCTGAGGTGCGTCTGAGAGGAGCGTGTTTTCCTCCCCGGCGGGAGCGAGCCCTTGGATGACACCGCTGCAGAGTCCAGATCAGCCCTCGAACCGGTGCCGTTTGTTTAGAATGAATACCGTATATACCCCACGTCACACTTTTATGGAACGTAATAGAAAGCGGATCGGTTTAGAGGTTAAAAAAAAAACCCTCAAAATAGGAAGCCTTGTGTCCTTCTCTAAGATTTAATTTTATTTTCTCCTGGTTATTAAAAATATGTTGTTTCTCTTATATCACATGAAAGATTCAAATAAAAACGTTTCCACGTCCATGAGATTGCTTGTCTGGTGTCTCGAGTATTGACTTTTCACTGCAGGACTATGCGGGGAAGGGGGCTGTGTGTGTGGGGGGGGGGTGGATGGAGAAAGCATTTTTAAAGGGTGGCTTTTTCCAACCTCCCTTACTTTGCTCTTTAACTTTTCAGTTTGTTTATCTTAATGCGGGGCGTTGTTCCCTGCGAGAGCCTAAGACTTCTTTTTAGTTATAAAAGAAAAAAGGAGGAGGAAAAAAAGAATCTGGCACACACTGGCGCAGTATCCATCCACCCTGTCATTATTGGTGCAGGCCTGGGAATTCAAGTCGGACCTCCCAGTATTCGCTGCAGCTTGAGGTGCCTGAAAGGGTTTTCTTTGAGGAATTTCAGAAATTGTTTAAGCGCTTAAAAAAATATATATTACCCCCACCCCACCCCCGGTCTATCAGGAGGGAAATGCGGGCGCGCGCGCACACGTGTGTTTGTGTGAGTGTGGGGGGGGAGGGAGAGAGAGCGAGCGAGCGCAAACGGCGTCTAACAAAAAGAAGACACAGTTAAAAAGAAAAGGAATAAGAAAGAGGGGGGAGAGCATTCCTTAATGGAAGGATTGCATGCGAGAAGGCTGGCGCTCGGAGGCTCCCCCCGCAGCCCGGGACGCACACACTGGGGTTGCCTACCTGGGTGGTCTCTCTACTTTGGTGAGCTGTTGCTAAGCAGCTAATAATAGTCATGTTTGCTGAGTAATTTCTGCCCTCCGCGAGCCAATCGCGTCGCAGAAACCCAAGCCATCTGACAGCCCCGGGGGCGGGCGCTCCAGCCTTTTTCTCTTTCGCTCGCTCTCCCCCGCCACCCCCTCCCCTCCTCCTCTTTCTCCAAATGGAGAGAGTTCTTTTTTTTCTTCTTCCATCTCATCTATTGAATCAAGGAGCTGCTGCGGCCGCTGCCCGCTGCACACACACAGCGCGGAGTGCCCAGGTCCCGGGAGCGAGGGCGGCGCGCGGCGCGGGGGCAGAATGGTCCCGCGAGTCGGCGAGGGACACGAGAACGCCGCGTCCGGGACCGAGCAGCCTCCGCGAGCCCAGCAGCCCCAGCGCCAGCGCCAGCAGCAGCCGCAGCCGCCGCGCGAGCAGCCGCGCCGGGAGCCGCCGCCGCCGCCGCCCGCCGCCGCCGCCGCCGCGCTCGGGCGCCCGCGCCCCTGAGCGCCGCCGCACAGCGTCGGCCCCGCGCTGGCCTTGCGAGGCCGCGGGCGCGAGCCGGCCGGCGCCCGGGGAGCCCGCGGGAGCGGCGCGGCGCGGCGGGCGCCTGCCGCAGTGAAGGGGTCGCGGCGCGGGGCGGGGGGCGCGCGGGGGGAGCCGCGGACTGCGAGCCGCCGAGGGACCGGCTCGTCGGCGCGCCGCGCTCGCGCTCGGCCCAGCTGAATGTGGGCAGCGGCGGCCGCAGAGACCGCGGGAGCCCCGCGCGATGTGGCAATGGGAGGCGCAGGGGCTGACTCTCCGGCCGCGGCCCCGGCCGCGGAGCGCGGCGTGTGAGCGGCGGCGGCGACAGCGCCCGGAGCCCGCGGCCAGCAGCGTCCTCGCCCCTCGAGCGCCCGGGCGCGCGCGGAGCCCGCAGCGCAGGCGGCAGCCCCGGTGCCCGCGGGGCCGGCGGCGGCGGCAACATGGCCTCGGCGGCTAGCGCTGCCCGGCCCCAGGAGCGCGCGGGCGGCGGGCGACGCCGACGGACTGCGGGGGTGCGCCGCGGCGCCGCGCCGGACCCGGACTATCTGCACCGGCCCAGCTACTGCGACGCCGCCTTCGCGCTGGAGCAGATTTCCAAGGTGCATTTCACACTGCTCTCCTCCTCCCGCTCTCCTCCCTCCTCTTCCTCTCCGCGGCCGCCCCGCCACACGCAGCTCTCCAGGAACCGGCGACAAGTGGGCGCTGGAGAATTAAAGCCCTTTCTCTGATCTGGAGGGAACGGGCTGTCGGAGACCCGCAGGGGCTGGAGGACGGGTGTGTGCGCGAGAGTACGAAAGTGTGCGAGCACACGCGCCCTCCACGGCGGCGGGGCGTGTGCGCGGGGCGTGTGGACGCGCCCTCCCCGGCGGGCCCTTCCGGACCCCGGGACAGCGGTCCGCAGAGGACCACCTTGCGGGCGGCCGCGGCGCGGCGCCCGCTGCAGCCCCCTCCTCCCGCGCCCCTGCCCTGGTCTGCAGCACGAACGCTGTAACGCTGCCACATTTCAGAGCTCCTTGGAGGGGAGGCGTAGTGGCGAGAGGCGGAGAGAGGAAGGGGGCCGGAATAAAGGTGGTTTCCTTTTTTGGCACCCGGCTTTGCTTTTGTTAAGCATGAAATCTGTGATCCCTTCAAAGTCGCCCCGAAAGGCGGGCACCTTTTCTCCGATCCCACTTTCGAGACGGTGACCCCCGGGGCCGAGGGGAAAGGGGGAAGGCTGGAAGCAGACTGCCACCTTAAGTCGCCGTGCGGGCTCATTGTGTTTACGAGGCGCGCTGCAATGTGTGGAATCCGGAGCCGGCGCGCACCCAGACCGGGGCCCGCCCGCGCCGCGGCCAGCGCCGGCCCCCGTGACCCCCCGCCGGCGCCCCCGGGGCCGGGCCCTGGGCGGTGGCGTCCTACGCCCTCCCCGCAGGGCCGGCGGGCAGAGGCCCGCGCGGCCGCCCCCCTCGTGCCCACGCGGCGGCGTGGGTCGCGGAGGGCCGCCGCCCGGCCCGCCCGGCACGTGGAGCCCCCGCCGGGGCCGGAGCCGGAGCAGCCGGGCTGGCCTCCGCGCCGGCGGCCGCTGGGCCCCTCCCGCGCCGGGGCCGCTGGCCCGGCCGCCGCCTCCCCGCGCCCCCGCCGCGCCGCGCGGGCCCCGGCGCTCACTGCCCCCTGTGCTTCGTCCCCAGGGGAAGGCCGCTGGCCGGAAAGCGCCGCTGTGGCTGCGGGCGAAGTTTCAGAGACTCTTATTTAAGCTGGGCTGCTACATTCAGAGGAACTGCGGCAAGTTCTTGGTGGTGGGCCTCCTCATCTTCGGGGCCTTCGCCGTGGGGCTGAAGGCGGCCAACCTGGAGACCGACGTGGAGGAGCTGTGGGTGGAAGGTAAGCAGCGCGGCGGGGTCCCTTTTCCGCTGCGCGCGCGCCCTCCCCCACCCACCCACGGCGGGCGCGGGCGCGGGCGGGGGGCGGCGCGGAGCGCAGGGGCCGCCCCTCGCCGGGAGGAGCGTGCGCGCGGGGGCGGGCGGGGGGCGCGGCGCGGCCCTGCGGAGGCGGCCGCGTGTGTGGTCCGGGGTTTGGACGGCTTTCAACTCCCGAGGAAAAAAACATTTGTCTCTAGGTACAAAAGGGGGGTGGGCTGGGGAGAGGCGCCGGGGAAGGCCTGGGCCCGCGGCCTGGAACGCACGTTTGCACAGAGACGGACGTTTGCTCGCGGGGGGCTGGGGGGAGGTCGCGGCCGTGGGGCTGTGCTGGGGGGGGGGCGGGGGCGGCGCTGGGCCCTGGCCTCCCAGCCTCCCAGCCTCTGGTCAAGCCGCTTCTCAGGAGGGGTCCCGGGGGGGCCCCCCGGGGCTTGGGCCGGGCTTTGGCAAGCATTCCTCAGTCTGGGGGTTCTGGACAACTTGTTGAAAAAAAGCTCTTGTGGATTTGAAACAGCTCCCACCCTCTCCACCCCTGACGGAAACGGTTTACATTCTTTTGGTGATTTAACTTTGGGGTGGTTATGTGGGTTCCCCCCTCCCTTTCCCCCCACTTTTTTGCTGCTGGTGGTTTATTATTGATTTCTTTGAAAAGTAACAATCTTACCGCAACATTCCACTAGTGTCTCTTCTGCGGTAGGAAGGAAGAAGCCAGGTAATGATGTAGATGCTTCTACCAAAATATCTGCAGTTTCTCTAGCGAAAACTACCCAAGAAAAACTTGAGAAACCTAAAATTTCTCAGTACTTGCTTCAGTTGCCCGTTGCAGGTGTCCCGGAGTCTAGCTTGGAGAATGTTTTGCCAATGTGCCTGGTTTGTGAAGATTTGGCATGCAGCAGAGCAGTTAGGAATGACTATACACCCCGAGTTCGATTCCCGGCTTCCCTTATGCTCTGAACCCTGCCCCCCAGCTCTGCCTAGAGTGATCTCTGAACAAAGAGTCAGGAATAAGTCCTGAGTACCAGTGGGTGTGCAACCTGCCCCCCCAAGTGACTATTTGAAATAATAGTCCAAATTAAAACCAGAAAACATACTTGTCTTAAGTAGTTTGATACTAATACAAAAATGTTTCTTGGATTGAATCCATGTGGTGATTTACCTCAGCTCAATGCTTCAGTATCATTGTTAGAGTAAAGCATGTGATTCGTGGAGCTGGCAGGGCCTTCCGTGCTGAGCACATCCTGGGCACAGCCAGTCGCCTAGGTGAAGCTTTCAGGTCTTGAATGGGTTTATGCCGAATCTGAGGTCGCAGTTAAAATGGGCTATAAAAGTTCCATGGGAAAACAAGCAGTAGCAACAAGTGTCTGCCCAGCTGGTCGGGCAACATAGCGTCTGGGATGAGAAGTTCTGTCTCAGGAGGAGGCAGGATAGACCAAGGTTGGGGCGCATCAGCGGACAGTATCACCCTGAGGGGGGGCACAGAGGGTCTTCCTCCCGGAGGGCCTAGACTGGTTTGGGGGTGAGAAGTGAGGCCTGCCCAGGCGCTGGGACCTAGTACAGGTTGAGCAGAGAGGGCTCCTGGCTCTGGCCATGCTGGCCGCTGCCCTCCACCTGGGCAAGCAGGTTTGTTTCGGTTCAATAAGGAGGAGGATGACAAAAGATAGTTTTTGGTAATTCTCTTTTGAGCAAGAGTTTTCAGTCGATTTGATAAATTTGAGAAGTATTTATTTTGGTAACAGAGCATGTTTCTAGAAGCAGTGAAATTTCCACATTGCACATTTCCAGGTCTGGAAGAAGTCAGGAGTGACACATGGGGAGTGAACTGTTTGTGCCACTTCTGGCCTCAGAACATTTCTGTTTCCCCATCAGATAGATTCTGGCAGTTTCAGTGTGGCTCATTGGTTCTCTGGCCAAATATTCTTTAACTGTTGAGTAAATAACATGACTATTTATCACAATTTGCAACTCAATAAAGTGGTTATCAACTAGTGTCTATTTTTATTCCGTAAATGTAATAAAAATGTAAATTGTTGCTTATGGAATGTTTTTACATATAATAGCTGAATTATGGTCCTAATTTTCAAATGCGAGGTGATGGCTTTAGATCTTGACTTTACCTATTAATGCTATGAGCCATTTTTTTCTCCCGCTGCTCTACTCCGTGTCAGTAAGAACTTAATATACAGAAAGCTAAAGTTTCACAAACGCCAGTAAATCCAGCCAGGGAAACTACCACACTGAATGTATCATTTAAATTCAGAGTTAGAGATAGCAATGTGGAGGTCTTGGTTGTGATATGATGAGTTTTGTGTTCATGGCAGCAGTAATGAGTGTGGGCATTTGTGTTCAGAAGTTAGAATTCTCTGCAGTAGATATTGAAATCAGAATTCAGGTTCCTCTTGCACTTGAATCTCTTAAGCACCTCGCACCTCATTACAGTGAGCAAAAATGAAAATGTAATATGCATGAGGTGGGGAGGTCCTGTACACAATAAATAAAGAAGTATATTTCCTTAAAGAGCATTAGAGGGGACTGAGGAGAGAGCTCAGAGACTGGGGTGTATGCTGGGTGGTCCAGACACAGGTTGATGCCTGAGCATCTCCAGGTATGTTTCCAAGACTTGTCAGTATCCCATCCCTGGATCCCAGCAGCCCTGAACAGCCAAGCCCAGTTAGCTGAGTATGGTCAAGAGTGTCCACTGAATCCTTTAGACATCAGAAGGAAAACATGAGCTTTCAGGGGGCCAGGGTGGGGCGGGGAGGAGAATGTTGTGGGACAGTTTGGAAAACTGACTTGAGATGGGCTGTCATGCCAGGCCCTCCCAGGCCGCAGGGAAGTGTGCCGAATCACACTTAGGCAGAATATAAACTGCCTGTTTGCAAGGATACCGTTCTCTTTTGGATCCAACCAACAAGTGAAATGAATGTATCTGCTACTTAGGCAGTATTTTTGATTTCTGACTTTTGCACTTTAATCTGCTGGAGAGACCTGCTTGACTTAAAGCTAGTCAGTATACAGATTTACAACAAATTTGTTGTCAGGATTCCTCAGTGATATAAAAATAGTTTGATACTTGTTTTTCTCTTTGAGCCTTTTAGGTTTTTTATTTTGTTTTTCTCAAAGCTTAGCCCCTGGCTTCTGTGACAGCAAAAGTCATTGGCTTTGGTGTGAACCCATACTGCCTTATTACTGACCCATATTTGTGGGCAAGAGATAGTACAGCGGGTAAGGTGCCTGCTGACCCTGGGCTTGATTCCTGGCATCCCATGTCCCCTGAGCACTGTCGGTAGTGATTCCTGAGTGTAGAACCAGGAATTAACCCCTGAGCATTGCCTGATATGCCCCCCTCCCCAAATTAACCAAAAAAAACCCCAAACCATATTGTTTAGTAATTAATGTCCTGAAGACCAGAATCAAAAGAGGAGGACATAAATTGTGGATTTGATTTTGTTTTGTGGGGGATAAGGTTCAGGATTACACCTGGAGGTGCTCAGGAATCACCCCTGGCTGGACTTGGGGACCATATGTGGTGTTGACGTCTGAGCCAGGGTCAGCTGCATGCAAGACAAGTGCCTTAATCTGTGCTATCTCTCTGACCTCTGTGAATTTAATTTTTTAAAAAGTTACATTTTTAAAAAATGCGTGTTTAATGGCATGTGCTTCCAAGTCTGTGCCTTGCTAGCATTATGCCTTTGACATCCTTAACTGGGACTGAGGCAGGTGTGAGAAATCAGTGAGCTTCACCTTTCCGTTTCAGAGCGGGATTTCTCACCGTTAGCACCTTGGCACCAGGCTGGGTTAGTCTTCATCGCGGGGGCTGTCATTGTAGCAGAGGGGCTATTTGGAGGTGTCCCTGGCTTCTGCACGTTAGATGCCACTAGCAGCCTCCCAGTTGGTACCGTCAGAAATGTCAGAAATGCTTCTAGTCTTTGATTCATGTTTGTGTGGGAGAGATTCTCAGGGTCACCCCATTCGAGAGTCTCCAGAGTAGCTCAGCGGTTGTGACGTCAAACCTTGCTTTGCAGAAGAGATGAAAACCGTAAGTCCTCGGAAACAAAGTCTGCTTCTCCATGTTGCTCTTCCACCTTTGCTGATGCAGATGACAAATTTTGTTTCTTGCTAATCATTTAAAACTGGAATTTTGGCATACTAAGAGTGACATTAAATGTCAAGCGCCATGGCAGAAAGAGGGTCACGTGGGTTAGAAATAGAAATTAGAAATAGGCACGGAGGCCATGGAAGAAAGCATAAAGCTTTATATTTGAATCCGCGTTTGTTTTCCACCCTCGGAAGTTTAGTTTTGCAAAGACCTTGCTGCTATCAGGCGCCATCGACTGAGGGTGTCAGCGGGAACGTGCAGACCGCACCTGTGGAGACCCTCAGAGCCCAGCAGCACTTGGTGCTGCTGTCTCTCCTCCGGATTGGTCTTGAAGACTCTCCCCTGGGATCCCTCTCAGCACCCCGTGGGTGGGAGGAGCAGGGCAGGCTGGCCCTGGGGTCTAATCCCACTGGGGTCTGATCCCACTGCACTCTTGACCGCGGAGTGCTGCACACACAACCAGGGCTGCGAACTTTGGGGTTCTTTTCATATTTGGGAAAAGCCCTTGATAGTTGCCGCCCTAGAAATAATGGACAGCCCCAGGCCCCCTCTCTGGGCAGCCCGCCCTGCAGATCCCCAGGCTTCCAGCAGCTACTGCTCTTGGCCCTCCAAGGAGTTCGGGGCCCTGTGGGGGCATGGGGGTGTCTGTGTGTGCCTGGTGCCCCCCGGAGGGTCCCAGTGACGACTTCCAGCTGAGGACCCCCGGGCTCTGCTGGCTGGGCTCCTTCTCCACAGCTGATGGCGAGATTAGTGCTGCCCAGGCCCAGAGAACTGTTTGGCGTGCTCAGGGCCATGTTTATGCTACTCGGGGCTCGCTGTAAGCTGCCCTCTCGGTGACCCTCAGCGCTGCCTGGGGCGGCTGCCCCCCCTTCCCTCATCTGGGCCCCAGCCCAGATTTAGCCCCTGAAGAGTGTGTGTGTGTGTGTGTGTGTGTGTGTAAGTGCATGTGAGCATGAGAAAGAGTGTGTGGCTGAATGTGTGAGTGTGAGCATGTGTATGAATGAGTGAGTGTGTAAGAATGAATTAGACACCAAATCTCATAGAAGCTGTTTTGCAGAGAGAATAGTACTTTACCTCATCGTTTTTTGTTTTGTGGGGTCTGGAGGTTTGATCATATACACAGCACGTGTTTTCTCTCCTCTCTCTCTCATGTGCTTTCTCTCTCATGTGTTTTCTTTCTCTGTCTACTCATGTGTTTCTCTCTCTCTCTCTCTCTTCCCCTTTTCTCTGCCTTTCTGAACCAACCTGGTCGTGCTTGGGAAACTAACTTCAACTTGGTGCTCAGAGCTTGTTGCTCCAGGCAGTGTTCAGGGTACCAAGTGGACCCAGGGATCAAAACTAGGGTTCCCGCGTGCAAAAGTCTGTGTTCCAGCCCTTTGAGTCATCCCCCTAGCTCTGTAGCCGTCTCCCTAGCTCTGTATTTGGGGAATAAAGGTAATTGAGGGGATTCTAGCACAGTGAGACATTCCCAAGTAATCACCATCCTCTGAGATTGTGTTTTCATAATACTGCCACCTCTGCCCCTCCGTAGCTTCCAGAGCCTCTTCCTCTGCCCTCCTTGCCCTGTCTCTCCTCCCTTCCTTCCACCCACTTGCTCCTAAACTTCCCAAATAATTTCTTCCCTGGGGATCTAGAGTGACATCTGAAATAAATGGTTGTAAATCTGGTTAATCACAAATGTCAGGAAGGAAGTCGAGAATGTATATTTCAAGCCAGCTGTGTGGCCGTGCTAGCCAGAGCTTCCATATCCACTCTGAGGTTCTCTGTGTGCTGGAGACAGGAGTATCTGCGGAGACAGGCGTTTCTAGCCTAGAGCCCCGCAGCAGGAGGTGTAGAAAACAAGTCTTGGTTCACTGTTCTTACATGTGTCCTATGAAATGTGGAAAAATCGTGGGGTTTTTTTTTTGGGGGGGGGGTCATATCCGGCAACACTCAGGGCTGACTCCTGGTTCTGCACTCAGTATTCACTCCTGGAGGTGCTCAGGGGACCATATGGGATGCCAGGAATTGAACCTGGGTCGGCCACGTGCAAGGCAAATGCCCAGTGTGCTATCACTCCAGCCCAAAATCATTTTTTAAGCCCAATTCTGAGATGGTAAGTGATAAGCAAAGTTGGATAAGTGTGGCCATTGACGCCTGCCAAAACCAGAGGGAACATGAGACTTGGCTACAGATGGGAAAAGATCAGTCTCCTTATCCAGATGTGAGCTGACTCCATGGCAGTAGGTGGTCCATCGGCCTGAGCACTTTCCACCGGCACTCTAAGAGCAAAGTGTCCTGCTCAGAAGAGAAGGAAGCTCTTTGGGATTTCCTCAGTCAGAACCTCCCTTCAGATCATTAAGGTCACCAAAGTACAAACACATTTTCTATTCTTTCTTTGCATTCAGATTCTCTTGAGTTTAGATTTTGGATGTTGTACGATAACACTTCTTAGATTTTTTTTTCCCCTCCCTCAAGTTAAGGACTTTGCTGTTATTGTTGCTTTTAACCCCACGATATCTGTATTAATACCTACATCATCTGTCTTTAAGTTTGAGAGCAATCATTAGCTTTCCAAAAAAACGGGTTGCTGTCACTGAGGAGTTCTGGTGACAGTTGGGAGCAAGCTGTCATAAAGATGCATTTCTCTCCTGTCCTTTCATGACTTTTACTGTCCTGTGACTGTCTTCTGGTATCTGGGGACTAGAGTATAGTTATAAAAGCTGCCGTCCTGGGTGGGGTAAACTCTGGGTGAAAACCTGCTGTTACAGAGATTTTCTCACTTATCATTAATGCAGAAGCCAGGTGTGGTGGACTCCAGCAGCCCTAATGGCGTTGGGGGCTCACAGCACTGCTCTGAAGATGAGTCTAGGGACAGGCAAGCTTCTACTCCCTCCACATAAGTGTTTCTTATTCTCATTAGACTAAAGGAAAATAAAAAGCAGCCTTTCTGGTTGATAGCAGAGTTATTCTCAGCTACTTACTGATGAACCAGATACCAAGTAAGTGGAAGGGAACGGGAAGTGGGCCCTGAAGTCAGTGTGCGTGCTGTTCGCGTAGTTGTGGCTGGGGGCTTCTCCCTGTGCAGTTGTGCTACCTCCCCCTGCTTCAGAAGAGCTGGAGGCGCAGCGGGAGAGGATGGGCCTGGTCCGCTCTGCGCTCCCTTGCAGTGCTCTGCTCAGGGGTATTGGCTGCTGAAGGGATGTGCTACTCAGCGACCTACAGAAGTCACGGCTTTAGCCTGACACACAGAAGCAGTTTGATTGGGCTCCTCAAGAGAGTGAGGTGTGGCACAGATGGTGTTGCTTTATTGGGTCAGATGAGTTTATAAAACTAAAACGTTGAACAAAATGGGACCATGTTGGGCTGGGGAGATAGTGCAGTGGGTAGGGTGCTTACCTTGCTTCCAGAAGACCAGAGTTTGATGGCTGACACTACACATGGTTGCCCTGAGCCCAGCCAGGAGTGGTTCCTGAGTGCAAAGCCAGGAGGAAACCCTGAGCACTGCTGGGTGTGGCCCTTCAACAGAAAAAGAACATGTGCGCTAGTAGGATGTTGGCCGGCACATCACAGCAGTAGCTTAAGGTCACTGCGGGTTCTGACCTCTGTCACCCTTCAGATTGGAGAGTGAGGGAAGGAAGGCACAGAGGAGCCAGAGTCCTTGGGGTTCCCCTCCCCTCCCATATCTGAGAAAGCCCTCCGAGGTGAGGTATCTTCTGTGAGTCAAAGATGAGTCACAAACTTGCTCTGACATTCAGTAGGAGCCTGGAGATCCTTGCAGAGCTTAAGTGCTCACCCAGGTCTCTCCCCGAGCCTGAATTAGAACATCTCAGCGCACTGACCATTCAGACAGAGGTAAGAAAGCACACAGGTGCTCGGTCCCCGTTCTGGGGCTGTCCCTGAGTGACCACCTGGGCCTCAGCTAAGGCCAGGCACCACTCACAGGCTCCAAGGATTGCTTTAAGTGAGTCACAGAGAAATGGGATTTGCACTTACATTTGGGGTCATTAGCAAAGCAGTCCAACAGGATTCCAGCTTACATGGTCTATTTTATAAAGTGATATCTCATAAACTCGAAGTTGTCACGACAAACAAAATTCAAGATACTAAAAAATGTAAACATCTTGGTACTCTTTCCTCCCCCTACTACATGTCTCTTTTGAATTCTCCCATCCTCTCTTCTCCCATCTCCTCTCTTTCTTGGCTCCTGTAGTAGAAAAACAAGAAAAATTTAACAAACTACATGTAAACTTCATCTAGTATCTTTTTAAATAGGGGGTTTCTAAGGGAGAAGATTACAGAACAATTTTTCTCGTTGCTGTAAGAAATCACTGATTTCCTCACACCTGATTTTTCTTCCTTGATGTCCATACATTATAGTGATACATTTTTAAAAAATGATCAGTATGATCCCCTCCTTTCCGTTCACACATGATCCAGAAAGGGGTGGGGGTGGGGAAGCGCATTTGATACCTGCTTAATTGCAGACTGAGCTCGAGTCCAGAGAGCTGGGATTAGGGCTAAATATCCATTAACTGCTCTTTCTAGACATTTGGGGAATGGGATGACCCTGTTTTTCCTTTTTTTAACAGGCTACAGTTTCACATGCTCCCCAAAGAAACCTGCCCCCTTTGTTTCCCACACCAATTGATTTATCATTTTGCTTGCAAGCAGATTCAGAATGTTAGGGCAAGAACACACTCACTTTTTTCTCGTAACTTTTTTGTTGCGGACCGAAACCAGTTGACTTGAATAAATTTTTCTGAGGCCTGAATGTAGCCAGCAACGTGGAAAAATCTTGCCATTCAGGACCGTCTGAATGTACATTTCAGCCACACAGTAAGCTGCATTGGTAGGCACTGGACTGCTAAATACAACCATTTTTCGCTGCAGCGCGTTGGACAGGTGATTAGCATAATTAGCACTGAGCAGCTATACATATGGTAATGCTGAGTGTGTAAATGCCAGCTGCGGTGTAAAATTTATGTCAGGGCTCTGCAGGGCTGTGCGAGACCATTGTCTTCCAGTGCAGGTCAGGCCGCCAGAGCTTACCTCCCTTTCTCTTTCTGGTGAATACGCCAAACAGAAGAGAAAGACAGAGAAATATAACAGATACGGCTTTGATGGAACAGCCCAGTTCCGTGCAAGAGAGACTGTTCTGTAAAACTCGCCACGCGCGTACTTGCACACGCATGCGCACACAGATGCAGAAAATCCATGACTTTTCCCAGAAATTATATTTATGTGTACTGGTCCTGCTGGAGTGGTGGCCAGGAAGAGGGTCAGCATAGGTGTAGGGTCCTGGGAGAGCTGTGCTGAGACGGCGCTGTTCCAAGGGGCCCAGAGTCGCCCTGCTCTCTGCTCCTGGGGGGGAGGGGAGGTGCGACTCTGAGGGAGGGTGTTTGCCCTTCGCTGGAGATAGACCTGCTCCAGGTATGAGTTCAAAGTGGAATGTCACGGAGCACCCGGACAGTTAGACTCTCCCCAAACTGCTCACCTGGGCCTAATGAAGGACAAGTTCCCTGGCACGTTTTCCTGGCGCGCTTGCCTTCCCGTCCACCCCCACCTCCCTCAGACCTGTGACAGCCACAGGACTGGGTTGCTTTCTAGTATGGAAGCAGACACCGTCCTCCAGGGACTTTGCCCTTGGAAATACAACTGCGTGCCTTTCTGGCCAGCCTTCCCTCCTTCCCACGTATTTGGTAGGTGTTGGGAGGGTGTTGGTGGCTTTAAGATTTAGTGATGAATATACTCATAACACAATGACCTGGTGATGAAATTTCTGCCCTGGCCCCAGGAGGTCTTTTTGCATTCACTGACTGGCCCAAAGCGCAGCTCCCCCTGATGGCAGTAGAATTGAGAATGGCCCCTAGGGCCAGCTAGCCTGCCTCTGGCACACAGGTGAAGGGTTCAGGTCCTTGTCGAAGAGAAGCAAGAGAAGTGTGTGGTGGGGGGCGGGGGGGAAGTGCAGTATGGAGTTCGGGGGGGCCCCAGCCCTCCTGGAGGTGGGGCCAGGGGGAATGTGGTTGGTGCTTTCCTGTGTCTTTCCATTCAGACCTCATGCAGAACTCCCACCTTCTAACTGTGCACACTGCGCAGGGGTGCCTGGTGCTGCCTCCTGGACCCTCCTGGATTGCACCAAGGACATGCCCAGGGACAATGTGTTGTGTGCAAGTTACCCTGCCCTGATGCCAGCCAGAAGTCACCGAGGGCATACCCCAACCCTGAGCCTGGCAGGGCAGGGTCCCCCGGGGAAACAGGTGCCCCCGTATGAAGGAGCAGGAACTGGCAGCAGTGCGGCTGAGAGGGCAGCTCTGGAGGAAGCGGCCCTGGGCGGGAACAGATGGTCCTGGCAAACAGGTGGTGTGGAGGCCAGTGGCAGGCTAGGGCTCGAGCTCCTGCTCTTCTCCTGGCCCAGCACCCCCGAGGGAGGGCAGAGACGTCCAGCACTTCCCGGTGGGGGGAGGGCTGCCGCTCACAGCGCACTTTGTGGAGGCAAATTCTCTCTGGGTTATTTGATTTTAGCATCTTCCCATGGCAACACCCGAGGCCACAATCCCACACGGAGAAAAACAGCCCAGAAGCTTAAGCAGCAGTTGGCTAGTCATGAATAAAAGAGATGGTGGAAGAGTCGCTGAAATACACAGCCACAAGAGTTTTCAGCCAATTGCCCAAATTACTGAATCTTTTTTTTTTTCATTTTTAGAAAGTGAACCAGTACTCATAATTTGCAGTTATACTTTTTTTTTTAAAAAAAAATCACCTTCACAATTAATTTCAGCATCGAAAGAGCCCTGCAAAAAAACCAAGAGGGGGGAAAACACCCACTCTGAGGCTGTTAGATAATTCATGGGATTAATCAAATGCAAATGCTACACTTGCATATACACACTCCATTTTCCTAATTGGACTCTGAGTGGGTACTTTTCAGACTGAAAGGGTCATTTGTCTTGACTGACTGACTTTTGTAGGCTTTAGGGAGAATTAATATCTTCTACAGATGACTGCCTGCTCCCCAGGCTCTGCCCTGACATTGCTCCTCACTCACCCTCAGCTCTGAGCTCCCCTCTGCCTGCTCCCAGGATGGGGAGTGGTGGGCAGTGCTTCCCTGAAGGCTCTTGGGCATTTCGGGGCCAAACTCTGGTGTATCATCTTTATGTGGATCTAAGTAAGCATTGGCTATTTTTGCCTTTTGGCACAAGTGCCACAAACATTTGTGAAGTTTCGTACAAAGTCTGTGCTGATACTGTCACCCGGGCTGGGAACAGCATTAGTCCTGGTGGAATTGTTTCCCACCTCTTCAGGGACCTCTTAACTCTGGAAGATCACCGTTGATGGGGTGTGAGAGGAAAGGAACAGCAAACTTGATGGAGAGTTGGAGTTGGGGCTGGAGAGATAGCGTAGGGTGAACAGACACAGTTTGCATGGTGCAGAGCCCCCACAAAAAGAAAGAATTTCATTACAGAAAAGATGCTTTTAAAAAATAAATACTTCCTTCCTTCCCCCCCCACCCCCCACCCCATTTGCATTTGTTTAAATGTCCATTCCTAGAGAACAAGGTAACAGGTTCTGGAGAAGCTCCTCCCTGGTGGTGAAACCCTGGGAGGCAGCTTTGATAACATTAAAAGTGAGAAGTACTTTTAGGGGGAGGGGCGTAATTAATTCTCACAGATCTAGTAGGAGCTTAGAATGAACTCAGCACTCCTGGGCTTATCCGAAGTCTGCCTGGGCTCAGGACCAAGGGCTAAGGGCCGTTTCTGCATCTGGGACAGGACTGTCCACCCCTCTGACAGCTTGGTGCCAGGTGTGCCACTGGGGGCCCACACTTGATTGAATCCATACAGATTGCAGCATCGGTATCAATGTGTTAAAGAGGGCTGCTTATGTTGATTTGTACCCTGCAGTGAAGGAATCAGTGATGTGCTTCCTGGGCTTGGGGTGAGGGTGGAGATTCCACAGACAGTCTGTCTTTGTATGGCCCTAGGAGATTAGCAGTAGCATTCAAGAAAATTTGGTTTGACATTTGGTTTGGGGCCACCAGCAGTGTTCAGCGGCTGCTCTGGGCCGGTGCCGCGTGTTCTGGACTGCCCTCAGCGGTGCTCTGGGGCGGTGCTGGGTGCTCTGGGCCGCCCTCAGTGGTGCTTTGGGCACTCAGGCTGCATGCAGCCAGAGTCCCATCCACTGCAGCTCCGTGAAGCAGTTCTTTGCTCCCAGTCAGTTTATCTCACAAAAGTCGCTCGGGGTCCATTGTATGAAAGATGCCCAGGATCTCTGCCACAGAGGCAGTGCTAGGGCTCGGACCCAGACCCTCACTTTCTTGTTGTCTGTTGAGCACGGCATCCTTGATGCGCCGAGGTGAAACCCTGGGCAGAGGAGAAGCAAACCAGGGGAGTATAAGATTTGCCAGTGGAACCAGATTCCCAAGGAGGCCCAAGAATGCCCAGAGGACAGTGTGCAGTCACATTGGAGGACTGTTCTGTTCCCATGCCTGGGGGTGTTTCTGCTCTCCTTAGGAGTGAGCTGGTGGTGCTGGGATGCAGGCGGTGGTTGGGGTGCAAGGTACCTGCACTGCCAGCACTTGGAGCCCAGGGACAATATTCTTGTCACTTAAAAACTGTTTGGTTTTTTTTTTTTTTCCATCTTGGCCCCATGCTTGAAATGCTCCCTATAGTGGCTCTGGGCAGGCAGAGTCGCAGTGCCACTTCCAGTGCCCTGCCAGTCCTCTTGGCAGGGTCCCTCCCGCCTCACCCTTTTGCCAAGTTCATTTGAAAAAAGAATTTCATGATTGGAGGTTGAGTCTCTTGTTTACAATGGTGTGCCTGCCATTAGCTGATGCCCTTGCCTCCCCAGCACCAATGCCCAAGACCTTATCAGTGCCCTCTGACACCTCCCATCTGCCCCAGCATCACCCCTGGCCCAGGTGGTGGTTTCTGTTTTGTAATCTAGGCCAAGGGGTTCCATGGTTGGTGCTTCCCTCCCTCGCCTGTCCCTCCAAATACACAGATGAGCAAGAGCACCAGGGGATCATCCTCTACTGGCTTTATTTAGGGAGACCATGGCTCCAGCTCCTTTCCAGTTGCAAAAAACCACGACTTTCCCTTTCTCGTGACTGTAGCTTCACACGGTGTGTGTTTCATGGCTTCCTAAGCGCTCACCTGCCCTTGGACACTTGCGTTGCTCCATCCCTTAGTTACTGCAGAATGCTTCAGTGAACAGAGGTACGCATTTCTTTTCAAATTAATGGTTGTGTTAGTTTTTGTGGGGGCAGGCAGGGGGAGAATTCAAGAAGTGGGATCACTGGGTCATTTGGAAGAGGTTTGTTGTAATTGTGTTGTTAAAGTTGCTACGTTTGAAAGAAGGGAAAGAACATAAGACTGGAGAATAGGAGAGTGAGGCATGCTATTTCTGCATGGAGCTTATTTTTAAACCAGGGCCTAGTAATTGCTTTTATCTTAATTTTCTCCTTTTGTTACTTGCACATCTTTAATTATATTCATTGTAGAAAAATTAAGTAGTGGATAGATTCTTTACAGTAAGGTAAATATTATCTGTAAGCCATCAATCACATCCTTCCAGCAACACATGACTGAGTAAACTTAAATGGACATCACAAACAGTGGATCTTACAGTTCATTCTGCTAAGTAATAAAAATGGTGTGCAGGGCCAAGGTGATAGTCCAGTGAATAGGGCGCTTGCCTTGCATGCAGCAGACCCAGGTTCTTCCCTTATGGACTGGTGGTGCTAGATGCCCAGCGCCACCAGAAATGATCCCTGAGTGCAGAGCCAGGAGTTAACCCTGAGAACTTCCAGGTGTGGTGCAGACATGTCCCCTCCCAACCCCTCTCTCCCCCCCAAAATGACATGCAGCCTTTTGGGAACATTGGATTGTTGTTTAAAAGTTCAAAGACCAACCTCGAGTGGATGAGACAGAGCAGAGCATCATGCACAGCCTCCAGTGTAGCTGGGAGCAGGCACGGCTGCCACTCGGCTGTAATTTAAGTGGGCATTTGCTGGAGTAAAAAGCCAGACCTGTTCACAGAGTTGCTCCATTTAGAGGGTTCTGTTTCTGGTAGACTGTTCCAGTGACATCAGGCTCTGAGGGTGCAGTGCAGTTTATGACACAGATAAACCTGAGAAAGAGCTAAGTTCCATGCGACTGCATGATGTGTGATGGTACTCCCACAAGCTCTGGTTCCCTCGGCTCACTAGCTCTCCCTGCAGCAGGCCAGATCAGAGGGCTTCACAGCTGTGCCTGCCGCCCCTTCACATGGCCAGGGTTTCCCCCTGAATTCTTCCAGGTGCTTTTCTAGCTCACTGTGTCCATCTGGCTCCTGTGCAGATGGGCTGTGCTGTCCCTTCACAGCCAACCAGGAGGCCAACCTGCCTTTCAGCTGCTGAATTGCTTTGCACAGACACTCATAGTTGGTTACATAGGTGAATTCAAGTCAGAGTATAAAGGGGCCATCTTATAGGTAAAGGCAGACAGAATGTAAGTGGTCTTGAAGAACTGGCTAAGTAATTGGTGGAAGACACTCATTGCGAGTCTTTGAACTCCAGGTTTTTTGCCACTGGGTTTCTGTCACTAGGGCTTTCAACTCTGCTTTTTTCTAACTCTAGGTGGTCTGGTCTTGGTTAAATCAAAGGGTCATATTAGTAAAATTCGTACTTAACAAGAGCAAAGAAGTGGAAGAGCAGAAAGTTTTGCAATTCTGGAGATGTGACAGACATGTGTGTTAAATCCTATGTGTTTCTTTGTACATGTATTTAAGATATTTGTAGCAGCTACATTATGGAGTCTCTGAGGTACATTTTGTAACTTGTAGGAAATAGCATAATTTTGGAGGCGGGGGACCCTGTGATCGTGATCGGAAAAATGACCTACTAGAAAGGTTGGTCTCGAAGAGCCTGTACATTAATCCTCAAATTCTCAAATGCAGCGTGAACCTTGCAATTGATGTTTAGTTTGCTTGCGCCTCTCTCCACCCCCTTTGCTTTGTGGTGTTTGTTTGCCTCTTGATTTTAACTCATCTGAAGTTTTAAGCTTCAGTGAAGGTAAAGAGAGCACATGCTATCTTGGTGCGGGAAGAGGTAGAAAGACGTAGAGAATTGAGGCATTGATGTCCAGTAGTGAGAGAAAAAGGTTGTTTTTGGTTTTTTTTTTTTTTCCCAAAAGACTATTTTAAAGACTCTTAAGGTGGTTCCAAGGGCTAGAGGCTAGAGGCCATCCTTTGCCCTCTGAGGTCTGGGTGTAAGCCCTGAACTCCGATTTTGTAGTACTTTTCAGAAATAATCTTTTGACTAACAATTGATTTTTTTAGCCTCAAACAGCTTTTCTATCTCTAGAGACTGGGGTGAGTAATCATTTCTTGTTAATTAACTGAAATGATGTATTGAGATTCCTGCTGAGGGTCCCCAGCCTGGCCTACTGCCGCCTTAGAGCACCTTTGGAAAGGCTTGTGGCATTATGGAAATTCATCCTATGTTGCCACTTGAGTACCAGGTCCCCAGTAATTCCCCAGGGCATTGTTATAAGTTTTCAGCGCTGATGTTTTTGGATACTAAGAAATATGCCCTTCTATGGTCCCCTCTGCGGTTCACCCCTTTTCTCCTGCATCCTGGATCTGCTCACCGTCCCATCTTCATCTCTGTGACCCTGCACCCATGGTTCGTGGCCTGGGCTACTTCCCCCCTGCCCTTTTTTTGTTTTGTTTTGGGTCCACTCCCAGTGGTGTTGTGCAAGGCAGGTGCAGGTGCCTTCCAGCGCTACTGTCACTCTGTCCCCAAGCTGCTTTTCTTTCTTCATGCTCAGGGGTTCCTCCTGGCTCTGCACTGAGGCATCACTCCTGGCAGGCTCTGGGGACCAGTTGGGTTGCTGGGGATTGAACCTGTGTGCAAGGCAAGTGTAGTAATCACTTCAGATCCCTGAGCCCTGGGTGGGAGGGTGAAGGGTTCTGGGCGCTCCTGGTTCCTTCCTGGTCCTTCCCACAGTGCTCACCGGAGCCTGCCCAAGATCCCCTTCGCTGACCTGAGTCCTGCTCCCATCCACACACTTGCCCTGGGACACACTCCTGCTCACCACGCCGCCACAGCAGCTGTGTCTCCAAACACCAGCCCTAGTGATGCACTGTTGGACCGGGAGAGGAGACCACAGCTGGTGGCAGCTGCTGCTCCACGCAGCAAGGCAGCCCTGGGGCAGGGCGGGCTCCAAGGGGTGGGACCTGCCGCTGGGCTTCGGACTGCTGCCCAGGTGGGCTGGGTTTTGCCCTCCTCGGCCTCGACTGATGCATCCTGCTCCTCTCCAGCGGGGGCTCCCTGTGTGCTGCTGACTCTGAGTCAGTGTTTTATCACCTCCTGGCAAGTTTGGGGCAGAACACCATTTGCCAAGCCTCCTGTTTCGGCTGCCTTTTCTTTTCCCCTGACAAGAAGAAACATTTCCTTCTTACCTTTACCACATGATTCAGAAGAAGAGTGTAAATTGAAACCAGTTATCTTTAAATGTGCTACAGGAGCACATTGTTTATACAAGTGAAATGAGTTGTAACAAGGGCTGGGTCTGATCTGCAGGCAGTGTTTCAGCCTCTCCTTCCCTTTCCTTCACTGCAGGCAGCTGGCCCTCAGGTGTGACCATGGCCAGGGCAGCCTGGTCCCCGATGGGTGTAGAGAGCAGGGTTTTGATGTTTGCTGTTAACAGGGTTAGCATAGCCAGTGGCAGTAACTAGAAACATCAGACATACTTTTTCCTTGTGCATGAAAGTGTGCCTTGCCCATCTTTGTGAGATCACCAATAGATTGAGAGCGGGAGGGGGTTTTGCTGATGCTAATCAAATTCTGTCCCAATTATCAGTTGGTGGACGAGTGAGTCGGGAGTTAAATTACACTCGCCAGAAGATTGGAGAAGAGGCGATGTTCAACCCTCAGCTCATGATCCAGACCCCGAGAGAAGAAGGTGCCAACATCCTGACCACAGAAGCGCTACGGCAGCATCTGGACTCCGCGCTCCAGGCCAGCCGGGTCCATGTGTACATGTACAACAGGTGAGGCCTTGGTCTGGGCCACTGTCCTGGTAAACATGCTTGCCGGAAATACTTACCAGGCCTACTGCCTGCATGGTCTTTCACGTATCCTGCTGCATTCTTAGTATCAGGAAGCAGATGGTGATCTGTACACCCATTCTGGAAAAGTCACTTTGCTTTAAAGGATGGTGGAAGGTTATAGTTTCACTGAGTCAGTCAAGTTACAAAGTGTGAAAAGAAACAGGGCACTTTTTCCATTTTTGTACAGGTACAGTTGGGTGGGCAGGAGCGATAGCACACCAGTAGGGTTTGCCTTGCACGCAGAAGACCCGAGTTTGATTCCTCCACCCCTCTCGGAGAGCCCGGCAAGCTACCGAGAGTATCTCACCCGCACAGCAAAGCCTGGCAAGCTACCCGTGACGTATTCAATATGGCAAAACACGGTAGCAACAAGTTTCACAATGGAGACATCACTGGGCCTGAGCAAATCGATGAACAATGGGAGGACAGTGACAGTGACAATTGGGATATGTTAGGAAAACAAACAGGGGTTGGAGGCACCTGCTGGCAGGCAAATGTAGAGTAAGGTGGCTTCATGCACATCCTTACCAGTACAACTCTTGAGCTTTATATTTAAATTCAGCAACATTGCCATTTTAGTGAGAGCATTAAAGAGATTCTGATGTTTGCGGGTTCCTGTGCATCGTGTACTCCAGTCCTTACGTCAGAGGCAGCATTTGGAGTTTGTTTCTTGACTAATAGATTAAGCTCAGTCTTCCTGAGCAGTTTTAAGTAGTCTGTCTTGCTACTACAAGGAATAAAAACATGCTGCTTGCAGAGAAGGTTGTGGGTCGCTGAATGGGTAGGTGGGTCGATGATGGCTGCCAGTCCAGCTGGTAACTTCCACCTTGCTCTTCAGAGCTGATGTTTAGTCATAGAGTGGAGGGCATCATAGATGCCCTCAGACAGAGGCTGCCCCACACCAAATATTTCAGGGGTCAAGCAGGAGCTCTGACCAGCAGTACTTGAGCAGAGTTCTCAGCCTCTCCACACCCTGCAGGCCAGCACCTCTCCACACACCAGGAGTTAGAGCCGGGGCAGTCAGCCTTTGGTTACTTTCTGCCTACTCACAGGGTCCAGTCTGTGGCAGTGGGTGAAGGCCACTGCTCCTGAGCTCAGGAGACAGGGCTCCTTTTCAGAGGCAGTAGCCAGAAGAGGCTTCGTGGGAAGATGGTATCTTAGTAGCATAGACGGCAGGATGAAAGGCTAGATGGGGCAGAAGACCAAGACCAGAGCACTCTGGGATAACTGTCTACACAGAGCAGTTTGAAGGGGTGGGCTGAGAGTGCTTGGGGGACTCGGAGGTGCTATGGACAGCACAGGGCCATCCACATGCATGGTGGGACTGGCCTCCCACCGGCCAAGCCCACTCTCAGCCTGTGGCCTGTCTCCCTGGCTCCTGGAGGAAATTTTTTCATACTTGTTTTCTTGGATAGCTTGTCCATGCCCTTTCCAATTTCTTGCTCTTTTCTCCTTCCTGAGTCAGGCTTTCCCCAAATAAAAGCCCCTTTGTACAAAGGCAAACCTTGTGCAGCACTCTGCTAGGGATACTAAGATGCTCCGATCAGAGGAGTGATCGTCAGTATTGGGATTGTTGCCAGAGCATGTGAATAGACTCGAATAAGAACTCAGCCGGCCCTTCACCCTGCCAGGACCAGACCCCAAGTCGCCACCCACTGAGGCCTCCTCCACTCCCAAGCGGCCATGATCCCAGAGGCACACAAACCAATCTGGGAACCTCTGGACTTGATTACTAAAATACCAAAAATCAAAAATTGCATGGCCGCAGTAGCAGCCACGCGACATCACATGCTCTTCATTTTCAGCAATAGTAAACAAATTATCTGATGATGCCTAGGGCAGGTGTGATGGTCTCGGCCACTATCCTGGTGAACAAGCTTGCCGGAAAAACTAAGTTGGGGGAAAATTCCAAATAATAATAGTGGGTCTTTGTCGAAAATTTGAATGTAATCAAAGAGAGACTAAGGCGAAAATCATCTGCCACACAGGCAGGGGGCAGGGGTGGGATGGGGGGTATACTGGGGTTCTTGGTAGTGTAACATGTGCACTGATGAAGGGATGGGTGTTTGATCATTGTATGACCAAGACTTAAACCTGAAAGCTTAGTAACTGTTCTCAGAGTGATTAATAAAAACAAACAAACAAAAAGGTGAAGTGAGGTCTATAAACCTCATTCATAAATACTGCAAATTCACAATACAATTATATGCACCTCTTAAAAAAAAGAACTCAGCTGGGTGGAGTGTATTTACAGCAGGAAGTTTCTCTTGAAACACTGATGGGCATTATTACTTCATAAAACTAAGCCAACAATGTTTATAATATAAGGTAAAGGTAAAGGCCCTCCCGTTGATCGTCGGTTTGCTCGAGTGGGCCCAGTAACGTCTCCATTGGAGACTTTGTTGTTACTGTGTTTGGCATATCGAATACTCTCGGTAGCTTGCCGGGCTCTCCGAGAGGATTTAAGCTTTGATAATTTAGTCCCTTCTTATTTTGAAGGACTTATTTCTGATTTGTGTGGGTTTTGTTTGTTTGAGGGCCACACCTAGCAAAACTTCGGGGTTATACCTGGGTCTGCACTCAGGAATTACTCCTGGTGGTGCTTGGACCATATGGGATGCTGGGGATTGAACTTGGATCAGCCATGGACAAGCCAAATGCCCTATCCACTATTCTATCACTCCTTCCCTTATTTTGAATTTTTGATAATTCAGTTCTGAATTACCAGCCCTGAAGCTGGTTAATACAAGTAGAGAATCAGAATAATAGTGTAAACAAGATTATTGGGTGAACACTTAAGAAAACAAGACTTTTTAAGTACTTTGGTAGTGTTCATTTACATAAAGACCCATGTGTTAATTATAATTTGGTATCACCTATTCATTAAAGCAAGTTTGTTAGGTCTCTAGTTGGCAAAAGCTTTGCTTCTTTGAACAGATACCTAATAGTGATAGAAATAGAGGTTTATATATATATATATATATATATATATATATACACACATATATATATATTCTGGTTTTGCACTAGTCTCATTCAGTACAGTGAAAACTTTTTAACTCTTTTTTTAATAGGCAGTGGAAATTGGAACATTTGTGTTTCAAATCTGGAGAACTCATCACAGAGACAGGCTATATGGATCAGGTATGGTTTTTTATTTGCAAAAATATTCTCAAACACCGCATAGTATGTATAGCTTAATTTGTGGTCTATTCTCTTTGAATTTGACAGATAATAGAATATCTTTACCCTTGCTTAATTATTACACCATTGGACTGCTTCTGGGAAGGGGCGAAACTACAATCCGGGACAGCATATTTACTGTAAGTGTGTGATCTTGTTTTCTGGTGTCTATATGATTTTTAAACTTTAGCTTGTTTCCAATGCAGTGTTATCATGTTTTATTTCATTTCAGTTTTGAACAAGAAATAAAAACATTGAAATTCCAAGTGCATTTTTTGAGTGAATAGTTGAAGGAAAGAAGCTTCAGTACAATGTTTTTCCTCTTTTCAAAAAAAGGTTCTGTAGACATCATTAAATTTCATTCACTTTTACCAGCCTATTTTAATGCAAATAAGATGCAAATTGTCTCTGAGTATGTGTGATATTTAACTCTTTAAAATGTTCTGAAGTTTTGTAGGCCAGGCTTTTGTATAGGCTTGGCTAATTTTTTTTTTTTTTGTTTTTGGTGTGTGTAGGGGCAGGGGTGGGGGGGACTAAATGTCAGAACTAAATATTTTGAGTAAAAGTTCAAGTTCATCCCTGTGGTAATATGCTGATCCTACGTGGGGTTTAAGTGTCATTAATGACATTTAAAGATGAAATCTACTGTCTTCCAAGGTCATCTAAAAGCTGCAGCAGCGTTCAGCAGTTGTATGTAATAAACACCATGTCATTGAAAGCATGATTGTTCATCACTGTGGACATTTTCAGTTCATTATGCAAGAGTTAGCGCTTGGGTTATTGTTTCTCTCCTAGCTTGCACATATCTGCAAAAGCAATTTGCAGTGGCCATACCCTGACCTTCAGTGTACAGTTTTAGATGGGAAATAAGGGGGTTTGTGTTTTCTGGTTGGGAGATTCTGAATAATGACTTCAGCCTGGTTAAGCAGCTACAGTGTGGTTGGAACCACATAACAGGCAGCCAAAAGCCTTTCTGGTCTGTCAACAGCACAGATTCAAAAGTGAGTGTCGGGGAAGCGGTCTTGATGGCCGTGGTGGCCAAGGCAGCGGGCAGTGCCAGTGTGTCAGAGCACTCTGACATAAATATGGGATTATTAAAGGTAATGGAGATCAAATATTTTGATTAGTGACACTTGCAAGGCATCTATTAGGCTGGTAAGTGCTAATTTTTTCCTCTTTTCTCCCTCTTATTGTGTGTCTCAGTCTTTGAGATAGCAGCACCTCTAGCTGATTTGGGTTATGGATATTAATTATGGCATCAGGGAAATAAAGATCCAATGATGCTATTGTTGATTTGTAAGTTTTCTGCTTGCCTTCCATACTCAGGACCTGTCTTACCGACTTGCGCTTAACATGTAGCTGTGCCAGAAAGGAGCATTTGTTTTCTGTTCCAGGTTTGCAAAATCATATTATTAACAGAAAAGCCGCATGCAGCTTGGCTGAGCTCTTGTCAACTTGTTATCTCGCTGAAGGGTTGGAAGCTTCTTTTCTTTCTCATTGTCTCACCTCCTGATTTTTTTCACAGAGGTAAGCCCCCTCTGCAGTGGACAAACTTTGACCCCTTGGAATTCCTAGAAGAGTTAAAGAAAATAAATTATCAAGTGGACAGCTGGGAGGAAATGCTGAATAAGGCTGAAGTTGGCCATGGTTACATGGATCGACCCTGCCTCAATCCAGCCGATCCGGAGTGTCCAGCCACGGCCCCCAACAAAAATGCAACCAAAGTAAGTGTGGCCGGTGGTTCTTATGTCAAGGGGTGGAGAAAAGCAATTATGATTACTTCCACTTTTAATTCTTATTTTTCATTTTTAAGATTTCATTCTCTGCAACCTTTTTTCCTCTATAGTACTAAGTTTGTTTGTGGAGCTAAATTTTGCTGTAAGATTTGCCATACGCCTCTCATTAGCCTTGTTATAAATGTTCTCTTGGAAACAAACAAGCACTTAATGCACTGAATTTTAACAAGGCATGTGACTTGCCTACTAATTTCTGTAACTATGTGGCTGTCTTTTTGTTTCAGCCCCTTGATATGGCCGTTGTTTTGAATGGTGGATGTCATGGATTATCGAGAAAATATATGCACTGGCAGGAGGAACTGATTGTGGGTGGCACAGTCAAGAACAGCGCTGGGAAGCTGGTCAGGTAACCCAGTGCCCAGGGCACCGTGGGGCTGCCCTCCTGCCTGGCCTGAGAAATCACATCCCTCAACATTTGCATGTCTGGTGTACAAGCCCTTCACTGCTCCTGTGCCCGCTATCTCATGTTAGGAAGTGTCAGCAGGCTAGGCCACTTTAAATATGTTCAGGATTGGGTTGGTTCTCATGGAGACTGCTCTTAGTCACCATAGCATTAGAGATCTGATTGCTTTGTCAAAAGTCGGGTTCTTCATGCAAGAAACATTAGTCATGACATCTAGACTTAAATGTTGTCTAAAAGGTGTCTCGCTAGCCTTTTATTTTGTTTGGGTTTTTGTTGTTGTTGTTTTGTTTTTTGGGTTTTTTTTTCTTTTTGGGTCACACCCGGTGATGCTCAGGGGTTACAACTGGCTCTGCATTCAGGAATCACTCCTGGCAGTACTCGGGGGACCACATGGAATGCTGGGAACCCAACCCAGGTTGACCGCATGGAAGGCAAAACACCTGCTGTGCTACCACTCTAGCCCCTCAGCTACTTTAAGAGCACCTCAGGAAGTGGCCACTGTGTTCTGGACTCCAACTGCCCACCATGCTTGTGTTTCCCCAGGAGAAACTGCCCAGCCCAGCAGTTTGGGCTCCCTGGGCCTTTACCTCTGTTGTCTCATTGACAAGGAGCTTGTCTGTTTTATTTTGGGCCTATCTGTGGAAGATATGTGGGGTCCCACCTGTAGCATGGTCCTTCTGTTAGCTGCGGCCCTGCCATGTGTTCTAGGACAGACAGGCTCTGTAAAAGTGAGGGGTCCGTGGGGGGGGGTGTGCTTACTCTGTGGGGCTCACTGTATCCTTCTCACTCCCGGCACCACACAGAGCCCAGGCCCTGCAGACCATGTTTCAACTAATGACCCCCAAGCAGATGTACGAGCACTTCAAGGGCTACGACTCCGTGTCCCACATCAACTGGAATGAGGACAAGGCGGCCGCCATCCTAGAGGCCTGGCAGAGGACATATGTGGAGGTAAATCAGTGCCTTCCTCCCCGCCACCTTTCAGTCTGGGTGCAAATTCCTCAGCTACAAAATGCTTCTAGCAACTCTTTTTTTTTTTTTAAGAAGAATCATTAGTTTTTCAGTAGGCTTCATTTGTAAAAGATGATAAACGCTTTTGGTGGGCTGGAAGCATTTCCCCTCTCCTCCCTCGGTGGTGAAAATGCTCAGATATCCAAGTGGTGCAGATTTTAAGTGGGAAGCCCAGAGCCAGTTCGAGTGGCCAGTCGTTAACCTCAGAGCTTGGGCATAACGACAGTGTTTAAGAAAACAACTTGGTTAGCAAGAGGCAGTATCTGGAACACATTAGCGAGGCCTAGAAGCCAGTCCCAGCTGCAGGCCCAGACAGGAGGTGGCCTCTGTTTCCCAGCAGTGACCTCCCCTGAGTTGACTGTGACCTTTTGAAAGTGGCCAGCAAACGAAGGTGGAGGGGTATGTGGTGGAGGGTGGGTGCCGTCGTCTCAGGGAGGTGAGAGGGCACAGGTTGGCTGTGGGCGTGGATGGAGAGCAGGAAACGGTGGTGGAGCTCCACCGCGGCGGGCGTCCTCCAGCCCTTGGCTGCCTGTGCTAGCTCCAGCCCTCATGTCCTAGACGCAGTGTCCTCCCCAAACACCAGGGACCCAAACTCATTTCCCCAAGTTCGAGAGTATGCTGGAGCCTGTCAGGAAAGTGCCGATGGAGCCTGGTCTTGTGGCTCCAGCTTCTTGGCCGAGCTCAAGGGCTCTGGGTTCCAGTGGGGCTTTCTCCTCGTGTGCTCCCCAGGTGGTCCACCAGAGCGTCGCCCCAAACTCGACTCAGAAGGTGCTCTCCTTCACCACCACCACCCTGGATGACATCCTGGAATCCTTCTCGGACGTCAGCGTCATCCGTGTGGCCAGTGGCTACTTGCTCATGGTAACGGTCCATTCATCGCTCCTCGGGACGGGCAGGGCCATGGTTCACTTGGTAGTTTTGACCATTCTGTGGTCATGCCTGCTTTCAGTGCTCCTCACCCCCAAGCTCTGTAATGGTTTATAAGGTGGTCATGGGAAGCCGTGTTTTTCCCCTTTGCAGCCTTGTCCCTCTATGATTTGTATCATTTTGTGTGGTGTCTGGAATGTAAATTTTTGTGGTTGGATTTTATAAATTGTTACCTTTGGGTTGGGGGCAATGTGTGGGGAAACATTAGAATCCTGACTTATTCTGATGTTTGGCTCTGTTTTTGTCGTCCTCCCCCACCCTCCACCCCGTTCTGCTCGCAGCTTGCCTACGCCTGCCTGACCATGCTGCGCTGGGACTGCTCCCGGTCCCAGGGCGCTGTGGGACTGGCGGGCGTCCTGCTGGTGGCACTCTCGGTGGCTGCAGGACTCGGCCTGTGCTCATTGATCGGGATTTCCTTTAACGCTGCAACGACTCAGGTACTGAAGAACTGCCAGGTGGGGGATGTAGAGCAGCAAACTTCCCGAGGCATGCCTCGGCCACGCCCAAGGTGTCCCTGTCACCTTCCGCTAGGATCGAGTTCAGTCTCCCAGTGGGCCAGATGGATGGGGCAGAGGTCAGAGTGGACTGTTGACTGGGGAACCTGCTTTTCTTCCCAGCAGACGCCAGTCATGGTGATAGTGTGGCCCTAGAGCTGGGGTGTAGGGCCAGACAATAGGACAGCGGTGGGGCTCTTGCCTTGCATGCAGCCAACGCAGGTTTGAGTCCCGGCATCCCGTCTGATTTTCTGAGTAGGAGTGATGCTGAACACAAAGCCAGGAGTAACCCCTGAGCACTGCCAGTTGTGGCCCACAAGCCAAAAAAATTAATAAAGCTTAAGTATACATTTGTGGGCTTTGGGGACACACCTCTTTGACTTACTGAAATAGTCATTTTGGGGTGCGGGTAGAGAATGTAAATTGAACTCGAACCATTGACACTGGGTCAAGTCCTTGAGACTTTTCTGTAGATGAATTAGTTTCCTTCTCACTAAGTGAATTTTTTTTTTTAAATAAAACCCAACAATTTAGAAACATACAACATAGAAACTCCTGGACTTTGGGAATTTACTAACAGACAAAATGAAATCATTTCCATGAGTAAGTGGGAACTGCCCTTTCGCTAGCTCTGGGCATGGGGCTCTAGTGATGTTTGTATTGACTTGAGACCAGCCAGAGTTGGCCCTCACATGTCTAATGCCATTGTCCTCGATTTTCACCACAGGTTTTGCCATTCCTTGCTCTTGGCGTTGGTGTAGATGATGTTTTTCTCCTGGCACATGCGTTTAGTGAAACAGGACAGAATAAAAGAATCCCTTTTGAGGTAATGAGAAAACAGAAGAAATCTTGGGACGGTCCAAGATCCCTCTGGTTCTGAACACCATTATCTGTACACACTGTGAGCAGCACAGGTGTGTGCGTAAAGCACTGAGCATCTCCCCACGCCCATGTCCTGGGTGAGACAGACCCCTTTCCTATCCCTTATGCCAACGTCAGAGCCCTCCATTGCCCTGTTCTTCACCTTCTGACTGAAGGTGCACTGTGCACCACTCTTAGCATGGTCATTTCTCATTCCTCATCCCCAGGACAGAACTGGAGAGTGTCTGAAGCGCACAGGCGCCAGTGTGGCACTCACATCCATCAGCAACGTCACCGCCTTCTTCATGGCCGCGCTCATCCCCATCCCCGCGCTCCGGGCCTTCTCCCTGCAGGTGAGTGTTGGGCCAGAGGCCCGAGTTGGCATGAGGACTCCCCCTCTGTTTTTGGGCGCAGTTGTGTTTGGTTTTGATTCTGCTGCCTGTAAGTGTGTTTGCATGCCTGACTTTGGATTTCTTCCAGGTGGTACCTCTGCGGTCAGTGACCTTAATATTCTCTTGCTTAAAAAAAAAAGAAAGAAACAATTTTTTTTTTTTGGTTTCTTACCCCCCCCCCCACCCTTCCAAACCGAACTGCCCAGATATCTGTGAACTTGTGTGTTCCAAAGCCTTTTGCCTTATGGAGTTGCCTCTTCCTTTATAGTCAGACTAAAATGGCCCTCCTGAACCCCAGTAAGCATTAATGCAGCCAACACCCTCCTACGGTATGCCATCGACGGGACCCGGCCAGCTTCCTGGCTGTCCTAAGTGTGCACGCAGCTCGCTTTGGTTCTTGTTTCTCTCCCTGCTAGCTGTTCCTCCTGCCCGAGAATCACCTGAATGCCCCACCTAATGCAGATGGGTCGCGCCGGTGAGTGTGTGAGCGGAGTGCTGAAGTGTTGGACAAGACAGTGTCCACACGCACTAGCCCAAAGGGGTTCTGGGATGGGACCTCCATGGCCGCGGCCCCTGCCATGTCTCCACGCTCCACGGGCTCTTGGCTTTCAGTCCTTTCAGGATACTCAGAAAGTCAGGATTCTCCTGGACCCCATCTAGAGGTTTTTCTGGACAATTGCCCGCCTCTGCAGGAGGAGTACAGCGCTGGGAGCTGTGGCAGGCAGGAAAGGTTCTCCGTGCCTCCGTACCACTGGCGCTCAGGAGTCCAGAAGGCGCCAGGGCTGGAGTCAGTTCCTCAGACCTGAAACAATTGAGGATTTTTAGGAAGTTTGTTAGTGAATTCAAGTTTTAAGACTTCGGCTGTTGCGAAGTAATATCGAAGGAGCATAAGCTTCCCCCTTTCTCTTACACCATGATGATGTATAATCCGTGAGGCAACTTGTGTTTAAAGGAAAAGGCTTTTGGTGTACTTCCTAAACTGTTTAAATTGACAGCCAACCTATGGGGCCGGCATTAGAACAGATTTCTGAAGTTTATATTTTTTCAGTGTTTTAACTTTTTTCCAGTCTTTGTGTTTGAATTTGACTCTCCTAAATATAGATAAATGCCTGAGCGACCTATGGCCCTACTCCGCTAGGGGGACTTATTCTGTGTAGCATGCCACACAGTGTCAGAAAGTAGTGGGCATCGTACCTTCATGACTCAGAGCTTGGGGACGCCGCAGTGGTGGGCACTGGGAGTTGGAGGCCCCCTCCCCAGGTGGCCAGCCCCTACTGTCTTCGGGCTGCACGACAGACACCCCCTCCCGAGGCTGGCCAGTGGGCCACCCATGTCACCTTTCCTGCTTGCTTTTTTTCCCCTCTGTCAATCTGCTCGGCCTCACAGTCGTCCTTTGATTGTCCCTTTCTCATTCTCTCCTCTCCTCTCTCAGTACACACTGGTTGATGATTCATCAAGGCATACTCTTCTTTAATGATATCCTATGGTGTGGTGGTCTGAAAAGCTCCATGAATTTTTCTTTCGCCTTTTAGAAAATCCAGTGCACTGTGTTCTTTCAAGGTAAGCACCATAATGAGATGCAACAAGTACTGTTTGTAGTTCTGTCCCCAGACCTGGGGTAGTCCCTTAGACAATTGCAGGTTCCAGAAGTGCCACTTATGGAAAAAGAACGGCCTCCTGTAACCAGCCTCCTTTTCTTGGCAAGAGAAAAGAGGAATGAAATGTAACAGAAAAGAGCCTAGTACTCTGGGCATTTCTGGAATACCCACCAGCAACTTCATACCATCCCCCTTTCTGTTTTTTGACATTTGAGGTAACCATTGGGTAACTTCCCTCTCTGTTCATGAGCTCAAGTAAGTTCTGACTCTGGGCACTCATCTTTGTCTCCAGAAATCAGATGTTACTTATTTTAATCCTCTAAAGAGGTGGTTCTGTTCATTTCCCCCCGCCCCCCCCCCCCCCCGTAAGGAATTTTTTTCCCTGTGAAACCTGGGGCAATTTTGTAATATAAACAAAATGAATAGAATCTCCCCCTAAAGACATGCTCGTAGATGTCCCTGTCAGGGTCCATAGGTGCAAATATCATGTCTGAGCCAGAAAGTAGTGGCACTGCCCCTGCAGTCTCAGTGACCTCTCCACTGTGGCTTTGCTGGACAGTTGGTCAGGGCTGCCCGGGGCAGGGTCTCAGCAGGGAGGGGAGGGTGTTTCCCCGAGTCCTCAAGCCTTCTCGACAGTGTGCTCACTGCAACCTGTAGCAGACTCAGTCGTGTTCAGGGCACCTCCTCTTCCTTCCTGAGAACTCCTTGCTGTCTGTTTTTCCTGTGTTAATGCTCTTTGGCATTGAGATTCTGTTCATCTCTTGTTAGAAAGTGTTCTCCCTGTTGAGTGTTCGGGGTGGGGAGCTGCCATGGGGTTCTTCTGTCATTCCCTCCAGGAAAGTCACCAAACCTCCCCTGTTTTCTTCTGTGCACAGGCGGCAGACTCTGTCCTTCCATGCTATGGACAGATCACAACTGTGCCCAGAAACCAGCGGGCCCAGCGGTGTCTTTTATTCTCCATTGTTCTCTGGAATGGAGAGAGGTGGTTTGCTGAGGTGGGCCCAGAGCTCTCTGCATGTGAACATGAGTAGAAAAAAAAAATGGGCATGACCCCCCTCCCCACCATTAGTTTCCGGGGGTGAGGGGTGTGTGCTCCGCGTGTGCTCTCCACCTCTAGTTCATTTCCAGGGGTCAGGGGTGTGTGCTCCGTCTGTGTTCCCAGGGTGCCTGCTGGCTGGCCAGGCCTTCTGATCTACTCAGGATCCCATTCAGGAGGCAGCCAGACCCAGTGGGAGCTCCCGGGTCGCCACTGGCCTGGATTCTCTTCCTGGTGGCTACGGGCAGGTGTGGTCACTCTCAGGGGCAGCACTGCCGTGTGTCTGGGCTAGGGATGGGTCAGACCCCTCGTGCTCTCTGCCCTGCCCCACAGAATCAGAAACCCCGGAGCCGTGAGCCGCCATGCTGACCTGGACTCCTTCACACATGTCTGTTTGCTCCCTGACTGGCCCCTCACTCATCCACCACTGTGCCCAAGCACGCATCTCACTCATCTGTGAACACATGTTCACTTCCCAGAGCCCTTCAGCCACTCTGCGGGTGCGTGCATGCGTGTGTGTGTGTGTGTGTGTGTGTGTGTGTGTGTGTGTGTGTGATGCTGAGGACAGAGCCGGTGGCCTCCTGTGGGTGAACAAGCTGTCTCTGAGCTGCATACCTAGCCGCATGAACCAATAGCCTTATCACAGTATTTCGAGGATGTGTATGTGTGATGGACTCTCGTAGAGTTATACACAGGGCGTGCCTCCAGGCACAGGAGTTAGGGGGCTTTGAGGAGGCGCGTGGCTAGTTTGGGTTTCAAAGCCTCCTTGGACATTCACAGTAGAAAGACATTGCTCTCAAACCTGGTCCCGCCGGGCCATCGTGACAGAACCCTGGGCACGGGCCGGGCCAGCAGCAGCCTCGACCCAGGGACAGAGGTTTCAGTCTTGGTAGTTCCTTGAGAAACTCCTCAGAGATTTGTAGTTTTCGGAAAATGCTGGGCCGCTTCCTTGGTTCCTTTGCATTCTGCTCGTCTCCTTGTCGTTGCCCGGCTTCTCGCTGCTCCCGGAGCCGACAGCCCTTCAGCTGTCCTCTGTTGACTTTTTCCTATTAACAGCCCAATTGTGTAATTTTTACTAGGTCAATGGGAGATTTGCCAAGACACTGCAGCATTTAGCCCCGTGTTTATTCTAGGTTATAGAGTGACTTTTGAATCTGTACTTATTTATTCTGCATACTATAATCACACACAAGAATTTCTTTCTGCTTAACTCTCCTTGACCTCTGGTGCTCGAAGCTGCGCGCCACAGCTCGCTCCAGGGCCGCTTGGAATGTGCCAATTAAAAACCTCGGGGGACGTGTTTGAAATTTTATTTCATGTTTGAAAGGTGACATTTGGATATAATCGGTCCTTTCACATATAAACCCTCTCAGTGTTGCATGAACTCTTAGAAATGTTGAGAGGGAAATGTCCCTTTCTGTTTTGCATTTAAACCCCTCCGGTGTGTCTGACTTTGTCGGTTTGGTTTAAGTCTGTCACTGGTAAGATGGTAGTTGAAGCTGCTCTGGGTTCGTGGAATGATCGGAGGTGGAAAGGGTCAGGTTGAGGGGACCTCCTCTGTCTGGCCAGAGGGTCTCAGCGCTGAAAGCAGCAAAGTAACAGGCGACCTTCAGCATAACTCAGGCTGGGGTCTCTGTAGGAGAGGAAAGACGCCATTCGCAAGCACCTTGTTTTCTCCAGGTAGACTCTGACTGCCGCAGTGTGTAGTGACATCAGCTTTCCTTTCCCTTTCTGCTCCCAGGCAGCTGTGGTCGTGGTGTTCAACTTTGCTATGGTCCTGCTCATCTTCCCTGCCATTCTCAGCATGGACCTGTATCGGCGCGAGGACAGAAGGCTGGATATTTTCTGCTGTTTCACAAGGTGTGTTTCTGGCTGCAGCGGCCGCTATTCACTGAGTGCATGCAGATTGGGGGCCTTGGGAATCCGAGCCTGTGCTCTCTTAGGAGGGAATGCAGCATGTGCTGGCGGTCGGGGAAGGGGGCACCAGGGCTGACGCTGGAGCCACATGGCTCCTCTCCCCAGTGAGAGCTTTCCTGGCCCAGCCCACTGGCCCCTCTCCCGCCAGCGCCGCAGGGAAGCTGCAGGCTCAGCGAGATTAGCCAGGAGGCCTCCACCCACTTCACTGTTTGCCAGGCAGACTCGGGTCTGCCACCCACCAGCCTCCATTGACCTATCCCTGTTGGTCTGCGACCCAAGTCAGATGCTCCGCATGGGGCTTCTCATTTTACACTGTCAGAAGTCAAGCTGCTTCCCGGACGTGGGCTTGGCTCCCCACTTGAGTGTCACAGCGTCTCCTCCCCCCTCTGCAGCCCCTGCGTGAACAGGGTGATCCAGGTGGAGCCGCAGGAGAATGCCTGCTTCCCGCCCCCGCCACCCTACAGCAGCCACAGCTTCGCCCACGAGACGCAGATCACCATGCAGTCAACGGTGCAGCTGCGCACCGAGTATGACCCACGCACACACGTGTACTACACCACGGCCGAGCCTCGCTCCGAGATCTCCGTGCAGCCCGTTGCCCTCACACAGGACCCCCTCAGCTGCCAGAGCCCCGAGAGCACTAGCTCCACCCGGGACCTGCTGTCCCAGTGCTCAGACGCTGGCCTGCACTGCCTGGAGCCACCCTGTACCAAGTGGACGCTGTCCTCCTTCGCCGAGAAGCACTACGCCCCTTTCCTCCTGAAACCCAAAGCCAAGGTAAGCGGCTGGGGGCCAGCCGAGGGGAGGGCTTCTGTGGGAGGGGTGGCTGCTTCTCGGTTCAGGTCAACTCTTCACTCCGAAACTCTTTAAGGAAAGAGGAGGCGAGGACTCTGGTCTCAAGCTTCTTCCCCTGGGGCGGTTCCTGGCATTTCCAGTTTGCGGGCTGGTGCCGGTCCACAGAAGAGCTCCGAAGTTGAGAGCCACTGGTCCCTGTGCAGTGTTGGCCAGGTGTGAAGCAGGTGTTTCTCCCGGTCTCACGCGGGCCTCTCCCTTTGTTGCAGGTGGTGGTGATCTTCCTTTTCCTGGGCTTGCTGGGCGTCAGCCTTTATGGAACCACCCGAGTGCGTGATGGGCTGGACCTCACGGACATCGTGCCCCGAGAGACCCGAGAATATGATTTTATTGCTGCACAGTTCAAGTACTTTTCTTTCTACAACATGTATATCGTCACCCAGAAAGCCGATTACCCAAACAGCCAGCACCTGCTCTATGACCTCCACCAGAGCTTCAGCGGCGTGAAGTACGTCATGCTGGAGGAGAACCAGCAGCTCCCCAAGATGTGGCTGCACTACTTCCGGGACTGGCTTCAGGGTAAGGCGCTGCCCGGTACGCTCACCTCCGCCCGCGAGCTGCCTGTGTTCCCTCTGCTGAGCCCCCACCCTGCATCAACAGGGAGACTCAGGTGGAGCCCCAGGTTGCAGGAACACTGGTGTGTGTCACTGACTTCAGAAGGTCACCCAAAATTCTTCCCTTGTGTTTTCTCTGGGGAAACTTCCCAAAGCTGACTTTTACCTGTAGAACTATTGAACAGGTGAAGCAGGGGATCAAGGACCTGGTGCGAAGGTCAGAGTGGGTGACCCTGAGCTGGGGCCAGTGCTTCTCATCCTGAGGCCTGGTTTGGAAGCAGGTCAGGGTGCTGCGTGGATGAAGTTTCCAGGCCAGCTCATCAGCAAGTCACAGCCTGCTTCCCTAGTGTATTTTTGTCTTGATCTGTAAATATACCTTAAAATTCCATACTTTGAATCCCTTTTGATTTTACCTACGAAGGAAACTTATAAATGCCTCATCTCATCACAGAAACAGTGAAATCCTGCTTTAGAACACCTTCCATGGCTCATAGCTTGCTCTGAGAAGCTTTTCCTAGAACATGATTGTTGGTGGGGAGTATGGATTTCTAAGTGTGCACTAAACTGTGCTGACTGAATATGGATGCATTTGGTGATTCCAAAGACATCTGTTCGGTGAAGTGGAGAATCGAGATAATTATTTGCTCAATTCAAGCAAAAATGCTTCCACTTTTAAATGGGACTCCACCAAATAATTATGGACCCAACATTTTTGGCTTGAGTTATCCAATCATTTGGATAATCATTATCTTAATTTCTCAATTAGGTTTGTTTAAATACAGATTCAAGTGTTCTTTTTTTGGTCTTGAATCAATATACTTTACATAAGGAGGAAACACTCCATTTCCCAGTGAGTTCACATGAAACAGAAAATTGTTCAGTAGTTTCTGGCCTGGGTTCATGCTCCAAGAGTTTCATTCATGCTTACATACCAAATTTTTACCTCTCTCTCTCTGTCTTTATTTTTTTTTGAAGAAGGCAAAGAGCAATATGTCTTTAATACTATTTTTTTTTCAAACATGCTCCTGAGATCCACTTCAATTTGCTCCAGATTAGATTTTCTACAGTCGTTGGTGAAGCAGTGGTTTTCAGATAATGAGTCAAAAGAAGACTAGACCGTTGAGAGATTCCTTGCTTTTCATTTTCCCCCCTTGGCCAAAGACATGCAAATAACTTGCCTGAAATGACAAAGATCTGCAGTGCCTCCAGTGACCAAGCAAAGGAGGGTCATTGTAGGGTGATTCCAGTGTCTCCAGCCATTCCTTTGGCTGCTCAGTTTGGCCTGTTAGGCCCAGCTTGGGGAGGGGCAGAGGGTCTTTGTCTCCGGGCAGAGGCGAGGCTAGACCTTTTATAGGAAATTATAAATTATTCCTATGCTTTCAGGCCTTGAAGGACCTAAAGCAGTTGGGCTCGCGTGTGAATCTGTTTGGGTTGCTGAGTGAATCACACCCACCTAGATCAGCTGAGAGCAGTCCCCTGAGTGGGATCCCAGACCAAGAGCAGCTTCTGCCCTAGAGGGCTTAGCAGAGCCTGCAGCCCAGGCTGGCCAGAGGGGTCTGCACTGCCTGGACATTCCTCAGGCTATTGAGTGGTTGATTTGTCTTTGAGCATTTCTTGCTTGGAAGTTCAGTTGCTCCTTCAGAGCACTCTGTGTGGTTTCTAAGTGGCTGCACAGAACCTTCCTTGGTTTTGAATGCTAATTCCATTCATGTCAGCCCAACTATCCGTTTTGGCCTTTTTAGTTCATCAAAATATTTAGAATTGAAAATTGTCATCTTGGAACATGTACACAGATAAGGTGAAGTTCCAGATACAACTGTGTCATATACAAATGGAGCTTGTTTATATTTCACTCTGAATTGCGCAACTGAAACAGATTCACATTCTTTTTAAGGCCCTTTATCTAAGAGAAAACAAGTATCATGATGATTAGCTCACAGCCTTTCACTAGAAAATAACTTTAGTAAATATTTTAAATCAGAAAAGTTTTGGCTAAGGTGTGTGTGTTTTGCTCCATCTCATTGCCACTGTCCTTTCTGTGGTGTGCAGGTGTCAGACTCCAGGGGACAAAGCCTGGTCTGTCCCTTCTTCTGTGTCCAGCTTAGACCAGCACTTTTACTTAGATTTCTTGGAATTTATCAGAAAGCAAAGAAGTGCCAGTTATGAAAGGACTTAATATTTCCTTAAAGTCAGTGACCGACTCCCATCCCTTCAACCCCAGCAGAGCAAGTGAGACGTGGTGTTTACTTGACCAGCGCAGTGACCAGTCAAATGAAACAGCCAGTGTGATGGACTCCCAGATTGGTTCTTCCTCTTCTGTGTCCATGGCAGTATTTCCAGACTGGGCACCAGACAGCCCTGTGCGTGCCCCAGGGTTGTTGGGGGGGGGGGGGGGGGGGGGGCTGGAAATCACAGTGAAAATCAAGTAAACTGGGGGCGGGGTCACAGTGAAAATCAAGTGAACATTGGAGGTGGGAGCACAGCATGAGATTAGGGAGCCAAGTTAGCAGGCCAGATACAGCTGATGCACACTGACCCGAGTGACCCCGCAGGCCCCTTGCCTGGACTTTGCCCATCTCTCCAGTGCTGGCACAGTGGGGCTGAGCTGCCTCCTCCTTCGGCGCTGGGGTGTCCAGGGTGATCCGCACCTCGTGACCCAGCTGCCCGGGCGTGGGTCGAGTGCCCCTCACCTGCTGTCTGGACCCTCCTGGGCACCCCAGGGCAGTGCCAGGTGGGACAGCCCCTGAGCACTAGCTGCGTGGAAGGAAGGGACGAGAGGAGCGGCCAGTCAGTGACAGATGTGCCGGCGTGGAGTGGAATGTGGGGGGTCTCGGGGCAGGCAGCGGCGAGGGAAACTTCTTGTTTTTTCCAAAAGCAGAAGGGAGAAAACCTCAGGTGCTAAAATAAAGCCCCATCCGTTGGCTGCCGCTCACTCTGCGCGTGCTTCCCACAGAGCAGTGGCCAGCGTGCGAAGCCAGCGCTGTCGAGGTCCCCATCCTCAGCTGGGTGATTGGGACAAAAATAGTGCCTGCAGCAGTGGGTGGTGTGATTTGGAGGCAGAGAAAGGGGCTCTGTTCCTCCACCCCCACTCCAGACCCAGGAGTGCTGTCCTTGGGCCGGGGAGGTACAGGGCTCTGCTTAGCGCGTGTCAGGAAAGAAACACCCCTTTTTCCCTCTTACCCACCATCCGTTTCTCACCGGGCCTGAGCCAGCTTGTTCAGAATAGCGCTTTCTCCAGCTTCGGAGCTTGCAGGTTCTACTTGGGAGGTGCTGGGGGGGGGCCCGGGCGGGGAGCAGGGGTGCCGGCGGGAAGAGTGCAGGGCCCCCGAGCCTCTCCAGCTGTGACCATGGTTTTGATTACAGAGGCCAAGCACAGCTGTGTGTGGTGGGCTGCTGGCTTGCCCAGCCCCCCAGAGCTAGAAAGCGTTTTCCTTCCCCTCCCCAGGCTTGCGGTTTGTCATCTGTTCTCACAGAGCCCCTTGTATTGGCCTGTGCCTTCCTGTTCTCAATCTGATCCGCATTTCCCCTGTGAGGTATTTCCCCGCACATACAGGCACACTCACGTGCTCCTGCCCTCGCCCGCCCTCGCCCGTGGCAGGGTGGCAGAGAGGAAGAGAACAGTCGGGAGTGAAGAGGCGTTGGCTGTGATCTTTACACAACCTGGCAGCTGAACCCACAGCTTGTATTAGCTCCACAAGTCAAACAGATGGAACAAATTGACAGAATCACGTTCACTCACCCTGGGCTGGAGAAGCAGCCGAGTTGCTGTTTGAAGTTGGGAATTTAGACGTGTGTGTGCATCCCCGGTGGAGTTCCTGGTCCCTTGAAGAAGCGATGGTGTAGCACGCCTTGGGGCAGGAAGTGGTTAACGGACATTGCATTTCTCACCATCAGTCAGTGCTCCTGCTGTCTCCGTCCCTCATTTTCTCCTTCATTTTTTCTTTTTTCTAAAGTGAAACCTATGTGGTTTTTGAAAAGCTCTTTCCTCCTTGCTGACTTTGAAACAATGATTATTAGGAACCTTTAATTCATTCATGAAGATGACGTAATAGTATCACTGGGCCTTCAAGCCGAAGCCAGGCACAACCCAGAGGGTTTGGTTGGTGTCCAGACCCCCAAGGTGGAGCGGGCCACCCTCTACACACCCCTTCAGGACCACTGGGTGCCATTGGCTCAAAGTAATGGATTATGCTTATTTCCTTTTTTAGGACTTCAGGATGCATTCGACAGTGACTGGGAAATGGGGAAAATTATGCCGAACAATTACAAAAACGGATCAGAGGATGGGGTCCTGGCCTACAAGCTCCTGGTGCAGACCGGCAGCCGTGACAAGCCCATTGACACCAGCCAGGTACTTGCATGGCACTGCCGCTGGGGTTGGGGTGCTGAGCAGGGCCCCGGGGACTCAGCCGTGCAGAGGACAGTTGGACTTTGGCAGATGGTTCTGGGCACACTCTGGCATCACAGTGGTAGAAACACCCAGTTATCTCCAGTTCCGTTGGTGGCACCAGGTGATCATGGGACTGCAAGCAGGCCAGAGAGGGCCTCTCTCTGCCCATCTGTGAACTTGAGTTTTCCAGAGAAATTGCCAGAACAACGTACACTGGAGGCAGCAGATGCTCCTTCCAATATTTCTCAGAGTTATAGTACTTTCTTTCAAAATCAATTGATTATGTTCACGTTCTTGATTATACTCAAACTAGGGGAAATGGCTGCACTGGATAGTCGTTACTAGAATGAGCAGAATTTGGGGTAGATGGGGGGTGTGGGGATTGGAGAAGCCACCGGATGGGTGGAAGGTTTGAGGCACATACCCCAGCATTAGGGAAAGGACAGGGAGTCTCTGTCCCGAGCAGGCAGGCAGAAAGGAGCAGTGCAGAGTCAGAATAGATTCACCCTTCTTCTCACTGACTTAGGCAGGGTGAGCTGATTCTCTTTGATGCTTGTATTTTCCAGCTAGATGCGTGTATACCATGCACTGGCATTCCAGAATCTTCCATCTGATTTCCTCTGGTGTGTTCAAGCAAATAATTCCAATACTGCTGCTGTCTTACCCAAGAAAAAGCCTATTTGTTCTTTGTCTCTGTATCTCACTTACTTCACCTCTGGGCAGAAACTGGTCATGTTAACAATTTCCTGGCAGTTCTGTGTATCACCTTTCCTCTTCTTGCTGGCTTTTCAAACAACAGTTCTACCACATGCATAGTTCTGAGCTGTTATGGAGGATGAATTTGATGCTTAATGACCACAAGTGGGTGGCATCAGGTGTGACAAGGATGTGGGCAGCAGAGCCAGCCTGAGGGGTGCCTGAGCAGCAGGTAGGACAATGCCTACATGGACCCCTGAGCAACATCTCCCACCTTGGAGGGTGAAGCAGAGACTGAGTGTGCTGGGGGACTCCGAGGGTGCTTGGGACATACAGGTGTTATGTATCTTGTAGATTAATTGAGTCCAGATCCCTGAAGTTTATTCTCTCATTCTCCTCCTGTCTCTTTCTTCACTCTTTATTGTTATCACTGTTGTTTTCATTGTGTTTTTAAAAAAATTTTAAAAAGACCAAAAGTGTTGGAACCAGGCCTAAAGTAAACAGGAAGACTGTGTGTGTGTGTGTGTGTGTGTGTGTGTGTGTGTGTGTGTGTGTGTACATGCAGAACCCTACTTTAGAGAGAAATTGTGTCCAGCCTCGTGCTGGAGAGGCATCCCGACTGTGACTGTCCCTCTCAGAAACCAGAAAGGCAGATCCAGGCACGCAGGTTCCGTCCACTTTCTGGCAGTAGACGTTTTTTTTTTTTTTTTCAAATCCACAGGTCATAGGAGGCTAGTGTTAGCAAAATTTATACAGATGTTGTTTTATTTTTATAGCTCTCCTCCATTTACCGGGTGGCATTTCCTTCAGTGTTAACAACAGAGGTTAACTGCACACAGACGTGCACGGGGATTCTTGCCAGGTTTTTCCCCCTTCCCCTTCTATAAATATATTTCTCCAGATTGTTCATTCTCTGCCTTGGCTGCAGACTGTCTCTTAGCATTCAGCTTTAATTGGTTCAGTTGATTCCCAGGCCATCTGCAAATCCCCGTGTTATAAACACACTGGTTTTTGCATCCTCTGATGCGTGCATTTTGAAAGAGAACAAAGGTGCTCGGATGGGATTTTTCTGCATTTTCAAACTGTGGGAACTCTATTCTTTGTTGCAAGTGCTTTTCTCTCGCAGTGGTGTTGCCCCCAACCTCGATTCTGAAAGCTCCTGTTTTCCCATTTTGTAGTTGACGAAGCAGCGCCTGGTGGACGCGAATGGCATCATTAACCCCACGGCTTTCTACATCTACCTGACTGCATGGGTCAGCAATGACCCTGTGGCCTACGCCGCCTCCCAGGCCAACATCCGGCCACACCGCCCGGAGTGGGTGCACGACAAGGCTGACTACATGCCAGAGACCAGGCTGAGAAGTAGGTACCACCCTGCCCGGACCCGCAGCCCAGAGGGCGCTTGCTCTGTCCTTCACTCGGCCACTTCCCTCAACTTCTGAAGCTAGCCAGAGTTCAGAAATGTAAACAGAGGAATAGATTTCTTTTAGCTTAAAACACCCGGAGACAGATGAGGCTTATAATGGAAAATGCCCCATTCTCTGCCGTGCTGAGAAATAGTCTCCTGTCTTTGACAGTAGCGTCAAGGCTGGGATGTATCCTGGGCATCTCTGCCGATTGCCAGCTGTTCCCTGTGCAAGGTGGGGACGCTTCTAGGTTGAGTGTTTTTTCACTATTGTAGAGTTTTATTACCAGGGATTATGTGTTTATCTTAGTTTTTGTCAGCTGTGGCGTTGAAGGAATTTTTTGGCAATTGGGTCATTCCTAGACACTACCAAGCACCTGTACTCTGTCAAAACTGTTTAAACTGGTGTAGACAAATCTGTATACAACAGCGTCCTCTTCCTTTCTCCTCTCAGCTCTGATTTTGAAAGGTGGTTCTGTGTGGATGTAATCTGCATTTCCATTAGTTATTCGTGGCTTTTCATTGGGATGTTTGGACCAGTTGGAAGATGCGGGGCAGAGGAAGGCGGAGCTGCTGGAGAGCAAGTGTGTTGTGCTTCTCTCTGTCGAAACCCCAGGCCTGTGGCAAGCAGCCAAGACTTGTCTTAACGAAAATTTATAGTTGAGATTGTAATAGGGCAAATCATGTTTAGCATGTCGCCCGGATGACCCCGAAGGATCTGGAACCCACAGCCACAGGAATTAAACGGCTGTATGAGGGTTCTCCCCTTGCTGCTGAGGCTTAACATTGCATTAAAGAGATGTGGAAGATTTAAATGTGTTAGATCTCTAGAAGAATAGGAAAGTTGAGCAGTTTCCTTCAGAGAGCACAACTTTTGACTTACTTTGCTCTCAAAAGTGAGTGAAATCCAGTTGTAGAATAACCGAAAAAAAAATCGTCCCAAAATTTTATTCTTTGGAGAAGGTTAGACTCAGACTAAAATCAAAGGTTAAATAAATTTACAAAGCACGAGTCTCTCTCCCCCTAAAAAAGAGGAAAGAAAGACTGATTGATTATTGTTTGGCTTTATAAAACTGGGCCAGGAGTGGAGCTCTGGTGGAGCATGTGCTGCACGTGGCTGGAGTTCTGGGTTTAATCCCCTGCACCACAAAAAGCAAAAGTTAGTGGGGAGGTAAGTGAGGCGGGGGAGAGATAACCTGACAGTCTGAGCACATGGAAAACATCTTGTATGTGGGAGGGCGAGGCTTGATCCCCTGCCCCACGTGGTCCCCTAGGCACCCCTGGAAATACCCCCAAGAGCCCCTTAAGTTTTAAAAATCGGATTGAAATTTTAAAAACCCAGAGATGATCATCCGTAGTGTTGGGGATTGATAGTGAAGGGAGCACAGGAGCAAAGGATTCTTGCGGAGCTTGCTAAGAAGTGGGGTGGGAGGCAGCGGGTGTGGGCACAGTGGGACTTGGCCACAAGCTCTCTTCTCTGCCTGGACTGTGTCTGTAAATCTGTGTTTATACTATCTCATGGAGCCCGTAACTGGCCTCTTCCTGTTGCTTCTCTGTCCAGTCCCAGCCGCAGAGCCCATCGAGTACGCCCAGTTCCCTTTCTACCTCAACGGCCTGCGCGACACCGCAGACTTTGTAGAAGCAATTGAGAAAGTCCGGACCATCTGCAACAACTACACGAGCCTGGGCCTGTCCAGCTACCCCAATGGCTATCCCTTCCTCTTCTGGGAACAGTACATTGGCCTCCGCCACTGGCTCCTGCTGTCCATCAGCGTGGTGCTGGCCTGCACGTTCCTGGTCTGTGCTGTCTTCCTCCTGAACCCCTGGACAGCTGGGATCATTGTGAGTTACTCTGAGGGTCTTTGTGGAAGTCACATTCCTTTCAGCATAGCTCTCTCTGTAGCCAGGAAGTTTTGTTTATGTCTGGGCTCAGGAGGAGGTATAGATTGCATCACTCCATACTCTATTTATTCTGCTTGAGGTGGCAAGGCTGTGTGTGTGTGGGGGGGGGGGGGGGGGGGTGGAAGCTTTTATGGCCTAGTCCTGTGCTCCCCTCCTACAGTTTCCAACAGTTTCGCTAGGATAGGTTTTAAGCACACATTCCATAACCACTCTGAGCTTTTATCAAATGCAAACACACAAAGCACAACCATTCTACTTTAATTCAGGTGTTATTTGTGACTGCAACCCAGACCCAATACATAGATTGTTCTTCTAAATGGAGGGATAGAGAGGTTCGACAGCATAGTTCAGATGAAATGGCTTTGCGTGGTATGTGTGTGTATGTTTTAGCTCTTGGGGAAATGAAAAACTGGTACCGCTCACCTATTGTTGGCAGACTTTCTCCAAATCGAATGCTCTCAGATTTGCAGTAAGTGTTACGTAGAGGCTTCTTAAAACCATGGCAGTGTTTAGCTTCCATGAACTGTGGTCTAACCTTCAAAATGCCAAAATTATAAAAACAAAGCCCATGTCTTGTTTCGGCTCTGTGGGTCTGCAGCACGCACGGTAGAAGGTAAATGTTTAGTCTGTAGTCGCTTTCATGGTCCTTAAGCAGTGGATGTTGTCCGTCTTTCATGAGCTTATTAACAGAGAGCAAAGGAACTCGATCGCGCTTCCCTTCCCTTGCCCGCACTGCCGCTCCCCTGCCCTCCAGAAAGCTCACTCTCCTTTCAGCCTATCTGTGTCAGGTTTATGGGGTTAATTGTATTTGCCCTCCTTCAGCCCAGCGAACTCTAAAGTCCACTGCACAGGTTTTCGTGCTCCCAGCAGATTTTTACAGGGCAGATGAAAGGCAAATAAAATCTTGTCCTTGGGCTTAACCGCTCACTTTGTCCACTCCAGCTGCTGCCAGGTTCTGCAGAGTGGAGGGCTGTAACCTGACCTGCGTCGGCTGACCACTCAGCCCTATCCCAGTTTAACTTGTTTCCATTCACCCTCAGCCCCTCTGCTCCAAACAAAAGCAAAGCCACTTGTCAGTCAGAGAACTCTCTCTCACTGCCCTTGGCTTTCTTTAGGATGGAGAGTCAACTAAGGAGTTTTTCACCCCCAACTATTAGGTTTTATTTATCTTATACCATTTTTGTTGAGGTCCCAGGATTGATAATACTTTTTTGGGGCGGGGAGGGGGGCGGACCACACCTGGAGAAGCTCAGGGCTGCTCATGGCTCTGCACTCAGGAACTACTCCTGGTAGAGCTCAGGAACCATACAGGAGGGGTACTGGGAATCGAACCCTAGTCAGCCATGTGCAAGGCAAACATGCTCCCCGAAGTACTGTCACACCAGCTCTGATTTCCGACACTGTTACTCAGAGTGTCCATGCATGCATCGTTCCAACACTACACCCTTACCCAGAGTGCCCACTCACAGGGCCCCAGGGGCCCCCACTCACATGTCAGCTCAGTTCTCTAGACACGTTCTCTAGTTCTGGTGACTTTGAAAAAGCTATTAGGTTTTAAAGATCCAAAACCAGAGAAAGTACCTTCTTTTTAACTAGATTTTAATTTGTGGCTAGTGAGAAATTTGTGCTTAGGAGATTCTTTGTGAGCAGTTCTGGTGGGAGAGTTTGGGGGGAAGTTGGCCTTCTAGAGACACTGTCAACTCCCCACACAAACCCGCCCACTGCAGCCTCCAGCCTCCTATGACCAGGGGGTGGTCAGCTCAGGAAGGCAGGGCGCCCAGACTACATTAGGATCCCCATGTTCCTCAGCACCAATGTCAAGTTTGGCGCTCTCTGTGCCCTGATACTCTTCACCAGGGGTGCTCTTGTGCCAAGCCTCACCCTGTGTGTCTTCCTCAAGGTGACCGTCCTGGCCCTGATGACAGTGGAGCTCTTCGGCATGATGGGTCTCATCGGGATCAAGCTGAGTGCGGTCCCTGTGGTCATCCTCGTGGCCTCCGTGGGCATTGGCGTGGAGTTCACTGTGCACGTGGCGCTGGTAAGGGGCCTCAGCCCAGGCAGTGAGCCACCTCCTTCTGGGATAGAGACCTTCTTACTGCTTCCCTTCACCAAGGCACGGTGTGTCCCTTCTCTGGGCGTGGCCAGACTCTGTTTCCAGTCTCAGAAGTGTGAGACAGCTGGCGGCTGCTGTGTCCCTGGGTGTAGGCACAGCGGCGCCATGTGGCCAGCACTCACGTGCTGTGCTTCTGACACACACCGTGCGGTGTCTGGAAGCAGGACACACTCAGTGTTTTAAGCTGCAGTGATTAAGCAGGGATCAGCGGAGCCCACGCTCACAGGCTCGGGAAGGGTGGAATCATTGGGTGAAGTGAATTGGCAACTGCATTCCACCTGTGGCTCGGGTGCCAGTGCCTGAGAGCTGACCTCATCTGCGCCCACCTAGCTCTGGCCCCTCCTCCCGGCCGGCTCCCTGGCAGCAGGAAGTGTGCGAACCCACATTGCATTGAGAATTTTCCCCCGTCTCTGCCTGCCCGTGTGAATGCTTTGCTGGAGAATGCTAAGCTTTCGAGGAGTCACGTCCAGAGATAAGGCCGCCTGCGCACCTACTGATCGAGGCTTGGATGCGGAGGCCTCCTAGTAGTGTGAAGTCTGTTCCATCGAAGTGTGCTCAGAGCTTGAGCTCTTGGGTGATTGCAGCATTCAGTGTACATTGGCTGAGTCACTCCTGCTGCTTAGCCTGGCTGGCTAAAACCCTGGCACTGGACTCTGGTCAGATGAATTTTTGCCTTGCTTTTGCCATCTCTGGCATTAATCATCCTTAGACTTGGGGCCATGGAAGCAGCGTATTTTCACAGAGGCCAGTTTTGGCCTTGGCGTTTCGTATTCCTTCCATGGGGAGATTCTTCCCAGGGTATTTTAATGCAGCAGAGATGTGTAAACTCGCACTTGAGAGAGTACAGGGACTCAGACGCTCACCTGCATGTGGTCAGCTCGGCCCACAGGGTCCCCTGAGCACAGAACCTGGAACATGGCCCTCAAGCATGTCCCTCCAAAGAATTGTAAGTTTAGGCGTTTGGGGAATAACATTGAATTAGAATGATCTCATTCCCTCGCCTCACCCACTGGAATGTTAAGATAAAAGCAGCTCGTTGAAAGAGTCTCCTTTGATTTGGTTTCCCCGATGTCTTATCCCCAGGGTGCTGGGAGGAGAGGGATTCTGTTTTTCTGGAGGTGCCCACTATCCTAGAAATTTGAGACTCAAAGTCGAATAACATTTCTGCAGAGAAGACAGCTTCACCTCAGAGCTAGGCCTCCCCATGCCGTCATCTTCTGATTGTGTATTTAAGAAACCACATCTTCAATGGCGTTGCAGACAGGAGTGTACGGGCGTGCTGAACACAGCCGTTGAACTGTAGTGGAAGCTCAGGTGTCTGTGTCTGGCAGCTGTGAACAGAACCACTGTCCCCGCAGTGTCTGGAAGCAAAGAATGCCCCTGCTGCTCACACAGGGCCGCCTTCTGGGATCTCAGGGACTCCAGGCCTGATCTGTCTCTGTGCAGGGAAGTGCCCCTGCATCCTCAGTAGCAGCACTGCCCTCTCTCAGGACACAATTCTCTTCTGTCCTGTAGGTGAATGTCCAAAGAAAGGAAGTTACTGGGCCAGAGTGATAATACAGTGGAAGGACATTTGCCTTGCATGCAGCTGACTCTCCAGTACCCCATGTGGTCCCCTGAGCCTCACCAGGAGTGATCCCTGGGCACAGAGCCAGGAGTAGGCCCTGAGCACTGCTGAGGGCCTCCCCCAAAACAAAAAGAAGAGCTTTAAGGGTGTGTAGAACATGGAAATAAGTTCAGAGAGTTTGAACAGACTTGATTTCAACTTACAGTTCTGTATTTTTCTTGTAATGCCTTTCTGGTTTCGAACTGTTCATGAGTGCATTATGTTTGAAATAGAATGAAAGAAATTCTAGCCTCAGAGTAATTATGAGGAAATACAGGTTAGCTCTAAGTTGCACGAGTGCTGCCACAAGTTAAGAAAGTTCATTTGGAAGAAAACCTTGCCCATTACAAAAATCAGGCAAAACCCTGGCCTGGATCTTTCTCAGGGAGCTGGCGGGAGGTCATTTTAGTCGGGAAGAGCATGGAGAATGATCAGCAGTGAGAAAGAAGGGACCGTTCTGCTCGTTTCTGTATAAATGTTGACTTTGCCTTCAGAGACGACCGTCCTCACCCAGCACTGCTGCTGCTGAGATGGGCATTGATGCCCAGTGCCAGGGTTTCTCTCGGGCGCAGCCTCATGGCAATGAGCTGAGCTGCAGGCCGTGGCTGGGCAGGAAGCTCTCAGCCCTGGACAGGCGGGGAAAAGTCACTCACGGTGTGGACACCAGACCCGCCCTCATGTCCAGCAGCTTAGTCGCCCCCACCCTTCCTCCACAGGCCTTTCTGACCGCCATCGGCGACAAGAACCGCAGGGCGGTGCTCGCCTTGGAGCACATGTTCGCACCCGTCCTGGATGGGGCCGTGTCCACTCTGCTCGGAGTACTGATGCTTGCGGGGTCGGAGTTTGACTTCATTGTCAGGTGAGGAGCGGGAAAGTGGTGGCAACAGCCCGTCTCGCCTGTTTGTACATGACTGTCTTCCGCTGCACCTGATAATGCTGAAGCATGTTTTATGTCTCTTCCTGCTTGACCACCCCGCCCCCCAACCCCCCTCCCCCCCCACTGTGACTGAGAGATTCTTGACAAATAAAATAGACATGGTCTATGTGTTGTGAAGCTGTTCCTACCATCTGTCACTTCCCTTCTGGAGGTTTTCTTTGCAGCTTGTGTTAGGGACCATCTTGAAGGGAAAAGATGGAAGGAAGTACAGCCGAGCGGATACTTCACAGCCAGTTCCAGATACCCAGATTAGAAATTGCCCCGGGAAGAGATGAACATGGTTCCATTCATTGACCCAATTTTACACTTCAGCACTATAGAAAGGAGAGCTTACCAGTAACTAAAATCGTCTCGCCTAGATAATTCTAAGAAAAGAGAATGTACTCACATTTAATATTCTATTTCCCACTAAGATGTAGGAAGCATTTAACCTTTAACTTTCTTTGTGTCATGTTTTGAAAATTCAGCCCTGGTCTGGACACTCCTCTTTGGATCTCAAGGCAAACAGTTTCTGGGAAACTCAACTAAAAATGTGACTATATAGGAATAATAAAAGGAGAACAAGTTTTTCTTCTTCTTTTTTTTTGGGGGGGGGTCACACCCGGTGATGCTTAAGGGTTACTCCTGGCTCTGCACTCAGGAACCACTCCTGGCAGTGCTCGGGGGACCATATGGGATGCTGGGAATCGAACCCAGGTCAGCCACGTGCAAGGCCCTACCTGCTGTGCTATCAGTCGAGCCCGAACAAGTTTTTCTTTTGAAAATAAGATGGTAGCACTGGGATGTAACTCAGTTGAGCACTTACCCTCGCATGTGCAAGGCCCTGGGTTTGAGCCCCAGCCCAGTTTAAAAAAAAAAAAATTGACAAAATTTTGTTTTGGGCTACACGCAGTGATGCCCAGGGATGGCTCCCGGTAGACTCTGGGGACCGTCAGTGGTCGCTGGCAAGGCCGTGTCCACCCTGCTTTACTGCCCTCCAGCTCCAGTCCAAACTTTTTAAAAAAAAATTTAAAAAAGGAAGCAAGATACTACTATTCTCAGAAAACACTTATTTTCTCCAAATAGCCTCCATAGCTCTGTGGACCTTTCTCTGAGTTGTGACAGCTGTTTTGTGAGGCAGTGTGTGGAATGACATCAGGATCATCAGGTCAGATTTAGAGTCATGGCAAAGTGAAATCAAATTGAAGAAGCGCCAAGCCAGTTTGCCATGACCACTGTCGAGAGGTCATCTGAACAGACTTTCCCAGAGTGCCTACGGTGGGGCCCTCACTTTCGGGCTACCAAAGCTGGTTGGTTGGTTCGGACTGGAGCTGGAGAGCAGTAAAGCAGGGTGGACACGGGCCTTGCCAGCGACCACTGACAGTCCCCAGAGTCTACCGGGAGCCATCCCTGGCATGACTGCGTGTAGCCCAAAACAAAATTTTGTCAATTTTTGAAATGCACCACCTTGTGACATGCCCCAGGGCAGCTCAGTGTCGTGGTGCCTGAGCCCTTCGGGGTGAGTGTGGCAATCCGCTCGCTGAGTCTGGGGGTCCGGAAACGGGCACATGCGCCTCTGCTGTGATCTGTGCGCAAACCTTGTGAGGGTCTCCAACTCCTGCACGTGCTTTCCTGGCACAGGAGTTGCTGCATTTCCCACAGCTCATGGTCCCCCAGACACATCAGCGAGTGCGCCTATGCGGGTGTTCTTATCTTCCTGAGGCAGAGCTCTGTACCCCAGATCCGGCCGTAGTTTGAGGCTGGCCTGTACTAGAAGCTCTTGACTTTGGTTTGGACCTCTACAGGTCAATTGTACTTGTTTCTGTATGGTCTGAGAGTTTTATGTTGAAGAGTTTCTTTTGTGCCATTTCTCACTCAACACAAGCGCATCTCCTAAGTGCAGTTCTGCCTAGCTGTGTTGCCCATGTGCTGCCCCCACAAGGAATCTCCTGACCTATGGAGCTGTAGTTCCCAAGCTGTTGAACACCCTGAGAAGTGCAGGGTGTAGGGGGACCTCAGAGGTCTCCCATCTCCTCCTGGATGATGCTGGGTGAGTCAGGGAGCGGCAGGGCCTGGAAAGCAGACCCCCAGGCCTCCCTCCTGTCCATGAGACGGTTCTCTCGGTTCTCTCGCTGGCGTATCAGTCTTCTTATGTCAAGCACTTAGAAGGGCTCCTCGTTTCCTAGTGCCGGAGGGGTTGACCTGACGAAGCCCTCTCTGGGGTCAGCTAAATGAGCAGACATTGTATACACTGGGCCGTCAGAAATCTAATTGGTGTGTTTATGCTACAGTTAGATGGATGGGATGCAAATGTCTTAATGCCGCTGCTGCTCTGTGCCTCTACCAAAAGTTCCAGCAGTTTACATTAGAGCAAGACATTTGCTGCTTGGGCTTTGCTAATGCAGCTCAGAGTTTCTGATGTTTCTAATAGCTGCGCGGTATTTGTATTTTTATAGGGATTCTCTCTCCTTTCATCTCATGTCCAAACATATATAGGCATGGCAGCATTCGGCGCCTGTTCCGTTTTACGATTAAGAGGACCATTAACGATATGTCACCCTCCCTCTCTCGACATTCTGGGGCCCGCTCCTGCCCCAGCATTTGCAGCAGAATCCCCATAGAATTTGCTGGAGCAAAGCCCTGCTTGCATAGCGCTGCTCTCAGCAGCTGTGTGGAGGGTCGGCCCATAGGTTCACCTTGGTATTCATGAAGGATCCCAGACTTCGCCTTCAATGGTGGGAAAGCAGGGCCACTTGTGTACTCTCCTCTTCTTCATGGTGCTGTGGCCTTTATGTTTGAATTGGCTGACGCAAAACAAGAGTATTCAGAGATGCTAAATTGTTCAACAAAAGATTGGCCCACAGAGCAGCCCCTGCATTGTGGCCCTCCCTCCCCTGAAAATGCCCCAGCAACTACAGAATGGGAAGCACTTTTTTTTTCTCCAGAAAGCTGGTTCCCGTGTTCTAAAAAAAAGGTTGCATTTGGAGCTATTTGGTAAAACTGGAACTCACAGAATTCTAGGCAGAAAGTTGTGATTAATGAAAGCCCAGGGAAAGCCTTACCTGATCGGCTGGAGACTTAATTAGAGCTTCTGCTGAGATGCAGAAGCATTTCACAGTGGATTAGCTGCCTGCAGAAGTGGGCTGCTTTTCCTCCTGGGCGAAATTGTTTAAATTCTACACCCTTCACTTCATTTGTTTGCTTCTGCTGGGTTTTCAAGAACAGGGCCCCTTTGCATTGTGTGTGCATTCAGTCTGCTCAGCCATTCACTCTGCATTCCATATTTTTCTGTTTGTGTTAACACATTCATAAATAACATGACATGCTTTGAGATTTCAGCAAATTATCAAACTAATTTTTCCGCCTTTTCTTTATGAACTAACACTTTAGGTGATGGAATGTAGTCCTCAAAGTCAGAAGGTTAAAAAAAAAATCTAATCTTGTGCTGAATTTGAAGTGGGGTTTAGTGCAGCCTCTCCGTGATGCAGGCTGCAGAGCTTACACTCGGGATGGGGAGCTGCCTGTACTTGTGTGACCATGAACTTTGTTCCCTGCTTGTCTTTAAGGTATTTCTTTGCTGTCCTCGCCATCCTGACGATCCTGGGTGTTCTCAATGGGCTGGTTTTACTTCCAGTGCTCCTGTCCTTCTTCGGGCCATACCCTGAGGTCAGTGATGACAACAGGCTTAGTGCTCAGACCACTATCCCCGGAAAACTATTTTCCTGATACCATTCTTCATTTAGATATGTCCACTTGGGATTATTTGCTTTTTCAGTAACGTAATAACTATGACATTGTAGCCTCTTAAATTTAATAGTGGGGGGAGGGGGCGATAGCACTGGATTGTTTTGGGTGTTTGGGGAGAGGGGTTGAGTTTGGGGGAGGGTTGTTTTGGGTGATGTCTGAGACCACTGGGGCTAGTTGTGATGGTTCTCCAGGGCCCATGCTGTGGCGTTAGACATGGAGAGCCCCCACCCACCCGTCTCCGCCCCAGCCCAGCCCCTGGCTGTAGAGACCTCTTTTTTGCCCCATGAATGACGGCCAAGGTCTCACAGATCTGTATCAGTTAAATACCCCCGTCCTGGGCTGGGGCCAAGAGGACCTGCCCCTTTCCCCGGTGTGAGACAGACCTAGTCTCTCCTGCTGTTCTGAGGCGGGTCCCCAGAACAGTGACGGTGTGCCGGGGCACTGTGCCGTGTGGGCAGCGAGTGAGCCTGCTGACGTTCTTCCTTGCGCAGGTATCCCCGGCCGGCGGGCTGAGTCGGCTGCCGACCCCGTCCCCCGAGCCTGCCGCCAGTGTGGTCCGCTTTGCTGTGCCCCCGGGCTGCCCACACGCAGGCTCCGACTCCTCAGACTCGGAGTACAGCTCCCAGACAACGGTGTCGGGACTCAGCGAGGAGCTGCGCCACTACCAGGCCCAGCAGGAGCCACGGGGCCTGGCCCGCCGCGGGGCCGCAGAAGCCCCTGAGAACCCTGTCTTCGCCCGCTCCACCGTAAGTGCCTGGGTGGGCAGCTGGTTGGGGGCAGCTCCAGAGGCCCGGGGCACTGCCAGGGTCTGTTCTGGGTGGGAGACTGGTGTCCTCTAGTGAGCTGAGGAGAAAGCAGAGATCCCCAGAACAACAGCATCCGCAAGTGTGCTCTTTCTTTTTTTCATTTTACTTTTTTGTTTTTTGGTTATTTGGGCCACACTGGCAGTATTCGGGGCCGACGCCTGGCTCTGTACTCAGGAGTCACTTCTGGTGGGGCTGGGGGACTATGTGGGGTCCCAGGAATCGGACCCAGGTCAGCCGCCCTCTGTACTATTACCCCAGCCCCTCGGAGATACCACCCTTCTCTTGCCGCAAAAGCGAGTTTCCTTCCTGTCCCTTCTGCTCTGTCCTGACTGTTACTGCCCACGACTGGCGGCTGCTTCTAGAAACTGAGAGGGGCAGAGACTGAGACACAGCCGGGGTGGGGTCTGGAGCACGTGGGGGCCGAGGAGGGCCTGAGGTGCTTGCTGTTGTTGGGGGCACGCCTGCTGTTGGTTCAAAGCCCCCTTCCAGGAGCGGGAGGAAGACCGGGCAAGGACCTGTGTCCTCCTCCTGCTGCCCCACTCTCCCCCGAGGGGCCGGCTGTGCGGCAGTGCCATTCCTGTCCTGTCCAGCGGGAGCCTGGAAATAGGTACAGGCTGAATGCCTTTGAAGTTGGTCACGGTACTTTGATGGATGCGGCCACTGTGTCGCGCCGCGCTTTGTTCAGAGACCCAGAAAGCAGATTTCCCGAAAGCCCAGCTGCCCTGCGAGCTGCCGAGGCTGCGGCGCTGGTTCTGCCTGTGAGCAGGAGCTTGGTGCTGAGAGGGCACCTGCCAGGCACTCGCCGCACAGCCCTGTCTCGGCCCACCTGCGGGGTCGCATGGGAGAAGCCCGAGAGAACACGCAGGCGAGGCCGCGGGGGGAGACGCTGAGGGCGGGAGGCCGCGCGGGGTGGTGGAGCCGGGATGGGGCAGTGTGGGTGGCCAGGCTGGGCCCAGCCAAGACGCAGGGCGCTGAGCCAAGCGCCGGCCGCAGCCTGTGCTGACCTGCCCGCCCCTCTGCTCCGCAGGTGGTCCACCCTGAAGGAAGGGCCCCCCCCGCCCCGGAGGGAGCCCCCCCGGGAAGGCTCGCGGCCACCCCCGTACCAACCGCGCAGAGACGCCTTTGAGACCCCTCCTGAGAGACCACCGTGCCCAGGACCCCGGAGCGCCCGTCCACACCGGCACCCCACGCCCGGCTACTGCCCGCCCTTCGCCACGGTGACTGCCTCGGCCTCGGTGACAGTGGCTGTGCACCCGCCTGGCCGCGCGGCCCGGGGAGGCCTGTGTCCCAGCCACGAGGACTGTTCCCAGGCTGGCCCCGGGTGCTTCGCAGACCCCCACGTGCCATCCAGCGTGCGCCGCGAGAGGAGCTCCAAGGTCGAAGTCATCGAGCTGCAGGACGTGGAGTGTGAAGAGACCCCCCAGGGACACAGCTCTGGCTGAGGTGTGGAGGCCATGGGAGGGACACAGGGTGCCGGGCCTGGGCGTCCCCGGAAACCTGTCCGGTGCTCATGCCCGGGCCATAGAGCCTAAGCCTGATGCCCGCGGGGCCTCTGTGGTGTGTGGCCCGAGTCAGGTGGCCAGACGGTGTCTGGGGTCCGTGAGTAGCCACGAGCAAGCGAGTCCCTGTCACCAGCACCCAGTTACTCCGCAATGGGGACTTGCCTGACACCTCTCAAGTTCCCCGCCCCGCCCTTGACGCCTGCCCTCTATAAATCTGCACTCACTTTGACTCGCTCTTACTTGCCTTTTTTAGGCTGAGTAAAATCGGAAGCAAAGAGGCCAAAGATTGGAAGCCCCCGTCCCTGCCCCCACCTCCTTCCAGAACTGCTTGAAGAGAAGTGTTGGAAGTTATAAATACAGCTGCACCCCAGGAGCAGTGTATTGTTACTGTAACCAATTGTATCATTTTGTGAAATATTTCTATAAATATTTAAGAGGTGTACACATCTGTAATATAGGAGGAGTGATGTAAAGTAGTGTGACGTGGCTCTCCCCACACAAGCCCCAGGGCCTTAGCACGGCCTCTCCCTGTTTGTACATTGGTCTTGTGCCACAACCAACCTTAACTTACTCTTAAATTCCAGCATATGTTGCTGCTGCTTAAATATTGTATAATTTACCTGTATAATTCTATGCAAATATTGCTTATGTAATAGGACTATTTTGTAAAGGTTTTTTTTTTTTTAAAAAAATATTTTAAGTTTGCATATCACAACCTGTGGTAGTCTGAAATGTTACTGTTAACTTGCAAACACGCTATGCGTGGTAATTTTGTGGTTGTTTAATGAGCAGACATGAAGAAAGCATGTTAACCCCAGTGGCTTCTCTCTCCCGTGTGGCTGCGTGTGTGGGCGTGTGTGACTTCCCAGCATTACTGTACTGTGATTTTTTTTTCCTTCTCACTTTTGTAACCCTCAGTGGGTTGTGACCTTGTCAGGCTGGAGGAGTCGGGTGTCTTCACAGCTTTCATAGCGGGCTTGTCCTAAGTGTTGCTCTATTCTTCTGTCAGACCTGCTTCAAATCCATGGTCTCTCAGCCCTGAGACATCCCCTCATGCCTCAGAAGCTGCACTGGTGACATAGGCAGTGCAGTCGGTAGAGCTCACTTCTCTTCATCTTTGGTCATCAGAGAGCCACGTGCTTAGCTGTGACCCATAGCTAAGCCCCTGCTGGGCCGGTCTCCTGAAGCAGGCAGCCCTCACTGACTAACCCTTGTGTACCCCACAGCTCACCCCGGCTTACCTAAACCTTGGGGTGAATTGGAAAGATTCAGAGGGGAAGTCCCCACCCAAGGTTCATCTGGACCCACCATCAACCCAGAGGGACGGTTCCTAGGCCCTTCTGAAGCCCCCCTTTTAAATTGCACAGTGGTTGGGAGTTTTGGGATTCTTTTTTGTTTGTTTGTTTTTTAAGTAATAAAGGGCCTCCAGCATGGGCACAGGAGCTGCTGGGGAGTGAGGGCTCCGAGGCCCTCCTGAGCCGTCCTGGGTCCACGGGCCCTGATCGAGTGCAGAGTCCCCTGCACACAGTCATGAGCCGTGAGAAGCAGGGGAGGGATCTCCCAACCAGGATTCTTACAAATTTTTAAGATTTGCTTCTGAACCCTCTGCCAGCTTGCTCTGAGGCCTGGGCTCACCTGCCTCTTAGCCAGCCGCTTGCCAGGGCTGCACTTGCCATGCAGCTCAAGCTACTGTGGGAGCATGGGACAGCCCTGTGGTGCCACCTGGAACATCTTCATGGAAAGCCTCCAGCCCCTCGGTCCCCAAGCACAGGACCTCCGAGCCTGCAGCCTGCCCCACGCAGGGTGCTCTCGGGCTCCAGGTTGATACTCGCATGCTGGCTCTGGCGTCTGCTGCTGCGGGTCAGCCACGGGGCTGGTCTTCCGGGGTCCAGCTCTGCTCGGAAAGTGGCCACAGTCAGGGTCACCCTTCCTGCACTGGCCGTGTGCTCAGTGGCCGCCGTATGCACGGCCTGGGGCTCCCCGCGTCAGCAGCACTGGGAGAGGTGGGGACTGGCGGGCAACGGGATCTCACTTTTAAATAGTTTTATTTTGTCTGTCTTGTTTATTTGGATGTTTTAATTTTTTTAAAGTCTTTGCTGATATTTATAATTTTGTATCATAAGAATGTTTTCCTACAGTATTTGTCATGCCAGTTTATAACAAAAAAAAAATGCAGGGATTTTATTTGTATTGGAAACACTATTACAGCTATGTTTTGAACAGAATTTTTATTTGTATAGAGTGCTTACTAATGTTAAATAGTTCAGAGTATATAACATTTTCATTAAGGACTCATGGTAGGATGTAGTGTAAGGAGATTAAAGGAAATAAATATTCAAACTGGGTCTCATTGTCTGCCAGTTTTGGTGGAAATGGGTTTGTATCATTTCAGTTACAAAGATAAAAGTATGCCATATAATTTATTTATATGAAAATTTATTTTTGTAGTGTACATAGTAGTCATCAAGTCTTTTGACAGAAGTATATTTTTAAAGAATTTATATGTGATGAATCCATAATGTCTGGAACTTTGCTGAGACGTGCATGGGGCAGACTTTTTGTTGTAAAGTACATCAAGAGAAGGAAAATGTCTAACAGTGTTAAGAGAGTGTGATTGAGTGAATATTCACACGATTATAAACCATGTATTAGCTACCATTTGTGACCTAGTGTGGTTTTTATTTTAAAACTTGGAAGGCAGAAATGTACAAACTCTCTGAATATTAATGTTAAAACACTGATAGAAACTCTAACATGAATAAAAAATAATATAACTTGTTGGCTACGCCTTTGTTCATAGAATTTCTTAAAGTACTTATGAAGATAGGGCATGTCAAGCTACCTTAAATATTACTTTGTCATTTCATCTTCCTAACTTTGTTGCTCTCTTTTTCATTCTACTTCGTGGAGGCATTGTTGATATTAGAAGGGTTCGATGTGGTTATTTTCTGACACCACAAAAGTTCCTAAATTACCTTCAAAATGACCCCTCTGTCACCTCTTAGACTTCCTGTTTTCTTATGTGATGAGAGACTATTATTGTAAAGATAAATTCCTTGGGTGTCAAAGTAAATGAGAATGTCATAGTTAATAGCTGATGATAAGACTGATTGAACTTGATACAAAGTGTTTTTTGAGTATTTGTGTTATACTCTTCATCACAGCCAAGGAGAAAGATAAAACCAGGAATATCACCCATTTTATAGCTGAAACTGAGGAGGGAGGACTTGAAAATCAAATTGCTTTAAGTATGTCGCCAAGTCAATAAAGGGCAGCCTCGTGCCGATCCCAGTGATGTAAGCACTGAGGGGGCACACATGCCCACCCACATGTGCACTGAATGCTTGAGCCCAGCAGCTGCAGCACAGACTGGGCTGCAAGCTTTAAATACTGGCCAGCCTGGGCTCCACGGTGTCACCCAAGACCTGCCAAGCCAAGACCTCCTGGAGGGAGGGCTGGGTCTCCGCCTTAATGAGCTGTCCTGATGTTCCAATGCACCAGAGAGGTAGCATTAAATTCCTTCCAGCTGGATGCAGCCCTGGTTCTGTAATCTGGCTCAGACTGCAGTCAGTGAAGGCCAGATCTGGAAACAACATGGAGATTCCCAACTGTTCTGTGTGGTCTTTTCACAAAAACACATGTTCCTCAGTGGGAAATGCAGAGACCAGAGCTCCACACTTGTGTCTGGACGTCCGGAGAGGATGATTCTCGCTCAGTGCTCCACTACCACTTGGGGCCAGCTGCCCAGTTACGGGGCTCCCCACCCCACCCCACTTCCCATCTTCTAGTGAGAAGGGCCAGTTCACAGATTGAGTGGAATTAGTTGTTTGAAGAGGGTGTTGATGGTCCTGGCCTGGCGGCAAGGCTGGTGAGGGGTGTGGGGCAGCGGAGATACTCCGTGAGGCCTGCACCTCATTTTGCTTCAGTCACAAACCTCCTGTGTCCTTTTGTAAAGATGTGAGCTTATGTGGACTTTCTGTACTTCTGAGTCCCTATGTGAAGGTAATAGAATAATCTCTGACCACAGAAAAACAGTTGATGACATGGTGTCTAGAAAAAAAAAAAGATTCGAACATTATAAACTGTTACCTGACTTAGGGTAGGAGCGATAGCACAGTGGGTAGGGCGTTCGCCTTACACACGGCCAACATGGCCGACCCGAGTTCGATTCCTCCGCCCCTCTCGGAGAGCCCGGCAAGCTACTGAGAGTATTCGATATGCCAGACACGGTAACAACAAAGTCTCCAATGGAGATGTTACTGGGCCCGCTCGAGCAAATCGACGATCAACGGGAGGGCCTTTACCTTTACCTTTTTACCTGACTTAGAACTTCATCTTTCACTATAGTTAGGGGTTTGTTTTTAAACCAAGCCCTTCAGTGGTAAAATTTATATTTTTTTCAGCCATACCTGGCAATGATCAGGGTTTATATTGCCACCAACCCGGGGTTCGATCCCCAGCCTCCCATAGGGTTCCCCAAGTACTGCCAGTAGTTATTTCTGAATGCAGAGCCAGGAAAACACACACACACACACACACACACACACACACACACACACACACACACACGAAAAGACTGAGCCCAGGGATCACTCCTGGCAGATCTCTGGTGACTTACAGAGTGCCAGGGATTTAACCCAAGCTTGCTCTGCAAGGAAAGTGCTTGCCCTCTGTATTACTGCTCCAGCCTCTTAGAGAAGAGCTGTATGTTGACAAGTGACCATTACAATCTGATTTATAATATACGTAAGTTACATCACTTACGTAAGCTTAGACTTTCATGCTGGCCTAGGAGAACTGTTAATCAGATTTATATCACCAAATCTACTGTATTTATGCAGGACCCAATTTTATTTTGCTTCCATAACAGACATTTATTTAACAGCCTTGAAAATGCTGTATGCTATAAATTTCAGGCAGCAGTCTCATTGATATGAGGGCGGGTATTTGAGTATTAATAACTCGTAACTGACCAACTAGAAGTGGAGAAAGCTTAGTAATCATGATAAAAGAACATTTGCCATGTTTCAATTACTTTTAATGCAGGTGATACCTACTGAGAGCAAGCCTCAAGTAGGAATCTATTAATAGAGGGAGCTCAAGAAAGAAGGTAAAAAGATGAAAATTCAATCGTGAGTTCAACAACAAAATAGTCAAAATCCACACACACACACACACACACACACACACAAAACCTGTAAAAAGTATGGCAGCAACATAAAAAGAAACTTTAAAGGGATCAGAGAGCTAGGACAGGGATTAAAGTACTTCTTTGGGTGCTGCTGACCCTGGTTCAGTTCCTGCCACCACATGACCCTCTTCTCTGTGCGGCCCTGAAGACCTCTGAGCACTGCTGGCTGGGGTCTGAATATCCTCAGCAATGCAAGGCATTGCCTTCTCAGACCTTTACATTGAACCTACAGCCGGTTAGACCAGACTCACAGGAAGGGGCCCCCATCTCCCCTACAAACAATAATAATAATAATAATGAGGAGGAAGAGGGAGAAGGAGAAGAAGGTAACATCAAGAGGAACAGTATTCATTTCAGAGGGGATCCAGAAGGGAAAGAGAGAAAGGGATAGACTCCTTATTTGAGGAAATAATATCTGAGCATTTCCCAAAACTGAAAAAGGAGACAGACATCCAGATCCAGGAAGCTCAGCATTCCAAACAAAATAAGCCCAGGTACACTTTCCAAGATACATTATCAAGAAAATGGCAAAAATCATAGAATCCTAAGGACGGCAAAAAAAGGAAAGAGTTATATAAAAGGCTCCCCATTCAAATCCCCATCAGAGACTTGATTAGACTATCAGCAAATTCCTCCACAGAAGCATGGAAGGAACCTTGAAGGTTGCAAAGAAGTGGCATGACAAAGAAAAAATGAACAGAAAATACCTCCCGCCAGCAACACTGTACCTGACTGGGTTATAACACAATTTAACGGTAGAATTATGAGATTTGAGGACAAAAATACTAAAAAGAGTATTTTTTTAAAAGTTAAATTATTGTCACTAAATTAGCCCTGCCCCCTCCAATAATGTTTAAAGAAAATAAACCACTTGGAAGTAATGAGATACATCCCAAAACATAAAATACAGGAGGGGTGGAAGTTTAATAATGATTTGAATTAAAGATTTGCTTGCTTTCAAGTAAATATAGGTTATTTACTTAGAAGCCTATATGAAATCCTCATCGGAATCTTGAGGGAAGACAGAAATATCAGAAGAAGGGACTGGAGAAATAGCCGAGTGGCTAAGGTCAAGGTGCATCCCTCGCACGTGACCAGCTAGTTCAATCATACTACATACTATCCCCACCTCGAGCACTGCCGGGTAAGCTCTGAGCCCTATCAGGAGAGAGCCTAACATAAAAACACAAAGAAAAAGAAAGTCGACCTCGAACATTACACAAAGGCAGATATCAAAATACAAGGGGAGGAAATCAAAGTACAAAACAAGAGACATGGTGAAATAGTATCTAGAATCCACCTTCCCAAATACAATGATGCATTATTTGATATCAATAATTTCACTAGTGATCAAGAAAATGATGATTATGCACAGTGGCAGGTTGGATTACAGTATAAAACCCAATCTTCTATTGTGTACAGGAGACACACATGAACTTCAGTGAAAAATGTAGACTCAAAATAAAAGGTTGTCAAGAATCGTACAGGCAAATAGGAGGCTGATACAGAAGGGAGCTACCATACTGATATCAGATAAATTAGACTTCCAGCCAAAAAGACAGTGAGAGACAGGATCAGACATTACGTGATGATTAACAGCGCAAATCACAAAGAGGATTTTTACACTCACTAACTTATAGGCAATATTTGGAGTGATATTATATGAAACCCTGGCACCCCCTTGATATCAATGTACATATTGATATCAGTGTAGCACTATAGCACTGTCCTACCATTGTTCATCAATTTGCTCATGCGGGCACCAGTAACGTCTCCATTGTGAGACTTGTTGTTATGTTTCTGGCATATAGAATACACTACAGGGAGCTTGCCAGGTTCTGCCGTGCGGACAGGATATTCTTGGTAGCTTGCCGGGCTCTCCAAGAGGATTGGAGGAATCAAACCCAGGTCGACCGCGTGCAAGGCAAACGCCCTATCAGTGTACCAGACACTGGGGCCCGGAGAGATCTCCAGCACTGTGGTGTCATCTGGGATTTGCTGCTGTGTCTCTGGGCCAGGGCTGTTGGTGCGCTAAGATCCACATTACAAAATTTTCAGCAGATTATATCTTGGTGAGATTCATCCTGAGATGGTAGAGTCAGGCTTAGGGTATGGCGGCAATTTTGGACTGTGGAAGCAAGTGGCTGCCGGGAACTCTGCTTGGGTGGGCACAGGCCAACCCGCCACCTCCAATTTACTCCAGACTGTTCTGAGCTTAACTGTGGCTTTTGATCTCTCTTATGATTTATTTAGGGGTCTCTGAGGCAAGACCAATAGTAGAGCTTACAAGGTGGCACTGGATTTGGTTCATGGGGGTGACTGGCCAGTTCTTCCATGTGTATTGGGAAGTGGGGGAGGTAGCCCATCCCAACTCTGAGTGAGCTTGTATAGCTGACCCAGAGGTGGTTTGTGGGTGTGACTCCCACATACCTAACTTTTGGCCATTTAATTTCTTGGTAAACTTGTTCCCAAGTTGTTGGGGTCTGGCCAAAGTCACAGCGGCATTTTTGGGGTATCAGGAAGTCTGAAGGCAACAGGCTGCTGATGCACTCACCCTGCAGGTACTGGTTGACCTGTTGGCGGCACCATACTGCAATATATATAATATACATTTCACAAATTCAGTGTTACCCTGAATAAAAAGCAGAAAGGGCATCACAAGAGAAAGAAATAAAGAAAACGTTAGATAATTATTACTGATGAGCATAGAGGCAAGATTCCCAAGAAAGTACAAAGTAAATTCACTGATTTATTAAAAGAACCATATATCAGAACCAAATAGAATTTGTTCCAGGGATGATGGGTTAGTTCAAATCTACAAATCGATATAATACATGGCATCATCAAAGTGAAAGATAAAAATAACATTCCCTTGTCAATAGACTCAGAAATTTATTAACAAGATTCATATTGACTTATAATAACAGTCCTCCCGTTATTCATCAATTTGCTCCAGTGGGCCCAGTAACGTCTCCATCATGAGACTTGTTACTGTGTTTGGAATATTGAATATGTGAATACATCACGGGTAGCTTGCCAGGCTTTGCTGTGCGGGCAAAATACTCTCGGTAGCCTGTCGGGCTCTCCATACTCTTGGTAGCCTGCAGGACTCTCCAAGAGGGGCAGAGGAATCAAACCTGGCTCGGCCGGGCTGGCTGCGTGCAAGGCAACCACCCTACCGCTGTGCTACCACTCCCCCGACTTATAATAAAACTCAACAAATTAGCAATAATTTTAAATGATGAAAAATTGAAAGACAGCGGTAGGGCGTTTGCCTTGCACACAGCCAACATGGCCGACCCAAGTTCGATTCCTCCGCCCCTCTCGGAGAGCCCGGCAAGCTACCGAGAGTATCTCGCCCGCACAGCAGAGCCTGGCAAGCTCCCCGAGACGTATTCGATATGCCAAACACAGTAACAACAAAGTCTCCAATGGAGAGACGTTACTGGGCCCGCTCGAGCAAATCGACGAACAACGGGAGGGCCTTTACCTTTACCTTTACCTTTACCTTCTCTATGATCAGATTTCCTCTTCATCCACTACTACTAAACATTGTATTAAATTCCTAGTCAGAGAAATTAGGCAAGAAAAGGCAGTAAAGGGGATTCAAATTGGAAATAAAAAAGTAAAGACTATCACTATTTGCAGTTTATCAAATAATATTTATAGAAAAAAATGTAAAACTCCACTAAAAACTCTATTAGAAACAAAGAAAAAGCAAAAAAGGCAAATCACAAAATTAGTACACAAAATTTAGTTACATTTCTATCTGCAAGGAATGAACTAGAAGTTGATAGTGTTTAAAAAAAAATCATCCTTACTGCCTAAAGCATTTCAGTGCAATTTTAATTCAGTCCCAACCAATTTCCAGTAACACCTTCAAGGAAATAGAACAAATGTTACAGAAATTCATATGTAACCTTAAAAGGTTCCAAGTATCCAAAGCAATTTTAGGTCAAAAGAAAGAAAATAGACATCATGCTCCCAATCTTAAACTATACCACAAACATGAGTGATCTAAACATAAGTATTGAAATTAAAATTGACAAATTAGAATTTGACAAAGATCAATGAAATAGAATTGAGAAGTAGAAAAGAGAAGCGGTGGACTGGGGCCAGAGCAATAGTACAGCAGGTAGGGCATTTGCCTTACATGTGACTGACCCAGGTTCGATTCCCAGAATCCCATATGGTCCCCTGATCACTACCAGGAGTGATTCCTGAGTGCAGAGTCAGTAGTAACCCCTGAGTATAACCGGGTGTAACTCCAAATAAACAAATAAAAGGGGAGGTGGAGTCTTATCAATAGATGGGGACAACACCCAGAAAACTCACTAATACATAAGAACTTTCTACACTATCTGAGGAACATTTCAAACAATCCTACTGATGTTCAATGAAATGAAGAAATTCATGGGGAAAAAAATCAATAAGCTTTGAGGAAGTTTGGAGATAAGAAAACACCTTCAAGAATAAATAAATGAACTAAAGTTTTTAAAGCAAATAGTTGCTTGAATCTAGTGATAGTTGATGAGGAGATATGTCAACAGCAACACAATAGCAGTTAAGAGATTTTGACACTCCACTCTTCTCATTGGACATATTAATTAGAAAAACAAGAAGTTAATGTCAGCTCTAAATAATGAATTGGGAAGTCAGAGTCTAATACACATATACAGGGCTCTCCACCCCTCAAAAGCCAAATAACACATTTTTACCCAGGGCACATGGAACATTCTCCTGGTAGACCACAACCGAAGTGCCCATAATACCATGAAAATAGAACTAATAGCAAGTATCAAGTTCATGATGGTATGAAGATAGAAATTAATCATAGAAAGAAAAGTGAAGACTATAGAGAGAGTATAGCAGGGAAGACACTTGCCTTGCACACATCTAACCCAAGTTTGATCTCTGGCATCCCATATGGTCCCCTGAGCACTCTCAGGAGTAATTCCTGAATGCAGAGCCAGGAGTAACCCCTGAGCATTAACCAGTGTGACCCAAAAACAAGAAAGAAAGAGAGAAAGAGGGAGAGAGAGAAGGAAGGAAGGAAGGAAGGAAGGAAGGAAGGAAGGAAGGAAGGAAGGGAGGGAGGGAGGGAGGGAGGGAGGGAGGGAGGGAGGGAGGAAGGAGAGAGAAAGAGAAAGAAAGAGAGAAAGAGAAAGAAAGAAAAGAAAGAAAGGAAGGAAGGAAGGAAGGAGAGAGGAAGGAAAGAAAGAAGGAAAGAAAGAAAGAAAGAAAGAAAGAAAGAAAGAAAGAAAGAAAGAAAGAAAGAAAGAAAGAAAGGAGAGAAAGGAAGAGAACAAGATGAAGGGAAGGAGGGAAGGAGGGAGGGAGGGAGGGAGGAGAGAGGAAGAATTTTTCAAAAACATAGAACAAATACTATCATAATACATACAGAGCCACAAAAGAAGCTGTGATTTTTAAAAATGAGAGGTTTTGTATTGCCAGATTTTATACCGTAAAGTGATAGCAATCAATACAGTTTTAGGGACCAGAGTGGGACCTCAGTGGGGAGGGTACTTGCCCTGCACTTTGCCAATTCAAGTTGGATCCCTGGCATCCCATGTGTCCACCAGGAGTGATTCTTAAGTACAAATCCAGGAGTAACCCCTGAGCACTTTTGCATGTGGCTCCTGCCAAAAACAAAACAAAACAAAAAACAAAAAAAGCAGTTTTAGTACTGGAATAAAAACAGACTCAGACCAATGGAATAGAATTAAGATGCCAGAAATAAATTCTCATACCTATGGACAATCATTTACGGCAAAGGCATAGGAGCATTGGGAGCACTAGAAAAAGCTTCTACAACAAATATTATAGGGAAAACTGTTAGACACATGCAAAAATAAATTCTAAAATACACACAAATATATATACATATATATATCACAGCTTATACAAAATTAACTCAAAATGGATTAAAGATTAAAACTAGAGACACTAAACACATAGAGGGAAACTGTGGCTAAACCCACCATGATACTGACTTCTGACATGCCTTCAACAGCTAAAATACATTTGCACATAAAATAAAAGCAAAACTAAACAAATGGGATGATATTAAACTAAAATGTACTATACTGTAAGATACTATGGCAAAGATAAGGAAACTCACTGGATGGGAGAAAATCTGTACACCTCACCGCAAAGGACTGATATCCCAGATATATAAAGCAGTTGTTGAGAATGCAACAACTGAACAAACTATTTTTCTAATAGGAATAAGAGTTTGATGGACACTTTATCAAAGAAGGCATGCAGAGGGCCAACAGACATTTGAAAAAGATTTTTCATCACGGATTATCAGGGAAATGCAAATAAAAAACAACAGAAATACCACCTTCCGTCAATATGAACGGCCAGAAAAAAAGCTGAGAGAGATGCAGTAAATGGACCCCTCTGTGCCTGTGGGGGAGGCTCGTGTCTCCTTCAGCCCCTTTGGAAAATAGCTTGGTGACTTCTCACAAAATTTAAACTAGAGCTCTCCATATACCAAGTGATTCCACTCCTGGACATCTATCCACACAGATAAAAAGATACATGCACACTCTGAAAGCAGCTCTATTTGAAATCAGCATGATCTAGAAACAGCCCAAGTGCCCAAGAAGAGATAAATGAATGAATTACACAATGAAATACTACTCAGTTATAAAAAATAAATAAATAAATCCTACCTTTTGCTACAACTTAGATGGAGCAAGGTGTCAGATTAAGAAAAATAAATCAGAGGGAGAAGGTCAAATGTTGGATGACCTCACTCATCGGTGGCACATAAAGAAACAAAGAACGGAAGTAGAGGGTAGTGAGTGAAAAAGGCAGAGCTGAGCTCTGACAACAGAACTGAGGCGGCTAAGTGTTAGGAGGAGAATTGGGGGGAGAGGCTGCAGAGGCGTGGAGAAACAATATTAAAATCATTGTAAAATAAAAGGGATTTTTTTTTAATATTTCAAAGAAGATATACGTACTCCTATGCCACTGAGGTGCTGCTGTAACAGCCAAGAGGTGAACCACCCAAGTACCGAATGGATAAAGAACTTGGCAGGCAGGCCTATTTTGTGTGAACCTGTACTCAATCCTCACACCACACTGCACTCAGAGGTCTCAGATAGGGCCCCTCTGAATGGGAAAACAAAGAAATATAAAGTATATGCTACACAGAGAGAGAGAACAGACTTCAACTTGGGTATAAGAAATGATGAAATACAGCTACTTGTAGTAACATGGACGAAACCAGAGGGGCTCATACTAAGTGAAATAAGGAAAGAGAAATACCAAATTATCTCACTCATATGTGGAAGGTAAAGCAGGCAAGCAAGGGGAAAATACAGTTGAGTGAAAAAAAAAAAAAACTTCTGGAATTTGACCACAGAACTAAGGTTACCAGAGGAGAACAGGGAAGGGAGGTGGCAGAGTTTAGAGCATGCTGGGCAGCAGATACTGGTACTTTGGTTTTGGGTGTGGTATGGCAACATATGTTTTGAAGAGATGTGAAATTGCACCCCACATAGATTCTTACAAATGAATGTTAGTTTCATTTTAAAAATAAACCAAGAATAAAATAAATAAAAGGAGGGTAGGTAATAAGAAGTTGTTTTATTTTTATAAAGGAAAAAGTAATGTAGATGGAGGAGAAATTGATGAGCAAGTTCTAACTGGAGAGTTATTATATAATAATGAGGATTGCACATTAAGCTCGAGTTAAGATGCCAAGAAAATAATCTTTGTAATTACGAAGTTCAATCAGCAGCAGGGTAGCTGGGCTTATGTTGAGAGGCTCTTTGCAGCAAGATGAGAAGCAAGATGAGGCAGGAACTAGTACATGTGATGCTCTGCATTGCGGACCGAGAGAAAACAGCTGTCTAGGACAGCCAACATGATCAGAGGTCCAGAAGTTAAGCTGATACTGTGGAAAAACCAGTGTGCCACTCAAGCTGTGAAAAGACCAAAAGACCATGATTAGAGGTATATGGAAATGGAATGGACTCAAGAAATGATCAAAAGATCTTTTTAAAGTCCTGCAAAGGGCTGGAGAGATAGCACTTTGGATAGGGTACTTGGCAGCACACAATCAACCTGGCTTCAATCCCCAGCACCACACTGACCCCCTGAGCCCCATCAGGAGTGAGCTTAAGCAGAGTCAGAAGTAAGCCCCGAGCACCACAGGCATGGCTCCCCTGCAAAACACAAAACAAAACAAATCCCACAAGGGTATTATCAAGCCCATATTCCTAGGGCTATGTTGAATTGTCCCTTGACCCTCTTGCCAATAGAGCCCCTTTCCCCCCTTTTACCACATAGCTCCCCTCTTAAACCTGAATCATGGAAGAGCATCATAAATCATGAAGGGCTAAAACTTGACAGTATCTATTCATCTGGATCCAAGAAAGCTGGAGTATTGTTATGATTGGCCTAGCATTGATACCCTCGGCAGCCAGAGCAGACACCAAACATGGGTCTAGGTCCATCCTGTGTTCTTGGTCTCTCTTACTGCCTTCTTGTCCCCCTACTGGCCTTATGGTCCTTTTTTCTTTAATTCATTCTTTTTCTTTTCTTTCTTTCTTTTTTCTTTTTTTCCATTTCTTTCTTTTTCTTTTTTTCTTCCCCTTTAAAAAAAGTGGTATACTGTTGCCTTTTTTAAAAAATGGTATACTGTTGCATTGTGAAATTTTGTATTTCTAGTGTACATGATCAAAACTCAACCTTTACATCTACTAATGGCTGCTGTTTACAAAATCACTTCAGCAAAAGCACCACAAGTATCTATATTACCATATGCTCAAAGAGCATGTTTGGCATTGAAGGCCAACAGATGCAATGAGGTGAGCAATTAGCAAACCTCTGAATTATCCTTCTGATTACACTTAAATTCCAAAAGCTAATTGACTAAAATGTTTCTCCTTAATTAAAAATATTAATATGCGAAACCAGGTTTGCATTTCATAAGAGAGTTTCCATTTCATGATTGAAATCTCATAGTTCATTTACTAATGGTCTCTAATGGCCCATAATCAGAACGCAGACAAAATTAAGGGGGAATTTTCAAAGTGGCTGTAAGGGAGGATGCCTGAATTTGTGAATTATTCTACCACTGCTGAGAGCATAGCAGTGGTAGAATAATTCACCTTGGACTATCACACACACACACACACACACACACACACACACTGTATGCATGTACTTGCCCAAACACACCCCTATGAGTAAGAAATCCTGGCCTGTCAGCTTTGACACCTGAGTTTCCTTCTCGGTGCTCTCATTCTCTCTCCTTACAAGAATCCTACTCCACTTTTTCAGTTGAGTAGGATTCTTTCAGCACCAGCAGCAGCAGAACTATCCCTCAAAGACAGATGTTAATGGTGGAGCTGCAGCCAGGAGAACCATGATATTAGTAATAAAAATTATTTCTCATTTCAGTATGTGTCAGGCCGTGGGTGATCTCACCAAACATACCTAACAAACATGACATAGCAGGCTGAAAATAAGGACAGAGGACTAGGAACAGGAGGGAAGGTAGAGAGATAATACGGGGGTTACGGCTCTAGCCTCAAACACAGCCAACCTGCACCCGTTTCCCTGAACCCCACCAGGTGTGGTCCAGAAACCAGAAAAAAAGAAAACAAGAAGAAGAAAATAGGAACGGCAGAGAAAGCGTCAAGACATAAGGAAGAAGGTCACAGACCCGAGGAGTTTGAAAGAATGGAGGTGAATTAAGAGAGAAGGAAATGACAAAACGGGCTTCACAAAGCCTCCAGCCTGCACCCGAATGTCCTGTGGGAATAGTGGTGTTCAAAACCCAGCATAGCAGCATAGCTGATAAGATTATTTTAAAAAATTCTATTATTTTACGTAATTTTGCCTCTTTCCCTCACTTTCTAATATCTCAGAGTGATGGGCCAGAAAGTTCCCTGAATTAAGGAACTAGCCTTGAATGTGACCAAATGGCCGTCCAGGTTCAAATACCCATTCAATTACCTGTACGGTCCCCTGAGCACAACTAGATGTCACTCCTGAGAATTGAGCCAGGAGTATCCCCTGAACACCCCTGGGTGTGGCCCAACCCTCCCCCCACCCAAAGAATTCCTTCAATTGCAAATGCAATAATCTCCCCCACACACACACCAGTAAGTACATCCTACCTGCCTTATCTCCCTAATTTCCCCCAGGGTTTTTAGTGTCCTCTAATATCCTATGTATTTTGCAGATTTACTTATTGCCTTTCTTGTGCTTAAAGACTGCTAGCTCTGTGCGGACAGGGGTTGGGGTTGTGGAATACTCACTGAAGTCTCCCAAAGGCTGGAACAGAGTTTAGAACATAACACTCAGCTTAATTTGGCATTTCTTTTTAGTGGGGCATACAATATAACTACTAAAGCTGTTTAGCAGATGAGGAGACTCACCCTCTGAGATGAAGAGATTGCCAGCAAAGTTCTGAAAGTTGCTTGAATGCCTGCAGCAAGTGGCCAGGGTTGTGACATGTACTGTATACAATTAAATTTGGGCAGTTCTGCTGTCTGCAATCTACAGCACACAAGATATGTGTGATCACTCTGCACGCAGGTGTGCGCAGGCACCACCACAGCAAACTGCAACTAAACAGACGTGCAGAAGCTGGGCGAGAAAACGTGTTCCCTAGCAAACACATTTAAGCACCATAGCAACTGCTGGCGAATACTACAACCAGAGCTTGTGCCCCTCCACTGAACAGAGAATGTGTGCAGACCACACTGAACACTGTAGCCAAGTATGTGAGCACTACTGCTTGAGGCGCAGCTCCCAGCAAGCATTAGAGCCCAAGATGTGAGAACAATACACCAGCATGTGGGAAAACTCTGTTTATCAAAATGACAATATCAGCAACAACACAGGTGCTTGCTTTGTCAATGGCAAGTGACCTGGTTCAACCTCCCACACACTTATGGTTCCCCAAGCCCTGGAGGAGTGATCCCTGAGCACAGAGCCTGGACTAAGCTCTAAGCATAGTGGGGTGTGGTGCCGCGTGCACACACACACACACACACACACACACACATCTCATACACACAACAATGACAGATGAAAGGAGAATTTGGATGAGAAGGGAAATAAGATGGCAGAGATGGTGTGCAGGGAAGGAGAGCTGGGTACGGACTCCCCACCTGCAGGCAGGGCACTGTGGGAGGTCACTGTCTGCCTCCTGGGTCACTCCTGAGAGTATCCCCTGGACACTACTGGGTGTGGCCCAACCCTCCCCTCACAAAGAATTCCTGAAATTACAAATGCAGTAATCTCCCTCTTTCCGTGCACAGCTACTGAGCATCCTGCCCTGTCAACAGAATACCTCAGAGGGCTCTGCCATCGAAAACCACCATGGCCAGGTATGCCACTTCCAGGGAGGACACATGTGGGCACTGCAGGGACAGTCAGCAAGCAGGGCAGTCAGAAAGTGCTTGAGCAACATCACTGAATGAGGGTGGATGACTCCCGTCAAGCACTACGACTAGAAATGTGAGCACTGCAGCTGAGGTGTGAGTGCTACAGCCAACCACGTGTGCAACCCCAGGGAACTGCAACAAAAACAACAGAGGAATGGGGGAATGAAAAGTTGTTTATATTCCTATGATATCCATATAAATATGCAGATGCGGAGAATTTTATTTTGCTTTGTTTTTATTATGGAATTTTTTTTGTTCCCTCTCCCCCACCCCTTATCTCCCCTTCTGAGCATTTTATCCTTCTGGTCACCTCAGTTTTGCTGTCAATGTAACTCTTACTGGGCTAGAGCGATAGCACAGCAGTAGGGCGTTTGCCCTGCACGCAGCCAATATGGCCAACCTGAGTTCGATTCCTCTGCCCCTCTCGGAGAGCCCGGCAAGCTACTGACAGTATCTCGCCAGCACAGCAAAGCCTGGCAAGCTGCCTGTGACGTATTCGATATGCCAAACACAGTAACAAGTGTCACAATGGAGATGTTACTGGGCCCGCTCGAGCAAATCGATGAATAACAGGAGGACTATGACCGTCATTCTTACTATTTTGTTTAGTCCAATGATCATAATTCCCCCTCATATTTCATATACGGGGGCATGACCCAGCGTGTCTTTCTTTTTCCATAGTATAGTCACTTTGAGGGTTGTTTTTTTATAGCTGAAAACCCTCCTGTTGCATATCCGTGTATCTTCCTTACCAGTCAGCTGCCTGCTTGCTTTCTGTTTCCTTATCTTGGCTATTGTCAAGCACCCTTTGATGAATCTCAATGTAATCTTTTGGGTTGTTTTTCATATTCTTTGGAGAGACATCCAGAAGTGCAATTGCTGAATCATATGGCAGTTCTATTTGATTTCTTGTGGAAGCTCCATAACTATTACAAATAACTCTGCAATGAACATGGGGTGAATGTCATTTTTGAATTAAAAGGTAAAGGCCCTCCCGTTGATCGTCGATTTGCTCGAGCGGGCCCAGTAACGTCTCCATTGGAGACTTTGTTGTTACTGTGTTTGGCGTATCGAATACTCTCAGTAGCTTGCCGGGCTCTCCGAGAGGGGCGGAGGAATCGAACTCGGGTCGGCCATGTTGGCCGCTTGTAAGGCGAACGCCCTACCCGCTGTGCTATCGCTCCAGCCTTGATTTTCATATTCTTTGAATGGACCCTCAGAGTGCAATTGCCGAATCATGCAGCAGTTCTATTTTTAAAGTCTTGTGTAAGCGTCATATTGTTTTCCAAAATGCTCGCACCAGTTTAGCGCTGTGAGCAGTGTATGAGAGAATTCTGCCCTCCATTTTCTTGTCCAACACTAGTCATCAAATGTCACCTGTTGACAAGCCAACACTTTTTCTCCAGTTGTGTGTGAGCCACTCTCACACAGGTGTGAGGCAGTTTCTCACTGCATCTGGGATTTGCATTTCCTCAATGATCAGTGATTCTCATCAATTTTTCCTGCGCAAGCTAGCCATCTGTCTGCACTCCTGGAAGAAGTGTCTATACAAATTTTCAGTCTGTTCCTAAAATTGATTTGTTTGAATTTTTCACTTGTTGTTGACTTTAATACATTTTAATACATTCTTTGGATACTAAAAAACTCATAACTTGGAGATTTTTAGGATTTTTATCACACACAGGATAGCGAATATCTTCCTTTATTCTTTGGGCTGTTCTTTAATACTATCAATGTTTTATTCTGCTCTAAGGAAGCTTTTATTTGGGGGATTTCCCAGCTCTGCTTGGGAGCCAGGGAGCACTCACAGTGGTACTCAGACCAACTAAATGGGCTTGTTGATTCAATGGTCCTCCCAGTGACACAGGAAAACTTAGTTCCATCATTGCTGGGAGCCACCATGGCTCCACCCTGCAATACTCTCCAGCTCTTTGAGCTATTATCTCTGGCCCTATTTGTTTTAGGTTTTATTTTCTTTGCTTTTGAGGTTAGGTTCCCAAAGACATCTCTAATATTAATATCATGAAATAATTCACCTCTGTTTTCTTCTAGGCAAATGATGATTTATTTTCCACCACACATCCAGGACTCTAATCTATTTTATTTTATTTATTTGTTTTTTGCTTTTTGGGTCACACCTGGATCTGCACTCAGAAATTACTCCTGGTAGTGCTCAGGGAACCATATAGGATGCTGGAAATCTAACCTGGGTTGGACGGGTACAAGGCAAATAAATACCCTACCCGCTGTGCTATCACTTCAGTCCCTCTAATCTGTTTTAAATTTGTTCTTTTATATGGTTTTAGAGAGTTCTGTTCTTTTGCATAAAACGGCCCAGTTTTCTGAATTCGTATCTGTTGAAGAGATTTATCTTTCTCTATTGTAAGACCATGGCTCTTTTGTCATAGAAAAGGTGCTGATAAGTTTGTGGGTTTCTTTCCAGGCACTTGAGTTTGTTCCACTGATCTGGTTTCTATTTTTGTGTCAAAACCACAGTTTTCATTACTGTCACTTTGTAATGCAGTTTGATATTGGGTAACATGATGCCTACATTTTTCTTTCTTTTTCTAAAAATTGCTTTAAATTTGGGGGCCTTTTATAATTTACAAACTTTTGTTCTATTTCCTTGAAAATATTATTAGACTTTTAGCTGATGTTTAGTAGACATTCATTAAACTTTTATACTACTTTTGGCAAAATATAAATATAGCTTTGACTATAATTATTCTCTACATCAAGAACATCAAATATGTTCATCTCTTACTCTCTTGCTCTGTATTTTTAAATAGAGTCTTAAAGTTTTCATTACATAGGCCTTTGGTTATATAGGTTGAATCTGTATCTAAGTACTTAATTATTTTTGATTCAATTAAAAACTGGATTATTTTCTTAATTTTTGTTCTTTTCTAACTGTGTCCACATCCACCTGCCCACATACCAAATTCTGCAGGATGGATATGTCATTCCCAACGTTCTCCCTTCTGAAATCCGACATGCAATTTTGTTGGTAAAGAAGCAAACAGCACCTGGCCCAGACAAGGTCAGACCCAAACACCTGAAGAACCTGCTGTCAATACTCATCAATACACTGGCTTGGCTCTTCACATGCTACCTGTCTTAATGCAAAATTCCGTCTCAGTGAAAAACCAGCAGGACTGTACTACTGTACAAGAAGGGAGACATCCACAACATTGACAACTATCGCCCAATCTGCCTGTTGTTTATCATCTACAAGCTGTTCACTCGAGTCATCCTGAATAGGATTGGCAGAACACTAGATAAAGGACAACCTTGCGAGCAAGCATGATTCCGAAAAGGATTCAGCACGATCAACCATATCCGCACAATAACCAAGCTCATTGAGGTTTCTTGGGAGTTCAAGATGCCACTCTGTCTAACGTTCATTGATTTAAAGAAGGTCTTTGATTCTGTTGAGATGGAAGCGGTCATCGAAGCCCTAGCCAAGCAGGGCATTCAAACGCAATACATCAGGATCCTCCATGAACTGTATTACAAATTCAGTATTACAACTGTATTACCACTACCAGGATCTCACCATTGTACAAAGAAGTGATCATCCATGTCAAGAGAAGGGTTCGGCAGAGTGATACCATTTCACCGAAACTCTTCAGTGCCACCCTCGAGAATGTCATGCGATGACTGGAATGGGAAGGAATAGGAGTGAAGATAGACATTCGGCAACTACACCATCTCTGCTTTGCTGATGACATCGTTCTAATAACACCAAACATTAGCCAAGCGGCACAAATGCTGGCTGGAAAGGTCAGACTACAGCTGAATCTCATGATGACAATGTTTATGAGAAACAGTCTCGTTCCTGACATTCCATTCCCTCTCAACGGAACGAACATCTCCAAATGCAACAGTTATGTGTACCTAGGTCGAGAAGTCATAGAGGTCTCTTCACTATCCAAACTATTATTATAGTGGTCAGTTCTCTATCCTAACTTCCCCACCCACAACACTTGTGACAAGCTTCCAACCATGCACCAGTCTCCTGACCCTTCTTCCTATAGTCCTTGGGTATTAGTCTCATACTATAATTTTTATATCCCACAGAAGAATGCAGTCATTATATGCCTCTTCCTCTCCTTCTGACTCATTGCACTCAATATGATACTCTCAATATCCATCCATTTATAAGAGAATTTCATGACCTCACTTTTCCTGGTGGCTGCATAGTATTCCATTGTGTAGATGATATTTTTAATTTTAATTTTTAAAGTTTATTTTCATAAGGTTGTTTACATTAATCGATTACATTCAATATTTCAACACCAATCCTACCACCATTACATCTTCCCACTACCATTATTTCGAATTTTCTCATCACCATTCAAGCCTGCCCACCACAGGCAGATGCTGGGTGATTTATTTTCTATTGTTTATTATGAATATCATGAGATTTGCACGGCTGTGTGCTCCTGGAATTCTGAAATTATAAATGATTGGGGTTCAGAGACATCTCTGTAGGGAGCTAATCCCTTTTGAGATTCATTTGTGAGTCTTTGGATTGAGACTGTTGACTCGCTTAAGTATCACCTGGAGGCACTTTGTGGGCATGACAGCCAGGACCCCGAAGGTGTAGGGAGCCGGGAAGGGCCTGCCCATCTCCCCGCCATATGGCATGGAGTCTTCAGTCCCTGGTCCTGCATACCTGGGTTTTCCTTCTGAAAGTTTGTGGTCACCATGCGGTGATCTGGAGTGGGCAGCGGGAGTACACCGGCTCCATCTGAGGTTCCCCCTTCCCATTTTTGATAGGTGTTTTTGGATTTCTTTTTGTTGGATTTTTGAGCGCGTCATATGTCCTGGATATCAACCCCTTGTCTGATGTCTTGAACATGAATATTTTCTCCCATTCATTTCTTTTAGTTTTTACATGTGTTTCTTTAGCCATGCAGAAATTGTATAATTTTACTTAGTTCCATTTGTTTATTTTTTATTCTGTTGCCTTTGCCAATTGCATCATATCCTTGAAGACAGCTTTGAGGCCCAAATCTTGGGCCTATATTTTTGCCTATATTTCTCCTCAGTGTACTTCACAGATTCCAGTATAATCTCTAGGTCTTTTATCCACTTTGAATTGACTTTTGTGTGGTGTGAGATATAGATCCAGTTTTAATATTTTAGACATGGTTACCCAGTTTTACAACCACCATTTGTTGAAGACTATGTCTTTACTCCATTTCATGCGCTCAGCTCCTTTGTTAAAGATTAGCTGAGGTGTGTGTGTGTGTGTGTGTGTGTGTGTGTGTGTGTGTATGTGTATGTGTGTATGTGTGTGTTCTCTTACAGAGATTAGAACTATGTCAATGAACTAGCTATATTCCAGGTACTATATACTTCAGTCTGCTTCTTACATGGGTGGGGCCAGATAATTGGTTCTTCCCCATGGAATTTGAGTTTGAAATGATATGTGATATATTTAACATCTGGAATAAAGGTTTAAAAGCAAGAGAATCATTTTATACGTTCCTAAGTGCAAAAGGAGTGCCCATAACTCTACTATTTTTGGAATGGCCATGTCATATAATGGATTGTCTGAATTTTGATTGTCAAAATTTTTCTCTACCAAATTACTAAGTAGAGAAAAAATTGTGATAACTAAAATTATTTTATTTAAGTGATTAGGGAGAGCCCGGCAAGCTACCGAGAGTATTCGATATGCCAGACACAGTAACAACAAAGTCTCCAATGGAGATGTTACTGGGCCCGCTCGAGCAAATCGACGATCAACGGGAGGGGAAAAAAAAAAGTGATTAGGGTTAATATCCTACTGTATTGTTAAACTTTGTTAATTTGTTTCAGTAGTCTGTAACCCTAATATATTAATTAAATATCTCTGCAGAAAAAAAATTAGCTGAGCATATATATGGCGATTTGTCCTTGGATATTTGTTTCCAGTCCATTTTTTTGAGAGTTTATCCTTATTTAAGTACCATGCTATTTTAGGGCTGGAGCGATAGCACAGCAGGTAGGGTATTTGCCTTGCACATGGCCAACAAGGCCGACCTGAGTTCAATTCCTCCACCCCTCTCGGAGAGCCCGGCAACTACCTGGAAAGCTGCCTGTGACATATTCAATATGCCAAACACAGTAACAAGTCTCACAATGTTACTGGGCCTACTCAAGCAAATCGATGAACAATGGGATGTCAGTGACAGTGACTATTTTGATCATTATAGCTTTATAGTATAGTTTTTTTGGGGATGGTCACACCCGGCGATGCACAAGGGTTAACTACTGGCTCTGCACTCAGGAATTCCTCCTGGTGGTACTCAGGGGACCATATGGGATGCTGGGAATCAAACCCCGGTCGGCCGCATGCAAGGCAAACACCCTACATGCTGTGCTATCACTCCAGCCCCTGTAGTATAGTTTTAAGTTAAGTAATGAGATGCCTCTGAGTTTCTCATTTTTCAGGATGGTTTTGGCTATTTGGGTTTTTTAATTATTACATACAAACTTTATTATTGACTGTTTAATTCCTTGAAGAATGTCATCTGAATTTGGCTAGGACTTGAATTGAATATATCTAGTAGTTTAGGTAGGATGGTAATTTTAACAATACTTATCTTCCAGTCCATGAGCATGGAATACTTTTTCCATTTCCTAAGATCTTCTTCGGGCTGGAGCGATAGCACAGTGGGTAGGGCGTTCGCCTTGCAAGCGGCCAACATGGCCGACCCGAGTTCGATTCCTCCGCCCCTCTCGGAGAGCCCGGCAAGCTACCGAGAGTATTCGATATGCCAGACACAGTAACAACAAAGTCTCCAATGGAGACGTTACTGGGCCCGCTTAAGCAAATCGACGATCAACGGGAGGGCCTTTACCTTTACCTTTAAGATCTTCTTCAATCTCTTTTTTTTTAAATGATTTAAAGTTCAATGGTATAAATTTTCCATATCTTTTGTTTTCTATGCTTCACGCAACCCACTGACTATCATTCTTTTGAAGTGTTTGTCAAAAAATTTAAAATGAGTTGAATTAAAAATACACAGTACAGGGCTGGAGAGAAAGTACAGTGAGTAGGGTGTTTGCCTTGCACATGGCTAACTTGGGTTTAATCACTGGCACCCCATATGTTTCCCTTATTCCTACCAGGAATGATTCCTGAGTAGAGCTGGGTGTGACCCCAAAACTAAAAACGTTACACAATACAGTAAATATTCATAGGGCACAGAGCAGTTGATTTTCATTTGCTATCTTTACTATTATCTTGCAACTTGCCACCTCTTTAACTTCCCTTCCTCTCATGTTTCCTTTCCCCTCTCTGCTACCTAAGTGAGAAGCTCCTCAGGCTTTATCCATCCCTGTTTCCCTCTTTTCTTTCTGCAGTCTCTCTTGGCAGGTGCTCACTGAGAATATTTTCTCAAGTGTTTGAACCACTTCTAAATGAAATCTCTGTTTTCTCTGACTCCATTTTCCCCTCCTTAGTCCTCCCTTTCAGTATCTTCACACCTCTCAGACAGGCTGGACACTCGGTGGTCACGAGTCCTCGAGTCCTCGGCTGTGCCTCCAACACCCTAACTCAGCACACATACTCCAGCTCTGAAAGCATAAGTGGTTGATGATTTGGCCACATTCCTTCTTGGGAATATCATTTGATGAAAAAAAAAAAAAAAACTCCTGCCCCAAATCACATCTCCTTTCTGGTGGTAGGCTGTATTCAGTGACTAGACGATGTCAGGGTGTTGGTCCACCTTGAACTGACTCTCTTGGGACAGTTGCAGGGCAGCTTAACTTCTCTTCGTGCACTGCAGCCTCTTTCATGTTCTTGTAGGTATTGATACTGGGGCAACTGAAGTCAGCTTCTGGAGTACACAGCCCTCTCACAGTCTGATCCTCGATGATTCCATCGGAAACAATGCACATTACATCAGACTTTTCTAGCCTCTTCTCTCACTCACAATCCAAAGCCTGTAAATATTCTGCAAATAGATTACTCCCTAATTAAGTATGAGTCCATGGTTGAGTATAGGTGATCCAGAGCAAAACAATCAAGATTCTAATTTGTTTGAAAATAAAAGCCTACTAAAACAAAAAAAAAAATAAGGAATGGTTAGTTTTAGATAGCACGGATACAGGGCTCAAATGATGCCCAGACCTCACAAACTTGCTTTCTTAATTCTACTTTATAACATTTTTTTGGTCAAAGTTCCATTTAGAAACAACCAAATCCACCTTAGTGTTTAAGCAAAAATGTATTATAATGGAAGCTTTACAGAATTGTTGAAAAGGATATAAAAAAATAATTGTGGACTGAGATTTGAGGAATCATGTCCGGGCCTCGGAGAAAGACTTCTGCCTTCTGCTCTAACCATACTTAGTGGGTGGGACTAAATCACATTTAAACCTCTAACCTCCAAGGCAGTCTTTATTTTTCATCTCTGAGATGTCAGGCAACTGGAATGGTTTATCTCAGAGCTAGAATTCAGAGAGAGAGAGAGAGCTAGAATTCAAATACAGACATTCTCCACGGTCCAGAATGGTCTTTCTTGCTTTTTAGATTTTGGGTTATTTTCTGTCCAGAACTTATACAGAAATATTTCTGCTCTTCACTATGAAATTTTGTAATTACCTATTTTATCCACATTTCTAAGACAGCCTATGCAGGTGAAAATAAAATAACCAAGTGTTACTATTTTAATTATAATAATTAATAATAACCTCAGGCATCTGTGAGGTTATAGTAGAGTGGATTCTTTTCTGTCTGAGCTACTTAGTTGAGCAATTCAGTTCAGTGGTCTCAGTGGTACTTGGAATGATAACAAGCATTTGGTGTCAGGCAATGAAAAAATAGGAAATAGCTACATGAGAGTTAAGCCTTCCCCAGATGTTCTTGTGCCCTAGTCACTTAAGTTCTGTTTTCCCAAATAAATAAATGAATGATGCACTGGACCATTCTGGGCAGACACAGAGATGTAGGCACAACCCCTTATATGAAGCTCCCAAGCACCATCAATTGGGCAATTCCTGAATGAACATAGATTTGCATATGAGTCAGCCTGGCTCTTTCAGACCACTGCGAACTTAGAAATCGATATTTTAATGTCTCCAAAGAAAATTGAATCATCATTCCTTACAAATGTTCCCAATATCAAAGTTCCAGGTAAATGCTTTTCAGCTTCAAAGTTTCCATTAAAAGAAACATAAAACCAAATTTGCAGTTCTGAACAAATGGATTTTTCTGACACAATTGTACAACTTCTTTCTGGGGAAGAATCCCCACAATAAGCCCTTGTTTCAGAGAAATAACCTTGCTTTCTGGGGTTTGTTCAATATACATATGTATGCTCATACATATGCATCTAATTGCACCCTATAAGTGGCTAAACAGACTCTAAATATGTGTTTATTTGTGACAATCTTATTAACTGGAAAATCAGAAAAAAATCCTGTAAATCACTGATGTTGAAAAAGTTCATGATCTAATCAATGAAAAATCTAATTACCAAAAAAGTAGGCACATTTTCTGTACCAAAAAATATTTAAATGAAAACAGAGTCAGAAAAGGTGTAAATTTTCAATACATCAGTCATACAAATAGCATTCAGTATTACTTAAAATGCCAACTGATTATAATTTATTATCATGCATTATAGTTTAGCATCTTGTGTAATTTATTATGTATTAAATTATGTGATTTCATTACATTTTTAAGAAAATTTATGCATATTTGAGAAATAGTTGTATCTGCATTTTAATTATTCTAGAAAAAATAATTTATTTACCAGACTTAAAAAAAAAATTCCTTCATTTCCCTTCTTCACTTACTTTTCTCCTCTGTCCTTCAACCTCTTCCCTCTCACTGCCCTTCTTTCTTTTTCCTTTTCAAACTAGCATTTTTTAAAGTAGCTTTCTTCACAAGCCATCAAGGAAGCAGGCGAGGTCGTGGAAATTTGTAGAATATTCAAACGTGCTCAGGGCAAAATGAAGGCAGTACAGGCCCGGGAAATGCTGTAAGTGAGAGCCGGGCTGGGGTCTGCTCCAAACAAAGGGACCCTCACACATGGGAGGGGAGCAGATGCCAACAGACAGCTTTTGTGAGTCCCTTCATGTTAATTAACTTTTGTGAGAACCTTCATGTTAATTAACTTTGCTTGAGCTTTCCCTGGAACTTGAAAGCTTTGGAATGGTTTGTTTTTGCAAAATGCTTTGACTCCACGGAGCGCTGCTTCAAGAGGGAAAAAGGAGAAACAAAAAGAAAGAAAGGAAAATTTTTTAAGTGGGGCTTTGCTTACCAGGAAATTTCTTTCCTTGGCTTCTTTTCCCCTCCCCCCTGAACTGACTCAGCCATCAGAATTTTAATGGCCTTTTTCTTACCCTAAAAAATAAACCAGAACCAGCCTTCTGTGGCAGTGGAAATTGGTTTTGCCTCACCCATTGAAGACAGGTGTGCGCCCGTGCATGTGTGTGTGTGTGTGTGTGTGTGTGTGTGTGTGTGTGTGTGTTTTCAAGATAAAAAATACTTGGTCTAATTTTTTACAGGTTAGAGAAAAGGGAAAAGAGAGACAGATTTGTGTGGGCCTTTTCCTTTAGTGAATGAATTTGTCCATCCATAGACTGTCAGGATCCAGGTAAGACACACTATTGGTTCCTGCTAAGACCCAGCTCAGTACAGACCAGGGAAAAGAAGGAAAGGGCTGAAAAGTATGGGACCTACTCAGTCATTTAGTTATATATGAAGCCTGCACAGCATGAAACTCCTGATAGACCCTTTTTGATTCCTTTTTATTATGAATATTTTAAAATTATACAAATAATTATTTGCAAATAATTGCTAAAAAAATACATTGGTGGAGGGAAGGTCACACTGGTATTGGGATTGCTGTTGGAACATTGAATGCCTAAAACAAGCTTGCAAATCATGGTGTTTAAATAAAAAAAACTGCTTCTATTTCATTATTTACTTGCTTCTTCAGCACCCACAATTATCCATGTGTTAGACCTTTTGTTTCTACCTTCCATTTTAACCACTTTCTCTGACCCCTTTTAGAATATTTATTTTATTTTAATTCTATTGTTTGTTTACCAACCTTTCTTCCAATAGCCTTTACTTTTTTTCAATGAAATCTACCTCTGTAACTATAAAATAACTTATCCAATATTGTCATCAACTGATTTCTCAATAAAAATAAATCACAAAAGGTCTATTGCAATTAAAGTTGTATTTTTAATTTCTGAGATAACTGAGGTTTTTCTTCAATTTATCTTAAATTTAATTAATTTATGTTGTATTTCTTCCTACTTTGAATCTACTTCTATTCATATTGTACTTCTACTTCTGATCCTTGAAAATTTATGATTCTAGTACTTAAAAAATAAGTTGCATATATTTGCTTTAGGATGTTTAATTAACTTTTGAAGGTTTTGTTGAGATTCCTTCTGCTCTGTGAATAACTTTGGGGGAAGAATTTTCATCAGCAGAAATATTATCAACATGTTCTGTTTTCTTCTTACATTCGTTGTTTAGTTTTGGGGAGGCCACACCTGGTAATGCTCAGGACTTATTCCTGGCTCTGTACTCAAGCATCTATCTGGGTGATACTTGGGAACCATGAGCAGTGCCAGGGACCAGACCCAGGTTGGCCATGTACAAGGCAAGCACCCATTGTACTATTTCTTTCTTTTTTAAAAAAAAATTATTGAATCACTGTGAGAAATAGTTACAAAGCTTTTATGATTGAATTTCAATCATACAATGATCGAACACTCACCCTTCTGCCAGTGTGCATTTTCCACCATCAATGTCCCCAGTATCCCTCCCACCACCCCACCCTGCCCCCTGCCTCTGTGGCAGGCACTTCCCTTCTTAATCTCTCTCTACTTTTGGGCATTATCCATTGTATTATTTCTTCAGCCACCTTATGACAATTGTTTTCTTGGAAGTCAACTTGATTTTGCCCCTACCCTTGTTTTTTCTAAGAAGCTTGTTTGCAGGGTCCCTGGATGATGAATTTTTTTTTAAGAAGAGTCTATGTTCTACAATACTATTAACAGTGGTTTCTCATGGACATAATTCCAGCACCACACCCATCATCAGTGTCCCAATCTCCCAACCCCAAGGATCTCAACACCTCTTCAATGCAATTATGTAGATAAGTTCCCATTTATATTGTGTCTGGCCCTTTGTTGCTACTTTAATGTGTATTTTTAGTTCTCACATATGAGATATCATTCAGTATCTGTCCCAGTAACTGATATCAGTATCAGTCATTCTTCTGACTTCACTCAGCATTATACACTCTAGTTCCATTCATATTACTGCAAATCACATGATTTTGTTCTTAAGCTACATAATGGTCCATTGTATATGTAGACCACTTGGTACATTGCCTGTAGTTGGGCAGATGCAAGTTCATTGAAATGCAGTCTCTTAATGGATGATGTGGCTGGAAGTTGTGGTAATAACAGGGAAAAGGAATTGATTGGTACAATAGTATGCAGAAAAAATATTTAGCTTTCTGATCTCCTAGGAAGCAGGGGGAGGTACCCTCGTTTGTGACATTGCCAGTGTATCTGATGTATATATTCCCCCTTATGGCAGATTTCATGCTATCCCGAATGTTATGGGTTTTGGTTAGTCATTATTTATCCATAGATCCTATTTTTGTTTTGTTTTGCATGATCTTTCATTTTCTCAATTACTCTCTTCTTGTCTTTCATGGCATCTCCAAGGGCACAGAATCTCTATCTGAGTTTTCCACTGAAGCAGCAATATTTCTTTAAGGATGCCACTTGCAACTCTTCTCATTTCAGACTTCTCTGCTACAACTATCTCTGAATTACAAAGTCCCAGAAATATGTTCAGTATGTTCAGTATTTTGACACCTGCTATGGGCTTTTCCAAAGTGATCTTGTTTATGGTTCCTACATCTTTCAATTCTTTCTATAATTTTTCATGAGTCATTTAGTGTGCTCTCTCTCTCTCTCTCTCTCTCTCTCTCTCTCTCTCTCTCTCTCTCTCCTGTTACACATCCATAGCACATCCACAAACTTTGGTACTGGTGATGAAAAGTCCCCATGGAATTTTGTGTTTATTTCTCAATTTGCAGTTAATCATTGCATTCTCTTTATGTTATTAATGCTACAAACATGGGTATGTGGGGTTTTATGTGTGCTCTTTAGTGATTTGTTTTTGTTTAGAAAACAAATGCATGTAACAGAATACATACATAATAATATATATAATTTTATATATACTTTATATATGTATATACTGTGTCTGGCATATCGAATACTCTCAGTAGCTTGAGAGAGAGCGAAGCAGCCATCATTATACTCATACATGAAGAACTTTCTGGTCCATATTTTATTATCAAATTTGTTGATTGCCTCAATGTCAGATTGACATAGGGTAACAATGTTTCACTTTACCCTAAGTTGGTTGAGACCTAGCCCAATTGGTCAAGTGTATAAGTGCCCCATTAAGCAAAGCATGATTGTCATATGCAGGCAGAATGATTATTATAGTGAGCAGTGATTAATCCCTACAATTCTGGGTTAGTGGGATTGAGGAATTATCCCAATCAAACTTCAGTTTAAATTTCATCCAGCTTTTCATGACAGTCATTCTTCCTTATATAACAAACAATTAAGAAAAAATTCTCGGTTTGGGAGGAGGGAAATGTGTCAAAACAATGATAATTTGAAAATACTTATAATTTTTTTTGTAGAGTGGAGTAGGGCATCTTCAAAGGTCAATTAAAATTTCTATGGCTCTCAGTGTTTACAAACTCATTCAATGTCATTTTCTACTTAATCCATATTTGTGCTTACCATGATACCTAGGAGAGATCCATGAATAAAACTGTTAAATTTTTCATTTTATATTTTTTAAGTTTTTTTTTCCTCTCTGAGTATACACATAGGCATTGAATCATCGATTCAACAAAAATCAACAGACTACAACAAACACTGCACATAACATTCTAGGCTGTAATTCCACTTGCCAAAAATCTAACTCATTCATCCAGAAAGGACGCCAACAAATATCTTAAGCACAAATGTCAGGGACTGCGTTAAAAATTATGAGATAAAGCCATGAGTCTGGGACAGACTCTGTCCTGAGGCTGCTGGAATCTAGCTTCTTGCTGCCTTTACTGCCCCCATTTTCAATTATGGAGGTTTGCTCTTCCCAAACTCAAATGATTAAAAGCTGAAAATTCAGTTTTTTGTTTGCATCTCTAATGGTTGTTCATTTCTTTAGATTTTTGATTCCGATATTGAAGTAACATGTTTTACATATAAAATCTTATTTTTATGCATCTCTTTAGCACTCAAATGTGACTTTATTTTTGCTTTTTATTTCCCTGTTTTGATGCGTTATATCACAGCTACAGTTTTACAGACCTGGAGAAAAAACTCAGCTTTCTGATTCAAAATGGGACATCTACCACACAGTGATACATGCTAATAGGATTCTGAATTTCATCATTAAAATGTCACACCAAACTCAAGAATATTGTTTTTGATGAATAGAGATAATATATCTCTATAAATTGAAAGATAATAATATTTCCTCTTTTTCATTTTTTTAATAAATAAAATACTTTATTTAAACACATTGGGCTGGAGCAATAGCACAGCGGGTAGGGCATCTGCCTTACACGCAGCCAACATGGCCGACCCAAGTTCGATTCCTCCGCCCCTCTCGGAGAGCCCGGCAAGCTACCGAGAGTATTCGATATGCCAGACACAGTAACAACAAAGTCTCCAATGGAGACGTTACTGGGCCCGCTCGAGCAAATCGATGATCAACGGGAGGGCCTTACTTACTTACTTAAACACATTGGTTTGCAAAGTTGTTCATAATACAGTTGTCAACAATACTTCAAAGAAATATCTTTTTTGTGGGGCTGGAGTGATAGCACAGAGGGTAGGGCGTTTGCCTTGCACTTGGTCAACCCGGGTTCGATTCCCAGCATCCCATATAGTTCCCTGAGCACCTCCAGGAGTAATTCCTGAGTGCAGAGCCAGGAGTAATTCCCGAACATTGCCTGGTGTGACCCAAAAATAAAAAAAAAAGAAAGAGGAAAGAAAGAAAGAAAGAAAGAAAGAAAGAAAGAAAGAAAGAAATAAAGAAAAAAAGAAATACACCTTCTTTCACAAAGTAAATTTATGAAAATTGTTATATCTAATCTAATCTAAATCTATATCTAACAGGGTTGTTAAAGTCCTTGTCTGAAGACTTACTAAGCTGCTGCTAGTTTAGCTTTCTGCGTTATTATTTTTATTTGTCGAATTCAGTTGGCTTCTATGATACTTTCCCATCTAATTTGGTGTGCTCCTACTGAGATTTCAATATTGTGGAATTTGGTATGTGGCCACACAGTCCAGAAACTTCAGGACCTGTAGAACTGGGGCCATGAGTTGACATGGTGGTGGTGATAGATGTGCGTGGCTTCGGGGCTTCCAGAAACACAGGGTTGTGAGGGGAGGGGAGACCTCCAGCATCCACTCTGAGAAGACCGCAGAGTTCTCAGCCTCAACACCAGAGTACCTGGAATTTTTGTGGTTTGATGTCTCTGCAGAAACCCTCAGTGAAGCTGTGGAGAGTTGGCCTTTGGCGTGGCCACAGCAGTGAAGCATGGGTTCAGCTGTTGAATTTTAACAGGGCAGGGACTGACCCACCTGATCTTGAGGGCATCCTTAAGCTTTCAGCTGGAAGTCTGGTGTCCATGAATTTTTGCTGCTTGGCCTGGACCTCCTTGGAAATTTAGTTGTGAATCTGATGAAGGACAGGGCTGGCTGGGGAGTCGACATAATGCAGCTGTGGGAGATGGGCAAAGATTACAATATTTTAAAAGAGCTTGGTTTACAATTGTCTTATGGCAATAGAAAAATAAAATAGACTTCACAATTATTAGATCTAGGGGTAGTTTGGTTTGGTAAGGTAACATTACATATGAAAATTCTGAGGTTGATAGAGAATAACACAAATGAGCTGCCTGTCCTTCCACAGGACTTTTCAAAAGCATACATTGAAGCCTGTGTGTGGCTCAAATGATCAAGTGTGTCTCATGCATGCAGATGATGCCGAGTTTCCTCACCAGCACAGCTCCTTCCCCTAAACCCAACCCTACTGTAGCCCTCCTGTCCATGAACACCATCAGGGCCTTCAAACAACACCTGACCGACAGTTATAACCAGCACTTCAAAGCAACACACACACACACACACACACACACACACACCCCAGAGTGGTGTATCTGACACACCAGTGTATCTGGGTAGAAGAAATATGTTTTTTGTTTTTTATTTGACTTTGCTTGTCTGTATGTTCTAATTTTCATGAATGTATTAGTATTCCTTCTTCAATACTAAAGTTAAAATTCTGGAACATAAATTGGTCATATAAATACACATTTTCCATGCAAGTCAAGTAAAACCTTGCTTTATATGATCTCCTTACCTTTCCGTTGTCACTGTTACTGTTGTCATTTGGTGCCTGAGGACTCACACTTGGTGCACTGTTGGGTCTCCCGATAGTAGTTCCGAACCACCTGGGTGATGTTGTTCTGCTGGTTCCGTCTCACCTCGAGGGCTTTCCCTGAGGTGAGAGAGCTTCAGAGATGTTGCCTCAGAGGCAAAGGACAGTGCCAAAAGGAGTGCCAGCTACCCTGTGATTTGTGATCATTGCTTCTGTATTAAGGCTGGAACAATAGCACAGTGGGTAAGGCGTTTGCCTTGCATGCAGCCAATCTGGGTTTGATTCCTCTGCCCCTCCCAGAGAGCCTGGAAAGCTACCAAGAGTATCTCGCCCTCATGGCAAAGCCTGACAAGCTACCCGTGACGTATTCAATATGCCAAAAACAGTAACAAGTCTCACAATTTTTTGTGAGACGTTACTGGTGCCCACTCGAGCAAATCGATGAACAACAGGAGGACAGTGCTACAGTGCTACAGTGCTTCTCTATTAAGAGCAATTCAATTGGTCTCAGGTCTGTTCCTCTTGCTAGGAGGTTGTGTTAACTTAGTTACCTGTCACCTTTTGTTTCACCCATTGCAGTGCTGCCACGGCTCTAACTCCCTAGGGATACTCACAATTCCCCATGCCTGTGTTAAATGCCTCCTTTGTGCTACATTTCCCTTGCATTGTTTCCCATACTATGACCTCCCTGCCCCCCCCCCCCCCCCCCCCGCTACTCTCTCTCTAGTGACTCCTCTCCCCAATATCTAGTCAGTGATACTGGGAATAAAGGTTGGTGATTATTGTCTGGTGATCTGTCTGCAACCCATTCCTGGGAACATCAGCACCAGGGATCCCTATCATGGCAGGATGGTGACTCAGACAATGCACAGAAAATATGCACCTGAGGGACTGTGGACCACATGGCAATACTACTGGCTGTACTGGGCTCTTGAGGAAGTGCTGGGGTTGAGCTCAAGGTTCTTGCCTGCAAGTCAAGTGCTCACCATTAAACTTAATCCACATTGCTCCATAGCAGTACTAGGTACTCTAATTCTGGAAATCTTGAGAGTGTATAGCGTTATCTCAGTGGTATTAATTTGCATTTTAATACTTGGGGATAGAGGTGGTCGGAGAAGGTTAGGTTACACTCACTCACAGTGTTCAGGGCTAATTCCCAGGTCTGTGTTCAAAGATCTCTCCTGGTTCTGTCCTCAGGGATCTTTCCTGGCAGTGTTTCAGGGATAATGTACAATACCAAGGATCTGACCAGGGTTGACTGTGCAAGGCAAGTGACTTACTCTTATGCCATGTCTCTGGCCCTGCGCTTCCTGATCACTAATTAGACAATTAATGATACTTCACACAAAATCACCACTGTCTTAATTACAGGAATGCAAGGGCCCAAACTATTGAGACATATTTCTAACCTTACAACTGTCAATTTTTAATTAAATTATATTGAGCATATAGGTACTGTTAACTTGTTCACTTGATCACTTGACATCCCATTACTCATCGATTTGCTCGAGTGGGCGCCAGTAGCATCTCCATTGTTCGTGTCACATGCTATTGTAGCTCAATGGCGTCTGCGCATTCTAGGAACACGAAGAGCCTCAAACCAATTGTTCAGGGTCTTTACGAACAAGTCTGACCATCTCATAGGGGGCGGCCATGCGATCTTTTGAAGTCCTATGGAATCCAGTCAGTAAAGGCTCTAGTCCAGTGGTCGTCTCCAAATCTCATTACATGTCCAGTCCATCTGATTTTCAACGCTTTGGCAAATAAGACAGCATCCCTTATTCTTGACTGTCGACGGAGGTCAGAACTCTGGATTCTTTCTCTCACTTGAGTGAAGTGTGATACTCCAAGCATAGCTCTTTCGATTTCTCTTTGGGAGATCCAAATAACGTTCTCATCCTGTTCTCATAGGGCCCAGGTCTCTGAGGCATATGTTAATGCAGGAAGAACAGTGGAATCAAAGAGATCTGTCCAGAGCCGGAGTTTTTTCATCCTCTTAGCTATTTCTTCAACTCCCTTGAAGGCGTTCCAAGCCGCTCCCTTTGTCCTGTGCAACTCAGGTGCCAGGTCATGTTGACTTCTCTACCTAGGTACACATAATTATTGCATTTGGAGATGTTCATTCTATTGAGAGGGAATGGAATGTCAGGAAAAAGACTCTTTCTCATAAACATTGTCATCATGAAATTCAGCTGTAGTCCAACCTTTTCACACTCAGTCAAAGTCAGCCAGTGTTTGTGCCACTTGGCTAATGTTTGATGTTATTAGAATGAATCATCAGCAAAGCAGAGGTGGTGTAGTTGCCGACCATCTATCTTCACTCCCATTCCTTCCCATTCCCGTTGTCGCATGATGCTCTCGAGGGTGGCACTGAAGAGTTTCGGTGAAATGGTATCACCCTGCTGAACCCTTCTCTTGACATGGGTGATCATTTCTTTGTAGAATGGTGAGATCCTGGTGGTGAATCCATAATACAGCTCACAGAGGATCCTGATGTATTGAGTATGAATGCCCTGTTTGGCTAGGGCTTCGATGATGGCTTCCATCTCAACAGAATCAAAGGTCTTCTTTAAATCAATGAACGTTAGACAGAATGGCATCTTGAACTCCCAAGAAACCTCAATGAGCTTGGTTATCGTGCAGATATGGTTGATCGTGCTGAATCCTTTATGGAACCTGGCTTGCTCGGATGGTTGTCCTTCATCTAGTGTTCTGCCAATCCTATTCAGGATGACTCGAGTGAACAACTTGTAGATGACAGACAACAGGCAGATCGGGCGATAGTTTTCAATGTTGTGGATGTCTCCCTTCTTGTACAGTAGTACAGTCCTGCTGGTTTTCCATTGGGACGGAATCTTGCATTCAGACAGGTAGTGTGTGACAAGCTGAATCAGTGTATTGATGAGTACTGATGGCAGGTTCTTCAGGTATTCAGGTCTGATTTTGTCTGGGCCAGGCACTTCTTTACAGACAAAATGGCATGTCAGATTTCGGAAGGGAGAACATTGGGAACGCATAACCACCCTGCGGAATTTGGTATGTGGGCAGGTGGATGTGGCTATCGAAGATATCAGAGTAGAAGTCATGCATAATCTTCTCCATTGCCCTTCTGGAAGATGTGATAGATCCATCAGGACGTCAGAGGCAGTCATCTTGGTCTTGTGATTGGTGAAGGACAGGCAGTCATTTCGAATGCTTTTCCCAGCTTCTGTTGCATCTGCCAGCACTGCTGCTCTTCTCTCTTTGAGGTCTTCCTTTATGGCTTCTCTGCACTGCTTTGTGAGCTCAGATGTTCGCTTGCGGTCTCCTGAGGTTTGCACCAAGCCACATTGGCGAATGAGCTCAAGAGTTTTTGAAGACAGGCATTTTTTTGTGGCTATCTCTTTCGGCATTCCTCGCACAATCATGGAGGTGCTGAACCAGTTGATCGTATTCCTCATCAATGTTGTCAATGATGGCCTCTTCCTATGTTGCCACAATATTGCCAAGGAGCTCCTAGTTGGTGGTCATTCTGGGAGTTCGATTCTTAAACTTTGCAGCCCTTTCTCCCCACTCTGTAAAGTAGAATTTTGCACGAATGAGACGGTGGTCTGATCTCGTTTGGAATTTTGGGACAACAGTGACATCGGTCAGGCAAAACCATCTATTGAATATAATGTGGTCAATTTTGTTGTGGAACCATCCACTGGGAGACTCCCAAGTTCAATGTCTAGATTCAGCCTTCTGGAACTGTGAGTTACCATGGATGGTTTTGGTCGACATGATGAACTCAGAGAGTCTCTCATCCTGTTCATTCCATTCTAGGCCATGGGTCCTGATATGGAGTTCTTTGGCTGATCTTCTCGGTCCTATCTTGGCATTAAAATCACTGACAATGATCTTGTAGAAGGTATGGTCTTCTTTATAGAACTTCTCCAGCTCCATATAGAACTTCTCAATTTCTCCTTCATCATAATTAGATGTTTGTGCGTAGACAACGAAGACAGAAACTGCCAACAGTGAGCCACATCTATTCAAGGATAATCATTCGATTCGGGTTGTTAGGCATTTGAATGAATCAATGCTCATGGCCAAGTTTGTGTTGACGAGGATACTGACACTTCTGACACCTCTTTTGTCTCATGTTCTGAGGAACAGTTCTTCTTCAGTGTCGAAAACGGCATGATGTGATTGACGCCTTTTTGTCTCGGTCAGACCAATGATGTCGTACTTGATCTTTCACGCTTGTACCATCAGGTTCTCCATGGATGCATCCAATGCCAGTATATGTGCATTGAAAATACAGACAGTCATTTTTGTCTTTCTTCGTTTCAGCAGCCTAGCTCGGCCTTGAGATTTTATCAGCCTCTCCTTCCTCATCCTTCTTAATGCTGCTGTATTGGTGGCTCTTTCAGGGTCAGGGGAATGAGACCCATTGTATTTACTGGTTTTGGCATATCAAATATGCCACAGATAGCTTGCCAGGCTCTCCCATGTGGGCCGGATACTCTCGGTAGCTTGCCAGGCTCTCCAACAGGGATAGAAACTTTTAGGGAGACCTCTAATCATCCTTGCAGGTGTTCCCATGGTTCAAACCATCACTGTATCACTGTCATCCTGTTGGTTATCGATTGCCTCGAGCAGGCCCCAGTAACGTTTCCTTCGTCCTAGCCCTGAGATTATAAAAAGTGCCACATTCGAGGTTCTTTCAGGGTCAGGAGAATGAGACCCATCATTGTTACTGGTTTTTGGCATATTGAATACGCCACGGGGAGTTTGCCAGACTCTGCCATCTGGGCAGGATACTTTTGGTAGCCTACCAAGTTCACCATAAGACCTAGACAATGAGTTGTCACACAACCACGAATGCGGCTGCGCACTTCCAGGAACAGGGTTTTATAGTCTCTGGGTCTTGGCTGTTGATGGGATTACACAGGCGCAGGGGGCATTTGGTGTGTGTAATGCCTGGAAGGTGGGGGATCTAGGTGGAGGAGACCCCAGTCCCAATCCAAGCGGTCTTGGAGATCTACGCCCCAGGTCCTGCACACCTGGGTTCCTCTGCTGATCCCTTCATGTGTGAGGCTTGTCCGAACGTGTGGAGAGTGGTCTTAAGCATGGCTGTGGCTGGAACCAGAGGTTCCTTATCAAATATGGTGCAGCAATCCTGGAAGATGGGTATTAAGTGTATTATGATATATCCGGAAAGTGTCTTGGAGCGTGGAGGCGGCTGGGTAGTGGAGATAGTGGAGGTCGGCCGGTGAGGTATTTATCTGGTACCGGTAGGGTGGGTCTTCTGTGTGTAATCCCAGGGTCAGTTGGGGGAAGCAGACAGGGCAGGGTAGGGTGGGGCTCCTGGTTTTAATCCCTTGGTCACCTGAGGTTGGTGGGAGAAGGCAGAGGATCTCTGTTCCCGAGTCCGAGTCCATTGAGCCTGGAGTCCAGGGTCTCAGAGTTCCGCTTACCTGGTTCTGTGGGGCTTCACTCATGCGTGAATCTTGGCCCAAGCATCCAGAAAGCGTCCTGGAGCTTGGTGGCGGCTGGGTAGTGGAGGTAGTAGAGGTAGGTACTGTTGGGCAAATATAAATGAAAAATGATTAGTCTTGTGAATCTGACCTTTAATATCAATGAGTCGATATCAGAGTCTTTACCTTAAGGTTTATTTTATCATAAAGCTACTCCATTCATTTTTTAAAAAATTTTTGTTATATTTATTTATTGAATCACTGTGGGAAAAGTTACAAAGTTTTCAGGTTTAAGTCTCGGTTATACAATGATCAAACCCCTTTCATTTTCTTAATGTAGGAGTTTTGCTATTTATTCAGATATTGATTAGACTGATTGAATTGGGCATGAACTCCATATTGCATTTTTTTTCCTTTTTATAACTTTATTTATTGAATCACCATGAGAGAAGTTACAAAGCTTTTGGATTTAAGTCTTGGTCATACAATGATGAAACACCTGTCCCTTCACTAGTGCCCATTTTCCACCACCAAAAACCCCAGTATACCCTCCATTCCACACCCTCCCCCTACCCGTGGGGCAGATGATTTCATGTTACTCTCTCTCTACTTTGATTACATTCAATATTTTGACACCAGACCCACCATTATTATTTGGGATTTTACCCCAAAACTCAAAAAGGCAACCGTAGACAATTTTTTTTTCTATTGCTGGTTATGAAAAACACATGATGTCACAAGGCACAGTAGTGGCCACATGGTTTTGGAATTCCAAAATTTTAACAATTAAATCTGAAGGGATTTTTGCCCAAACCTGCTGTGTTCCGAGATTTATTCCTGAGTCTCTGGGACCATGGTCATTAAACAGCTTATCAGGAGCCAGAGAGGCTGTTTGTGGGCGGCATCTCAGGGTCTCTTTGGGGTGAGGATGAAAGGGCCGGTGCCACCCCCATCCCATGAGAGCCTGCATGTCTTGTCACTGTGGACTCAAACCTGACTGTCCAATGGCCTCTGGAGGATGGAAGCCACTGAGCCACCAGGGGGAACAGGCCAAAGAATGAAACCTATTCCCACCTGGGGTGGCCCGGTGCCAGTAACCTATTGTAGGAACTGGACGCATTTCTGCCAAAAGCCATTGGGTTTCAAGATTTGTTTCTGAGTCTCTGGGATCATGGCTGTTAAGCCGTTTGATCAGGAATCAGAGAGGCCTTGCCACCAATTATATAGCTGAGCTGGAGGTGGTTTGTGGATGTGTCTCCCACATACCTAACTTTTGGTCATTTACTTTCTTGGTAAACTTGGCCCCAAGTTGTTGGCATCTGGCCAAAGGCACAGCAGCAATTTTGGGGTATCTAGAAGTCTGAAGGCAATATCAGGCTACTGATGCACTCACCTCACAGACACAGATTGACCTGCTGGTGGCACCATACCCCATACCCCATTCATTTTTGATTAAGTATTTGATAGCACGTATTTATTTATTTATTTATTGTTAGTGAAACACCACGGAGTACAGTTATAGACTTACAATTTTTTGATAGTACATATTTTTTCAGCTTTAAATGTTTCTCATTTAATCAACCTGTGGTTGAATCTTTGTTGCTGATTTTGGGTCATACCCAGCTGTGTTCAGGATTTACTCCTGGTTCTGTGCTAGGGATGACTATTTCTGGGGCCTAGGGATGCCATGGATTGGATGCCAGGGATCCAAATCAAGTTGGCTGTATGCAAGGAAAGTGCCCTATCCACTGTATGGGATGGATGGGATGCCAGGGATCCAACTCAAGTTGGCCATATGCAAGAACGTGTCCTATCCATTGTACTATTGCTCTGGTCCAATATAGGTGAATTTTAAAATATATAACATACGGAAAAGTCTCTTGTCTTTCATGTAAAAAATTTAATCCATTTTTGGATTAAATTTTATATAATGTCACTGTCACTGGCCTCCCACTATTCATCGGTTTGCTCAAGCTGGCCCAGTAACGTCTCCACTGTGACACTTGTTACTGTGTTTGGCATATTGAATATGTCACAGGTAGCTTGCCAGGCTTTGCCGTGCGGGTGAGATACTCTCAGTAGCTTGCTGGGATCTCTGAGAGGGGCAGAGGAATGGAACCTGGGTCGGCTGGGTGCAAGGCAAATGCCCTACCCGCTGTTTTATTGCTCCAGCCCATATATATTATGAGTACCTTGCATTTATCTCACTTGTTTGTGTCGTTTTAAACTTTTTTATTTTCATTTCATTTCATCATCCTGTTAATCGTCGATTGCCTCGAGCAGGCCCCAGTAACGTCTCTTTCATCCTAGCCCTGAGATTATATTCACGGCTCTTTAGGAGAATGAGACCCATCATTGTTACTGGTTTTTGGCATATTTGGTAGGCCACGGGGAGTTTGCCAGACTCTGCCCTGTGGGCAGGCTACATTCGAAAGCCTACAAGTTTGTCCAAAGTAGGAATGAGATAATAAGATGTCATAAAGAAAAGTTCTGATAAGAATGCGGCCGCGCGGTTCCGGGATCTAGATTTTATAGTCTCTGAGTCTTGGCCGCTGATGGGATTACACGGCGCCAGGGGACCAGGTGGTGGGTGTGACCCCCGCCTACTGGAATTTGGAGGATCTGGGTGGAAGATGCTCGACTCCAATTCGAGTAGGCTTGGAGGTCTCGGCCCCGGAACCCGCGTGGCTTTGTCCCTCTGCCAGTACCTTCATGTGTGCGGAGAGTGGTCTCAGCATGGTGGTGGCTGGTCCTGGAGGTCTCCGGCTGCCGTAGCCCTGGCCGGGGCGGGGAGGAAAGCTCAACCCGCTCCCCTCCAAGGGACTCCGGGAAGGAACACCGAGGCGCGGGGGCAGAGACTGCACTGCTCTCGTCCGGGATCTGGATTTTATTCTTACAAATACTATTTTTACAACATAGCCATTTTTATTCTTATGCTAGGTTAGAAATTACATATGATGTTTCCATGTTATTGTTACATAAAAAAATACAGAGCCTAGGGACTGAGCAATAGTATAGAAGGTAGAGTGCTTGCATTGCATAGAGCCAACCTGGACTTCATCCTCAACATCCCGTATGGTCCTACAAACCCCACCAGGAGTGATCCCTGAGTGCAGAGCTAGGAGTAATCCCCGAGCACAGCCAGGTGTGTCCCCCAAAACAAAATGATAATAGTAATATTAATGCAGTAAATACAGAGTATCAGAAATCTATACATGGACTGAGTGTGAGCTTTATATGCATGATGTCCCCAAGTGCCACCAGGAGAGCCCCATGCACAGAGCCAGGAGGTGTTCTTCCTTTATTCCTTAAATAATCACTTAACTTAAAACCTCTATGCCCTCCCACCACCAGAAAAATAAAGTTTTTTTGATTGACTCTTTAATGGATTTTCTGTATATTATTATGTCATCTGCAAATGGTGCCCGTTTAGCTTCTTTTTCAACTGGAGCGTCCAGTTGCTCTGGCTAGGACTCTCAATATGATTCTGAATGATCATAATGAGCAGACTCTTGCACTATGCCTGAGACTAGAGAGAAGACGTTGACTGTTTATCCTCCAGGTATGTTAACTGTGCATTTACTGACTGTGGCCCTTACTATATTGAGATAACTTCCTTCTTTTTTTTTTCATTTTTTATAATTTTACTTATTAAATCACCGTGAGACGCCCTACCGAGGCCACCAGTTGCCCCCCACGAGCGGCTCTCCAGCACGGCCACGACTCCAGAACACAGAAACCAATTTCTTAACTATCTGACTTTCAGTAGAAATACTTCCAGGGTCAATAGGTAAAATAGCAGAAATCCAAAAGCAACATTTAATTCTTGAACCCAGCTGTAGAAAGCAAATCACTTCACAATGCTTTTTCAGCATGTCTGATTTGGGGGTGGGGGTAAACTCTAAATAATAGTGGTGAATCTTTTATTGAAACAGTGAATCTAATCAAAGCAGAGTGTTAACTAGAATTCATCTGCCTCACAGGGACTGGGAGGGGTGGGGGGTGGGGTTTTATTGGGGTTCTTCATGGTAAAAAATAAGTATTGGTAAAGGGAAATGTGTTTGATATTTGCATGACTGAGACCTAAACCTGAAAGCTTTGTAACCTTTCCCACAGTGATTCAATAAATAAATAAATAAATAAATAAATAAATAAAATAAATCACCGTGAGATCAGTTACAAAGCTTTTGGGTCTAAGTCTCGGTCATACAATGAAACACCCGTACCTTCACCAGTGCCCATTCTTCACCCCCAACAACCCCAGTATACCCCCATCCCACACCCGCCCCCTACCTGTGGGCCAGATGATTTCCACATTACTCTCTCTCTCTCTACTTTGATCACATTCAATATTTTGACACCAGACCCACCATTATTATTTGAGATTTTACCCCAACACTCAGATCTGCTGAAAAGGCAACAGTAGACAATTTGTTTTCTATTGCTGGTTATGAATAACATACGATGTCGCATGGCTGCAATAGTGGCCGCGCGATTTTGAAATTTTGAAATTTTAACACTTAAATTTGGAGGGATTTCTGCCAAAACCTGCTAGGTTCCAAGATTTGTTCCTGAGTCTCTGGGATCATGGCCATTAAGCAGGAGCCAGAAAGGCTGTTCGTGGGTGATGACTTGGGGTCTCGTTGGGGTGGGGAGGACAAGACCGGCTCCACCCCCATCCTATGAGGTCCAAAATGTCTCGTCATTGCAGGCCCAAACCTGACTGTCCAATGGCCTCTGGAGGATGATGGCCACCGAGCCACCAGGAAGAAGGAGGCAGAGGGACAACACCCTTTCCCCCCTGGGGTGGCCCAGCGACAGTAACCTACTGTCGGGTTCCGGACACATTTCTGCAAAAAGCCGCTGGGTTTCAAGATTTGTTTCTGAGTCTCTGGAATCATGGCTGTTAAGCAGCTTGATCAGGAGCCAGAGAGGTCGTTCGTGGGCGATGACTTTGGGTCTCATTGGGGTGGGGAAGACAGGACCGGCTCCACCACCATCCCGTGAGGCCCTGTGTGTCTTGTCACTGTGGGCCCAAACCTGACTGTTCAGTGGCCTCTGGAGGATGGTGGCCACCAGGTCGCCAGGGGGAACAGGTCAAGGCATGAAACCTATTCCCACCTGGGTTGGCCCAGCACCAGTAACCTACTGCAGGGACCAGAAGCATTTCTGCCTCTGGGTTTCGAGATTTGTTTCTGAGTCTCTGGGATCATGGCCATTAAGCAGTTCAATCAGGAACCAGAGAGGCCATGCCTCCAATTACATAGCTGAGCCGGAGGTGGTTTGTGGGTGTGTTTCCCACATACCTAACTTTTGGCCATTTACTTTCTTGGTAAACTTTGCCCCAAGTTTTTGGGGTCTGGTCAAAGGCACAGCAGCAATTTTGGGGTATCTGGAAGTCTGAAGGCACCATCAGACTGCTGATGCATTCGCCTCACAGGTACAGATTGATCTGCTGGCGGCACCATACCCCCGATAACTTCCTTCTATCCCTATTTTGTTTTGATTTACTTTGGGGGCCTCACCTACTGGTGTTAAGGGCTACATTGAGTATATCTTCTCCCTGGCATCTGTACAAAGAACTCAAAAACACAAATTTAAAATTTTATATGTATACCTATTATTCACTGCAATGCTTCTCACAGAGCCAAGTCTGGAAAACAACTTAAATGCCCAATGACTGTTTTATGTATAAAATTGCCCACCTCTTTTGTTTAATTAATACCTAAATCCTTGATACCTTGTGATGCAATAGTAAAGGGATTGATTATTCTATTTCTTTTTACTGTGGACTTTTCAACTATGGTGAATAATAGTGTTGAGAGTGAGTATCCATGTTTTGTGCCTGATTTTAGAGGAAACACTTTCAATTTTTCTCTTTGAGTCTGAAATTAACTGTGAGTTTGTAATATATGGTGTTTACTACCCTAGGTTATAATCTTATTATACTGACTTTGTTGCTTATCTGTATCATAAACAGACATTTAATCATGCCAAGACCTTTCTTTATATCTATTGAAATGATCATAATTTCTATATTTCATTTATTTGCTGAGGTATATTGTGTGATTTGATTTGCATATTTTGGAGCACCCTTCGATCCCTGAAATAAATTCCACTTTTCATAAGATATTATCTAACAATGTATTGTTATTTGTTCACTAAGCCTTTGAACATCAACAATTTCTTCACCCAATTACCTGTTCTTGGACACTGAAGCTGTTTCAGATTTCAGCGACTGTTAACAGTGCTGCTTTGAACAGAAGAGCAGAAATGTGCTTTTGAAATAGTGGTTTCGGAGCCTGGGGATAGATACCCAGAAGCAGAATTGTACGTCGTAAGAAACCGCAATTATTAGTTTATTGAGAAGTCTTTATATTGTTTTACAAAGAGGTTGAACCAACCGGCATTCCCACCATCAGTGGATGACTGTACCCTTTTCCCCTTATCCACAAGGCGCTGGTTGTTTTGTTCTGATGGTTGTGTGCCAGTCTCACTCACATGAGCTTTATACTTCCTTGATGATCAGTGATGCAGAGCATTTTTTTCATATACCTATTAGCCATTAGTATACTTTCTTTAAGGAAATGTCCGTTTATCCCTGCCCATTTTTAAATGGGGTTATTTGCTTTTGTTGTTGTTGTTTTGCAGAAGCTTTATATATCTTGGATGTGTTAATATTCTTTGTCAATGAGGAATGGGCAAATATTTCCTTCCAACCTGTGGGGTGTCATTTTATTCTAGTCTTGGTTTCTTTTGTGCCCCAGAAGCTTCACTGACACAATGGCACTGGCCAAGCAAACAAAAATGTATTTTTTTAACTTCAAAGCAAGTTAATCTTTACTTCATTCTAAGATAATTTCACTTATCTTTCCCACATTTTTTGATTTTTAAGTATCTTATTACATCTAAGAAGAGTTTCTTTGCTTTTTATAGAAGACTCTACCTTTTTTTTTTGCAGTTAATGTATTGGCCATGAATTCTTTGAACTGTTGTTTGTCTACAAAGCATTTTATCTGAATGATAACTTTTCTTACTCAAGTTTTTTCTTGGTTTTAGGTATTTTTCATTCACATTCTGGGTATATTATCTCATTCCATCATCCTTGCTAGTAAAGTTTTAATTGAGAGAACTGTGAGTCTTATCAATCTCCTTACTTGTGAGTCTTTTTTATTACTTCTTGCTGCTTTTTAGTAGTCTGTCCTCTTCTCTATATCTCTCTCATGCTTTTTCTATCAGTTTTACTTAAAATATTTCTTGTTTTTCATTTATTTTTATTTTTTCAACTTTGGACAACACCTGGATTTGCTCAGGGCATAGTCCTTGCTTTGCACTCAGGGATCACTCCTGTAATTACTTGGCAGGCCAGATGTGGTGTCAGGGATCAATCCCGGATTGGCTTCATGCAACTCCCTACACACTACACTCTCTGTCAGTCTATCTTTGATTAGAAAAGAAAAGCCTCCTGAATATGATTTTCTTTTTGTGTCACACCCGACAATGCTCAGGGGTTACTCCTGGCTCATGCACTCAGGAATTACTCCTGGCAGTGCTCAGGGGACCATATGGGATGCTGGGAATCGAACCCGGGTCAGCCACATGCAAGGCAAATGCCCTACCCACCGTACTAATGCTCCAACCCTTATATCACAACTCTTATATTCTTCGTGTTTTCTGTATTTCTTGTTCAGAGTTCTATATTTTAGATAATTTTTATCATCTGTATTGAAGTTCACAGATTCTTTCTTCTGTTGCTAAACAAATATTTTTGTTTTAAACTTTATTTTTTAGTTTTGGGATTACCCAAAATGGTGTTTAGGGGATACTATTGGCTCAGTGCTTAGGGGTCACCTGATGATGGGAACCTTGTGATGCAAGAGACTGAAAGCAAAGCCTGTGCTCCAGTGATTGAGCTAATCTGGTAACTGAGCTATATACGATAGCATATTTTTTTACTTCCACTTGTTTTATTGGATTAATCTCCATATATGTACATGCTTATGTCTTAATTTTCTATTCCATGCATTAATTTTCTATTAATGAAGTTGGTATCTGGAGACCCTTGAAAATGTCTAACGGCTATGTGGATAAATGGAACTGTGGTGGCATGGCTTTGCAATGCTGTGGGCTGCATCAAGTGCACAGAAGCCTATTTCATACTGGCTGAAGTGTTTCTGCCCTACAAGGAGAACAATCCTTATGACAGTACATGCTTTTACCTGGTATTTATGGTTTCTCCCCCACCCATTATACGTTCTTTTTTAATTCAGAGTTTACTTTTTAAGTTTGTTGGATAAGATGAACAAATTTTGGGCGAAAGGGACCTTCCAAGTAGTGCTTAAGAAGTCTGAGGTCTCAGGAAATTCTACCATTGATTCATGGCAAAATGGGCTGTAGGTTCCATATGAGGTCAAGGAGGATATGATGGTCCAAGGGTCCTGCTGTGCTGGGTGTCTCCAGGGCTACACCTGGGGTGGACCATATGGTGCTGGGTCCATAAAGTGCTAGGTTTTTGTCCTAATCACTGTACTATCTCCTGTCTTGAGAAATCAGACTTCTATTGATAGCACTCTGAGTCCTTTGTAGCACAAGATTGCTGTGTCCTTTCAATATTTACCACCGGACAGAGGAGACCCAGTAGGGATTGAGTTCCACTTTTAATCCTCCTTTTTCTTATTATATGCACAAATCCTACCCCCAGAGAATCAGCTCTGTCTACATGTAATTTAAGGAGCTGTGAATGATCAAGTTAGATGTTTCATCGTTTAAGCTTGCGATTATGTGCTCAGTGGAATTAACAGATCTTATGTACTAAGACCTCTAAATCAAGAAAGACCAAAGTCACAGAGATAATAAATATTTTGCAGGTGGCAAATAAGAAATATTTGGTGATTGGACACTGGCTACATGTATTAGTGATAGGTGGGAAATACAGTTTTTTCCCCAGTAGGGGGGAATGCCTTTAATATGACCACTCCAACGTAATGAGCCTACAGTAGGTGATATAGTTGTCATAGATGTAATATCTCTGGAGGAGTTCAGGGAAGCTTGCTGCTGGTGGTAGCTTGAATATTCAGGAATGATGGTTGATTGGCTTTCCTTAAGGGAAGTGACTCTTTGATTTACGTCATGACAGTCTCCTATCCTATTGCTGCCACTTAAAGAAATCACCCATGGAGAAAGTGGCTGGGGAAAGAGCCAATTGTACTCCTGCACCTTTTGTAGCCCTTGAGTAATAATTGTCATACTCACAGTTGTGAATATTCACTAATATTCTCACCCTCTTATAATACATTTAAAATTGTCCCCCTTAAACTTCCTTATTGTCATTTCTCCAATTTTATTCATCAAAGCTTTTATTCCTGACTTTTTTTTTCTACCCACTCTATTTAAACACTGTGGTTTACAAAGTTGTTCATGATGATTTCTTAAAGAGGTTCAATGTTCCAACACCAATCCCATCACCTCTGTCACCTTCCCTTCACCGATATCTTCATTTTCCCACCACCCCTCAAGCCTTCCCCCATAGCAGGCTCACAATAATTTATTTTATGTTGCTTGTTACCATTACATGATTAATGGATGATCAAAAACACTTCAGTATGAGAAAATTTTTGTATCTCACCATGGGTAAATTAGATACTTGTCTAAGGATTTCCTAGTTTTTATTGAAAGTTAAGCCTTCTGTGTTGTTTTGTTAGTCAAGACTTCTACATTACATTCCTGCCCAATCCAGTGCACTCCTGCTAGGATGCCTATATTGTAGAGTTCAGAGGTGTTATGTGGCTGTCAATGAGTCCTTGCGCTGGAGAAAATCCAAAAGATTTCATTGTCAGTCTGGCCAAGACATGGGGTGTGGCTGCTGTCACCAGGGTTCTGGTAGGATGGGAACTTGGCCTGACTCCTCCCAAGATCATCTCAGAGGTCTCATCTGGGACCAGGTAGCTGAAAAAATTTTGCAGCTTATTGATCTCTTTCAAGATTTAGTTATGAGGCTCTGGAGGGCCAGAGAAGAGCTTATATGGAGGTGGTGGTGGGACATGGGTGTGGCTTTCTGGGCTTTCAGAAATAAGAAGAGATGTGGGGAAATTGCCCATGCTGCCTCCAAGAGGGCCCAGAGTTTTCAACCAAATAAAACCTGAAATTTTCAGCAGGTTGGTATCTCTGTGGAGCTCAGTTGTGAGGTACTGGAATCTGGCCAGAGGAAGGCAGCAGCAGTTGGGTGTGAGTGTGACTGCTGGGGTTTCAGGAGGGTAAGAACTTGGCATGCCCCCTCCTCCCAAGTTCACCCTGGAGGTCTGAGCTTGGACTGGACATATGAGAAATTTTTGCAAATAGTCGATCTCTTTTGAGATTTATGAGTCTCTGGAACAAGGTCAGTAGATGAACTTAAATGGCAGCAGTGGTAAGATGTGAATTTGGCTCCAAGTTCTTGATATTTTTCTCATGGTGATTTCACTGTCTCTAAACCAGTGAAGCCCGTGACTTCATGCAATGTTGCCTTTCAGGAAATGTGAACAGTGAGCTGTGTGGTTAAAGTTCTGAAATGGAAAGAATTTCCCTTGCAAAATCTTGCAGAACCATTGGATCTATGTTTCAGGAAACCCCCTAAGAATTCCACCAGAACCACTTGCTGTTGTTTAGCTGTCCTAGAGAATATAGATTAGGAGCACAAAATTTATTTGAACTACCAACCATTTTTCAGAAAAAAAGACTGCTCAGTGCTCTCCTGGAAATCTGCCTTATTTGAGCAAACAAATAGGAAGTATCCCCAGTTATACCAGAAATGATGACTGCCCCTCCATCATTCCAGCCCATACCCCCCATGCCCCACTGGCTACTATGCCCACAATGGGAAAGTCTGGTCTAGATTTCTTGGTACTATAATACAGATATTATCATTTTCAGGCAGTCCAACACTCAAATAATAATTTTTCCAGAAAATAGAAAAAATAGAGGGGAGGGAATAAAATAACATAACAACATAAAAAACTTACAGAATCAAAGAAAAGGACCTAGGTTTCTAATGGAAAGGACATTACCGAGAAAAATGAACCCACATTGAGGCACATCATTGTAAAATTTAATCACAATAAATACCAAAACACCTCCAATATTTTAAGATAATCTTTCCAAAAATTCAAAATCTGATAAACATGGAAATGTGTTTTTTTCTCTATGTGGTGCCAGGGATAGAACCCTGGTCTCATGCATTTAAGGTATGTACTTTACTGCTGAGTCACATGCCTGGCCCATAAAAATGTCATTAAACTTTTACAATAAGGTCCCTTTAAAATTCTATAACAATTGGGGCTGGAGTGATAGCACAGTGGGTAGGGCATTTGCCTTGCATGCGGCCAACCCGGATTCGATTCCCAGCATCCCATATGGCCCCCCGAGCACTGACAGGAGTAATTCCTGAGTGGAGAGCTGAGTGTGACCCAAAAAGCAAAATAAAATGAAATAAAATTCTATTTAACAATAACAATAACACTGGTTAACTAAGAATATTGGAGCAATGCTTCCATTCAGAAAATCTGAAGGAAAGTAATTTCCATTATAGAATTGATATACAAATTATCAATTTTAAATGGGAGGGGAGAAATGCAGGTTTAGACATTCCATGTTTCAACAAAAAATGCAGCTGCCAGGCCAGGGATACCATACAGGAATTTAGGCGCTTTCCGGGCATACAGACCCTGGTTCAATCCCAGGCATCCTGAGCCCAGCCAGAAAAGAGCCCTAAACACAGAGTCAGGAGTAATCTCTGAGCGCTGCCAGTGTGTGACTCCCAAACCCGAGCCAAACAATTTTCAAAAAATTTTAATGTATCTGCTACCCACCTTCTTCTAAAAAAGCTATCAGAGAATGTTTATAAACAAAACAAGGGAATAAATCAAAAGAGAGAGAGAGAGAAAGGAGTTATCTGAAACAGGAAATTGCATAATTGAGGGGAGTTCTGGACGTTTGTAAAGGGAAAGCACACACCAATGAGGTGATTCAAGCACACCAGGCTAGACATGACAGACAGGAGAGGCCAGAACACTCTGACCAGCCCCCTGCCATGGTACATCTCTATCATTTACAAATGAACGCACGCATGTACCTTTAGAGCCGAGCAGCACCAAGAGGTATTAAAAGATAGCTGCTCTGGCAATCCAAAAAAACCCCAACAAAATTCATGAACAACATATTCAAACTATTATAAAAAAAAATAAAGGCCCTCCCGTTGATCGTCGATTTGCTCGAGCGGGCCCAGTAACGTCTCCATTGGAGACTTTGTTGTTACTGTGTCTGGCATATCGAATACTCTCGGTAGCTTGCCGGGCTCTCCGAGAGGGGCGGAGGAATCGAACTCAGGTCGACCATGTTGGCTGCGTGCAAGGCAAACGCCCTACCCGCTGTGCTATCGCTCCAGCCCCTAATTCAAACTATTAGACTGTGAAATAAGTAAGACTTCCTCTCCCCAAATACTTGTTATACAAAGTTCTCGAATTGGCAAAACAAATGCAGTTCATTGCGATGAAAATAAAATCAGTGATTGCTTTGAATATGTGGGGTGGGATTAACTGGGGAGAGGCAAAAAGAAACTTTCTAGGTTAGTGAAACGTCCCATATCTGTCAAACCTGTCTGAGCTACATAATTAAAATGCTTGCATTTCACTGAATACAAACAATGTCCTCAAAAATCAATATGTGACATTTGTATTTGTATCCACAGATGTGTGTCTTTGAGTCACACAGAATTTTCTGTTCTTCCCTAAAGATATAAGTCAAGGCCTAGGGAATACAATCTCGGAGGAAGAGTGGCAGCAAGAGAAGCCTCAGGACACCTGCTATGCCCAGTCCCAGAGAGAGGAAAAATGGAGGTCTCCAGGAAGGAGCCTCCATGAAAATAATGAATTCGTTTCATTACTAAACAAAGCTTGAGGACTTTCCTCCTGGAAATTTGTACTGAGGATATGGGAAAGAAAACAAAGCAAAAGAAAAAGAAAGGTAATCATTAGCCGCCACGGGGAATAAGTAAGGAACATAACATGCTCATTACGCTGCCATGCTCAAGTGAAGATAGTGACATAGACATAATATTGTAAACATGAAATATTAGCGGATCCTAATATCTGTGACGTAATTACATGGGGAACAGGGGAGAGAGGGCTGAGTGGATGACTCCTCTATTGTAGTATGAGGCTAAAGATAAAGCAGATTCCAAATCCAGAGAGATCAGAATGAACACATTGCTTATGAATTATGGTCATGCAGATCCCAGAAAACATAGCTTAAAAAGTTGGAAGCAGTTGCCCCTAGGATATAAATAAAGATGTGGAACCAGAGTATGGATGCCATTGAGTACCACTGTGTTTTACAAATACAGTGCATGCATATTGTGCATATGAATTGATAAAATAAAAATCAATTGTGTGGTCTTTAAATTTCATTTACAAGACAGTATTAGTCTCTTCCAACAAAGGAGTCCAGCATCTAGGAAAATTTCTTTAAAAAAAAAAAAAGGAAGCAAATGGGGCTGGAGCAATAGCACAGCAGGTACGGTGTTTGCCTTGCATGCGGCCAACCCGGGTTCGATTCCCAGCATCCCATATGGTCCCCCGAGCAGTGCCAGGAGTAATTCCTGAGTGCAAAGCCAGGAGTAACCCCTGAGCATCGCCGGGTGTGACCCAAAAAAGAAAAAAAAAAGGAAGCAACTTACTAAGGCAGTTTGTTCATTCAAGAAGCAGCACAGGCACTCACAACTGATTTCATAGTGTGGTGTCTTTCCTCACTTACTTGTGGTTTTGTTTTCAGGGGTTCACACTAAAAGCAAGCAAACATAATGAAGAAGAATACTGGGTCAGTTGAGAACACTGGGAAGACATAATAATTACCACTTAATCAAGGATATTACTTCCTCAATTCCTAGATACCTAAAATACATCATCAGTTTAATAAGCTTTGGAAGAGGTCAGGTTGGGAATGACTGACAAGCTTACTTTGAAGTGAATTTCAAAATGCATCCTGGTTCCAAAATATTTTATTTTATGCATTTCTTAATTACAAGTTTTTGGTTTTGGACCACACCTGGCATAAGAAATATTTTTAAATTCTATGTGGCCTTGCTTCATATGTCCCATTTGGTCAGTTAGTTTGGAGAACTTTTTTACAGTTGTTTAGCGAGTACATCACACAGATTTTACCATAACAGAGGCCCTCATTCCTTTAGCTGGACTGAGTGTTGACTACCAAAAACTCTCAACCAAGTCACTTTTCCTGATTTCCTTTTCTTTCCTAAGTCAACACATACACTTATCTGGAGTTGCTCTTGCCGTATGGGTGATGGGACAGACTACCCTCTGAAGGTCCCTCTGTCCCAGGCCTCTCCATGAGGGTGGTCTTTTTGAAGGTGGAGCTCAACTTCTCCCTCTGCCCAGCCCTGCCTACTTCATCCCTGTCCACGGCTTGCTGTAAAGGGACACCGTGATGCAAATTTCCCAAAAGTCTGTTTCTGGGAACCAAAAAGTAAACCTGATTGTTTCCTTCAAACAGGAAGTAAGAATTTTGTTTACAAGTTTCAGGCCTGCCAAAGTCATATCTGAGTGAAATGAAACTGTCACATCTGGAGCCTAGGTTCACTGACCTGAGCCTGGAGGAAATGCATTTCTGGACCAGTCTCTTGTCCGGGTCCTGCTTGGGGGACCTAGGCTGGCAGTCTACTTCACCCATGCAGAACCCTCTCTGTGCCCTCCTCACCCTCCTGTGTGGCATATTCACAGTGGGAGCATCACCAGCAAGGACTGAGCAGATTCCAGCGTGTGAGGAACCTTGCCTGTTTCCGTCGACCTGGGCCCACTCCAGGTTGTGCTGCATCCCCGTGTTCACCCTCCCACTGCTTCACTCTCAACATACTGTAGGTCGGGGAGATGCAGAGCAAGCACTGAGTCCTGCACCAAGGGCAGGCTCGCGATTAGATAAATCTCTGACAAGTGGCAGGACGTGAGTGCTGCAGCCTGGGGAAATGCCCTCATGATCCCTGGGCAAAGAGAGCTCAAGCTGCCTTTCGGTTCCCTTGGGAACTTGAGGAGCCATCAAGATGTGTTTCTTTCTGTGCTCAGCTGGGCATTTTACCCTCAGAGCAGAGAGAATTCCCTTCCCTTCCCTCCACGCCCACCCCTCCCCCTCTTATCTGTCCTCTCCTCCCCCTCCTCATCCATAAGCAGTCTGCTAGTTCTCTGGGCAACCCTGGTTAGCAGTTTGGGCCTTTCTTTCTACAAACAATTGACACGGAAAGCCCGAATCTGCTCCATTCAGACATGACATGGGACACTGTTTTGTTATTCAGCATCTAGAAGCAGGAACTGATCCAAAGGAGACAAAACTGAGCTGGTCTGTTCTTTCCCAGTGGCAGTGTTGGTGCTTTATGCCATGGCTTGGTATTTTCTGTAACTTTTACATTTAACATCTTAAATTATTTTTAATGGGGATGACTAGAGAGTCTGAGTTCTACTGACTTTTTTTTTTATCCCCCTAACGCTGAAAGGTTCGATTCTTCCATCTATCCATCAACAAATCGCATTGAATGACAGTGCTCAGTGACCCGGATGCCATTGAAGACAAAACACACTATACATATTTTCTGGTCTCCCTGGAAAATTAGTGCAAACACTTTCATCACTGTGGTGAAGAAAAAATATGCACACAGAGGTAAAGATCTGTTTTGTTTTGTTTTTCTGTAAGAACAGATGCCCTCTCCTTCAAATAGTGAAATTTATATTGTTCCTTTTTTATCTGCAAATTAACCAGTTAGCTAGAATTCCCACATATCTCACTCATTTTTTATAAACCAAGACCCTTTTTCCCCCTTACCTCATATTTATACATATTCTTTCAGTCTTTCCTCCTCCAACACTAAAATGATTTTGCTTTTCACTCTTATTAAAAATAGTACTTAAATATTTTATGCCCTTTCTCTTTCTTTCTCTTTATTTTTTCTCTTTCTCTATTCTTTCTTTCTCTTTATTTCTTTCTCTCCTCCCTTCCTCCTTCCTTCCTTCCTTCCTTCCTTCCTTTTTTTGTGTGTGTGCAGTGCCTATAGTCAACCCAGGGCCTCCCACCCGCAAAGCAAGCTTTCTGCCCCTGCTCCTGCCCCTACCTGGTCCCTTTGTGTGATAATTGAAGGACTATTTTATCCATGTTTTCCCTTGTTGTTGCTGTGGCTGGAGCCAAGCCTACCCTTGGTGCGAGTGTTCTAGGTTGCACACTTTAGCTGTGGTGTCTGTCCACTGCCTCTCCTGTGGTCTGGCTCCTTACTTGTGCACACTTCAGGGTGTCGTGTGAACTGGGGTTCACACACTCAATTCTGCTCACAGAGGCTATTCTGACTTCAGTGCTCATGTGCCTCTTGTTGCAGTGTTTCCCGGGGGTTACCCACATGAGTTGTGGTACTTCCACTCCCTTGGTAGTGGTGCTCCAGAGACCACACACTCAGCTGCCACACTGGGGGTCCCACGGAGCAGAGCTGCCATGACCCAGCTAAGGGCAGCCCCGTAGGTCGCATTAGCAGCTGCCAGCTGTCAGGGCTGGCACGCTACCACGGAGCTGTCCCTCTGGGCTGTCTCTTAAAGTAGCTCCACTCTAATTCTGACCTAACCCCATTTTAAGGAATCTCTTTTATCAACAACATTGGCTTACACAGCCCTATTTCTCGCTAATATTATATTTTCTCTTTTTTTGAAGAGTTATAGACTACTAGAAATGGCCCCAGGAGAAGAACTAGGAGCTCCTGGCCTCGTTGCAATGGGTGCAGTCTGTTCTCTGTGAAGTCGCCCCTTGTGTTTAGTAGAAAGCACAAGTAATCTCTTACTACACAAAAATGGTGCTAGATGCTTTAAAATGAAAATGTCTGTGCACAGGGTGGTCTATTTAAAACAGTTCCCATATGATGCAATGCAACTTGAAAAGGAAACTCTTTCAAATGACTCACCCATTTAACAATAATAATTAGCATTTGGGAATCTTGCCTAGAACACCCAACAGAAGAATATTTTATTGATTCCTTAAGAGTTTCCAAACTCAGTGGGGCTTCAGTGAAGGGAAAATATTAAAGACTGACATGCAATTTCTTTTGTATAAATTTAGAGTAGCAGAGAGTGAATTGAACAATTGCTCAAGAGAATAGGATTTAGGGAATTTAGAATAGTTCAAATTGAGATAAGCCATCAGGCTGACCTAGTTATTAAAAAAATATGGACATGCATTAATAGAAGCACAATCTTTTAGATAAGGAGGGAATAACTGCATCATATTCTTCAATTGGCAGGCCACATTTAGAGTATTTTTTTCAAACATAGGTGATGAATTCTAATGTAGACATTACAAATAAGAAAGAATCCAAGAAAAATAATCTGAATAATGAAAGGCCTGGAAACCATATAAAATAATATCTAGATTAGTAAGGAGAATGCATTGTGAATTAAGTAGGTACAACCCCACTTCTCTAATTTACCAGCCATGACATTAAGCTAGTTTCTTCTGTCTCCATATTTACAAAAATTGGAACAATAATAATAATATATAGCCCCAGATAATTATTTGTAGATTGTTCATCGATTTTCTCGAGCAGGCCCAGTAATGTTTCCATTGTGAGACTTTGTTGTTACTGTGTTTGGCATATTGAATACATCACGGGTAGCTTGCCAGGCTATGCCGTGCAGACGAGATACTCTTGGTAGCTTGCCGTGCTCTCTGAGAGGAGTGGAGGAATTGAACTCGGGTCAGTTGAGCTGGCAAAAGGCAAGGCAAACGCCCTACCGCTGTGCTATCGCTCCAACCCAATGTGTAGATTAAGTAAGATTATTCAAGTCTAGTCAAGCATAGTGCCTGCTACATAACATATACTCAATAATTGTAAAAATTATTATTGCAACAAAAAGTTGTATAGTTTTGTAATCTTTTCTGTTTATAAATTGAGTTTATATCATGTTCTCTAATTTGTTCTTTTTGGTTTTGGAAGAACTCCTCAATTTTCAGAGCACTAGTCTTTTCTGCTCTAATCACATGGTCCTGAATGGCATCTTAGTGTCCAATATCTGGATGGGAGAAGCCACTATGCTGTCAGAAGGAGGCTAGCCCCAGAAAAGAGGTTTCTGACCACAGAGTTGGCCCCCTGTGATAACATAGCCCCTAGTATACCTGACATTTGTAAAGAACCATATAAGTAACAACATGCTCATTGCCTTGAGAAGGGAGAGCCCCAAACTGACAATGGTGGAGCCTTTTTTTCTAAAATAATGTAGGGGTACTGCTATTTGTTCAGCCATTGATTAAGCTGATTGAATTGGGCATGAACTCCACATTACTTTTTTATTTTATTGTATCACCGTGAGATAGAGTTACAAAGCTTTCATGTTTGAGATTCATCCATACAATGATGAAACACCCATCCCTCCACCAGTGCTCATTTTCTACCACCATTGTCCCAAGTATCACCCCCCCCCCCGCCACATACATACACATCGCAATCCTCACCCTGCCTCTATGGCAGACAATTTCCCCAATACTCACTCTCTCTCTAATTTGGGGCATTAATTTTGTTCAAATTTTCCCACCACCATTCAAGCCTACCTGCCAGGATCAGACACTATATGATATATTTTCCATAGCTCATTTCGAATATCACGAGAGCTCACGTGGGCGCAACTGTAAATGTAAATTTCTAGATTGTAAATGGTTGGGTGCCAGAGACATCTCTGTATGGCACTAATCCATTTTGGGATTCAATTGGTAGCCTCTGGGCCAGGACTGTTGGTACGCTAAGAGGGCATCCAGTGGTAATTATGGAAAATGGGTAAGGAGTGTCGTCTGATGTGTCGCGTGGCCACTTTTGCAGCTGCGTGGTCCTGGCTCTACCATACAAGCTCATTTATCAGCCTTGCTCCAAAGACTCATATATAAATATTGGAAGAAATAAAAAGGATGCAGTAAATGTTCTCAGACCCAAGCATGGCTGAATATACTGAGAACATCAGAGGCGATCAGGCTAGCCCAGTGCCCACCAAAATAGAACCCCCAGCAGCTACTTACTCCCACAATTCAAAATCATTGCCATGTCCCGGGTTGGACTGCACCATCTCGAGACGAACCCCACTGAGAAATTAGTCTGCTGAAAATTTTGGTATGTGGGTTTTGTGACTGAAATATCCAAGGTTTTTTGGAGTTGGGATGGGTTACCTCCCCCCCCCACTTCCTATTCTTCTGGAAACCCCAGCACTCACTCCCACAAACCAACTCTGGCACCACCATGTTAGTTCTTCTACCGAACTTGCACCAGAGACCCATAAATAAATCTTTAAAGCGATCAGAAAGTTGCAGTAAATTGCAAACCTGCTCATGTCTGAATATCCAGGGCACAATGGAGGGGGGTCAGCTTAGCCCAGTGCACATCAAAACTGCTATGCAGTTAAAATTAAAAAGTTATTCCAGCTGTACATTCCTAATAAAATACTGAACTCCCTGATCAAACACACCTGTATTGCAAACCACAATGCCCAAAAGGAGAGAAAGGAGAAAAGTGTCTGCCATAGAGGCAGTCTGGTGGTGGTCGTGGGGAGGGAGAGTAGGCATATTGTTTGTGGGAAATGTCCAATGGTGGAGGGACAGGTGTTGGAACATTGCATTACTGAAACTTAATCATGAGCAGCTTTTTAATGGTTTATCTTATGGTGATTTCAAAAGAAAGAAAGTAAGAAAAAAAGGAAGGAAGGAAGGAAGGAAGGAAGAAAGGAAGAAGGAAGGAAGGAAGGAAGGAAGGAAGGAAGGAAGGAAGGAAGGGAGGAAGGGAGGAAGGGAGGAAGGGAGGAAGGGAGGAAGGAAGGAAGGAAGGAAGGGAGGAAGGGAGGAAGGGAGGGAGTGAAGGAGGGAGGGAGGGAGGGAGGGAGGGAGGAAGGAAGGAAGGAAGGAAGGAAGGACAGAGAGAAAATCTACACATTTGTTTAATTTACCAATATGTTCTCAGGTTAGGTAAGATTAAATGAACATTCTCCCTCTTTGGTTTGTTTCTTAGCCACACCTCATGGTATTTAGGGCTTACTCCTGGTTCTGTGCTCAGGGATCATAGGACCATACAGGGTTCTAGGGATCAAACCCAAGTCACCATATAAGCACCCTACCCACTATTATATCTCCAATGCAATAAACATTCTTTAGCATCTATCATACAATATGACAAAGCCAGGAATAATAATACAAGTGTTCAAAATAAAGGAATGCACTTCTATAAAATAAGCTAACATATTTAGCCCTTGAGAACTGCTGAGTACGACTAAACCCACTCTGAGAGTTATATGCTTGTGTATAAATATATATATATGATTTTATGCATATGTGCTTATGTATACATATGAATGTATCTTCATGTTTAAAAGAAAATGCATCTCAAATTCACACTCATTTCTATATAATGGATTAAAACTGTATTTCTCAACTGCATTTTCTAATTAAAAATAAATTTTAAGGATCAAAGAGATAGTACAGAACTTAGGTGCTTGCCTTGCACACAGTCAAACCTGCTTTGATTCCTGGCACCACATTTGGTCCCACAATCACCACCAGGAGAGATTCCTGAGCACAGAGCCTGGAGTAAGCCCTGCATATAGCCAGATGCTGCCCCAAAACTTATAAAAAGTCCAATTTTTCCAAACAATGAGCTTGTATTACAAAATAATAAAGAACTAATAAGAGCTTTATAAGAGCTTGTGAGTAGAGTAATAAAATTAGAGCACCACGTCTTAGAGATGCCTCCTTTTCCATAATACAGTAAAGCAGCAGAGCCTGTGGGTGCCCCTCTATCCTCAGCTCCTCTTTGTTCCTTTCCATCAACCGTGACTCTGGGCACAGGACTGGGCCATGAAATCACTCACTTTTCTTTGTATCCATGGATGGTGACATGACTCTTTTAAATCTTAAAAGCAAGCAGAAGTCACAAAGTGGCATTGCCATTTTATTCTTATTAGATTTTTTTTCCTGGCATGTGCTTACTGCAATAGGAGTTGTTTGTACAAAGCATGAATTCAAGTGGTTTTCCTACCTAAAAAACACCAATACAAAATTAAAGATCATGAAGGCCAGGTGGGCACCTCCCTGGAAGCAGCATATGGGAGCAAAATCCTTAATAAAATCCAACACTCCTTTGCCCTCTTCATAGAAATGGGGGCTGTGGCCAGATTTCAGGTTTGGGGATCCTTACAGTGGAGATAGCCAAGGTACAACATGGGGTAGAACAAAGGAAAGGTGACAGACATGGTACAAACACTTTCCTCTTAACTCTGAACACTACAAAGTTTCTTTGTTTAAAAAACATTGTGAGCTACAAGCAATTTCTGGAATTTTTTTAATGGCTTCCGTTTTCCTGGAAAAAGACCTTGTAATGATCAGCATGGTTCTCTGTGTTCACAGCACTTAACCACCGTTTGGAGTTTCAGACCCACTCCCATCCCTGTTCCATGCAGAGAGGAGATCTATCAATTCAGTTTTTTAAATTTTTTTTTTTGGTCTTCTGGGAACTTGACTCACCTACAAAAAGCTAGGATCCAAATCAAAATGGAAATCTTAAAAAAATTTTAATTGAATGACCATTAATTATAAAGTTATAATTATAAAATTATAAAAAGATTTATGATGGGCTTCAAGCATATGCTGTTCCAACACCAATCCCTTCACCAGTGCCCACTACCCTCCACCAGTGCTCTCAGCTTTCCTCCTACCTGCAGACTTCCTCTTGTGGCAGGCACATTTTTCCCTTCCCTCATTGTCCTACTGTTCCCTTCCCTAACTTATCCCCCTCACCTCTGCCCTAATGCTGAGTGTCCTACTGAAGACCACCAGTTCTCCTGCTCTTTGTCTATTGCCATCAGGCATTTGATATTCCCTATGAGGTTTTCTTATATTCCACATATGAGAGAGATCATTCTGAGTCTGTTCCTCTCCTCTGACAGATTTTATTCAATTTGAACTCTCCAGACCCATCTGCATTGCAGGAAATTGTATGACTTTACAATAAAGCAATGCCAAAAATAATAGTAAAGGTATTTAAAATTAATGAGACCAATTCTATAAAATGAACTAATATATTTAGCCCCCGAGCACTGCTTTACTTAAGGCTCTGTAGTATTCCATTGCATATACATATCATAGTTTTTTTTCCATCATCTGTTCTTGAAATCTTAAAAAAAATGCAATGTTTCAAAATGTTTCAAAAATGCTTGCCAAATATCAACTCTCCACGGTGGTCAACATATCATGCCTGCAGATATTCAGCTTCCCCCTGATTACTGGAGATTTAGGGGATTTCATTGGAATGCATCTTAGCTTTCCAGGAATCATCCCAATTAAAGGGAGAGAAAAATAACTTTAAAACACTGACAATAGCAGGAGGCAGCTCAAAGCACGGGAGCGCATTCAGTGCATGTTGGAACCCTGGATTCAATTCCCAGGACCTCATAATCCCCAGGCACTATTACGGGTGATACCAAGCCTAGAGCCAAGATAACGTCTATGCACCGCCAGGTGTAGCACCAAAAACAGATCAATAAAATTCTCTAGGGCCCAGATAATTTCTCAGTGACCTTAGCAAGCATGAAGCCCTGATTTCAATCCTCAATGCTGACCTCGGATACTTAGGGCAGTGTTAACTTTGCAGTTGCCCCAGTGAGCACTGAAGCCAGGAATTTCCAAGTCCAGACGTTTCAGCTATGGCCCCTGGTGAGCACTTGTGTACAGATTACAGCAAACCCCAATGAGTGCTCACACAGAGGGTATGCAAGCACTGCAACTAAGCAAGCGTGATCCTCAGTAGGTATTCAAGTGCTGCAACTAAAAGTGTTCGGGGATCACAGGGAGACAGTTTAGGGTCAGGGTCCCAGATTCACACCATGCACCACATACCACTCCCCCAAGTGCTTACAGGTGTGTTCCAGGGCCTCCAGGTCTGCTGTGTCCAATAGTCGCCAATTAGCTGGCTTTATTATTGAAGAATCTTCCCCAGTGGGCCAAGTCCTGGAGAGTCCCTGGGTAATGCTTGGGAGCCGCCCCCCCAAAATCCACAAGCAAATAACCAGAAATGAAGGGTTAGACCCGTGGTCATCAGAGCCACAGCAACAGGGAAGGAAAACACTTCTTTAAAAAAACTCTTGAAAATACAGAACTGGGGCCAGATAGAGAACCTAAGAAACAGAACAGAGGCTGGAGAGATAGAACAGCGGGTAGGGCGTTTGCTTGCACACAGCCTTCCTGGGTTCGATTCTCAGCATCCCATATGGTCCCCCGAGCACTGCCAGGGGTAATTCCTGGGTGCATGAGCCAGGAGTAACCCCCGTGCATCGCCAGATGTGACCCAAAAAGAAAAAAATTTTAAAAAGAAAAGAGAAACAGCATATGTTTTGCATACACGAGACCCAGGTTTGATTTCTAGCATCTCATTGTCCCCTGAGCACCACCAGGAGTGACCCTTGAGTACCACCAAGTGTCAAAGAATAGCAGACTAGAGAGAAATCTCAAGTGGTAGACACATGCCTCGCATGGTAAAGCTTTCAGTTTGATTTCCAGCGCTACATTGCCCCAAAGAATTACCCAGCATCACCGGGTATGGCCCCTATTAAAAATAACCTAAACAAATGTTATGAAGCCTCCACTAGATCAGCCCTGAAATACAGTCACTTTCTTTGAAAGCTTGTATATTTCCATCCTACCCCATTTCCCATTTTTATTCAGGCTGCATAAAACTGTGCTTTTGGGGGGGGGTGTGCACCCGGCAGTGCTGAGGAGTTATTCTTGTCTCTGCACTCAGGAATTGCTCCTGGTGGTGCTCAGGGGACCATCTGGGATGCCAGGAACCAAACCCAGGTCAGCTGCATGCAAGACAAATGCCCTACCTGCTGTACTATCACTCTGACCCCTAGAATTGTGCTTTAAAAAATTGTAAAGCAGATGTTATTTGATGAATTTTAACAGCCCTAATGAACAGAGCTGAGGAAAATGCAGAAGACTTTAATTACAGCAATCCTATTGAGATGAACAGGCCTATGAACAATGCTGACAGACTTAGTAGTATAGCAGGCTAGATATAGATTTCCAAGACTTGTAAATTGTAAGGCTACTCTGCTTTGCAAGGTCCTGTTATTTTTTTCATTAAAATTCACCGTCAATCAGGTTGAATAGAAATGTTGCATAGAGCAACCAAAATTTAGTGTCAGAAAGTTTGCTCCTATCTATTTTTACAACTATATCTGTACAAGTAACTCCACTACTCTCTTTCAATCCTTCCCCCCAAAATCCTCTCCACTGTATGCTGCTTCCTTGTGGTCAAAAGACATTAAAGGATTAGCAAAATACATTGTATCACACAATTCTATCCTATAGCCATGAACCAAACAGAACAAAAGTTTCCAGGGGCTGGAGAGATAGCATAGCAGATAGGGCGTTTGCCTTGCAGGCGGCCGACCCAGGTTCGATTCTAGCATCCCATATGGTCCCCTCAGCACTTTCAGCACCTGAGTGCAGAGCAGGAGTAACCCCTGTACATCACCGGGTGTGACCCAAAAAAGCAAAAAAAAAAAAAGTTTCCAGCAACTTCCCTACTCTTTATGCTTTGTATCCATGTGATGATCCAAATACAATGGAACATAATGAAAACCAACAGATTTCATCCTTTCCAAGAAGCAGAAGAATGAAAACTGTTTGAGCCTGACAGAGTCTGATGCTAGCTTCACTACTGAACAATTTGTGTTACTTGGAAGGTGTTCCTTCATGCCACTGAGCCTAAATCTACTTCAGGGATTGCTCTAATGATCAAGTAAAACTGGGTTTACAAAAGGGCTCTGTAATATTTAACACATTGTTATTATTACCCCCGTGTCAGCAGAGTTGTGTGAAGTCCGTATGATTCTAATTAGTAGACAGCTTAATGTGTCCACAAGCCTCCGACAGATGCCTCAGCCAGTCTCTGCCCACACATTGCTCAAACCCAGGTCATTGGCCCAACTGGAAGCTGAAGGTGGACCTAAGGATTTGGCTTGGGGGAAGTTATTGGGGGAGGCAGTATAAAATACTCATCAAAAATCAGGGTTTAGACTAGAAACCTTCCAACACCCTTGGCATGGGCACCAACTACAGCTGGATTTTCCCCTCAGGGATGCATTCCCACCTTTGCACACTTTTCCTGTTCTCTTCGAATCACACACTGGCGAGCCTGCCTTGGAATTTTTTATTGATCTTTATATCATCCTTTCCCCTTTCTCTCTGTGGCTACCATCATTCTAGATAAACCCCGCTCACTCTGTAACAGTCTCAGTGCTGGAGGATTTCATGCTTCTGGTTGTGTCTGGATAGTCCCAAGTCTCCACCTGGCCTTCAAGGCTCCTCCTGTCTCTGCCATTATTTTTCTGTAGTTCCCCCCACCCCGCCCCCCCCCCCCCCGCCTTTGCTTTCTGTTCAAGTCAGCCTAATTTTTTGGAAATCACTTGTTCCTTACTCAGAGTGAGTTCCTTACTCGTAGCCTCGTTTGTTTCTTCAAATACCTTGAACATAGTCATTGCATGTTCTGGCTGTGATCCTTTCAATGTTTGCCATATTTAATGATGTGGTTCTGTTGTTGGTTGCTTGTTGACACTCACCTCAATACTTTAATTTTTCAGATGGTCTCTGATTTCCAAAACTTTACATTCTCTGAAATTTTCTCTAAAGAAAATCTTTGATGAATGGTTTCTCTCATATGCAGATATTTTAAAAAGCCATAGCAGGGGAACAACAAATGCCTAAATGCAATAGCAATGAAGAACTGAGACTTGGTCTTCAGTAGGAAGCTTGTCAACATGGGGTTGGGCATTAGTAGGACAGGGAAAGAACTACAGCATTGGAACAATGGTAGGGGAAAACGGCCAACCAGGTGGGAAAGAGGGAACTGAAGGATAGTGAAGTGTCATGCATGAAATCCTGTCAGGAACAGTGTACAGTGTACAACACAGTGCTAAAATTTGTTTTAAGTGCCTGTTATAGAGTTAGACTGGTGGATGGGAAGGAAACTGGGGACACTGGTAGAGGAAAGTTAACACTGATAAAAGGACGGGTATTGGAAAAATTGTATGCCAAAATCCAATCATTAATAACATTGTAATTCATGGTAACTAAATAATACTTATAAAAATTTTAATTAAAAATAATTCTATGAGGACAGGGTTTATAATTAGTTTGAGGTTTATCAAATTACATATGTATATGGGCCACACTTCCTCAGGAAGTTCCTGTGACTGACTCTCATGCCCGTGTTCTCCCTTGAACACATAATATGCTTGCTTGTCTTGATCTTTTTTGCTTGCCTATTTCTACTCTGGAAAAGACTGTGTTCTCTCTTGAATGTGAACTTCTCTCTTTCTCTACCCCTGACATTTTAAAAAACGTTCAATTAAATTTTTAATAAATTTCAATAAAAATATTTTGAAAAGAAGAAGAAGAAGAAGAAGAAGAGGAGGAGGAGGAGGAGGAGGAGGAGGAGGAGGAGGAAGAGGAGGAGGAGAAGCAAGAGAAGGAAGAGGAGGAGGAGCAAGAGAAGGAAGAGAAGGAGGAGCAAGAGAAGGAAAAGGAGGAGAAGGAAAAGGAAGAAGAGGAGGAAGAAAAGTACATAGTGTCACAACCTTCTCCTAGTGCACTGTACCCTGTCTGTACATAGTGTTATGACCTCCCCCTAGTGCACTGCATCCTGTCGGTGCACAATGTGGCGACCTTCCCCTAACACACTGTACTCTGTCTGTTCATGACGTTATGACCTTCCCCTAGTGTACTGTACTCTGTCTGTACATAGTGTTGTGACCTTTCCCGAGTGCACTGCACCTGTCCATGATGCTATAATCACCCCCTGCGGCACCCATTCCACCCTCCTGTTGCCTTGGGCTTCATCAAACCATTCTTTTCTCAAGGGCCAGTCACAGTTACTTCTCCCCTTAGCTCCTACCCTACTACTTCACTTTTCTGTCGATTCCTAAAGCAGTTTATATGACCTAGCATTCATTTGCCTGCACTGTTACACTATTATTAATTATCTATAATTTCTAGTTACTGGTAGTTTCCTAGATGTTAAACTCAAAGAACTGTTTGTATATTGTATCACTTGACTTTATCTACATAGACCTCAGGTAACTCTAATCAGTACTTATTTTTCTGAAATTTAAATACTTTTTAAAACAGCTTTAGGTTCTCCACAAATTGAAAATGCAGAGCTATTGCATATATCCTCTGCCCTGACACATACGTAGCCTTCCCTGTATCTGTACCCTTCCCACCAGAGAAGTATATTTGTTACAGTTAATCAACCTACACTGACATAGTTCACCATTTTATGGAATATAATGGATATCACCTACAGTTCTTAGTTTACATTAGGGTTCGTTATGTTCTATAGTCTATGTGTTTGGAAAAGCATAATATTAAAAATAATATCAGAGAATTTTCCCTGCCTGGAAAACCCTGCATGCTCTACCTCCTTATCCTTTCTATCCCTTCAACCTCTGGAACACACTAGTTTGTTGACTGTCTGAATAGTTTTCAGAAAGTTGCCTTTTCCAGAAAGTTATATGATTCAAAAATGCTATGTGGAATTTTCAGATTGGTTTCTTGCACTTTGTAAAATGTATTTGATATTCCTCTGTGCTTTTTCATAACTTGGTGGCTCACTTCTTTATAAAGCTGAATAATAGCCGATTGTTTGGACCCATAGTTTATTTATTCACCTACTGGAGGACATCTTAGTTACTTCTAAGTGTTTGACAATTATGAACAAAGGTTTTATAAATGCCCACTTTCAGATATGTGGATTCTAAGTTTTTAATTTCTAGGTGTAAAAATCAGTGAGAATAATTTCTAGATTGTGTGGTGAAAGTATGTTAGTTCTTTGAGAGATCATTGAGTGGTCTTCTGAAGTGACAGTTCCATATTTCATTTCTACCAGCAATGAATAAGAGTTTCTATTCATTCACATTCTCACCAGCACTTTGGTGTTGTACAAGTTCCAGACGTGGCCTTTCTAATTAGAATGCAGTGGTATTCTGCTATGGCTTTAATTTGAATTTCCCAGATGAATATGATGTGAAACATCTTTTCATATGCCTATTTATCATAAGAATATCTTCTTTAAAGAGGTATATTTTTATGGTTGGTTTTATAACGAACTGCTTTTTTATGTTCAATTTTAAGGATTTTGCATATTTTGGATAGTTGTTTAGTAGGTATGCTTTCTTACCCACATAAATGGATGCCATTTATTTGTACTTATTTATATGATTACATGTAAGTATAGCTATACGTAGCATATGTTATACTTTTGTATACAAATTTTTATATTTAAAAATCACGTCTATTTGCATAAAATACAAAAATTCCCTAATTTATGTAATTTTACAGATGTACACAAACCTGAGGCCGTAACATTTCTATTCAGAAAGTCATGGTTTGTTGTAGCTACCCCCTTCCATTTTAATACTATTGTGTATGATTATAAGCTTAGTGCATAAATTTCAAGTGTATACTGTGTAGAATTTTTATGTATTTATACATTAGCAGATATGATTTTTTAAAATGTATCTTCCCAGTCTGTGGCTTATGTTTTTATTCTTTTAACAATTATGGAGCAGAAAATTTGATTCTAATAAAGTTTTTCCTTAGTGGATTTTAGCTTACTAAACAATATTTGTTAAAAAAAATTGTGCTGAGCCTATATGATGTGTGTTCTCTACCTTCAAAGAGAAAACTATGTAACTGAAAAGTTAAATGAAAAACCACTTAAAGTGGTTTTGTTTAAAACCACAATGAGATATCGTTTCACACCACAGAGACTGGCCCACATCCACAAGAACAAAAGCAACCGGTGCTGGCTTGGATGTGGAGAGAAAGGGACCCTTCTTCACTGCTGGTTGGAATGCCGACTGGTTCAGCCCTTTTGGAAAACAGTATGGACGATTCTCCAAAAATTAGAAATTGAGCTCCCATTTGATCCAGCAATACCACTCCTGGGAATATATCCCAGAGAGGCAAAAATGTATAGTCGAAGTGACATCTGCACTTGTTTGTTCATTGCAGCACTCTTTACAATAGCCAGAATCTGGAAAAAAACTGAGTGCCCGAGAACAGATGACTGGTTAAAGAAACTTTGGTACATCTACACAATGGAGTACTATGTAGCTGTTAGAAAAGATGAAGTCATGAAATTTACATACAAGTGGTACTACATGGAAAGTATCATGTTAAGAGAAATGAGTCAGAAAGAGCGGGATAGACACAGAAAGATTGCATTTATCTGGGGAACATAAAGTAACAAAATAAGAGACTAACAATCAAGAATGGCCGAGATTAGTACCAGGAATTTTACTCCATGGCTTGGAGGCCAGCCTCACATGCTAGGGGGAAAGGGAGCTCAGATAGAGAAGGGAGCACCAAATAAAGGGTGTTAGGAGGATCCTCCCAGGATGGGAGAAGCATGCTGAAAGTAGATTATAGACCAAACATGATTGCCACCCATTGCCTCTTTTGCAAACCACAACACCCAATAGGAAAGAGAGAACAAAAGGGAATGCCTTGCCACAGAGGCAGGGTGAGCTGGGGTGGGGGGGGTGGATGGGGAGGTGGGAGGGATACTGGGATCCGTGGTGGTGGGAAATGGGCACTGGTGGAGGGATGGGTATTTAATCATTGTACAATTGAAACCCAAGCACAAAAATTTGTAAGTCTACAACTGTACCTCATGGTGTCTCACTAATAAAAATTTTTTAAAAAGTGGTTTTGTTTAGTGTTTTTTAATAGAGAATTTAGAATCCACTGGTCCTGGATATGAATTTGGTCTCCATTAAGTTACTAGCTGTAAGACTTTAGAAAAGTCACTAACTTTTCTTTTTTTTTAAATTTTATTGAATCACCATGAGATAGTTAAAAGCTTTCATGTTTGGGCTACAATCACACTATGATCAAACACCTATCCCTCACACACATTCCCCACCACCAATATCCCCGGTATACCCCCCCTTTCCCACCCTCCTCTGCCTCCATGGCAGACATGATTCCGCATAATCTCTCTCTACTTGTGGGCATTATGGTTTGCAATACAGACCCTGAGAGGTTATCATGTTTGGTCCTTTATCTACTTTCTGCACACATCTCCCATCCCGACCAATTCCTCCAGCCATCATTTTCTTAGTGATCTCTTCTCTATTTCATCTGCCTTCTCCCCCTCTCCTCATGAGGCAGACTTCCAGCTATGGAGCAATCTACCTGTCCTGTGTATCTACTGTCCTTATGTTGTTTTATGCTCCACAAATGAGTGTAGTCCTTCTATGTCTGTCCCTCTCTTTCTGACTCATTTCACTTAGCATCTGACTCATTTCACTCTCCATGTCTATCCAGTTATAAGCAAAGTTCATGACTTCATCTCTCCTGACAGCTGCATAGTATTCCATTGTATAGACGCACCAAAGTTTCTTTAAGCAGTCATCTATTCTAGGGCACTTGGGTTGTTTCCAGATTTTGGCTATTGTGAACAGTGCTGTAATGATGTCATTTCTACTGTGTCTTTTTGCATCCTCAGGATATACCAGAAGTGGTACTGTGAGGTCATATATAAGCTCAATTTCTAGTTTTTGAAGGACTGTCCATATTGTTTTCCAGAAAGGGTGGACTAATGGACATTCTCACCAACAGTGGAAGAGTGTCTCTTTTAGAAAAGTCACTAACTTCTATAGGTTTAGATTTTTGTCATTTAAAATATTATGTTCAATTCCCTAACTAAACAAATGATTTCCTTTTTAAATAAACCTAAGGAAGGAAGGGAATAATCAGATAGGTTTCTTAGAAGTGTCATGGGAACATAAGTGAGAGGGCATAAACATAAGGGTGGTGCTAAGGGAGACAACAGTTTTTGCTAAAACTATAAAAATCAATGAACAAATAATAGGGTAAGGGTAGGAAGGAAGGAAATTAGGCAAAGTGAACATAAGGATAAGGGAAGGCCATTGGAATTTCAGTAGTGAGGATGGGCGAGTGCTAGAAAATTAAACACTGCTGTTAACCCTATTACATAAATTGTGATATTGTAAAAGAAATAGTAAATAAATGCAAAATAACCTCAAGAGCAAAACCTACAGGAATAGGAATGTAGTCAGTGGTAGAAAGTAGGCTTCTGTGAGGTACTGTGTTCAATTCCAGCACTACTAGAAGAATAAAGGAAAAGACTAGCATAAAAATTAAAACTATAGCTTATAACATATTTACAAAATTGATCACAAATTTTATATACAAAAATACACTGTCTGTAGCACTGTCGTCCTGTTGTTCATCATCGATTTACTCGAGTGGGCCCAGTAACGTCTCCATTGTGAGACTTGTCACTGTGTTTGGCATATCGAATACATCACGGGTAGCTTGCCAGGCTCTGCTGTGTGGGCGGGATACTCTTGGTAGCTTGCCAGGCTCTTCGAGAGGGGCGGAGGAATCGAATTCGGGTCACCAGGTCAGCCGCATGGACCCTGCGCAAGGATGACACACAAATTCATGAAGTGTTCCATATTTTTTAGGACTGGAGCAATATACAAAAATAATGTACAAAAATCATTTTCATATATATTTGCAATAAAAATGCAATTTGAAATTTCAAGTTCTATACATAACCCCAAAGGAAAACACATAAATCTAAAAAAAATATTTATAATATCTAAGCTACCGAGAGTATCTCACCTGCACGGCAGAGCTTGGCAAGCTACTCGTATTCGATATACCAAAAATAGTAACAAATCTCACAATAGAGACACTACTGGTGCCCGCTTAAGCAAATCTATGAACAGTGGGAGGACAGAATAGTGCAATTGTGGATTAATAGAAAACTGTTAAAAGACATAAAAAATCAACTGATTTAATGAGGACGAATCCATATTTGTGGAAAGGATAACTTGAAATCATTAAAATGTCAGATTTTATCAACTTGATGTATATAAAGGAATCAAATAAGAATTTTAGCAAATTGAGGACAGAGTCATAGTAGGGCACTAGCCTTGCACATGGCTAGTGACCTGGGTTTAATCGCTGGCACCCCATATGGTCCCCTGAGCCACACCAGGAGTGATTCCTGAGGACAAAATCAGAAGTAAGTCTTGAACACCAGGTGTAGTTTAAAACCAAAAATTTTTTTTCAGCAAATTTATCATAGATATCAACAAACCAATTCTACAGTTTATGTGGAGAATCAAAAGACCCAGAATAGCCAATGCAGTAAAGGAAAAGATAAAACCTGGAGAATTTATAACACCTGACTATAGGACTTAATATTAACAAATATCATTTATTAAGCTAATTAATTAAACTATCATCGACCAAATGCTATTTCATTTTCATAATACTAAAGGAAAAAAGAGCAGGCGATTATCTAAGACTTTAAAGCATTCAAATCCAGTGTCATAGGTGCCAGGAGACACCTTAAAGACACTTTAATGCCCACCCATAGTATGGGGGCCTGAGTCTTATTCCTGGCACCACATGACCTGCCACAATACAATCAAATGTAACCTGGTGACCATCACACTTCTGGATGCAATCAGCATACTCACACGGTCCACACATTGAACCATCAACCCCTCACAGTTGACTGAGAGCCTGGGAATCTTAAAACTTGAGGAGTGACACAGAGTACATTTTCCCTAACCTGAAGTAACCCAAAGGCATGGATAAATAAATAAATCAAGCTTTAAAATAACAAAAAAACAAGCAGAGAAAAAAAATTCCAAACCTATCCTGACTCCCAAAAAAAAAGGAAAAGAAAGAGAGAGAGAGAGAGAGAGAGAGAGAGAGAGAGAAAGAAAGAAAGAAAGAAAGAAAGAAAGAAAGAAAGAAAGAAAGAAGATTTTAAAAAAGTCAGTGCCCTAACAAGAGGCCTTTTGGTGATCATCACTGCGCTTTCAACAAAACTACACTTGCCCCTTTCTTGACCTGTCAAAGTCAATGGTGTTGCAATTTATAGGCCCTGTGTATTAGCCAGATGGCAGCACACCTTCCAGCCTCTGGCCTGTGGAACCAGATGGTGATCCTATTCTACTATTTTTCTGAGGAACCTGATTTTCCAGTTATGCCCAATACCCCCGTTAAAGGAGTGACAGTGGGCTACAGAAAGGGGTCAATCATGAAGCAGCAGCAAGACCAAGAATACAGTGTGACCAAGTAAAAGGTGCTAGGAGGGTCCGCTTGGGATGGGAGATGCGTGCTGAAAGTAGGCTATAGACCGAACAGATGGCCGCTTAATATCTCTATTGCAAACCACAACACCCAAAAAGAGAGAGAAAGAGAGCAAAAGGGAATGCCCTGCCAGAGAGGCAGGATAGGGTGGAGGGGATAGGGTGGGGGTGGTGGAGGGGTGCTAGTGGTGGAAAATGGGCACTGGTGGAGGGATGGGTACTCGATCATTTTATGACTGAAATGCAAGCACAAAAGTTTGTAAATCTGTTACTGTACCTCATAGTGATTTACTAATAAAAATTTTAAATAAATAAAAAGAAGGAATGTATTTAATCCATTTTGCCAAAGCAACTTTTTTTTTAGCTGGATGTTTACCTTTTTGCGAAACCTCATTACCCATAACAATGAAGCTGATCAATGTGCTCTATGTATGATGTTCAAATTGTAATTTTCATATATGTAAATGGATGCTTCTGCAGTATTTTGTTTGATAATTTACAGAATTGGCACCGTCCAAACCACTAATCAGTTTCTTTTTATGATGACAGCTGCAGATTCTTTTGGAATGCTAATTTTCATAGTGCTTTGATTCTTGTGGACTAGATGCCTGGTTCAGCAGAAATTTCATTATTGCAAACTAAAGTTCGAGAGGAAAGGTTCTGTATTTTCACTAATTCTGAGTGTACACACTGAAAGAATTATAAAAAGTGGATAAATATACCTCAAATATGTATTGCATATATATGTATTATATATTATTGAAGGCACATACTTTTAACAAAAACCGTTTTGGTCAGGTTTGGCGAAATTTATTAGCATTTGTATTTGAAAAAGAAGTGAATGTGAGTAAATGAAGGAAAATAACATCTGTACAGTTTAGTAAAAAACTGAAGGATCTATATCTACTATTACCTAAATGATAATGCTTTATCAATATTATGGGTTTTTAAACTTAGGTAAGTTCATTTCATGTTTTTTATCAATGATCAAAAATTTTAGACTTCAATAAAATTATATTTAAATAAAGAAATTTTTTTCAAAAAAAAAAAGAACACAGTGTGAGACAAGGCTTCAAGCTGCCACAAGTCAGATGTCACCAAGGAAGTTAAGCCTCTACCCCTTCACTCTGCATCCGCTAGGTGGAACAAGATGAAGGCACTCTGTCTCCCTTCACCACTGATATCAAAAGTGTCTTCAGAAACTGAAATTGGGCACCTCTGTTGACAATAGTGCAATGTCAGCTTTCTATTCCCCATCTGCAGTACTAGGTGGGCCAGGAGGAAACTGAGTCTCTACAGAAAAGAACTTTGCAAAACTTCCAACAATTACAAAATCCTTTGAAATAGAAATTCTGAGAGAAAAAAGAAAAGGTTACATCAAGAATGAAAAAGTAAAACTAAAAATCGGTCAAGGTCCTCCCGTTGTTCATTGATTTGCTCGAGCGGGCCCAGTAACGTCTCCACCGTGAGACGTTTGGCATATTGAATACATCACGGGTAGCTTGCCCTGCGGGTGAGATACTCTCGGTAGCTTGCCGGGCTCTCCGAGAGGGGCGGAGGAATCAAACTCGGGTCGGCCATGTTGGCTGCATGCAAGGCAAATGCCCTACCACTGTGCTATCGCTCCAGCCCTTACTCTGAATGGTATCAATAGTAAAATAACAGAATAGAATCAATAATCTGGAAGACAAATCAATAAAAATCACCTAATTTGAACAACACAGAGAAAATAATACTGCAAAAAGGCCAGTGAGCTAACTTGGGGTACCTTGCCTAGCATTTATAATGCCTTGTGTTGTGTCCTTAACACTGCATATGCCCCACCTCCCATAACTGTCACCCTTGGCTTGCGTATCCTCTGAGCATCACCTCAGGCCCAATGGGAAATCCCTAGACTGGCCCCTAGACTATTTACATAAATAGACTGGATGAATAGTCTCTGTGAAACAATAATAATGTAAATAACACTTGAGTCCTCAAAGTCCTAGAGGAAACTGGAAAACACATGTGTAGAAAAAATGGTTGAAAACATCCCATGTTCCATGAAAGATATGAACCTATAGATTCTGGAAGATGAGTTTGTTCAAATAGTGAAAACCCAAATAAATCACTGGAAAGATTTATAATACCTAAACTTCTGGAAACTCAAGACAAAAACTTATAAAAGCAGTCATGGAGAAATGATCCCATTACCTGTAAGTCAAACCTATGGGTGAGAGACTATTTTCCTTCTCTTGGAAGAGAGCATAAAACAACTTGCCATAGCCATGTGTCAGACTGTATCATTCAGGCACCCCATAGAGGGGCGGGTGAGGCCCCTCCCCACCCCAAGGGACCCGTCACTGGCAGCCAAAAATCTCCAGAATTCAACCACTGCCATGCTCATGGCCATTCTCCACTCTCCATGTGCTCGGACCGAGCCAGACCCACAGTAAACCTATCTCTGAACCTCACAGAGGCTCAACATTTAACAACTTATTAGTGATTTCTTATAGAAGGACTAAATGGACCCTGGGTGAAATACAACTATCTTTACACACTCTCCTCTAAGTTTTTTGGAGCATTTTCAGGGGTTTATTCATAACAAACAATACAAAATAAATTATTTCAGTTCTGCTTTGGAGCAGGGGTTGGAGTTTGGGATGGAAACATCCAAAGTATGGTGATGGGAGGGTGTAAAGTGGTGATATTAGTGTTCAAATATTAAATGTAATCTAATATTGTGGACTACTTTATACAAATTTTAAAAATTAAAAAAAGCCGAATAACTTAAAAAAAACAACAACAACAGCAACAAAAACAAAAACAACTATGCTTGGTAGGTTTTACAAACTGAAACTATAGAGACCAGAAGAAATTGGTGGGGGTTTTTTGTATTTAGAGAAAAAAACTTTATATCTAGAGTTCCTACCCAGTAAAAATATCTTTTAAGAAAAAAAAACAACCTCAGGTCAAGAAAAACAACATTCTTGTTGCTAGAAAATTTATTCTTTAAGAATGGCCAGAGGCACACATCAAAAAGAATAAGAACAACCAGTTCTGGCATGGATGTGGGGAAAAAGGGACTCTCTTTCATTGTTGGTGGGAATGCCAATGGGTCCAGCCTTTTTTGGAAAACAATATGGACATTCCTTCAAAAATTAGAAATTGAACTCCCATATAACCTAACAATACCACTTCTGGGAATGTATCCAGAGGGCGCAAAAAAGCACAGTAGAAATGACATCTTCGCCTATACATTCATTGCAGCACTGTTCACGATAGCCAGAATCTGGAAACAACCCAAGTGCCCAAGAACAGATGACTGGTTAAAGAAACTATGGTACATCTACACAATGGAATATTATGCAGCTGTTAGGAAAAATGAAGTCATGAAATATTCTTCTAAGTGGATGGTCATACTGAGTGAAATGATTCAGAAAGAGAGGGACAGACATAGAATAACTGCACTCATTTGTGGAATATTTGATAACATAATACGAGATAATAACATAATTCACATTCGTGGCCACGCGACATCTTATTATCTCATTCTTGGTTTGGACAACCTGGCAGGCTACCGAATGTAACCTGCCCACACGGCAGAGTCTGGCAAACTCCCCATGGTGTATCCAATATGCCAAATACCAGTAACAATGATGGGTCTCATTGTCCTAACCCTGAAAGAGCCTTGAATGTGGCACTTTTTAGAATCTCATGGCTAGGATGAAGGAGATGTTATTGGTGCCTGCTCGAGGCAATTGACAAACAACAGGATGATCATGATCATGATAATATGAGACTGACACCCAAGGACAGTAGGGACAAGGGCCAGGAATTTTGCTCCATGCTTGGAAGCCTGCCTCATGAGCTGGGGGAGAAGTGATCACTAAGTCTATGATAGTTGGAGGAATCATTCAGGTAGTAGATATGTGCTGAAAGTAGATAAAGAACCAAGAGTGATGGCCTCTAAGTAACTGTATTGCAAACTATCATGCCCAAAAGTAGAGAGAGAGAGTAAGAAGGAAACTGTCTTCCAGAGAGCTAGGGAATGGGGTGGTGTGGGGGTGGTGGGAAGGATACTGAGAACATTGGTGGTGGAAAATGTACGCTGATGAAGGGATGGGTGTTCGATCATTGTATGACTGACACTCAATCCTGAAAGCTTTGTAACTGTATCTCAGGTGATTCAATAAAAAATTAAAAAAAAGAATGGTCAGAGGAATTGTTATATCAAGGACCCAAAAGCTCTATTCCAAAAAGGCGTGTTCACTGCAGCACTATTCACAATGGTTGAAAAAATGGAAACAACCCAAGTGTCCAAGATTATGATGGGATAATCTGTGGTCTACATATACAATGGAATATACTTGGCTTAAGAAGATTAAGTAATGCAAGTTGCCATGATGGGGATGCAACTGGAGAGGACCATGCTGAGTGAAGTCAGTTATGAGAGGGGCAGCCATGAAAGCATTGCTCACGTGTGGAATATAAAGATGTGGAGCAAGGTAATAACAAAAGGCCAAAGAAAAATATCTATAGTCTATTGTCTGCAGAACTGAGCTAGTGGGGAGAGAAGGGTGGGAGAACAGGTTTGAGGGGAATCCCTGAGACAATGGTGGAGAGAAACAGACAGCCTGGTGGAGGATGTGATGGTGGAATGTTGTTTACATGAAGCCCTATTATAGGCAGGATTAGAGTGCCTTGCACGTGGCAAACCCAGGTTCACACCTAGCACTGCATAGTGTCCCTTGAGCACTGCAGGGAGTGAAGTCTGAGCACAGAACAGGAGTGATCCCTGAGTACACTAGATTGTTCCATTCCCCCAAAGCAGCCATGACAACATTGCGACTCAAGCAGTGCAAACTTCAGTGAGCACTCTAGCTGTTGCTCAATATTACAACCTAACACGTGAACCCCAGTGAACACCACTGCAATGTACGTGTGTGTGCACGAGCACATGTGCTTGCACAATTACTATTCATTTCAACTATGTCAACAACTGCAACAAAGACCAGAGACCACACAAGGATTAAGATGTGTGCAAGGCATGGGACTAACCAATTTCATCTCTATGCAATGTTGAGAGCATAGCCTGCTTCCCGGAATGGAACAGAGAATAACCTCTAAGCACACTGTTTGTGCCCCCCCAAAAAGGAACTCTAAACAGAACACCAACAGCTTTAATTATGAAATAGTGCAGGAAGTTTTCTTCTAAAAACTGCCAGAAGTCAGGAATAGAGGAAATTGTTGTGACTTGGTAAACAGTGTTTGCAAAACACCAAAAAACTGGGAATGGAGAGATAGTACAGTAGGTAAGGTGCTAGCCTTGCATGGGGCCAACCCCGGTTCATTCGTTTTCTTAAAAAATAAAAAAATTTTAAAATATTTTTAAAAAAAATAAAAGGTCTGCATTTTATCGTGTTTCCATCAAGAAACAAGTGCTGAACTCAAAGCTGACCTGAATTTGACCTTTGAAACGTTCCTTAAATTGAGGTAAAATGTGTCTATGAGACAATTGGAAATAAATATTTCAGGAAGTCTATAGTGCATACAAAGTCTAATTTAGAACATGCAAGTGTTCTGAGCTATACGTTTCAAATGAGAACAGAACCCTCCTCCAGGAGATGCTCATTGTTTCTGAGACCAGAGGGCAGAGCTTTTCATATCAAAATGATTCTGAGGATCTACCATGCGCTTAACTCTTTTCAATTTCAACTCTTTAAATTAGCTCAAGTTAAATTTTCTGAAAGAATCTAGACAGAAGGAAATCCACAGAAAAAGAGAAACCTGGGTTTCTGGTCACTTGACAGCATCTGGGTCCACCCCTCACTCAAGGCTTGGGGAATCACAGAACCATGCAGTACAGATTGAACCCAGAGTTCCTGAAAGCACAGCATGGGTTTCAACTCATCATCAAGCTATCTCTCCAGCCTAATATGTCACTTCTTCCTCCTCCAATTCAACCTGGTACTACAAGTTTTGTCAGTAAAGCAAGATTGGAGAAAAGCTATTTTGGTTTACAGGTTAAAAACAAAGAAACAATCTGCTCCTAATTGAAGATGGCATGACTGTATCTGTGGAAAACCCCAAGGTATCAACAAAAACAGCTAAAACTGATGTGAGTTCAGTTCAATTATAGGATGTAAGAGCCACAAACAACTGTCAATTTTATTTCTATATGTTAACAAGGAATTTATTAAAAATAAAATTTTAAATATAATAAAATTTATAATTACTCCAAATAAAATTAAATTCTAGGTATATGCTTAATAAAACGTGTTTGGGTTTATATAACATGATGATAAAAGACACCAAGAAAACCCTAAATCAATGAAGAAGTAAACTGTTTCACCAATTAGAAGTCTCAAATAATAAAGATGTTATTTCTGTACAAATTTATCTATAAGCTTAATGCAATTCTATCAAAATCCTGGTGAGAACTTTTAGATATAGACAAGTTTATTGTAAAAATCAAATACAAAGATTTATTGTATGGCTTTTGGGAGTGGATGTCATGAGGTTAACACACTAAATATAAATATGAAGCTGTTATCAGTATAGAGAACAGTTCACTGCTGGTGGAACTGTAGCATTATTCAGCCACTGTGGAAAATAGTTTGAAGACTTCTTCAAAGATATGAATGGAACTTCCGTTTTGCCAGCAGTCCCACCCCAAGCACACAGAAACATTCACAAAGTGGAGTCTCCAGCTGGAACTGGGCTCCCATCCTGCTGCTGTTGGTTTTCCCATTATTTCTGTATTTTTGACTTTGAAAGTCTGTCTTTTCTAAGTGAGTTAGTTTCTTCACCACTAGCATAAGTTTCCTGGTGCCAACTGAAGATGTCTTGGTAAAAAGCACATGGTGGGGTGGGGGAAGATGTTAAATAAGACAACTTTTAAAATGCCTTGTACATGACCCGTAGTTGCAATGTATGTGAATCTATATAGTCTCCATATCCACCCAACTGGAATGGTACATATAGTGGTCCAGATCCCTGGAACTACCTATGGTCCCTGAGCATTACCAGACGTTCCCCCCTCCTCCACTTTTTCTTTTTAATGGGGAGAGATGAACAGACACATCCTTAAAGATAACATAAAAATGGCCAAAGCACATATGAAGAGATATTCTTCATCAGTGATTATCAGGGAAATGCAAATTAAAACAATAATGAGCTATCAACTCACACCAGTGAGCTAGCCTATATCAGAACAGGTCAGAAATAACCAGTATTGGCAAGGATGCAGTGAAAACAAAACTCACTCATTGTTGGTGGGACTGCTGTCTCATCAAGCGTGTTTGGAAATGGTTTGGAGATTATCTCTAAAACTTAAGAATGAAGTTTCCATGCCCTGTGGTTTCATTTCTTGGCATCAACCCCAGGGACACAAAAAAACACTTATATCCACCTTTAATTGGAAAGGACATATACACACCTTTATTGATCGCGCAATTATTTACAATAGCCAAGATCCAGAAGCAACTCAAGAGCTCAACCACCGATGAATGGAATACTATTCAGTTATGAGAAAAGATAAAATCTTGTAGTTTGCTGCAATTCGGATAGTTCTGGAAGGTGTCATACTTAGTGAAATGAGTCAGAAAGAAAAAGGCAAATCCCAGATGATCTCACTCACCACAAGAATACAAAGTAAGGAATTCTACAGTCCCAAAAGGAAACCGTCCTAAGATACAGCCAATAGGACTGTGAACTTCAGGCCAAGGGGAAGTGAGAAAGGATCCTGGGATAATAGTAGAGGGATCAGGACACTATGGTGGAAGCCAAGGTGCCATTGCGGTGCAGGTATAAAACAACAGTACCAGCACCATCTTAATTCATGACTCTAAAATAAAACATTTCTTTAAGAAAAGTTACTTTGTTCTATAGTTAATGCCATAAATATGTTCACATGAAACTTGTTTAGAAGGACAAAGAAAGGAAGATTTATATTTGCATGAAAATACATCCATAAGTGTTTATAGCAGTCTTATTTGTAATGGTCAATATGCGATTGGTTGGGCAAACTTTACTACATCTGTGTCATGACAGTGTTCAGCAGTGTTCAGCGCTTGGAGGAGTCTTCCAGGGAACTATACTCAGTAAAAAATGAAGTCATTCCAAAAAGGTGACATTCCATATTATTCCAATTGTACAATAATTTTAGGGCCAGATAGTACCAAGGCTAAGGTTCCTACCTTGCACATACACCACCTGGGTTCAATCCTTAGGGAACCACATATGTTTCCTCAAGTACTGCCAATGGACCCAGGATCAAGCCCTGAGTGTCACCAGGTGCAGTATGTGTCCTTTCCAGGGGTACACACCTTTATTGATCACACCGTTATTTATAATAGCCAAGATCCAGAAACAACCCAAGAGCTCAAACAGATGAATGGAATACTATTTAGTATTCCCCACTCCCAACCCGCCAAATAAATTTTTTAAATGGCAATTACATAAAATTTTGAAATGACAAAATTTTAATACTAGGCCGGTACCTGGCTCCATCATGCCACCCCGACCTGGTCTCTCCCAGCATCCCGGGAGCTACATCCTCTCCCAGCACCGCCCCGCCTGCTCTCTCTCTCAGTGAGAGGGGGACACTGATAGTGAACTGGAAGGTTCCACCTCCATATCACCTCAAAAACATGAAGAAAAATGCAAATCCCCACCACAAGGAGAGGATGAAGAAAAGAGTCCCGAAGCATCAACAGGGGTTTACTTGATTACTTGATCACTTTACATCTCGTTACTCATCGATTTGCTTGAGTGGGCGCCAGTAATGTCTCCATTCGTCCCTGTCACGTGTTAGTGTAGCCCAATGGTGTCTACTCCTCCAGGAACACAAAGAGCCTCAAACCGATCATTCAGGGTCTTGACGAGAAGTTTGAGCATCTCGTAGCTGGGCGGTTACATGATCTTTTGACGTCCTGTGGAACCCAGTCCTTAATGGCTCTAGTCCAGTGGTCATCTCCAAATCGCATTATGTGTCCATCCCATCTGATTTTCGATGCTTGGCAAATGAGGCAACGTCCCTGGTTCTTGATCTTTGGAGGTCTGAACTCCGGATTCTTTCTCTCACTTGAATGAGGCATCATGGAGCGATAGCACAGCAGTAGGGCGTTTGCCCTGCACGCAGCCAACATGGTCGACCCGAGTTCGATTCCTCCGCCCATCTCGGAGAGCCCGGCAAGCTACCGAGAGTATCTTGCCCACACGGCAGAGCCTGGCAAGCTCCCCGTGACGTATTCGATATGCCAGATACAGTAACAACAAAGTCTCCAATGGAGACGTTACTGGGCCCGCTCGAGCAAATCGATGATCAACGGGAGGGCCTTTACTTTACTTACTTTACTTACTTTTACTCCAAGCATAGCTCTTTCAATTCCTCTTTGGGAGACCAGGTCTCTGAGGCATATGTTAATGCAGGAAGAATGGTGGAATTTAAAAGATGTGCCTGGAGCCGGAGGTTCTTCGTCCTCTTAGCTATTTCTTCAATGCTCTTGAAGGCGTTCCAAGCCACTCTCTTCCCCCTATGCAACTCAGGTGCCAGGTCATTCATCATGTTGACTTCTTGACCTAGGCACACATAACTGTTGCATTCGGAGATATTCATTCCATTGAGAGAAAATGGAACGTCAAGAACAAGTTAGCTTTCAGCTTTCCACACTCACAGTCAAAGTTGGCCAGCATTTGTGCCTCGTGGCTAAAGTTTGGTGTTATTAGAACAATGTTATCAGCGAAGCAGAGGTAGTATAGTTGCAGACCGTCTATCTTCACTCCCATTCCTTCCCATTCCAACCATCTCATGACGTTCTCGAGGGTGGCACTGAAGAGTTTCAGTGAAATGATATCACCATGCTGAACCACTCTCTTGACGTTGATAATCACTTCTTTGCAGAATGGTGAGATCCTGGTAGTGAATCCATAATACAGCTCACAGAGAATCCTGATGTATTGAGTTTGAATGCCCTGTTTGGCTAGGTCTTCCCATGTGGTTGCCTGAGGCTCACACCAAGCCACATTGAAGACATGCATCTTTTTGTGGCTATCTCTCTCTCCATGTTCCTCGCACAGTCATGGAGGTGCTGAACCAGTAGATTCTATTCTTCATCAATGTTGTCAATGACAGCATCTTCCCATGTTGCTACAATAGTGCCAAAGAGCTCCCAGTTGGTGGTCATTCTGGAAATTCTCTTCTTAAATTTTGTAGCCCTTTCTCCCTGCTCCATCAAGTAAAATTTTCAGGAAGGAGATGGTGGTCTGATCCCATTTGGAATTTTGGAACAATAGCGACATCAGTCAGGCAAAACCGTGGATTGAATATGATGTGGTCAGTTTTGTTGTGGAATTGTCCACCAGGAGACTCCCATTCCCAATGTTTATATTTGGCCTTCTGGAATTGCAAGCTACCATGGATGGTCTTGATCGACATGATGAACTCAGTCTCTCACCCTGTTCATTCCATTCTAGGCCGTGAGTCCCAATGTGGAGTTCTTCATGTGACCTTCTCGGTCCTATCTTGGCATTAAAATCACTGACAATGACCTTGTAGAAGATGTGGTCTTCTTTATAGAACTTCTCCAGCTCCGTGTAGAACTTCTCAATTTCTTCTTCGTCATAGTTGGATGTTGGTGTGTAGATAACGAAGATAGAAACTGTTAGCAATGAGCCACAACTATTCAAATGTAAGTGTCCAGTTCAGGTTGTTAGGCATTCAAACGAATCAATGCTAATGACCAAGTTTGTGTTGATGAGGACACCAACACCACTGATCCCTCTACTGTCGCATATTCTTCTCCAGTGTCGAAAATGGCGTGATGTGATCAATGCCTTCTTATCTTGGTCAGACCAATGACGTCGTACTTGATCTTCTGTGCTTGCACCATCAGGTCCTGAGTGGATGCTTCCAATGCCAGCATATGTACGTTGAAAGTACAGACAGTCATTTTAGTCCCTCTTTGTTTTGGCAGCTTAGTTCAGCCCTGAGATTTTATCAGCATCTCCTTGCTCGTCCTTCCTAATGCTGCCTTATTGGGGGCTCTTTCAGGGTCATTATTGTTTCTGTTTTTGGCATATCGAATACACCATGGGGAGCTTGCCTGGCTCTGCCATGTAGGCTGGAGCGATAGCACAGTGGTAGGGCATTTGCCTTGCACGCAGCCAACATTCACAATAAATGAATATAACCCATCATATCAACAAAAGAAAAGATAAAAACCATATGATCATATCAATAGATGCAGAGAAAGCATTTGACAAGATCCAGCACATGTTTATGATGAAAACCCTCACCAAAATGGGTATTGAAGGAACTTTCCTCAATATAGTCAAAGCCATCTACTACAAGCCTATGGCAAGCATTATCCTCAATGGGGAAAAACTAAAAGCCTTTTCTCTAACATCAGGGACAAGACAAAGATGCACACTCTCACTACTTCTATTCAATATAGAACTGGAAGTACTTGCAATAGCGGTTAGGCAAGAAAAAGATATTAAGGGCATCCAGGTAGGAAAGGAAGAAATCAATTCTCACTATTTGCTGATGATATGATACTATATTTAGAAAACCCTAAAGCCTCTACCAAGAAACTCCTAGAAACAATAGACTTGTATAGTAAAGTTGCAGGCTATAAAATCAATACCCAAAAGTCTATGGCTTTCCTATATGCAAATAATGATAGAGAAAAAAAAGTGATATGAAAAAAGCAATCTCTTTCACAATCATGCCTCAGAAAATCAAGTACCTCGTAATCAGCTTAACTAAGGAGGTAAAGAATCTCTGCAAAAAAAATTACTAAATGCTGCTTCACGAAATAAAAGAGGACACGAGGAAATTGAAACATATCCCCTGCTCATGCATTGGGAGAATTAACATTATCAAAATGGCAATACTCTCCAAAGCATTATTCAATGTGACCTCTATAAGGATACCCATGAAATTCTTCAAAGAAATGGATCAAACACTCCTGATATTCATATGGAACAACAAACCCCCAACGAATAGCTATAGCAATTCTTGGGAGAAAGAAGATGGGAGACATCACCTTCCCCAACCTCAAACTCTACTACAAAGCAGTAATAATTAAAATACCATGGTATTGGAACAAAGGCAGAGCTCCAGACCAATAGAAGAGGGCTGAATATCCTTACACACACTCTCAAATATATGATCATATAATCTTTGATGAGGGAGCAAGAAATGTGTATTGGAGCAAGGAAAGCCACTTTAACAAATAGTGCTGGCATAACTGGACAGCTTCATGCAATAAAATGGGATCAGGGGGTAGGTGCCACCAGCAGGTCAATCTGTACCTGTGAGGCGAGTGCATCAGCAGCCTGATGATGCCTTCAGACTTCCAGATACTCCAAAATTGCTGCTGTGCCTTTGGCCAGATGCCAACAACTTGGAGCAAAGTTTACCAAAAAAGTAAATGACCAAAAGTTAGGTATGTGGGAGATACACCAACAAACCACCTCTGGATCAGCTATATAATTGGAGGCATGGCCTCTCTGGTTCCTGATCGAACTACTTAATGGCCATGATCCCAGAGACTCAGAAACAAATCTCGAAGCCCAGCAGCTTTTGGCAGTGATGCGTCCAGTCCATGCAGTAGGTTACTGGCGCTGGGCCACCCCAGGGGGTAATAGGTTTCGTGCCTTTGCCTGTTCCCCTTGGTGGCCCAGTGGCTGCCATCTTTCAGAGGACACTACACAGTCAATTTGGGTCCACAGTGACAAGACACGTGGGGCCTCACGGGATGGGGGTGGAGCCGGCCCTTTCCTCCCCACTCCATTGAGATCCCACGTCGCCGCCCATGAATGGCCTCTATGACTCCTTATCAAGCTGCTTAACAGCCATGATCCTAGAGACTCAGAAAAAAATCTCAAAACCCAGCGGCTTTTGGCAGATATGCGTCTGGACCGCGCAGTAGGTTACTGTTGCTGGGCCATCCCGGGGGAAAGGATGCTGTCCCTCCGCCTGTTCCCCCTTGGAGGCTCAGTTATTGCCATCCGCCTGAGGCCATTGGACAGTCAGGTTTGGGCCCGCAGTGACAAGACACACGGGGTGTCACGGGATGGGGGTGGAGTCTGCCCTTTCCTCCCCACCCCAAGGAGACCCCGAGTCACTGCCCACGAGCAGCCTCTATGATTCCTGATCAGTCTGCTTAAGGGCCATGATCCCAGAGACTCAGAAACAAATCTCGAAACCCAGCGGCTTTTGGGAGAAATGTGTCTAGACCCCACAGTAGGTTACTGTCACCAAGCCACTCTAGGGGAGAAAGGGTGTTGTCTCTCCACCTGCTCCCCCTTGGTGGCTCAGTGGCTGCCATCCTCCAGAGGCCATTGGACAGTCAGGTTTGGGCCCGCAGTGACGAGACATTTTGGGCCTCACGGGATGGGGGTGGAGCCGGTTCTTTCCTCCCCTCTCCAACAAGACACCAAGTCGTCGCCCATGAATGGCCTCTCTGACTCCTGATCAAGCTGCTTAACAGCCATGATCCAAGATACTCAGAAACAAATCTCAGAACCCAGTGGCTTTTGGCAAAAATGTGTCCAGACCCTGCAGTAGGTTACTGTTGCCGTGCCACCCCAGGGGGAAAAGGGTCTTGTCCCTCCACCTGATCCCCCTAGGCGGCTCAGTGGCCTCCATCCTCCAGAAACCATTGGACAGTCAGATTTGGGCCCTCAGTGATGATACATGTGGGGCCTCATGGGATAGGAGTGGAGCCGGCCTTTTCCACCCCACCCAATGAGACCCTGAGTCGCCGCCCATGAACGGCCTTTCTGGCTCCTGATCAAGCTGCTTAATGGCCATGATCCAAGAGACTCAGGAGCAAATCTCAGAACCCAGTGGGTTTTGGCAGAAATCCCTCCAGATTTAAGTGTTAAAATTTCAGAATTTCAAAATTGCACAACCACTACTGCAGCCATGCGACATCATATGGTATTCATAACTAGCAATAGAAAATAAATTGTCTACTGTTGCCTCTTCAGCAGATCTGAGTGTTGGGGTAAAATCTCAAATAATAATGGTGGGTCTGGTGTCAAAATATTGAATGTGATCAAAGTAGAGAGAGAGAGATGTGGAAATCATCTGCCTCACAGGTAGGGGGAGGGTGTGGGGTGGGGTTGTTGAGGGTGCAGAATGGGCACTTGTGAAGGTACGGATGTTTCATTGTATGACCGAGACTTAAACCCGAAAGCTTTGTAACTGCTCTCGCGGTGATTCAATAAATAAAATTATAAAAAATGAAAAAAAAGGGAAGGTTGAGATTGTGCCCTTTCAATCAGCTAATCAGTGGCTGAATAAATAGCAGTACTCCTACATAAAAAAAAATGGGCTCAGACCTGTACCTAACACCATGCACAAAAGTCAGATCAAAATGGATTAAAGACCTGAACAACAGACCAGAATCCATCAGGTACATAGAAGAAAAGGTTGGAAAAACCCTCCACGACATTGAAGCTAAATGTATTTTCAAAGATGACATCCCACTGACCAAGCAAGTGGAAACAGAGATAAATAAATGAGACTATCTTAAACTAAAAAGTTTCTGTATTTCAAAAGAAACTGACCAGAATACAAAGACAGTCTATAGATTGTGAAAGAATATTCACCCAATGCCATCTGATAAGGGTTGATATCAAGAATATACAAGGCACTGGTTGAATACTACAAGAAGAAAACACCCAAACGCATCAGAAAATGGGGAGAAGAAATGAATAGAAATTTTCTCAAAGAAGAAATCCAAATGGCAAAAAGTCACATGAAAAAAATGCTCTTCATAACAAATTATCAGGGAGATGTAGATCAAAACAACAATGAAAAATCGTCTCACATCACAGAGACTGGCACACATCCAAAAGAACAAAAGCAACTGATTTTGGTGGAGAAAGGGACTCTCCTTCACTGCTGATGTTAATGCCAACTGGTTCAGCCTTTTTTGGAAAACAGTACGGACATTTCTCAAAAAATTAGAAATTGAACTCCCATTTGACCCAGCAATACCACTTCTGGGAATATATCCCAGAGATGCAAAAAAGTATAAATGACATCTGTACGTATATGTTCATTGCAGCACTGTTTACAATAACCAGAATCAGGAATAAACCCGAAGGCCTGAGAACAGATGATTCGTTAAAGAAACTTTGGTACATCTACATAATGAAATACTATGCAGCTGTTAGAAAATATGAACCCATGAAATTTGCATATAAGAGGATCAACATGGAGAGTATCATGTTAAGTGAAATGAGTCAGAAAAATAGGGACAGACATAGGAAGATTGTGCTCATTTGTGGAATATGAAGTAACAGAATGGGAGACTAACACCCAAGGATAGTAGAGATTAGGACCAGGAGGACCAGGAGGATTGTTCCATAACTTGGAAGCTGGTGTTATATGCTGGTAGAAAAGGAAGCTCAGAAAGAGAAGGGATCACCAAGTAAAGGATGCTTGGGGGGCCCACTAGGGATGGGCGAAAAGTACACTGTAGACTGAACATGATGGTCACTTAATATCTGTATTTCTAACCACAACACCAAAAAGGAGAAAGAGCAAAAGGGAATGTGTTTTCCACAGAGACTGAGGGGAGAGGGGGATGTGGTGGGGTGATGGGAGGGATACTGGTATCGTTGGTGGTGGAGAATGGGCATTGGTGATGGGATGGGTACTCAATCATTGACTATACATAAGCACGAAAGTTTGTAAGTCTATAACTGTACCTCACGGTGATACATTAAAAAAATAAAATAAAAAATTTTAATAATAAAAAACCAGCTCCCGGAAGAGAACAGCGCAGAGTCTCCTGCTCCAGTGCCTGGCTGTCCTCGCTGGGGCCCCTTGGAAGGGAGCGGGTTGAGAGTCCCTCCCCACCCCGAGCAGAGCCCCAGCAGCCAAAGACCCCCAGAACCAGCCACAACCATGCTGAGACCACTCACCACACGCATGAAGGTACCAGCAGAGGAACAAATGCATGTGGGTCCTAGGGCTGAGATCTCCAAGCCTGCTCGGATCGGGGCTGAGCATCCTCCACCCAGATCCTCCATCTTCCAGTAGGCGGGGGTCACACCCACCAACTGTCCCCAGGTGTCGTGTAATCCCATAAATGGCCAAGACCCAGAGACTATAAAACCCAGCTCCCGAAAACGCACGGCCACAAATGCGGCCACTTGACAGCTTATTATCTCATTCTTGGTTTGGACAACCTGGCAGGCTACTGAATGTAATCTGCCCACACGGCAGAGTCTGGCAAACTCCTCGTGGAGTACCCAATATGCCAAATACCAGTAACAATGATGGGTCTCATTGTCCTAACTCTGAAAGAGCCTTGAATGTGGCACTTTTTAGAATCTCAGGGCTAGGACAAAGGAGACGTTACTGGTGCCTGCTCAAGGCAATTGACAAACAACAGAATGATCGTGAACATGATCCTGAATAATAAAAAATCTCTTTTGACTACCTACCACTATCTTGAATGTGATATTTTACATAGTTTTGAAACAGGTTATCCTTGGAAAGAACTGTGTGAGTTCTATACACATCTCTTGTATTTTTTATAACAAGGGAATATTGCCTCCATTATTTCTTATAGCTGGGTCCCGAAAAAGCTTCAGCATGATTGACCATATCCACATGATAACCAAGCTCATTGAGGTTTCTCGGGAGTTCAAGATGCCACTCTGTCTAATGTTCAATGATTTAAATTAGGCCGTTGGTTCTGTTGAGACTGAAATGGTAATCAAAGCCCTATTGAAACAGGGCGTTCAAACTCAATACACCAGAATCCCCCATGAGCTGTATTATAGATTCAGGATCTACCAGGATCTCACCATTCTACAAGGAAATTATCATCAACGTGAAGAGAGGGGTTCAGCAGGGTGTCACCATTTCACTGAAACTCTTCAGTGCCACACTTGATAACATCATGTGAAGACTGGAATGGGAAGGAATGGGAGTGAAGATCTCCGCTTCATTGATGACACCGTTCTAATAACACCAAACATTAGCCAAGCAGCACAAATGCTGACTGACTTTGACCATGAGTGTGGAAAGGTCATATTACAGCTGAATCTCATGAAGACAATGTTTATGAGAAACGTTCTCATTCCTGACGTTCCATTTGCTCTCAATGGAACAAACATCTCCAAATGCAACAGTTATGTGTACCTAGGTCAAGAAGTCAACATGATAAATGACCTGGCATGATGTGATTGATGCCTTCTTGTCTCGGTCAGACCAATGATGTACTTGATCTTTCGGGCCTGTACCATCAGGTCCTCGATGGATGCATCCGATGCTAGTGTAAATGCATTGAAAGTACAGACAATCATTTTTGTCTTCCTTCGTTTTGGCAGCCTAGTTCAGCCTTGAGATAAATCACATCACGATGTTTTCAACACTGGAGAAGAATTGTTCCTTGGAACATGTGACAAAAGAGGCGTTGGAGGCATCGGTGTCCTTGTCAACATGAACTTGGCCATGAGCATTGATTCATTCGAATGCCTAACAACCCGAACCAGACGTTTACACTTGAATAGATGAGGCTCACTGCCAGCAGTTTCTATCTTCGTTGTCTACGCACCAACATCCGATTATGATGAAGGAGAAATTGAGAAGTTCTACATGGAGCTGGAGAAGTTCTATAAAGAACTATAAAGTTCTATAAAGAACCTTCTACAAGATCATTGTCAGTGATTTTAATGCCAAGATAGGACTGAGAAGATCTGCCGAAGAACTCCACATTGGGACCCATGGCCTAGAATGGAACAAACAGGGTGAGAGACTGAGTTCATCATGTCGACCAAAACCATTCATGGTAACTCACAGTTCCAGAAGGCCGAATCTAAACGTTGAACATGGGAGTCTTCCGGTGGATGGTTCCACAATGAAATAGACCACATCATATTCAATGGCCAGTTTTGCCTGACCAATGTTGCTGTTGTCCCAAAATTCCAAATGGGATCGGACCACCGTCTCCTTCGTGCAAAATTCTACTTCACAGAGCAGGGAGAAAGGGCTGCAAAGTTTAAGAAAAGAAGTCCCAAAACGACCACCAACTGGGATCTCTTTGGCACTAATGCTGCAACATGGGAAGATGCCGTTGTTGACAACATTGACAAGGAATACGATCAACTGGTTCAGTACCTCCATGCTTGTGTGAGGAATTCCAAGAGAGAGATAGCCACAAAGAAACACCTGTCTTTGAAAACTCTTGAGCTTATTCGCCAATGTGGTTTGGCGCATGCCTCAGGCAACCGCAAGGGAACGTCCGAGCTCGCAAAGCAGTATAGAGATGTGGTCAAGGAAGACCTCAAAGAGAGAAGAGCAGCAGTGTTGGTAGATGCAGCAGAAGCCAGGAAAAGCATTCATAATGCCCGCCTGTCCATCGCCAACTACAAGACCAAGATGATTGCCCTCCAACGTCCTGATGGATCTATCACATATTCTAGAAGGGCAATGGAGAAGATTATCTGTGACTTCTACTCAGATCTCTTCGATAGCCATGTCCACCTGGCCACATACCAAATTCCACAGGATGGATATGTCGTTCCCAATGTTCTTCCTTCCGAAATCCAACATGCCATTTCTTTGGTAAAGAAACAAACAGCACCTGGCCCAGACAAGGTCAGACCTGAACTCCTGAAGAACCTGCCGTCAATACTCATCTATACGCTGGCTCAGCTCCTCACATGCTACCTGTCTGAAAGCAAGGTTTCATCCCAATGAAAACCAGCAGGACTGTACTACTGTACAAGAAGGGAGACAACCACAACATTGACAACTATCGCCCAATCTGCCTATTGTCTGTCATCTACAAGCTGTTCACTCGAGTCATCCTGAATAGGATTGGCAGAACACTAGATGAAGGACAACCATGTGAGCAAGCAGGGTTCCACAAAGGATTCAGCACCATCGACCATGTCCACACGATAACCAAGCTCATTGAGGTTTCTCAGGAGTTCAAGATGCCTCTCTGTCCAACATTCATTGATTTAAAGAAGGCCTTTGATTCTGTTGAGACAGAAGCGGTCATTGATGCCCTAGCCAATCAGGGCATTCAAACTCAATACATCAGGATCTTCCATGAGCTGTATTACGGATTCACTGCCAGGATCTCACCATTCTACAAAGAAGTGATCATCGATGTCAAGAGAGGGGTTCGTCAGGGTGACACCATTTCACCGAAACTCTTCAGTGCCACCCTCGAGAGCATCATGCGATGACTGGAATAGGAAGGAATGGGAATGAAGGTCGGCAACTACACCACCTCTGCTTTGCTGATGACAGTGTTCTAATAACACCTAACATTAGCCAAGCGGCACAAATGCTGGCCAACTTCGACTGTGAGTGTGGAAAGGTCAGACTACAGCTGAATCTCATGAAGTCAATGTTTATGAAAAACAGCCTCATTCCTGATGCTCCATTCACTCTCAACGGAACAACCATCTTCAAATGCAACAGTTATGTGTACCTAGGTTGAAAAGTCAACCTGATGAATGACCTGGCACCTGAGTTGCACAGGAGGAAGAGAGAGGCTTGGAACGCCTTCAAGAAATTGCTAAGAAGACAAAGAACCTCTGGCTCTGGACACATCTCTTTGATTCCACTGTTCTTCCTGCATTAACATATGCCTCAGAGACCTGGGCCCTATGCAAACAGGATGAGAATGCTATTCGGTTCTCCCAAAGAGGAATCGAAAGAGCTGTGCTTGGAGTATCACGTTTCACTCAAATGAGAGAAAGAATTTAGAGTTCTGACCTCCATCGACAATCAAGAATCAGGTACATTGTCTCATTTGCCAAGGCGTCAAAAATCAGATGGGCTGATTAGGATTTGGAGATGACCACTGGACTAGAGCCATTACCGACTGGATTCCACAGGACATCAATAGACCGCGTGGCCACCCACCTACCAGATGGTCAGACTTCTTCAACAAGATCCTGAACGATCGGTTTGAGGCTCTTCATGTTCCTAGAATGAACAGACGCCATTGGGCTACACTAGCACGTGACAGAGACAAATGGAGACGTTACTGGCGCCCATTCGAGCAAATCAATGATTAACAGGAAGTCAAGTGATCAAGTGATTGTTTGTTATGAATGATTCAGTAAATATGATCAAAAAGATTTCCTTAGAGGAACGTGTGTGAAAATAATTGTATCTCACTTTGGGAACTTTGAGCCCCTGTATATATATTTGGTAAAGATCACTTGCCTTCTACCTTACACCCAATCAAATTTGGTGTGCTACTCTTGGTATATCAGTGGCATAAAGTATGAAATGTCACTCCAGGACTTCTAAAATTTTAAATAGGGTGCTAGAACTGAAGTTAAATTTTTAACTGGATGGTGATTTGGGGAACTAAATGCATTTCTGCAGCGTGTTGCTCTCTTCTGAGATTTATTTGTGAGTTTCTGGATCATGGCCATTAATGAGCTGATATGGTGCCCAGAAGCTGTTTGTAGGTGTGACTGTCAGGTAGCTGGAAGAGCACTGAGATGGGGGGTGGGGGCCCATTCCTGACTCTTTAAGCCTGAAGGTTTCAGTCACAAAACCCGCATCTCTGGGTTTTTCAGCTGATTCATTCTCATACTGAGGAACTTGTCCCCGGCTGTGAAGACTGGCCATGAGCATGGCAATGATTGGGTTCTGGAGTTTGTGGCTGCTGGGGTTCTGTTGGGTCAGGTGGAGGGACTCACCTACCTCCCTCTAAGGTTCCCAGTTGAAATCAGCCTGGTTCAGGGTGAGGCTTCATCTCTGCAGCATGTTGCTCTCTTCTGGGATTTACTTGTTGCTACTGTTTAAAAAACAATCCCTAATTTAACTAATCTTCCATACACTTTCTTTAATTCTATACCACTGATTTCTGCTTTAATTTTTATTATTTTATTGATTCTACTGACTTATGGGTTCATATGTTCCTTTTCTACATTCTCAAGCTGTTTCGTTGGGTTGTTGATTTGAGATTTTTCGTTTTTTTCTGATAGAAATCTGCATTTCTATGAATTTCTCCCTTAATGCTTTTGCTGTGTTCCTCAGTTTTGATCATTTATTTCTTCTTTCTCATTTGTTTTACAGAACCCTTTTTATTTACTTTTAGATCTCCATTTTGGTCAGGTTTTTATTTAGCTGTATACTATTCAGTTTCCAAATGTTCACATTTTCCCCATTGTCTTTTTATGGTTAATTTATGTTTTATATATTTGTGGAATCAGGGACGCTGTCTCATTTGCCAAGGTATCAAAAATCAGATGGGCTGGACACTAAATGAGATTTACAGACAACCGCTGGACTAGAGCCATTACTGATTGGATTCCACGGGACATCAAAAGATCACGTGGACGCCCACCTACAAGATGGTCAGACTTCTTCGTCAAGACCCTGAATGATCAGTTTGAGGCTCTGCATGTTCCTAGAATGAACAGATACCATTGGGCTATGCTAGCACGCAACCGGGATGAATGGAGACGTTACTGGCACCCGCTCGAGTAAATTGATGAATAACGGGGATTAAGTGATTAAGTGATATTTGTGGATTGAGAAGATAGTTATTAAGAGATCTGTTTTGTTAACTTTGATTTATGCCCATACCATGTGGCCTATATTGGAGAATATTCCATGTGCCTAGGGCTGGAGCGATAGCACAGCAGTAGGGCATTTGCCTTGTGTGCAGCCGGCCTGGCTGAGCTGGGTTCGATTCCTCCACCCCTCTTGGCAAGCCCGGCAAGCTACTGAGAGTATCTTGCCTGCATGGCAAAGCCTGGCAAGCTACCCATGACGTATTCAATATGCCAAACACAGTAACAACAAGTCTCAAAATGGAGACGTTACTGGGCCTGCTCGAGCAAATCCATGTGCCTATAGAAGAATGTGCATTGAGGATTTTGAGCATGGAGGTCACTGTCACTGTCACTGTCACTGTCCTCCCGTTGTTCATCGATTTTCTCGAGCGGGCCCAGTAATGTCTCCTTTGTGAGAATTTGTTATTACTGTGCTTGGCATATCGAATACGTCACGGGCAGCTTGCCAGGCTCTGCTGTGCGGGCAAGATACTCTTGGTAGCTTGCCGGGCTCTCCGAGAGGGGCGGAGGAATCAAACTCGGGTCGGCCATGTTGGTTGCGTGCAAGGCAAATGCCCTACCGCTGTACTATCACTCCAGCCCTGAGCATGGAGAACTGTGTATATGTCAAATGGATTCCAGTTCTTCCAATTCCTCATATATTACTTTTGTTTCAAAACTGATATTCTTCCTGTTGTTCTCTCCAATGGAGAAAATGAGGTGTTGAAGTCTTCCGATACCATCAATCTGAGTTTTTAGCTCTGTTAACAGTAGCTTTATAAACTTTGCTGTCCTTTTATTTGGTGCATATATGTTGGTAAGTGTTAGATTCTTTTGATTTATTGATCACTTAGACATATGTAATGGATATCCCTATCTCCCTATTTTCTTTAGCTTCAGTGATATTTGGTCTGACAGAAGTATAGTTCTTTTTATCCCTGGCATTAGCTCCTATGATTTGGGCTGGGGCGATAGTACAATCCACTTGCTTTGCACACAACTGAACCAGGTTCAATCCCCAGCACCCAATATGGTCTTCCAGGTCCTGCCAGGAATGATCCCTGAACACAGGGTCAAGGTAAGCCCTGAGTACCACATGGTGGAGCCAAACAAACAAACAAAAAAACATTAACTTGTATTGTTGTCTTTTATTCTTTCACTCTGAATCTGTGTTTGGGCTGGAGCGATAGCACAGTGGTAGGGCATTTGCCTTGCATGCAGCCAACATGGCCAACCTGAATTCTATTTCTCCGCCCCTCTTGGAGAGCCCTGCAAGCTACCGAGAGTATCTCGCCCACATGGCACAGCCTGGCAAGCTAGCCATGATGTATTCGATATGCCAAACACAGTAACAACAAAGTCTCTAATGGAGATGTTACTGGGCCCGCTCGAGCAAATTGATGAACAACGGGAGGACAGTGGAGCGATAGCACAGCAGGTAGGGCGTCTGCCTTGCACGCAGCCAACATGGTCGACCCGAGTTTGATTCCTCCGCCCCTCTCGGAGAGCCCGGCAAGCTACCGAGAGTATTTGATATGCCAGACACAGTAACAACAAAGTCTCCAATGGAGACGTTACTGGGCCCGCTCGAGCAAATCGATGATCAACGGGAGGGCCTTTACTTTACTTTTATATATATATATATATATATATATATATATATATATATATATGTCAGAGAACCCAGTAAGCTACTGAGAGTATCCCACCTGCATGGCAGAGCCTTGCAAACTATTCGTGGTGTATTCAATATGCCAAAAACAGTAATAATACGGGTGTCATTCCCTGACCCTGAAAGAGCCTCCAATATGTCAGCATTGAGAAAGAAGAGTAAGGAGAGGCTGCTAAAATCTCAGGCTGGGACAAATGGAGATGTTACTGGTGCCCACTTGAGTAAAATGATGAACAATGGGATAACACTGATACAGTGATACAATGATGTATTGTGTTTGAGCTTTTTCTTCTCTCTTCCCTTTGGTTCCTGCCATTTTGTTTACAGTATGTCTTGGTATTATTCCGTTTGAGTTAATTTGGGGGGTATGGTGCCGCCAGCAGGTCAACCTGTACCTGCGGGATGAGTGCATCAGCAGGCTGATGATGCCTTCAGGCTTCCTGACACCCCAAAATTGTTGCTGTGCCTTTGGCCAGACCCCAACAACTTGGGACCAAGTTTACCAAGAAATTAAATGGCCAAAAGTTAGGTATGTGGGAGCCACACCCAGAAACCTCCTCCAGCTCAGCTATGCAAGCTCATTTATTGGCCTTATTTCAGAGACCCATAGATAAATCTCAAACAAGATCAAAAGACGCAGATAAGCTCAGACACCCGCAAGACTGAACAGACTGGGGTAAATCGGAGGGGGGCATGTTGGCCTGGTGGCCCGCCTAAGCAGAGCCCCAGCAGTCACTTGCTTCTACAATCCAAAAATCGCTGCCATAACCATGGCCTGACTCCGCCGTCTCAGGAGGGACCTCACCAAGATATAATCTGCTGAAAATTCTGGTATGTGGGTTTCATGACTAAAATATTCAGGTTTTCTCATAGTTGGGATGGGCTACCTCTCCTCACTTCCAAGTACACATGGAAGCACTGGCACTCACCCCCATGAACCGGTTCCAGCGCCACCCTGTAATCTCTACTGCCGACCTTGCTTCAGAGACCCCTAAATAAATCTTGAAAGAGATCAAAAGTCTCAGTTAAGCTCAGAACCATGCATAGCCAAACAGACCAGGGCAAATTGGAGGGGGAGGGTTGGCCTGTGCCCACCCAACCAGAGCCCCTGGCAGGCACTTGCTTCCACAGTCCAAAATCGCCGCCAAACCCCCAGTCTCACTCCACCATCTCAGGATGGACCTCACCAAGATGTAATCTGCTGAAAAGTTTGTAATGTGGATCTTAGCACACCAACAGCCCTGGCCAAGAGACACAGCAGCAAGTCCCAGAAGACACCACAGTGCCAGAGAACTCTCCGGGCGTCATATGGGCCAATTTCACTAGGACACCCCAGATGGAGCAGGTGCAGTCTCCCTGCCTTCTCCAGATGGAATTATGGTGACCAAGATCTTCCACAAGCAAGGCCCAGGTATGTGGGTTCCAGAACTGAATTTCCAGGTCGTATGGCGGCAGAGGACCTGGGCTGTGCCTTCCTGGGTCACCGCCCACCCAGGTTATCAATTCCACAATTTGCTTCCCGGTGCCATCTTAGCACACCAATAGGCCTTGCCCAGAGACTCCCAGTTGAATCCCAAAATGGATTAGTGCTGTACAGAGATGTCTTCTAAACCCAACAATTTACAGTCTAGAAATTTACATTTATAATCGTGGAACCACGAGCTCTCATGGTATTCAAAATGAGCAATGGAAAATAAATTATCTAGCGTCTGCCCCTGGCACATAGGTTTGAATGGTGGTGGGAAAATTCGAGCAAATCATAATGGCCAAAATTAGAGAGTATTGGGGAAATTGTCTGCCATCGAGGCAGGGTGAGGACTGAGATGAGTGTGGAGGGTTTGGGGGGAGGGTGATACTGGGTACATTGTTGGTGCAAAATGTGCACTGGTGGAGGGATGGGTGTTCCATCATTATATGGCTGAATCTCAAATATGAAAGCTTTGTAACTCTATCTCACAGAGATACAATACAATAAAATAAAAGTAATGTGGAGTTCATGCCCAATTCACTCAGCTTAATCAATGGCTGACAAATAGCATTACTCCTATATTACTCCTATATTATTTTTTAAAATACCTATTAGAAGAAAGGAACAGGACTCCCCGTAGCAGAGGACAATATAACCCAGAAGAGAGTGACAGTTTCTGGAGCCTGGAGGACTGAAGTTTTTTAAGGATACCCATCTCCCCTCTTATCTCCCATTGGTTGCCCCTCAACCAATCGGATAGTATAATGGACTAATAAGAATTTGGTTACCTGGCTCCTCCCTCCTCACTTTCTTTGTTAGAGATTTGTACTATAATATTTAAAAAAAAAACTCTCTCAAAGCTCAACAAGAAGCGAACAGTCCACTTTTAAGTGATCAAAAGATTTTTAACAGTCAAATGAAAACATTTAGAAAGCAAATGGGTCAGTGATCAATAAGATACCAGATATAAATAGTGACTAGAAAAATGAAACTGAAAATCTCAGTAGGATACCTGTACCATCATTAGAATGGCTGCTTAAAGAACTAATAAAGAACTAACCTACCAAATATTGGTGAGGATATGGAGCAACTAATTCACCTCTTCCCTCATGGTGACAATGTAACTTGCTCAGCATTCTAAAAGTTAAAGCAGCTACCTACCACAACCATTCAAAATACAGAAAGCAGGTGCCAGAGAGTAGTATAGCAGGCAGAGTGTTTGCCTTGCACATGGTCAACCTGGGTTTGATTCTGGCATCTCATAGAGTTCCCTAAGTACCACAAAGAGTAAATACTGAGCATAGCACCAGGAGTAACCCCTGAACATTGCCAGCTGTGACCCCAAACCAAAAAAATATACAGGGATCATATTGCAAGATATGAGCTCTCACACCTGTACTAAATCTCTGGCCCCATAATTCCCTATGTTTCAGTTCAATACCAACTATATTTAGAAATTAAAACACAAATTTCCTCCCTTGGTGTATAATAATTTTCTAAATTTCAATCTTAGATTTTCAAGTCTCTCTGACTTCTCTACTTGAAATGATTTAAGCAAGTTTTCCCCCTAACTATTATAATGCTTAATATAAAATATATTAAGCACAAAATACATCTCCAACCTCATTCTTCCCACAAATGTATTTGAGTTCTCACTCTTCGCAAAAAAGAATTATAAGATGTATGAAAAACAAAACTGACATGATGATCAAAGAGTGTGTATTCAGCCCAGTCTTAGCTGAGACCTCTCATGCAAACTCTCAGGGGAACGAGTCAAGTCCCTGCCCTGCCAAAGCCCCAGCAGCCATAGTCACACCCATCAGCTGCCACCATGCCTCCAGGTACCACCTCAATCACCTCAGAACTGAGATCGACAGAGATGCTCACCTGCCAAAACTTTCAGGTACATCAAGATTTTTACTGAAAGCTCAGGGCCTTATTGGAGTTGGAATGTGTGACCTACTGCCACCTCCCAGTACTTACAGCAGCCCAGGCAGCCATGTCTACACCCTACCACTGCTGCCACGTAGGTCACTTACTGGCCCTGTTCCAGAGACTCATAATTAAATCTCGAAAGAGATCAACTAGGTGCAAAATTTTCTCAGATACTAGCCCAAGCTGAGGCCTCTGGAAAGTTGTTGGGAGGGGCATGGGCCAAGTTCCCACCCACCAAAGCCCCCAGAAGCCATATTCACAACCAAACAGTTGTTGCTATGCCTCTGGCTAGACTGTCCAGTTAAATATTCTGCATTTGTTTTTGAGCGCAGAGCAGCAAATACAGCCACACATCTCCAAAATCTACAAAAGACTTCACTAGCAACAACAGCTTAGTAAAAACCTCAGACAAGGAATTAATATCACCATGGTGAGATACAATTTTCATGAATTTTCTTTTACTAAAATATCTTTTGGTCATTCCATTAGCCGTTTAATGGTGACAAGCAATATAAGATAAATTATTATAGGTTTGCTATGGGGCAGCCGTGAAGGGTGGTTAAGAAAGTGGAGACAATGGAGAGGAAAGGTGACAGTAGTGGTGGATTGGTGTTGGAATATTGAATGCCTGTAACAAATCATTATGAACAACTTTGTAGGTGAGACAGGTGCTCTTCCTATAAAGAGATATTGTGAAAGTCAGTTGTAAGAGATGATTCTAAAAAGTGCTTATCACATTTGACTGGCCATTGATAAGAGGCACCCTGAATTCGCCAACAAAATTTCTGTCCAAGGTCACCAACAGCCTTCAAAAGTGGAACCACTTTTGAAATCGATCTCGACAATGAATGTTGAATTTCCTACAATCAGAGCAGTAAGAGGTCAAGTGCATCTTGTTGACCTATGATGTGGTTGGGGTTGTGAAGGTTCTATTAGTCCTACATTTTGCCAGCTTGGCTAACTGCTCAGGCATTTCCTCTCTAAAAGTTTTAGAGGAAGTGGCTATGGAATAGTGCTGTGATAGATTCATGTTGTTTCAGGTGTGGTAGGGAGGGATACAAGGAAAGGTCATCAAGCCTTGGACTTTTGGAGACACCAGGACTCCAGAGGGCAGAGAGAGTAGGCTTTTGTTTATGTCTTGTACAATTTATATCTTGCTACTACTTGTAGAAATTAAAAAATACCACCCCTCCCTCACCCCCCTCCCCGTAACAAATTCTTTGAGCAGAAGTTGTATGAAACTGCTTGGAAAATATTGACAGATCAACAAACAACATAACTAGTTTGTTGAAACCTCTCTGGCTTGAAATTGAAGTAGGCAAGTAGATTGGGCTCTTGGCAATGAGTAGGGCAGGGCCCCTGGCAGTGCGTTCTTGAGAAGTCATAAAACCAAGATGGGATTTGAAGAAGTTACTCTGTCAGTAGCACTAAAGTATCCATAAAAGCATTATGGCCCCCACTTCGTGGACATATGTCTGATAAGACACTAACAGTGCTAGAACCAGTCCAGCTCCAAGCAGGACAAAGTTTTGTGATAAGAACATGAGGTGGACACTCTTTGATAACACCATAGCAATGACTCCTAACTCTGCAAAGGCAAAAAAGGTACTTTCCCATTCTGGGGGTGGGGCGGCTGCACCTTCCCCTGAGATACAGACTCTCTGCTCTCCCCTCGGAAGAAGCTTGTGTTCTCTTGAATGTGTGCGTTCTCTCTGTGTTTCTTTCTCTTTGTCTCTCTCTGTTTCTGTCTGTCTGTCTGCTTGTCTCTCTCTCCCCTCCCTTCATTAATCTCTAAATAAAACCCTGCATTTCACTGTTTGTCTCCTCCTGAAATTCTTTTACGTAAAGGGAAGCAACAAACCTAGAAAGTTTGAGGAGATTTAGGACTGAGTTTCCTTTTCCTTGCTCCAGCCTGGTTCCACAGATCTTTGAGAAATAAGTTGGAATCATTTCTTGTGCCAAGCAAAACAAGTGGAGCCAGACAAGACCTGGTGGAGCTGGTGGGACTTCAAGCCTGTACCATGCTTGTGCTCAACTCGGACTCTGGCCAGCAGAGGTTTCCCGGCCACTTACCTGAGTGACTGAGGCAGTAGAGAGGGAAGCAGCATACACCGTTCTTGATGCTACATCCTCTCTCCACCCCTCACATAGTCTCCCACACAAAATTATGGGAAGTCTGGCTCAAATAGACTTAAATTATTAGAGTTATCTATGGGTTCAGAAAACTGAAGATTTAGAAGCAAGGTTCTCTAAGGCTCAATCCAGAAGTTGAGCTAGAAGTTGAGCTTCTAGGACCTTAGTTTATTTCCATTCTCAGGGCTGCTTTCTGCTTCATTCTTGGGGTTCTTCTCACAGTCTCAAGATGAATGTCACCAGATTTCAGGGTACAGGTAATTGTCAACATCCAACAGCAAAGACTGACTTCTGTCATCTATTCTCTAAAAGACACTGAGAACAGTGCTGTCTGAAGCTGCCTGGGTTATGAACCCACCCATCATGAGGATATCCCTGTGCCGAGAGATAGAATGCATGATCTGAATTAACCTCTAGGTTGGATGTCAGCACAAAGGTGGGGAAAGAGCTCAACTTACCAACAAACAAGTGTTAGAGACATGGGGATGATCTGACTACTGAAAAGGGGGGGGAGTGGTGTGGAGAGAAGAGGACACTGGAGACTTCCAGCATGTCAAAGAGTACTTTTCAAAAACTTAAAACATAAGTTTTAAGTATAAAATGTGTACACATCAAATGTAATGTCTCCATTGTGAGACTTGTTGTTACTGTTTTTGGCATATCAAATACGACATGGGTAGCTTGCCAGGCTCTGCTGTGTGAGCAGGATACTCTCAGTAGCTTGCCGGGCTCTCGGAGACAGATGGAGGAATCGAACCCGGGTCGGCAGCGTGCAAGGCAAACACCCTGTGCTATTGCTCCAACCCTTATTGCAGATAGATATAATTAAATTAAGGTTCCTCAGATGAGGAGGTTATTCTCATATAAATGAGTAGACCCCTGTGAGTCCTTAAAAGAGAGAAATAGCTTCTCAGAATCAAAATCAGCAAGGAAACGAATTCTCCTTTAGAGCCGTCACAAGCAAGGAAAAACTGACCATGTTTTGATATGAGACCCAGGAAATTTCTAAGACGCATAACTGCTAGATAATACATTTGTGCTGTCTTAAGCCATTAAGTTTGTGGTAATTTGTTATAGGAGTGATGGGAAATTCATTTGAAACATATACTAAAAATAATTTATTGTTTATCTCGTATTCAAATTTAATTTAACTATCTTAAAATTTATCTTGTAACCCTACCCAAAACATCTAAGCATGAAGCACTGGGATGTGGTTGAAAACACATTCAAACAGGAGCCAGGAGTGAAACACTGTACCTCAGGCCTGAAGTTCTTCCTCAAATATAAAACAGAATATAAAAAAGAAGAGCTTGTCCAGGGAACTAAGGTTCCCTGATGGTTTTTAGGAACAAACAAATGCATTTTTTTTCCAATTTTTTCCAAAGGCTCATAACTCAGGATAGTTGACTTTTTTTTGTTGAGCAGGAACATGTGTGTGTGTGTGTGTGTGTGTGTGTGTGTGTGTGCATACGTGTCTGTGTATGTGTGTACATTTTGTCTTCTCTGTTTTTCTTCAACCACTCAGGCTGATGTGACCCCCACACTCCCCCTGAATCAGTCAGAGGCCATGCTGCTGCTTCTCAGCTCCTATCTCTGTCCTTACTTCAGGCCCCTTCTCCCCTTCTGATCGAGCCCTGGGACAGCCACAGATAGTCGTCTACTGGATCAAGTCTCTGGAGCTGCTCTAACACATTACTCCAAATGCAGTGATTCGAAACAACATCCATTTATTTCACAGTTCTGGAGGTCAGGAATTCAAAGTAAGTTCCACTGGGTTAGAATCAAAGCATCATGAGATGGCATTCCTTTGGCAGAATCCAGAAGAAATTTCTCTTCTTTCTTTCTTTCTTTCTTTCTTTCTTTCTTTCTTTCTTTCCTTTTCTAGTGTTCAAGATGCTTTCAGCTTTCTTTGGTTCATGACCTGACATCAATCTGACTTTTTTTCCATCATCACAGTCCCTCCTGTGATTCTGGCCTTCCTGCCACCCGCTTCTTGAAGACCCTTTTCTTTACTGGGGTTATCCCAAGGTACATGCAAAAATGAGAAGCTTTGGCTTTGAAGCTCAGAGGTCAAAAAGGGAATAGTATTACAATCTTTCACCCAGGCCTGAAAGATGCTGTTCTGCTTGAAGCAATGTTATCTTGAGATTCACTGATAAACTTCAAACACTGGAAGATGGGCACTGAATTGTATGTAAATACATAATTGTGAATTATCTTTCTCAATGCTCACCCTGAGGGTTCTTTTCTTGTTGCTACTCTTAAGTCCTATGTAATTACTAGTCCGCAAAAGAACTCATATTCAGTTTATTAAACCAAGGCTAAAATAAAAAAGGGTTGAAGTTTGGGAGAAACCATAAAAATGAGAAAAGTCATCTTTTCTTTGAAGAATTCTTCGTGGTTTATAAATACATCTTAAATGTTTTAAATATTTATGGTGTTTTAATCATCCAGTTGAAAATAGTAATACATATATGTCCCATTCAGAGTAAATTTCTATTGAGAATACTTTGAAGGAGAGGAACAATGGACATTTAACAAGGTTTGCAAAGGGAAACTAATGAATAGTTTATCAGACAAGGGAAACTACTAATTTCATGATTTCATGTTCAATGCAGTGGAAAGTACTTAAAGAATTACTTGAGGCGTACCACTTAAGAAGAGATGCCTTAACAGCATTAGTGAAAGCTGTCTTCCATGGGAAGGGTCTGAACATGACAGTAAGAGAAATGACTTAGAGCTGTGCCCTATTTATTCATTAACAAATGAATCTGGTGGGCCTCCTGGGCCTTCTCTTCTGGTACCACCTACTCAGCATGGAGGAACTTGCCCAGGGGTTGCTGTTAGCTTGGTGGCACACAAGGGGTTTTGATAATTAGGGGGTTTTGATTTATTTATTGATTGATTCTTATCAACACCTTCACTAGGGCAGGTAGAAACTTTTCCCACTTGCACTGAGAAAGCCAGAAATTCTCCCTAGATTTGGATTACCCAGGTCAGTCTAGAGTGACAATGATACTTCTTTTTTTTTTTTTCTCTTTTTGGGTCACACCCACCAATGCACAGGGGTTACTCCTGGCTTTGCACTCAGGAATTACTCCTGTCGGTGTTCAGGGGAACATATGGGATGCTGGGAATCGAACCCAGGTTGACCACCTGCAAGGCAAACGCCCTACCTGCTGTACTATCACTCCAGTCTCCGACAATGATACTTCTTTCACTTCAAAAATTACCCAAGATTTAGCTGCTGCTTTAAAAAAAAATGTCAGCTCCACACAGTCCAGTTGTCAGAAAAAGTGGAAAAATTTAATCACACCTTTAAAAAGATATTAGGAAATTGCATCAAGAAACTTCTGAATCTCTAGGGCTGGAGCAATAGCACAGCGGGTAGGGTGTTTGTTTGCCTTGCACGTGGCCGACCCGGATTCGATTCCCAGCATCCCATATGGTCACCTGAGTACCGCCAGGAGTAACCCCTGTGCATTGCCGGGTGTAACCCAAAAAGCTAAAAAAAAAAAAAAAAAAAGAAACTTCTGAATCTTATCTCTCTCTTTTCCTATTGCCCTTCTCACGCACAGAACAGCTCTGAAGACAAAACTTTAGCTGAGTCCCGCTGAACTATGGTGGACCCTTTTTAATCAGAGTCTTTATTGGACTCAGGGAGTTTAAAATTACCAAGTATATATTGATTTGGGCTGGAGCGATAGCACAGGGGTAGGGCGTTTGCCTTGCATGCAGCCAACATGGCCGACACGAGTTCGATTCCTCTGCCCCTCTCAGAGAGCCCGGCAAGCTACCGAGAGTATCTCGCCCGCACGCACGGCAGAGCCTGGCAAGCTACCCATGATGTATTCGATATGCCAAACACAGGAACAACAAAGTCTCCAGTGGAGACGTTACTGGGCCCACTGGAGCAAATCGATGAACAACAGGAGGACAGCAGACAATGGAATATTAATTTAGGACATGTGCAGCAATCACTTCAAGAATATGGAAATACTGTTTTGCCTCACTCAAATAGAGAATTAACCCCAACCAAAATTTAGCCTGGCGGATGGGCCTCACTGAAAACCTGGGCCCCTTTCCAGTGGACTATTGCTTAAATGGAATGGACCCACCATGGTCTCCTAAGCACTTCCACTGCTGTAAAAGCTAATGGAATTTCCAGTTGACTTCATTTCTCCAGGACAAAAATCAGTCTCATCTATATTATCCAGTGACCAGACCCTGAGCAAACCAACTTGTTTCTGTGACCCCACTGAGGACTTGAAGTTCCCTTTAAGAAAACCCAACACTGGGGCTGAAGAGATAGTACAGAGAGCCAGCTGCTTGCCTTGCACACAGTTGACACGAGTTTGATCCCTGGCATCCCATTTGGTCTCCTGAGTACCACTAGCAGTAATTCCTGAGTGCATATCCAGGAGTAACCACGGACCATTTTTCCATTTTTCTGGTATGTCCCCAACCCCAAACAAACAAATAAGAACACTAAAAGCTAACTTAGATATCTGTTAACTTTGAACATGCCTTTGCTGGTGGCCCAGACAAAGCAGAGACTAACAATTTATTTTACAGCAGACTCATTGGCGTGCAAAAGAAGGAACAAAAACTTAATCTATGGCCACTCTTGTTTCCTTAAACACTCTGCCTTCCCTGGGCTAGGGAAAGCTTTTCTTCTCCATGATCTAACATATATCTATAATCACTGTCACTGTTCTCCCATTGTTCATCGATTTGCTCAAGCGGGCCCAGTAACATCTCCATTGTGACACTTGTTGTTACTGTGTTTGGCATATCGAATACGTCACGGGGAGCTTGCCAGGCTTTGCTGTGCGGGGAAAATACTCTCAGTAGCTTGCTGGGCTCTCCAAGAGGGGTGGAGGAATCAAACTCGGGTCAGCCATGTTGGCCACATGCAAGGCAAATGCCCTACCTACTGTGCTATAGCTCCAGCCCATATCTATAATATATATACATATATAGATACATATACATATTTATAATGTTTTTATAGATTACACACACATATATATGTACATATATATACATACATACATATATATATATATATATATATCTGATTTGGCTTTCAGAGTGACAACTATGAAATCCCAATAAACTGTTGCCTGGGTTCCCTGAGAGTAAGTTAGCATGATATTTCACTCCCTTACATTGGCAGGGTCTGCACCCTTTTGTCAGCATGAAGAAGGTACAGAAAGGCAGACCTCTAGCCATGTACCTCTTAAAGATTTAAGGGGGTAAAATTTCTAGGTAGGGAAGGGTGGGATTTTGCAGATAGATAGACAGGGGGGTGCTGGTAATGAGCTTTTAAGAAATAATAAAACATAAGAAGAAATTTCCCAATCCTGAAGCAGTCAAAGACATTAGGAACACATCCTGCTGAGATGAGGATTCTGGGACTGAGTGGGAAGGCTTGGTGTGGCTATCCACACATGATCTCCCAGGACCACCAGGTGTGGTGTCTGAGCACAAAGCCAGGAGTAACTCCAAAGTACCACTGGTATGACCCCAAAATGAAAAGATTAAAAGAAAATGAAAAGCAGATGCAAATTTGGAGCTCTTTGGAAACAGTGAAGCTGAGATGCCACCCAAAGAAGGGTAGGCCCTTCAGAAAAGGAGAAGCTACGGGAGAAGCGAAATATCTTGATAAGAAGGTGAAAGGACCTGCAAGAGACCAAGGCTTCCCTTGGGACAACACCCAGATTAACCTTTTCTATACAGAGAACAGTTATTTGTACCTAGGTCGAGAAGTCAGCATGACAAATGACCCGGCACCTGAGTTGCGCAGGAGAAAGAGTACGGCTTGGAACGCCTTCAAGAGCGTCGAAGAAATAGCTAAGAGGATGAAGAACCTCCGGGTCCTGGCACATCTCTTCGATTCCACTGTTCTTCCTGCATTAACATACGCCTCAGAGACCTGGGCCCTACACAAACAGCATGAGAACGCTATTCAGGTCTCCCAAAGAGGAATTGAAAGAGCTATGCTGGAAGTATCACGCTTCACTCAAGTGAGAGAAAGAATCCAGAGTTCCAACCTCCATCCACGATCGAAGATCAGGGACGCTGCCTCATTTGCAAGGTGTTGAAAATCAGATGGGCTGGACACGTAATGCGATTTGGAGACAACCATTGAACTAGAGCCATTACCAACTGGATTCCACAGGACATCAAACGATCATGTGGCTGCCCACCTACGAGATGGTCAGACATCCTCGTCAAGACCCTGAATGATTGGTTTGAGGCTCTTCATGTTCCTGGAGTGAGCAGAAGCCATTGGACTATACTAGCACGTGACTGGGACAAATGGAGACATTACTGGCTCCCGCTCGAGCAAATTGATGAGTAATGGGATGTCAAGTGATCAAGTGATCAAGTGATACAGAGAACTCCAGACCTCTACAACTTGGAAGAATTATACATAATTCCAGGTCTTTTTTCCCCTCTTGGGAAGCCCATGTTCTCTCTTGAACACCTCGTTCTCTTTCTCCTTCTCCCCCCCTCTCTCTGTGAGTCTTTCTGTCCCTCTGTCTTTATGTCTCTCTCTCACACTCACACTCTCTCTCTGTCTCTTCTTCTCTCTTCCCCCCTCACATCTTGAAATTTCTTTCAATGAAAGGTATTTTACTTCACTAAAAAAAGAATAAATCCATAGAAAAAGACATTCAAAGAAGCTTTCAATATACTGTATGTCTCATTTATGTTAAACATCTCAATTTAGGCTCTCTCTGCCCTTGGAGAAGCCCACATTCTCTCTTGAGAGCATTACTGTCTCTCACTCTCTTGCCTTCCCCACCTTCAAAAACCCTCCAAATAAAATCTGTTTTACTTCAGAAAAAAATCTCAGTTTATGATGTAGACTGTAAATTGTATACTAATTTCTTTACAGTGTTTTCTAAAAAACTTAACAAAAATAATACAGAGCATAAAGCATGACTACCACTAGACCTGGGGACCGGAGGGAGAACATTGAGGAAACAGAACTTTAAACTGAATTGGTCTTGAAAACTGTCTTAGGAGAGGGTTTCTTTTTTATATATATATATATATATTTTTTTTTTAGTCAATCCAGCAATGCTCAGGGATTACTCTTGGCTTTGTGCTCAGGAATTAACTCTGGCTGTGCTCTCGGGACCATATGGGATACCAGGTATTGAACCCAGATTGGCTGCATGCAAGGAAAATGCCTTACCTGCTATACTAGCGCTCCAGCCCCTTAGGAGAGATTTTTAGATTGTTTGTTTCTGAAGTGTAATTCCAAATGACAAAAATAAAATAAAATAAAGAATATACAATGAAGAGTGTTTCAGTCTTTTAATCCTTCCACAGTACAAATTTCCCTTTCTTGAGACAATGACCACTTACCAGTTTTGGGAAATCTACTACATGGAATGTTGAAAGATGCTTAAAAAATGCAGCTGAACATCAAGACCTGTGTGAAGCTTACTCTAAATTCTTCTTATGAGTATACATTAAATGAATATTTATTATCATCCAATTGCTTTCTGTTAAGACCTTTTGCTGGAATTCACTTTTTCTATACCATAGGTAAAATACCTGTCAACTAAAGATCAAGAGGCCATCACCTCCTTATCCTAGTGAATTAAGGATACTGCATTTACAAAAGTTTGCGAGCCTCAGAGGAAGGTTCTGAATAAACATAAGTGGTTATTATAGCTGTAGCTCTCTTCCATATAATTTGCATTTTATAACTCTGTCTCTATCCCCAAGTTTCTTACAAATACACCCCCCCCCTCACTGCCCACAGCACTTTCTAAGGGTGAGAGGTTAATAAGAAAGGGTGATTGATGTAAGGCAAGGCTAAATAGAATGCTTTGAGGAGTTTTGTTTTGTTTGCCTAAGGCTTTCCAATTCATCTGTTTTTTAAGAAATCTGGCATATTTTCAAAATGAGCAATTGTGTGACTTCGTAAGTTTTGTGACTTTAATAATTCAAATAGTTTAAGAATAATTTCCCTTATTTAACAAAGGTCAATGTTTTTTATTGTTTATTTTTCCCCCCTTGGTAATATGCTATGTGTCTCACTGTTCTGAAGAGCTGCATGGGATTTAAAACTAAAAATGGCTCCTATGTTTAAAGCTGCACAGGAGAGCCAGGCTCAGAATCTGGAAGACTCGTTAGGGGCCCATGAGAAGCATCTCAAGTTCAGGCCTCGGCACACTCCCACATACTGAATGCGATCTTAGCGCTGGGAACCCTCATGCCGTAATGAACTGTGTAATCTCTAGTACACTGCAACCAAATGTGGAAGCACTACAACCACATATGTGACCCCCTGTGACCTCTGCAACACAGACATGCACAAGCCCTGTTGTGTTAAGCTTTTTTTTTAAATATAAAATAAGACGTGAATAGTAGCTCTTGGTTGGTTCTTGAGCGTCAGAATGAGAATTTGATTTCAAAAGTAACCAGTCTCTCAACCAATAAGAAGATGCACTTTACAAGAGTATAAATGAGAAGAAAAAAATATTTAGTAAAAGAACATGTTTCTTAAATTATCCAAAGAATATCAAAATTTTTAAAAAATGAAGTTTGAACCACCTTTAGTCATCATTACAATGAAGGGAAAAAAGAAGAACCAGTTCACATTTGTTAGGTCTAGTCAGTAGATGTTTTTGAGGGTTTGCCATGTTCTAAAAGCAAAGTGACATTGTGAGATACCTGTGCCCAGTATGAAGCCTTTAGTGTAAATGGGGAATTAGATAATTCAGATGGAGTTCTCCCAGGCCTGAGAAAGTTTGGAGGGGAAATTTGTTTTGGGAGGACTCCTTAGTGAACTTCGATAAATGAGTAAAATTTTCTAAGACGAAAAGGAACAACCTAATACAAAGTTTCTAAGAGAAAAAATATTATGCCATCTCTGATAAGGCTTATAAAAATCATAAGCAACTTAAGCAGACAAAATTAATATACTGTTTCCCTTTTAAAAACAAGCCATTAATTATAGTACTATTTTTCAGAATGATGATCTAAACCCTTTATTCAGTATGAAAAACAGAAACTGCCGTGTCCATCCCAAATATTAAAGGAATAGCCCATAAAATATTAACAGTATAGTCGAAGTGACATCTGCACTTGTTTGTTCATTGCAGCCCTCTTTACAATAGCCAGAAACTGGAAGAAACCTGAATGCCCAAGAACAGATGACTGGTTAAAGAAACTTTGGTACATCTACACAATGGAGTACTATGTAGCTCTTAGAAAAGATGAAGTCATGAAATTTACATACAAGTGGTACAATATGGAAAGTATCATGCTAAGCGAAATGAGTCAGAAAGAGAGGGATAGACATAGAAAGATTGCATTCATCTGGGGGATATAAAGTAACAAAGTATGAGATTAATACCCAAGAATAGCTGAGATCAGCACCAGGAGCGTTACTCCATAACTTAGAGGCCAGCCGGGTATCCTAGAGGAAAGGGCTATTCAGATAGAGAAGGGAGCACCAAATAAAGGATGTTTGGAGGATCCTCCCAGGAGGGGAGATGCATGTCGAAAGTAGACTATGGACTGAACATGTTTGCCACTCAATGCCTCTTTTGCAGACCACAACACCCAAAAGGAGAGAGAGAACACAGGGGATTGCCCTGCCACAGAGACGGGGGGATGGGGGGATGGGGGTGGGAGGGATACTATCCATGGTGGTGGAAAATGGGCACTGGTGGAGGGATGGGTATCTGATCATTGTATAATTGAAACCAAAGCACAAAAAATTGTAAATCTACAACTTTAAAAAAAATAAAATAAAATAAAGGGAAAAAAAAAAAAAAGAGAAAAAAAAAAAAAAAATATTAACAGTATATATATTCCTTCTTAATTTAATCTTGTACTATAGTTAACCTCCTAGGACATTCCAAGCTATTAATGATTGATTGAAATTAATAGTTCTGACAATGTTTTGATCCTCCTCATCAACCTCTAAAATCTGAACATTCATCTCTAAAAACTGCTAAGATGCAAAAAGAGGCACCTTACTAGTACCTTTAAATATATATTGTATCATTATCTTATAAGATGTTTTCAATGTAGCACTATAGCACTGTCCTCCTGTTGTTCATCGATTTGCTCAAGGGGGCACCAGTACCGTTTCCATTGTGAGACTTGTTGTTACTGTTTTTAGCATATCTAATACCCCATGGGGAGCTTGCCATGCTCTGCCCTGCGGGCGAGATACTCTCCGTAGCTTGCAGGGCTCTCCGAGGGGGATGGAGGAATCAAACCCCAGTCCGCAGTGTGCAAGGTAAATGCCCTACCCACTGTGCTTATGTATTACATTGTGTATGTGTATGAAGGGTAGCTTAAAATAGGTTTTATTTCCAGAATTTTCCTCAGATAAAAATTTGAAGATAAGGATAATTTGTCATGAATATATACATATATGTAAGAAAAGTATTGCTAAGATCTGGCATCCAAAAATGTTTTGGTTGTTGCAAAGAAAAGAGTGTAAAATTCACTTAAAAAAATAAAACGTTGCACACAGTTGAGTTTGGGGGGGTTGGGGCTGAAATGGTGAGGTATTAGGGCATTGGTGGAGGGGTACACAGCTAAGGGGTGTGCTGTGGAAATTCTGTACATGGGAAACCCTCCTAGCAGTACTGGTCATCGCAATAAAAAAATCAATAAATTTAATCAATAAAAAAATTAAAGAAAAATTGCTGTGGTTGCATCCCCAGCACACCCCTCCCAGCGTGCTGTGCTGGGGGGCAGCTCAGGCAGGCCACACATCTAGTATATCTTGGATCCTGGAGTCATTTTCCAGCATCCCCTGACCCCGAGTCACTGCTGAGTGTGGCCTGGTGACCCCTGAGCTCCACCAGGTGCTTTCTGTGCTCCCCCCGCCACCCCCCAACACATACAATGTTTCTGCCATTAATACCTTGATTTGAAATGTCACAATGAGAGCTAAAGCTATATAGTAGGTGAGTGTCCGCTTTAATATGCTGCCATATGCTTCCAATACCCTAAACAGAGATTCGGCTATAGTTGAACATCACAAAGGCCAGCTTATTATTGTTGCACAAATCATATTTTTTACAGTAGTTTTTTCTGATATAGGAATTTTCATAAGGAAAATCTCAGTGGGGTTTTTATGCTCTTTGCTCTCGGATCATGATTTAATAAGCTTTCCCTTTATTTTATATCCTGAGTCTATAAAGCTTATTAAATGACACTGCAAGATTTTGTTCCATGCTGGGAGCTTTGGATAAGTGAAAAAGCATGTTGGGGTTTTCTTCATAGCTCCTTAATTAGGTCTTCCTTAATACATCACAAACACTAATGCATTAAGACTCACCCTAGCTTTCAAACATGCATTATTATCACAGCTTTCAAGAAAGTTGGGAGCTTCACTCATGGTCACCTTGAGGATATCCCCAAGAGCGCAGCACACCCATTCCAAGGATGAACAGTGCAGAAGCTGTGTGCCTTTTGCAACCAGCAAGGCTGCTGAAATGCTGGTGCAGTGAGAACTGCCTTCCCTACCCCTGCACGCTGGATTCTCACAGGACACTTGCTGACCTTACTGCATGGTCTACTTACTTTAGCAGGAGAACAATTCTCTAAACAAAATCAAATTAGCATTTGACAGAGACCAAACATGGTTGTTGTCCAGAGTTTGAGTGTTTTTCATTTGGACTCAGGGTCAGTCCCTGCAGACAATGAGATCTCTTCCTCAGTGTGAAGGCCCCATCTAGCAGAAGGAGCCGTCAGTTCAATGCAGTCTTTAAACCAACCAGCACTTCGTCAACACAAATGTTCCTTAGATGAGTGACAGTGAAAATTACAGAGCATCAAGTTCACAAGACTGCATGTGGCCAATTCAGATGCACACGTGGTTCTGCAGGCACAGTCACGTAAAGATTCTTCCCTCGCACAGTCTCTGCATCTCCGGAAAGTGCCTGTGTATTTACTCAATAAGGAATGCGGGATTCCCTTCCAGCACACTGTAGAAGCCCCTGGGTCGCTGAGATAGCCTTCCTTAGAATTTAATTAGTGGCATTCATAGCAGAACCCAGAAGTTACTATTTATTTGCATTCTGATAGTCCATAGAATAGTCTATAGCTTTAATAAATAAATACATAGGGCATAGTACATATTATAAGATTCAAAGAGAACTGAAAGGCCCTGAATTAATTTCAGAAAATAAAAATTATTTTCCTGAAAGCTTATAAGTCAAACAATGTTTTGTCTAAAATGACCTATTTTGGGGCCAGAAAGATAGTACAGCAGGTAAGGTGCTTGCTTTGGATGCAGCTGACTAGGGTTCAATCCCCGGTATGCCATATGTCCCCTGAGCCCCACAGGAGTGAACCTTGAGCACGGAGCCAGGAGTAAGCCCTGAGCAACTGGAGTGGCCCCAAAACCAATCAATAAATTAAATGTCATATTTTGTCATTTATATAAATGTATATAAATCACACATATAAAACAAAAGTGTAAAGACAGACAAGTAAAAATAAGAGAAATATCAATAATGTCAGAAATCTACTTAAACCTAGCGAGGCCAGAGAGATTAGTACAGGGGTCAAGGTATCTGACTTCAGGCCAACTTCATTTCAATCCAAACTATTGTTATTATGAGAAATTCAAATTTCTAATTTTAAATTCAATTCAAACACTGCCCAAATATCACCAGGAGTTGCTTCTGGGTACTACTGGGAGTGGCCTCAAAATACAAACAAAACCCTAACTTAATGGACATTGTAAAAACTATATTTAAAGTTTAGAAAATATGGAATTATAGGCAGAGTAAAGTTGTTATAAATTTTTTAGTAAAAACAATCTAATCTTGAAACTCTGGGGCTGCATTTCATTCTTGAGAACAAGAAAATCTTACGTAAATTAGTAAGCTACAATGAAAGATAAGGGTAAGTTTAAGGGGTCTGAAGAGTAAGAGTTTCCTTTATTATTATCCTGGTTTCAGTCTCAGTCATTCCTTGAAGGCTTTTCTGATATTTTTATAAGGCACAAGGAGAACCAAGGCCTGGATAATGGTATAACTGGGTTGACTTATAGTTTATTGAACTAGAGAGATCAAATAAAATAATGCGTCAGTGGGAGGAAATTCTTTTAAAAAAGAACTCTAGGCGTCTGTACTCAACCTTGCAACAGAGAATTAGGATGCCCAGAGTTGTAGTTTGTGAAATATTGAAAGATAGTATAGATGGACAGAAATCAACACATAAAATATGATGTAAACAACTAAAAAATAAAAATAGCATTTAGAGTAAAAGAAGTCACTGTAAAGTATACACAACCTTGCATAATAGGTTTCTGTGAGAAAATCACACACAAATGCACATATGCACACACAAATATACAAACACCCCTATATGTTTTAGTTCATTTTTTTAAGGGAAAAATTAGCAAACCAAAGAGTGGACCAACTGATGAGTTTTGACTATATGTAAAGGTAAGAACAGAATTCAGATTAAGGAAAATAGATGCTTGGCAGGCCAGTCGACATCTGGAGTTGCAATTCTATGTGCCACCCTGGGGAAGTCAGCCCAGGCCAAAGGGTCATGGGGAACAGGCAGAGGTCAGCAGCAAGGGGGGGGGGGAGGGACGATGACAAGGGACGCTGAGGGAACCGGTTAATGAGAATCAAAGTTTTGGAAAGCTAGAGAGCTTCCCATAATAGGGACCAGGCTTATTTCCTCCAGAATGAGAGTAGAATGTTCAGGGACTGAGAAGTTTACAATAACAGAAATGTACCCTTAGGCATGTCTTTAACTCCAAATACAAGTAAAACAATAACCCAATTTAAGGGATTTTCTTTTCAACAAGCACAAAGAGAAGGGAAAATCATGTTTTTCAAGTACCTTGCTTCTTCCAAATGTTTCATTTATCTATACTTATTTGCCTTTGATGGGACTCTTAAATTCTTAAGAGGGCTGCTTTATTGATAGATTTCTGAGCATTTTGTTTGTAAGAAAATCTTTTTTTCCCCCAAACGTGAGTGACAGCCTCTCTTGTGCAGTGTTCTGCTAGTGTCCTTAATCTCCGCACCTGGAGCCTGATGGAGGTTCCCTTCTGTGAAGTTCTTTGCTTTTCTCCTGCGGTTTTAAGTATCCTCTCTTTGTCTTTGGTTTTTGGCACTTTAATTATAATATGACTCTGTATATATGATTTTGGCTTGCTTTATTTGCAAGTCTGAGCTTTCTAGGTCCCTGGGTTTATCTTTTTTTCCAGATTGAAGGAATTTTTGGCTATTTTCTTCAATTAAGAAGTCTGCCTCTTTCTTCTCTTCTCCTGAAACCCCTCTGATGTGATGCTATTTATTTTGATTTTGAGAGCCATTGTATATTGCTCTTATGTTATCTTCTTTACTTGTTACTTTTTTCTCTTCTTTGCTGATCTTTTCAGATGAGGTCCCCTGCTTTACTGTTAAGCACAGTGACTTGACTTTTGGCACCTTCTACTCTGTTGCTAAGCATCTGTTTTATTTGGGGGAAGATGATTCCCACGCAGTGCTCAAGGTGGCCTGGAACTTATTCTGTAAATTGTCAACCAACCTGGATAGCAGTTCATGCAAAGGACTAGGGGTGCAGTGTTGCTCAGGCACGCAGTACTCAGAAAACTTGGGCCATCCTAATGGATCAGGGAGTTCCAGAATTGACCCTGGAGATGCTCAGATAAGCATTGGGTGCTGGGGATCAGACTGGGGTAAGTCGAAAGCTGGTACATGCCTTAACACTTATACTATCTTTCTGGCCCTCTCTGCTGTATTTTTTAGATTAGATATTGCATTTTTCAGTTCTATGATTTATGTTGGGCTTTCCTAGAAGTTTCTCCATACTTTCCTTGTGTTGAGTTTCTTTCCCATTCATCACTCCATTGCTCAATAGCTTGTTTATAACTCAGCTGTAGGAGTTTATCCCCAGCTGAGGGGGAACTCCTTATCTTGGGCACTCATTATCTTTGGCACTCCTTGAAGGCTGGGTAAAAATTTGGAACTGTATTGCGTAGGCTTGAATGACAACCAGGAAATTCATTTGAATAGGTACTTGGCTTTGTTTTAACTTCAAGTTTGAGCAAGCCTGGGTGGCAACCAGGAGTAATTGTCATTTCCTGGCACCAGTCTTGGTACCAAAATCGAATGGAAGAGGGGGTGACCAAAGGTGATATTGCAAGTGACCAGAGGTGAGATTTCAAGTGGCCAGGAGCATGTGTAGGTAGGGAGGAGATCAGAGGCACACAGGCATGGGTGCCAACCAGAAGGCCAAGGCACCAGCATCTAGCAGCCTCCAGGGAAGTGGTGGCTGGCAAACCTGTGTCAGGTGTATGGAAGAGGAGACTAGACCCTCATCTCTGCTGGTGACAGAACACAAACTAGGGGGTAGCAGGAGTGGGATGTGGCTAGCCGTGTAGCAGCACAGCATTCAGTGAGGGCCCTGGCATGCTGGCTTTTACTTGGGGAGGTTGACAGGATGCTCTTGTGTGCAGGACTGTGGCATGCTTGCAGGCAACCAGATAGACTGGCAGGGCTGATCCTGCCTGTTTGCCTGCCAGGAGATAGTCCTCAACCCTATCTCTTCCCTTCCCTGCTGTTGTTCTTTTTTGGCATTTTGAGAGGACTTGTCTGTAATGTTCAGTGCCACATATGCTTGTGGCACTCAGTTAGAGTGTTGGCACACCTAGTCCCAGTGGACCATGATCCCAGACTTTGTTGCAGAGTACACACACTTGGCTTTGGCACACCCTACTTCTCACACATTGTGCTGCTGGAGCTTGTGTTGGGTGCTGGGCAGGCAGCAATGGGAGTTGAACTCTTGCCTTATTATCTTCAAGGTAGTCACTCTGCCACCTGGCCCTGTAAGCATTTTAATCACTGGCAGTCAACTCCCAGCTAGCTCAGCAATTTGAGAAGGGTAGTTGGAGCTCTCCTCGGGGATTTGCCTCAGATCTACTACTACGAAACCCAGATTAACAATGGCATCCACTATTGTTGCTGTTAAAGATTACCAAGGTGCTGCCAGCCAGTAACTCAGACCATTATACCCTGTAGCCCTGTCCTTCGGCCTTTTAATGCCTTCAGAGCAGCACCTGTCCTTGGATCAGCAGTTATGAACAAGGCAATTGGCTAGTGGTTCTCAAGCTTTCTGCACCTGTGGAAAGGCACTGTCTGTGGGATGGTGGCTAAGAACTTCTGTCCTGTGGCATCCTGCTTCCTATCCCAGTATTGTAGAATTGGGGTGCTCAGTATTCAGTGCAAATCCTTTCCACTCCTAAAGTCCTACAATTTAGAAATTTCTTCCTGATTAAAACTTACTGCTCTGCAGTGAGCTTTCTTTCTCATTAACCTGTCACCATTCTGTCTGGGTGCTCTCCTTCATCCTGTTATGAATGTTTTGTTTCTAAGGGCATCCTGTCAACATCTGTATAAACTAATCTAATTTTGGTGTACATCTATCCTTACCATGAGTAGAAAATACAAGCTCTCCCCCTCTATGCCTTCTACTTGGTGAATCCAAAATGAGAACATGTAAGGTAATATTCAAAATATAAATATTTATTGGCATTTTGTGATTTCAGGCATATTCTTTCAAATATATCTATATTTTAAATTCTAGACACCCAGACTTACAACACTGATAACAGCAGGGTGTCATGCATAGATCATTTAGCACTACATTTCCCCCAGCCTCACGATCTTTTCAGGTCCCGTGGAATCCAGTCCTCAACGGCTCTAGTCCAGCAGTCATCTCCAAATATCATTATGTGTCCAGCCCATCTGATTTTCAATGCATTGGCAAACAAGACAGCGTCCCTGATTCTCGATTGTTGACAGAGGTCGGAACTCCAGACTCTTTCTCTCACTTGAGTGAAGAGTGATACTGCAAGCCTAGCTTTTTCGATTCCTCTTTGGGAGACCCAAATAGCATTCTCATCCTGTTTTTGTAGGGTCCAGGACTCTGAGACATATGTTAATGCAGGAAGAATGGTGAAATCGAAGAGTTATGCCCAGAGCCAAGGTTCTTCATCCTCTTAGCTATTTCTTCAATGCCCTTGAAGGCATTCCAAGATGTTCTTTTCCTCCACACTCACGGTCGAAGTCGGCCAGCATTTGTGCTGCGTGGCTAATCTTTGGTGTTATTAGAATGTTGTCATCAGCGAAGCAGAGATGGTATAGTTGGCAACCGTCTACATTCACTCCCATTCATTCCCATTCTAGTTGTCGCATGACATTCTTGAGGGTGGCACTGAACAGTTTCAGTTAAATGGTAACACCCTGCCGAACCCCTCTTTTGACATCGATGATCACTTCCTTGTAGAATGGCGAGATCCTGGTAGTGAATCCGCAATACAGCTCACGGACGATCCTGGTGTTTTGAGTTTGAATGCCCTGTTTGGCAAGGACTTCAATGACTGCTTCCATCTCAACAGAATCAAAGGCCTTCTTTAAATCAATGAACATTAGACAGAGCAGCATCTTGAACTCCTGAGAAACCTCAATGAGCTTGGTTATCGTGTAGATATGGTCGATGGTGCTGAATCCTTTTCAGAACCCGGCTTGTTCCCATGGTTGTCCTTCATCTAGTGTTCTGCCAATCCTATTCAGGATGGCTCAAGTGAACAGTTTGTAGATGACAGACAATAGGCAAATTGGGCAATAGTTGCCAATGTCGTGGATGTCTCCCTTCTTGTACAGTAGAACAGTCCTGCTGGTTTTCCACTGGGACTGAACCTTGCATTCAGACAGGTAGTGTGTGAAGAACCGAGCTAGTGTATTGATGAGTACTGAGGGCAGGTTCTTCAGGTGGTTGGGTCTGACCTTGTCTCGGCCAGGTGCTGTTCGCTTCTTTACCAATGAAATGGCGTGTCATATTTCGGAAGGGAGAACGTTGGGAATGACATATCCATCCTGTGGAATTTGGCATGTGGGCAGCTGGACGTGGCTATCGATGAGATCCAAGTAGAAGTCATGGATAATCTTCTCCATTGCCCTTGTGGAAGATGTGATAGATCCATCAGGATGTCGGAGGGCAATTATCTTGATCTTGTAGCTGGTGCTGAACATGCAGGTGTTGTAAATGCTTTTCCCAGCTTCTGCTGCATCGGCCAGCACTGCTGCTCTTCTCTCTTTGAGGTCTTCCTTTATTGCTTCTCTGCATTGCTTTGCAAGCTCGGACATTCATTTGTGGTTGCCTGAGGCTTGCGCCAAGTCACGTCGGCAAATGAGCTCATGATTTTTTGAAGACCGATGTCTTTTTGTGGCTATCTCTCTCAGCACTCCTCACACAATCATGGAGGTGCTGATCATATTCTTCGTCAATGTTGTCAATGATGACATCTTCCCATGTTGCTGCAATAGTGCCAAAGAGCTCTCTTGGTGGTCATTCTGGGAGTTCTCTTTTAAACTTTTCAGCCCTTTCTCTCCACTCTTTGAAGTAGAATTTTGTAGGAAGGAGATGCTGGTCCGATCCTGCTTGGAATTTTGGGACAACAGCGACATCAGTCAGACAAAACAGTGGATTGAAAACGATGTAGTCAATTTCCTTGTTGAAATGTCCACTGGGAGACTCCCATGTCAACGTTCACATTTAGCCTTCTGGAACTGTGAGTTATCATGGATGATCTTGGTCGACATGATGAACTCAGACAGTCTCTCACCCTGTTCGTTCCATTCCAGGCCATGGGTCCCTGTGTGGAGTTCTTCGGCTGACCTTCTTGGTCCTATCTTGGCATTAAAATCACTGACAATGATCTTGTAGAAGGCGTGGTCTTCTTTATAGAACTTCTCCAGCTCCATGCAGAACTTTATTGTAATTGGATGTTGGTGTATAGACAATGAAGATAGAAACTGCCGGCACTGAGCCACATCTATTCAAATGTAATAGTCTGATTTGTGTTGTTAGGCATTTAAATAAATCAATGCTCATGGCCAAGTTTATGCTGACAAGGACACCGACACCACTGACACCTCTTTTGTCGTATGTTCCGAGGAACAGTTCTTCTCCAGTGTTGAAAATGGCATGATGTAGTCGATGCCTTTTCTTTTCAGTCAGACCAATGATGTTGCATGTGATCTTTCGCACTTGCACTATCAGGTCCTCGATGGATGCATCTGATGCCAGCATACATGCATTGAAAGTACAGTCATTTTAGTCTTTCTTCGTTTTAGCAGTCTGGTTCGGCCTTGAGATTTTATCAGCCTCTTCTTCCTTATCCTTCTTAATGCTGCCGTATTGGGGGCTCTTTCAGGGTTAGGGGAATGAGACCAATTGTATTTACTCTTCTTGGCTTATTGAATACGCCACGGATAGCTTTCCAGGCTCTGCTGTGTGGGCAGGACACTCTCAGTAGCTTTCCAGGATCTCTGAGAGGGATAGAGGCTTTTAGGGCAGCCTCTAATCATCCTTCCAGGTGTTCCCATGGTTAAAACCATATTTGAACCCCATCAAATATGGTGCAGCATTGTGTGCATTGCCACCTTGCGCAGCTCCGGCCGCCTAGTGGCCGTCAAGAAGATGGGATCTGCACAAGTAGCAGCAGCAGGAGCTGCTCTTCAACGAGGTGATGATCATGCGGGACTACTATCACGAGAAAGTGATGGAGATGTACAACAGCTACCTGGTGGGCAACAAGCTCTGGGTGGTGATGGAGTTCCTGGAGGGGATACTCTCACAGACATTGTCACCCACACCAGAATGAACTAGGAGCAGATCACCGCCATTTGCTTGACTGTGCTGCAGGGCCTTTCAGTGCTGCACACGCAGGGGGTCATCCACCATGACATCAAAAGTGACTCCATCCTGCTCATGCATGATGGGCGGGTGAAGCTGTCGGACTTCGGATTCTGTGCCCAGGTGAGCAAGGAGGTGCCCCTTAGGAGGTCCCTGGTTGGCAAACCCTACTGGGTGGCTCCAGAGCTCATCTCCAGCCTGCCCTATGGGCCCGAGGTGGATATCTGGTCTCTGGGGATGATGGTTATTGAGATGGTGGATGGGGAGCCCCCTTACTTAAACGAGCTGACCCTCAAAGCCATGAAGATGATTTGGGACAATCTTCTCCCCAGCTGAAGAACCTGCACAAGGTGTCGCTGTCACTGAAGGGCTTCCTGGATCACCTGCTGGTGCACAACCCGGCACAGTGGGCCACAGCAGTCGAGCAGCTCAAGCACCCGATAATGGTTCAGATCCATCCAGATAGCTGTAGTCCCGTGATTTTATCTTTTCTTCCAGCCAAGCAGTATTCCATTCTTTATACATACCACATTTTTCTGACTAAATCATCTGTTCATGGGTACTTGGGTTGTTTTCAATTGGTAGTTATGAATAGTGCTGCAGTGAACATAGGAGTGCAAATATCTTTTATGAAAAGATTTCTGGGCTCTTGGGGTAGATGCCCAGAAGTGGAATTGTGATGTCAGTCTGTTTTGGTATAGTGGTAGTTTGCCTCACAGCAGCTGTAAGCTATAAGCTGTTAGGTAGCATTTCTTTGTATTAACTTTTCTGGAAGAATGTTGGATAACATTGGTTTGCCCCTTCTGCCCCCTCAGGGAGCGTAAGTTTATTGAGTAACTCCCACCACAGTGCTCCCAAGGAACATCCAATTCCATCAGGCACTCCCAGTCCTCTGTATTAATCTCTAATCTCCTCTTTCTGCTCTTCTTCCCCTAAATGCCATCACGTATATCCCCAAATCATACCCTGTGACTTGTAAAGTCAAATTCTTCTGAGGACTCTGAATCCTGTATATGTAAGTAAAATATTGTTTTTCCTCTTTCCTTTATGGACTCTGCATAGTTTATTTTAGAGAAACATCCTTTTCCTATAGACACAAAAACACAGTTAATGCTATGCTTTTGTAACTTGGGATTTAATTGACTCCAAATAATACTTATTCCTAGTCATCCATCATTTTTTACTTTACTTAAACCTCAGTTGCCCTAAGTTCCTAACACCCCTAACAGGGGTTCCCTCAAAGGCACAACGATGTACCCAGAGCAAGCCATCAGCTACCCTGACATTGAAAATGGACAGGCTAAGCACTGTAAAAAGTATAATAAGTTAAGAGAACGGTCATGGAACAAACTATCATGACCCAAAAAGACATAACTGAATAAGACCCTGCTGGAGTTAGAAAAGACTAACCTGGCTTAAGGACTGTAGTCTGGGATATAGAGAGAGATGTCCCCAGGAAGAGCCACTGTTTAAACTTAATTTATCTCTTACTTTGTCTGTACAAAATGACTAATATTATTAAGAAGTGAATTTAAAATGACTGTTTAAATGGATACAGGCTAAGGAAAAGGGAAAGCAATACACGCTTAGATGGAATTCCATCCTTGGAAAGATCTCCAAGAGGGCATCTAGAGAGCTGAATACTTAAGATGAAATTTTGTCCTTGAATATCTCTTAGAAGCTCCCCTAAAGGAAGGGCTTTACATCTGTTTATTGTTTATGATAATGTTCAACCATACTATGTGTAATTACTATCCCCAGCCCTTCATGGTTTCTCTATAACTAACACTGTGAGACTTGAATAAACAGAGACTGATTGACAATCAGCCCGGTAGTCCCTGTTTCCTCCTTTGTTCATCCATCGCCAGTCAGGGTGGTGGGACAGTGATCAGCCCTGAACACACCCAGGGTATATTCAGGGCACTGGAGACAGGTGTATGACCCCACACCACCCTTGAATAGTGCTGGACGAGCTTGAAAAAATTGTGGGTATGTCTTCGTTAAAGGTTTAGGAGAGATAGTACAGAGAGAATAGAGTGGTTAAGGTGCTTGCCTTTTATGGCCAAACTGAGTTTGATCACTGGAGCCCATATGGTCCTCCAAGCCCATCAGGAGTAGTCCCTAAGCTCAGAGCCATGAGTAAGGCCTGAGCATAGCTAGTTGGCCTGAGAACAACTGGTTGTGACCCCAAAAGAAAAACCAAACCAAATAAAGATTTAGAAAAACTCACTACTAAGCCATACAGGATCTGGGCTTTTGTTTTGAGGAAGACTTTTGATTACTGCCAATTTCTTGATAGTAATTGTCCTGTTCAGGTGCCAATTACTCTTTCCTCTTGATTCAGCTTTGGAAGGTTATTGGAGTCCAAAAATGTATCCATTTCTTCCAGGTTTTCCAGTGTCATGACATAAAGATTTTCTTAGTAATCGCTGGTGATCCTTTACATTTCAATTGTATCTATTGTGACCTCTCCGCTTTCATTTCTTATTTAGTTTACTAGGTAGGGTTTCCTTCCTTCTTTCTTTTTTTCCTTCCTTCCTTCCTTCCTACCTTCCTTCCTTCGTCTTGCTAACAGTTTGTTGTTCTTGTTTATTCTTTCAAAGAACCAGCTCTTGGTTTAGTTGATCTCTTGAACTGTTTGTTTAGTTTCCATTTAATTTTAGCATTAATTTTTATTATTTCCTTTCTTCTGATTTCTTCATGGGTATTTTTCTAAGTGCTAAAGGTGTCCTATTACAATATTTTTTTGGCTCTTTCTTGCTTCCTAATTATTGTTTGAACTGCTATGAAATTTTCTTTCTTTTTCTTTTTTTTTTTGGTTTTTGGCCACACCTGGCAGTGCTCAGGGCTTATTCCTGGTATTGACTGAGGCATCACTCCTGGCAAAGATTGGGGGATATATGTGGTGCTGGGAATTGAACCCAGGCCAGCCATATGCAAAGCAAGCACCTTACCCTCTGTACTATCTCTCTGTCCCTGAACTTCTCTCTTAACACATCTTTTTGCTATGTCCTTCATGCTCTGGTAGCTCCTTTCTTCATTCTCACTTGCTTCCAGGAATTTTTTTGTGTCCTCTTTGACTCATTGGTTGTTCTGCAGTAATTGTTTGATTTTTTTAAGCATTTATGTTTTGGCCAGATTCCTGTTTATTGTTAATTTCCATTTTCAAAGATTAAGAATAAATTGATATGATCTTTATCTACTTGATTTTATGAAGATTGATGATATGTTTTACACCTTAAAGATAAATACAGTATTTGGCCTATCTTGAAGAATGCCGGGGGTATGGTGCCGCCAGCAGGTCAATCTGTACCTGTGAGGCGAGTGCATCAGCAGCCTGATGGCGCATTCAGACTTCCAGATACCACAGAATTGCTGTTGTGCCTTTGGCCAGACCCCAAAAACTTAGGGCAGAGTTTACCAAGAAAGTAAATGGCCAAAAGTTAGGGATGTGGGAGACACACCCACAAACCACCTCCTGCTCAGCTATATAATTGGAGGCATGGCCTCTCTGGTTCCTGATTGAACTGCTTAATGGCCATGATCCCAGAGACTCAGAAACAAATCTCGAAACCCAGCAGCTTTTGACAGAAATGAATCTGGTCCTTGCAGTAGGTTACCGGCGCCGGGCTGCCCCTTGTGGGAATAGGTTTCATGCCTTGGCCTGTTCCCCGTGGAGGCCTGGTGGCCATGATCCTCCAGAGGCCACTGGATAATCAGGTTTGGGCATGCAGTGACAAGACACGCGGGACTTCACGGGATGGGGGTGGAGCCGGCCCTTTCCTCCCCGTCCCAACGAGACCCTGAGTCGCCACCCACAAACAGCCTCTCTGGATCCTGATCAAGCTGCTTAACGGCCATGATACCAGAGACTCAGAAACAAATCTCAAAACCCAGCAGCTTCTGGCAGAAATGCGTCCAGACCCCTCAGTAGGTTACTGTCGCCAGGTCACCCCAGGGGGGAAAGGGTGCTGTCCCTCCACCTGCTTCCCCTTGGCAGCTCGGTGGCCGCCATCTGCCAGAAGACACTGGACAGCCATTTGGGCCCACAGTGATGAGACACGCAGGGCCTCGCGGGATGGGGGTGGAGTCAGCCCTTTCCTCCCCCATCCTTACGAGATCCCGAGTTGCTGCCCACGAACGACCTCTCTGGCTCCTGATCAAGCCATTTAATGGCCGTGATCCCAGAGACTTGGAAATAAATCTCCAAACTCAGTGGCTTTTGGCAGAAATGCATCTGGTCCTTGCAGTAGGTTACCGACGCCGGGCCAACCCAGGTGGGAATAGTTTTCGTGCCTTCGCCTGTTCTCCCCTGGTGCCCATTGGCCACCATCCTCCAGAGGCCACTGAACAATCAGGTTTGGACCTGCAGTGACGAGACATGTGGGGTCTCATGGGATGGGGGTGGAGCTGGCCCTTTCCTTCCCATCCCAACAAAACCCCGAGTCGCTGCCCATGAACGGCCTTTCTGGCTCCTGATCAAGCTGCTTAACAGCCATGATCCCAGAGACTCAGGAACAAATCTTGGAACCCAGAAGTTTTGGCAGAAATCCCTCCAGATTTAAGTGTTAAAATTTCGGAATTTGAAAATTGTGCAGCCACTACTGCAGCCATGTGACATCATATGTTATTCATAACCAGCAATAAAAAAAATGTCTACTGTTGCCTTTTCAGCAGATCTGAGTGTTAGGGTAAAATCCCAATAATAATGGTGGGTCTGGTGTCAAAATATTGAATATAATCAAAGTAGAGAGAGAGTAATGTGGAAATCATCTGCCCCACAGGTAGGGGGAGGGTGTGGGACGGGAGTACACTGGGGGTTTTAGTGGTGGAGAATGGGCACTGGTGAAGGTATGGGTGTTTCATTGTATGACTGAGATTTAAACCCAAAAGCTTTGTAACTGCTCTCACGGTGATTCAATAAATAAAATAAAAGATGAAAAAAATTTTTAAAAAAGAAGAAGAATGCCTCGTGTGCCATGGAAAAGAGTGTGTACTTAAATTTTGGAGGGTGCAAAGCCCTATATGTGTCTGCTAAACACGTCTTCTATTTTTGCCTTCAGGACTATTGTTTTCCTGTTGAATTTTTGCCTAAATGATCTATCCAGTGCTGAAAGCAAAGTAGTAAAGTCTTCTATTTTTGTGTTATTGTCAATGTCTTTCTTCATGTCCATTAGCAGTTTTAAACTTTGATGGATCATCATGGGAAGCATATATGTTTAAGATTGTGTGTTCTTTCCCTGACCCTTATATCTATTTTTCAATTTGATGTCTATGTTGTCTGATTTAAGTATGGCCACTCCAAACTTTTTAAAGAAAGTTTTACTTATAAGATTGTTTTCTAGCCTTTGAGTCTATGCTGTCCTGTTGTCCTGAGTGTTGGATGTGTCTCTATAGGCAGCTGAAAGCTGGGTCAGTTTACAGATCCATTCTGCAACTTTGTGTTTATTTTATTGCTGAGTTCAGTCCACTTCAGTCCTCCATTTCGTCGGTAAAGATGTGAACAGCACCAGGCCCAGACAAGGTGAGACCAAAACACCTGAAGAATCTGCCATCAGTACTCATCAATACACTGGCTCGGCTCTTCACACGCTACCTATCTGAATGCAAGATTTCGTCCCAGTGGAAAACCAGCAGGACTGCACTACTGTACAAGAAGGGAGACATCCACGACATTGGCAACAATTGCCCGATCTGCCTATTGCCTGTCTTCTACAAGCTGTTCACTGGAGTCATCCTGAATAGGATTGGCAGAACACTAGATGAAGGACAACCATGTGAGCAAGCTGAGTTTCACAAAGGATTCAGCACCATCGACCATATCCACATGATAACCAAGCTCATTGAGATTTCTCAGGAGTTCAAGATACTGCTCTATCTAACATTCATTGATTTAAAGAAGGCCTTTGATTCTGTTGAGACGAAAGCAGTCATCGAAGCCCTAGCCAAAAAGGGTATTCAGACTCAATACATCAGGATCCTCCGTGAGCTGTATTTCGGATTCACTACCAGTATCTCACCATTCTACAGGAAAGTGATCAATGACGTCAAGAGAGGGGTTTGGCAGGCCAATACCATTTCACCGAAACTCTTCATTGCCACCCTTGAGAACATCATGTGGCAACTAGAATGTAAAAGGAATGGGAGTGAAGATAGACGGTTGGCAACGACACCACCTCTGCTTTGCTGATGGCATCGTTCTAATAACACCGACCATTAGCCAAGCGGCACAAATGCTGGCCTACTTTGACCATGAGTGTGGAAAGGTCAGACTACAACTGAATCTCACGAAGAAAACATTTATGAGAAACAGTTTTATTCCTGACGTTCCATTCACTCTCAATGGAACAAACATCTTAGAATGCAACAGTTATGTGTGCCTATGTCGAGAAGTCAACATGATGAATGACCTGGCACCTGAGTTGCGCAGGAGGAAGAGAGTGACTTGGAACGTCTTCAAGAGTATCGAAGAAATAGCTAAGAGGACGAAGAACGTCCAGCTCTGGGCACATCTCTTTGAGTCCACTGTTCTTTCTACATTAACATACGCAGGAAGAAATCTGGGCCCTATGAAAACAGGATGAGAACACTATTCCGGTCTCCTAAAGAGGAATCAAAAGAGCTATGCTTGGAGTAACCCGCTTCACTCAAATGAGAGAAAGAATCTGGAGTTCCGATCTCCATCGACAGTCAAGAATCAGGGATGCTGTCTCGTTTGCCAAGGCGTCGAAAATCAGATGGGCTGGATATGTAATGAGATTTGGAGATGACTGCTGGACTAGAGCCGTTGCCAACTGGATTCTGTGGGACGTCAAAAGATCATGTGGCCGCCCACCTACGAGATGGTCAGACTTCTTCATCAAGATCCTTGAATGATTGGTTTGAGGTTCTTTGTGTTCTAGAAGAAGCAGTTGCCATTGGGCTACATTAGCACTCGACATGAACAAATGGAGACGTTACTGTCTCCCGCTTGAGCAAGTTGGTGAGTAATGGGATGTCAAGTGATCAAGTGATCAGTCCACTTTGTATAAATGATGCATGATTGTGTGTTTTATCTTGAGTTTTAGAGAAGTTGAATGCGTCTTGCAAAATTGGTTTGAAGGCTTTCAATTTCCTGAGCTGTGGCTTGTCCATGTAATTTTCTATCATTCCTTCAAATTAGAATGATAATATAGATGGATAATTGGTGAGGTGTTTCTTTTACTCAGTCTTTTCAACAACATTCCTCTATTCTTTTTTTGTCCTTATAGCTTCTTATTGATAAATATGCTATGAATCTCTTGGTATTTCCTTTGTATATGAGTTCCTTCTTTGATCTTGCTGCTTGGAGTATCCTGTCTCCGTCTTTGGCTTTTGTAATTTTGATTACACTATAGCTTTTAGTTTTTTCAATTTAGATCCTTCTTGGCTGGGACCCACAGGCTCGGGTCCCCTTCCATGAGAAGTTGAAGGAGTGTAGTCTCCTGAGGCCACATACTCAGTTCAGTATTTAGACAATTGAGGGCAAAGTGAGGGCTCCACTTGGTCTCTTTTGGGCCTCTGTTAAATGGACTTCTGCTGGGTACTGGAATCCTTCCCTTGCTCCTTGCTCCCTCCTCTTGGTGCATATTCCACCAGGAAGTCACCTGAAAACTGGCAAAGGGATTCACTGGGACACGGCAAGCAGGCCAACACAGGATTCTCTTGGGCAGAGGGTGACCAAGTGTTTCAGGCTGGGGTCCTGGTTGCCTCCTGGGCTTCCCCGTGGGCTCCAGGCTGCCCACCAGGCACATTCTTTTTCTTTTTGTTTTGGGGCCACACCTTGTGATGTTCAGGGTTTACTCCCGGCTCTACCCTCAAAAGTCACTCAAGAGGTCATATGTGGTGCTGGGGGTCGAACCTGGGTCAGCCACATGCAAGGCAAGCACCCTATCCACTGTACTATGACTCCAGCCGCCCTATCAAGTAGATTTGTGATATGCCTTTATTTATTTGTTTTCTATTTTTTTTGTACTTTATTGTTTTGACCTCCCAAGCAGAGCTCAGGGAACCTTGGGGCCACTCTCAGAAATACTAAGCCACTCTGGCCATGAGCACTGTGATGGTGAGATGCTTAGCCTCTGTGATGGCAGTGAGGGCATCATGTGGTGCTGGGGATCAAGCATGGGTACTTGCATATGCAAGGCATGTGTACTTGAATCTGTGTTATCCCTTGCCTGTGTGGTACTCTAATATCATCATTCTATACTGTATTTGAGACTCTTCTCAGGTTTCTTATAATTTTCTTCAAGATTTCATTTTATGGTTGATCTCAGATTTTTATGTGACGTTCTTATATTATGTGGATTGATCTTGGATATTTTTTTTAGTGGGTCACAATTTTATGCTTCTCCCTTCTACCTCCATATTGTGTGATTGTAATATCTTACTATTTCTGGTTGAGATTGCTTTTTGTTTTATAAAAGGTAAAGGCCCTCCCGTTGATCGTCGATTTGCTTGAGCGGGCCCAGTAACGTCTCCATTGGAGACTTTGTTGTTACTGTGTTTGGCATATCGAATACTCTCGGTAGCTTGCCGGGCTAAGAGACCTTTTAATATTTCTTCCAAGGCTGGCTTGATGAATCACTTTAGTTTATATTGATCTGTTTTTTGACTTGCTTTCTTTTGCCTGTGTATGTGTGGGAGTGGGGGGAGAAATTTCTCAAGCAATACTCAGGAGGCCCGGGAACCGCTACTAGGAACACTCAGTCAGTTTGGTCAGCAGTTCAGAGCTAGGGGCTGTTTGGGTCATGCAATGCCAGGGACCACACTGGTGGTACCTGGGGGCCTTCAGAGCTGCACTCAACAATGCTCAGGGGTCCACAAATGCTGGGAATCCAACACACTCCTGTACTTTCTCTCATTGCCTAAACATGTTTATCCTTCTTTAACTGCAGGGTGGAGTGTTCTTAGTTAAATTTTTTTCTTCAGAATTTTGAATATCTCAAGTAATATTCTCTTGTTTTTATATAATTTTCTTGGAAAAATCTGTAGATAATAATATGCAGGTTACCTTACATTTTTCCCCACATGCTTAGAGTTTTATATTGCTTAGTTTTCACTCTTAATTTTTGGTGTGTTTGGGCTTATTTTGTTTAGGATTCTTTAGATTTCTTAGATTTGGGTGTGTAGGTTCTTCCCAAAATTAAGAATGTCTTCAAGTAAGGTTTCTACCTCACTCATCCTCTTCCTGGATAATGTGGATATTGTGCCTCATGATATGGTGCCCTGCAATTTTTCTTTTCTTTTAATTTCTTTTTTTGCCAGGGGACCACAGTTGTCAGTATTGACTAACTCCTTGCTTTGCACTCAGGGATCATTCCTGGCAGGGTTTGAGGGAGTATATGCAGTGCCAGGGATCAAACCCAGGTCAAGTGCATCACTCCAGCTCCAGCATCATGGGGTACTCACAGTGTTTTCACAATTCTTTTTTTCTGTTTTTGTCTTCAATGTATTCTGCTACCATACTTCCTAACTCACTGACTCAACTGTTGCTTCATGTTTACTGTTGTTGAGACCCTCTACTGCTATAATCTTCAGCTCAGCTACTATAGTTTGGATTTTTAAAAACTCACTGGGCAGTGATTAGGGGCTATTCCTGGCTCTGTGCTCAGTTCTCAGGGAGTGATGTATAGTACTGGGATCTGAATCAGGTGCATGCATGGCAAGTGCTTAACTCCTATACTCTCTCAGCCCCCTCAGCTATTATATTTGGGGGTTCGGGTGAGACACAACTAGTGGTGTTTAGCTCTGTGTAAAGATCATTCCTGATTCTGTACTCAGGGATTACTCCTGGTTGTGATCATGGAACTATATTTGGTTTCGGGATTCAACCAGAATCAGCTGTGTGCAAGGTAAGTACCTTAACCCCTGTGCTATCTCTGGCCCAGTTATGTGTACTTTAAGACCATAATTTCTGTTTGAAGCTTTTAAACAATTTATTTTTTATTCTTATTAATACATTGTCTATTTTTTCAAATAATTTTATTGTCATAACTGCCTTTTTAAATTTAGTTGGCTACTCATTTTGACTCCATGTGAAAATCTCCCTGGGTTTTTGTTTTCCCCACCATTTGGGGAAAATTTTTTAATTTCCTCATTTTGTTTGATATTTCTCATTAAACATCTTGTGTTGAGGTGAGTGGATGCCATCCTTGAAATTGCTCTTTGGACTTTACATGCAGATTTGCAGGTTGCAGAACGTAGCCCTGTCTAAGGTAAAACGGTATCTGCACTCTGTCTACCGAATCTCTGCAGCCATTTAGATGAGTCAAAGTTTTGTGCCAGCACAGCCATGGCAGCCACAGGTCTGGGTTACCTTGGAGGGAATGATGAACTTAGGCAGCCAAAGCTCGCTAGTGTCTGTGTGGGGGAACGAGGCCTACAGCCTCCCTTTCATCTAGGATGGCTCTCCAGGCTCCTTGCCTTCCCCGTTCAGTTGTCAGCTGTCCATCAGCTGTACTCTATCTGTTGGCTCTAGCATCCATTTTTTTCCTTTTTCTTCAGAGAATATGATCAAAGTGATCTGGGGCCTATAGGCTGTGTTGATGATCAGGTTACATTCTTAGTTGTAGTCACAGGTAGACACAAGTGAGAATAAGTCTTAAAATCTAAAGGGATTGTGCCCCCCCAAAGTGCCTCCCTTAGTAGTTTCATTCAGTTCAAGTGCTCTAGGTTCTGACTCTGGATGAAGCACCCTCAGTGGTTGTTGGCATGGAGAGATCATAAGGCCAGCTGATGGACTGTCTCTCCCAGAAGGAGGCTGCGCTGGAGCTCATTCAGTTCCCAACAAGCATCACAACTAGGCCTCCCTGCTTAGCTCGAAATGCCTGTACTAGGAGCTCAGGGCTAATCTGCCAGTCTCCATCCTAGATGAAGGCCACAAGGGCAGGAATTGACCTGTGGCCGCAGGCATCTTTAGCAGTAGGGATATGTGGTAGACCTTTCTCCAGTTCTTCTGGACTCGTTACTGGCTGGCTGGCATCTGCTTCTGGGCACTCCGCAGTGGGTGCTGCTTCCCACAACAGTCCTCCACTCTCCAGTGCTAGCCAGTGCTTTGAGTCACAGTATTCTCCCCACTGACAAATCCAGGATTGCAGAGGTACATTTTTACCTATCCTCACCACTTCTGCCACCTGTTTCTCTGAGGCCCTATGCCTCCTGCCACCATATCTTTTTCCAGTGTCTGTACTTTGTTTTATTATTAATTTAGTTGAAAACACTTCATGGGGTCTACTGGGGAGATTGGTAATGAAGAATGTGCACTGGTGGAGGGATTGGTGTTTGATCATTGGGTGATTGTAACCCAAACATGAAAGCTTGTAACTTTCTCATGGTGATTCAATAAAATTAAAAATTAAAAAAAAATACTGCATGAAGGAGATTCCAGAGTTCAAACACATCGCATTTTTTTTTTTTGCCAGAGGCCTCAAAGTTCACACCTTAAAGGAATACACTTCAGGGGCCGGGAAGATAGTGCAAGCAACAGAGCAGGTGCCGAGAACGTGAGGCTCTGAGTTTGATCCCCAGTATCGGGTGCGGCCATAGTGGCCCAAGAACCCCCAAGCAGAAGATCGCTCCTATTGGACCAAAGTATGCAGAGATCAGTCTCCAGGCTTCCAAGCACTGCTGGATGTAAGCCCTCTGAAAAATGTTAAGATTCAACCATTTGAAAAATAATCAACATGTTGTTCATCACTTGTCATTACTGAATTCCAGAATATGCTTACCACTCCCAAACATTCAACAAACATTAGCCACCACTGCCATTTTCTTTTACCCCTGCCATTAACTAAGACTTAATCTATTTTCTGTCTCTGAAAGTATTTGACTTCTATGGACATTTTATATACATGGAATCATATATGTGACTTTTTGGTGTATGGATTCTTTCATTTAGTGTGATGTCTGTTTATTTGTTTATCTTTTGGGCTACAGCCAGCATGCTCAGGAGTCACTCCAGACTCTGCACTCAGGAATTACTACTGGTGGGCTCAGGAGACCATATGGGGTGCCGGGGACCAAACCTGGTCAGCCATATGCTAGGCAAACTCCTTCCCTGCTGTACTATCACTCAGGCCTCAGATTTAGTATAATATTTGAGGGTTCATCAATGACTCTGTCACTGTCATTTTCCTTCCATTGTTCATCAATTTGCTCAAGCGGGCCCAGTAATGTCTCCATTGCGACAATTGTTACTGTGTTTGGCATATCGAATACATCATGGGTAGCTTGCCAGGCTTTGCCGTGAGGGCGAGATACTCTCGGTAGCTCGCCAGGCTCTCCTAGAGGGGCGGAGGAATCAAACTTGGGCCAGCCATATTGGCCGCTTGCAAGGCAAACGCCCTACCCACTCTGCTATCACTCCAGCCCATCAATGACTCTAATGATTGTATTTCTCATATGACTGAATAATGTTCTTCTGTACAGATGTCAGGTTTGTTAACTAATTTATAAATTAACAAACATACAGATTACTTCCATTTTATTAACTTCATAATTAATACTGTTCTAAACATTCTAAAATATATTTTTGCATGAACTTACTAAAAGTGGGAATGCTGCTGATTGACATTGCATGTTCTGAAGAAGTACCAAAATTTCTTTTTCTTTCTTTTTTTTTTATTGAGTCACCATGAAATACAGTTAGAAAGCTTTCATGTTTGAGTTTCAGTCATACAATGACAAAACACCCATCCCTCCACCAGTGATCATTTTCCACCACCAATGTCTCCACTATCCCCTCCCCACCAATCCTCCCCCTGCCTCTATGGCAGACAATTTCCCCCCTACTTTCTATTTTCGGGCATTATGGTTTGCTAGAATTTTCTCACCCCCCAGCCCACTCTTCCAGTACATTTAAATCCCAAAGCATGAGGGGTTGGGGTAATCATTACACATAGATGTGGTCACAATCAATAGGGGTAGAATTCTTTCCCTCTTTCCCTGGAGACATCCACTCCTAGGACAGATCCTCATTATCAGATCAATCAACCCTAGAGTGGATTTTCCTGGGTGTGTTTCTCCTCTCCTTGTCTAGCAAACATATAAGCATATATAATATAAATCATTTTGTATGGATACAGTAAGAAATATCTTAAACTTATAGAATTGCCCTCCTAGGGCCATCTCCATCTCGGACTACAGTGCTCAGGCCAGATAGTCTTTCCCACCCCTAGCAGGATCCTAGTCTCATCGTTACTTTTGGATCATGACAGCATTTGCCTATGATCAAACTCTTAACTTATAGTTAAGAATCGTGGCACTTTGACCTGGCCCATTTCGATGCCAGGGTAGCTCACCGCTTGCCCTGGGTCCATTCAGTCCCTCGTCGGGACCCTGCTTTTGGGGTGTTAGGAACTAAGGGCAACTGAGGCTTTAGTCGAGAAAGCAGATGCCCGGGAGAGAATAATATTCAAAGCCAATCAAATCCTAAGTTACAAAGCATAATGTTAACGGTCTTTCTGTATCTATACAAAAAGGGCATTGCTTTAAAGTAAACTGTTCATAAGGCATAAGGAGAGGAGAAAAGCAATATTTCACTCATACATATAAAATCATAGATTTCTGAGGAATCTGACCTTACAAATTAACAGTCTGATTAGTGGGAAAGCTGATTAACTGGGTGGGGAGGAGAGCATAGGAAGACTGTTTACAGATAAACACAATGGAATGGAAGTGCTCAGGAGCACTGTGATGGGTGTAACCAGATAAACCTAAGCTCCTTGTGGAAGAAGGACAAAGCAATATCACCCTACAGGTACTCGATCATTGTATAACTGAAACCCAAGCACAAAAATTTGTAAATCTACAACTGTACCTCATGGTGTTTCACTAATAAAAATTAAAAAAAAAAAAACACACTCTTCAAACGTAATATAAGTTCAAATTGTTTACAAACATAGTCTAATCAAAATAACCAATGTCTACTATGTAAACCCATCTGATTACTCCATGATATATTCAACATTTATTTGTAAAACACAATTTTAATAATTGTTATACTGTGCTAATCAAAGACATGCACATCTACTTACCTATGTAATAAATATGTAATTACATGTACACATACAACAAATAAATAATGAAATAACCCAAGACACTAAACTTAAATGAACTACAAAATATTTTTGATTCTTAAAATGTGCTGCGTTTTGTGATCACAAGAAAAATGTTGGCTTTCAGTGGGTTCTTTTTTTTCTTTTTTCTTTTTTGCTATTTATTCAGCCACTGATTAGGCTGATTGAATTGTGCATGAACTCCACTTTATTAAAGTGCTTTTACATTTAAAAAAATTAATTGCCCAAACATATGGGGTTTTGTCCTTGGTTTTTTATTCTGACCCATTGATTAGAAAGTCTGTCTTTATTCTACTTCCATGCAGTTTTGATCACTGCTGCTTTATAGTATAGTTCCAAATTAGGTAATGGGATACTTTCTGAATTCTTATTTTTCATATGACTTTGGCTATTTTGGTGTTTTCTGTTTCCATATAAAATTTATTGCTGACCATTCTAGGTCATTAAGGAATATCAATTGAATTTGGATGGAATTATGTTGAACCTACACACTAGTTTAGGTAGGATAGTTATTTTAATATATCTAATAGGTCATATTTTAAAAGTGAATAAAACTTTTGAATAGACACTTACCAAAGGAAGACATACAAATAACCAAAGGACATACACATAATTGTCATGTCATCAATTATCAACCAGTTGCAAGTTAGAAGCACAAAATATAAAAATTTTACATGATAATACATACACAGTCCAGATTACCTTTGTTTAAATGTTTGAACACAGTAAGTATTGGAGAGTTTTTGAAATAGCCAAATTTCTCAAAAAATTGTAGGTGGAATGCAAAATATGATAACCTTGAAATACAATAACTTTGAAAATCTTATAAATATAACATATAAATATATTGTCACTGTCACTGTCCTCCCATTGTTCATTGATTTGCTCGAGCAGGCCCAGTAACGCCTTCACTGTGAGACTTGTTGTTACTGTGTTTGGCATACTGAATACATCACAGGTAGCTTGCCAGGCTTTGCCCTGCAGGCGAGATATTCTCGGTAGCTTGCCAGGTTCTCTGAGAGGGGCGGAGGAATAGAACCCAGGTAGGCCGGGTCAGCCTCATACAAGGCAAACGCACTACCCACTGGATATCTAAAATATAAATCTTATAAATATAATAACTGTGAAAATCTTATAAATTTTAAAGAGTTGCATATATATATGCATATGTGACACACACGTATGTGTATGGATACACAAACTCCATATAGACTAGCTATCCACTCCATTTAGCCAAGACTAATGAAAGTATAAATCCCAAGGTCTACACATCAAAATTCTTGAAACTTTTAATAATCAAAAGTTCTGAACAACTCAAATGTTCACTTATAGGGAGATAGGCCTACCACCACCCCACAAAATACTCTCTGCTTCATTGAGGTAATACATTATAATATTATGTAGGTTTCAAGTGTGCATCATTGAAAAATCACAGCATTATGTTCCCTTTCATGAAATTTCTTTATTGTGACACTAATTTTCCTTGTGAATATTTTGGCATAGGGGAGTCAAAGGGTGAGGTAAAGAAGGAGTCAAAGTTAACTATTAGTTCTGGCTCAAAGATTTTAGTCTGTGGATGGAGGCAGAAAAAAAGTCTCAGAGAGTAACTGAGAGACAGATATTCTCTGTTTGTCCCTGCCACTTTGCTTCACAAGATGGGTGCAGTGGAGATGGTGTGTCTACTCCAATTGTGTTGGCTCCTGTGGTGTCAGAGGAGTCTGGGGTTGCCAGCAGAGATGTCCTCTGACTTCCTGAGGACTCAGAAATCTGCATGCTAATTTGCAGTTTATCTGAATGCCATTCACTTCTGGCTTGGTCTGCCATTTTGGTCTCAGTCCTTTCTGGCATGTTTTCCTTCAAACCTTTGGACTCAAGCAGTCACTGGTTCATCCACTGTCGTAATTCTATCTTCAACTCTCCACTCACCCAGACTGATGTAGGAAAGGCAGACATTTTCTCTAAACCTTGTTATCGTGGCAAAACAAAAATCTGCCACTTCACAAATCAGTGGCATTAATCAATTTACAATATTGAATAACCATCTACTTGTAAACCTTTTTCTTTTTTTTTGGGGGGGGGGCAGCTACAGCTGGTGATGTTTAGGGGTTATACCCAGCTCTGTGTTCAGGGTACCCTGTGGTTCTGGAGAACAGGGATCAAACTCAGGCCCCCCTCATACAAAATACAGTCAGACTTTTTCTTTGCTTTGTTTTGTTTTAGGCCACACCTCACAATGCTCAGGGCTTTCTCCTGGCTCTGGGCTCAAGAATCATTCCTGGCAGGCTTCAGGGACCATTTGGGGTGCCAGGGATGAAATCCACATCAGCTGCATGCGAGGCAAGTGTCTGACCACTGTACTATCACTCTGGTCCACACTCAGCCATTTGAACTGTCTCTCTGACCCTATTTCCAAAACGGTCATTATCCCAGGCAGAAATATTCTCCATTGCCTTCTTCCCCTAACTCCTGATCATCTTAGATCTACAATTTGTTTCTATGGACCTACCCATTGTGAAAAGTTCATATTAGTGCAGAATTTTATCTTTTTTCATGACTGACTTAATTTGGAATGTCTTCAAGGTCAATCTTTGTTGTATATACATTAGTACTTCGTTATCCGTTTACCTGTTGGTGGAGGCTTGGATTGTTTCCACCTCTTTTGGGGGGCTGGAAGACCTTCCAAGTGGTGATCAGGGAGTCTAGTTAGCCAACCAGGCTGGTGGTTCCATGAAGTTTCAGTGCTGCTGGGGGCCTGGAGTGCCAGGGGCGATGGCCACCCCAGTGTTGTTGGAGGCTTCTAGGATTGTACCTACTGGTATTTGGGATACCAGACTGTGCCAGGGAGAGGGCATATTAGCTGCTGCCGTATCTCCCAGCCCCTTTCCAACTTTTGATCAGGTCCCTGATCCATTTCTTGGGTGCTGTGAATAATGTGGCAATGAATATTGGTATACAAGTGAGTCCCCACTTCCAGTTCATTGGGGTGTATAATTAGGAGTGGAATTGTGGATCACACAATAATTCTGTGTTTAGCTTATGGTGGAACTGCAACGTTTTCAACTAAATGGAGCTCAGTCAGTTAGAAAACCTTGGTATTCTTCAGGAGGCACTGCTATAGAACTCTTGACTTGTTCATCCTGGACAGAAACATTGACTCAAAGGTGGTTCAGGCACTCTAGTTAATTGTTTGGATAGATGGAAGACAATTTAATCTAAAATATTCTGCTTGACCACAACACCCAAAAGGAGAGAGAGAACACAGGGGATTGCCCTGCCACAGAGGCAGGGGGGCATGGGGGCAGGGGGGTGGGGGGGATATTATCCATGGTGGTGGAAAATGGGCACTGGTGGAGGGATGGGTATCTGATCATTGTATAATCGAAACCCAAGCCAAAAATTGTAAATCTACAACTGTACCTCACGGTGTTTCACTAATAAAAAAAATTTAAAATCTCTTCGGAGCGAAGAGATGCCATTGGGCTACACTAGCACGCGACAGGGACAAATGGAGACGTTACTGGCGCCCGCTCGAGCAAATCGACGACTAACGGGAAGTTAAGTGATTAAGTGATTAAGTGATTTAAAAAAAATAAAATATTCTGCTTTGTAAAGTTATATTTTTTTTCATTGAAACTTCAAGCTACACAAATCTGTTGGTCAGATGCAAACTTCTATGAATTTCCTTTGCTTCAATTATTTTGCTAGGCCCTTGAGATATAAAAGGGAAGAGTGGACCAAGTTTCACCTTTTAAGATAGCTATGAGTGCTAAGATACAGCACATGAAATAGCCAGGATGGGTGAGAATAAAAAGCAACCAAAGCCATTTTAAGAGGGCAAGCACAAATGAAACACAGATGCTACATTAGAGACGAATAATGTGATTTGCAGATGTATCCATATGTGGGAAGTGGCTGATTCATTTAGTCTTTGTGAGTAAATTAGTGCTGAGGGACAGTATCATTATTACTATTACCAATTTTGAGAATTAATCAGTATAGTGGCAGGAAAGCAAATTTGGTTTAAGAACTATATTAATCTGGGTTGGAATAAACAGTACAGCAGGTAGCTTGCCTTATAGACAGCTGACCTAGGTTATAGCACATATGGTCCTCCAGCCCTGCCATAGGTCCTCAATCCTTGAGCAGAGCCAGTAGTAAGCCCTGAGCATCACACCACATGTGGCCCCCAAACAAAAATAATCATCTCCAAATTATTATGGGAATCTATCACTAATACTTTATGAAAATGATTTTATAAACTTCTGTGGGATCCAACTGCTTTCAGAAGTATTGAAACACAAAAAAAGGTTTTCTGGATTATTGTCTGAAAAGTTATGAAATTTTTTTATTTTGTGTCTACACCCAGCTGTGTTCAGAGCTTACACCTGGCAGCTCTGCACTCAAGGATCACTCTTGGCAGTGCTCAGGGGACCACATGGGGTGCTGTGGATTAAACTCGGGTCAGTTGTGGGTATTATCTTACTGGCCGCTGAAATTTTATTTAAATAAACATGTTATTTGATCAACAGAATATCATCCCAAAGGAGTCCATATCCTAATCCCTATACTTTGTGAATGTTATTCTGTATGGCAAAAAAGACTGCAGATGTGAAGTTAAGATTTTTGAGATTACCCTGGTTCATTTGGGTGACATATAGCATGTACAAAGGTCATTATTTAAAAGGGCAGAAGGGTCAGAGTTAAAGAAATCAGAGGGTGGAGTCAAAAGCCAAGATGGCCTGGCTTCCAGAATCTATCAGAAACAAAGCAGCAGATTCTCCACTCAAATACCCAGAGGACACGATTCTGCTCACACCTTCATTTTAGACGTTTGTTATTATAGCAGTAATAGGAATCGGATACAGATGACACAGAAATGTACAAGACAGGAATTATGACAGCTGCTCATTTGAGAAATCCCAAGCATCAAGGAAGAAAAGTCATTTTCTATTAATGACACTCTGCCATATGCTCTTAAATCTTTTATTTTACCGTTTGAATGACTTCTTTTCATATAACTGTTGGCTTATATGCAAAATGAAAATAACTTTTATTACACTTCCGTATTTCAAACAAACTAAATCAAATAAGAAAGCACATGCAACATGCCTCATAAAATGCACAGTATTCATTGTTAGTTTTACTGGATGATTTCACCCATATGGATATTAGAGAAACCAGCTAATGAACTAAATGAAGCAAAAAAATCCCTTTATTTTACAACCAAACTGGTATTATTAAAATGAAAGATGGAAGAGGAATGGGTAGATAAATCATGTATCAGAGGTCAATTGTATGCTGAACAGAATTGATCTTTTAGTGGTAAACTTATTGTAGTACACCACTAAATGCTGATTTACACTGATACATACCTGAAACATATAGAGTTGCAATGTTACAACTTCATTTAAAAAAGTATTATTTTATTACAATAAGATTAAAAATCTTTATAATAGAAATTATAGTATAATCATTAAATTGCAATGAAATTATTAAAGTTACAATAACATTTTTTAAGAAATGTTAAAATGTTACTTTCTGCTTATACTTGAATAAAGGTATGATAAACCATCTTAAACTTGAATAAAGGTATGATAAATGTACAAATGCATGGGTATATATGCATGCATATGTTGATATTATTAGAAGTTTGTTCCTTAACCAAGTAAAGTAAATCACTTTTAATTTTTTTCATGTTTTATTGATACCATGACATATATATAACACTATACATTAAAGGCATATGAAGTGATTTGATACACAGTTATTACCAACTATTATTATCAACACAGGAGAGCCAAAGAAATAGTACAAGGGTTTATGTGCATGTCTTGATCCTGGGAGCCCAGGTGGTTTCCTGAGTACTGCAAGGAGTAACACCTGAGCATTGTTGGATGTGGCCCGAAACCCAAATACAAATGGAAAAACCCAAATACAAATTTGATCCTGTAACTACAGCATGCTGACTATAACAATAGTATATCATAAAACTAATTTAGAAGTTATTCATCTTACAAATTTGTACCTTTATACTCTCATCTCATTTCTCACTTACCAAGTATCAAAATTTTAATTTAGCACATGAATAAGAATACTGTGGTTTATTAGTTTTACTGAAAACATTAGGCAATTAAAGAGTCAATCTGAAACAGATACAAGAGTTGGTGAAATTTACTTATTAGTTGCCAAGTGAATTGCCAAATAAATTTGCATACTTTCCTATTTGGAATTTTAATATTATGTTAATATTATTAACTTAATGCTAATTATGAAATAGTTATGGAAAAATTTTAAAATATTTGCTTTTTTGTGCCATACCTAGTGATGTTCAGGGGTTATTCCTGGCACTACAGTCAGGAATCACTCCTGACAGTGCTCCGGAGTCCAGATGGGCTGCTGGGTATCAAGCCAGTGTGGGCTCCATGCAAGGCGAGTACCCTATATTTTAATCTATTGTACTCATTTAAAAGTGCTAATATTTTCTACAGGCAATGAAAATATTTTGTTCACTTGGTCACACCTGGCAGTGATTACTCCTGGCTCTGTGCTCAGGGATCACTTCTGGAAGGCTAAGGGGACCAAGTAGAGTGTCTGGGATGGAACACAGGTCAGCCATGTGTATGGCAAGTGCTTTCTCTGCTGTACTATGGCCCCACATGTTCTATTAGTTACAGAACTCCCTAATTGGTGGGAATGCATGCTATAAATGGGAATGCAATTTTCACGGATCCAAAAGTAAAGAAAAAAAATCAAAACTAGAGTTTCCTTAATATATTTTGGAAAACACAGAAAATGGAGGGACTTGCTTTCTGAGAATTCTGTCAAAGACTGCACAATGGTAGAGTGATCTTCCATCCTACAATGGTCACAGAACTCTTAAGATTCTTCCCTTGCCTGCCCTTCTCTTGGTACAGTCTGGACCCACTACTACCACAGCCCCCTTTTTGAATGAAACTTTATCTTACACTCACCTCATTCAGACATCTGCAGTTTCGAAACTAAGCTGCTGGGCAACTCTTCACTAGACTGAGAATCAGAGGAGCAAAGAACAATACTTTTTTTACTCTTGTTCTCAACAGAGCAATCTCTTCACTCACAACAGAACTTTAGCTGAGTTGAGCTGCTAGCAACAGACATCTAAAGTAACAGCTTAAATAAAGTATTATTTTCTTTATTGTAAAAGAAATCCTGAATTAAACAGGTGACTACTGTGAACACTAGGACTTTCTTTTGTTTTACCTTTCTTACTCCACACCAACACCCTTAAGGATATCTTTGGTCCAAGATAACTGAAGCCACTTGACACACACCCTGGGTAGGAAACAAGAGAAGGGGGGAAAAGACCATAAAATTCCTGCCTATGGTCTACCTTTTAAATCATTTTTTCCCTGCCACCATTTGTCTTTTGCCTTCAAGGCAACTAACCATTGAATAAGTGCTATAAGAAATGTCACATTTGTTTGGCTTTAAATATTTGCTTGTATTCTCTTATATATGGATTTAAATGGCCCCAAAATGAAATGCAACATTCACACTCTTCTCTCTTATTGTGGTGGGTAGGTGCTCGGTGGTGGGATTGTTTTGACTATTACCTGTAATGAACTATTGTGATCTACTTCATGAAAATAAAATATATAAAAATTGTAAAGAAATGCATGGAAACCAAACCATCAGGCCAGGACCTATCCTGTTCAGCCCAAGATCCACCTCCTGTTTTTCAAGAAATAGAAAATTTTGCACCCCCTCCTTCTATTCATATAGCCTCTACAAGAAAGATATAGGGGAGTAATTCTCAGGATTCATTGGTGACGAGGCCGCAAGCTGGAAGATGGTGGACACTTGTCATTAAGGAACCTTTTTTGAAGAAAAGGTTTATTATTCCATTTTAAAAACTTAGGGGTCAGGGGTGACCTTGGGTCAAATCTCTGGCACCACATGCCTCCCTCACCCCAATCTCTTCCTGGTAGTCCCTTTCCCCAACCCGACACGCCCACAACAAATTTATGTCAAAAAACGGATTGTCCACCCTCCCCCCACACCCAGTAACAGAAAGAAGTATTTTTTTCTCAGGAGGCTTTCAGGGATTTTACAAAGTGATTCCCTTACTACTGCTTAAAATACTAGCAGGATGGTGCTACATTTATGGATACCAGATAAAATTGTTTATAAATCTTCTAACATTTATCATTTTTTTCTTTTGGGGTTTTGGGCCACATCCAGCAGTGCTCAGGGAACATTCCAGGGGACAGGGTTGGGGGGCCATCTGGGATATTTGGGACTGAATCCAGTTCAGCAATGTGCAAAGCAAGTGCCTTACCGGCTGTACTATAATTCCAATCTCTCAAATTTAAATTTGAGGATTTACTATAAATGTTAACCACTTATATCTAAACTAGGTATAAATCTGATGTCCTTTCTCAAGTGCAAATCTGAAATGGCTTGGAAACAGCTGAATTAAAAAGACAAAAACTAGGGCTGCAGTGATAGCACAGTGGGTAGGGCATTTGCCTTGCATAAGTCCAACCTGGGTTCAATCCCTGGCATCCTATATGGTCCCCTGAATACCGCCAGAAGTAATTCCTGAGTGCAGAGCCAGGAGTAATCCCCGAGCAACACCAGATGGACCCAAAAAGCAAAAAATAAAAATAAAAAGACATAAACTGCATGTGACAAATGCCAATTTTTTTTTTAAGGCTTTTGGGTCATACCTGGGGAAGCTTGGGTGTTATTCCTAGCATTGTTAGCAAATGCCCTACCCGCTATATTATCACTCTAGCCACCCCCCCACCCCATGCTTTAACAACTACAAATGATGAAATGATTTTAGTGTTATGAATGATTTTTAGCAAACTTAAAAGTACCTGAATACTAAAATTTTTTTCTTTATGCACACCGATGTTCACTGTAGCATTTAGGTTAATGGCCAGGTTATCTAAAATACTTGATGACAAATAAATGACAAGAAATTGTGAGATTACACACACACACACACACACACACACGCAGAGGATTACACAAATGTAATAAAGGTGAAACCCTGCAGTTTGTTATAATATAGTAACTACACAGACTATGCCTGAGTATGTATCGGGTTAGAACCAAAGCATCTCTCTGAGGGATAGGAGCCCGAGAGACAGGCTAGAGACAGTGCAGTGAGTAGCACCCGCCTCGCACTGCTGACCTGAGCTTGATCCGCACCACATATGGTCTGCACGGTCCCAGAGGTGACCCCCGAGTGCAGAGGCTGGGCCAAGCCCTGCAAACAACAGAATGTCGCCCCCCCCCAATCAAGAAAACAAAAGAGGAATAGCAGAAGTGTTCAACTGGTGGGGAACATTGAACCTCGAGTTCCTAATAGATAGGTTGGGTTTTTTTTCCTTTTTTATCTTCTTTTAATTTCAAACAAATCGTTTGGAGGTATGAGCAGCTCTGTTCTGCGTGTTCATGACTCGAGGGGTCCACTGGCCCAGCCTGGCACAGCCCCGAGGAGGCGGGAGGGGCGGGGGGTGTCCCACGCCTACCTCCATGCAAGAGACGGCTTGGCCCTACTTCCAGGGCAGGCTGCAAAGAAGTGGAAAAACCAGCTCGGAGGGGTGCTGGCCTGTGAAGGACACGACTTCTAACGCACGCCAAGACTGTTCAAAACTGGGTCCTGGGAGCAGCCCGGTTCGGGACTCAGCAGGGTCCTCGGCCAGCTCCTCCCTCGGCCGCGCTGCAGGTGCCGACCAGCTCTCCTCAGCAAAGAGCCACCTGACAGGGACAGACCTTCTGCAGCTTCGAGTCATTTCAAGAAAAAAAAAAAAAAAGGCCAGTATCGACTGTGCCGCCACGGGCCTCCAGGCCCGTCAAGCGGCATCGGAGAAACCACCTCAACTCTCAGTCCCGGCCTGCACCCGCCGCGCTACGGGAGGCTCGAGGCGTTCTGATGCCGCGCACACGCCACAGGCGCTCCTCAGAGCAGCCTGGAAACTTCCCGAAGGGCACGCGGGCTCACGAGGGCAGCGCTGCTCCGCCCGTGCCGCGGACACCCGGGTCTGGGCCGCCGCGCCTGTGATCACGTCTGCAAGGCCCACGGCCCGCCCGCCGGCCCCGACACCCTCGCCGTACACCGGGCGGACGTACGTGCGAACGGACGCGGGGCTGCGTGCGCTGCGCCGCCGACCGGCCGGCCACCTCCGCCCGCGAGGCCCCGTCCCGGCGTGCACCGCGCGCGGCCCACCGCGCCGCCGACCGGCCGCCCCGCCCGCGAGGCCCCCTCCCGGCGTGCACCGCGCGCGACCGGCCGCCGCTCCCCCCCCCCCCCCGCCTCCCGCGAGGCCCCGTCCCGGCGTGCACCGCGCGCGGCCCACAGCGGGGCGACCGCGGGAAATTCCAAAGCGGCGGAGACAAAGCCGAAGCCCGTCAGGCCAGAGTCTGTGGCCACGGAGCGCACGCTGCCGTCTTCTTTCCGCCTCTGCCCAACTGCTGCAGCAGCGCTGTCGCGGGCCTTCCGGTAAGCGGGAAGCCGCCAGAGCAGAGCGAAGCGACAGCTTCCCGGGGACGACACGTCGGGCGGGGCGGGGGCGAGGGGCAGAGAGGGTGCAGGAAAGACTCGCGAGAACGGAAGGCGGGAGCCGCGCGAGGGGGCGCCGCTCTGTGTGGGGCGGCGCGAGAGGGCGTGGCCTCGCGGCGAGGGGGCGTGGCCGGGACGCCGAAGTGTACTCTAGCGGCGAGGGGCGTGGCCCCGGCGAGGGGCGTGGCCGGGACGAGGGGCGTGGCCGGGACGCTGAAGTGTGCTCTAGCGGCGAGGGGCGTGGCCCGGACGAGGGGCGTGGCCGGGACGCTGACGTGTGCTCTAGCGACGAGGGGCGTGGCCCGGGCGAGGGGCGTGGCCGGGACGCTAAAGTGTGCTCTAGCGGCGAGGGGCGTGGCCCGGGCGAGGGGCGTGGCCGGGACGCTGAAGTGCGCGCTAGCGGCGAGGGGCGTGGCCTTCCGGAGCCGGGGCCGGCGTCTCCTAGCTGTGGGTGTCTGGGTCTGTTTTTGTCCTTGGGGCGCCGATGTGTCCGTGTTTTTAAAGCGGAGAAGCAACGGTGGATTCTGCGCGTCGGAAGCGGGACCGGAGGAGGGTTCCAGTGAGGGTGGTCTGCTGCTGTTCTTGCTGGACCACGGCCACAGCGCTTTGGAAGCCTCCTTGGGCGGGTGGTGCCGATTGCTCCGCAGTGATACGGGCACGTTCCTACTCACGAGCCCTCAGTGGTAACGCTTGGGGCTTTCAACGTGAGCTTAAGTGCCATGATATCCGTCCGCTTTCCTTGGTTGCTCTGTCTGGTGACAGGCGGTGGGGGCAGCGGTGCTCCCAAGTCCCAAGGGCTTGCAGGCGCTAGCCGCCTTGATGCCTGTGGCCACACCCAGGTGTGACAGAAGAATGAACAGGTGCCCGGGCCGGCTGTGCTTGCACCCTCCTGCGCTCAGGGTTTGCACGCTTGTGCTCTCTGATCTCAGTGCTCTCCCTCCCTGGCTTGTACTCACAGTCTATCGCAAATGCCAGCTCTGTTGTGGGGTGCGGGAGTCCCAGGAGGGAGAGTTGCTCTGTGTGTGTGTGTGTCTGTGTGGTTTGTAGGTGTGTGTGGTCTGAGGGGGTTTCCAGGTATGTGTGTGCGTGCCTTGAGTTTACGGTGTGCGTGTTTATCTGTCTAAGGGGTTTCTCGTGTGTGTTTTGTGTGTGTGTGCGCGAGCGCGTGCGTGCGGCTGAGGTGTTTCCAGGAGTGTGAGTGTGTAATCCAATGTGAAACTGTTGGAAAGCTTCTGTATTCTAACATTCTAATGTGTGTCCCATTTAGTACACCTTAAGAGTAGTATGATGGATTTGTGAAACGAGCAGAGCACCAAATATTTAGTATTTATGAATATTACTTTCAGAGATCATGTAGCTCAGAGCGTTTTCTCATTTTACCTTAGCTCTGAGAGTAGGGCAAAGGAAAGTCTACAAATGGTAGACTGTGTTGAGGCAATTTATTTCTTAGGCTTAGATAGAAATCATGCTCTTGTGACTTTATTCATTAAACTTAAAATGATGTTTTAGTCTTATGTGCTATACCATGGCACTCACACATAACATATACAAAAACAGGAAAGATTGCATGAAAAAAATTTGCTTTTATTTTATATCAAGGTTTATTGTTGCATGGTGCTGTGAGGATTGGTTCATGTGTTCAATCCACTGGGACTGGAACTCGTGAAATCACTTGTGAGGATGTTATTTAATAAATAACATTTATTAAAAATAGGTTCATTTGTTTTTGTATGTCAAAGACGTCTTTCCCTATGGTAAAAGTTTAGATCCTGGGTGTTTGTTTGTTTTTTTTGTTTTTTAGAATTTGGGCTAATACTTCAGTATGTATTTTTTAAAAATTTTCTTTCATTCTTTTTTAATAAAGGATAGGTAAACTTTATATTCCAAAATTTTGAACTTGGTTGTTTTGGCTAGAAGTGAAAGATGTGTTGCTGCATCTATGTGAAATGAATAAACATTTTGACTTATTTTTTTAAATCTTCTTTTGGGGGGTAAGATGCTGTAGGATAACAGTGGTTTGTCTTTTCTCCCTTGCTGCAGGGAGCTTAGGTTATTGGGTTATACCTGTCAACAGTGCTCTTGAGGCACACCCATTCCTCTGTGTTTATCTTTAAGCTCTTCTCTGTGCTCTGATTCCCCAACCAGTTAATCACCTTTATCCCCAAATCAGACCCTATAATTTATAAGGTCAGATTCTTCTAAGGACTCAGAATTCTGTACTTGTAAGTGAAATATTGCTTTTCTTCTTCCCTTATGTCCTTCGCATAGTTTACTTCAGAGCAATGCCCTTTTTGTATAGACACGGGAAGACAGTTAATGCTATGCTTTTGTAACTTGGAAGTTAATTGACTCAGAATAATAGTCACTCCCAGATTTCTGTCATATTTACTCAACTTAAGCCTCAGTTGCCCTTACTTCCTAGTACCCCAAAAGAGTGTTTCGACAAAGGGACTGAGTGGACCCAGGGCAAGCGGTGAGCTACCCTGGCATTGAAATGGGCCAGGATAAGTGTCATAATACTTAACTATAAGAGCATGGTCATGGACAAATTCTGTCATGATCCAGAGAGAAACAACTGGACGAGGACCCTGCTGGATTAGGAAGGACTATCTGGCCTGAGCACTGTAGTCTGGGATCCCAGATGTTTCCAGGAGAGTCATCCTGTAAGCTTAATGTTTCCCTTACTGTGTCCATATAAAATGACTAGAAAGATTATTAAAAAGTAAACTTAAGGTGACTGTTTAAATGGTTATGGAAAGGAGAAGTATATCCTTAGATGACATTCCACCTTGAGTGATCTCCCAGGAAGGATCTTTGTCTTAGAAGAATTCCCCCAACCCCCACCAGGAAGGGCTTTACTATGTTTATTTTATAGTCTCTGGGTCTTGGCTGTTGATGGGGTTACCCGGCAGTTGGTGGGTGTAACTCTAGCTACTGAAAGATAGGGGATCTAGGTGGAGGAGGCCCAGTCCTGATCTGAGGAGGCTTGGAGATTTCAGCCCCAGGTCCCACACACCTGGGTTGTTTTGCCGGTTCCTTTATGTGTAAGGCTTGTCTTAGCATGTGGAGAGTGGTTTCAGCATGGCTGCGGCTGGGTCCTGTAGGTCTTCAGCTGCTGGGCTCTGCTCAATAATATTTGTCAATAATACCTCAATTTCACATTGCTTTATTTCACTTTGGTTTCTGGGATACACCTAGTAGTGCACAGGGCTTACTCTTGGATCTGTGCTCAGGGATCATTCCTGGCAGTGCTGGAGGTAAAACCAGGGTCTGCCACATGCAAGGCAAATCCCTACTGTCTGTGCAATCTATCTCTCTGTCCATGTAATTTAATATTTTTAAATAATTAATGAAATCATCCTGTCAACACAGAAATCATGAAACAGTTTGCTGTTTCTGATCAAGTAAAAGTTAACCTCCCAAAGACCTGCCCTATGGTCACCATTTTGTCTCAAGAAAAGAAAGAAAATCCTAGAAAAACTCAAATTCTTTTTAAGTGAAACAAATCAGACTTAAATTCTTTTCAAATTAAAAAGATTCAGTACAGAGTTAAGGTAAAGGCCCTCCCGTTGATCGTCGATTTGCTCGAGCGGGCCCAGTAACGTCTCCATTGGAGACTTTGTTGTTACTGTGTCTGGCATATCGAATACTCTCGGTAGCTTGCCGGGCTCTCCGAGAGGGGCGGAGGAATCGAACTCGGGTCGGCCATGTTGGCCGCTTGTAAGGCGAACGCCCTACCCGTTCGCCTTACAAGCGACGTTACTGGGCCCGCTCGAGCAAATCCACGATCAACGGGGAGGGCCTTTACCTTTACCTTTACCTTTACCAGTACAGAGTTAGGCATCATGATCAGTGCAACACACACTTATAGAAGGAAACAAAGATACCAGGAACTTTCATATAATGAAACAAATTGCTAGCTTGTAATATCTCATGAGGCCAGAGTACACATTTTTTCTCTATAAAACCCTGTCTTTGATCAGGAGCACAAAACAAAAACAAAGAATGTCACTACTTTAACAACCATAACACCTATTTAAGTATATAACAGTACTTCATGTAAAGTATATTTATGTTTGTTATTGCTAGCAGAAGCTGGACAATTTCTTTTAAAAGCACTAATTTTTAAAAACATTTATCTGCAAGTGTTTCACTAGCTTTGCTAAACTTGTTTGTGTAATGACTAGGAAATTTAATAGTGTTGGCCAAAATCAGAAAGATTGTCTTTTGAATAACCAATGTTGTAAAAAATAATGCAATTAAATAAAATGTAATATTACTCTACACTAATTGTCATTTGTTGAGGTGGTTTCTCTAATGCCGCTTGACGGGCATGTAGGCCTGTGGCGGCACAGTCGATACTGGCCTTTTTTCTTGAAATGACTATAAAACCAAGCTCCCGGAAGCACGCGACTGCATTCGTGGCCACGTGACCTCTTATTGTCGAGTTCTCACTCTCAGATACCTGGCAAGCTACCGAGAGTATCTTGCCCACATATATGCTTGACTGGGAACACTTGTAAAGGTGATTGGAGGCTGCCCCAAAAGTCTCCATCCCTCTCTGAGAGCCTGGCAAGCTACTGAGAGTATCCCACTTGCACGGCAATGCCTGGCAAGCTACCCGTGGCGTACTCGATATGCCAAAAGCAGTAACAGTGATGGTCCTCATTCCCCTGACCCTGAAAGAGCCCCCAATATGTCATTGGGCTACACTAGCACTTGACAGGGACGAATGGAGACGTTACTGGAGCCTGCTCGAGCAAATCGATGAACAATGGGGTGATAGTGATAGTGATAGACAAGTAATGAGTTGTAACTTGTCTAACCACCAAGTTTGCCTGTTTCATTTTTACATACTCTTGAAACTGTGGCCACAGTTAATCAACACATATATTACCCCCTTCCCCCTCACACCCAGTTTCTTTAGTGCTCCTTTTTCATCTGCTTTCTGTTCCATTCTGCCCACTATCTCCCCATCTACCTCCACAGTCACATATCAGGTTTTTGTTGCTATAAGTTAAATCACATTGTGTACAAGTAGAATTAGTTTTCACACTTTTTGGATTATACTTGGTTTATACCTGGTGGTGCTCAGGTATTAGTCCTGGCTCTGTATTCAAGGATCACTCTCGTGTATGCGTAGGGATCTTAACATATGTGGTGCTGGGGATCAAACCAAGGTCAGCTATGTGCAAGACAAGCATTCTGCACTTGCGCTATCTCTCCAGCTCCTCTTTTTTTTTTTTTTTAAAAAAAGAAACATTTTACTTAAGATGTTGTTTTGAGAATTTTTCATGTTGTAGCATGTTAAAAGTTCATTCCTTTTCAATGTGTTGTAAGAGAAATTTACTTAATCAAGCACACAAAAATAGACTTGGGGAAACAGGAGGTTTATTTACACTTGCTGGTAGAGGCCTGTATGGTAGCTATTCACAGCATCTGAGAGTATTTGCAGATGTCAGTCTTTGAAAAGAACATTTATGTAGAAGATCAGCAGGTCATGGGCTTTTTATTTAGCATGAGACAGAAAAGCAAGGACATTGGAGTTTCAGTATACATAAAGTACAGCAATGATGTCAGGGTTACATCATGCTGTACCTACAGCAATGAAGGAGTGACATGGCATCAAGTACTGTAGTGATATTGGGGTTACATCATGGCATCAAGTACAACAATGATGTCAGTGTTGCATCATGCCATCAAGTACAGCAGTGGCGGGGTGACATCATGGCATCAAATACAGCAATGGCGTTGGTGTTACATTGTGGTATCAGGTACAGCAATGACATTTGGATTAAAGTATAGCAAGAATGTCACAGTTAAGAACTTACATCATAAGAGAAAGGCTTTTACATCAAGCAGAGTTGGTTCCACACCCCCCACCCCCAACTTCTTTTGGTTGCTTGGTTTATTTCTAACATTGCTTTGGTGTTTTGTACTTTTCAAATTATTTTTTATGTTTTATTTACTAACCTTCTTAAATTTAATTTTTTTTAGAGAGCAGTGCTGGGAATTGAACCCATAGCCTCACACTTGCAGGGCTGGTTTTCACCAGAGAGCCAAATATTCCCTAGTACCCTCCAAACTCTTTTTTTTAAGGAGGTGCCCCCCCTCCACCCGTATGGGGCACACTCACTGGTGCTCATGGTTTCTGGCTCTGTGCTTAGGGACCACTCCTAGTGAGGTTTAGGAGAGCAAAGGTGGTGCTGAGAATCTTAACTGGGATTGGCCACATTCAAGGCAAGTGCATATACTTTCTATTATCTCTCTGGTCCCAAATTATTCTTATATGTGTATTGTATGGGAACTTTATAGTAATCATATGTTGTAAATGAGAGATAGGGATTTTTGTAAAAGGGAAATCAAATGAAGTCTTTAAAAACAATAATTTGGGCTGCCCTTCCAGTAATGAACTTACTTCCTCCATCAGGTGTGTGAATCGCCCTGGCTGGTGACCCATTCCCCCCACCTCAACCCCAGCCCGGTACCCCAAGGCAAGCTCCTCCCAGTATCTCATGTGACCCACAGCCCCCTGCAAATTGCTGCCCCTTCAGCACCGACCTTACTTCCTCCATCAGGTGTATGGACCCCTAGCATCGCCCCCCCCATGCCCCACCATCTACGCATCTGGCATACTCCTCAAACCCTTAAGCACAAAACCACATGGATACTAATGCATCTGCGCAAAGAAGTTATTTTGTTTGCACCCAAAATTTGACATATTACTTAACCCAAGTCTCATATATACCTATCAATAAGCCATACCAACACACAATGATAGCCCAGTTGCAGGGGCCAAAACATACAACAGGAGAAAAAAAAACCCAAACTGGAAAGAATTGGTAAAACAACGCAGAAACTCACCAAGCCTAATGATCAAAGTTGCTAGCCCAGATGAATCAAACAGTAACAATGAACTCTATAACCTCTCAGATAAGGAATTTAAAATCGTGCTTTTAAGGTTGTCTAAGGAGCTCAAAGAAGCAATGGAACACACTGCTGATAAAATACAAGAGGATATGAAAAGAGAGGTGAGGAAAATGCAAAGAAAAGTACAAGCAGAAATGACAGACCTAAAACTTTTCATAGGTGAAATGTAAAACTCAGTGTAAGGCCTCAGCAGCAGAGTAACAGCTGCTGAGGACAGAATCAGTGAGCTCCAAGATGAGATGCAGAGAATCTCCAGACAACAGCAGAAAATGGAAAAGAGACTCACAGTGAACAAAAAAATTGGGATGTCAAGGTGTCAAGAAAATTGGGATGAAGCCAAGAGGAATAATGTAAGAATCATTGGAGTCCCAGAGGGAAAGAAAGAAAACCCTGATGAAAAGAAACTGTCAGACTTCACTGCTAAGACATTCCTAGAGCTGAAGAGCACATGCTATCAGATCCAGGAGGCCCAAAGGGTACCAGCTAAAAGAAATCCAAATGAAAATACTCCAAGACACATCCTGATCAGAATGACAAAAACTATAGACAGATAAAATTCTGAAAACAGCAAGATTGAAGAAAGAAATTTCTTATAAAGGAGCATCTTTAAGATTCACTGAAGACCTATTTGATGAAACCCCAAGGGTCTGAAGACAGTGATGGAATATAGAGAACAAACTTAATGAAATAAATGCCTCACCTAGAATACTTTACCCAGCTAGCTCTTGTTCATATCAGAAGAAACAACACATGGCTTCACAGACGAACAATAACTCAGGAACTTCATAGCGTCAAAACCATGGCTATAAGAGCAACTAAATGGGCTACTTTAAGATAAGAAAGCTCCCCAGTTACACCAAACTTTGACAGAAAGATGGGATAAAACTCCATAACAATAATCTCTCTCAATGTCAATGGGTTAAAAGCACCTATTAAAAGACACAGAGCAACAGGATGGATTCGAAAACTGAACCTAACATTCTGCTGCCTGTAAGAAACACATCTGAACAGTCAGAGCAAACACAGACTCAAAGTGAAAGGATGGAAAACAAATCTACAAGCAAACAACTCCCTCAAAACAGCAGGCGTCGCCATACTAATATCAGACCACGTAGACTTCAGACAGAAGAATGTTACAAGAGACAGTGAAGGTCATTTCTCAGTGATCAAAGGATCTGTACACCAGAAAGAACTCACACTCCTAAATGTATATACACCTCACCAGGAACCAGCAAAATACTTAAATACTTAATACTTATTTTTCATAGACTTGAAAAATACACTGATAGCAACACAATAGTCATTGGAGATTTCAACACCACTCTATCACCTCTCAATAGATCAACAAGACTCAAGCTCAGCAAGGATATACTTTATCTGAGGGAATAAATGGAAGATAGGAATCTAGTAGATATAGGTAGGACATTTTATCCCCCAAAAGCTGAATACACATTCTTTTCAAGTGCACATGGGACATTCTCCAAAATAAATCACATGCTTGGCTCCAAAACATACCTCTATAAAATTCAGAGACTAGAAATTGTATCAAGATCTTTTCAGACTATGATGCACTGAAAATCGAAGTAAATCACACCCAGAAACAGAAACTCAAACCAAACACCTGGAAATTAAACGGCTTTCTACTGAATAATGAGTGACTTAGAAAGGAAATCAAAGAGGAAATCAAAAGATTCCTGGAAACAAATGAGAATGAAGGCACGAGTTACCAGATGTTAAGAGGAAAGTTTATAGCTCTACAAGCATTCCTCAGGAAGGAAGATTGAGCCTATATAAGTAACAACCTCACAGCTTAAGATCTTGGAGAATGACCAACAAAACAAGCCCAAACCAGACAGGAGGAAAGAAATAATGAAATTTAGAGCAGAAATGAATGACATGGAAACCAAAAGAACAATACGAAAGATCAGTGAAACCAAGAGCTCGTTCTTTGAGAAAATAAATTGATAAACTACTAGCAAGACTCACAAATAATGAGAGAGACCCCCTAATAAACAGAATTAGAAACAAAAAGGGAGACATCACAATAGAACCCACAGAAATTAAAAGAATAACCAGAGATTATTTTGAAAAACTTTATGCTACGAAATTAGACAACCTCAAAGACAGGGATAAATTCCTAGACTCCTATCATCTCTCAAAGCTGACCTAAAAAGTCTTGGAATACCTGAACAGCCCTATTACTATCAAAGAAATTGAAATAGTAATCAAAAGTCTCCCAAAAATCAAAAGCCCTGGCCCAAATGGACTCACTAGTGAATTCTTCCAAACCTTCAAAGAGGACCTAGTCCAATACTGTTCAAGCTTTTTCCAAGAAATTGAAGAAACAGAAACATTTCCAAAGTTTTTATGAGGCAAATACCATCCTCATATCAAAAGCAGACACTTCACACACAAAAAGGAGAATTACAGGCCAATATCCCTGATGAATTCAGATACAAATATCCTCAACAAAAATCTAGCAAATAGAATTGAACAACTCATCAAAAAAAAGATCATACACCATGACCAAGTAGATTTCATTCTGGGGATGCAAGGATGGTTTAACATTTGCCAGTCAATCAACATAATACACCATATCAATATAAGGAATGATAAAAACTATGTGATCATATCAATAGATGCAGAAAGGCATTTGACAAGATCCAGCACCCATTTATGATAGAAACACTCAGCAATATGGGAGTCAAAGGAACTTTCCTCAATACGTCAAAGCCAGCTACCACAAGCCCACAGCAAGCATTATTCTCAATGGGGAAAAACTAAAAGCCTTCCCTCTAATATCAGGAACAAAACAAGGTTGCCTACTCTTGCCCACTCTCACTCCTTCTATTCAATATAGTACTAGAAATACTTGCCATAGTGCTTAGGCAAGAAAAGGATATAAAAAGCATCCAGATAGGAAAGGAAGAAGTCAAACTATCGTTATTTGCAATGACATGATACTATATTTAGAGAACCCTTAAGGCTCTACAGAAAAACTCCTAAAATAATAGGTTTGTATAGCAAAGTGGCAGGTTACAAAATCAATATCTAAAGGTCCATGGCTTTCCTATACACAAATAATGAAAAAGAAGGAAGAGATATTAAAAAAAATCCCATTCACAATAGTGTCTCAGAAAATTAAGTACCTTGGAATTAGCTTAACTAAAGAGGTGAACGACATATACAAAGAACACTACAAAACACTACTTCAAGAAATAAAAGCAGACACTAGGAAATAGAGACACATCCCCTGCTCCTGGATTGGGAGGCTTAATATAGTCAAAATAGCAATACTCCCCAAAGCATTGTACAGATTCAATGCCGTCTCTATAAGGATACCCATGACATTTTTTCAAATAAATGACAAAACACTCCTGAAAATTATATGGAGTAATAAACTCCCACGAATAGCCAAAACAATCGTTGGGAAAAAGAAGATGGGTAGCATTACTTTCTCCAATCTCAAACTGTACTACAAAGGACTAGTAATTAAAACAGCATGGTATTGAAATAGAAACAGACTCGCAGACCAATGGGACAGAGTTGAATATTCTGACACAGCCTCTCAAGTATATGATTACTTGATCTTTGATAAAGGAGCAAGAAATGTGAATTGGAGCAAGAAAAACCTCTTCAACAAGGTGCTGGGAAAGCTGGACAGCTCCATGCAAAAGAATGAACTTAGACCTCTGTCTAATGCTACGCATAAAAGTCAGATCAAAAAAGTCATGGGTTAAAGACCTCAGTATCAGACCTGAATTCATGAGGTACCTGGAGGAAAATGTAGGCAGAATCCTCCATGATATTGATATGCTAAAGGCAGCTTCAAGGATGAAACGTCACTGACCAAGCAAGTGGAAACAAATACAAACAAATGGGACTACATTAAACTAAGAAGCTTCTGAACCTCAAAAGAAACAGTGACTAAAATGCAGGAAGAGCCCGTGGAATGGGAAAAAATATTTACCTAATATCCATCAGATAGGGGCTTAATATCTAGCCCCAATCTATATACAAGATATACGAGACTGGTAAAACTTTACAAGAAAAAAAACCTCCAACCCCATCAGAAAATGGGGAGAGGAAATGAACAGAAGCTTCCTCAAAAAAAAAAAAAAGAAATTCAGATGAACAGAAGGCACATGAAAAATGCTCTACATTGCTAATCATCAGGGAGATGCAAATCAAAACAACAGTAAGGTATCATCTTATACCGCAGAAACTGGCACACATTAATAAGACCAAGAACAACCAGTGCTGGTGTGGATGCAGGGACAAAGAGACTCTCATTCATTGTTGATGGGAATGCTGACTGGTCCAGCCTTTTTGGAAAACAATATGGCATTCCTCCAAAAATTAGAAATTGAGCTTTCGTATGACCCAGCAATACCACTTCTGGGAATATATCCCAGAGTTGCAAAAGAAACACAGTAGAAATGACATCTGCTCCTGTATGTTCATTGCAGCACTGTTCCCAATAGCCAGAATCTGGAAAAAACTTGAGTGCCTGAGAACAGATGACTGGTTAAAGAAACCTTGTACATCTACCCGATGAAATACTATGCAACTGTTAGAAGAGATGAAATCATGAAATTTGCATAGAAGTGGATGGACATGGAGAGTATCATGCTGACTGAAATTAGTGAGAAAGTGAGGGACAGACATAGAAAAACTGCACTCATTTGTGGAATATAAAGTAGCATAATATGAGACTAACATTTAAGGATAGTAGAGATAAGGGCCAGGAGTATCACGCCACAGTTTGGAAGCCGGCCCCATGTGCTGGGGGAAAAAGCAGTTGGGATGGAGAAGAAACCACTAAGTAAATAATGACTGGAGGGATTCGCCTGGGATGAGAGACATGTGCTGAAAGTAGACCAAAGACCAAACGTGATGGCCTCTTTGTATCTGTATTGCAAATTATAATGCCCAAAATTAGAGAGAAGGATTGTACCTGCCACAGAGGCAGGGGGTAGGATGGGGTGGAGGTGGCGGAAGGGACACAGGGAACAATGGTGGTGGAAAATGTGCACTAGTGGAGGGATGGGTGCTCAAGCATTGTATAACTGAAAGGTAATCATGCAAGTTTGTAACTGTATCTCATGGTGATCCAATAAAATGTATTTTTTTTAAAAAAACAATAATTTGAACTGGGATTATGGAATGAGTTTGGAGAGATTGCCCAAAAAATCACTTAACAAATAAGGAACAATTTAGGTTACTTCTATTTGTGCAACATTGTATTATATCTTTGTAATGTTTGCTTTGGGGTCAGACCCAGAGATGCGCAGGGCTTACTTCTGGCTCTCTGCTCAGGGATCACTATTGGCAGGGCTCAGGGGACCATGTGGAGTGCCAGGGATCGAACCCGGGTCAGCTGTGTGAAAGCCCTAACAGCTGTACTCGCTCTCAGGCCTGAAAGGGTTCCTCATTATTATAGCATGGTGACCTTGTATTTATTGATAGAGCCAAGCATTCAGGGCACAACGGCTTTTAGCAAAATATGTTGTCACCTTCAGTGATCATTCCTCTTTGAGATGTTTACAGACAAGGAGCTGAGATTGTGGCAGTGTTGACTGTTTAGCCAGGAGACTCTGGTTTAGTGCGCTGTCTATTGTCCTTCAGCCTCCAGTTCAGTGGCAGAAGGGTCCTCTGAAAGCTCTTTTAATTATAATCAAGTTGTTGGCAGACCTTTTTCTCTTGTATTTTCTACTATAAATATAGAGGCACTAGAAGAAATGTCATTTTTGAATCCTGCCCAGCCAGTTACTCCTTGGCATGTAAACAAATTAGATCTGCAGTGTATATATATATTTCTTTTCCTCAAACACAATTTAAATTTCACAAACACAAATTGAGTCATTTTTCCAAGTGTTTGTGTATGAGTGGAAGTTTTTATCCCATCCTTCTCTAACCAGTGCCATAAACTTCTGAAGATTCACGGTATATTTCTTATTTGTTAATCTAGAGCAAAACTTTACTTTTAACTAAACTTTTAGCTATAGAGAGATACCAGATTCATTTTCATTGATCGTTACAACATGTTTGTACCAAACAGAACTTAAAAATGTGTAAAGGATTGCCTTGTTGTAAAGACATTATAGTTGTAAACACAAGTGCAGCTGTTACAAATTTAGTAAGACCTCAGATTAGACTATTTAAAATTTACTGAAGATGACATTCCAGACTCATTTTTTATAATATAAACACTCTGGTACATGCCTTTGAAATGAGTGGGATTGTTATTAATATTAATGCCACCAAATTCAAGTCTGGGAAGTAATTTCTTTTTGAGTTTTAACCCTTAATTTTGAAATAAAATTATTTGTTTCCTTTGATTGTTTATTTTTAATGTAAAAAATTTGATTCCATTGTTTTTGAATTATAGAAATGTGAAAGTACTCTATAGTACATTTTGTTTTTTCTTTGTGATCTTTTAAATGAGTTTGTTAGAGTAAAATTTGACAAAAAAATAGTTGTTAATAAATTCCAGTTGCATCGGTTAGTTACAAACATAAAAAACACTAAAGCTAGTAGAGATTTAAAATTAGTATTACTGTGACATTTTAGAATGCTGTATTTTGAAAAAGAGTTTTATTCTGAATGACCCTGAGCTTGTGTTTTGTTCTTCAGTCTTCTGTCAACCAGATCAGGCATTGATGCTCCTTTAGGATCATCAGAACTTTTCCTGGGATGACTGGTGCAGCGTTCTGTGTTTGCTGATCTCCATGAAATTCAATCATATGAAAGGGGCCTTTGGAAATGCTTTGAATGAACTAGGACACACAGTTTGGGGAACGGGTAGCCTTGATTTTTCATTTCTGTTTATTTTCTGGTACCTGCATTCAAAAAAGCTCTGTGTGCCTTTTTTTTGAAATTTTAAAGTTTAATTATTGTCTGGAGCCTCCCAAGTGGTGCTCAGGAGGACAGGCCCTTCCTTGTGACTCTTGGCCAGTTGGGCCATTGGCTCTGACTCACTGGGTGCCGCTTAAGCCCCACAATGCACAGGGGCCTCCGGAGATGCCCTCAGATGCTGGAGCTCCACAGGGAACCAGGACTGAACTGGGGTCCACTGCAATTTATCCCTCTCACCATCTTTCTAGGACCCTCAGATTTTGTTATGATTTACAAGAGTATAAATGTTTTTGTGCTTGAGGGGTAAAATGTTGCCTTGCCATGCTCACTGCCAAAGTGCGACTGTCCACCCACTAGTGCCAGTGGAATCCTTTCATCTTTCTTCACCCTCCCCACCCTCCCCATCTCAGCATTTCTGTGGCCAGAGTGAAAGAGATTGTTTTTTATTGAATATTGGTTATGCCTTTGCTTTGTTACTTTGCATAGCATATGTGAGTCTTTCTTTCTCTCTCTCTCTTTCTTTCTTTCTTTCTTTCTTTCTTTCTTTCTGTCTTGTGATACTTGTCTTTTTCTTTTTGGCTAAATTCTCTTAGCACTACTTCTTCCAATTCTGTCCAGGTTGCAGCAAAAAGTGGGATTTCATTTTTTCGGAGTAATATTCCATTGTGTCTATATATCGTGTGATTCATTGGTTTGTTTGTTTGTTTGTTTTTTGGTATTTGGTTGTTTGCAGATTTGACTGTTGTGAAAATGCAGTGAACACACATTTACTTCTATCCTTTGAACTAGTGTTTTGTGTTTCTCGGCATCTGTCTTGGAATGAAATTATTAGATGATACAGTGGCTCTATTTTATTTATTTTATTTTTTGGAAGGCTCTGTATTTTTCTCCATAGAGGCTGAACCAGTTTACATCCTGCCCAAAAGTGAATGAGGTTTTCTTTTTCTCCACAATTCTCTAACCACATATTCTTTATGATTTTTGTAACATAGGGTCATTCTCACTGGTGTGAGGAAATTCCTAGTGTCATTTCTATTTTCATTTACCTGATAAACAATGATGATGAGCATTTTTTCTTGTGTCCATTGCCATCTGTATATCTTCTTTATATATCCATCTGTATACCTTCTTTAACGGTTTTTCTCTTTTTTGGATAGGATGGTTGGTTCTTTTGTTATTGAATTTTATAAGTGCTTTATTTGTCTTGGATATAAGTCCGCTGTCAGATATATGTGTGTGTGAATATTTTTTCCCATTCAGTAGAGTGTCGTTTTTTAAAAAATTAAAAAAAAAATTTTATTAGTGAAACTCCAAGAGGTACAGTTGTAGACTTACAAATTTTTGTGCTTGAGTAGGGTGTCTTTTTATTTTAGCAATAGTTTCTTTTATAATATGGAGTCTTTTTTATTTGATGTTATCATGTTCATTTTTGTTTTGGTTTTCATTTCCTGTGGATTGAATCACTGAAGAGGTCAGTGAAGCTACTAATATCATGAAGTGTCTTGCCTATGTTTTCATATATATTTTATGGGTTGGGGTCCACTATCTAAATCTTTAATCTATTTAAAGTTAATTTTTGTGAACAGTGTTTGAGGTTGTGGGCCAGTTTCACTGTTATGCGTATGGCTGTCCACTTCTCCCAGAAGCTTGTTGAAGAAACATTTTTCCAGTTTATGTTCCCAAATTCTTAGTTGTCAATTAACTGTCCATCTATCAGGGGATTTGCTTCTGAACTTGCAATTCTATTCTACCACTCTAAGTGTTTTTTATTTTAATAGCAGACTGTTTTTGTTTCTGTGAAATGGGTCTTGAAGAGTTTTAAGTTTAAAATTACAAAATAAAACTCCATTTTTTTATGAAGCATTTAGCAGCTTTAAAGAAGTCATTTTGAGTCCCCTAATGTCCTGTATCCAGGCCTCAGCTACTCACTCGTATGACAGGTGTCCGTGTTTCCTGTGTTCCTGGTCCTCGTTGACTTCTCTCTGCTCATATCTCCGGATGTCCACTGCCCTTGGATCTAGTGTTCCTCGGTGCCCAGTGCTCTCCATAGACCTGTTGGTCCTGGCTGATGCAGGATCCTTGCAGGCTGTGGTGCTCTTTGTCCCTTTCTCTTATCTCTGTTCTCTATGTGCATGTGGGTAAGAACTGCTACTCTTCCTGCTGACTTCCTGGGCACTGGGAAGGGGCCAAAGAGAAGTGTCCCAACATGGGCTAGGATCAAAGAGGAGGTCACCAACTCTTGTTAAGTATTGGCTGTTATTGCCTCTTAGCCACTCTGTCATCTCTCTGACTGGCAACACCTCATGTAGGCTGGATTGAAAATGAAATCCCCTCCCTCCACTTTCAGTTTGATTACTGTAGCTTTATACTTTGATGTCAGGGAATGCTTTGCCTCCGATCTTCATTTCTTCTCAGAATTGCCTTGGCTCTTCAGGGCTATTTGTGGTTCCATACAAATTTTAGTAATTTTTGTTCTGTGTCTTTGAAGAATGCCTTTGAGGTTTGCTAGGGCTTGCATTGAATCTTTTAGTGTGTTAGGTAAGATAGTCATGTTAACAATGCTCATTCTTCCAGTTTATAAATGTGGATTATATTTCCGTGTCTTTGTGTTTTCCACGTTTTCCAGTGGCTTACCATTTTTGATGTTTGTCTTTGAACTTCTTTGCTAATTTGATTGCTAGATACTTGATTATTTTGATCCAATTTTAAATGTAATTTTGTTTCCTGTGATCTTTTCTTCATTGTTTGCATGTAGTAATGCAGAAGTTTTTGTATATTGATTTTGCAGCTTGTCACTACAAGCTTATAGTTCGTAATAGTTCTTATATTCTTTATTTTTGTTTTTTTTCTTTATTTTTGTGCTTTGTGTTTTGTATTGGGGTACACCCAGCGTTGCTCAAGACTTCTCTGTGCTGAGAGATCACTCCTGGCAAAGCGTAGGGGACCATATGTGGTACCAAGGATTGAACCATGTCCAAGGCAAGCATCTTACCTGCTATACCATCCCTCTGGTCCTCTAATATTCTTTAGTGAAGTACAATATCTAGGATCTAGAAGCAACCAAATGTCCAAAGTAGATGAATGTATTAAGAAGGTATGTGTGTGCGCATAGTATGTATATATGAACACGTATATATGTATATATACATATATATATAACATGAACATGTATATATGGAGCAATAGCACAGCGGGTAGGGCGTCTGCCTTGCACGCAGCCAACATGGCCGACCCGAGTTCGATTCCTCCGCCCCTCTCGGAGAGCCCAGCAAGCTACCGAGAGTATTCGATATGCCAGACACAGTAACAACCAAGTCTCCAGTGGAGACGTTACTGGGCCCGCTTGAGCAAAATATATACATGTATTGGATAATACATTATCTAACATGTTATCTAGTATATGTATATAATTAGAAATCTGTATTATCTAATGTATGTATATATATATGCACAATAGAATATTATGCAGCTGTAAAAAAGATGAATTTTGCAGTTGTTACAATGTAGTTGGAGCTGAAGGGCATCATGTTAACTACATCAAAGGGAGAAAAACAAATACTAGATAATCTCACTCACCTGCAGTCACAAAACAAGGGAATAGATAGTATCAAACAAATCCTGGCTTTTTGTTGTGAAACTCAGATTACCAAATAGTGCGTGCAATGGCAGGGGAGAGGTGGGACAGAGGTGACTTAGGACAGGGTGAAGAGTCTTGGGCACCCCAGTGACAGTGAAGTTGCAGTAATTTTGTACATCAATATCATAGAGGTTAACACTATCATAGCCGTGTTACCTAAACTACAAATAGAGAAGAAAGATGAGGATTTGGGCATATACGGTTGGGGCACATGCTGTCGTCTTCCCCAGGGCTAAGCTTTGTAGTCAGGGTTTTGAGAGCTTCTGTGATTTGTACTCAGTACAGTCATGCTACCAGTGTTGTAGGGCCTGAGTGGCAGTCTTCTGTTTGACACATTTTCACTTAGCCTTGTGCAGTCCTGTGTACAGACACACATCCTCACCCTCTGTAGCAGGCACTCTCTCTCTTTCTGTCTTGCTCACTCACTTGCTCTCACTCTTTTTCTCTGTCTGTCTATCTCTCTCTCCTTTTTGGGCATTGTGGTTTGTAATACAGATACTGAAAGGTTATCCAGTATATTCCTTTACCTACTTTTAGCACTCAGTTCTTGTCTAGTGTGATCATTTCCAGCTATAGATTGAGTTTGAATGCAAACAGAACTAGATGGTTTTTTTGAACAAAAATTCAGTAAAAACATCATTGTAAGAATTGATTGGTACTTTTCCTAAGGAGGTTCGAGGCCAGGTTTTTGAACTCAGGTAGGATTACCTGAGGTAGGATATTGGGCTATATTGAAAGATTCAGGAATCATAGGTAGAAGCTATAGATATGGAAGTAAATGGAGTGATCCAGAGAAAGTGAGATGAAAGGGGGCAGGAGATAGAACCTTGTGGACTAGTAAAGTTAAGATTGCTTGGAAGAAAATCCTTCTAGGTAGACTGAAGACATATTATGCTGAAGGTCAAGTTCAATGAGGCTGTGCACAAAGTAGCATCTCAGCACATTATTTTTATGAAAAGACTTAGGGGGAAAATTTTATGTAAACAAAACCGCTCCCTATCTCAGGAATACTTGTCATCAGAAACTTTGCTATATTTGTAATCTCTGCATAAGAGATTATGTTCTTGTTGAAAATTGACTGGGTAAGGCCAAGGCTGACAGAATTGGGTTGAAGTTGAACATGGAAGATTAAAACATGAAAATAAGATCCCTTTACCAGGGATAGATGTTTGGAGATGTGAATGAAGAAAGTGGATTGATTGTTTGGGATCCGCAGTCTTGATGATTCGTTGGGAACACTCAAAATTTATATGTAGCTGCCCTCAGGTTTACTACAGAGAAAGAATACAGAACAAAATCAGCAAAGGAAAAGGTGCATAGATAAAGTCTAGAGGACTTTGTGCAGACTCCTAAAACCAGGCACAAGGAACCAGAGAGATAGCCTGGGAGGCAGGGTACTTGCATTGCACACGGCCAACCTAGATTTGATCCCTGGCATCAAATGGTCCCATATGGTCCCCGGCCCCAACAGGAGTGATCCCTGAGTGCAGAGCCAGGAGTAAGCCCTGAGCACTGCCAGGCATAACACCCCCGCCCCCCTTCAAAGAAACAAAAAATAAAATACAGACACAAAACACAGGCACAAGCTTCCTAAGGACCTTTTCCTATAGTCACACAGGACACACTTTTTCCCTCCAATGGAAATGTGACCATAGTTGTAAAATGTTGCCCATTAGGGAAGATCATTAGAGACTCAGTGCCCCTAGTTTTTATTGGGTGTTGATCATGTAATCATTCTCTCCCTACCAGATAGCAGAGGCACAGAGCCTCCTAAGGGGAAGCAGATATTTGGCACCAATCAAAGTGTTCACACAAATGGTTTAAGCACAGTGAGTCTTGTTTAGCTGGAAGGGAGGTGGGAGATCTTTGATATGCAAATAGATGCACTCTGATCAAGAACCTTATAGGCACGCCTTTCTTTTTCCTTTTAAACTTTATTATAACACTGTGGTATACATAGTTCTTCATAATATATTGGGGCATTCAGTGTTGCAGCACCAATCTCACAGTGGCATCACTGTGACCTGCTAAGCCTTTGTCCCCAGTTTCTCAACCCTCCCGCCTCCCCAGCCTGCTCCTTAACTGGCACAAAATAATTTATTTATGTTGCTTGCTATAACAAAATGGCTAATGGAATCATCAAAAAATACCTAGGTAAAAGAAAATTCGTGAAAACTGTTGTATCTCACAGTGGGGTTTTTAAAGTCTTTGAGAGTTTATTGAGCTGTTTGTTGCTAGTTGAGCCTTCTGCGCTTTTGTTTACTGAGCCTAGCTGGCACCCATGCTATGTTCCCTCCTAGTTTGCTGTGCTCCTACTGGGCAGTCAGTAGTGTGAAGTTTGAGGTGTTATGTGGCTGCATATGCTCCAGGAGCTTCAGGATCTCCAGGGCTAGGACAATTCTCAGCCTGCCCCACTTCCAAGGGGGCCCCAGAGTTCAGCCCAAAGATCAGTGGGCCCATGAGTTTCAGCGGGCTGGCTTGCATCTCCTCCAAGATTAGTCAAGAAGATGTGCCATTATTTACGTGGTGGCAGCTGTGGGATGTGGGATGTGGGATGTGGATGTGGAGGCTGGGACTTCTGGCAGTTAGTAGATGTAGGGGGAGGCTGCCCACCCTATCTCCAAGAAGACCTCAGAGTTTTCGTTCTGAAAACTGGTGGACCTGGGAGTGTTTGTTGGCTTGGTGTTTTTGCAGAGATTAGTTGTGAAGCAGTGAAGTTGGACTATCTGCATAGTGGTGGCTGTGGAGTGTGGCTATGGGCTTCAGCAGGATGAGGGAGGGGATACTTAGCCTGCCCCTTTCCTAAGGGTGCCCCAGGGTTTTCAGCCTGAAGACACAAGATGCATTTTGCTCCTCAGTTTCATTACAGTGTCTATGGTACTGGGTCATAGGTAAAGACAGAGTGTTACCACCATTACAGATAATCTTGCCTGAACAGTACTATTCTAGAAGGTGCCTCAAACGTACCCCTATTTTTTCTTAGTGTTTCAAAAATTTCCCAGGTTCAAGGTATTTGCACAAATACTTGTCTTTCTGGCAGGCATTCTTTAACAGTAACATCACACGATGTACTAGAATGTGGCCTGTTGAGGGGAATCTTGATGGTCTGGTTTATTTGGTAATGCTTCTGCAGTATGTGTCCTTCAAAGAACTACTTTCTACACTTACTGGGCTTGCTTATATACAAGTTCATCAGAAAGGAGATTGGATAAGACTCCCTGTTTTACCTTTGGATGTGTTTTCTGCAATCTTCCACCACTGGTAGGTGCAAAGAAGGCAGTTTTAGCACCCTGCTGCTCTGCCCAGCAACAAGACTTCCCAGCTCAAGGGAGTGAACACAGTGCATGAGGCAAACAGTCTGGCATTATTTGGAAAAAATTACCTCATGAGATAATCACAGGTAATTTTGAGAACAATCTTATGAGGTAGGTATTACTCTACTCCTGAAATCAAGTAAAGACAAAATGTGAGCATTTCAGATAACTGGCCCAAGGTCGCCAGGCTGCTGAGTGAGATGCAGGGTTCATCCTGCCTGTGTGTCATGTAGCTGGGCTGGGCCGGTATCTCCTCCCATGCCAGAACAGCTCTGAGGAAGCTTGTCCTGTTAGCTGGGCTCTTTGTGATCCCAAAACTCACGTGACTGGAAAGAAAAATTTCTTTAGCTTAAGGGCTAGTTGTTTATTTTAAATGGAAAAGAGAAAATTTAATGGGGAGGAGGGGGGAAGAAGTTTAAATTACTCAATATCAGCACTTATCTTGGAATCATATGAGGACGTTTTTTCACTTTTATAGATATGCTTATATAAAAATAAGTATTTGTGGGTTGGGGAGATAGTATAAAGGTTGAAGCACTTGCCTTGCATCCCGCTGACCCTGGTTTGAATTCCTAACATCAACTGTGATTCCCCCTGAGTACCATCAGGGGTCACTTGGAGCACAGACCCAGGACCAGCCCTTGAGCACTACTTGAGTGTGGTCTAGCAAGCCGAGCGCCCTCCCAACCCCCTAGTCTAAGAAAAACCTAACATCTTCACTTGACTAAAAAATTTTGAATGACCATCTCTCCAAGTCAGTCAGGAATATTTTTTGAGTTGCTAACTGTGCTGTTTCTTAAAACATGCATTTAAAAAATGCCTATTATAGATCCACTTTAATGATACTCCTTCAGTTTAGCCTCTAGGTCCATTTTTTCTTTGTATGATGTTCCTAAGAAATAATTCTAAGCTGAACAGAGTCTTAAATTTAGTGTCACTCAGTACCAAATAGTTCCAGATGTTTGCTTTCCTCAGCACATAGAAAGAACCCACTCTTACACTGTTTGTTCTTCACATCCTCTTTTTTTTCTTGATTTCTCTTCATTTCATTTCATTTCAATATCAATACCAGACTCATTCTGTGTAGTGCTTGGCTTACTGTTTTGATATTTTTCCCACTGGCTGGGCTTCCAGCCCCCAGTCTCTTGGCAGGGAAGGGGGATGATGGTGGTCCTTGAAACTGACTCAGGAGCCCTCCAAGTCAGCAGTAATATTCAATATTACAAGTATCAGGGTGGGATAACCACACATCCCTGGATTAGAATTTTGAAGTTGTCAGTTGCTTTGTGAGATGTGGTTTCAGGATCAATTTAAGCAAGAGATTGAATTTATTTCCTACAGACTTCTTTTCTTGGTTTTGCCTGGCATTGATGCCTTATTATTATGTATCTTATTCCCTTTTGTTATTTGGGGCTTTCCATTTTCCTTTCACTGCTTTTCCTTGAATAACTTTTTCTCCTCCCTACTTGTACTCATTCAGACTTGACTCTCCCTACCCTCTTGTTGCATGCCTCTATGACATTGTTTTCAGTGTCTCAGGGTTCCACAATTGGGAGATGCCTGAGATGATCCATGTTTTTGTTTTGCTTGAGATTCCAGTTACAGTCCCACGGGTGCTGCATACAGGGTGTGTGGTTTGTGGTGGGGTGACAGGGATGGCTCATGGCTGCGAGACACCACAGTACCCAAGGCCCTTCTTTCCTTCTGCCCATGTGTATTAGATTTGTGGATTGGAGAGAGAGTATAGAGGTTCAGCACGAATCTATTGTAGATTCCTTTGAACGAAGGAGAGGATGGTAAAATAATATAAATAAGATAGCAAGGGATGTGATTTCTCCTCGATTCCTTGTGTGTGGAGACCACAGGTTCAACTAGGTATTAATATCAAAGACTTTGGATTGTCAGGCTTGACAGAGATGACACTCAGGCCCTGATTCTTGGGGTTTCTGATGCATGTAGAAGAGAGAATTGTCCCCTGTAGAAAATAGGAGGAAAAGGTGCTAGCAGAGGCTAACCAAAGTGATAGTAAGAATTAGTGAAATACGTTTTTAAGTGGATAATTAATAAAATGGAAAGACTATTGTTACTAATATTTGAAGAAAGATTTAATATTGACTAAGGGGAAGATCCTATTCTGTGTTTCAGAAAAAAAAAGGTTTCATTCTTAGAAGGCAGTTAGAAAAAAAATAAGAATGGGATTGGACAGATTTTCTACAAAAATGTGTTATGAATGTAGGTACTTATTATTTACATCTAATAACATAGTAATCGTTAATGAAGCACTTAAAGGAATATACAGATGAATTGGCTAGAATTTCTTAAAATTACTTGTTTGTGGTGATATTAATTGAAACTGGAACATTTTTAGGTTTGGGGTAGCTGGAGAGATAGAACAGGGGGTGAGGCACATCTCTTGTGTGCAGCCGATCCCAATTCTATCCCCAGCACCACAGATGGTCCCCAGACTCTACCAGAAGTGATCCCTGAGCACAGATGGGTATGGCCCAACCTGTCCCCTCCAGCGGGGCTCCCTCCCAAATAACAGGAGAGAAAGTTTTCAAGTTTCATTGTTGTTTATTACAAACTATGGGAATTTTTATATTGTCCAGATGAAAATTCAGTAGCTTTTTGAAACTGGTTACCAATTGATCTCAGTTGTATACATTTCAGGTTCAAATAAAATTTAAAATAGGTAAATAGTGCGTATCTTAAAATTAGACTATAGTTTTTTCCTGTCAGTACTTGAATACAGGCAAAACACTAGTCCAGTATCGTGACTGCCACTTAGAGTTATGCTTAAAACCATCCGTACCATATTATTTTTAAAAGCCTGGGACTGAGAAGTGAAATCATTGTTTTATAACACTTGAAACTACGTTTGATGTTAATATACTTCTGTACTGTTCATTTTGTTGTTGTTGTTGTTGTTGTTGTTTCTTCTGAGGGGGGTGGTTCACATCTAGCAATGCTTAGGGATTACTCCTGGCTCTGACTCAGGGGACCGCATGCGGTGCCAGGATTGAACCTGGGTTGGTTACATGCAGGGCAAAGTCCTTTATTTATTTTTAATTTTTCAATTTTTTTATTGAATCACTATGAGATACAGTTACAAAGCTTTCATGATCAGGTTTCAGTTATACAATGTTCCAACACCCATTCCTCCATCAGAGTCCATTTCCTACTACCAATAGTCCCAGTATCCCTCCCATCCCCCACCCTTCCCTTCCCGGCCTGCCCCATGGCAGGCACTTTTTTCTCTCTCTCTCTCTCTCTCTCTCTCTCTCTCTCTCTCTCTCTCTCTCTCTCTCTCTCTCTCTCTCTCTCCTTTTAGGTGTTATGGTTTGCAACACAGATACTGAGAGACCCTCATGTTTGGTCCTTTATTCACTTTCAGCACACATCTCCCATCCAGAGTGATCCCTCCAACCATTATTTCATAATGGTCCCTTTTTTTTAAATTCCACCTGCCTTCTCCCCTAGGTAGCCCGTGAAGCAGGCTTCAACCGTGGACCAATCCTACTGGTCCTTGTTTCTACTGTCCTCAGGACCAATCCTACTGGTCCTTGTTTCTACTGTCCTCAGGTGTAGAGGACACACTACACACACACACACACACACACACACACACACACACATATATATCCCAGAAATGAGTGCAGTTATTCCATGTCTGTTCTTCTACTCCTGACTCATTTCACTCAGCATAGTACTCCCCATGTCCATCCATTTATAAGCAAATTTCATGACTACAGTTTGTCTAACAGCTGAATAGTATTCCACCGTGTAGATCTAGTCTAGTTTCTTTAACCGGTCATCGGTTGACTGTTCTTGGGCAAGGTCCTTACTCACTGTTTTCTCTCTCTGGCTCCATCTGTGTTGTTCTGATGCATGCATATATAGATAGTATCAGTTTTGAATACTTTGGGGAAAAATAAATAGAACAGTACTGGTTCTCCCTGTTTGTTTTTGCTGATTTTAGTTTGCATGACTAAGTCAAAAATCATGTAGCTGCTATGATAGTGGACTAAATCAGAAAACTAGGGTCAAGGATAGAATGGATTGTAGGGTTTTCTCTTGTCTCATCCATAAGATCTGCTACCTTCTCCCTGGACAGCCAGTGCCAGACTTGGACCTTGACCTATCGGTTGTTCAGTCGTCGTTTACTCCCCAGCTCCTCTCTCACATCCCTGCTGTCCTTGGCCTTGCTGTCCTTCTCACCTTGCCTGGATTAATCTTACACATTTGTATGACTTTGTCTTCTACATGCTGACGGCTCCCAAATTATTCTTTAGCCCAGGTGTGTCTTTCAGCCTCCTTACTCATAGAGCCTATAGCTTTTTTGTGCATTTTCACTTGGATGTCTTAACCATCTTGATTTTAGCTGCCTTAACTGTATCACTGTATCACTGTCATCCCATTGTTCATCGATTTACTCGAGTGGGCGCCAGTAATGTCTCCATTTGTCCCAGCACCGAGATTTTAGCAGGCTCTCCTTACTCGTCTTTCTCAATGTATGGGAGGCTTTTTCAGAGTCAGGGGAATGAGGCCTGTTATTGTTTTTGACATATCAAATATGCCACGGGTGGCTTGCCAGCTCTGCCATGTGGGTGGGATACTCTAGGTAGCTTGCCAGGCTCTCTGATATATATATATATATATATATATATATATATATATTTCTCTATCAAATATGGTGTAGTAATTATGGAAAATGGGTAAGGAGTGTCTTATGATGTGTCCAGGAATATGTTCACTCATATGTGAGGTTCGGCCTGAGAATGTGGAAAGTGGCCTGGAGCATAGTGGTGGTTGGGTTGTGGACGTTGTTCTGCTGGGGCTGGGTCCCTTGGGGCGGGGAGGGCTCTCACGCAGCCCCCTCTGGGGCTCCCCAAGTGAAAACAGCCTGGTGCGGAGTCCCTTAGCTGCTTTAAGTGAAATTAATCTTCCTATCCAAATATGTTCTTAGCCTTCTGTTCCCTCCTTGGGTGTGTGTGGTATTGTGCACCTGGTTCACAAGTCAGAAGCCTTAACATCTTCCCTATTCCTTTTTTTGGCTATGTTCAGCCAGATACTTAACTATTGTGTTTGCTATCTCTCAAGTGTTTTCCATCTGTAGGTACTTTTCTTCATTTCTTTAGGTCATAGAAAGAGGCCTTCATCACCCTCCTCTCGTACAGTATGGTCTTTCTGTTTGCTCACAGACCGTTTTCCATGCTACATCAGTGTGATCTTTCTAAAACAAATCTGATCATAAGAGAAATGGGAAAAGTCTGTAAAATTTTTCAGCAGTAAATTGTATTAAACGGATACAAAGATCCTTTTAAATGCATCAGCTGCTGCCTGAGCAAGGTGGGAGCCTCATGCAAATTTTATAGCCCACTGGCCACCTAACACATTCACAATCCTTCTTCCTTCCTTGCTTCCTTTCTTACTTTCTTTTCTTCTTCCTTCCTTCCTTCCTCCCTCCCTTCCTTTTTTTAATGAGAAGCAAGACATTTGTTGTATTTTTAGGTCTATTAGTAAACCCTAGTCATATCCGTAGCCTCTCTTCAAAGATACACTACATATTGAAGATATTACAGTGAGGGTGAGGGCATGTAATAGTATATTCCTTTTGTTGTTGTTTTAAAGTTTTTATTATAAACTGTAGAGAGCCTGTCAGGGTCTCACTGAGTATCCATCATCTGTTGTAGCTGTTATTGTGATAACATAAAATAAAGTAATGGGAATGATTAGATACCTCTCTAGTCTTGCCATTTCCTTATCTATTTATTTTTGGCTTCTTTTGTCACACCCATTAGTGCTCAGGGGTTACTTCTGATTCTGTACTCAGGTAATTCATGGTGGTGTTAGGGGGGGCTTATGGGATTCCCAGGATTACACCAGGGTCGACCATGTGGAAGGCAAACACCCTACCTGCTGTACTATGCTCTGGCTCTTGTCACTTTTTCTTCTGGCAATCAAATAGCCAACATCTACTCCCTGTAAAGCACTTGCCCAAAAATATCCACAGAGGTTGGCAGTAGGATGTGGATATTATGCTGCCTTCTAGGAGACTCCTGAAAGTCTTCTGATGAAAGCTGAAGCCAGAGAGAGAGGGAGGTGGGAGGGCTGTTACCAGAAAGGGATCTATATGCTGAGGTCAAAAATACAAAGGCACCAGTCATCCCAGAATGTGGTAAGATTCCAAACCAGATTGCCATGTCTTGTCAGCCTAAGCTTTGTCTCCTGACATGCCCTCCAGCCTCAGTCTTTCCTTCAGAATCATTCTGCTGACTTGTGAACCCTCATCGGTGACTCATTGTTCTGCCTCTGGAAGCATTCCTTTACATCCCTATTCTGGCTGGGATCAATGCTCTAAGTCTTCCTTGTCATGGAACTTCGGACAAAAACTGCAACTTTTTGGTTTTGGTTTGCATGTTAGTTCAGTATCATAGAGAAAGTCAATTCCAGTGCTATGGTGAAAAGGAGAGGAAAGAAGATCCCAGAAATTTGGGGGTTCTTGGTGTGAAAAATAAAGTTTTGTATAAGTTAAAGGCTAGGATATCTGAGTCATAACAATTACTGACGTGGTGAGCTTATTTCAGTGAGTATTTCTGCCAGTATGCAAAATTACTCATAAGTCAGTGACAAACTGTGGAAGTTGGGCAACTAATTTCCCTTCTGGCTATGTGAAAAAGTTGTTCTCTTTATGGAAATACTCCATATAAAGCTATGGCATGAGGAGGAAATGTGACACACGAGTGTTGAAGGCACGAGTCAGTTTCTAAACCCGCCTCTGGAGTGAGGCTTCCCTCCCAGTGTGATGCAGTCATAGAGTCAGTGTGGATCACCAGCCAGCGCTACTTTAGGCACAAGTTTCTTCTGGACTTCCAGGTGAAGGAGTTACAGATCAGAAATGTGCCTGACCGAGGCAGGGACAGAGACCCTGGCGAAGAGTATGAGTCAGCTGCGTCTTACGTTCATAACTTCACTGATGGAGGCTAATTCCAGATGTTAATTGACATTCTAAAGCTTCAAGTTGCCTAAGATGGCCTTCTCATTGGCAGCCAGTTAAAAACTTGAATATAAGTTACTTTTTAAATGATTTTTAATAGGCTATTTTACCCATTTTCATATTTTAATTTTTCTTAGAGTTTCTCAGTGTTACGGGGTCTCCAAGGTTTAGCTTCACACCTCTCCATGTGTACTGTAACTGCTTCTACCACGAACGCCAGTGCCACCTAATCCTAAAGAGACTGACTTCCATATTCCTTCTACCTCCGGTCCCCTTTCCTTCCACGTTCTCTACAAGCCTAGGAGTTTCTTTTGTTTAATACAAAAGACATTTTGTATTAATGTCTTTAACTCAGTTTTAATTTGGCCTCCAGAGCAGTGCTGGTGTTGTGGAGGGTGGGCCTTCGGCCCCACGCAACCGTGCTCAGGCAGTGGGCGGGGTGCTTCAGTGTTTGCCCCGAGGATGTGGTGCGGCAGATTGGCTGGGCCTCTGCAGTACTCGGGCCACACACGCAGTGATCTGTGGAGGCCGCAGGATGCCTGGGAGGAAACCACAGCGTACTGGCCCCACCCTGCCTTTGCTGTTTCTCGTCCGCTCGCTTGCTTTACTTGTGGATTCATGTCTCATGTTCGGGTGAAACTATCAGATAGTTAATTGTCATTAACTTTTTGATCTTAGCATGATCACCTCAAGATCCATTTATTTTATTCCAAGGGAGCACAGTGTTATCTTTTTAAATGTCTGACTGGCATCCCGCGGAGTGCATGTAACTCAGCGTCTTCATTCAGTCATCTGTTGATGGACTTTTAAGGAGAGTCCATGCTTTGGTTGTTTTAGTAATGCTGCTGTTGACATAATGGTGCAGATATTCTTTCGAATTAGTGTTTTCATGTTCTTTGGATAAATGTCTAGGAATGGTATTATGTGTCACATGAACTTTTTTTTGGAAGGGACCAGGTCCCAGTTTCCATATTTACACTCCCACCAAACTTGTCCAGCTTTCCTTTTTTTCTCCACATCCTTGTTATACTTGTTTCCAGTATTTTGGGGGGAGAGTGCATGTTTGGGCTGTTCCCTGTGGTGCAGGGAACAGTAAGCCAAGCTTACCCTTGGCTCTGTGCTCAGAGGTCACTCCTGATAGTGCCCCAGGAACCACATGCAATGCCAGAAATTGAACCTAGTCAGCAGCATGCAAGGCAAGTGCCTTAACCCCTGCACTGTACCTTCTGCCGCCAATGTTTTTTGTGTAAGCTATTCTCATTGATGTGAAGTGATCTCTCCGTGTAGTTTTGATGTGCATTTTTTCCTAATAAGAAACGATGCTGAACATTTTTTTCTCCATGTGTATGGACAGTATTCTTGTCTTCTTTGGAAATCTATTCAGATGTTCAGCCTATTTTTTAAAACTTTTCCAATTGAATCATTGTGAGATAGACCCTCACAAAGCTGTTCATGATTGAATTTCAGTCATACAATATTCCAACACCCATCCCTCCACCAGTGTACATTTCCCAGCACCAGTGTCCCAGGTTCCCTCTCCCCCACACCCCCTCTCCCATATTTTTAAATTGTATTGTGACGCCTCTCACTGCTTTTGAGTTTTGTGAAATCTGTATGTATATATGTTAAAAATAAATAATACTTTGATGTAATAGTTTGAAAAATAAGATTAGTACAAGGATACATGATAAGCATAGAATGGTTATTTAAAATACAGAATATCACCTGCACAGGAAGTTTTCTACAGCCCACAGATTCTCCTGGAATTCCAGCCTCACTGGAGACGCTTTGGAACACAGAACACAGTCTAGAGAAGAGGACTGGAACCCGGGATCCTGCCTCTCTTCCTAATCCCACCTCTTCCTTTTAATTTTATTTCTTTACAATTGCACAATACTGTGGCCTTATCCTTGCAGTGCTGCACTCCCGCGCTCACCACAAGAGTGCCAGGTTCCCTCCCCACCCCCATTACAGTTCCTTGGAGATTTGGGGAGATTATCTAATCTCTTGTTTTATTTTACTCTGCATATGAGTGAGATCATGGAGTTTCTTTTCCCCTTTCTGATTCATTTAGCTTGACTGCCTTTAATTCCATAAGCTGATTGTAGGATTTCATCTCTTTTCATAGTTAAGTAGTATTTTTTTTTAATTTTTTATTTATTTATTTATTTATTTATTGAATCACTGTGGGAAAGGTTACAAAGCTTTCAGGTTTATGTCTCAGTAATGCAAATATCAAACACATTTCCCTTTACCAATACTTATTTTTTACCATGAAGAACCCCAAATAAACCCCACCCCCCACCCCTCCCTGTCCCTGTGAGGCAGATGAATTCTAGTTAACACTCTATCTGCTTTGATTAGATTCATTGTTTCAATAAAAGATTCACCACTATTATTTAGAGTTTACCCCCCACCCCCCAAATCAGACATGCTGAAAAAGCATTGTGAAGTGATTTGCTTTCTACAGCTGGGTTAAAGAATTAAATGTTGGTTTTGGATTTCTGCTATTTTACCTATTGACCCTGGAAGTATTTCTACTGAAAGTCAGATAGTTAAGAAACTGGTTTCTGTGTTCTGGAGTCGTGGCCGTGCTGGAGAGCCGCTCGCGGGGGGCAACCGGTGGCCTCGGTAGGGCGTGAAGGGCGGAGCGAAACGCCCCCCTTCCCATGAGGTTTTAGTCGCCCCCACACTCCCGGCTCATACCTGCTGTCCACAAGGCACCCATGTGGCCGCCATCTTTCTTTCCAGAGAGGAGAGGGCGAATGGGGCAACACCCTTTCCCCTCCGGCAGACTTGATGGGCTGGATCAACGCATAGTCCGTTCACTTTTCTGCTCCAAGCTGCTGGGTTCTGCATTAAGTCCTTGTGCTTCTGGGGCCATGGCCGTGCTGGAGAGCCGCTCGTGGGGGGCGACTTGTGGCCTCGGTAGGGCGTGAAGGACGGACCAGAACGCCCCCCGACCCATGAGGTTTTAGTCACCCCCACTCCCCCGGCTCATACCTGCTGTCCACAAGGCTCCCATGTGGCCGCCATCTTTCTTTCCAGAGAGGAGAGGGCGAATGGGGCAACACCCTTTCCCCTCCGGCAGACTTGATGGCCTGGGTCAACGCATAGTCCGTTCACTTTTCTGCTCCAAGCTGCTGGGTTCTGCATTAAGTCCTTGTGCTTCTGGGGCCGTGGCTGTGCTGGAGAGCCGCTTGTGGGGGGCAACTGGTGACCTCGGTAGGGCGTGAAGGACGGACCGGAACGCCCCCCTTCCCATGAGGTTTTAGTCGCCCCCACACTCCCGGCTCATACCTGCTGTCCACAAGGCTCCCATGTGGCCGCCATCTTTCTTTCCAGAGAGGAGAGGGCGAATGGGGCAACACCCTTTCCCCTCCGGCAGACTTGATGGCCTGGGTCAACGCATAGTCCATTCACTTTTCTGCTCCAAGCTGCTGGGTTCTGCATTAAGTCCTTGTGCTTCTGGGGCCGTGGCCGTGCTGGAGAGCCGCTCGTGGGGGGCAACTGGTGACCTCGGTAGGGCGTGAAGGACGGACCGGAACGCCCCCCTTCCCATGAGGTTTTAGTCGCCCCCACACTCCCGGCTCATACCTGCTGTCCACAAGGCTCCCATGTGGCCGCCATCTTTCTTTCCAGAGAGGAGAGGGCGAATGGGGCAACACCCTTTCCCCTCCGGCAGACTTGATGGCCTGGGTCAACGCATAGTCCATTCACTTTTCTGCTCCAAGCTGCTGGGTTCTGCATTAAGTCCTTGTGCTTCTGGGGCCGTGACTGTGCTGGAGAGCCGCTCGTGGGGGGTGACTGGTGACCTCGGTAGGGCGTGAAGGACAGACCGGAACGCCCCCCTTCCCATGAGGTTTTAGTCGCCCCCACACCCCCGGCTCATACCTGCTGTCCACAAGGCTCCCATGTGGCCGCCATCTTTCTTTCCAGAGGGAGGAGGGCGGAAGGGAGCAACACCCTTTCCCCTCTGGGCAGAAATGATTGCCTGGATTAACGCATAGTCCTTTCACTTTTCTGCTCCAAGCTGCTGGGTTCTGCATTAAGTCCTTGTGCTTCTGGGGCCGTGGCTGTGCTGGAGAGCCGCTCGTGGGGGGTGACTGGTGACCTCGGTAGGGCGTGAAGGACGGACCGGAACGCCCCCCTTCCCCTGAGGTTTTAGTCGCCCCCACACTCCCGGCTCATACTTGCTGTCCACAAGGCTCCCATGTGGCCGCCATCTTTCTTTCCAGAGAGGAGGGGGCGAATGGGGCAACACCCTTTCCCCTCCGGCAGACTTGATGGCCTGGATCAACGCATAGTCCGTTCACTTTTCTGCTCCAGGCTGCTGGGTTCTGCATTAAGTCCTTGTGCTTCTGGGGCCATGGCTGTGCTGGAGAGCCGCTTGTGGGGGGTGACTGGTGACCTCGGTAGGGCCTGAAGGACGGACCGGAACGCCCCCCTTCCCATGAGGTTTTAGTCGCCCCCACATCCCCGGCTCATACCTGCTGTCCGCAAGGCTCCCATGTGGCCGCCATCTTTCTTTCCAGAGGGAGGAGGGCGGAAGGGAGCAACACCCTTTCCCCTCTGGGCAGACTTGATGGCCTGGATTAACGCATAGTCCTTTCACTTTTCTGCTCCAAGCTGCTGGGTTCTGCATTAAGCCCTTGTGCTTCTGGGGCTGTGGCCGTGCTGGAGAGCCGCACGTGGGGGGCAGCTGGTGACCTCGGTAGGGCGTGAAGGACGGACCAGAACGCCCCCCTTCCCATGAGGTTTTAGTCGCCCCCACACCCCCGGCTCATACCTGCTGTCCACAAGGCTCCCATGTGGCCGCCATCCTTCTTTCCAGAGAAGAGAGGGCGAATGGGGCAACACCCTTTCCCCTCCGGCAGACTTGATGGCCTGGATTAACGCATAGTCCTTTCACTTTTCTGCTCTAAGCTGCTGGGTTCTGCATTAAGTCCTTGTGTTTCTGGGGCTGTGGCCGTGCTCCAAACTTAACTCTGACTTTCAGGGAGAAAGATTGGGTGGTTTACTTCTTATTGATCACTTTGTATATAGATGTCGCGCGGCCGCGTAAGCGGCCGCGCGGTTTTGAGAAAAAGTCCTTGTTCCCGCATACTCGAGCTGTGTTTGTAGAGGCTTCTGGTCACCGGGGTTCCATCTGGGGGAGGTGGGATGCGGCACCTACTCCATCTGGAACTTGCGGGTGATCTTTTTGGAACCTGTTTTTTCTTTTTTTTTTTTCCTCCGGGATCCCGCACCCTCCATGTGTTTTTTCTCTTATGCTGAACGCTTCAAAAAGTTAAGTAGTATTTTGTTGTGTGTATGTAGGACAGTTTCTTCCTCCACTTCTGTTACTTAGGGTTATTTCCAGATCTTGGCTATTGTAAATAATGCCATAAAGAACATAGGTGTGCACGTGTCCTTTTGGATTAAAGTCTTTGTATTCTTGGGGTAGATGCTTGGTAGAGGAATTAAAGGGTCAAATGGAAGTTCTTTTCTCTTATTTTGTTGTTGTTCTGGGAACACATCCAGGAGTCCATTAAGGGGTCACCCTTGGCTTGGGGGCACTCCCAGTGGGGCTCAGGGAACCACCTGGTGATGGGGATCTTACCTTGGCTGGCCATGCAAACCATGTGGCTTCACTCTATTACCTTCTCTCTAGTCCCTATTCTTTCCAAATGATTTCACAAAGTGTTTAAACCAAGGATCAATCTTAATTGTTTGAGTTTAACTTAAGAGTTTCCATTTTCCCTTGTCTGTACCAGCACTGATTTTAGATTTTTTATATAGACCATTCTTACTTGTGTGAGGTGATACCTCATTGTTGTTTTGATTTGCATTTCACTGTGATGATGAATTTATTTATTTATTTATTTATTAGTGAATCACCGTGAGGTACAGTTACATACTTACAAACTTTCGTGCTTGCATTTCAGTTATACAATGATCGAGTACCCATCCCTCCACTGAGCAGGACCTCCAAGCACCCTTTACTTGATGGTCCCATCTCTGTCTGAGCTGCCTTTTGCCCCAGCACTTGAGGCTGGTTTCCAAGCCATGGAGTAAACCTCCTGGTCTATATCTCTACTATTCTTGGGTGTTCATCTCCCATTCTGTTATTTTATATTCCACAGGTGAGGGCAATCTTTCTATGTCTGTCGCTCTCTTTCTAACTCATTTCACTTAACATGATACTCTCCATGTTGATCCTCTTATATGCAAATTTCATGGGTTGGTTCATATTTTCTAAGAGCTGCATAGTATTTCATTATGTAGATGTACCAAAGTTTCTTTAACGAATCATCTGTTCTCAGGCCCTCAGGTTTTTTCCTGATTCTGGCTATTGTAAACAGTGCTGCAATAAACATATACGTGCAGATGTCATTTATACTTTTTTGCATTTCTGGGATATATTCCCAGAAGTGGTATTGCTGGGTCAAATGGGAGCTCAATTTCTGATTTTTTGAGAAGTGTCCATAAAGGGCTGAACCAGTTGGCATTCCCACCAGCAATGAAGGAGAGTCCCTTTCTCCCCACATCCGAGTCAACACCAGTTACTTTTGTTCTTTTGGATGTGGGCCAGTCTCTGTGGTGTGAGGCAACCCCAATGAAAAGCGACAGTTAAAGAAATCATTCCTGAAAAGTTCCCAGAGTTGGAGATTGTAGGCATCCAGATTCGAGGAGCCCGAAAGGTGCCAGCAGAAGGGGGGTGGTACCGGCTCGTCCTTCACGCCCTACCGAGGTCACGAGTTGCTCCCCACAAGCGGCTCTCTGGCACGGCCATGGCTCCAGAGACAAAAGGACTTAGTCCAGAGCCCGGCAGCTGGTGGCAGAAAAGTGAATGGACCATGAGTTAAACTCCGGTGCCATGCCTCCCCAGGAGGGAAAGGGTGTTGCTCCCTTCTGCCTCCCCCGCCCCCCTCCCCCAGCAGCTAGGTGGCTGCCGCCTCAGAGCTTAAAGGAAAGCCAGGTATGAGCCAGTGGTGATGGGGCAACTGCAGTCTCATGGGAAGGGGGGCAGTACCGGCTCGTCTTTCACGCCCTACCAAGGTCACGAGTTGCCCCCCATGAGCAGCTCTCAGCACAGCCATAACACCAGACTCACAGAAACCAGTCTCGTAATTATCTGGCTCTTTTCAGAAATCCAAAATCGTGGCCTCGTGACATTATATGATTCTCATAATCAGTTATAGAAAACAAAGTATTTCACAATGCCTTTTCAGCAATTCTGATTGTTGAGGGGGAAATTATAAACAATAATGGTGCATCTTTTGTCGAAATAATGAATGTAATCAATGTAGAGAAGAGTTAAGTAGAAATCATCTGCCTCACAGGCATTGGGAGGGGTGGGAAGGGGCTATATTGGGGTTCTTGGTGGTGAAAAATGAGTACTGGTGAAGGGAAGGAGTTTTGATCATTGTCTGACCGAGACTTAAACCTGAAAGTTTAGTAGCTTTTCCCACAGTGATTCAATAAATATAAGAAGAAAAAAATAAATAAAATTATGAAAAAAAAAGTAAGGTGGAGCTCATGCCCAATTCAATCAGCTAATCAGTGGCTGAATAAATAGTAGTACTCCTACATAAATAAAAAAGAGAAACTCTAACAAAAACACTCCAAGACATATTATAGTTAGAATGATGGTTGTCATGGATAGAGACACAATACTGCAAGCAGCAGGGCAAAGAAAGAAATCACATACAAAGGAGCACCCCTTAGATTCACAGCAGACCTATCAGAGGAAACCCTCCAAGCCTGAATTGATTTTTATGTCTATTGACTATCCCTCTGTGTTCTCTTGAATGAACTGTTTATCCTTCTCTCATTCACAGTTTTTATTTCCCCCACCTCCCCAACTGAGGTTTTTTTGGAGGGGGGTCACACCCGGCAATGCACAGGGATTACTCCTGGTTCATGCACTCAGGAATTACTCCTGGAGGTGCTCGGGGGACCATATGGGATGCTGGGAATCGAATCTGGGTCAGCCACGTGCAAGGCAAACGCCCTACCTGCTGTGCTATTGCTCCAGCCCCCCCCCCCGCCCCCCAACTGAGTTTTGTGAGTGTTTTATATATCTGGGATATTAGCCCTTTGTCTGATGCATGATACGTTAATATTTTCTCCCAATATATTGAGGTGACCTACTTTCTGGCAGAGGAGTGCCACAGCCGCAGTGCTCAGGGCTTATTCTTGGCTCTGTGGTCACGGATTGCTCCTGGTAGGGCGCAAGGAAGTGTGAGGGATCCAGGAATCGAACCTGAACCCTCACGTGAAGGGCGAGGGCCCCCCAACCCCTGCACTGCTGCTCTGGCCCCTCTGGGTGGGTGACTTTTAATTTTACACTTCATTTTTTCTGCTGAGCAGCTTTTCAGTTTGATGTCCTATTTGTTTGTTTCTGCTTTGGTTTTCTTTGACAGCAGGCTCATCTCTTCGAAGACTCCTCTAAAGGCAATATTTTGGAGAATCCTACCTATATTTTCCTTGGTGTATTTTATAGAAACAGGTTTGATATTCAAGTATCTAATCCACTTGAATTCACGGTGTGGTTCAGTGTGAAATAGAGGTCAAGTTTTATTGCTTTGCATTTGGCTGTCCAGTTTTCCCAGCACCATTTATTGAAGAGGCTCTCCTCATTTCACTTCATAAATGTAGTCCTTTTGTTATAAATTAACTGCTCAGACATCTGAAGATTTATCTCTGGGCTCTCAATTCTGATCTGTTGATTTGAGAGTCTGTGTTGCAGTTTTAATTACTATAGCTGTGTAGTTGAGATTAATGTCTGGGAATGCAATACCTAATATATTCTGTTTTCTTGGAATTGCTTTCACTAGTCTGGGAGTTTCATTCTATAAAAATTAGAAATATTTTCTACATCCTTGAAAAATTCCATAAGGGTCTTGGTGAAAATCTCCTGTATCTGTAAATTACTTTGGGTAAGTTGATATTTCAATAATGTTGATTTTCCTAATCCATAAACAGCAAATATGCTTATGTTTTCTTATTTCTCTCAAGTGGTTTATAATTTTCACCAAATAGATATTTTAGTTTTGTTAAATTATTTCCTAGATATTTGAGTATTTTGATACAATTATAAATGTGTGGTTTTTAAAGTTCCTTTCTCTTCTGCTAACAATTGTGTGTGTTTTGGCTACTAACCCCTTGTCAGATGTATCCTGGACATATGTCTTCTCTCTTTTCTAGATTGCCTTTTTGTTGTTCAGATGTCTTTCATCTCACCGAAGCCTTTGTCATTCCCATCCCTCTCCCCTGTTCTTTGTTGATGTTGTTTATGTTGTTGCAGTGACCTGGGTTTGCACACATCAGGCTCTTGGTGCTAGAATATTGTTTAGCTGCAATGCTAGCTGGGGGCCCCCGCCAGATCGCAGTGCCTACACCCCAACCATAGGCGCCCGCGGGCCACAATCTCACCGAGTCTTACACACGCGCTTGCTGGGGTCCCCAGCGCACACCTCTCTCTCCCACCCCCCCACCCCCCAGCCCCATTCGCCGCTCCTGGGGCTGCTCTGTTCGCAGAGCGCAGGCCAGGGCCCTATGTCCCTGCTGCAGGGCTCTGGAGCACGGCCTCCATCCAGGCACAAACAGGCAGAACAGCGCTGTGAGAATCATGTTCTGTGCACTTGATCGCAACAGGGATTTGAACGTGTGACGTATACTTCATGTTTGTTTTTTGGTTTTGGTTTGTTAGCACACACCCAGTAGTGCTAAGGGGCTACTCCCAGCACTGGGAGGTGCTGGGCAGAACTGGCCACAGACCTAGGCCTTTTGCATGCAGAGTTTGCACTCAGTTCCTTGAGTTGTCTCTCTGGCCTTAGCTCCAACTGTTGCCATTCTTGTTTTCTATTTCTTGCATTTTCTTTCATTGGTAGTTTAAAATTTCATTGTGTAGTTTATTTCTAGTTTGAAAATTACATGATTTTTAAAAAAATTTTATTGACTATCATGGGAATTGTAGCATATTTAATTAATAAAATATCTACAAGTTCTTACCCTCTTCTCTTGGACAATATAAACTTATTAACCCTATTTAACTTCAGTTTATAATCCATTGCTGCTGTGCATATATATACATATATGTACAAATATTTTTCCTATTGTTAATAGTAACTCCCTGTGGTATACCCAATATGCCAAATACCAGTAACAATGATGGGTCTCATTCTCCTAACCCTGAAAGAGCCTTGAATATGGCACTTTAAAAAAAAAAATCTCAGAGCTAGGACGAAGGAGATATTACTGGGGCCTGCTCGAGGCAATCGACGAACAACAGGATGGTTGTGATCGTGATCGTTAATAGCATCCACCTATCTTCTGGGTTTGCTTGATAAACTCTCTCACTTTTTAATCAGTCTGATAATTTTTTTTATTGTATTTATAAAAGTATGTTTGGAGGTTCTTGAATTATTTCATTCAGGACATGACCTTTCCATTGACTGTGATGGAATGATGAGGGCCTTTCCATTGTCTCATGACCCTTGCGTATGGAACACAATGATGGGCATTGCTTTGTCTACTGGTTGAAGTCAGCTCCATGTCTAATCAGTGACCTGTTGAAATTAATTTGCTGTTTCAATGTGTGCCTGCTTTCATGATTACCTCTTTACCTTTGTTTTCTGCAGATTTACTGTATTTTATTTCAGGGGAATGTGCCTTGTACTGCAGCTAGAGTTTCCTCTTGGGCTGGGTCCAGTGAACTTTCTTTTTCCGATTGCTGGCATTGCTGGATCCCTTTGTCAGTGCCCTTCTCCTCCCTGGATTGCGTCCTCTTCTGTGACTGTTTATCTCCGAAATAAAATCTGTCTAGGCAGTTTCTTTTCTCTGGTTCTGCTACTGATAAACGTGAAGTAATACATTCATCCATGTTATTTTCTGAGATCAGTGAATTCATATGTGTACTGATGACAAAGATAAACTTGCACAGGTGTTTGTTTTCCTTGATGGCAGGTAGAGGCCTTAAAGCATCACTGATCCCCATGGGATGTTTTCCCACTGGAGGATCTACTGTGCACAAGAGGCACTCCAGTAGTTCTTGTGTGGCCACATTTTGGCCACATATCACTACCCTTCATCACCCCCATGGATACACACCCAGTGCTCAAATGATGTTCTGAGTAGTTATGTGCCTCCCCACTCAGTAGGCAGTTGATGCCCTCAGTGTTCAGAATTGGCTGCAGGCTCAGGTAGGCCTGACATCAGGCTTCAGAGAGCAATCTATCAGGTGGCCTGGACTTCAGGCAGGTCTCTCTTCTATTCCGAAATATGTGTGCTACACTTACTTTAAATAATTTCAAAATATGATTTTTTAACTTGGAAATGATAATAAAAACATGTATCTTGAAATTTATATGAATTTTGTGGAAAAATGACTTATTTTTTATTTATTTATTTTTTATGTAGGAGTACTACTATTTATTCAGCCACTGATTAGCTGATTGATTTGGGCATGAATTCCACCTTACTTTTTTTTTTATAGTTTTATTTATTTATTTTTCTTCTTATATTTATTTATTGAATCACTGTGGGAAAAGTTACTAAACTTTCAGGTTTAAGTCTCGGTCAGACAATGATCAAACACCTCTCCCTTCACCAGTACTCATTCCTCACCACCATGAACTCCAATATACCCCCCTCCCACCCCTCCCAATGCCTGTGAGGCAGATGATTTTCAATTAACTCTTCTTTACATTGATTACATTCATTATTTCGACAGAAGATGCGCCGTTATTGTTTAGAACACCCCCCCCCCAACAATCAGAATTGCTGAAAAGGCACTGTGAAATACTTTGTTTTCTATAGTTAGTTATGAGAATCATATAATGATTTTGGATTTCTGCAAAGAGCCAGATAATTACGAGATTGTATTCTGTGAGTCTGGTGTTATGGCTGTGCCTGAGAGCTGCTCATGGGGGGCAACTCGTGATCCCCCCCCAACAATCAGAATTGCTGAAAAGGCATTGTGAAATACTTTATTTTCTATAACTGGTTTTGAGAATCATATAATGTCACGTGGCCACGATTTTGGATTTCTGAAAAGAGCCAGATAATCAAGAGATTGGTTTCTGTGAGTCTGGTGTTATGGCTGTGCCGGAGAGTAGCTCGTGGGGGGCAACTCGTGACCTCAGTAGGGCATGAAGGACGAGCTGGTACTGCCCCCCCTTCCCATGAGACTGCAGTTGCCCTGTCACCGCTGGCTCATACCTGGCTTTCCAATAAGCTCTGAGGTGGCGGCCACTTTGTATGCGGTCCAAATGCATTTCTGCCAGAAGCCGCTGGGTTTCGAGATTTGTTTCTGAGTCTCTGGATTCATGGCCGTTAAGCAGATTGATCAGGAGCCAGAGAGGCCGTTTGTAGGCAGCGATTCAGGGTCTCGCTGGGATGGGGAGGAAAGGGCTGGTTCCACCCCCATCTGGTGAGGCCCTGTGTGTCTCGTCACTGCAGGCCCAAACCTGACTGTCCAGTGGCCTCTGGAGGATGGCGGTCACTGGGCCGCCAAGGGGAACAGGCCAAGGCACAAAACCTATTCCCACCTGGAGTGGCCCAGCCCCAGTAACCTACTTCAGGAACAGGGCGCATTTCTGCCAAAAGCCTTTGTATTCTGAGATTTGTTTCTGAATCTCTGGGATCATGGCCGTTAAGCAGTTAGATCAGGAATCAGAGAGGCCATGCTTCCAATTATATAGCTGAGCCGGAGGTGGTTTGTGGGTGTGTCTCCCACATACCTAACTTTTGGCCGTTTACTTTCTTGGTAAACGTTGCCCCAAGTTTTTGGGGTCTGGCCAAAGGCACAGCTGCAATTTTGGAGTATCTGAAAGTCTGGTGGTGCCATCAGGCCGCTGATGCGCTTGCCTCACAGGTACAGATTGACCTGCTGGCGGCACCATACCCCCGGAAAAATGACTTTAGTTTGATGATAAACTCCAAACACACGAAATGCTATCCCTTTGTGAAATGCAAGTGTGAAAAGCAGCTATCTTTGTATGCTGTGTTCTTTTCATAGTATACTTGTACATTTTTTGCATGTTTTGCTTGTTCAGTTTTCAGGGTCCTGCTCTACCTCCTAGATATGCAGACACTTAGTGTCTTAGTGTGTGAACACTGTACTTGTTCATTCCCCTGAGAGTCTCTGTTAGTACACAGGGAGAACTTTGCATAAGTTATGTATTTTTTGGAGCATTTTCCTCACAAGATATTTTAAGGCTTCACAAAATGTTAAAAAGACTTGTAGTTCATTGTATTTCTGCATGTGACTGCATTACAAATTATTCAATTATTTGCTTTTTGCTGGTGATTTAGTTTATTAGCATTTTTAATTAAGACATTGTTTACAAAATTTTTCATAATAAAGTTGTTTCAGACATACAGTGCTCCATTACCAATCCCATTACCAATGTTCCCTTCTCTCTACCACTTTCTTCAGGTTCCCTGCCACTCTCCAGACAAATTTATTTTATGTTACTTGCTCCAACCAAACTTAAAGGATGCATGCAGATGGAATTATCAGAAAATAAGTCAACAAAAGTCAATATGTACTGATTGATTGCTGTATAATTTGACCTATGAAAAAAAAGAAATTCAATTCATTTAATACAATAAAGTATACTACCTATTTCCTTTACATAATTAAGTTTTCTTATTACTTGGTCCAAAAAACCCTTTAATGAGTTGCAAGTAGAATTATCAGAATATAAATCAATAAAAGTCCATTTGTGATGATAAATTGCTGTTTTTAACCTTTCTTAATCTAATAGAGGACAACCATATACAACAGTAGTGAGTGTCATTTTCAATGCGACATGATGGCAAGTTTCTCCCGTCATTTAAAGGAGCTCTTTTAATGCTTTTTGCAAAACTGGTTTCAAGGCAATGTATTCCCTAAGGGTTGCCTGTCCTGAAGCTCTGTATAGTGCCTTCAAATCTGAATGAAAATCTAGATGGATGGTATATTCTTGGTGAGGCGTTCATTTTGTTGAGTTTTTGTTCTATACTCTTCCATATTCTTCTGGCTTGTAGAGTCTCATCTGATAGATCTGCTATACATCTTAGAGGCTTTCCTTTGTATATATGTTCCTTTTTTGATCTTGCTACTTTCAGTATTCTGTCTCTATATTTGTATTTTGTCATTTAGAGTATCATGTGTTTTGGAGTTTTCCTAATTTTCCTAATTGGGTCTATTTTCACTGGGACCCTTTGGGTCTCTTGAATCTTGGTACCTGTAAACTCTCTGGGACATTCTTCATGATTTCTTTAACTACTATTTCTTCAGCACATTTGCCTTCTTATTCTCTAGGGACTCCAGTGATTCTTATATTGTTTCTCTTGAACTCATACCATAGTTCTCTGATATGCTATTCATTTATTTTCAGACTATTTTCCACATTCTGCTGTTTTCTAGCAGTTTCTTCCTTAACATTTTGTAACTCTTCAATCTTTTTGCTCAGTTTCTGTTATTCTACTGTTCAGAACTTCTGCTGATTTTTTTAAAATATCACCTACCATGTTCTTCATTTCTGTCTTTTTTTTTTTTAGCTTTTTGGGTCACATCCAGCGATGCACATGGGTTACTCCTGGTTCATGCATTCAGGAATTACTCCTGGCGGTACTCGGGGGACCATATGGGATGCTGGGAATTGTACCCTGGTCGGCCGCATGCAAGGCAAATGCCCTACCTGCTGTGCTATCGCTCCAGCCCCTTCATTTCTGTCATTTTTAACTGTAGTAGTTTATTTCAAATCTCAGACATTTCTGTGCTTTGCTGACTGCCTGTGCTATCATTTCTTTGAACACAGTGAACACCCTCATTATGGTGTCAGTAGAGATGCTGTCTGAGGATTTGTGTGTGTGTTTATGTGTTCAGTGGTATTGTTTTTGCTCGTTGGTCAATTTCTACATGTCTTCTCCATCAGTTTTCTGGTGCTTTTGCTGGGCTGGGGTCTAGTCTTTGTAGTTAACCCCCCTAGAAGATGCTGAGGGATTAAGCTAGAGGTTGCTCTCTGTCTTCTTTGCTTGTCCTCACTGAATGATAGAAAGGGATACCTCTGAGAAGTATCTCAGATATGGGGGCTGCTGGGACCTACCTGGGAGGGAGAGGCTCTTGCTCAAGCCCACCTCCTGTGTGAAGTCTTATGTTAAATTCCTAGAAGTGGATTTTGGGTGACAGTGTATTTTATTACTGTACAAAGGTTCTAATAGTTACATTTCCACAAACCTTTACCTGAATGACTAACTGTATTCTTACTAGCATGACAGTTTTATGTTAGTTGCTAATTTTATAGACAAAACTGATATTCTTCTTTCATTTTTTTAATCACCAATGTTATCAAAATCTTTTTTTATTTAGTTTAGTCATCCGTAGGTATATGTTGAGTTATAGAATAAACATGTGTTTCTTACTCTGTACACTTATTTTCACATCCTTTAGATGGCATTTTTTTTTCTTTTTTGGAGGGTGGCTGTTGGTCTTCAGAGGCAGCTTCCTGCTCAGGGGTTGGGGTCACTGACCCTCATACATGTAAAACATGCTCTCAGGCTGTTGAAGTATCATTATCACAATTTGCTTTTATCGCAGTGGACACAAAATTAAAAACATAAATTGTGTTAGTGGTACGTGTAAAACTCCATAGAATTTATGGCCTCTATTTTAGATTTGTTATTCTAAATATCAGCTAACTTATAATATTATTTTAAATTATAGTGTCTCAGGGCCTGCTCTGGTTTGGTGAGTTTGCATCATGGCTGCACTTTCCCTGGGTCTCTTAATTACATACAGACTTCTCTTTTGATACTAACTTAGAAATAAATTTTTCCTTGGATTCCTTATGTTGGTAAGTATCTATGACATTTCTGCATACTACTTTGCTTTGGTGATCTATGTATTCTCACTTTCTCCTTGGTAGCAGAATTTCCCTACCCTTATATAAAATTTTTTGAAATGCTTTTCTTTTGATGCTTTTATCCTTATTCCTTGCCTCATCTTCTTTTTAAAAATGGTGTGTGTGTGTGTGTGTGTGTGTTGGTGTGTGTGTAAGTGTATGTGTGTAGGAGAAATTCAAAATAAGCAATACTTTCTTTTATTTGTGGATATTCCAGCTACTATTTATGGTTAATATTTATCTCATTTAGTAATTTTCCCCAAAAGAGATTGATATCACAGTCCTTTCCTTTTAGAGAGAAATGAAATATTTTGAGCCACATAGCTAATATAGGTATAGATAGGATTGAAATCTAGTTTCCTATGTGATGTATTTGGATTTCAAATTATGTACTATGCTGTGTTTGGTCTTGTAAACAAAAAGAGGGTGAGATTTCCAGGTTATATTCAGAGTTTATAGATTATTTAAATTTGGTTCTCACTCATGTAGACTCTTATTTGCTGCTCTAAAAAGAACAGATCACAAGTATAATGTAACGTAATCATTAAGATCTATACCACATTTATTGTTATTTTGATTGTTAACTAGGATTTGATACAACCTGTGACTTGAAGCTGCCAAGCTCTTTTATTGCCATATTTTTAATGTAGTAGAAACTGGATTAGCAAATTTTTGAAACCTCTAACTCTAATATTTGTGGTATCACTTGAGCAGGCACCAGTAACCTCTCCATTCATCCCAACCCTGAGATTTTAACAGCCTCTCCTTACTCTTCTTTCCCAACACTGTGTATTGGAGGAGGCTCTTTCAGGGTCAGGGGAATGAGACCTGTTATTGTTACTGTTTTTGGCATATCAAACACACCATGGGTAAAGTAAATAATTCAGGAGCTGTCAGATTTGTGTATCATGTGGCCTGTCCAAGACATTGATGCTTGTTCTCACTGTTGGCTCCCTTGTTTTCATGGGCAGTTTTGCTCACAGGCATTTAGACTTGCCAAGAAAGTTTCTAACTAGTGGAGAAATCTTAGAGAAAGCCATCAACTTATTTTTATTAGAAACATCATAATGAATGATATTGGTTAATAATTAGTTAATAATTAGTTAATAATTTTTGAATACTTGCAGTATGTCCGTCCTATGTCTGATGCTTTTTGTATACTGATACATTTTACTATTAACTGTCACCCTATTGGTTTTCCTCCTTTTTTAGAGGTAGAAACTGAAGTTCAGAGAGATTAAATAACTCTCCCAAGGTGGTCACAGCCCTAGTGTATGGGGGGGGGGGTGTTTAACCTCAGTAGTTTGACTCCCACAGCCCTTAATCATTGTATCATGTTGACATTAATTAAAAAGGGAGAGGCATGGGTGATTTGGAGTTGTTCATGTTTTTTAGGGGAAAGATTTGACTCTGTGTCTACTGACAGCTCAAAATAGACTATTATCAGCCCTTAAAATTCTTACTTGTATTAAATGAGTTACAGGTCTTGAACTTGGTGTGATAGTATCACTGTCATCTCATTGTTCATCAATTTGCTCGAGTGGGTGCCAGTAACGTCTCCATTCATCCTAGGCCTGAGATTTTAGCAGTCTCTTTTTACTTGTCCTTCCCAATGGTACCGCATTGGAGGCTCTTTCAGGTTCAGGGAAATGAGATCCATTATTGTTTCTGTTTTTGGCATATCAAATACACCACGAAGAGCTTGCCAAGCTCTGCCGTGCGGGCAGGATAGTCTCAGTAGCTTGCTGGATTCTTCGAGAGGGAGAACTGTACTATAAGAGGTCAAGCAGCCGCAAATGTGGCTGTGCCCTTCCGGGAGCTTTGTTTTATAGTTTCTGGATCTTGGCCGATGATGGGATTGCATGAGGCTGGGGGCAGTTTGTGGGTGTGACTGCCTAGCTACTGGAAAAAGGGGGATCTGGGTGGAGGCCCAGTCCCGATCCGAGCAGACTTGGAGATCTCAGCCCCAGGTCCCACATGCACACCTGGGTTCCTCTGCCGGTTCCTTGTGTGAGGCTCATCTGAGCATTTGGAGAGTGGCCTTGAGCATGGCTGTGGCTGGATTCCGGAGGTCTTCGGCTTCCGGGGCTCTGCTCAGGACGGGGAGGGAAACTCAACCCCCCCCCCCCCCCCGCCAGGGGTACCAGTGAGGATAGCCAGGTGCGGAGGCAGGAGACTGATAGTAGAACATAGTAAATAAAGCACACACTCTGTTTATATAAACTCAGGTAAACTTTCATTTCCATTAAACAAAATGATCAGCTTACAACCAACTCTGCAGAGTAGCTTCAGAATTAAAGTGACAGAACGATCAAATCTTTGCTTATGCTCTGTAATAGTAGACTAGATCAGGCTTCATCCTTTCCTCCGCCATTTATGATACCCTTTAACATTTCAAACATGACTGGTTAAATATTTTAGAGTCACTTAGATAGGCAGGATTCATCTTTGACAGATCCTCCTTTCCCTCCTTCTCCGTGATCAAATTCATGCCTCCACGCACAGTGTAAGTGCACCCTCAAACTACTAAAACCACTTAACTACATCCTAAACCCTCTTTTTTAATGTTTCTTTCTTTTTGTTAATTGAATCACCATGAGATACAGTTACAGAGCTTTCATGTTTGAGCTTCAGCCTTACAATGATGGAACATCCATCCCTCCACCAGTGCACATTTTCCACCACCAATGTCCCTGGTATTCCCCCCACCCCCACCCAACCCTAGTCCTTACCCTGCCTCCATCGCAGACAATTTCCCCCATACTCTGTGTCTACTTTGGGGCATTATAGTTTTCTTGAATTTTCCCTCCACCATTCAAGTCTGCCTGCCAGGGGTAGATGCTGAATAATTAATATTTTCTATTGCTCACTTTGAATATTATGAGAGGCTGTGCAGCCATGAAGGTGGCCACACACTTCTGGAATTCTAAAATTGTAAATGGTTGGGGTCCAGAGACATCTCTGTAGGGAGCTAATCCATTTTGGGATTCAGTTGGGAATCTCTGAACCAGGACCATTGGTGTGCTGAGATGGCGCCCAGAGGCACATCCTGGGGGTGACAGCCTGGCTGATGAGCGTGTGGGGAGGGATAGCCCAACGCCTCTGCTGTTGCCATGAGGCCTGGAGTCGTAGTCCTGGAACCCACATACCTGGACCTTGCTTCTGGAAACTCTTGGTCGCAGGTTTCATCTGGAGCAGGTAGGAAGAGCACACCTGCTCCATCTGGGGTGCCCCGGTGGAATTGGCTCAATACGGGTCTGGAGAGATCTCTGGCAATGTAGTGTCTTCCAGAACTCTGGGACTCAAGTGATTCGTATGCTGTTCCCCTTGAATTTATCTCAAAGTTCTCTTTTCATCTATTGGTTTATTTTGAGTCATATCATGCTCTCTTCCATATTTTGCTTTTTTCTGAAGATTTTCTGTACCTCATCTTGGAGCTCACTGATTCTGTCCTCAGCAGCTGTTATCTCTGCTGCTGAGACCTTCTAGTGAGTTTTTAATTTCACCTGCCAGGTTTTTCATATCTGTCATTTGTTTGTATTTTAATTTGTATTTTCCTCATTTGTGCTTTCATGTCCTCTTGTATTTTATTGGTGGTTCTTCCATTGTTTCTTTGAGCTCCTTATTCATCCTCCACAATTCCATTCTAAATTCCTTCTCAGTGAGCTTATGTAGGTCATTATGACTTGTTAGGTCATCAGGACTACCATCTTCATGCACTAAGCTAGGTCGTTTCTGTGTTGCTTTACCATGGTGACTTTTGCATTTTGAATTTATTACTTGTGTGTTGTTGTGTGGTTAGAAAACTACAGTTAGGATGTCTTTGTATATTTGGGGTGAATTTGAAGAGGGGAAGAAATGTGTGTCTGCATCTTCACAGGAGGCATTTACTCCTGACCTGTGGAGCAGACTGGCATTCCTGAATTCAATGATATGACTTATAATTCAATGCAGAGCCCTTGATTCTACCTGCCTGGCCTTTCAGAAATGCAATCATAGTGGTATACTTCAACAACCCACTTTGGCCACTAGACAGATCCTCAATGTATCTTTATTGGTCCTCTCTCTGATCAAGAAGAATTTTCCTGAGGGATTTAAGAATAGTTTAATACTGACACTCAGTGACAGTAGACACAAGGACCAGGAATATTGCTTTATAGTTGGAAGCCTGCCTCATGAGCTGAGGGAGAAGGCAGCTGGAATAGAGAAGGGATTACTAAGTCAACGATGATTGGAGGGATCGTTCAGGATGGGAGATGTGTGCCAAAAGTAGATAAAGGACCAAAAGTGATAGCCTTGCAGTATCTATATTGCAAGCCATAATGCCCAAAAGTAGAGAAAGAATGTCATAGAAGCAGGGGGAGGGTTGGGGACATTGGTGTTGGAAAATGTGCACTGGTGGAGAGATGGGTGCTCGATCATTATATGACTGAAACTCAAACATGAAAGCTTTGTAATTGTATCTCACAGTGATTCAATAAAAATAAATATATAAAATAAAAAAGAATAGTTTAATATATGCAATTCAGTCCCTGTAACACACCATATCAATATAATGAAAAAATTATAATCGTCTCAGTAGATACAGAGAAAGCTTTTGACAAGATCCAATACCCATTCATTAAAAAGAAAAAAAATCTCAAAAATAGGGATATAATGATCTTACCTCAGTATAAGGTTGCCCACTGTAGACAGTCAGTGTAGTATTGAAATTCCTTGTCATAGCAACCAGGCAAGAAAGAAATAGCAAAGACACCTGGATTAAAAAAGAAGTCAAACTACCATTTTTTTAGATGACATGATACTATATTCATAAAATCCTAAAGACTACCAAAAATATTTTAGAAACAACAAACTCATACAGTAAAGGCTGAAATGCAAAATTAACCTACAAGAATCCATGGCATTTCTGTATGCAAACAAAGAAGAAAGAAAAATTCGGGAAAAAATACCATTTATATTATGCCTCAAAACAAATAAATCAAGGGCCCTGGAGTCAGCTTACCCAAACACGTGAAAGTCTTATAAATGAAAAACTATAAATCACCACTGTCACTGTCACTGTCCTCCCGTTGTTCATCGATTTTGCTTGAGCGGGCCCAGTAATGTCTCCATCGTGAGACTTGTTGTTACTGTGTTTGGTATATTGAATATGTCACGGGTAGCTTGCCAGGCTTTGGCGTGTGGGCGAGATAGTCTCGGTAGCTCTGAGAGGGGTGGAGGAATTTAACCCGGCTTGGCCAGCCGGCTGCACACCCTAAGGCAAACGCCCTACCTCTGTGCTATCCCTGAAGCTCGCTTTGGCAGCACATATACTAAAGTTGGAATGATACAGAGAAGATTAGCATGGCCCCTGCACAAGGATGACATGCAAAATCACTACTAGGAAGAATAAAAGAAGACACAAGGAAATGGAAATACATCTCCTGTTCATGAATCAGAAGGATCATATTGTCAAAATGACAGTCCTGCGCAAAGCAATATAGTCACTGCAGTTTCTATAAAAATACCTTTAGCTTTCAAAAAGTATCTAGAACAAATGCTATTGAAATTTATGTGAACTAATAACTACCTCCTTCATGGAACAGCAAAAGCAATCCGAGGGAAGGGGAAGATGGGAAAGCATCCCTTTCTCCAACTTTAAGTTATAGTATAAAGCTATAGTAATCTAAACAGTATGGTGCTGGAATAAAGACAGACCCTTTTTTTTCCATTATTAAAGTATTTATTTTATTTGTGTATTTTTTTCCTTAAATTTTTATTAGTGAAACACCATGAGGTACAGTTGTAGACTTACAAAGTTTTGTGCTTGGGTTTCAGTTATACAATGATCGAATACCCATCCCTCCACCAGTGCCCATTCTCCACCACCACTGATCCCAGTATCCCTCCACCCCCATGACCCCCAACCCACCCTACCTGTGTGGAAGGGCATTCCCTTTTGTTATCTCTCTCCTTTTGGGTGCTGTGGTTTGTAAAAGAGACATTGAGTGGCAATCTTGTTTGGACTATAGTCTACTCTCATCACGCATTTCCCATCCTGAGAGGAACCTCCCAACCCCCTTTATTTCGTGCTCCCTTCTCTATTTGAGCTGCCTTTTCCCCTAGCGTGTGCGGCTGTCCTCAAAGCTATGGAGTAATCCTCCTGGTACTTATCTTGGCTATTCTTGGTTGTTAGTCTCCTATTTTGTTACTTTATGTTCCCCAGATGAATGCAGTCTTTCTATTTCTATCCCTCTCTTTCTGACTCATTTCACTTAGCATGATGATTTCCATGTAGTACCACTTGTATGTAAATTTCATGACTTCATCCTTTCTGACAGCTACATAGTATTCCATTGTGTAGATGTACCAAAGCTTCTTTAACCAGTCATCTGTTCTTGGGCACTCAGGTTTTTTCCAGATTCTAGCTATTGTAAACAGTGCTGCAATGAACAGACAACTGCAGATGAAAGACAGACCCTTAGATAAAAGAAATAGAATCAAGAGCCCAGAAACAAGTGATTTAGTATATGAATAGCTAATCTTTGACAATGAAGCAAAGTGTATGAAGTGGAGCAAGGAAAGCTTATTTAACAAATGCTTTTGGAAAACTGATCACCTGTTAAAAAACAGAACAAAACAAAAAACTCATACCCCTTTCTCACACAAAATAAAAAATCAAGTCAAAATAAAGACCTTGATATTTGTCCTGAATTCATAATATATATGGAGGAAAACTTGGGTGGAACACTTTATAACATTGACTCTCGAAGCATCTTCATTAATTCAGTCTCAATGGCCAAGCAAACAGGAGCAAAGACAGTTCAATTAAGAAGATTCTGCACAAGAAACAATATCCAGAATTAAAAACAAACAAACCAACAAACCAGGGAGCAAGCGGGTAGGGCGTTTGCCTTGCACACGACCAACCTGGCTGACCCAGGTTCGATTCCTCCGCCCGTCTTGGAGAGCCCAGCAAGCTACTGAGAATGTATTGTCCGCATGGCAAAGCCTGGCAAGCTACCCGTGACATATTCGATATACCAAACACAGTAAAAAGTGTCACAATGGTGATGTTACTGGGCCTGCTCAAGCAAATCGATGAACAACAGGAGGATAGTGACAGACAGTGACAGTGACCACTCAACTGACAAAGGATTAATATCACGATCTTGATCACGACCATCCTGTTATTCGTCGATTGCCTTGAGCAGGCCCCAGTAACGTCTCCTTCGTCCTAGCCCTGAGATTTTTTTAAAAAGTGCCATATCCAAGGCTCTTTCAGAGTTAGGAGAATGAGACCCATCATTGTTACTGGTATTTGGCATATTGGGTACACCACAGGGAGTTGGCCAGACTCTGCCGTGTGGGCAGGTTACATTCGGTAGCCTGCCAGTTTGTCCAAAGTAGGAATGAGATAATAAGAAGTCGCGCGTCCGCTAATGCGGTCGCGCACTTCCAGGAGCTGGGTTTTATCAAAGATATTTATTTATTTTTTTAATTTATTTTTTCAAAGATATTTAAAACAAAAAACTGAACAAGAACAAAAAGCAACTTCAGAGAAGAGTTGAACAGAAATTTCTCCAAAGCAATCAAACAGATGGCCAGTAGGTATATGGCTAATTGCTCTGCATCACATTAGTGGGAAAAGGAAAACAGAACCACCATGAGATAATAGCTCACACCAGTGAGATTGGCACACATCATAACAAAAACAACCAGTCCTGGGGGTGATTGAGGGAAAAGGAATCCTCATCCAATGCTGATGGGCATACCAGCTGGCTCAAACTTTTTGGAAAACAAATTTACTTCATATTGTGTTACAGGGGGCTGGAGCAACAGCACATGCGGGTTTGCCTTGCACGCGGCTGACCCAGGTTCGATTCCCAGCATCCCATATGGTCACCGGAGCACTGCCAGGAGTAATTCTTGAGTGCATGAGCCAGGAGTAACCCCTGTGCATTGCTGGTGTGACCCCTCCCAAAAAAAATATTGTGTTACAACACAAAGGCAAATGGAATTATAAAACTTAAATCAATAAAAGTCAATTTGTAGTAATTGTCATATCTCACAATGACTAAAGTCATTGTCTGAGGATTTACTGGGCTGGTTGGTGCTAGTTGAGCCTTCTATGTTATTGTTTTCACTCACTGAGCTTGGTGTGCTTCCTTGCAACTTGCCCACTTGCTCTGACCCTACTGGGCTGACAGTGCTATGAACTCTGGAGGTAGCCCAGAGATGCTGGATTGATTTGGTGACTTGTGGAGCTGGCCGTCAGAAAGTGTTGGGTATGGCTGTGGGCTGCTGGACCTTCAGGCAGAGAGGGGATCTGCCTGTCCCCATTCTGAGAAGCCCCAGAGATTGCTTCTCTTTGTGAAGTGTGCCAGTCTCACTAGCGTGAGATGATTTCTCATTGCTGTTTCAATTTGCATTTCTCTGATGATTAGTAATATAAGTAAAGTAAAGGCCCTCCCGTTGATCATCGATTTGCTCGAGCGGGCCCAGTAACGTCTCCATTTCTCCATTGGAGACTTTGTTGTTACTGTGTTTGGCATATCGAATACGTCATGGGTAGCTTGCCAGGCCCTGCCATGCGGGCGAGATACTCTCGGTAGCTTGCCGGGCTCTCCGAGCGGGGCGGAGGAATCGAACTCAGGTCGGCCATGTTGGCTGCGTGCAAGGCAAACGCCCTACCGCTGTGCTATCGCTCCAGCCATTTTTTCATATGGGTTTTGACCGTTTGTATTTCTTCTTTGAGGAAGTTTTTTTTAATCTGTTTCACTATACTTTGATGAATTTGGATTTATTTTCTAACCTGTAAAGTTCTACCAGTGCTTTATGTATCTTGGCTGTTAACCCATTGGTGGGATGTGGTTTTGCTGACACAGTGGTAGGCTATTCTCGAAGGTTGCTTGTGGTGAGTCAAGATTTTGCTGACCTTTTAGATGGGGCCATATGGCTTCTCTGGGGTTCGTGGGTCCCAGTTGGTAATGGTTTTGCTATACTAACAATTTCTGATTTCTTTCAAAACTACCTCTTCTCACTTTAATTCTGTTACCTTTTTTTAGCCTATTGTTTTTAGCATTTTAAATATGTTTTGTTTTTCTTTTATAACATTAATTTCATTTGGAATGATTGGTGGCTTGATGACTTTGTTGTCTTTATTGGAATTTGATTTTTTTACCTATTTTAGAACTTTTGTTCAGTAGCATGGTTTGAATAAGATTTATTTTTTGTCATCTTTATTTTTCTCTCTTTATTCATCACTATTTACCCTTCCCTGTTTAACAGTTTTGTAGTTTTCTCTGACTGACTTCCATGGAACTCATACCCAGAATCAAAAGAAGTTATACTATGACTGTAACAGGCTGCTTCATTGAGCCTGAACACTGGCTGGCCTCTGTCCTCCTTCATAAGTCATTGGTAACTGCCAGAAGTCAGTAGGTCACACCCACGAGCCTGATACTGTAAATGGAAGCATTAGAGCTCTGATCTCTCAAGTCAAGCTAACTCCCATAAAGCACCAGTAATTATGTAAAGAAATTCAGCTACATCAGTGAATTGGAAGAAGTATAGTACTCAACTATATAAGTACTTTCTAAAAACAGCTGAAGGTAAAAGAGATAGGGACAGACAAAGAACGATTACATTCATTTGTGGGATTAAAAAAAATATGAGACTAATACCCAAGATGAGTAGAAACAAGGGAGAGGAAGAATGGTTCATGGCTGAAAGCTTGCCAAAAGTGGTGGTGCTGGTGTGGGTTGATGGGGGGCGGGGAGGCTTAGGATAGAGAAGGGACCATTATGACAAGGATAGCTGGAAATGATCACTCTGGACAAGAACTCAGTGCTGAAGGGAGGTAAAATGACAAACATGATAACCTCTCAGTACCTATAGTACAAACTTCTACATGTCAATGATCTCATTCAATGTCAATGACCTACAGGCACCAAACAAGAGACACTGAGTGACAGGATAGATCATAAAACTGAACCCAACTTCCTGCAGTCTATAAGAGACACATTTAATTAGGGCAAACTCAGGCTCAAAGCCAAAGGCTGGAAAAACAGTATTTCAAACAATCCCATAAGAAAAGCTGGGGTGGGGTGTAAGAATAGTACAGCAAGTAGGGTACTTGCCTGGCACACAGCCAACCCAGATTAGATTCCCTTAATACTTTTTCTTGCCTAAATAGTATGGCAAGTAATTCCGATACCATATTGAATAGTAGTGGTGAGTGTGGGCATCCTTTTTTTTGTGCCTGATCTTAGAGGGAAGACTTTACAGTTTTCACCATTGGAAATGTTTCCTGTGGCCCTTTCCTGTAAATAGCCTTATGTATGTCGAGAAAAACTCATTCAGCCCTGCATTTTATTGAACATTTTAATCATGAATGGGTGTTAGATCTTGTAAAATGCTTTCTCTGTAGCTATGATATGATCATATGATTTTTATTTTCCTTTGTATTTGATATGATGTATTTCGTTGATTGAGTTGTGTGTATTAAACCATCCTTGCATCTCTGGAGGAATCCTACTTGGTCATGGTGCTGATCTTGTTGAGGTATTTTCAGATTCGGTTTGCTAATATTTTGTTGAGGATATTTGTATCTTTGTTCATCAGAGATATAGGTCTATGGCTTTTTCTTTCCTTTTTGCTAATGTTTTTGTCAGCTTTTGATATCAGGATAATGTTTGTTTCATAGACATTGTGCAAGAGAATTCTTCACTTTCTTGGTATGTGGCGGGGGGAGCATACCCAGCTTTTTTGAGTGCTTAATTCCTGGCACTGCATCATTCCTGGCAAGTTTAGGGGAACCATATGGAGTTCCAGGAATCAAACCTGAGTTGACTGCATGCAGGGCAAACCCTACCCACTGTAATGTCATTCACTTTCTTAAAGAGCCTGAAAAGCATTGAGAGTCGGTCTTTAAACATTTGGAAGAACATGCTAGTAAACACATCTGGGCCTGGGACTTTGTTTTGGGGAAGACTTTTGATGACTGTTTCCATTTACTTGATAGTAACTGGCCTGTTCATGTGCACTTTCATCTTGATTCAACTTTGGAAGGTTATAGGAAGTTAGAGATTTATCCATTTCTTTTAGGTTCTTCAGTTTCATGGCATAAAGATTTTCAAAGTAATCCCTGATGATCCTTTAAATCTCTGTGGTATCTGTTCTGACATCCCCCTTTTCATTTTTGATTGGTTTGTTAGGTTTTTAACTTTTTCTTTCTTTGTGAGTCTTGCTAATGGTTTCTAAATCTTATTTATTCTTTCAAAAAAAACAGCTCTTGGTTTCATTGATATTTTGGATTTTTTTTTAAAGTTTCTATTTTGTTGATTTATTTTGTAAGTTTTGTTTCCTTCTGCTTGCTTTGGTTTCTTGCTGTTAAAAAATTTTTTTTTATTAGTGAGACACCATGAGGTACAGTTGTAGACTTACAAACTTCTGTGCTTGCGTTTTATTTATATAATGATCGAGTACCGATCCCTCCACCAGTGCCCATTGTCCACCACCAATGATCCCAATATCCCTCCCACCATCCCCACCCAACCCCGACTCTGTGGCAGGGCATTTCCTTTTTCTCTCTCTCTCTCCTTTTGGGTGTTGTGGTTTGCAATACAGGTATTGAGTGGCCATCGTGTTCAGTTTATAGTCTACTTTCAGCACCCATCTCCCATCCTGAGCGGATCCTCCAAACACCCTTTATTTGGTGTTCTCTTCTCTATCTGAGCTGCCTTTTCCCCTAGCATGCCCGGCTGGCCTCTAAACCATGGAGTAATCCTCCTGGTACTCATCTCAGCTATTCTTGGGTATTAATCGCCTATTTTGTTATTTTATGTCCCCCAGATTAATGCAGTCTTTTTATGTCTGTCCCTCTCTTTCTGACTCATTTCACTTAGCATGATACTTCCCATGTAGTACCACTTGTATGTAAATTTCATGACTTCATCTTTTCTAACAGCTACATAGTATTCCATTGTGTAGATGTACCAAAGTTTCTTTAACCAGTCATCTGTTCTCGGGCACTCAGGTTTTTTCCAGATTCTGGCTATTGTAAAGAGTGCTGCAATGAAAAAACAAGTGCAGATGTCACTTCGACTATACTTTTTTGCTACTCTGGGATATATTCCCAGGAGTGGTATTTCTGGGTCAAATGGGAGCTCAATTTCTAATTTTTTGAGAATAGTTCATACTGTTATCCAAAAGGGCTGAACCAGTCAGCATTCCCACCAGCAATGAAGAAGGGTCTCTTTCTCCCTGCATCTATGCCAACTCTGGTTGCTTTTGTTCTTTTGGATGTGGGCCAGTCTCTGTGGTGTGAGGTGGTATCTCATAGTTGTTTTGATCTGCATCTCCCTAATTATTAGTGATGAAGAGCATTTTTTCATGTGTCTTTTGGCCATTCATATTTCTTCCTTGAGAAAGTTTCTGCTCATTCCATCGCCCCATTCTCTGGCAGGGTTGTATGTTTTCTACTTGTAGAGTTCAACCAGTGCCTTGTATATCCTTGATATCAACCCCTTATCAGATGGGTATTAGTTGAATATCCTTTCCCATTCTGTAGATTGTCTTTGTATTTTGGTCACTATATCTTTTGAGGTGCAGAAGCTTCTTAGTTTAATATAGTTCCATTTTTTAAAAATCTCTATTTCCACTTTGTTGGTTAGTGGCATGTCATCTTTGACGATTTCTTTAGCTTCAGTATCGTGGAGGGTTTTGCTGACCTTGTCTTCAATATACCTAATGGATTCTGGTCTGATGTTCATAGTCACGGTCACGGTCCTCCAGTTGTTCATCGATTTGCTCAAGCGGGCCCAGTAACGTCTCCATTGGAGACTTTGTTGTTACTTGTCTGGCATATCGAATAAGTCACGGGGAGCTTGCCAGGCTCTGCCGTGCGGCTGAGATACTCTCGGTAGCTTGCCGGGCTCTCCGAGAGGGGCGGAGGAATTGAACTCGGGTCGGTCATGTTGGCTGCGTGCAAGGCAAACGCCCTACCACTGTGCTATCGCTCCAGCCTGGTCTGATGTTGAGGTCATTAATTCTTTTTTTTTTTTTTAATTTATTTATTTATTGAATCACTGTGGGAAAGGTTACAAAGCTTTCAGGTTTATGTCTCAGTCATGCAAATATCAAACACATTTCCCTTTACCAATACTTATTTTTTACCATGAAGAACCCCAATAAAACCCCACCCCCCACCCCTCCCCGTCCCTGTGAGGCAGATGAATTCTAGTTAACACTCTATCTGCTTTGATTAGATTCATTGTTTCAATAAAAGATTCACCACTATTATTTAGAGTTTACCCCCCCCCCCAAATCAGACATGCTGAAAAAGCATTGTGAAGTCATTAATTCATTTTGATCAGACTTCTGTACATGGTGTTAGGTCAAGGTCTAATCCCATTTTTTTGCATGTAGTTGTCTAGTTATGCCAGCACCATTTGTTAAAGAGGCTTTCCTTGCTCCACTTCACATTTCTTGCTCCCTTATCAAATATTAGATGTTCATACATTTGGGGTTGTGTGTAAGAGTATTCCACCCAGTTCCATTGTTCTGCGGCTCTGCCTTTGCTCCAGTACCATGCTCTTTTAATTGTTACTGCTTTCTAGTAAAGTTTGAAGTTGGGGGTGGGGGGTGATGCCTCCAATCTTTTTTATCCCAAGAATCGCTGTGGCTATTTGTGGGGGTTTGTTGTTCCATATGACTTTCAGCAGTGTTTGACCCATTTCTTTGAAGTATGTCATGGATATTTTTACAGGGATCGCATTGAATCTTTATTATGCTTTGGTGAGTATTGCTATTTTGACAATGTTAATTCTCCCAATTCATGAGCAGGGGATATGTTTCCATTTCCTCATGTCCTCTTTTATTTTTTGGAGAAGCATTTTGTAGTTTTCTTTGTACGGGTCCTTTACCTCCTTAGTTAAGCTGATTCTGAAGTACTTCTGGGGCTGGGGTACTTTCCTCTGAGAGACTCAAATTTTAACAGCCCAACTTATAAAGGTGCCTTTCAAGAGAGTGGGCTGGAAGGGGTGAGGGTATGAGAGTGAGCTGGGAACATTGGGGAAGGATAGTTGACACTGGGATTGGTGCTACAATATTGTACGTCTAAAACTCAACTAGGAATAATTTTGTAAATCTTGGTGCATTAATTTAAAAAAATACTGTATCAACATCAAGAACATTAAACATATTTTAGATGCCATTTTAATTTGCATTTCTGTTAATAGGGTTAAATAAATAGGATTTGTGTTCCTCCACTCTTAAGCCTCCCTCCTACCCAAGCTCCTGCCTCAGTAAGCTCAGCTCTACAGATCACCTCTAAAGTTCTATTGCCTTTGACTATTAGTTGTTCTCTTGCTATATTTCTTTATATTCCACATTTGAGAGAGATTAGTCAATCCCTCTTCTAACTACCTTCATTTGGCATGAAACTCTCCATATCCTTACATGTAGCAAAAAATTGCATCAGTTTGTCTTTTCTTGTAGCTGAGAAGTAGTCCCATTGTAGTTGAGTAGTATTCCATTGATTACTATTCTAGTAATATTGAATAGCATTTCACACAGTTTATTGATGCACTCATCTGTTGTTCAAGATAGCTTTTTAAGATATAGTCTGTTGTTCTTAAGACATTAAGAGTTTAAATTTTTTATTACATGAAACCATAGATTTTATAGTCAGAATATTTAAAATTAGATCAAACTCAATATAAAGTATCAGCTGTACTTTTTGCTTGTAATTAACATGTACCTGTAGAGATATATTGATTTAGTGTGATGATGTTACTCTTTGTGCGTGTGTGTGTGTGTTTGTGTATGTATGTGTGTGTTTAGCCCACACCTGGTGGTGATCAGGACTTCCTCCTGGCTCTGTGCTTAGGGATCACTCCTGGTGGCATGCAGGACTATATGGAGCGCCTGGGATCAAACCTGGTGGGCCACATGCAAGGTAAATACCATACATGCTGTACTATTGCTCTAACCCCTTTTTTGTTGTTGTTGTTTTGAGTGTTTGGGTTACATCACAGGTGCTTCAAGGATGCTCCCAGCTTAGTGCTCAGGTGACTGTGGTAGTCGGGATTGAACCGGGGTCTTTCATATGCAAGACAAGCACCTTAATCTCTCTGCTAACTCTCTTGTCCTACGATGTTATTCTTTTTTTCCTTTCTGTTTTTCTGTTTGTCTGTCTTTCTCTCATGTCATTCTTTTTTTTTTTTAACTTTATTTTTATAAAGCTCTTCACAATAATTTCTTACATTTAATATTCCAACACCAATCCCAACACCATTATTCCTTCCCACCACTGTATTTTGAATGTTTCCACCCCTAACTCCCAAAGCCTACCCCCAGAGCAGGGCCTACGTAATTTATTTTGTATAGTTTGTTATGAATAACAAACTATACAAAATGATCCAAAAAGTTTCCTTAGAGGAAAGAGTGTGAAGATTGTTGTATTTCACTCTGGAGCATTAAGCCTTGTAGAAGAGATTACTAACATGTTGTTAAAGGTTGAGTCTTGTGTGTTAATATGTATATATCTATTACATATGCACATATATATTACATATATATGTACATGCATATAATTTTTTCCCTGATATTGGTTGCCTTCTACTTTGTATCCCATCCAATGTGGTGTGCTACTCCTGGTATATCAGTGGTGTAAAGTATGAGATGTTGTTCCAGGAATTAATTTTTAAAAATTTTATTTTTTTAACTGGATGGTGACTTTGGGGTCCAGAGACATCTCTGTGGCATGTTGCTCTTTTCTGAAAGATTTCTTTCTGAGTCTCTGGATCATGGCTATTAATGACTTATATGACACCAGAGGCAGTTCATGGGCATGACGGCCAACCTACCGGAAGCTCAGGGAGATGTAGGGAGGTTGCCAATACCTCAATCTGTGTGAACCTGGAGATTTCGGTCACAAGTCCTGCATACCTGGGCTTTTCAGCAGATTCATTCAGACATGAGACTTGTCTGAGCCTATGGAGAGTGGCCATCAGCATGGTGGCAAATGAGTTCTGGAGGATTTTGGCTACTGGGGCTCTGTTGTAGTGGGTAGGGACTCACCTGTCCCCCTTGGATTGCCTCAGATATCATGTCATTTTTTATTTTAAAAGTTCATGCTGATGAGTGAGGTGAGTCAAAAGGAGAGGGACAGATATAGAATGACTGCATTCATTTGTGGTATATAAAAAAAGTAAATGGTAGAAGACTAAATATCCATGGCTAGGGAAAACGGGCTAGGAGGACTGGTCAGTGGTTGGATCTAAGGACAAGTGTGTTTGGGGGCGGGGGTTGGTGGAGGGTAGATAAGATAAAGAAGAGATCAATATGATAATAGCTGGGAATAGATCATGCTGGCCAAGATCTGAGTGTTAAAAGTAGGTAAAGGGATATTCTTGATAACCTTTAGTGCCAATATTGTAAATCACAATACCTAAGATGAGGGAGGGAGAGAGAGAGAAAGAGAGAGAGAGAGAGACAGACAGACAGACAGAGAGACAGAGAGAGAGAGAGAGACTCCCATAGAGGCACCCTGGGAGGTGGGGGGTGATGGAAGGGAACTTGGGGACACTGGTGCTGGGAAATGTACACTGGTGGAGGGATGGGTGTTGGAACACTATATGACTGAAATCTAATCATGAGCAGCTTTGTAAGGGCCTATCTCACAGTGATTCAATAAAATATATATTTTTAAAAGTTCATGCTGCTTTTGCAAACCACAGCACCCAAAAGGAGAGAGAGAACAAAAGGGAATGCCTTGCCACAGAGTGGGGGGGGGGGGGGGTGGGATGGGGTGGGGGGATGGGGGATGGGAGAGATACTGGGATCATTGGTGTTGGAGAATGGGCGCTGGTGGAGGGATGGGGGGATGGAGGGGTGGGAGAGATACTGGGATCATTGGTGGTGGAGAATGGGCACTGGTGGAGGGATAGGTACTAGATCATTGTGTAACTGAAACCCAAGCACAACAATTTGTAAGTGTACAACTGTACCTCATGTTGTTTCACTAATAAAAATTTTTTAAAAAGTTCATGCTGAAAATGAGACCTTCAACACAACAACACAACTTTAAATAGAGGATTCTACAGAAAGCATGTACTTTTAGTCCCTTTTGATTCACCAGTGGATTGCTAAGGCACTGTTTAAAGCTCCTTTTAAAAATGCATTTTCTTCCCTTCTTTCTTCCAGGTTACATTCTCAAACTGTTTACTCTAGTGCTTCTAGTGTAGAAGTACATCATGTTTCCCTTATTTTGAGATGGCTCAAATTTCAGCAGACCTTTCTTCTGATTGTCAATTTTGGATAAAGAAGCTTTCTCAATGGGCCCAGGCCTCCACTTTGGAAACCCGGCAAGATCTCTGCCTTCATCTGCCTCAGTTTCAGGGCTTCCTAAGGCAGCTGTATGAGGCCTTGAAAGCAATGGTAAGTAGTGGCCCAAGATAATAAAGTTATTTAGTGACAACAGACACTTTGTAGTGTTAACACAGCGGGTAGGGCGTTTGCCTTGCACGCAGCCAACGGAGAGCCCGGCAAGCTACCGAGAGTATCTCGCCCACACGGCAGAGCCTCGCAAGCTACCCATGATGTATTCGATATGCCAAACATAGTAACAACAAAATCTCACACTGGAGACGTTACTGGGCCCGCTCGAGAAAACCGATGAACAATGGGAGGAAAGTGACATTGATCAATTAAAAAGACAAATAACCCTTTAATAATATAGACAGGACATGCTTTCCTTGTTTTTCCTTCAGTAAATTTTTTCTTCTTCATAACTACATCATTATATAAGATTTGCCGACCAGTTTGTTTTTAAGTAAACAGTCAGTAATTTAGATTCTTTTGGAGGTTTTTGTATGTCACAAATATTGGAGAAGAGTTTGCTCTCTTTACTCTGCTCTCTGCTAAAGTAGGCTATGCTAGTCGATGAGAATTATGCTCAGTTCTATACATATTTTAAGTTGTCTTTGGGGGAATGTTTAAATCTGAGAATATTAACTATTATAACTTCCTGTATTTTATGCTTGTTTAATAATATTAAGATGAAAAGCAAAATTATCATTTTTTACCTCAGTGTTTTTGTGTTTTGATCTTTTCTTCCCCTAAACAAAGAAGTCATAATTTTGAGAAGTCATTTTGATAATATGAGCTTATCTTTAGAAACTGGATGGAAATATGCAGCCTGTGTGAGCAACTAGTACTGTTAAATTTGTTGCTTTTGTAATAGGACTTGTAACTTGACCTTAAAATGGTCCCAGAAAGTCTAGAACTAGTCTTGATGGTGAAACAAATGTGAAGACTTTATTGCTGTAGAATTAGGAATTGCTTATCGTTTCAGCTTATATGCACATTATCTCAGTTTGGTCTCATTCTTGAACTTTCTTGAAAGGTAAAGAAGTGGGAGAAGGGCCAGTTGTAGAATACCATGTTGATCTTTAAATCTTAAGCTGTTTTCTATTTAGTTGATCTTTTTTTTTTTTATTTCTCTGTCTCTTTCATTCTTTTTTCAAGTTACTTGATTTAATTCCAGATGGTGCAGAATACAGGATAGAGCAAACACTTGAACAGAGTGCACTGTGGTAGTATTCCGGGCAGGGTTTACTGCTACATTGTAAAAACAGCAGAGAACCAGTGTAAGAGTAACCTTACGAATTCTCTCTTTTTTAAAAAAAATTTTTTTAATTGACTCACCATGAGGTACAGTTGCAAAGCTTTCCTGATTGATTTTCACTTATACATTGATTGAACACCCATATCTCCTCCAGTGTAGCTTTCCCACCATCAATGTCCCCAGTATCCTTCCCGCCACCCCCACTGCACCCCATCTTCTGCCTCTATGGTAGGGAGATTCCTTTTTACTCTCTCTCTACTTATGGGCATTATGGTTTACAATATAGATACTGAAAAGCCATCGTATTTGGTCCTTTGTCTACTTTCAACACACATCTCCCATTCCAAGCAATACCTCCAACCATCATTGACTTAGTGTTCCTTCTCTATTCCAGCTGCTTTCTCCCCCAACTCATGAGGCAGGATTCCAACCATGGAACAATTCTCTTGGCCCTTGTATCTACTGTCCTTGGGTGTTAGTTTCATACTATGTTATTTTATATTCCACAAATGAGTTCAGTCAGTCTATGTCTGTGCCTCTCTTCCTTACTCATTTCACTTAGCAAGATACTCTCTATGTCCATCCATTTCTTTTTTTAATGACTTAAATTTTAGTTATATTTTTCATTTCAAGATTCAAACAAGCAATGCAAATTGTTGTCTGTTGTGAACATATTATATATAAGGTCTTCATGACTTATCATATATATTTTTTCCTTAGGGATAGCACAGCAGTAGGGCATTTGCCTTGCGGCCTTGCCGAGCCAGGTTCAATTCCTCCGCCCCTCTCGGAGAGCCCAGCAAGCTACCGAGAGTATCTTGCCTGCATGGCAAAGCCTGGCAAGCTTCCCGTGGCGTATTCGATATGCCAAACACAATAACAACAAGTCTCACAATGGAGACATTACTGGGCCTGCTGGAGCAAATTGATAAACAATGGGAGGACAGTGCTACAGTGCTATTAATTCACCGTGAGATACAGTAACAAAAATTTCATGTTTGAACTTTGATCATACAGTCATCAAACACCTATCCCTTCACCAGTGCACATTTTCCACCACCAAAATTTCCAGTATCCCCCCCCACCCCATTCCACACCTCCCTCTGCCTGTGTGGCAGACAATTTGCAAAATATTCTTTCTCTACTTTAGTTATCTTTGATATTTTGAGACCAGTCCTACCACCCCGCATATTTGCTGAAAATATGATTGCTAGACAATGTGTTTTGTATTGCTTGTTATGGACATAATATAATGTCACATGGCTGCACGAGCAGCCATGCACTCTAGGAATTCTAAGATTTTAATAATTAGGGTCTAAATAAATTGCAAGTTGCTCGGGTCCGAGATTCCTGTGTGTGTCTCTGGATCGTGGCCACGTGGGAGCTTAAGTAGAAGGTGGGTGAATATGGCGTCATCTCGGCGACCCATGGGGATGGAGAAGGAAGGCCCACTCCTCCCATGTCCCACGAGACTTGGGATTTACTGTCACCAGGACTCATCCCTGGTGCTTCTTGCAGGCTCCTAGAAAATGGCGACCTCTGGGGCTCTTAGAGGGCAGGTGGAGGGACGGCACCTGCTCCCATCTGGAATAGCCCAGCTGAGTCCTATTGCAAAAAAAAAATAATTTTTCCCATTCCGTGGGATATCTTTGTATCTTGGTCGCCATTTATTTTGAGGCGCAGAAGCTTCTTAGTTTAATGTAACCCCATTTGTTTATGTTTGTTTCCAATTGCTTGGTCAGAGGTGTTTCATCCTTAAAGATGCCTTTAGCGTCAGTATCATGGAGGGTTCTGCTTACATTTTTCTCCATGTACCTTATGAATTCAGGTCTAATATTGAGGTCTTTAATCCATTTTAATCTGTCTTTTGTGCCTGGCTTTAGACAGAGGTCAGAGTTAATTTTTTTGAAGCTGTCCAGTTTTCCCAGCACCACTTGTTTAAGAGGCTATCCTTGTTCCACTTAATATTTCTTGCTCCTTTATCAAAGATTAAGTGATCATATATTTGACATTTTGTGTCAGAATATTCCACACTTTTCCATTGGTTTGTGAGTCTGTTTCTATTCCAATACAATACAGTTTTAATTACTACTGCTTTGTAGTACAATTTGAAGTTGGGGAAGGTAATGCCACCCATCATTTTTCCCCAAGGATGGATGTAGCTATTTGGAGGAATTTATTGTTCCATATGAATTTTATTTGAAAAAACATTATAGGTACCCTTCTAGGGATTGCATTGATCTATATAATTCTTTGGGGAGTATTACCATTTCGGTAATGTTAATCCTCCAGATCCATGAGCTGATTCCAAGTTACTTGATTTTCTGAGGCACTATTATGAACAGGATTTTTTAAAATATATATATATATATAAAATATAAGTCATGAACTTTCAGGTATTGATTTTGTAATCTGCCACTTTATTATATGAATCTATTGTTTCTAGGAACTTTTCTGTAGAGTCTTGAGGATTTTCTAAGTATCTTGTCATCTGCAGATAGTGGTAGCTTGACCTCTTCATTTCCTATCAGGATGTCCTTCATATTTCTTTCTTGTCTAACTTACTATGGCAAGTACTTCTAGTACTATATTGAATAGAAGTGGTAAGAGTGGGCAACCTTATCTTATCCCCAATCTTAGAGGGCAAGCTTTTAGTTTTTCCCCATTAAGAATAATGCTTGTTGTGGTCTTGTGGTAGATGGCTTTGACTATACTGAGAAAAGCTCCTTCAATTCCCATTTTGTTGAGAGTTTTTATCATGAATGGGGATAGATCTTGTCAAATGCTTTCTCTGCATCTGTTGATATGATCATAGGGTTTTTATCTTTTCTTTTATGTGTATGTTGTACTGTTAGTTGATGTGCAAGTGATAGACCATCTTTGCATCTCTGGAATGAATCCTACTTGGTTATGGTGGATGATCATTTTAATGAGTCGTTGGATTCTGTTTGCCAGGATTCTGTTTGATGAGGATCTTTGTGTCTGTGTTCATCAGGGATATCAGCCTGTAATTTTCTTTCTTGGTGGTGTCTCCTTCTGTTTTTGGTAACAAGGTGATATTTGCCTCATGAAAACTGTTTGTAAGTGTTTCTGATTCTTCAGTTTCCTGGAAAAGCTTTGGAAGGGATTGGGAGTAGGTCCTTTTTAAAGGTTTGGAAGAATTCACTAGTGAATCCATCTGGGCCAGGGATTTTTTTTCCCCCGGGGGTGGGTGGGAGAGACTTTTTATTGCCATTTCAATTTCCTTGATAGTTATAGGACTGTTCAGGTTTTCCAAGTCCTAGTTTAGCCTCAGGAGGCTATAGGAATCCAGATATTTATCCATTTCTTTGAGGTTTTCTTGTTTCACAGCATAAAGATTCTCAAAATAATCTCTGATGATCCTTTGAATTTCTGTAGGTTCTCTTGTGATGTACCCCTTTTCATATCTGATTCTGTTTATTAGGGGTCTCTCTCTCTCTCTCTCTCTCTCTCTCTCTCTCTCTCTCTGAGTCTTGCTAGTGGTTTATCCATCTTGTTTATTTTTCCAAAGAACCAACTCTTGGTTTCATTGATCATTCTTGGGCTATTTTCTGGGCTTCCATCTTGTTAATTTCTGCTCTTAAGTTTTATTATTTCCTTTCTTCTGCCTGGTTTGGGCTCCTTTTTGTTGGTCACTCTCCAAGATCTTAAGCTATGTCATTAAATTATTTATGTGGGCACTTTCTTCCTTTCTGATGAATGCCTGCAGAGCTATACCCTTTCCTCTTAACACTGCTTTTGCTGTATCACACAAGTTCTGGATACAATTTCTATCCTTTTAATTTTATGGAGGTACACTTTGTGGCCCAACATGTGGTCTATCTTAGAGAATGTCCCATGTGCTCTTGAGAAGAATGTGTATTCAGCTTTTGGGGGATGAAAAGTCATCTCTCTCTCTCTCTCTCTCTCTCTCTCTCTCTCTCTCTCTCTCTTTTCTCTCTCTCTCTACCTCTATCTAATCTATCCTCTATCCCCTCTACTAACCCCCTCTCTTCTATTTCTTCCCTCATATAAAGTATGTCTTTGCTGAACTTTAGTCTGGTTGATCTATGGAGAGGTGACAAAGCAGTGAAAGTTCCATATAGGAGGCTAATTTGTGGTTATTAATGGGATATGGAGGGGGACACTAGACTAGCACGTGACAGGGACAAATGGCGACATAACTGGCGCCCGCTCGAGCAAATCGATGATTAACGGGAAGTCAAGTGATCACATGATCAAGTGATGGCGGGAGAGATTAAGTCTCCATAAGTAATTTGACCTGGCTACAATGCATGTGGTATATTTGTGTAGGACTAAACAGGAAATGAGGTTGGACAAATAGGTAGAAGGTCAGTGAAGGTCATCGTGCCTCCAGAAGCCACTCCTACTAGGGCTCTGACCTGTAATGGAGGTGTTAAGTGCTTGCAGCGAACCCAGAAGTGGAGCTCTCTCCTGCCTGGGGCCCCCAGGTCCCATATTGCTCTGTCCTTGACTTCTACCCTACTCATGCCAATCTTAAAAATTCTTGTTCTTCTTTTCTTCTTTTTTTTAAATGAAATTTTATTTTTAAATGTACAGCAGGTTCCAAAACACTTCATTCTAGATACTGCTGGCAACAGACACTGCAGGGAATCCAGATGTTTAATCACTAATAGATCTAAAAATTGCTGTTACCTCTGGCACAGGGAGCAACTAACTTTTTGCCCGATTTCTTCATTCTCCCAGTGGCCAGCGGCCTTTCCCTGTGGCCTTGGCTTTTAGTTCCTGAGTTTCTTTCACTCCTTCTCCCATGTCCTCACCGTTTCCTGGGCCTGCTTCTTGGGTTGTTGCAGTGCCTTCTTCTTGCCACCTTTGGGGCCTGACATGGTACCTACCTGGTTGAGCATTTTTTCTTGGTAGTAGTCAAAATTGTTATAAACAGAAATATTACCTTTATGTTTCAGCTGATTTCTATCTTTTTTCAAATCTAGAGTTCTTGTCCACCTACAGTTGATTGGAGAGGTATTAGAGTCCCTCTTGTTTCAGTGTGAAAAATCAGAATGAAGATAAGAAGAATCCGTATATAATATGATCATCCTTAATGATTTTCCCCTATGATTCAATAAGTCTTTGTTAGTTTGAAGTTAGGTGACCTTTCGTGACTGTTTGGTATGAGTAAAATAGAATTAATTGTATAACAAAGTGATTTCATTTTATTGTTGACCTCACCTAAGGAGGAAGATCGTTCTTAATAGCTTTATTTTATTATTCTTCCTTGTTATTTAGCTAAAGAGTTTCTCTACTCTCACTTTTTTTTTAAATATGTAGGAAACTAGAGATATTCAGATTCCCTCAACCTGTAGTGCCAGTTCAGACTTTCTGAGTTACATACTGTCTTCTTGGTGACCAAAACATGATTTTATTTTACAGGATTCAAAAACTGTCATTGAAAAATTTCCCACAATTGGTCAACTGTTGACAAAAAGTTGCTGGAATCCATTTATCTTAGCGTATGGTAAGAATCTGAAGTATTTTTTTCTTAAAATATAAATTTATAATAAATATTTCAGTGTTCACATTAACAAAATAGAGCCTCAAATCATTTTTCCTTATTTCTCATTAAATAATTTACTAATATGTATTTGTTATCCTATTACAAAGATGGGATCTTTGTTGTCATCATGTGTTTTTGTGTATATTTATATCATGTTTATATATGCATGTACAACATGCTCTCACATTCAGGCATATTATAGAAAAATAGATTTTCTTATGTTAAAGGAAAGATCAAATGGCTAACAAAATGTTTATTTCTGTTCAATGTAGAATAGTTATAATAAAATATCCTTTTGCTTCAAGTTTCCTATTAATTTATATACTGCATTCCATGTATAAAATCTTCCTTCAAAATCTAAATCCTGCCATGGCTCTGCTATATAACAGTGACATTTTTGTTTTACGCAAGGTTAACAGGAATTTGGAAATACTTTTGGAGAGGTGTTCCTTCACTGACCTTCTGCCTACCTGTCCAACCTCATTTCCTGTTTAGTCCTACACAACTATACCACATGCATTGTAGCCAGGTCAAATTACTTATGGAGCCTGTGAGATGCAGTTCCTTTGCCTGAGTCTCTGCTCTCATCTTTAGTTCTCTTAAGGCTTTTTGAAATAGTTTTGCTAACTCTGAATTAAGAACTTCAGTTAATGTCATCATAGTTCTAGCATTCTCCTAAATTACTTCACATACTATACTGTTTTTCATTACTGACTTGCCTCTGTATCCTCTCAAGAGGATGTCTCTCAAGTATAAGAACTGTGGCTTCAGTTTTCTTTTTTTTTTTCCCTGTAACCTAGCTGATGGTCGAATAGTTGCATCTGAAGGTACTAATGTAATATTAATATGTATTGTTGCAATACTTAATGCATTAAGTAGCAAATGTAATACTTTTCATATTTTTTAAAGTCAAAGAATTATTACTTACTGTTAGAATATTTAACAAAGAGTGATTGCTTACTGTTAGAATAAAAAATAAATGGATACTCCCTTTTGATAGTTAAAGAATTGTATACATTTTCTTTCCTAGTCTTTCATAAATAATTGCAGGAAACATAAGTGAAGTAAAGGACAGCATCTGTATTTAGTCCCATGAACTCTCAGGCTCAGACTCACTCTCTCTGCCCCTGACTTTATCTGTTCCTCTTGCTCTCCCTACATACTTCTTGCTTTCTCTTTCCTGTAGAGTTCATTTTTTCTCCTCTCACCTCCTTAGATTTTTTAAGATTTTTTTGTGGGGAGGGACAAAGCCATAATGATATTTGCCCACTAGGGCCATCAGTACTTGTGCCCAGTTTATTTCAGCCAAGCTAAAGCTTCTGAAATATCTGATTAGGAATACATTTTTTGTATATGTATATATGTATGTGTGTGTGTTCACACAGCAACATTTCTACAACAGACACCTAAATATGCACAAACATTTTTATGAAATAATGCTTTTCTATAGTTATTGTGCTGTTTTAAAATGTACTTCATGACCCAGAACTGATTTTGCAAGCTACTGATAGATGATAGATTATGACCTAAAGTTTGCAAAACATAGAGCTAGGTTGTAATGCCTGTGGCATAAGAAAAGGCAAGAATCTGTTGAATTTATTCCAGTGAAAGTTACTATTAATCAATATACTTGAAAGATTGAATCATTACTGTTTAGAAAAAATGAGCACTGTACCTTTACATATACATGGTAGATGTAAAACATTCCTAATTCAAAAATGTTGTTTTGAAATGGAAGCTGCAGAATGAAAGGTATTGTTCACTTTATACTGGGCACAATTCTCGGGATAAAATTTTTGATGGTACAGTCTTGCAGGATAGGTTATTATATTTGCATTAAGTCTCTTTCCCCAGGATACAAAGTTAGTTAAAAACCAGTGCAGAGCTAAGCAGATTGACTGCCCCCTAAAGCCAGCCCCCACTGCAGTGGGCTATCGAGCGGCCCTCCACCCTGACTGTACCCACAGCCAGCCCTCCATGCCTGTGTGTGGGCATTGCACAGATACTGACTGAATTGGTTTGTTTTTCTTTCTCTTTTTTTGGTATGCTCTGCCGTAGGAAAACTTGACTCACATTTTCTAACTAGTGGAAACTTCTACTCAGGGAGAAAAGAGGCCTAAATCAGTTGAGAGAGGGTTAGTCTTGTGAGGTTCTGCATAAGCAGGAGAGGGGAAGGAGATTTTGTAAGAGAGAGAGTGCTCTGGATAACCCTTGAACAATAGCATAAGATGAGATTTTCTAAGACAACTCATAAAACTCTCTGGGTTTCAGATATCTTTTTTTTTTTTTAGTGAAAGACTGGATTGATTTATCCATATAATCTTAAACTTATATCTGTCAGTGGTCTTTCCTTATCTCCATTACATTGTCTGCCTGTGATTCCAGGAAACAGATTCTTAGTCTTTTTCTATTTCAGTGCTTGTGTTACCTTTTGAACTTCCCATTAAATTTTATTTTCCCGTTTGAAGTACACCTTAGCTCATAGAGGAGACAGACAGACTGGCACAGAACTCCATGAGTAATCAGATCTTGCTTATGTTACCACTGGTGTTTCAGTAGTTGAATGCTTTCTTCCAGAAAAGGATTTTTTCTTATAGTTTTACATAAAAAATCATCTTCAAGTAGAATTTTCATCAAGGAAAGAAGTCAGTGGTCCATAACATTGGGAACAGGATCGGAAATAAGGATAATAAGGAAGAAGGAAGAAATGAAAAGATACTGGAAAGAAGAGGAAAGAAATAGACATAATAGGAAGAGAGCATTCTTCCTACAGTGAAGTCCTCTGCATAAAATGACTGTTTCCACTTCCGTGAAATTCAGCCTCCTTCACTCTGGCTCTGACTTACATGGTTAAGCATTTGAAGCATCATAGTGAGGGTGGAGCGATAATATAGTGAGTAGGGCATGAGTAGGGCACTTGCCTTGCACGTAACACTTGTGTTGGTCCCCAGAGCCCCACCAGAAGAGGAAATTCCCCCCCGCCCAGAAGCCTAAGGGGTATAAAGTTTGTTTCATTATTTGCTGTCTATTACTAGTAACAATTTGTCTGCAAACTTGGTCTCTGACAACAAAAATATTTATTGTCTTAAGAAAAAAAAGAAGATGAGAAGAAGCTTGCCTAACTATATAACAAAATAAATGTCTGAAGAATTTATTGGGGGAAAATAAAGAATGTATTGGAATTTTTAGTTGAAGGTATTGTAGTGTGTTTCAGCTACCAATGAGTTCTTGAGGACTGTGTGTATAGAAGATGGGCACAGCACACTGCATGTCTCTGATGTCACAGCTCTTTTTTTTTTAATTTTTATTAGTGAGACACCATGAGATATAGTTGTAGACTTACACATTTTTGTTCTTGGGTTTCAATTATACAATGATCAAATACCCATCACTCCACCAGTGCCCATTTCCCACCACCGCGGATCCCAGTATCCCTCCTACCCCCCCCCCCCCCCCATCCCTCCCATCCCACCCTACCTCTGTGGCAGGGCATTCCCTTTTGTTCTCTCTCTCTTATTGGGTGTTGTGCTGTCACAGCTCTTTTATAAAACAGCTTCAGCAGGTAAATGTTGCTACAGGCTGCAATGTTGTAGCCAGATGCAGTGTTGTCCCTGTGCTCTAGGGCCTGCTGCTTCAATATCATGCTCTGCAGTGTAGACATCCAGGTCTCGGCACCATCCGGCATCCGATGATGCCTAGCTCCTTCCAGGGCCAGGCCTCCACTGTGCCTGAGGTTGGAGGCTCACTGCTCCACCGCCAGTACTCTGCACTGCCAGACTCTCCATGCTTGGTTGTCCTGGCTCTCTGCACCACTGGTCTCTTCTCTGTGCTCCACCCAGAGAAGCTCTTACGTGTGCAAACGTAAGAGCTTCCGATTCTTCTGCATCTGGGTGCTTGTGTGAGTTCAACAGAGAGAGCTAGAGCTGGGGGTTCCCTGTTTATTTCTTTCTTACTGACCTCCGCCCTTCCCACCAGGCACTTTCCACCACGGACAAGCACCCACGCGGGAGAGATATAGGTGGACCAGTTGGATTATCTTAACTATCAGGCACCCTCTCACATTTCCAATCTGCTATGACAAAAGATAGTAGATGATGAACGTTTGTCGGTATATTTCTTTCCTTTACACTTAGTTTTCACCCCCCCCCTTTTTTATTTATCTGTACTATTATTTTTACTACCTTTCTTGAGATACCAGGATTTGCAGTTCTGTTAACTCTGCTTTTCTTCGCGCATGTGTCACTCCTCCCCCGCCAACCCCCCACCCCCGCCAGTGTCCCAAGCCCCTCCCGCCAGTCCTCCTGCAGGCCCAGTTCTATAGACAGTATCTCTAGTTCTGAGGAAGGACTTTTGCCATTTGCTGTTTCCTTATTAAGTTTCTTTATATCCCACAGTTAAGAGATTTTTTTTAAAGTATATTGTGGAGGTGGTAGTACCTGTACATGTATAGATGAATAAAGTTAAATTCCTGAAATTAAAAAAAAATTGTAAATAAGATAATTTTTCCCCAAAACTGTATATCTTTGTCTTATTATAGGTACAAATGAAAAAATCCTAATGTGCGGCCTTTGGGCCTTTGATGTGATTATCTCCCTCCTCGAGCTATGTGGTCTGCACCTCTTCCTTGCCGTGTTTGCTGTGCTCCGCTATGTTGAAGGGGCGCTGGTGGGGGTCCCCAGGCAGGCCCTGAGGGACCCGGCTGAGTGTTGCTCTTTTCGTCCCCTCCTGTCTCCAGCCAGTGATGGAAGCGTGACTGAGCAGTGTGAGGCGGGGCGAGTGGCTGGCCACCCTGTGCTATGTGGTGAAGGCTGGCCTGCTGCGGGGACGGGTTGGGCATGGGGCTGCTGGCACCCAGCACAGAGAAAATCTCTTCTTCATCCAAAAAGCTTCTGAGAAATAGATACTGGTGGAGGGAGGGGTGTTGGATCATTGTAATTGTAAGACTGAAACTGGATCGTGAACAGCTTTGTAACTGTGTATCTCACAGTAAGGTAAAGGTAAAGGCCCTCCCGTTGATCGTCGATTTGCTCGAGCGGGCCCAGTAACGTCTCCATGGGAGACTTTTTTGTTGTTACTGTGTCTGGCATATCGAATACTCTCGGTAGCTTGCCAGGCTCTCCGAGAGGGGCGGAGGAATCGAACTCGGGTCGGCCATGTTGGCCGCGTGTAAGGCGAACGCCCTACCCGCTGTGCTATCGCTCCAGCCCTTCTCACAGGCTGTTGTATGAAAGGAGAGAAGGTTAGCACTCCCCTTGACAATCTCACAGTAACTCAATTAAAAAAAAATACAAAAAGTTTTTTTTTAAAAAAAAGGCTTTGAGATGTGAACCCAGATGATCATTTATCCTGAAGGGTGGAGGAGCGAGCAGAGGCCGAGGTGTGCAGGTGTGCAGGCAGACCTACTGAGACGGCTCTAAGCAGTGGGAAGAATCCAAATTTTCTCAAAGATCTGTTGTCAGTGATGGCCTACAAGATAAATCCCAGACAGTTTTCCTGTCTCCCTTAAAACTGAGCCACAGGGGCCAGAGCAATAGCACAGTGAGGAGGGAATTTGCCTTGCACACACCGACTCGGGTTCAATATCAAGCATCCCGCATGGTGCCCTGAGCACCGCCAGGAGTAATTCTGAGTACAGAGCCAGGAGTAACCCCTGAGCATCACCAGGTGTGACCCAAAAAGCAAAAAAAAAAAAAAAACAACACCCCAAGAAACTGAGCCACCCCTCCAGGGAGGGAAAAGAGGGATGCGGCTCAGATAGTGCTGGTGGCTCTCCACAGGAGCGTTGAGGCCTGCGCCTGTGGATTTCTAACAGAGCAACTCCTCAACGATGTATTTCAGTCTATTTCTTTACAGGAACACTGCTGAGAGTGAGGCAGAGAGATTGTGAGAGGGCAGGGGGCTTGCCTTCCGTGTGCTGACCCAGCTCCCACCTCCATAACCCCGTCTGTGCCCATCACTTTCCTTAGCCTTGCGCTCCGCTGGGTGTTGCCCCAAAACCAAATAAATGAATAAGTGAATGTTTCTTTCTCTGGCTTTAATTTAATTTGTTTTGGGCCCACACCTGGTTGACCCCAGGGCTTACTCCTGACTGTACTCAGAGGTCATTACTGGTGCTGCTCAGGGGACTCTAGAGGTCAGCCCTGAGCAAGGCGTATGTCCTACCTGCAATACTGTTGCTTCTGCCTCCAAAGGAAAAAAAACTCTCCACAATCATAAAACACCTAGGGGAAATTCTTTCAGTTTTAAGCAGGTTTTAAGTTTTACAAATGAACATTTCCTGTTTCTTTCCTCTCTGATTTTAATAGCTAGTGTCCGATTTTTGGAAATGTTCCCCATTAGGTTCAATTCTTTAACATAGGGAGTTGCTTACATAAACACATCATTAGATTAAAGAAATTGTTTACACGAATATACCATCACTTGTATCATGACCATAGTTGGGATTTTTTACCCCAATATTTAAGGCAAAGGAAGCAGGATCATCGCATTTACTATCAGAGGCATTCATTTAACTTGAAGACAGGTTGAACCAAGTGACAGGAATCTCCAGAGGTTAAACTATGATTCTTCAAATAAACTGATCTCATACAAACCAGTAATGTATTTGAATTTTTACAGATTTGGGGGATAAAAAGAATGGAACTTAAAATAACTCCAGACAAAGTTTGTTTAGAGTTTATATATTAGGAGGCATAAGTTTGTGGAGGAAAGTAGATTTTAAAAGTAATCGATCGTGCTGTAGACAAGAGTTGAGTGCAAAAGTAGGTAAAAGTAGATACATGATAACCTTTCAGTATCTGTATTGGAAACCATAATGCCCAAAAGAAAAGAGAGAGAGAGAGAGAGAGAGAGAGAGAGAGAGAGAGAGAGAACTGGAAAATGAGAGAGAGGGGGAGAGAGAGAAAACTAGAGAATGAGAGAGAGAGGGAGAGAGGGAGAGAGTGAAGAAAAGTGAGTGCCATATAGGCAGACTGCGGGGATGAGGTGGCAGGAGGGAACCTGGGGACACTGGTAGTGGGAAATGTACACAGGGGAAGGGAAGGGTGTGGGGACAGTGTACACTGAAACCAAATGAAGAACAACTTTGTAACTGTGTAACTCACAGTGAGTTAATTTAATTGCATAGCTTTGGTATGCAATTGACTAGACACAGGACTCTTACTATGTTTTTGTGTTTTCCTTATTTCTTTTTAATGGAAACTTTAGAAATGTGTTTATGCGACTGCTAGACTGAAGGCAGATGGTGTCAGGCACTTCCTGTTCCTTGACTCCACCTCCAGAGTCTTAAGGGAAAGTTCATGATTTGTTGACTCTAGGCCATGGACTGCTATTACTATCTTTAGGATTTTATTTATTCTATTTTATTTTTAATGTGGAAATAAATTCTAAAGTTATTTTTAAATTTTAAATTTATTTTAAAATTTTAAATTTACTTAATTTTATTTGGCCCAATAGCGATGTTTTAGAGGACCATGGATCACTCCTCGTGGTTCTTGGTCAACTGGACCAGTGATTCTATGAGTTGGTTCAATGCGGGGCATAACCTAGGCCCTTGTAATCTTGGGGCCATGTGGTGCTAAGGGTCAAAATGCAGTGAGCTGCCTTAAGGCCTGCACCTTCACCCTTTTACTAGCCCTCAGTCCTCTGACACCTTCAGTTTTCAGGCCTCATTTTTGCTTCTCAAATGTTACAAAATCTCATTAGATTCTGTTACAAAGGGGACACTGAAAATGACTCACCAGGTAGATGTTCCTGCCAAATAAAATTTTTTGTAGTTCAGCATTTTAATCTTAAATTTGGTAAAGCTTTACATTTTAGATTAAAGAGTTTGGAGCATGAAAAAGACTTCCATTGTATCTATTTTAGCAGAACATTTGATACTGAATAGAATGTTTTTTCTATTGAATTCATATTTAACAAAGTAAGAGTATTTTGACAAATCATAAAATTTAAAGATAAAATCAGGAATATTGTTATCTATATGTGTTATGTTTTTGTTTCTCCTCATGTGTTTTCTTACAATTTTTATTGCAGTCCTAGGATTTATAGGACTATTAACTGTCCTTGTCATGCCTACATCATTCCATCCCTGAGAACCTATTTTTCCCCCACCAGTGCCCAGGGCCCCTCCAGCCACTCTCCCCTGAATGCTCGATTCTGCAGACAAATCTCCAGTTACCATGACTTTGGCCATTTGTTGTTCCCTTACTATGTCTCTTTATATCCCCAAGTACGAGAAAAAGATAGAGAGCTCTTTTTGTTTGTTTTTTGAAATTGTGGAGTTGGTAACACCTCCACTTAATCACTTAATCACTTAATCCCCGTTATTCATCGATTTATTCGAGCGGGTGCCAGTAACGTCTCCATTCATCCCGGTTGCGTGCTAGCGTAGCCCAATGGTATCTGTTCGTTTTAGGAACATGTAGAGCCTCAAACTGATCATTTAGGGTCTTGACGAAGAAGTCTGACCATCTTATAGGTGGGCGTCCACGTGATCTTTTGATGTCTCGTGGAATCCAATCAGTAATGGCTCTAGTCCAGCGGTTGTCTGTAAACCTCATTACGTGTCCAGCCCATCTGATTTTTGAGTCTTGGCAAATGAGACAGCGTCCCTGATTCTTGAGCGTTGACGAAGATCAGAACTCCGGATTCTATCTCTCATTTGAGTGAATCGTGATATTCCAAGCATAGTTCTTTCGATTCCTCTTTGAGAGACCCGAATAGCGTTCTCATCCTGTTTTCGTAGGGTCTAGGTCTCTGAGGCATATGTTAATGCAGGAAGAATAGTGGAATCAAAGAGATGTGCTCGTAGCTGGAGGTTCTTTGTCCTTTTAGTTATTTCTTCAATGCTCTTGAAGGCATTCCAAGCCGCTCTCTTCCTCCTGCGCAACTCAGGTGCCAGGTCATTCATCATGTTGATTTCTCGACCTAGGTATATATAACTGTTGCATTCGGAGATGGTGGTTCCGTTGAGAGCGAATGGAGCATCAGGAACAAGGCTGTTTCTCATAAACATTGTCTTCGTAAGATTCAGCTGTAGTCCTACCTTTCCACACTCACGGTCAAAGTCCGCCAGCATTTGTGCCGCTTGGCTGATGTTTGGTGTTATTAGAACGATGTCATCAGCAAAGCGGAGGTGGTGTAGTTGCCGACCATCTATCTTCACTCCCATGTTTTCCCATTCTAGTCGTCGCATGATGTTCTCGAGGGTGGCACTGAAGAGTTTTGGTGAAATGGTATCACCCTGCCGAACCCCTCTCTTGATATGGATGATTACTTCTTTGTAGAATGGTGAGATCTTGGTAGTGAATCCGCAATAGAGCTCACGAAGGATCCTGATGTATTGAGTTTGTACGCCCTGATTGGCTAGGGCTTCCATGACCGCTTCCGTCTCAACAGAATCAAAGGCCTTCTTTAAATCAATGAACGTTAGACAGAGCGGCATCTTGAACTCCCGAGATACCTCAATGAGCTTGGTTATTGTGTGGATATGGTCAATGGTACTGAATCCTTTTCGGAATCCAGCTTGTTCACATGGTTGTCCTTCATCTAGTGTTCTGCTAATCCTATTCGGGATGACTCGAGTGAATAGTTTGTAGATGACAGACAATAGGCAGATTGGGCGATAGTTGCCAATGTCGTGGATGTCTCCTTTCTTGTATAGTAGTACAGTCTTGCTGGTTTTCCATTGGGATGGAACCTTGCATTCAGACAGGTAGCGTGTGAAGAGTCGAGCCAATGTATTGATGAGTACTGATGGTAAGTTCTTCAGGTGTTCAGGTCTGATCTTGTCTGGGCCAGGTGCTTTTTGTTTCTTTACCGACGAGATGGCATGTTGGATTTCGGAAGGGAGAACATTGGGAACGACATATCCATCATGTGGTATGTGGTATGTGGGCAAGTGGATGTGGCTATTAAAGAGATCTGAGTAGAAGTCATGAATAATCTTTTCCAACACCTCCACACACATACATAATTAAAGCTAAACTGACATTCCATAAAATTATAAATCAGTGATAAAAAGAATTTTAAGATATTTTATTTGGTGGTGAATGGGCCATATCTCTGGTGCACAGGAGCTATTCCTGGCTCTGTGCTCAGGAGAGACCCCTTGAGGTGCTCAGGAGACCATATATAGTGCTAGGGATCTACCGGAGTTGACCACAGTCAAGGCAAGCACTTTACCAGGAGGTACTGTCTCTCTAGCCCCTATTATTATTGTTGTTGTTATTTTGGGGGTTGGGGGTTGGGGGAGGTTGGTATCAGTGGTACTCAGGGCTTCAGCAATCAGAAATCACTCCTGGAAGTACTCGGGAGACTGTACATGTTTCTGGGGGTTGAACCCTGGTCAGCTCCTTATGAAGTTAAGTTTTATTTATAGATTTTCATAAAATACAGTAAACTTTTATTATTTCAGTAAAATATTTAAAATGCTTATAGTACCTGATAAAATGTACTCATTTTAGGTTACTTTATTTATTTATTTATCTATCTATTTCTTTTGACAGATGAAAGCCAAAAAATTCTAATATGGTGTTTGTGTTCTCTGATTAATAAAGAACCACTGAATTCTGCAGAATCAAAGCTTAACTCCTGGGCACGGGTAAGAAAGTAAATCTGGACTATGTTATTTTAAGTTAAATTAAAGCTGTTGCTTTGACACTCTCATTCTATGAAGTTTTAGAAGTTTCTTCAAAGAAACTCAAAGACCAATCACTGTTCCATTTTTTTTCTGAGCTCAGAGCTCTGCAGGGTCGATTGCGTTTTTGTTTGTGGATTCTGCAAGATACCAATTCTCAGGATGAATTTTCCCATGCCTTATACACCTCACACACACAGACATGCATACACGCATGCACGCGCACACACACACACACACACACACACACACACACACACACACGGCAGACTCTTCCAGAATCTGTTCTTTCAAACTGATGTTCAGAAATACTCTCAGAACAGCCGTCTATAGCATGTGTCCTGAAATTGTGGCCTTGGCTAGTGTGCTCAGATCAGCACCTGGTGCTAGTTGGCCACTGTTCCCACAGTCGGGTCTGTTACGCACCTTGCTGGACCAGAGAGCTAACACTTCCTGCGCACGTCCTCATGCTGCCTTTGCTTCCTCCTGAATAGTGGGCTCTGGCTGCCTGTGCCTTGAAGCGGGCTGTGGCTGCCTGCAGCACCAGCACCTTGACTGTTCTCATCAGCTCCTCTGGCTGCTTTGCGGCAGTCACCCCACACACTCGCTTGCCTGTGCCACTCTCCAAGTGTGCATATGGTCCAGATTAGCTGCGTCATGTTAGGAAGTCACCCACCCAGACAAAGGCATATGGTTCTGGGTATCAGTTTGACTGGTGATATCATTCCATTTACTGCCTTCACTGTTTCCTTTGTTTTATATACAGTGGCTGACAGTGATGACGGAGGCAGTATTTGCATTTATAAAAATGCTATAAAATGCAATTTAACAAGTCATATTGAAAGTAGATTAGAAGGAACATCAGAAGGAAAAGGGATTGGATAACAGAAGAATGAAAATTTTAAGTGTAAGGTAAACTGAAATAAAGCAATGAAGATAGGAACTGAATAAAATAGTGAAGGAGAGGTATGGACAAATGACTGGAATAGAATTACAGATGTAGTCTTTGATTTTTAAAAAATTTTTCTGCTGCAAAAGGAGAGAACAAAAGGGAGTGCCCTGCCACAGAGGCAGGGTGGGATGGGGGTGGGGGGTGTGAGGGATACTGCGATTGGTAGGTGTGGAAAATGGGCACTGGTGGGGGAATGGGTACCCGATCATTGTATAACTGAAACTCAAGCACAAAAACTTGTAAGTCTACAACTGTATCTCATGGTGTTTCATTTAAAAAAAATTCTGCTGAATATTCATTATCTTAATGATTATTTAGGATGTGCTTTTGTATAAGGGAGCTTGTTAAGTATCGAAATAGGCCATCTAATGGTGTTTTTTAGGTTGACCAGGTTAATTTGCTTCATTGTAGTCATGATTTTATTAGCCTCTTTGAAATTTCTGGGCTTGTATTTTCTTCTGTGAGGTTCCCTTATTTCACAGGAAAGTTAAGTTAAATCCTTCTCTTCGGGGAACTTGCATGCTGGTAACAAGACCTTTCCCAGGTAGCGTGCTTGGGCTCTAGGTAGAACTGTGCCTGCTGTGACAGGCTTGGAGAGGGACCCCTGCTCAGACTGCAGGCCCTGGAGATGTTTTCTTGGGGAACACTCCTGTGTTGAGTTCTGAACAATGAATAGAAGCTGGGATAGCGGGTTTGGGGTTTTTGTTTGCTTTAGTAGTGAGAGCATGTACAAGCTTGGTGGTGAGAAAGATATATTCAGAGAACTGTAGGCACTTAGCTTGGTGCTGAGCTTGGGATTTTTAGGGTGGATAGGAAAGTATGTGGTTATAGAAATTTTTACCAGGATCATGATCACGATCACGATCATCCTGTTGTTCGTCGATTGCCTCGAGCAGGCACCAGTAACGTCTCCTTCGTCCTAGCCCTGAGATTCTAAGAAGTGCCACATTCAAGACTCTTTCAGGGTTAGGAGAATGAGACCAATCATTGTTACTGGTATTTGGCATATTGGGTACGCCACGGGGAGTTTGCCAGACTCTGCCGTGTGGGCCGGTTACACTTGGTAGCCTGCCAGGTTTTCCAAAGAAAGAATGAGATAATAAGATGTTGCGTGGCAGCAAATGCAACCGCGTGCTTCTGGGAGCTGGCTTTTATAGTCTCTGGGCTGAGATCTCCAAGCCTGCTTGGATCGGGGATGAGCATCCTCCACCCAGATCCTCCATCTTCCAGTAGACGGGGATCACACCTACCAACTGCCCCCCAGTGACATGTAATCTTACCAGGAAGGTAGTAGGAAATCAGAACATTGTAAAACAGAGATTGTATGGCCAGTTGTGAGTCCTAGAAATGTTAACAGTAAAAGGAAGGTGCTTTGGAGGTTCTACACCACCCAGCAGCCACACTCACACCCCAACATATGCCACCAACTGCTGTCTGGGCGTACTCCACCTTCTCACAACTAAGCTCCACAGAAATATTCACCTAACCAAAATTTCAGATTCACTGGGGTTTTTAGCTTAAATCTCTGGGCCTTCTTGGATTCAGGATGGGTGATCTCCCCCCACATCCCGTACTTCTAGACTCCCATCACCTGCACCCACGTCCCTTTGCTGCCACCATGTAAGCTCATCTATCAGCCCTGCTCCAGAGACTCATCAATAAATCTCAAAAGAGGTCTATCAACAAGCTGCAAAAATTTCTCAGATACCCAGTCAGAAAGTTTTCACCAATTTTCTTTTATTGAAGTATTATTTCATCATTCCATCAGCCAATCTGTATTAACAAGCAATATGAAATAAATGACTGTGGGCCTGCTGTGGGGGCAGGCTTGAAGGGTGGTTGGGAACTTAGAGAAGGTGGAGGGAAGGTGACAGTGAGGGTGGGATTGGTGTTGCAATATTGAATGCCTGTAAAAAATCATGAACAACTTTGTAAATCAGGGCATTTAAATTGGGGGGAAAATAATTGTTGGATACGATTATCACTATATGGACAAATGGTATTTTGTTTTCCTAATCACATTTTTTACCATTTAAAAATAATTATTTTCCATATCTTAAAAAATAGAGTATGATTTTCAGTAGAAAAATATACCTTTTGTTACAATTAATAAACTGGTGGGGGGTTGTTGGTGGTGTTTTTTTTTTTCTTTTTATTTGTTTTTGGACCACACCCAGTCTGCTCAGAGGTGCTGTACACTCAGGAATTACTCCTGGTAGGGATCTGGGGATTCCAGGGATCAAACCTCTTTGGCCATGGAAAAGGCAAGTGCCCTGCTCACTGTACTATTGCTCCAGCCCTGTAAATTGCTGAAGTGAGCACTATATTTCCAGAGTATCAGTGTGGGAAAAGCTGCTATATCTCAGTTGCTTTTCCAACTGCTCAGAAACCTTTATTCTGCATGAATCTTTTAGAACATGTGTTCATTGTGTGGAGAGTTTGGCTACATATCACGGTCACGGTCCTCCCGTTGTTCATCAATTTGCTCGAGCGGACCCAGTAACGTCTCCATCGTGAGACTTGTTACTGTGTTTGACATAACGTCTCCATGTGAGACTTGTTACTGTGTTTGACATAACGTCTCCATCGTGAGACTTGTTACTGTGTTTGACATATTGAATATATCGCGGGTAGCCTGCCAAGCTTTGTCGTGCGGGCGAGATACTCTCGGTAGCTTGCCAGGCTTTCTGAGAAGGGCGGAGGAATCAAACTCGGCTACATATATGTATGCATATTTCTTTTCTGAAAAAAAAAAAAGCTTTACATTCAACAAAATTTATTTGGGTAGACAAATTGAACCTTATGCAGTACAAATGTATTTTGTGGAAGAATGAACTATATATACTTTTATTTTCCAAAAAGAGATAGTGCATCAAAGCATGAAGCTAATCAGATTCACTTTATTGTGAAAAGGAAGAATTTCCCTTACACATTTTTTATTAGTGAGATGACTTGGTTTAATATAGTGTTCATATTCTGCTTTGGCCCACAAAGCTACTGCGACTCTACCACCAGAAAAGTGCCCGTGACTCCCTCCCCAACATTGCTGTGGCACCCTTGTCTGTCTCATCCTTCCTGCCCCTGGCCACATCCACTTTCCCCTGGAGGACTCCGGTGGGGGCAGAATGTCAGTGCTTTCCATCGTCTGTTTCCTTTCATTGTTCACTTATGTATCTTTGTGATCACCCATACTTTTACAGAACTAAACTTTTGGAATTAACAAAAAAATTGTTTTCTTTGAAGAGGCAAAATGAAGATACTATTTGTATTATTGGTAGGTCTTCCCCTCCACTTCCAGCCCCCCACCCCCCCCATTTAATAGGAGTTCTGGGTCAGAGTGACAGTACAGTGGATAGACCACATAGCCTACCTGGGTTGATCCCTGGTATCACATATGGTCCCCTGAGCACAGAGCCAGGAGTAATCCCTGAGAGTCCAAAACAAACAAAAAAACCAAAAAAGTCATTTAGGAGGAGCTCTGCTTATTATAACTCTAAATTGTATAAGATTACTTTTTTTTAGTAAGTTGTCACTGCTCAAATAGGCCAGATCAAGAAATTTATTACAGTTAAGAACAGGATGTTTGGGATGTTGAGTGATATTTTCTGGATATCCTTTCTTATGTTTACTTTCTTTTAACTACAACTCCAATTGAATTAGCTTAATTAATTGAACATTGACCAGATCCCTACTCCAATTCCCAGTACTCTCTTTATTTCATTCATTCCTCCCACTTATACCCCTACCAACGATCTTTTGTGCCCCTTATAAATCTGGAGTGAAGTCATTTTTTTTTCAGTAATGCTTCTCATAGAAATAATACAGGTTTCTAAGACCTGCTTCACAGGCTTATAGTTATGTGATCTGAATTGTCTGGACCAGTCAGAGACAAATCCCTATGAGTGCTATATTTGAACAGTAATGCCCATAGTGGGAATGAGGTTGTAGTTCCTCAGTGTGCAGCCATTGGGGAGGACTGTACAAATGTACCAATTTGACTACTGTTAGTAGTGTTTTAGATTGTTTTAACCCCACATCTTAATTTCTCTTATTAGATACTTAGGATTGGAATTTCTGCATTGCATGATTGTGCTTAACTTTATAAGTTTCTTATAGACAATGTCAGGTGAACTGTATTCCTATGGTATTAGTTTCAGTTGATGCACAAATTCACCAACATTTAGAATTGTCACTCTGTTTAATTTGCTTTTTGCTTTTTGGGTCACACCCAGCGATGCACAGGGGTTACTCCTGGTTCATGCACTCAAGTATTACTCCTGGCAGTGCTCGAGGGACCATATGGGATGCTGGGAATCGAACCAACCCTGTTGGTCACGTGTAAGGCAAACATCCTATCCGCTGTGCCATCGCTCCAGCCCCTGTTTAATTTACTTTTTCTCATGGGTTTATTTATAGTAGTATCATTTTATGTTTTATCTTGACTTTGTTTTGGTCTGGTGTTTTATATGGAGACCATGTACCAGGATGTACACAGTGGCTACTCCCTGGAAGTTCTCCTTGGAAATCGCTCCCAGTGGTACTCAGAGTACAGTGTGATGTGAGGATTTGAACCTGAGACCTACTTTACTGGTATACAAAACATGCAGCAAGCAGGCTGGTATTCCAGCCTCTTGAGTCACCTCCCTGGCCCTGGCTTTGGTGCTGATAGTGTTGATGGGGCCACATAAAACGTGTCCCTCAGCCCATGTATACACTACATGTGTTTTACCACTGCTCATGCCAGGTCCTTGTTTTCTTCTCTTTTTTTTGTAACTGTCACCCAATCAATTTAATATTAGTATATCTCTTTTCTATTTTCTTTTGTTAAGATTGGAGTCAGGCATTTTACCCACTTCCAATTGCCATATTATTAAGGTGTGGAGTACTTTTTCTACTCAGATATTGTTCCCTATCAGGTATATGTATTCAGAGAACAATGGCATTCATGCCTTGTATAAATAGCATAAATTTTAAATTTTGATGAAATATTTACCAATTTTTCATTATATAATTTAAACTTTTTATTTGCTCGAGGTAAAGGTAAGGCCCTCCCGTTGATCGTCGATTTGCTCGAGCGGGCCCAGTAACGTCTCCATTGGAGACTTTGTTGTTACTGTGTCTGGCATATCGAATACTCTCGGTAGCTTGCCGGGCTCTCCGAGAGGGGCGGAGGAATCGAACTCGGGCCGGCCATGTTGGCCGCTTGTAAGGCGAACGCCCTACCCGCTGTGCTATCGCTCCAGCCCAAACTTTTTATAGCATAGACATATTTACCCATGTCGTATTTATAAAGATGTTCTTCTTTGTTCCCTTTTGAATATATTATAGATCTTTCTTTACTTGATATGTGGATGTATTTTATAAATTTGTGGTAGAATTTTAAATATTTTAAGTGAAAAATGCATCATTTAATACACCTAGTTTTAATAGGTTACTAAACTGCAGATCATTTAGCCTAACCTATCTTAAATCTACTTAGAATACCTAGCCTATAGTTGGCAAAATAATCTAAAACAGACCTATTTTATAATTAACTGGGAAATAGACGCAGTTTGGTGCTTTGTAGATGTGATGAAGTGCAAAGGCACATTATTAAAAATACCAACAACTGAGTACACAAAGGTGTCAGTTTTTTTTCCCTTTATTTTATTTTATTTTTTTTTTACAGTTGTAGATTTACAATTTTTTGTGCTTTGGTTTCAATTATACAATGATCAGATACCCATCCCTCCACCAGTGCCCATTTTCCACCACCATGGATAATATCCCTCCCACCCCCATCCTCCCATCCCCCCTGTCTCTGTGGCAGGGCAATCCCCTGTGTTCTCTCTCTCCTTTTGGGTGTTGTGGTCTGCAAAAGAGGCATTGAGTGGCAAACATGTTCAGTCCATAGTCTACTTTCGACATGCATCTCCCCTCCTGGGAGGATCCTCCAAACATCCTTTATTTGGTGCTCCCTTCTCTATCTGAACTGCCCTTTCCTCTAGGATACCCGGCTGGCCTCTAAGTTATGGAGTAATCCTCCTGGTGCTGATCTCAGCTATTCTTGGGTATTAATCTCATACTTTGTTACTTTATATCCCCCAGATGAATGCAATCTTTCTATGTCTATCCCTCTCTTTCTGACTCATTTCGCTTAGCATGATACTTTCCATATTGTACCACTTGTATGTAAATTTCATGACTTCATCTTTTCTAAGAGCTACATAGTACTCCATTGTGTAGATGTACCAAAGTTTCTTTAACCAGTCATCTGTTCTTGGGCATTCAGGTTTCTTCCAGTTTCTGGCTATTGTAAAGAGTGCTGCAATGAACATAGAAGTGCAGATGTCACTTCGACTATACATTTTTGCCTCTCTGGGATATATTCCCAGGAGTGGTATTGCTGGGTCAAATGGGAGCTCAATTTCTAATTTTTTGAGACTCGTCCATACTGTTTTCCAGAAGGGCTGAACCAGTGGACATTCCCACCAACAGTGAAGGAGTGTCCCTTTCTCGCCACATCCACGCCAGCATCGGTTGCTTTTGTTCTTTTGAATGTGGGCCAGTCTCTGAGGTGTGAGATGGTATCTCATTGTGGTTTTGATCTGCATCTCCCTGATGATTAATGATGTAGAGCATTTTCTCATGTGCTTTTTTGCCATTCGGATTTCTTCTTTGAGAAAGTTTCTGTTCATTTCATTGCCCCATTTTTGGATGGGGTTGGATGTTTTCTTCTTGTGGAGTTTAACCAGTATTTTGTATATCCTGGATATCAACCCCTTGTCAGATGTGTATTCGGTGAATATCCTTTCCCATTCTGTAGACTGTCTTTGTATTTTGGTCACTGTTTCTTTGGAGGTGCAGAAGCTTCTTAGTTTAAGATAGTCCCATTTATCTATCTCTGTTTTCACTTGCTCGGCCAGTGGCGTGGCATCTTTGAAGATACCATTAGCTTCAATGTCATGGAGGGTTTTGCCAACTTTATCTTCAATGTACCTTATGGTTTCTGGTCTGATGTTGAGGTCTTTAATCCATTTTGATCTTACTTTTGTACATGGTGTTAGGCAGAGTTCTGAGCCTATTTTTTTGCATGTAGCCATCCAGTGATGCCAACACAATTTATTAAAGAGGCTTTCCTTACTCCACTTCACATTACTTGCACCTTTATCAAAGATTAGATGAGCATATGATTGAGGGGAGATGTCAGTGTATTCAACCCTGTTCCATTGGTCTGCAGTTCTGCCTTTGTTCCAGTACCATGCTGTTTTAATTATTACTGCTTTGTAGTACAGTTTGAAATTCGGGAGGTTGATTCCTCCCATTTTCTTTTTCCCAAGAATTGCTTTAGCTATTCGTGGGGGCTTATTGTTCCATATAAATTTCAGGAGTGTTTGCTCCATTTCTTTGAAGAATGTAATGGGTATCCTTATAGGGATTGCATTGAATTTATACAATGCTTTCGGTTGTATTGCCATTTTGACAATGTTAAGTCTCCCGACCCATGAGCAGGGGATATCTTTCCATTTCCTCATGTCCTCGTTTATTTCCTGAAGTAGCGTTTTGTAGTTTTCTTTGTACAGGTCCTTTACTTCCTTAGTTAAGCTGATTCCTAGGTACTTGATTTTCTGGGGCACAATTGTGAACGGGATTGTTTTTTTCATGTTGCTTTCTTTTCTCTCACTGTTTGCGTATAGGAAAGCCATGGACTTTTGGGTATTGATTTTATAACCTGCAACTTTACTATACGAGTCTATTGTTTCTAGGAGTTTTTTGGTGGAAGTTATTGGGTTCTCTAAGTAGAGTATCATATCATCTGCGAATAGTGAGAGCTTGATTTCTTCCTTTCCTACCTGAATGCCCTTAATATCTTTTTCCTGCCTAATCGCTATTGCAAATACTTCCAGTACTATATTGAACAGCAGTGGAGAGAGTGGGCATCCCTGTCTCGTCCCTGATCTTAGAAGGAAGGCTCTCAGTTTTTCCCCATTGAGGATGATGCTTGCTGTAGGCTTGTGGTATATGGCTTTAATTATGTTGAGGAAGGTCCCCTCTATACCCATTTTGGCTAGGGTTTTCATCATAAAGGGGTGCTGGATCCTATCAAATGCTTTCTCTGCATCTATTGATATGATCATATGCTTTTTATCTTTTCTTTTGTTGATATGGTGGATTATGTTGATTGATTTCCGAATGTTAAACCATCCTACTTGGTCATGGTGTATGATCTTTTTGATGAGTAGTTGGATTCTATTTGCTAGTAGTTTGTTGAGGATCTTTGTATCTGTGTTCATCAGGGATATTGGCCTGTAATTCTCTTTCTTTGTGGTATCTCTGTCTGCTTTTGGTATCAGTGTGATATTTGCTTCGTAGAAACTGTTCGGAAGTGTTTTTGATATTTCAATTTCGTGGAAAAGCTTAAAGAGCATTGGGAGTAAGTCCTCTTTAAAGATTTGGAAGAATTCACTAGTGAATCCATCCAGGCCAGGACTTTTGTGCTTGGGGAGACTTTTTATTACCATTTCGATTTCCTTGATGGTGATAGGTCTGTTCAGGTATTCCAGGTCTTCTTGGTTCAGCCTTGGGAGTCTGTAGGAGTCTAGGAATTTAACCATTTCCTCGAGGTTTTGATGTTCCGTGGCATAAAGCTTCTCAAAGTACTCCCTGAGGATCCTCTGAATTTCTGTGGTTTCTGTTGTAATGACCCCGTTTTCATTTCTGATTCGGTTTATTAGGGTTTTCTCTCTCCCTTTCTTTGTGTGTTTTGCTAGAGGCTTATCGATCTTGTTAATTTTCTCAAAGAACCAGCTTTTGGTTTCATTGATCTTTCGGATTGTTTTTTGGGTTTCCATCTCGTTAATCTCTGCTCTGAGTTTTATTATTTCCTTTCTCCTGTTCAGGTTGTGCTCCTTTTTTTGGTCCTTCTCCAAGCTCTTAAGCTGTGAGGTTAGGTTACTTATGTGTGCTCGCTCCTCCTTCCTGAGGAATGCTTGTAGAGCTATAAACTTTCCTCTTAACACAGCCTTTGCTGTGTCCCATAAGTTTTGGTAACTCGTGTTCTCATTTTCATTCGTTTCTAGGAATCTTTTGATTTCCTCTTTGATTTCCTGTCTAATCCACTTGTTGTTCAATAGTGCACTGTTTAATTTCCAGGTGTTTGATTTAGTTTTCTGTTTTTGTGTGTGATTTACTTCTAATTTCAGCGCATTATGGTCTGAGAAGATTGTTGATACAATCTCTACCTTCTTAATTTTATGGAGGCATGTTTTGTGGCTCAGCATGTGGTCTATCTTGGAGAATGTTCCATGTACGCTTGAGAAGAATGTGTATTCAGCTTTTTGTGGATGAAGTGTCCTGTATATATCTACTAAGTCCCTTTCTTCCATTGTTTCCCTCAAATGAAGTATGTCCTTGCTAAGCTTGAGTCTGGTTGATCTATCAAGAGGTGACAAAGCAGTGTTGAAGTCTCCCTCTAGTATTGTGTTGCTATTGATGTCTTTTTCCAAATCTACGAGTAGTTGTTTTAAGTACTTTGCTGGTCTCTCATTAGGTGCATATACATTTATTATTGTAAGTTCTTCCTGTTGTACAGATCCTTTGATCAATAAGAAATGGCCTTCACTGTCTCTTATGACCTTCCTCACTCTGAAATCGATGTGGTCTGATATAAGGATTGCTACCCCAGCTTTTTTATGGGAGCTGTTTGCCTGTAGGATTGTTTTCCAGCCTTTGACTCTGAGTCTGTGTTTGCTTTGACTATTGAGATGCGTTTCTTGCAGGCAGCAGAATGTTGGGTTCAATTTTCTAATCCATCCTGCCACTCTATGTCTTTTAATTGGTGCTTTTAGCCCATTGACATTGAGAGAGATTATTGTTATGGGATTTTGTTCCATTGTTCTGTTAAAATTTGGTGTATTTGAGGGACCTTTCTTGCCTTAAAGTAGCCCATTTAGTTGTTCTTGTAACCATGGTTTTGAGTCTATGAAGTTCCTGAGCTGTTGTTTGTCTGTGAAACTGTGTGTTGTTCCTTCTATTATGAATGAGAGTCTTGCTGGGAAAAGTATTTTTGGGGAGGCATTTATTTCATTGAGTTTTTTTACTATGTCCCACCACTGTTTTCGGGCCATGAGGGTTTCATCAGAAAAATCAGCTATGAATTTTAAGGATGCTCCTTTGTAAGAGATTTCTTTCTTCGATCTTGCTGCTTTCAGAATTTTGTCTCTGTCTAAGGTTTTGGTCATTTTGATCAGAATGTGTCTTGGGGTATTTTTATTCGGATTTCTTCTAGCTGGTACCCTTCGGGCCTCCTGAATGTGGTCACAAGTTTTCTTCAGCTCTGGAAATGTTGTAGCAATGATTTCTTTGACAGTTTCTTCTTCATCGAGGTTTTCTTCCTGTACCTCTGGGACTCCAATAATTCTTATGTTACCCCTCTTGGCTTCATCACGATCTTCTCTTGCCATCTGTTCCCGAATTGTGAGTCTCTTTTCCATTTTCTGCTCTTTTCTGGAGAGTCTCTGAACTTCATCTTCGAGCTCACTGATTCTGTTCTCAGCCACTCTTACTCTGCTGCTGAGGCCTTCCACTGAGCTTTTCAATTCGCCTACGAGATTTTTCAGGTCTGACATTTCTGATTGCATTTTCCTCATTTCTGCCTTCAGATCCTCTTGTCTTCTATTGGCATTGCTTTCCATTGTTTCTTTTAATTCCCTAAGCATCCTAAGTAGCTCCCTTCTGAATTCCTTGTCAGAGAGGTTGTCTAACACTACAGTACTGTTGGTGTCATCTGGGCTAGACTCTTCAATATGAAAGTTTGGTGGGCTTTTGCGTTGCTTTACCATTGTGAGAGGTGTGGTTTAGTCCTTCACGTTCACTGTTACTATTCTGCTTGATATGCAGTGTGAGTTAAGATAGGCTTATGGGTTATTGGCTACTGTGTTTCTAGTGGCTGAGCTAAAATAGAGAAGTTTCCATCTAAGAAGGTAGCTTATGGTTCCTATGGCATACGTAGTGGGAAAATATTTCACGGCCGCGTTAGCGGCAGCGGCTCCGGAAAGAGTCCCTGGCACTGGCGAGGAGTTGGGAACGTCTCCTGTTTGGAATTGGAGCCGTTCAGCTTTGTTGCCCAGAGCTGGGCCTCTGTGCCCGTCCCACGCAGATCAGGGGTTGAAAACCGGCTTTCTAGGGGCTGGTTCTAGCTGTGCATGCCCAGAGAGGGACCCAGACCCTTGGGGGCGGGCTGTACCTGTTGGAATTGGAGCCGTTCAGCTTTGTTGCCCAGAGCTGGGCCTCTGTGGCCATCCCATGCAGATCAGGGGTTGAAAACCGGCTTTCTAGGGGCTGGTTCTAGCTGCGCATGCCCAGAGAGGGACCCAGGCCCTTGGGGGCGGGCTGTACCTGTTGGAATTGGAGCCGTTCAGCTTTGTTGCCCAGAGCTGGGCCTCTGTGCCCGTCCCACGCAGATCAGGGGTTGAAAACCGGCTTTCTAGGGGCTGGTTCTAGCTGCGCATGCCCAGAGAGGGACCCAGGCCCTTGGGGGCGGGCTGTACCTGTTGGATTTGGAGCCATTCAGCTTTGTTGCCCAGAGCTGGGCCTCTGTGCCCGTCCCACGCAGATCCAAGGTGTCAGTTTTTACCTCCTGGACTGTGTGATACCTTGCAGCCTGGCTGGTTTTCCTGCTTTGTGTCATGTTTGAGCCTGGGAAAAACCAGACTTTCACATTCATGTTTTCTTCTGAGTTTCTGTTTCAGTGAGTATTCCTTTTACATCATCTTCAAGTACAATCTATAACTTGGATTTTGATTAAGTTGGGAACTGATAGTAAACTGTTAGTTTTAATTTTTACATTTAGATAGATGATCTATTTTTAATTTATTTTTTTATTCTGTTGATAATGGTAGAAATAATTTTATTTCTATAATTATATCTCATTATTTCAGTCATGTTCATCCATACCCGAGAGTGGAGCTAAAGAGAGCGCCCAGCAGGCCGGAGCACGTGCTCCCTGTGGAGGAGCCCAGGTTCAATTCCAGGCACCACTTAGAATTTAGTATAGCTCTGGACATCTTACAGATATTGACTGGTCCAATCTGAGCATATTAGCCCCATCATTCTGCTTTTAATTTATTTCCCTTATTTAATCAAATTGGCTGAAACTGATCTCAGTAGGAAGCATTCAATATTTTGCCATTTAGCATGATACGATCAGAGAATTTTTTTTGGTAGCTGACCTATAAAAAGTTGAGGGGTTCTCTTATATTCATAAATTTTTGGGTTATTTTTGATAAATGAAAATTGGATTTTTTATTTGAAAATTTTAATTTTAGTGCTGGATAGTACAGCAAGTCAGGTGCTTACCATGCATTCAGTCAACCTGGGGTTAATCCTTAGGCACCACCTAAGGTTTGCCTGACACCAGGCACAACCTATGCTTAGAGGCAGAAGTTCTGAGCACAGCTGGGTGTGGCTCCACATTTTTCCCAATTAAAACAAACTTTAATAACTTAAATGTGCATAACAACTCTTTTTTTTAACCATAGATAAGCGTTGAGTTGGTTTCATATTCATATTGCTGTGCAATCATTCCCGCTACCATCCTTAGTTTTTTTTTTAAATTCAAAAAACAAGCTACCGAGAGTATTCGATATACCAAACACAGTAACAACAAAGTCTCCAATGGAGACGTTACTGGGTCCGCTCGAGCAAATCGACGATCAACGGGAGGGAAAAAAAAAAAAAAAACTTTGTATGATTTGAAGAGCAACTCCACTTTCCCTGCTCCAGATCCATTTATGTTGTGGCATGTATTATAATGTCATTTTATAAAAATGACTAATATCTCACTGCATGTGTTGACTCCATTTAGCTTACCCACCGATCTGCCATGGACGTTTGGTTCGCCTCGGTCTTCACCCATGGAAGGGCAGTGCAGTGCAGTACATATACACGAATAGTCATGCTCCAGCCTTACTCTTTTGGTTGTAAATTTCCACTTTTCCTATCACCATCCTTTTTTGCTTTTTGTTTTTTTGAGTCACACCCAGGGTAACTGAGGGGTTACTGCGAGCTCTTTTCTCAGGGATTCCTCCTGGGGAACCATGTAGTTCCAGGGATTGGACCCAGACCTCCTGAGTGGAAAGTACATGTCCACCCCTTGAAGCTGTCTCTCCACCTTTTCAGCCACCATTTTTTCCGGTAGATTGTCCTTTTCCCACAAAATGGGTTTCACACCCATGTTGAAAATCATTTATATGTGTGAAGGTTCTTTATTCTTTATATTGATCTCTCTTTATGGTTGGACTATCCCACATGTAGCTTTCCAAGGAAAAGATCAAAATTTAAAAGTTAAGGCTTTTGTTAGTGCTATTCTACTAAATTCTGATTCTTTGTCTTGATTACTATACAATTGTCATAAGTTTTATAATCAGAAATAGTGAGACTTTCTATTTTTGTTCTTTGTTTTTAACATTATGTCAAATATTTGGAGTCCCCTGAGATTCCATTTCAATTTTAGTATAGATTTCCTACTTTTGAAAAAAAGACATTGGGTATTTGATAGGAACCACACTCAATTTGTAGATTGATAGGGGTGATATTGAAAAGTAATATTGTATCCCACCATGAGTATGTGATAGATTTTCATTTCCCCATGTCTTCTGTTATTTCTTTTAATAGTGGTTTATAGTTTTCTTTCTAAAAATGTTTCAACCTTTCTTCTTAAGTTAATTCCCTGGTACTTGATTTCCTGAGGCATAACTATGAATTGGCTCTCCATTTCATTATTTACATATAAAAACATGGATTGCTGCATATTTATTTTGTTGCTGGCCATTTTACTGTATGTCTTCTAGTTCTAGGAGCTTCTTTGTAGAATCCTTAGTGTTTCCTACAGATAGTATCATGACATCTGCAAATTGTGATAATTTTATTCTTTTCTGTTCTTGCCAGACAGCTATAACAAGGACTTCAGTACAAAATTGAATATTAGTCATGACAGTGTGCAAACTTAACTTGTGCCTTATTTTAGAAGAAAGGCTTTGAGTTTTCCACCATTAAGTATAATGTTTGCTTTAGGCTTTAGGCTTGTGGTAAATGGTTTTAACTATGTTGAGGAAAGTTCCTTCAACTCCCATTTTACTGAGAGTTTTTATCATGAATGGGTTTGGGGGCTTGTTGCATGCTTTCTCTCTATCTATCAATATCATATGATTCTAATTCTTTCCTTATATTGATAAGTATATTTCATTTTTTTTTCTTTTTTTGGGTCACACCTGGCAATGCTCAGGGGTTACTCCTGGTTCTGCACTCAGGAATTACCCCTGGCGGTGCTCAGGGGACCATATGGGATGCTGGGAATCGAACCCGGGTTGGCTGCGTGCAAGACAAACGCCCTACCTGCTGTGCTATTGCTCCAGCCCCCAGTATATTTCATTTATTGACTTGCATATATTAAACTATTCTCACATCCCTAGGATAAATCCTACTTGGTCATGATGAATACTCTTGTATTATTATATATTATTCTATATTATATATTATTATAATATATTATGTATTATAATGTATTGGGGCTGGAGAGATAGCACAGCAGGTAGGGCATTTGCCTTGCACGCGGCCGACCTGGTTGGCCCAGGTTGGATTCCTCCGCCCCTCTCGGAGAGCCTGGCAAGCTACCAAGAGTATCTTGCCCGCACAGCAAAGCCTGGCAAGCTCCCCATGACATATTCGATATGCCAAACACAGTAACAACAAGTCTCACAATGGAGACATTACTGGGCCTGCTCGAGCAAATCGATGAACAACGGGAGATCAATGATAGTAAGATTCAGTTGGCTGATATTTTGTTGAGGATCTTTGCTTCTGTGTTCATCAGGGATATAGTTTTCTTTTTGGTGATATCTGTCTGCTTTTGATAATCAGGGTGATGTTTGTCTCAGAGAGACTGGGAGGGTTCCTGTTTACTAGACTTTATGAAAGAGCCCTAGAGAATTGGAAGCAGGTCTTCTTTAAGTCTGAAAAACTCAGCAGTGAACCTAACTGGGCCTGAGCTTTTGTTACCCTTTCAGTTTCCTCCACCATAATTAGCCTGTTGAGGTGCTTTGTTTGTTCTTGGGTTCAGCCTTGGGAGGTTATAATAGTCCAGAAATTTATCCATTTCTTCTAGGTTCTCCTGTGGATAAAGATTTTCAAAACAATTCCTAACAATCCTTAGAATTTTTGTGTTATGTTGTGACATCTCTGCTTTCATTTACTTGTTTCAGTTTACAAGATTTTTTTTTCCTCTTTCTTCCTTTGTGAATCTTTCTAATAGTTTGTCAGTCTTGTTTATTTTTTGCAAGGGACTAGCTTTTGGTTTTGTTCATCTCTTAAAATTTCCATTTTATTAATTTGTTCTGAGTTTTATTATTTCCTTCCTTCTACTTGCTATGGGTTTCTTTTGTTTGTCTTTTTTTTTCTAGCAGCTTAAGCTGTGTATTTAAGTTATTTGTGTGGGTCCTTTCTTTCTTCCTAATGAGTGCTGCATTGATATGAACTTTCCTCTGATACTGCTTTCAGTGTGTGCCATATATTCTGGTATTCTCTGTGTCTTCTTTTTCCTTTGTTTCCAGGAATCTTTTGATCTCTCTGACCTTCTGGATATTCACTAGTAAGTTGTTTTCTTTCAAGTGTTTGAACTTATTCCCCATTTTTATTTGTGATTAGCTTCCATTTTCAGTACAACATGATCTGAGAGGAGACTTGATAAAATTTGTATTTTTAATTTTATGATGGTAAATTGGTACATTCATGTTATTGATATTCAGTGAGATTATTAACAAGAAGTTATTTGCCACCATTTTGTAGCACTTAGCGTTTGTGAAACTTAAAGAAGACCCTTCAGTGCTTCTTATAAGGTTGGATTAGAGGCTGTGAAGTTCCTGGACTGTTGCTTCTCATCACTCAAATCTGAATGATAATGTAGCTGGGTAGAGTATTCTTGATAAGTTGTCTACTTTATTGAATTTTTAAATCATATAGCATTATTGTCCTCAGACCCACAGTGTCACACGTGATAAATCTACTGTGAATCTTAAGGATGCTCCTTTCTGTGTAATTACCTTCTTTGATCTTGCTATTTTCATTATTCTATCATTCTCTCTATCATTGGCTTTCCTAATTCTGATTATTGATGTGTTGCAGTAATTTTATTTGGTTCTCTTTTGACTGTTTCCCTGTGGGCCTCTTAAATCTGGATACATGTACTCCTCAGCTCTAGGACCTTCTCAGCTGTGATTTCTTAGACTAACAGTTCCTTATCAGAGTTGCCTTCTTGTTCCTCAGAGTTCTTTCTTAAGAGTTTTATATTGTTCCTCTTTATCCCATAGTTCTCTTGTGTGCTGTTATTTATTTGAGACTTTTTCCATCTTCTGCTATTTTCTAGTGGTTTCCTTCATCTCATCTTGGGGCTCACTGATTTTGTCCTCAGCAGCAATTCTGCTGCTGCCCAGATCTTCTTCCAGTGAGTGTTCTAGTTCACCTACAAACTCTTTAGTTCTGTCACTTCTCACTGTAGTTTTATCGTTCCTGACCTCATGCTTTTGTTTCCTTGCACTGTTGCTTCTTTGAGCTCTTTAAACATCCTCAATATGTTCTTCCTGAAATCCTTAGAAAGGACAGGCTACAGAGATGCTTGCTACTAATTGAGTCTTTTAGCTGCTGTCTTCATTCTCTTGGTGTGGTGTTCTATGCTGAGTCCCCTTTGCATTGTTTTAGTTTGGGGTTGAGTCTTTGTGATTCACCGCATGTACTCCCTGCCAGGGAGCACTGGGGGACCCAATTGGGTGCTACTCGGTTCCTCCCCTTTTCATTACTGACCAGCTGCTTAGAATTTTGTGTGTGGGTTCCAGGGAGGCTTTCATTGTCATTCGCCCTATCACTGCTTGGACTGTAGTTTAGGGTCCTATGATTTCTTACTCCCACAACTACCTATGTTCATTTTTGTAGAACAGGTGGCTAGGGCTAGGATCAGTCTGGTGTTAGCACTGTGTGGCTGTGGGTAGCCACACCACTCCAGTGTGAGGTCAGTGCAGGGGTTCAACTTATCCCCCTGAGGATATGAAGGGGTGAAGTAGTGTGTGGTGGGCAGTGGTCTTTGTGCTGTGTTCTTTCTTCATGGCACTGGGCCATGGGGAAGGGAATAAACTGGCCCAACAGTTGAATCAGAGGCTTTTCATTGTTGTGCCTTTGCTAGGGGAGGAAGAGGAGGCAGGAGTGGGGCCAGGGTCTTATCTGGTTGTGTTTAGGGGCCAGGTGGTGCTAGGGATGGAACCCAGGGACTAACATATGAAAGGCATGTACTTTATCACTTTTATCACTAGAGTCACATCCCTGGCCCTGGGCATTTTTTACAAGCTTTGTTTTCTTTTAATGTCATTGGACTTATAAAATGTGCTATTTTTTTTATGCTTTAGAACCACTATAAACATAAGAGGTAGATGGTTTACAATTATAGGTAATGACAATATAAGCTGAGACTCCTTTAGGAATGTCCTGAGGTGTTTTTTTTTTTTTTTTGCTATTCCTTGAATATGTTCATTTCTGAGCTTTGTTGCAGGAGGTTGGTAGTATCTTATAGCATCCAATATGTAAAGCATGATGTTATTAAGAGGTTTTTTTTTTTCCCGTATCTTATGGTTTAAATGCAGTGCTATTAGAGGTGAGAGATCATAATTTACATGCTATGAAATAGTGAAAGATAAGAAATATGGCTAATTATAGGAAATCTGAAATTCTGGGTTTGAATTTTGGCTTTGCCAATTTATGGTCTCTGTAGTATTTTCCTGGTGTTTCTTTCACACACTGGTATTTACTTAATGCCTCAAACGATACAGATTATAATCTTGACATTCAAAAAGTCAGACTGCCATATGTTTGTTTTTGTTTTTGCTCTTTCGTTTAATTTTTTGTTTTGTCTGGGCGGGGGGGGGGGGGGGGGGGGGGCGGGGAGACAGCAAGTGTTGTGCCTCAGGGTACTCAGAGCCTTTCCTGGTGATTCTCAGCCAGCCACACCCACAGTTCTCGAAGTGCCATGCGGTACTGGGGATTCAGACCAGGGCGAGCTGCATGTATAGCATGTGTCTATCTTAATTTCTTAATGCTCCTTATTCTTAGGAATAAGGAGGAAAGTAGAGAAGCAGCATCCTTTTGAACACACATACACACAGTGTGCATGGGGGTGGGGGGGGGAGATAGAGACAGAGAGAGAGACAGAAAGAAATTTGGGAACTGTCCCTTTTTTCCTGGGCTAATGAGCATTGGGGCGGCCTCTAGTTCAGGAAAGCTTGCTTCCAGGATAGAGTTGGGGAAACACTAAATCTTCTTGAGGCCAAAATAATTCAGAGTTGGTTTTTTCATTCTCCTTGTGGTTTTGGAGGATTGGTGGCTTTTTTGAGGTATGTTTGGGGAAAAGGGGTCCTCATTCCTTATTTAACCTATGCAAATAATCTTCAGGGACTTTGATCACTGTGAAGAGAGAAAAGAAACTGTCATCTGTCTTCCAGATGAAAAGCTGTTCTTGGGAGGAGTGTTAAAGAGATGGGTCACAATTTTTTGGTTGTTTCCATCTTGGGCTACTAAAAAAGATTAAATTTTTAAAAAACAGTATTAAGTTTCTATTTTTTTCTTATTCGTTTTAGTTTCTTTGCTTTTTAGTGTTAGAAGCTGTAGCCAGCTGTCTGTACTAGCTAACTCAGTTCCAAGGCCAGAACCAATACAGAGAGGTAAAGTTTTGCTTCCCTTTGGGCCAAGCCTGTCTTTCAATTTCTGACTGAGCTGATTTGCTATTCTTAAAGGAACTTTAAAAAGAGAGAGAAAAGCAAGCAACAACAACAAAAACCCCTTTATTTTCATCTGCTATAGGGAGGTGCCTTATGGCATAGTAACAGCTCCCCCCCATGGGATGCAAGCACGACTGGAGGAAAGTTGTTTGGCCAGGATTTGGTTGGACTTGTGTTCATTGAGTTAATATTCTTTTTCTAAAACTCTGTGCTGAGTATATGACTAACTTCGCTAACTGTAGGATACTGTCTCGTGAACAGTATGCTATAAAACTGCATTACTCTTGTGAAGAGTCTTATACAAAACGGAAAGCTGATTTTTAAGTAGAAAACAAATGTGCAAAAATAAACTTTCAGCAATTTACAACTGCTATATTCCTGGGTGTTTCCCTGGATGTTTAATCTTTGGAAATATATAACAGTGAACAGTCCTTTGGTATATGCTTAGCTTACATCTTAACTTCTTATTAAGGGCTTTGTTTTGTACTGTATATCTTCATTGAGAGAATTGAGTGGGAATTTGGGATGACATACGTATTTTCATTGTAGTGTTATATGTGTAGTATGTCAGAGTGAAAGTGTAATATTGCAAATATCCAGTTTTCTAGCTATGTGTGCACGTTAAAAATGCCTTCTTCGATGGTTTCCTTGTTAGACAATGTAGGGAACTTGCTGCAGCACACGCAACAGGTCACAGGAAGCTGCAGGTAGAATGCTTACCAAGCAGTGCAGACTGCAGCAGGCAGCGCCTGGAGCAGAGCACTCTCACCTCAGGGCTTCCCGTGCCTCCGGTGCCATGGTCCCGTGGGCAGCAGGAGTTGTGGCAGCCCACTTTTGAAAGGGATTGTGGAGCAGAATGCAAGTAAACAGCAGTCCACAGGCTTTCCAGGATCTTCATTTTGAAAGAGCATGACATTTCTTTTAAGTTGCTTTTTTCCCCTTTCTCTTCTCCAGCCACCTCCTTTAAGTTCTTATTGTTCAGTCTGTTCGCCTTTATCAGATGAATTTTATTGCATGTGCCTTTGCTTTCTTTGTCCAGCTTAGGCCTTTATTTAAGCAACAAAATAAAATACTTCAAAAGTTTTTTTCAGCACAAAAGTGAAAATAACCAATCAAATCACGTATTTTGAGATCTGGTAAATTGATTTAGTCAATTTTCTTATTTAATTTTTATATGTTTAATTTCTGCCTCTAAGTTTGAGTCATTTGCACGTTTGTTTTCCTCTTCCACAACAAAAATATGGTCCTCACTAGCCTATTTTGTTCTTTATTATTTTTTTTTTGTTTTTTTTTGGGTCACACCCTGCGATGCACAGGGGTTACTCCTGGTTCTGCACTCAGGAATTACCCCTGGTGGTGCTCAGGGGACCATATGGGATGCTGGGAATTGACCTGGGTCAGCCGCGTGCAAGGCAAACTCCCTACCCACTGTGCTATCACTCCAGTCCCCGCCTATTTTGTTCTTTAGTAGTACCATTTATCCTTCTTATGAACTTTTTGTCTTGGCCTATATTGTTTATCAATATTAATGAAAAAAAGTAAATAATAGGAATTCAAAGTCACTAGTTTTTCATTTATGAGAATTATTGAGTTAAATAAAACTGTTAGTTTCTCTACAGGGATTATTTTAAATACTAAATGTGTTAAAATGGTAGTGTAAGAAAATAAAATAAAATAAAATGGTAGTGTATTATCTGAACCTTAATAGTTTCTCTTCCTGAAAGAATGATTTTTGAATAAACGACTAAGGGACTGTGGATGTGGGATGTAGGTCTTGGCAGAGATTCTAGGTTTAATTCCTAGCAACACACACACAAAAATAAAAATCGAAGAAATTTTTGAGAAATTTGGGTATATATAGAAAAAGAGCAGTTAATATTATAAGTATACCCTTATCCTATTTTTATACCTATTGATTTTCTTTGTTTTAATCTTAATGTTTAAAATTATAGGTAGGCTGTTCCTAATTTTTATGTATAAAATTATAGGAAGATTATCCTAGTTAATATCTTAATAAAACATAAAAATATATTTGATATTATATTTTAGCGTACATAAATAGTATAAAGGAGAAATAGGAAAGAAAATAGCTTGAAAACTTGGATTTCATGAGATGTCATACCTAATGCATTCATATAGTACTGTGCTCTTTTTCCCCCATAAGCTGATTAAAATATACAGTTATAATTTATGATACTGTCAAAATCAGCATAAGGTAAAAGCAGAGTGATTACATATTTTGGAGCGACCACCTTCCTTTAAAAATTGTTACTGTAAAATATAGTGTAAGACATAGGGTTTTAAAAGAACTTTTATTGTTCATGAAAGCATTTAGAAAAGAATTTAGTCATTTTTATTTATTATAAAATTGATCTAATTCTGATCTAATCTAGTTCTGATACTACTTGCCAAGCTTTTGATCACAGTGACTTAATTTAAGGAAAAATAATTGCTGCATAATCCCCTGAGGTATTTTAGAGCTATTTGGGCACCTTTGTTCCATGGTACATTACAGTGTGTCTATGGGGGGAGGGCACCGAGTGTTTGATGTGGGACCCTCTGGCAGGGGCGTTAGAACTTTAGAGTGTGGGTGTACCAGGACAAGTTAAGGATGCTGAATTTAACTTTCTTTCAGGACTGTCTTTTATCTATAAATTGAAGGATTACATCACATTTTCAGTGGAGTAGGGGTGAGGCAAGTTAATTTTCGTTTTAGAAACTGGAGGTTAGTAACTATATATAAAATAGTGATAATGACATTTAGAATTTTATTACTGTTAACATATAGTTATGACTCAGCATTCAGCGTTTTTTGGGGGTTTTTTTTTGCCTTGAACTTCTGATGTGCCGTAGAATTTACCTAAACTTATCAGGGTAAATGATTCTTCCGTAGAAAATATGTCTTGACCCCTCAGTGCTTCTTTTTAGGATGATGGGGTATCCTTAAAGTATTTATGAATCTTAATTGGTAGGTTTCTGTTTGGAGGCATGATTTCAGAACATGTCCCTGATTACCAATATTGATGTCACGAGGTAGAGGTTCCCAATAGATACAGATAGACGTAGTCCCTGGTGATCCTAAGTGATAAGAGAGCTATGTTATGTAAACACTGGAAGACTGAGTGATTACATATTTTATAAAGACCATCTGTAACATGGTCTTTGTTACTGACTAAGGATGCACTGGGTGATGCTGGGGATTATGTGATGTCTGGGACCAAACCCGCACATGAAGAGTGTGTGATTCATTATTTTAGCCATATCGCAAGGTCTGAATGCTGTACAGCTGTGTCTGAATTTCTTGAATAATAGCAAAGTGCTAATATATAGCACAGCGGTAGGGCGTTTGCCTTGCACGCAGCCAGCATGGCCGACCCGAGTTCGATTCCTCCGCCCCTCTCGGAGAGCCCGGCAAGCTACCGAGAGTATCTTGCCCACACGGCAGAGCCTGGCAAGCCACCCGTGATGTATTCGATATGCCAAACACAGTAACAACAAAATCTCCAATGGAGACGTTACTGGGCCCGCTCGAGCAAATCGATGAACAACGGGAGGGCCTTTACCTTACTTTTTAAATAAATATCCTGACCATTGGTCGCTGAAGAACACAATAGCACATATAGCACGAAGTTAATTGCAGTTTTATAATCCTTCATATATTCTAAGTGCATTAATCATTGTGTTTTTTTCTTATTGATTAATATCACATAGTAGTTCAAAGACCAAAATATTTTGGTGTCCAAAATATCAAAAGGAATTTTCAGGAGGTATGCATGATATATTCTTCCTTTTACAATTTTTCATATTTTTGTGATGCTGAGTTTTCTTTGTAAACTGAACCAACAGATTAAATGCAGTAGGAGATTCTTAAAATCTTCTATAAAACCAATAATTAAAGAGAATTGCTCCCCAAAGTTAAATTTACATAGATTTTTTTTCTATCTTATAAAATATACTTTTCACTGTATCACTTTATCACTGTCATCCTGTTGGTCTTCAAATTACTTGAGCGGGCGCCAGTAACATCTCCATTCCTCCCAGGCCAGAGATTTTTAGCAACATCTTCATAATCATCTTTTCCCAATGATTGGAGTCTCTTTCAGGGTCAGGGGAATGAGACCTATTGTCGTTACTGTATTTGGCATATTGAATATGCCACGAGGAGCTTGCCAGGCTCTGCCCATGTGGGTGGGATACTCTCGGTAGCTTGCTGGGCTCTCCAAGAGGCATAAATGGGTAGGAAGTGTCTTATAATGTGTCTTAGAATGTTTATAAGTCACATAAAGTATTTCATAAAGTAATCTTGCACACTGCTGGCCCTGGTTTGACTCCTGGCACCACATATGACCCCTCCTGCATATAGAACCAGGAGTCTTCCCAGAGCACCGCGAGGTATTGCCCACCACTGCACCCCACCCAATTAAAAAGAATGAGCAAAGCAGTGGCTTTGATATGTATTCATAGTGCAGTCATAGAATTCATGGCAATTTTAATCAATTTTTGAAGAATGCATAGTTATTATGTTCACTTTGGATATTTCTAACTGCATTTGCCTGATTTTTTTTATTTTTCAATTGATTTTAAGTTTGGGAATGACAAAGACAAAGTGAGTCAGGGAGCTAGCTCACAGGGCCGGGATGCACGCTTTACATGGGGAGGGGCGGCGGGGGGCTGGCCTCCAGGCCTGATACCACACTGCTTCCTGAACACTGCAGGAGGCTCCTCCAAGCATTCAGCTCGGAGTAGACCCCAAGACTGCAAAAAATAAAAAAGGAAAAGTAGCTGACAAAATCATCATTATTTGTGCCTAGTTTTACTTTAGAACTTGTATTTTTCCTGGGAGATGGTTTGGGCCACTCCACCTGGTGCTCAGGGATTACTCCCAGATCTCTGCTCAGGGGTTGCTCCCTGCAGTGCTCAGGGGACCAGGTGGTAGCAGGAATCAAAGGTTAGCTGCATGCTAGGCAAGTTCTTTGACCACTATCCTGTTTTAACTCCCCAAAACTAAGTCTTGTATTTTTTATCTTAACTTACTTTACAATCCATCTTTCAGAATAGAAGTTACTTTTGACTTGTCAGGGCTCACTTTCAGTGAAACTAACTGCTGTGTTGAAGTCATTTAAGATCTGATTTGGTTCCTTTTTCCTCTACTCAGAGCTATATTAAATCTGCAGATTGCTATCTTTTAAGTATCTCCAGAAACTTGACCTTATTTCTTGGCAGTCTGTGTCAAGGTTTATTCACTAATCTGTGTAGGAAATGGTCTTAACTTCTGACTCCGACTGGGAGAACTTGATCTTCATCAAGATCAAGGACTCTCCTTTGTGTCCTGCCCTCCCGCCAGCCATCACCCTTACCTCTGACTGGGTGGGGGGGAGCTCCCTTGGTTCTCAGAGCCAGCCTCACCCCTGCAATCTTCTATCAGTCTCTAGCCACATGGATCAGAAGAAAGCTGTTCTTTTTTTTTTCTCTCAGCCTAATACGACAGTTTTCTATTTATCTTTATAAGTTATTTGCATTTTAGAGAGATTATTGTATTCTTTGGTGAATTCTGTCAAGTACCTCATTGATTTTTTTAACCGTTTTCTCCAAAGATTACAGTTGTCAAGAATCATTGACCTTCTGTACTTCTTGGATAAATTTGGAATGTTTTGGGGGCTCAAAGAGATGGTGCAGTGGGTAAGGTTCTTGCTTTGCACACAGCAGAACTGGGTTCCGTCCCTAGTGCTTCATATGTTTTCCTGAGCACAGAACCAGGAGCAAGCCCTGAGGATAGACAGAGGTGGCCCAAAGACACAAACAAACAGAAAAGTGGGAAATGTATCTTTAAATAAGCAAAATATAAGTATGTGTTTTATTATAGAAACTTGCAATGTCACTAATCTGAGGTTTGGACCATATTAAGGGACTTGGTTCTGGAAATCTTTTAAAACTTGGAAACCTAAACCTGCTATTACCTATCACTTAAACATGGGTCTGCAACTAAGTAGGTGGCCTTCTGTATCTTGGCTAGTATTCAGGTCGGGTGTTTCTTGCACATGAAGGAATAAATTAAGTCACTAAGGTGCTAAAACAGCAGATTTCAGTGTGGATTAGTTAAGAGCAATTGTAATTTTGTTCTATGGTGGCATAAATTGTTTTTCTCCACATTTAGTTTATGCAGAATTTGTCTCCATTTCTTCATCTTTTTTTTTTTTAAAGAAGTAGCAATTTTGTTAGTGTGTTGCTTTGGAGAAAGTACAGAAGGAAAGAAAAAGCTGTGCTGAACTTATGGTCACATTCATGAATGTGGATAAGTACAGATTTTAAAGCTTGCCAAACATTCAGTTCTTTGGCTTTTTTTTTTTTTAATTTCCAAACATTTTGCTAGTGACTTTCAAGTAGAACTACAAGCCTTGGAACAGTTCCATAAAAATCTGTGTGGTCTTAGCCAGAGGAGCAGCATACTTTATTTTCAGTTTCACAGAGCTTGACTGAGCTGTGTCGATAAGGTACTGGCAGCGCAGGGGAGGATATGTTACTCCAAGGAGAATTATTCCCTCTTGGCATGGGTTTTTAAAAAAATGCCGGGGCTGGAGCAGTAGCACAGCAGGGAGGTGTTTGCCTTGCATGCGGCCGACCTGGGTTCAATTTCTGGCATCCCATATGGTCCCCCAAGCCAGGAATAATTCCTGAGTGCAGAGCCAGGACTAACCCTTGAACATCGCTGGTTATGACCCAGAAAGAAAAAAAAAGCCTTAACAGCACTTTTTCCTGTTGCTTATATAGGAAGCAAACCAGGGGCTTGGCAGGCTGGTGTGGTGAAGGGCATGCCGCAGCCCACTGCCCCCAGTGGACACAAACCAGATTACTCTGATGTGCTTAAAAATGGATTTCTGAAAGCTCTCAGAAATGGCCTCACTTTTGTTAAATCTATCTTTAAATTACGTAGTACCAAGCTCGACTTTGGTTAAGAGTTGGGGGGTACCCATGGTTGAGGGGTGCTCAGAGCTGTTCCCAGTAGTGCTCGGGACTAACCCTCAGACCCACAGACAGAGGTGGTGCTGCCGGCCTCTGAGCCACCCTCTGGCCCTGGAACTCACGTTCTTGAGAGATGGACACCAGTGTACAGCCCAGCAGAGTCTTTGCTGGCCTCTTCTCTGGAGTACACTACATCAAATCTGAAGGATCACATCTGTGTCCGGGACTGGGATGGGTTTATGGGAAGAAGCACACTCTGTGGTTGGTGTGAGGAGGGCTCACGCTTCATGGTGCTTGTGGGCCTGGATGATGCTTGTGGGGCCATGGGGGTTTGGGGGCTAGGGGATTGGGCCCAGGGTCTCCTGCAAGCGCAGCCCATGCATCAGTCCCCACCCTCAAAAATATATTAAAATTTTTAAAAAATGTTAAAATTAGAATAGTCACTTTCATTCCTTACATTGTTGAAGGTTTTAAAGAGAAAAATACTTTGGTTTTTATGTTGTCTGTTGTTTTTGTGTGAGTTAGTCAAGAGTGCAAGTTGCAGGGCTGGAGTGATAGCACAGTGGGTAGGGTGTTTGCCTTGCATGCGGCCGACCCGGGTTCAATTCCCAGAATCCCATATGGTCCCCAGAGCACTGCCAGGAGTAATTCCTAAGTGCAGAGCCAGGACTAAGCCCCGAGCATCACCAGGTGTGACCCAAAAAGCCAGAAAAAAAAAAGAATGGAAGTTGCCTCTGCTGTGGGCCTGAGTCTTACTCTCCCCAGGGTGTAAACCACACCCCTCCCCCCCCCCCCCCCCCCCCCCGGGCATGGCAGGCCCCTGTTACGTACTTGACTAACATTTTTGTTCCTGTTGGATTCTTTGTTTTGCTCTGCTGGGTTTTTCATCTTGACTGGATATCAGGTAGTAACAGAAAATATCTCTGGAGGGAACTGAGGAGTGAACAAACTTGTTTGTTCATGAGCCTGGGAATCCGGGAAGATGGCAGCCACCCTGCCTGTTGAGAGCCTGAACCACGCAATGGCTACCCAGTGCTTCTCCCATTTTCTTTCAGTCCCTGCTATTGTTCTGTCTGGGAAATGCTGTTTTTTTTTCTTTTCTTTTTTAAAGATTTTATTACTGAATCGCTCCAGGCCAGTAGCACAGCGGGTAGGGCGGTTGCCTTACACGAGGCCGACCTGGGTTCGATTCCCCCATCCCTCTCAGAGAGTCCAGCAAGCTACCGAGAGTATCCCGCCTGCATGGCAGAACCTGGCAAGCTCCCCGTGGCATATTCAGTATGCCAAAAACAGTAACAAGTCTCACAGTGGTTACTGGTGCCTGCTCGAGCAAATCGATAAACGTTGGGAAGATAGTGCTACAGTGAATCACCGTGAGATAGATCATTATAAAGCTGTTCATAATTTTGTTTCAGTCATACAATGTTCCAACACCCATCCCTCCACCAGTGTACATTTTCTAGCACCATTGTCCCCAGTTTCCCTCTGATCACTTACCTGGCCCAGCCTGCCTCTATAGTTCTCTCTATCTTTCTTTCTCTGTTTCTCTCTCTACTCTCTCTGTCTCTGTCTGACCTCCACAACCCAACTGCCACCATGCTCCAGGCCACTCTCCATAAACTTGGGCTGAGCCTCACACATGAGTGAAGTCCCAAAGAACCCAGGTAATGCGAAACTTTGTGACCTTGGACTCTGGGCTTAATGGGATCCTGGAGCAGAGATTCTCTGCCTGCTTCCCCCAGTCTCCGGTGGCCCAGGGGTCACTCCCATAAGCCACCTCCTGCTGGCACCAGATAATCTCAGCAGCCACCAAGCAGAACTCATGGCTGCTTCTCCCAGAAGGGAGCATAGAATGAACATATTCCTAGACCACGTGGCCTCAACATCATAAGATACTCTCTACTCATTTTCCATAATTATAACACCATATTTGATGGGGTTCGGACAATTGGCAACAAATCATAGAGGGGGGAAAATATATATATATATATATATATATATATATATATATATATATATAACACTTGATCACTTGACATCCCATTACTCGATTTTCTCAAGCGGGTGCCAGTAACGTCTCCATTTGTCCACTACACGTGCTAGTGTAGCCCAACAGCATCTGCTCATTCTAGGAACATGAAGAGCCTCAAAACGATCGTTCAGGATCTTGACAAAGAAGTCTGACCATCTTGTAGGTGGACAGCCACGTGATCTTTTGATGTCCCATGGAATTCAGTTGGTAATGGCTCTAGTCCAGCAGTCATCTTCAAATCTCATTATGTGTCCAGCCCAACTCATATTTGACTCCTTGGCAAACGAGACAGCATCCCTGATTCTTGACTGTCAACAGAGGTTGGAACTCCGGATTCTTTCTCTCATTTGAGTGAAGCGTGATACTCCAAGCATAGCTCTTTCAATTCCTCTTTGGGAGACCCGAATAGTGTTCTCATCCTGTTTTCGTAGGGCCCAGGTCTCTGAGGTGTATGTTAATGAGGGAAGAACAGTGGAATTGAAGAGATGTGCCCGGAGCCTGAGGTTCTTCATCCTCTTAGCTATTTCTTCAATGCTCTTGAAGGCTTCCAAGCTGTTCTCTTCCTCCTGGGCAACTCAGGTGCCAAGTCATCTGTCATGTTGACTTCTCGACCTAGGTACACATAACTGTTACATTCAGAGATATTTGTTCCATTGAGAGTGAATGGAACATCAGGAATGAGACTGTTTCTTATAAACATTGTTTTCGTGAGATTCAGCTATAGTTTGACCTTTCCACACTCACGTTCGAAGTCAGCCAGCATTTGTGTCACTTCGCTAACGTTTGGTGTTATTAGAATGATGTGATCAGCAAAGCGGAGGTGTTGTAGTTGTCGACTGTGTATCTTCACTCCCATTCCTTCCCATTCCAGTCATTGCATGATGTTCTCAAGGGTGGCACTGAAGAGTTTCGGTGAAAGGGTATCACCCTGCTGAACCCCTCTCTTGACATGGATGATCACTTCTTTGTAGAATGGTGAGATCCTGGTAGTGAATTTGTAATACAGCTCACGGAGGATCCTGATGTATTGAGTTTGAATGCCCTGATTGGCTAGGGCTTCAATGACCTCTTCAGTCTCAACAGAATCAAAGGCCTTCTTTAAATCAGTGAACGTTAGACAGAGCAGCATCTTGAACTCCCGAGAAACTTAATGAGCTTTGTTATCGTGTGGATATGGTCGATAATGCTGAATCCTTTGCAGATTCAGCTTATTCACCAATGTGGCTTGGCGCAAGCTCCAGGCAACTGCAAGCGAACGTCGGAGCTCACAAAGCAGTGCATAGAAGTGATAAAGGAAGTACTCAGAGAGAAGAGCAGCAGTGCTGGCAGATGCAGCAGAAACTGGGAAAAGCCTTCCCAACACCCGCCTATCCTTCGCCAATTACAAGACCAAGATGACTGCCCTCCAACATCCTGATGGATCTATCACATCTTCTAGAAGGGGAATGGAGAAGATTATTCATGACTCCTACTCAGATTTATTTGGTAGCCACATCCATCTGCCCACATACCAAATTCCGCAGGATGGATTTATCGTTCCCAATATTCTCCCTTCGGAAATCCAACACGCCATTTCGTAGGTAAAGAACCAAACAGCACCTGGCCCACACAAGGTCAGACCCAAACACCTCAAGAATCTGCTGTTGGTACTCAACAATACACTGGCTCGGCTCTTCACACACTACCTGTCTGAATGCAAGATTCCGTCCCAATGGAAAACCAGCAGGACTGTACTACTGTAAAAGAAAGGAGACATCCACGACATTGACAACTATCTCCCAATCTGCCTATTGTATGTCATCTACAAGCTGTTTACTCGAGTCATCCTGAATAGGATTGGTAGAACACTAGATGAAGGACAACCATATGAGCAAGCTGGGTTCCGCAAAGGATTCAAGACAATCGACTATATATAGAGAGAGCCTGGCAAGCTACCCACGGCGTATTCGATATGCCAAAAACAGTAACAATAACGAGTCTCATTCCCCTGACCCTGAAAGAGCCTTCGACACAGCAGAGTTGGGAAGGACGAGAGGAGAGGCTGTTAAAATCTTAGGGGTGGTATAAATGGAGACGTTACTGGCACCCACTCGAGTAAATCAATGAACAATGGGATGACAGTGACAGTGATAACACAGCTGGTAGGGCATTTGCCTTGCATGAGGCCAACCCAGGTTCGATTCCTCCGCCCCTCTCGGAGAGCCTGGCAAGCTACCCAGAGTATCTCGCCCGCACACCAAAGCCTGGTGATCTATCCTGGTGCATATTTGCTTTTTTTTTTTTTTAATTTATTTATTGGATCACCGTGAGAGCAGTTACAAAGCTTTCAGGTCTAAATCTTGGTCATACAATGAAACACCCATACCTTCTCCAGTGCCCATTCTCCACCCCCAACAACCCCAGTATACCCCCATCCCACACCCACCCCCTACCTGTGGGGCAGATGATTTCCACATTACTCTCTCTCTACTTTGATCACATTCAATATTTTGACACCAGACCCACCATTATTGTTTGAGATTTTACCCCAAAACTCAGATCTGCTGAAAAGGCAACAGTAGACAATTTGTTTTCTATTGCTGGTTATGAATAACATATGATGTCACGTGGCTGTAGTAGTGGCCACACGATTTTGAAATTCTGAAATTTTAACACTTAAATCTGGAGGGATTTCTGCAAAAACCTGCTGGGTTCCAAGATTTGTTCCTGAGTCTTTGGAATCATGGCCATTAAGCAGCTTGATCAGGAGCCAGAAAGGCCATTTGTGGGCGATGACTTGGGGTCTCGTTGGGGTGGGAGGGACAGGACTGACTCCACCCTCATCTTGTGAGGCCAAAATGTCTCCTCACTGCAGGTCCAAACCTGACTGTCCAATGGCCACTGGAGGATGACGGCCACCTAGCCGCCAGTGGGAAGCAGGCGGAGGAACGATACCCTTTTCCCCCCTGGGGTGGCCCAGCAACAGTAACCTACTGCGGGGTCCAGACACATTTCTGCCAAAAGCTGCTGGGTTTCGAGAGTTGTTTCTGAGTCTCTGGGATCATGGCCATTAAGCAGCTTGATCAGGAGTCAAAGAGGCTGTTTGTGGGCGATGAGTTGGGGTCTCTTTGGGACGGGGAGGACAGGACTGTCTCCACCCCCATCCCATGAGGCTCAACAAGTTTTGTTACTGCAGGCCCAAGCCTGACTGTCCAATGGCTTCTGGAGGATGATGGCCACTGAGCCGCCAATGGGGAGCAGGCGGAGTGACAACATCGTATCCCCCCTGGGGTGGCCCGGTGACAGTAACCTACTGTGGGATCCAAACGCATTTCTGCCAAAAGCCACTGGGTTTCGAGATTTGTTTCTGAGTCTTGGGGATCATGGCCATTAAGCAGCTTGATCAGGAACCAGAGAGGCCATTCGTGGGCGATGACTTGGGGTCTCGTTGGGGTGGGGAGGACAGGACCAGCTCCACCCCCATCCCATGAGGCTCTGCGTCTCGTCACTGCGGGCCCAAACCTGACTGTCCAGTAGCCTCTGGAGGATGGTGGCCACCGGGCCGCCAGGGGTAACAGGCCAAGGCACAAAACCTATTCCCACCTGGGTTGGCCCAGCACCGGTAACCTACTGCAGGGACCAGACACATTTCTACCAAAAGCCGCTGGGTTTCGAGATTTCTTTCTGAGTCTCTGGGATCATAACCATTAAGCAGTTCAATCAGGAACCAGAGAGGCCATGCCTCCGATTATATAGCTGAGCTGAAGGTGGTTTGTGGGTGTGTTTCCCACATACCTAACTTTTGGTCATTTACTTTCTTGGTAAACTTTGCCCCAAGGTTTTTTGGGCATCCAAAGGCACAGCAGCAATTTTGGGGTATCTGGAAGTCTGAAGGCACCATCAGGCTGCTGATGCACTTGCCTCACAGGTACAGGTTGACCTGCTGGTGGCACCATAACCCCGAGTATCTGTTTTTGATATGCCAAAAACAGTAACGACAGGTCTCACAATTTGTTGTAAGACGTTGCTGGTGCCCACTTGAGCAAATCGATGAACAATGGGAGGATAGTGCTACAGTGCTATACATACATATATTAATATATGCCACAAATGAGTGCAGTCATATCTGTCCCTTTCTTTCTGACTCACTTCACTCAGCATGATACTCTCCAAGTTCAACCATGCCACATTCCCTCTTTCTCCCCTGGAGAAAGTGGATGCTTTTGGCATGGGGACAGTAGAAGCAGATGTGGTAGGGGCCTTTGGGGACTGTATGTGTGTGTGAGGTGGCCATCGCCAGGACCTGTGGAAGGAGGTTCTAGAGGGAAGTTCTCTAGTGGTGGCCTCAGGAGGACTGTTGAGAGACCACATCTGGGCTAAGTCAAAGATAGTATCTAAAATTTTGTCTTGAGCAACTGAGGATGAAAAGACTCATTTACTCAGGTGACTAAAATGAAAATGGAGCTTGGGGAAAGATTGGCCTGCCCAAGCCCTTCCACCATTGTCCTGATGTCACTTCCTGGCTTGCTTGTTCTTCGCCTCTCTTGTAAGCAAAGTCCAGGGGTTTGTTATTATTTGATATTGTCTAATCACTTGTTTTCTTTGTCTTTAATAACACACTTGCATGAAATCACCCAGTATTTGTTTTCCATCTAACTTTTTTTCAGTTCACATGATACCCTCCAGTTCCTTGCAAGTTGCAATAAACTGCAAGATTACATCTTTTCTTAGGAATTCATAGTACTCCATTGTGTATATATGTCACAACTTTTCTGTCAGTTCATTTGTCATTGAGCTTTTGCTTTGTTTCCATACCCTGCATATTGTACTTGGTGTGGTAATGAACATAGGTGTGCATGTACCTTATTGAATTAAGGAATTGGTGATCTGGGGCTGGCGTAAGGAGTGGAGCCACTGGACTCCATGGGAGTTCTGTTTCTACTCTTTAGAGAACTCTCCATGCTCTTCTCCGCCGAGGCTGACGTAGATGCATCCCCACCCATGGGATGATGGACAGTTTCACATGCTTCCTGATCTTCTTTGAAGAAGGGTCTGTTCAGCTTGTCTAATCAGATTAAAGAGAAAGTATCAGCACATTAGACTGACAAATTGAGATATGCAGAGTGCAGTGTGTCACCCCCCAAGAAAAAAGTTCTTCTCAGGTTGAGGGTGTGACCCAGCAGGGGCCTGAGTGCATCCCTGGTATGTGAGAGGCCCTTGCTCTGGTTCTAGTGCTGGGAGGGAGAAATGTTTCCCGTAGGCAGAAACCAGGAAAACCTTAGTGATGCCTTTGCACTGGTTGTGTACCAGAACTCCAGGCACATGGTTCCATTGCTTGCTTGGAGCAACATCAAAGCCTTGGGAGAAGTTAACAGCAAGCCAGTGCAGAGGATAGTAGAAACGGAAGTGGAAGCTGAGGGATCCAGTGCAGAGGGAGCGGAAGTGGAGGGATCTACTGCAGAGGGAGCAGAAGGGGAGGGATCCACTGCAGAGTGAGCAGAAGGGGAAGGATCCACTGCAGAGGGAGCGGAAGGGGAAGGATCCACTGCAGAGGGAGCGGAAGGAGAAGGATCCACTGCAGAGGGAGCGGAAGCTGAAGGGAAAGGATCCAGTGTGGGGGGATCGGAAGCAGAGGGATCAGTGCACCCTTGCAGGAGAAAGAAAAGGCAGGGTGAGAAAACAAAAGAATGGATATGAGGTGGGGAAAGCAAGGCAGGCAAATATAGATTATATTTCAGGAAATTTTGCTGAATGGAGCAATGGGCAGTGGAGCCTGGTAGAAAGGACATGTTTTGGGTGTTCCTGGCTTGGTTCAGTCGCTGACACTGTCTGGACCCCCAGGCATCATCACAAGGGGCAGCCCTGACAACACCCCAGGCACCACTGGGGATGGCCCCCTGGTGGCCCTGGAGATGGGCACTGAAGGCCCCTCCTTCACACAGCGCCGTTGCCTGAGCCCCCAGGCACTGCTCGGGAGACCCTCTCCCTAACGGGGGAAGAGTGGGGCAGTCTGTGGAAAGAGGCTCTGCAGGACGAGGAGAGCTTCTGAGTTGGGGAGAGTGTAGGCTCGGTCTGCACAGTGGTGTCGTGGTGATGCTGGAGAGGGGTGGAGGGGTGCGGGGAGGGCAGGGAGCACAGCTCCAATGGTCAGAGCGCATTTCTGCGTCCAAGCCACTGCAAGACAGAAAGCAGGGAGGGGTGTTTCTGGGGGCGACCTGGTGGCGACCATCCCACTAATGGTGGGATGACCGGGTTTCCTACTGCCTGCACTTCCTCAGCCACGTGTCTGGCGAGGCCCTCCCCCAGGAGTGGCAGGGCCGGGGCAGTGTATGAGGGAGAGGTCATGAGTCAGGCAGGCTGAGGAGGGAAGCACGAGGGTGAGAAGCAGCGCGGGCTTAGGGCGGGAGAGTGGCCGCGAGGCCAAGCGCTGAGTCAGGGTCCAGGGTCACGTTCTCGGAAGCTCAGCTCAGTTAGTGCTGGTGAGACGGGGTACAGTGTGGATTCCCAAGGGACAGAGCACTGCAGGACAGATCACCACGCTCTAGAAAGAAGGGTGGGGTGTGGGGAGCTAGATAGTGCAGTGGGTGGGGCACTTGGCTTGCATGTGGCTGACCGGGGTTGAATCTCCAGCACCCCATATGGTTCCCTGAGCACTGCCAAGAGTGATCCTGAAGAACCTGGAGTAAGCCCTGAGCACCACTGGGTGTGGCCCAATGAAACAGAAGGAAGGAAGAAGGGAGGGAGGAAGGGAGGGAGAAAAGAAGGGTGGGCAGGGAGTTGAGGGCTCTTATGAAGAACTGATCAGCTAAGCTTGGTCACACAAATAATCTGCTTGGACTCTTTAGTAAAAAACTTCTCTGTCTGTTTATGCCTTCATAAATCGCAAGATCCTAGATTTGTTTCAACTCCATTATAAGAGTCAATCATACTGCCTTTAATTCAGACTTACTTTCTAAAATCAACTTTGTTCCCGTCGCCGCCCCTCCCCCTCCAGCCTTCCCCCCCCCCCCCCACCTCCCCAATGTATGAAGAGGAAATGTGTGTGCAAGAGTCAAAATGGAAGACTCGGTGATGGGTGGACCTGTGTTTGGAGACCTGTGTGTTGTGCTGTGTCGGCATCCTGCTCACGGAGTAGACTGTGTAGACAGTGGGTGTGGGGCAGCTCTGTGGCTTTACCACTGCTATTCTCCAGGTTTCTGAATGTTTATTTCACAGTAAAGAAGCTTTTGAAAAAAATTTAAAAACAGGACAATTAAGTTCTCGTTGTAGATAATTCATTCACGTTACAGTGGGCATATAAATTTTTAAAAGAAAAAAAGTACTGAAAAGCTGTGTTTTGAAGAGAAAGTTGCTAAAATCTGTCTGCAGTAATTTAATATTATGGCTGTGAGTGGAAAATTGCAGAAAAAGGGGTTTGTATGCATATTATTTGATCATAGTATTATTGATAGTAGATGATTTGTGGTCTACTGAAAAAGCAGAATCTAGGATTCCATATCAGAAGTTTAATTTTGTGCATGGTGATAAGAACCCATCTGATTCTTATTGATGCATCCACATCATACTCAAAGGAGCACAGTTTTCGTGTATAACTGCTCCCAGGTTTCTTGATAAATTTCTTGTTCAACTGTGACAAACCTAGAGATGATCATATTACTGTCAGATAAGTGTATGTGACACCAGAGGGAGTGACTCAGGGAGCAGGGAGTGGACCTGGGCTATGTTAATGAAGACAGGGTGGAGTAAAGGTTCCCACAACCCAGGAATAGGGTTACCTCGCTGCCAAATTATACTTTCTTTTTTTTTCTTTTTTTATTAGTGAAAAACCATGAGGTGCAGTTATAGGCTTACAAATTTTGTGCTTGGGTTTCAGTTATACAATGATCAAGTGCCCATCCCTCCACCAGTGCCCGTCATCCATCCCCACGGGTCCCAGCATCACCCCCCCACCCCTCATCCCCCCCCCCCCATCCTGCCTCTGTGGCAGGGTATTCCCCCTTGTTCTCTCTCTCTTCTTTTGGGTACTGTGTTTTGCAAGAGAGACTTTGAGTGGCAATCATGTTTGGTCTATCGACTACTTTTAGCATGCTTCTCCCACCCTGGGAGGGCCCTCACAACACCCTTCATTTGGTACTGTCTTCTCTATCTGAGCTTCCTTTTCACCTAGAGCCTGTGGCTGGCCTTCCATTCATGGAGCAAAATTCCTGGTACTAATCTCAGCCATTCCTGGGTGTTACTCTCCATTTTTGTTGCTTTATGTTCCCCAGATGAATGCAATCTTTCTGTGTCTATCCCACTCTTTCTGACTCATTTCGCTTAACATGACACTTTCCATGTAGTACCACTTGTATGTAAATTTCATAACTTCATCTTTTCTAACAGCTACATAGTACTCCATTGTGTAAATGTACCAAAGTTTCTTTAACCAGCCATCTGTTCTTGGGCACTCAGGTTTTTTCCAGATTCTGGCTATTGTAAAGAGTGCTGCAATGAACAAACAATTGCAGATGTCACTTCGACTATACCTTTTTGCCTCTCTGGGATATATTCCCAGGAGTGCTATAGCTGGGTCGAATGGCAGATCAAATTCTAATTTTTTGAGAGTCGTCCATACTGTTTTCCAAAAGGGTTGGACCAGCTGGCATTCCCACCAGCAATGAAGGAGGGTCCCTTTCTCGCCACATCCGCGCCAGCACCGGTTGCTTTTTGTTCTTGTGGATGTGGGCCAGTCTCTGTAGTGTGAAATGATATCTCATTGTGGTTTTGATCTGCATCTCTCTGATGATTAGTGATGTAGAGCATTTTCTCATGTGCCTTTTTGCCATTCGAATTTCTTCTTTGCGAAAGTTTCTGTTCATTTCCTCACCCCATTTTTTGATGGGGTTGGGTGATTTCTTCTTGTGGAGTTTAACCAGTACCTTGTATATCCTTGATATCAACCCCTTGTCGGATGTGTACTTGGTGAATATCCTTTCCCATTCTGTAGGCTGTCTTTGTATTTTGGTCAATGTTTCTTTTGAGGTGGAGAAGCTTCTTAGTTTAAGATAGTCCCATTTGTCTATCTCTGTTTTCACTTGCTCGGCCAGTGGCATGACATCTTTGAAGATACCATTAGCTTCAATATCATGGAGAGTTTTGCCGACTTTGTCTTCAATAAACATTATGGATTCCGGTCTGATGTTGAGGTCATAAATCCATTTTGATCTTACTTTTGTGCATGGTGTTAGGCAGAGATCTGAGCCCACTTTTTTGCATGTAGCCGTCCAATTTTGCCAGCACAGTTTATTGAAGAGGCTTTCCCTGCTCCATTTCACTTTTCTTGCCCCCTTATCAAAAATTAGATGATTATATGTTTGGGAGGAAATGTTAGTATATTCAACTCTGTTCCATTGGTCTGCAGCTCTGCTTTTGTTCCAGTACCATGCTGTTTTAATTATTACTGCCTTGTAGTAGAGTTTGAAGTTAGGGAGGTTGATTCCTCCCATTTTCTTTTTCCCAAGAATTGCTTTAGCTATTCGTGGGGGCTTATTGTTCCATATAAATTTCAGGAGTGTTTGCTCCATTTCTTTGAAGAATGTCATGGGTATCCTTATAGGGATTGCATTGAATTTGTACAGTGCTTTGGGAAGTATTGCCATTTTGATGATGTTGATTCTCCCCATCCATGAACAGGGGATATTTTTCCATTTCCTCGTGTCCTCTTTTATTTCCTGAAGTAGCGTTTTGTAGTTTTCTTTGTACAGGTCCTTTACTTCCTTAGTTAAGCTGATTCCTAGATACTTGATTTTCTGGGGCACAATTGTGAATGGAATTGTTTTCTTGATGTCACTTGCTTCTCTTTCACTATTTGCGTATAGGAATGCCATGGATTTTTGGGTATTGATTTTATAGCCTGCCACTTTACTATACAAGCCTATTGTTTCTAGGAGTTTCTTGGTAGAGATTTTAGGGTTCTCTAAGTATAGTATCGTGTCATCTGCGAATAGTGAGAGCTTAATTTCTTCTTTCCCTATCTGGATGCCCTTAATATCTTTTTCTTGCCTAATCGCTATTGCAAGTACTTCCAGTACTATATTGAACAGGAGTGGAGAGAGTGGGCATCCTTGTCTCATCCCTGACCTTAGGGGGAAGGGTCTCAGTTTTTCCCCATTGAGGATGATGTTTGCTGTAGGTTTGTGGTAGATGGCTTTAACTATATTGAGGAAAGTCCCCTCTATCCCCATTTTGGCAAGGGTTTTCATCATGAATGGGTGCTGGATCTTGTCAAAAGCGTTCTCTGCGTCTATTGATATGATCATATGATTTTTATCTTTTCTTTTGTTGATATGATGGATTATGTTGATTGATTTCCGAATGTTGAACCATCCTTGCATCCCTGGGATGAATCCCACTTGGTCATGATGTATGATCTTTTTGATGAGTTGTTGTATTCTATTGGCTAGTATTTTGTTGAGAATCTTCGCATCCGTGTTCATCAGGGATATTGGCCTGTAGGTTTCTTTTCTTGTGGTGTCTTTGTTTCCTTTTGGTATTAGAGAGATATGGGCTTCATAGAAGCTGTTTGGGAGAGTTTCTGTTTTTTCAATTTCCTGGAAAAGCTTGAGAAGAATTGGCAATAGGTCCTCTTTAAATGTTTGGAAAAATTCGCTAGTAAATCCGTCTGGGCCTGGGCTTTTGTTTTTGGGAAGACTTTTGATTACAGTTTCAATTTCCTTGATGTGAATATGTCTATTCAGGTACTCTATATCTTCTTGATTCAGCTTTGGAAGATGGTAGGAATCCAGGAATTTATCCATTTCTTCCAGGTTCTCGTGTTTCGTGGCATAGAGACTTTCAAAGTAGTCTCTGATGATCTCTTGAATTTCTTTAGTTTCTGTTGTGATATCCCCATTCTTATTTCTGATTTGATTTATTAGGGTTCTCTCTCTCTGTTTCTTTGTGAGTGTTGCTAGTGATTTATCTATCTTATTTATTTTCTCGAAGAACCAGCTCTTGGTTTCATTGATCTTTTGGATTGTTTCTTTGTTTTCCATGTCGTTGATTTCTGCTCTAAGTTTTATGATCTCTTTCCTTCTGCCTGATTTAGGCTCTTTCTGTTGATCCTTTTCTAAGGTCTTGAGCTGTGAGGTCAAATTGTTTATGTGCATCGTTTCTATCGACTTAAGATAGGCTTGCAGAGCTATAAATTTTCCCCTTAATACAGCTTTCGCTGCATCCCATAAGTTCTGGTAGTTTGTGTCTTCATTCTCATTTGTTTCCAGGTATCTTTTGATTTCATCATTGACTTCGTTCCTGACCCACTCATTGTTCAGCATCGAGTTGTTTAATTTCCAGGTGTTTGATTTGGTTCTCCGTGTCTGTGTGTGATTCACTTCTATCCTCAGTGCATCATGGTCTGAAAAGATGGCTGATACTATTTCTATCTTCTTGATTCTGTTGAGGTATGTTTTGTGTCCTAGCACATGGTCTATTTTGGAAAATGTTCCATGCGCACTGGAGAAGAATGTGTATTCTTTCTTTTTGGGGTGTAAAGCCCTGTATAAGTCCATAAGCCCTTTCTCTTCTATTACTTCTTTCAAAGCCAATAATTCCTTGCTGGGTTTTGTTCTTGTTGATCTATCCAGAGGTGATAAGGCGATGTTGAAGTCTCCAAGTACTATTGTGTTGGTAGTGATGTCCTCCTTAAAATCTGTTAGCAGTTGTTTTAAATATTTAGCTGTTCCCTCATTAGGTGCGTATACATTTAAGAGTGTGATTTCTTCCTGTTGTACGTATCCCTTGATGAAGAGAAAATAGCCTTCACTGTCCCTTCTAATCTTTTTCAAGGTGAAATTAATGTTGTCAGATACTAGTATGGCCACCCCAGCTTTTTTGAGGGAGTTGTGTGCTTGCAGGATTGTTTTCCATCCTTTGACTTTGAGTCTGTGTTTGCTCTGGCTGTTGAGGTGAGTTTCTTGTAGGCAGCAGAATGTTGGGTTCTGTCTCTGTATCCATTTTGCCACTCTATGTCTCTTAACTGGTGAATTTAGACCGTTGACATTGAGAGAGAGAATGGTTATGGGGTTTTGTTTCATCTTTCTGTGCGGGTGTGTTGTGGTTGTAGGGTTTGTCTTTTCTTATAGTAGCCCCTTTAGGCCTTGCTTTAGGTTTGGTTTTGAGTCTATGAAGTTCCTGAGCTGCTGTTTATCTATAAAATAGTGTACTGTTCCTTCGATTTTGAGGGAGAGTTTAGCCGGGTAGAGTATTCTTGGGGAAGCATTCATTTCCGTGAGTTTTTTGACTATATCTCGCCACTACCTTCGGGCTTGTAGGGTTTCCTCTGATAGGTCTGCTGTGAATCTAAGGGATGCTCCTTTGTATGTGATTTCCTTCTTTGCTCTTGCTGCTTGCAGTATTGTATCTCTATCGGCAGTATCGATCATTCTAACTATGATATGTCTTGGAGTGTTTTTGTTGGGGTCTCTTTTAGCTGGCACCCTTCGGGCTCCTTGAACCTGAATGGCTGCATTGTGCAGCTCTGGGAAGTTTTCAGCAATGATTTGTTTGACGGTGTTTTTTTCGTTGGGATTGTTTCCCTGAGGTTCAGGTAGTCCCATGATTCTAATATTGTTCCTCTTGGAATCATCTGCTAGGACTCTGATTCTCTGTAGAGCCATTTTGAGGTCCCTTGCCACTGTTTGTTGTTGCGTGTTGGCTTGTTGCAGCTGATCTTCCAGGTCACTGATTCTCTCTTCAGCTGTGGTCATTCTATTTTTAAGAGAAGAAACTGAGTTTCTCATTTCATCTATGGAATCTTTTAATCGTGACATTTCTGCCCTCATTTCATCTCGTAATTTGTCGATTTTTTCTGTGGTGTTACTGGCTATCTGTCTGACTGTTTCATTGAGTTGATTGAACATCTTGATTACTTCGTATTGGAATTCTATGTCAGAGAGGTCCCTTAGGTGAGCTTGAATGGTCTAGATTGTTTTCGTTGTTCTCCCCTTGTGTTGGAGATTTTCTTTGTTTCTTCATATTGCTGAGTAGGTTGGGAACTAGATTCCTTGGGGACTAGGTTCCTTAGTATGGGGAAACAACCTGCGGCCGCATGAGCAGCCGCCAGCCGGAAATTAAGCCACGCCCACTTTTGAGGCCACGCCCACTTTTGAGGAGGCCACGCCTCTACAGAACCCTGGGTTTGGGATGAGATGGGCGCCTTGGTCAGGAGTGAAGAGGGCAGGGCAAACGCTCAAAACTGCTTCTCTTCAGGCATTTCGGGGGACACCTGGGGTCCTGCAGGGAAAGATGGAGGTCCCAGGGTCGCGAGCCGGCAGCTGTGCTGACCTGGAATTAAGATGAGATGGGCGCCGCCTCAGGAGTGAAGAGGGCAGGGCAGACGCTCAAAACTGCTTCTCTTCAGGCATCTCGGGGGACACCTGGGGTCCTGTGGCCCACCCGGGGTTCGATTTCCAGCATCCCATGTAGTTACTCAAGCACCGCCACGGATTAATTCCTGAGTGCATGAGCCAGGAGCAACCCCACAGGTCTTGGTCTCCGGAGTGTAGTCAGTTCTTTCACAAAGCCATCAGTAGCCATCAGTGTTTGCAAAGTATCTTTTATTCAAGGACTCTTTCCTCTCCAGGACCGTTTTAGCAGCTGGTCTTGGTTGGGAGCCCTCTGCATCTAAGGCAGGAAGATGGTAGCTAAGAAATTACCACTTGGGGCTGAAGGAATAGTACATTCCCAAATTATACTTTCTTACCCAAACTAAGACTAGGATTACAGCAGCTATAGCAGTGTGCTCAAGCCAAGGCGCCTTGCTGGCCTCTTCCCATGAGCCTCATCGAATTCAGTAACAAAGCTCAGATATCAATTTTTAAATCTACAGTTTATAAATGAGGGAACTGGGAGATCTAATGCTGTTTTGAAACTGTTTCTCTAATGTCATGTAGCTGGGTTCTGATGAGTCTGTTTAACATTAAAATCTCATCACTTTTTCTTTCTTTTCCTAATTTTTTACTTTACACAATACATGAATACAGTCTCATGGACTGAATAAACAATCCAGATATAGTGACCTTTTCCAAGTTCATTTCCCTTCATTGAAGTAACTTTGGTTATCATTTGACTGTAGCTCCTAGTTTCATAGATTTTTTTTTTTTTTTGCTTTTTGGGTCACACCCGGTGATGCTCAGGGGTGGGTTACTCCTGGCTATGCACTCAGAAATTACACCTGGCGGTGCTTGGGGGGACCATATGGGATGCTGGGAATCAAACTCAAGTCGGCTGCGTGTGAGGTGAATGCCCTACCCACTGTGCTATCACTCCAGTCCCCCACTCATAGTATTTTTATACAAAAAAATTTTTTTAACTTGTTCATAGTTTTCATTTTGTTACCCAAATTAGGTCAAAAATGTATTATGCAGATACTTTCTTCACATAATACTTATTCCTGGTGTTTCTCCATATCAGTCTCAAAAGTCATTGTATTGTTGATAATTATCTTTAAAACAGAGATGAGGGAAATATTCGAAAACTAGAATCTAGACTAACTTTTAGAAGCAGATGGTATGTTTAGCTTAGAGCTTTGGGGGCCAGGAGAAGGTGCAGCCACGACCCGTCTGCCTGGCACACAGCCCGCCTCTTCAGTCTCCTGCCTGTGGTCCCGCACGTACCACCAGGGCCACTCCTGAGCACAGTGCCAGCATTGTCCCTGTCCCCCACACGCACAGGCACACGGTCCAGATAAATAGTTTAGGGCTTCTTGATTTGAACCCTTCTACTATTGAATGGGTGTGGAAACAGTTTTGGTCGCCACACAATTTGGATGGGGATTGCAACTCGCGTGTCATGGTAGAAGTTTACAGGACAGTCCTCCGCAGCAAAACTCAAGGCCAGAGGACAGCTCAGAGTTAAGGTGTTTGCCTTGAGCCCAGTTCTGTCCCTGCACTGCCAAAACTGACACTGGGGCTCAGAGCCAGGAGCAGCCACCAAGCACCACTGAAGGTCACCCCAACCCCCCCTTAAAGTTCTCCGACCCCAAATATCAGTTGTGTCATGACTCAGAAAAGTTAATTGGTTTTAACCTGCTCATCTTAAGAGCATATAACAGCCATGTGAAAGGAATGACAGCTAGTCTTAGCCTTTACTTAAAGGAGTGCTGAGTACTAAATCCATTTAAATTATATGGTCGGCCAGAAACTGGAAGAAACCTGAATGCCCAAGAACAGATGACTGGTTAAAGAAACTTTGGTACATCTACACAATGGAGTACTATGTAGCTCTTAGAAAAGATGAAGTCATGAAATTTACATACAAGTGGTACAATATGGAAAGTATCATGCTAAGCGAAATGAGTCAGAAAGAGAGGGATAGACATAGAAAGATTGCATTCATCTGGGGGATATAAAGTAACAAAGTATGAGATTAATACCCAAGAATAGCTGAGATCAGCACCAGGAGGATTACTCCATAACTTAGAGGCCAGCCGGGTATCCTAGAGGAAAGGGCTATTCAGATAGAGAAGGGAGCACCAAATAAAGGATGTTTGGAGGATCCTCCCAGGAGGGGAGATGCAGGTCGAAAGTAGACTGTGGACTGAACATGTTTGCCACTCAATGCCTCTTTTGCAGACCACAACACCCAAAAGGAGAGAGAGAACACAGGGGATTGCCCTGCCACAGAGACGGGGGGATGGGGGGATGGGGGTGGGAGGGATATTATCCATGGTGGTGGAAAATGGGCACTGGTGGAGGGATGGGTATCTGATCATTGTATAATTGAAACCAAAGCACAAAAAATTGTAAATCTACAACTTTAAAAAAAAATAAAATAAAATAAAGGGGGAAAAAAAAAATTGAAGCTGACAGTAAAAAAAAAAAAAAATTATATGGTCGGGTTTCAAGTTTTCTAAAGGAAAAAATATGTCTGCTCTGACTCCTTTAATGATTTGAAAAAATATTTTCACTTTCGTATCTCTCAAAGTGTGTTTTATGGAAGGAACAAAATAATCGATAATCATGTTATTTACAAAAGTAGTCATTTTTCACTCTGGCACCTAATTAGAAAATTATAAATCACTTGCCAGTGAATTGATTAATCTGGGAATTTTAATATTGTTTAAATATAACATCTTCAGGGTAATAAAGTTTCACTAGATGTTACATAAAATTCCCCTATGGAAACGTAAAACAAAATAACTAATTCAGTATTGTGCAGGTTATTTGGATGGTGATAGAACCGGTATGCATTCAAATTTGCCTTTAGAGTATTCACCACTAGGTGGCGCAAGAGAAAAAAGTAATCTTAGCAATGAGGAGTGTTTATCAAATTTTACTTTAAAAGAAAAATTTGAGGATTAAACTGTGAGAGATGAGGTTTATTTTTTTTTCTTTTTGGGTCACACCCGGTGATGCACAGGGGTTACTCCTGGCTCTGCACTCAGGAGTTACTCCTGGCAGTGCTCAGGGGACCATATGGGATGCTGGGAATCGAACCCGGGTCGGCCGCATGCAAGGCGAACGCCCTACCCGCTGTGCTATCTCTCCAGCCCCGATTGGGGTTTATTTTGCAGTTCTAATACCATGTTTTTCTTCCAGCTGTGGTGTCTAGGGGATACTTTATCTAGGAGTAGGACTCTTGTGCCCTCATAGACAGTTCGCATCATGGAGAAAGCAGATGAAGAATGTAAGATTTTTAAAAAACTCTTTATGATCCAAAGTAAGATGTGGTAATTGTAGAAACTTTGTAAGGCTTTTTCTGTTCGCTTTGGGGGACATACTTGATTGTGATCTGGGCTTTCTCTCCTTTGTACTCCTTTGCCTGGTGCAGCCCAGGGGAACCATGTGTGGGTTGAGGGATCGGTCGTGGCTCGACGCATGCAGGGCAGCCCTGAGATTGGCTGTCTCATGACCCTAATTGGAGAGACTTTGAAAATACAAGTAGCTTATTGATTTTTCATCTTAGTAGAAATTTTGTAAGAAAATTCAGAAAAAATAAAATAATTTTAAATATTTTATTACAGTAGTATGGTTGCTTTATTAATATAATAATATGGTGATATAATAACATGCTACTGTATTACCATACTGACATAGTAATATAATGATGTATTGTGGTAATATGCTTGTAATGGTGCTGACATCTATGGTATTGAAATACAAAGCCACTACCCCCACCACAACCAGAGTGCTCAGTACCCTCCACAGTGTCCTTAGGGCGTTTCTAGTCACCCCATTATTCCCCCCCCCCCCCCCCCCCCCCGCTTGGTAATCGGAGTTTTGCAATCCCCAAAAAAGGATGTGTGTTGTTTGGTAGTCTGTTTCCTGTGTATTGTATTGAATTTATAATGCTTTCGGTAAGATGCCCTTATTATTATTATTATTATTATTGAATCACCATGAGGTAGACCATAACAAAGCTGTTCATGATTGGGTTTCAGTCATATAGTGTTTCAACTCTATCCCTCCACCAGTGCACATTTCCCATCACCAGTGTCCCCGACTTCCCTCCCGTCCTGCCCCCTTGGTCCCCCCTCCCGATGCCTGCCTCTATGGCAGGTACCTTTCTTCTTCCTCTCTCTCTCATCTTGTGTGCATTGTAGTTTGCAATACAGATGCTAAGAGTTCATCGTGCTCAGAGCGTTCGGTATTTTTATCTGGAAGGAAAGCTGGAGTAGTTGTTTTTAGCTGGACAGCAGCTTTGGGGTGTGGAGTGACTGCCGGGGCTTCTGGAAGTGCAGGGAGGTGGGGGGGGGCGTAGCCCATCCTCTTTAAGTCTCAAAAGTTTGTAGGAGTCTCAGAATTTATACATTTCTTTTGTATTCTCCAGCTTAGTGGCATAAAGTTGTTCATAGCAACTGCTTATAATCTTTTGTATTCCTAAAAGGTCTGTTCTAATTTCTCCCTGTCACCGCTGATCCTATTCACCTTGGTTTTCTCTTTTATTTCTCTATAAGACTAGCTGAGAGGTTGTCAATTCTGTTTATTCTTTTGAAACACCAGTTTCTCGTTTCATTAGACCTTTGTATTGATTTCTTGATTTCTAATTTATTGATTTCTGCACTAATTTTATTATCTTCGTCCTTCTACTTACTTTGGGATTATTTGTTATTTACTTTTTATTTTCTCAATCTATGAGGTAAGGTCTTTTCATTTGAACTTTTCCTTCTTTCGTTATCTGTTCATTATGTTCTTCTCATTTAGCATTGCTTTTGCTGTGTCCCATTGTTTTTGATAGTTTGTGTCTTCATTCGCATCATTTTTGAGGAATCGTATTTCTTCTTTGATGTTCTCTTTTCACTTAAATTACTTAACTTCCCGTTAGTCGTCGATTTGCTCGAGCGGGCGCCAGTAACGTCTCCGTTTGTCCCTGTCGCGTGCTAGTGTAGCCCAATGGCATCTGTTCGCTCTGGGAACATGAAGGGCCTCAAACCGATCGTTCATGATCTTGACGAAGAAGTCTGACACGCAAATTCGTGAAGCATTCCATATTTTTATATACTAAAATTGGAACGATACAGAGAAGATTAGCATGTTCTCTTTTATTCAGTAGTTATTTTACAGTATGTTGTTCCATATTTAAGTGTTGGTACATTTTCCATCTTTCTAATTATGATTAATTTCTATTTTCATGACTTTTATGATTAATTTTTACTTTTATGACTGTGGTCTGAAAATGTTATTGATATGCTTTCTGTAATTTTATGAACATTCAAATTGTGTCCCAGCACATGATCAGTCTTGGGGAATGTTCTGTCTACACTGAAGAATGGTATGTAGTCACTTTTGTTTGTTTATTTTGAAGGGGAAGGGTAGGTCACATACATGAGTACTAATCCCTGTTCTTATTTTTCATTTAGGGCTCTTATTTCTTTACTGATGGTCTCTCTGGTTTATCCAGTGATGAGAGTGGGGTATTAAAGTCTCCCTCTATTTTTATTTGTGTTGGTGCACATCCTCATTGTATATATATATATATATATATATATATATATATATATACACACACACATATATATATATGAGATCAAGTGAGACATATATATAATAAACTATTGCTCTACAAATTTTGATGCCTCTTTAATTGGTGCATAAAATTGAAAAGAGTTAAGTTCTCTTGATTAATTGATTCTTTAATCAGTACATAATGTCCATCCTTGTATCACTTGTCATCTCGTTGCTCATCTATTTGCTTGAGCGGGCACCAGTAACATCTCCATTCGTCACTGTCAGATGCTAATGTAGCCCGGTGGCATCTGCTCGCTCCTGGAACACGAAGAGCCTCAAACCGTTCATTCAGGGTCTTGATGAAGAAGTCCAACCATCTCGTAGGTGGGCGGCCAGGCATTCTTTGACGTCTCGTGGAATCCAGTTGTAACGGTTCCAGTGGTCATCTCAAAATCGCATTATGTGTCTGGCTCATCTGATTTTCGACATCTTGGCAAATGAGGCAGCATCCAGTCCTCAATTGTCTACAGAGTTTAGAACTCTGGATTTCTTCTCTCACTTGAGTGAAGTGTGATACTCCAAGCATAGCTCTTTCGGTTTCTCTTTGGGAGACCCAAATAGCACTCTTGTTCTGTTTTCATAGGGCCCAGGTTTCTGAGGCGTATGTTAGTATAGGGAGAACGGTGGAGTCAAAGAGATGTGCCGGAGCTGGAGGTTCTTCGTCTTTATAACAACTTCTCTGATGCTCTTGAAGGCATTCCACACTGTTCTCTTCCTCCTTTGCAGTTCTGGCGCAAAGTCATTCATGTTGAGTTCTCGACCCAGGTACATAACTGCTGCATTCAGAGATGTCCGTTTTGTTGAGAACAAATGGGACATCAGGAATAGTTCATTTCTCATGAACACTGTCTTTGTGAGATTCAGCTGTAGTCCGACCTTTCCACACTCATGGTCGAAGTTGACCAGCATTTGTGCTGTGTGGCTAATGTTTGATGTTATTAGAACAATGTCGTCAGTGAAGTGGAGGTGGTATAGTTGCCAACCATCTGTCTTCACTCCCATTCCTTTCCATTCCAGTCGTCGCATGATGTTCTTGAGGATGGCACTGAAGAGTTTCAGTGAAATGATGTCACCCTGCCGGACCCCTCTCTTTACATCAATAATCACTTCCTTATAGAATAGAGAAGAAAGAAGCCAGTGTATTGATGAGTACTGGTGGCAGATTCTTCAGGTGTTCGGGTCTGACCTTGTCTGGACCGGGTGCTGTATACTTCTTTACCGACAAAATGGTATGTCGGATTTCAGAAGGGAGAACACTGGGAATGACATATCCATTCTGCAGAATTTGGTATGTGGGCAAGTGGATGTGGCTACTGAAGAGATCCGAGTAGAAGTCATGGATAATCTTCTCCATTGCCCTTCTGGAAGATGTGATAGATCCATCAGGATGTCAGAGGGCAGTCATCTTGTCTTATAGTTGACGAAGGACAGGTGGGTTTTGCGAGTACTCTTTCCCAACTTCTTCCACATAGACCAACACTGCCACTCTTCTCTCTTTGAGGTCTTCCTTTATTGCCTCCCTGCATAGCTTTGTGATATTAAACCATCCCCTTGATGGTTCACCGCCTCATTGTGGTGGTGGGTGGAAATGGTACCAACCAGTGCAGAGTGATCCAACAAATGCTGCAGATCGTTACAACATGCCAGCCAACCAACAGCTTGCATTCGACAGACTGGGAGCACCTTTAAGGGCAATTAGAGGCCGCCCCAAATGCCTCCATCCCTCTCGGAGAGCCTAGCAAGCTACGAGGGTATTCTGCCTGCATGGAAGAGCCTGGCAAGCTACTTGTGGTATATTCAATATGCCAAAAGCAGTAACAATGATGGGCCTCATTCCCCTGACCCTGAAAGAGCTTCTGATACAGCAGCATTGGAAAAGATGAACAAGGAGAGGCTGATAAAATCTCAGGGCCAAACTGGGCTGCCAAAATGAAGAAGGACTAAAATGACTGTACTTTCACTGCATATATGCTGGCATTGGAAGCATCCACCAAGGACCTGATTGATGGTGCAAGCGCAGAAGATCAAGTACGACATCATTGGACTGACTGAGACGAGAAGGTATTGATCACATCACGCAGTTTTCGACACTGGGGAAGAACTGTTCCTCAGAACATGCAACAGTAGAGGTGTTGGTGGTGTCGGTGGCCTTGTCAATGCAAACTTGGCCATGAGCTTCGATTTGTTCAAATGCCTAACAACCCAAATCAGACGCTTACATTTGAATAGATGGTGGCTCATTGCTGGCAGTTTCTATCTTTGTCATCCACACACCAACATCCAACTATGACAAAGAAGAAATTGAGAAGTTCTACATGGAGCTGGAGAAGTTCTATAAAGAAGACCACACCTTCTACAAGATCATTGTCGGTGATTTTAATGCCAAGATAGGACCAAGAAGGTCACCCAAAGAACTCCACTTTGGGACCCACGGCCTAGAATGGAACGAACAGGGTGAGAGACTGTCTGAGTTTATCATGTTGACCAAGACCATCCGTGGTAACTCGCAGTTCCAGAAGGCCTAAACGTTGGGCATGGGAGTCTCTCGGTGGACAGTTCCATAACGAAATTGACCACATCATAGTCAATAGATGGTTTTGCCTGATTGATGTCGCTGTTGTTCCAAAATTCCAAACGTGATCAGACCACAGTCTCCTTTATGAGAAATTCTACTTCACGGAGTAGGGAGAAAGGGCTGCAAAGTTTTAAGAAGAGAACTCCCAGAATGACCACCAGCTGGGAGCTCTTTGGCACTATTGCGGCATTATGGGAAGATGCCGTCGATGAGGAATATAATCAACTGGTTCAGCATCTCCATGACTGTGCAAGGAATTCTGAGAATGAGAAAGCCACAAAAAGATGCCTGTCTTCGGAAACTCGAGCTCATTTGCAAACATTGTCTGGTGTGAGCCTCAGGCAATCACAAGCTAACATACGAGCTTGCAAAGCTATGTCCCTCCCTATCTCTTTTTATTTTCTTTAGCTTGAATGCTGTTTAGTCAGATAGTCTGTATTTTCCTGTATGACTGTCTGCACCTTTCATTCTGACCTGTGTGTATGATGAGCTTTCACATGTGTCTCCAGCACAAGGTTAATTTTCTGATCCATCCCACCTCTCTTGTGCCTTCTGATGGGAGAGAATTTAGAGAATATCTCTAATAAAAATTCCTCTAAATTCTCAGTAATTTAGAGAAATATCAATAATTTACAGTGATTATTGATATAAAAGAGTTTGCTGCCATTTTTCTGTAAACATTTTGACAGTTTTGCCTTTGAACATTTGTTTCTTTGCTAGGAGTTCAGCCACTATTTCTTGCAAAGCTAGTTTCAATGCCACAAATACCTTCTGTTGTTGTTTCTCTGAGAATATTTTTCTCATTCCATCATCTAAATAACCTTGGATTCTTGGTTGCAGGTTTTTCTTTCAGTGCCTTGAATATACTCTTCCATTTTTTTCTCACTTGTAGTGTTTCAATTGAGAAATCTGATGTGAATTTTTTTGTCGCTTTCCTTCTATTTGAACTTTTGTGTCTCTCCTGTTCCTTTAAAGAGCGTTCTCTCTCTTTGGTTCTTGCCCCCCCCCCCTTTTTTTAAATGTTTCTTGATGTTGGTCTGCTTCATTTATTTAGTTAGTTACTCTTTGGGCTTTTGGACCAGTGCATGTCTCCTTTCTCATACTGTGGAAGTTCTCAGGTAATCTGGTTGCAATGGTGTCAACATTTATGATATTGATGTACAAAGTTACTTCACTCCCCACCACCAAAGTGCCATGTGCCTCCAACAGTGTCTTTAGGTTGCTTCTATTTCTTTCAGCATCAATTCTTCCCTTACTTTCTTTCCTTTCCTTCTGAAGTTCCTGTGATTCAAGCTCCTTTTGCATTGTTTATTAAATATAAATTTTCCACACTCTAAAAGACTTTAAAAAAGTCTTTTCTGTTAGCTCTTCTTTGATGATGTGTGTTGTCTGCAAGGTCACTGCAGTGATTTTTTTTAATCTTCTACTTCTGAGTCCTTCTACTTTATTCTTTAGCTCTTTCAATTTTGTTTCAGTTAATTCTTTTTTTTCCATAAAGTTTTTAAACTTTATCTTCAAGTAATTTCCATAGTGGAATGAGCACTTAGAGTATTGTTGTTATGGAGTCACCCTCAGGCAGTATCCAAGAGAACTTTCCAGTCTTCTGTCCCCATTTTTTAAATGTATCTAAATCCCTGTGTGTGTGTGTGTGTGTGTAGTGCCTTGTGGCAACCAAAGGGTGAGGCTCCAAGGTCCTGGTGTGCAGAATATCAATCTTGTGCTTCTATTCTCAGTAATAGGCTTGTGCCTTAGCTACTGCTTTTGGCTGCCACAGATATGTTTGCAGGATGTATCTGGTGCCTGTGGTTCTGATTTCTCTGCATTTGAATGGCAACAAGGGATTTGTGGTACTTGTGCCCTGTACCTGCTGTAGTGTCAAGGTTTAGCTGTTAATGATGCCTGGCAATTGATGTGACATCATAGTTCCACTGGCTTGGTGCATTGTTGTCACATACACCCCGTCACAGCTCTTCAATAAAGATATTTTTGCAGCTTGGAGTGAGGGGGGAGTTTGCATTTTCCAGCTCTAGTTTTTGAGTGTCTGCTACCTGTTGGGATGGCAGCTCTCAGTTGCATTCTTAGGCAAGTTCCCAGTTGCTCCCAGCTCTGACCCTGGGAGAATTGCACTCTGTCCCATGTAGACAGCTAGTTCCTAGTCTCCTTCCGACATGCTAGGAACAGGCACAGAATGGAACCTTTTGTATTCTTTAGAGATTGCTAGAGAAGTTGGATAGTAAATCTAATATGCCCACTTGACTGGAGCTTCCTTTGGTTCTGAGCTGCTTCCTGCTGCTGGAGGCTAATGGATTGGATCCCTTGGAGCCAAGGGTGATGAAAAGTTTATTGGGGTGAAGTTCAGCTGAGCCTATTCCTTCCAAACTCTGGTCCTGATTCTCTGTAAGGCAGTGCTATGGGCGGAACCCTGCTGACACTGCTGTGGGCAGGACCCTGTTGTGTGGAGCTGAAAAAGTGGTGCTTGTGGTGGGACCCTCTGAAGGAGAAGCTGTGGGCGGACCCTCCGGGGACGGGGCTGTGGGTGATGCTTTCTGTGGGCAGGACCCTCAAGGGGCAGGGCTGTGGGCGGGGCCCTCTGAGGGGCGGGGCTGTGGGTGATGCCCTCTGAGGGGCGGGGCTGTGGGCGATGCTCTCCGAGGGTGGGGCTGTGGGCAGGCCCTCTGAGGACGGGGCTGTGGGCGGGCCCTCTGAGGGCGGGGCTGTGGGTGATGCCCTCTGAGAGGCAGGGCTATGGATGATACACCCTGAGGGGCAGGGCTGTGGGTGATGCCCTGAGGGGCGTGGCTGTGGGCAGGGCCTCCGGGGGCGGGGCTGTGGGTGATGCTTTCCGTGGGCCGGGCCCTCCCAGGAGCGGGGCTGTGGGTGATGCCCTCTGAGGGGCGGGGCTATGGATGATACCCTCTAAGGGGCAGGGCTGTGGGTGATGCCTTGAGGGGCGTGGCTGTGGGCGGGGCCTCCGGGGGCGGGCTATGGTTGGTCCCTGCTTGTTAGTGCTCACTCCCCGGGGGAGGTGTGTCCATACCACCCTCTGTAGAGCTTTGGAAGCCTTAAGTCTGCAACTTCCGAAATCCAGTGAGTGTGAGGACAGTGGTCAGAGGGGCCACTGTGGAGAACAGGGCACAGAAGGGAGGTGGAGGCGGCCCGTGCGGGCAGGAGGGAGTGAGACCTCGGTGGAGGGGAGTGGGTGCTGGGATAAGGGGACTGGTATTGGATGCCGTTCGCCTGAAACTCAATCACAAATAACTTGGTGGCTTTGTAACTCACGGTGACTTAATATTTTTATTTCTTTATTGAGAGACACAACAGGTTCCGTGCGCGAGCCTGGTGGCCAAGCAGGCATCAGGTGGGTGGGTGTGGGCAGCAGCGGGGCCGGACTGCCAGGCGGCCCTGGAGGGTGGCTCTCCTGACCGCGGCTGCCCGCTGCCCGGTGACCCAGACCCGGCCTCCTCACCTCGTGCTCCCTTGGGCCCCTCGCCCCAGGTTGGTGTTCCCGCCCAATGTGTATCTCAGGTTCCTCCCCTCCAGCCACTGCTTCCGCCTGCCCTGGCCCAGAGGGGACCCCCCTCCCCCGTGTGCTTCTCGGAGCTGAGTCGGGGGCGGGGGAGTGGACGCCTCTCTCTCCCAAGGCCAGGGGGACACAAGCTTCTGCTGGGATTCCTTCACGGAGGACGCAAGACTCAGCTCCCCCACTCCTAGCAGTTCAGGGAGAAAATCTTGAGTCATTCTTAAAGAAGAGTCCAGGTCGATCACTGTCATACTTATTGTTACTATATTTTTGTGCACACAAAACTGAAATCATATTAAATAACCAGTTTTATACATAGTTTTTCCAAGAAATGTTACATGGTCTTTTCCTGCTATTAAAACTTCTTTTTACCACCACCAGTTATTCTTATGGATGAATTCAACGAGTGTGGTTTGGATATTAAAGCACCTTCTGGGGGCTAGAGCAATAGCACAGCGGGTAGGGCTTTTGCCTTGCACACAGCCAATGTGGCCGACCCAGGTTCGATTCCCAGCATCCCATATGGTTCCCCGAGCACCGCCAGGAGTAATTCCTGAGTGCATGAGCCAGGAGTAACCCCTGAACATCACCGGGTGTTACCCAAAAAGCAAAATAAATAAATAAATAAAGCACCTTCTGATTTTCACTGGTCCAGTGTAACGTTGCTATAAACTGAGTCATTCCTAGAATCTGTGTTGGATCCCTGGGTTAGAATACGACTATGAGGGTCTGAACTAGGTCCCTGGAGGAGAGGATATGAGTCAGAGGTTCGATGGTGGGTCCCAGGGGGAGAGGATATGAGTTGGAGGGTCGGTGCTGGGTCCCTAGTTGGAGGGGGCGGGGTTGATATGAGTCAGAGGGTCAGTGCTGGGTCTCTGGGAGGGATATGAATAGGAGGTTCGGTGCTGGGTCCCTGGGGGAGAGGATGTGAGTCGGAGGGTCTGTGCTGGGTCCCTGTGGAGTGGGGGGGGGGGGCATGAATCTCTGGGCTTGTGCTCCGTCTCATCGTGTCCCATCCCAGCTCTGTTCTGGCCCCAGAGCTAATAGGTACCTGTCTCGCCACGCTGTTGCTGATCCCACACTGGACAGGCTTATTGTTTTCAGTGTAATAGGAGGTGGTTTAGAGAATGAGGCTTTAATTCTTAAAAAAGTATCAGTGTCTAGGGTACGTGGCTTCAGTTGTCGGGCGCATGCAGGTCATCATCACCTCTCCATGACGTGTTTGCCAGCTGTGCCACCCACAAAAATAAAAAGTTTCATTTTTAACTAATATAATGTGGGATACTTAAACTAGGACAGTTCTTTCAATTAAGTTATTTTTTTCCAAGACCTTAATGTTATAATTAGCTTTGAAAATGCAGGTGTTATAAATATTGTCTAAAGTTGGCTTTTTTATAGCTATTTTAAACTTTCCCCAGGCATTCTTTGCAGCCCCTCATCTGAATGTACTGACTGTCATGGATTTTTTCTCCTTAACTTTCTTCTTTTAATTTATTTTTTATTTTACTAAAGCATTATGATTTACAAAGTTACCCCTACCTGGGTGTTAGACATAAAATAATGCAGCTTTGACCCACCACCAGTGTGAACTTCCCTTCCCCACTGTTCCCAGGTTCCCTCCCATATTCCCAATACACACCCTCAGACTGCCTTCTTGACAGACACCTTTCTAAGATTGTTCAAGTTTGGGTCTCTTGATTTCTGTATTGTTAATTCTGTGGTTTGAATGTTTGGCTTTATCATTCCTTAATACGACCTTTGTACCTTAATCCCCTGAACTGTATCCCATTGTGTGTGTTCAAAGGGCGAATAATAAGCTGCATTTGGTGGTCTCAGAGCTTCCCCCACCTTGGGGTGGCAGGTAGCCCTGGGTGGAAGAAGGAGGAAACGAGGGCCAGGCTGGCTGGTCTCAGTTGCAGTCCATTCCCATCTCAACTCCATTCACTCCTGACTTTCAGTTCCCGAATCTCTTTTCCTTCTTCCTCTCCAGATGCTGCTCCTCCATTCTTCTCCTGGATTATCCCTGATTTCCCCACTCTTCCAGCCTTAGTTATTTCTCCAATCATGAAGGGGAGCAATTACATACATCATACAATCAAGGAAGTAAGGTTCCTCCCTCAGGGAAAGCTTCTTCCAGGACAAGCTCTCATATCAAAAGAAGACCTGCCTAAGGGCGAAATCCAGGGGTGTGTTTCTCCTTTCCTTAGTCCAGCAACCATTTAAATTCTTAATTCTACTTCTTAATAATATTAGTCATTTTGTATGGACACAGTAAAAGATACATTAAGCTTGTAGGGTGGCTCTCCTGGGGACATCTCGCTATAGATCTCAGACTACAGTGCTCAGGCCAGATTAATCTTTCCTAACCCTAGCAGGGTCTTAATCCAATTGTTACTGTTTGGATCATGACAGAATTTGCCCATGACCATGCTCTTAACTTATAGGTAAGTATTATGGTGCTTTGGCCTGGCCCATTTCGATGCCAGGTTTGCTCACAGCTTGCCCTGGGTCCATCCAGTCTCTCATCGGGAGCCTGCTTTTGGGGTGCTAGGAACTAAAGGCAACTGAGGCTTAAATCAAGAAAACAGATACCCAGGAGTGAGTATTATTCAGAGTCAGTTAATTCCCAAGTTACAAAAGCATAGCATTAACTGTCTTTCTGTATCCATACAAAAAGGAAATTGCTCTAAAGTAACATTATGCAAGGGACATAAGGAGAAGAGAAAAGCCATATTTCACTTTACAAGTCACAGGTACTGCTTAGGGGGAAATGGTGATTAACTGGTTGGGGAAGAGAGAACATTGAAGCAGTTACAGATAAACACAGGAGTGGGAGTGGCTCAGGATGGCACTGTGCACAGTGATTGAATGAAGATGGCACTGTGGTGGGTGTAACCCAATAAACCTAAGCTCCCTGTGGCAAGGGAGAATGGACGTAACAGTGTTATCCTACACATTGTCTCTCATCTATCTCTTTCCCCACTCCCCTCCACTCTTTCTTTTCCTTCTCCCTCTACTCGGAGGACAAGGTTGATCTGGGAATCCCCCGTTTAAAACATTGCGTTCCCTCATCCAGTAATTCTAAATACCACTTATTTAGAATAAGTGTTTATCGTTCTTCTTCTGATTTATTTCACTTTACATGATGTCTTCCAGTTCCATTCATGTTGTCATGAATTGCATGATTTCATCATTCCTTACAGCTGTGTAGTATTCCATTGTGTGTATAAACCACACCTTCATGATCCACTTATCTGTTGGACATCTACATTGATTCCAAATCACTATTGTACTGAGTGCTGCCATGAATAATGGTGTGCATCCCTTCTTTTGAATAAAGGAATCCTGTACACAGAGCCAGGAGTAGCTCCAAGGTTCTAGGGGACCAGACCTGACTTTTCTGCATACAGAATGCGCCCTTAGCCCACTGGTCTATCTCAGGCCCAAAGATCATGTTCTTAACATGACTAAAGTACTGTTCATGCAGTATATGTTTTTGTTTCACTGTTTACATTTGCTTAAATTGACCCATTTTTTGTGAAATAATTTTAATGCTCACTTAGCTAAAACTTCTCGGTTACCCTGTTAAGAAATGAACCAAGATTCTGCACATTGTATAGGCACTTAGACTTACTCATCCTTCAGCAGGGTCAAGGATTGAACTCAGGGCCTTGCACATACAAGGCAAGTGCTGTGAACTATAGCCCCAGCCGGCACTGGATTCACTTTAAAGAATATTTTTCCTTTTCATTTGTTTTTTAGGGGTTGTTATCACATATGCTCTCAGCATTCAGATTGAATATTCAAGAGGTTGGCCTTTTCACTCGAGGTCTTGGATATGCACCTACAGATTGCTATCCTGGTTTGCTTAAAAATGTGAGTATTTTTAATTCATTACTATTGAAGTTTTCATTGTTTAATATAGCATCAACAAAAAGGGTAAATGGAAATACTTCATCCCTCCAGAAGAGATGTTTAACTTTTCCATATTTATCTCTTCTTACCTTGGGTGCACTTATGACCATGTAAGGAAGAAATATGAGGTGAGAGATTATAAAAAAGAATAGGAAGCCAGGAGAATTTATTCTAAATCAACTATCCTCTGTCTCTTTATTATTCTCTCAAAGATTTTTGGGAGAAGAGATTCCTTCATAAGTATAAACACAACCTTTTACTACTATTAAGACAAATTTTGTATTTAAACTACTTTATTGGAATTTTATATCAAAGCAAAAAATAAATAGCATCTTTGTAAATACGATTATATATTTACATCTTAGCTATATTTTCTTTTCCTTTAAATTTTTGCCAAATACAAAATATTTTAGCTTGCAGTTATGACATTGCTGTTCTTAAGGAAGTTATAAGTGACCAGTGGTAAACTGTTAATATTTGTTATTCATTCTGATTTTGTAAACTTTATGCAGGAATATCTTTTTAAAATATAATAAACTAAGTTAAGGAAAAATATTAATTTGAGGTATAGTACTACTGAAGTCATTTTCCAGTTGATTGGGTTTTATTGTTACAAAATTAATTATCTTTTTGTTTGCATAGAAATGCAAACTAACAAGTATTTAACATAAAAATCCAGATTACTAGTACATGCAACTTGATGTTAAATAAAACTGGAAAAGGTGGACTAGTGAAATTGGGTTGGTAGGCTATCACAGCAGAAATTTCACTCACACCAAGAAAATAAAACTGATGTATTTCAGTTTGCAATGTGACTTATACCTCAGCCGATTTTGTTTTAACAGGTGGTTTTATCATTGGTGACTGAACTTAGAGAGAATCATCGTAACGGATTTAACACTCAAGGACGGTAGGTGTTAAAACATCTGTCTTCTCAAGTATCAAAGAGCATCAGTTTGGTTATAAGAGAAAGTTTGTTGTAATTCTTAGAAAATGCAGGTTCATAGTAATGATTGTAGTCCATCTGGGAGGAATTACTTTAGTGGAAATATGTGACAAAATTTTAATTTTATCATACTTACTTTTTAATCACTGTTTTCTCAGATCTTAGGATAGTAAGTCATCCAGCTTCTCTTAAGCGCACCTGAAATAGTACATACACCACATATGGTAGAAAGCACCAGAAGGAAGTGCTCAATTCTGTGTACATGCGTCGTTCCCCCAATCAGGTGTCAGTGTGCTTCTATGCACTAGTCTAGGACACAGCCTTCTGGACTCTAAAGTAGACAAATCAGTTTCAGATTAAAAGATTATTGTATTATAAAATCAGTGTGTGAAAGAATTCAGAGTTATTTCCATTGTTGGGCATTTATTTCTCAAAAAATACTGTGGCTTAGATAATGTGACTACAATAATATTTACTAGTTTGGGGGGTAGGAGTAAATTTGGTGCTGTATCCAGTGGTGCTTAATAGTGCCATTTCATCTTTGTGCTCAGGGATCATTCCTGGCCATGCTCAGAGGATCAGATGTGATTCTGGGGATTGAACCAGGTTGACCCCATGCCATAAAGCCGTGGGTTTGATGTACACAGTCACTCTTTTCTTCCTTCATCAAGGTCTGCCACTATGTTTATGTCATTTCTAGTCAGCCTCTTCCATCTCCCTACTCCAGCCCCTGCTTTGTTCTGCATTCGAAGACCACCGGTTTGTCTTTGTTTTCATTCATACTCTTCCCTTGTGTCTCTGTATACCACACATGAGTAAGATCACCCAGGATGTGTTCTCCCTCTGACTCATTTTGTTAAATAGTGTGCGCGCCAGTTCCATCCAATTTGCAGCAGAGTGCAGTACTTCCTCCTTTGTAGTGACCGAGTAGTATTCCATTATGTGTAGAACTACAACTGGATCTGCCAGCAGACACTTGAGTTTTCTCTGCTTCTGGGCTCTTGTGCATAGTTCTGATGGGAATATATGTGTGCATCTTTTTATGTTCTTGGAACAGTGGGTCATATGGAAGTTATAATCTTACTTTTTAGGAAAGTCTTCATACTGTTTTTCATAGAGGCTCAACGAGTTGCTTTTTTCGGTTTGTTTTGCTTTGGGCTAGAGTGATAGCACACTGGTAGGGCCTTTGCCTTGCGCGCAGCTTGGCCGGGCCAAGCCAGGTCCTATTCCTCTGCCCCTCTTGGAGAGCCCTGCAAGCTACTGAGAGTATCTTGCCCACATAGCAAAGCCTGGCAAGCTACCCATGACATATTCAGTATGCCAAACACGGTAACAATAAGTCTCATGATGGAGACGTTACTGGGCCCGCTCGAGCAAATTGATGAACAATGGGAGGACAGTGCTACAGTGCTTTGCTTTGGTGTCACACCCAGCAGTACTCAGGACTTAAGTTTGGCTCTGCACTCAGGGATCACCCCTGGCAGGCTTGCTGGGATGCTGGGGATTGAACCTGGGTCGACCATGTGCAAGGCAAGCACCCTACCCATTGTACTATCTCTCTAGGCCCTGAAACATTACTTTTTTTTTTATTTAATCCAGAGAGATAGCACAGCGGGTAGGGCGTTCGCCTTACAGGCGGCCAACATGGCCGACCCGAGTTCGATTCCTCCGCCCCTCTCGGAGAGCCCGGCAAGCTACCGAGAGTATTCGATATGCCAGACACAGTAACAACAAAGTCTCCAATGGAGACGTTACTGGGCCCGCTCGAGCAAATCGACGATCAACGGGAGGACCTTTACCACATCTCTGACAATACTGATTGTTTCCATTTTTTAAAAAACAATATATATGTAGTCCATTCTCAGTGCTATAAGATATCTCAGTGTTGAGTGTTGTCTTGATTTGATAATAAGTCACAATGCACACTTTATCATCTACTTTTCGGGCAGGTTTTCTGTATGTCAAATGCCCATGTGGTCAGAAAAGTACATGTAAAAATGTCCAAAGTCATTAATTATCAGAGAAATCAAAATCAAACCACTATAAAATGCAGCATTGGCTCCTACGAGGGTGGCTGTGATGTGAAAATGAATGAGATGTAAATATAAATGTTGGGCTGGAGCGAGAACTTTGTGGGCTTCAGTGCATGCTTTGCTCTTTGGAGGCCTGGGTTCACTCCCCTGGGACAGCATGGTCCTCTGCACCTCCAAGAGTCACCCTTAACCACTGAGCCAGGAGTAGCCCCTAATCCTCTCCAGGTACGACCCAAAAAAGAAAGTAACAAATATTGGAACAGTGGAGAGAACTCAGGTTTGGAGCACATTTTTTTTAAATATATATTTAAATTTAATTTTAGGGACCATGATTGAGTTCAGTTAACAGTAAAAATCGCGTATCACCGCAACACCTGCACATTGCTTTGTGAACTCACAATTAACAGTACTAAAAATCATGGTCCCTAAAATTAAATATATATTAAAAGATGGCTATTTATCATATATCATATCAAATACCAGTAACAATGATGGGTCTCATTCTCCTAAAGAGCCTTGAATATAATCTCAGGGTTGGGATGAAAGAGACGTTACTGGGGCCTGCTCGAGGCAATCGACGAATAACAGGATGATGAAATGAAATGAAAATGAAAATTTATCATAGAAATAATTTTCTTTTTTTAAAAAAATTTTATTAGTGAAACACCATGAGGTACAGTTGTAGACTTACAAATTTTTATGCTTGGGTTTTGATTATACAATGATCAAATACCCATCCCTCCACCAGTGCCCATTTCCCACCATGGATCCCAGTATCCCTCCCATCCCCATCCCCCACCCCCATCCCACCCTGCCTCTGTGGCAGGGCATTCCCTTTTGTTCTCTCTCTCTCCTTTTGGGTGTTGTGGTCTGCAAAAGAGGCATTGAGTGGCAATCATGTTCGGTCCATAGTCTACTTTCAGCATGCATCTCCCATCCTGGGAGGATCCTCCAAACACCCTTTATTTGGTGGAGCACATGTTTTGCATCACACAGGAAGCCCCTGGTTCAATCCTTGGCTTAAGTGGTCCCCCACCACTCAGGAAAATAACCCAAGGATTCCTGGGTAACAAGAGCAAACACACAAAAGGCACATATACACAGAAGATAAAAAAAAACAACAAAACAAGCATTAGCGTGTGTGGGAGAGAATGTGTGGAGCTCACAGATCACATGACTATGAACTTACAAAGTTGACCCATTTACTGTCTGTTTGGCCCACAGTTTTACTCTTGAGTATTATGATAAATGAAAACACATGTACTCACAAATATTTTATGAAACTTTTAATTACTGCTTTATTTATGGTAATTTAAAAATCAGAAACAATCTAAGAGACCATTAAGGAATAGTCAAGGAAAAATTATTTGCTACCGCTGTTTAAAAGAATGGAAAGGCAGATTGTAGACTGTGAGAAAAAATTTTCAAATTAGTCATAAGACTAGACTACCTGTCACCTGCATATATAAATGGCTAATAATCACATTAGTCCTTGTTTGCGCTAGTAACAAAGTATTAATAATTGGCAAAAAGTGGAAGCAGTTCAAATATTGATAAACTTATGGCTACACAAAAATATACTGCCCACTCGGTATCTTACAATTCTTTTTAAAAAAGAGAGCTGTAGGAGAAAAGGAGAAGAATAGAAGAATAGACAGTGATTCATGCTGTGACATAGAGCTTCCAATACATGTTTCTGTGGAAGAATCCAGTTACAGCTGCTTGGGTCTGGGTAGGAGACAAGATTTCCTACAGAATGAACACAAAAGATCTTGAGGTGCTGGAAATGTCCTCAAGCTGAATTCGTGCTGGTGCTTTTCCAACTCAGTAATTTGTTAAAAACTTTACATTGTACACTTAAAATAGGTACATTTTTGTGGTCTGTATGTGTACCAGTATAGTAAAATGAATGACTCCACACAGTGTATGAAAACATATATAGTGACTTACTTGCATTTCAAATAAAGATTTTTTTTTGTGTAGCCTCAAGGTAAATGTTAAATAATGAGTCTTTTGAGTTATATAATTAAAAATCATTAAAGGAGGTATAAAAATGTTGGTAGAATGCAATAAATGTATGTATATACACCAAACTCCAAAAATATGTTGAGTTGATGATTTTTAAAAATTCAGCTGAGAAGAAACAGAAATGAAAACTCAAAGCAAAGTCTGCCAAATCCCCCTGATTATTAGCAACTGGAAAAAAATATCATTTAGAAGATATTTGCAATCTATAAAAACTAAGTATTAGTATGCAAAACAAAAAAAAATAAGACTCCTGCAAACCAGGTATAGTCAAGCACTGCATTATAGAGATGGGTAACAAGTATAAGCTGGCCATTCTTCAAAGAGGAAAACAGAACAAACTGAATATTCCCAGCATTCTCCAGGAGTGTGTGAGTAATGCCCATGTACTAGGGAGTTCTGCCCTATGCCTGTCCCCTCCCAACGACAGTGGCTTAACAACAGTGCAGATGCCACCACCCCAGCAAGCTCCTGGGAAGGGTCACAACAGCCACTCAGAAAGCCCCTCCTGCCAGCCTGTCATCCTTGCCCCAGGGAGCCTCGGACAACAGGGGAGCAGTAAGTCCATCTTACAGGGGCTGTGGAGATAGGACAAGGGATACAGTGGCAGCCTTGCGCTCAGCTGACCCAAGTTTAGTCCCTGGCACCCTGCTAGAAGTGACCCTGAGCCAGGAGTGGCACCTAAGCACCACCAAGTGTGACCCCAGGACAGAAAAAGCAAACAAGTCCAGCCCTTCCCTGGGAGGGCCGGGGAAGAGCAGGACATAGCCTGGGTTGCCAGGAACGCCTGCAGGGACAGGTGTTCTTCCAGTGGCGGCACCTGGCAGAGCCAGGCTGCTTGCTGGGCATCAGAAAACGGGCAGTGAGTGCTGTTGGCTCAGGCTGGCATGAAAGTACCCAGCTCCTAGCTTCTTTCTTGAAGCTTGGACGGGGGAAGGAAAGAACGTAATGTTTACCCGGTGCTTCAGGTGTGGGATGGCAACCTCAGGTCTTTACTTCTTCACCACTAAAGTTACACCTTAACAGACCTGGGGAGCGGAGCTGGGGAGCCAGGGAGGGAAGCGCAGGAGCTGGTTGCCACCCGGCGGAACTTGCAGTACCGCTGGCAGGCACCAGAGGGAGGAAGAGATTCTAAACTCCTGGAAAAGAAGCTGTCAGAGCTCTGTAATTGGAAAATAACTTGCAGAAACCTAGAAAAAGCGCGTCCCCAGAAAAAGATTTGAACCATTCGAAGACTCCCCAGATTCCCCAGAAGCCTGGGTGAGTAATGGAAATCTTGATCTGAATAAATCCCAAGCATGAATCGTGAAGGTGGCTGTCTGACAGAACACGGCTGGAAACAGACAGGGAGCGTGAAGCTCCAGGAGTCGTCACATCCCGGGCCCAGAGTGACCCTGGAGGTGGGAGGACTCCGGAGGGGGAGTGTTTGGGGTACTGGGAGGGGTGCTTTGTCTAGTATAAAAGAAACAGTATTGAGCCAGGAATAGAAGGATTCATAAGAGACTTCTATGAAAAGATTCCATGGCGCACAGTAAAATGCTCTGAAGTGTCTCTGTTCTATCACCCTTGTTGACAAGAGTGATGATAAAATAGCCTCTGAGCACTGTCAAGTATCACCCCAAACCAAATATAAAACATAATTTAGAATAAACAACAGAAACAAAGATAATCCCTGGAAGCCTACTTTAAAGAAATAGAGATACAGGAATTAATTAACAGAATTCAAGTGATAGCATAGTGGGTGGGTTGTTTGCCTTTCACGCGGCCGACCTGGCCAACCTGGCCAACCCAGGTTGGATTCCTCTGCCCCTCTCGGAGAGCCTGTGAGCTACTGAGAGTATCTCGCCCACGCAGCAAAGCCTGGCAAGCTCCCCATGATGTATTTGATATGCCAAACACAGTAACAAGTGTCACAAAGGAGGCGTTACTGGGCCCGCTCAAACGAATCGATGAACAACGGAAGGACAGGCTACAGTGCTATGAAAGCGGACACATTCTTAGCAGAATCCAGAAACAGAAGCCAAATAACAAGTGTCAGAAAGAGTAAATCACCGGTACCATAGGAATAGAAGGATTCATAAGAGACTTCTATGAAAAGGTTCCATGGCGCACAGCAAAATGCTCTGAAGTGTCTCTGTTCTATCACCCTTGTTGGCAAGAGTGATGATAAAATGGCAATTAATCACTTCAGTGATTTAGGCCGTTCATAGTTCAAATTAACCTATTAGATATTTAGTTAAAGTCCCTGAATTTTTCCCACTTTTTTTTTATTAAAGAACTGTCTTTTAGACATGTCATATTACAGCAGTGTCAACTTCCCTCCCCAGTATTCCCAGATTCCCCCCGAACCTGCTGTACCCTGCCCTCTTGACGGGAACCTTTCTAAATGTGGTGTCCAAGCTTGGGTCTCTTGATTTCAGTGTTGTTGACTCGGTGGATTGGATATCTGGCTCTCTCATTCCTTATCACACCTCTGTACCTGGCTTCCCGTCCTGGCCCCTGTTGCTTCTCCCCACCCTGCCTCCACTCTTTTCCCCCCCTCCTCCCTATACTCTGGGGCCAAGGTTGATCAGAGCATCCCTCCTTTTAAGACATTGCTTTCCCTTATCCAGTTATTCTAAATACCACATACACGGGATATCATCCTTGTATTTATCCTTCTTCTGGCTCACTTCATTTAACATGATGTCTTCCAGTTCCATCCATGTTGACATGAACTACATGATTTCTTCATTCCTTACAGCTGTGTAGTATTCCATTGGGTGTCGATATCACTTGTCACTGGACATCTCTCTGTTGATTTCAAATCTTAGCTATTGTACCGAGTGCTACAATGAACAGTGGTATGCTTTTGTGTGTGTGATTTCTTTATTTTTTTTAGAACATTACAAAGTCGTTCATGATTGAATTTCAGTCATACAGTGTTCCAGCACCCATCCTCCACCAGTGTACATTTCCCAGCAACAGTAACCAGTATCCACAGGATACCTCCCATCCCCCACCCCTTGCTTGCCTCTTTAACAGGAGCTTTTCTTCTCTCTCTCTCTCTCTCTCTCTCTCTCTCTCTCTCTCTCTCTCTCTCTCTCCTCCTATTGTGCATTGTGGTTTGCAGTATTGATACTGAAAGATTCTTCGAGAATATCCCTTACTTACTTTTAACCATCTTGTCCAGCGTGGCCATTCCCAGCTGTCATTGTCATATCGGTTTCTTCTCTATCTTACCTACCCTCAGCCCCACACATGGTTAGATCCAAAATGGTGTGCTTCGGTTCTTTTGAATGAATGTTTTTCTGTCCTGGAGGGAGAAATCCAAAAATGGAGTTCCTGAGTAATATGGGAGCTCAATTCTGAGTTTACTGAGTTCCCTTCATACTCTTTTCCCACAGGGGTTAGACCAGACAACTTCTCGCCAGCAGTGGATGAGGGTTCCTTTTTCACCACATCCCCACCAACAGAGACTGTCACAGTATTTTTACTATGTGCCATCCTCACTGGTGTAAGATACCTCATTGTCATCTTGATTTTGATGATGAGCATTTTTATGTGCCTGTTGGCCGTCCATTGGTCTTCCTCAGAGAAGTCTCTGTTCATTTCCTCTCCCCACCTTTTGATGGGGCTTTTAGGGTCTTTGTTGTTGATCTTTGTGAGTACTTAACAGATCCTGGATAGCAACCCTTTATCTGATGTCTTGAGTGCAAATATTTTCTCGCACTCAGTTAGCTGTCATTTATTTTAGCATGTTTCTTTTACCCTACAGAAACCTGTAAGTTTGATGTAGTCCCATTTATTTGGTTTTGATCCTATAGCCTTTGCCAATGGCATCATGTCATGGAAGACTCCTTTGAGGTTCTAGGTCTTGAAGTGTTCTGTCTTTATTTTCCTTAATGTATGTTACAGGTTCAGGTCTGATGTCAAGGTTTTTGATCAACTTTGAGTTGACTTGTATAAGGTGTGAGATATGGATCCAGCTTTAATTTTTTATGTGTAGTTATCCAGTTGCTCGAGCGGGCCCAGTAACGTCTCCATTGGAGACTTTGTTGTTACTGTGTCTGGCATATCGAATACTCTCGGTAGCTTGCCAGGCTCTCCGAGAGGGGTGGAGGAATCGAACTCGGGTCGGCCATGTTGGCTGCGTGCAAGGCAGACGCCCTACCCGCTGTGCTATCGCTCCAGTTATCCAGTTCTCCTGACACCATTTGTCTTTATTCTGTTTCCTACTCTCAGCTCCTTTGTCAAAAATTAGCTGACCGTATATATGGAGATATGTTCTTGGATATTCTATTCTGACCCACTGGTCAGAGAGTCTTTCTTTACTCTAGTACCATGCTATTTTGATCACAATGGCTTTATAAAGTTTAGAGTCAAGTTATAGTGAGATACCTCCCAGCTTCTTTTTTTTTCAGTATTATTTTGGCTATATTCTGGCTATGTTCTTTTATGGTTCCACACAGGCTTTATAATTGAAAAGTCCTTAAATTTTTTTAAACTCATAATTTAGCAAGAATGAAATGCTAGTATAAGTAAAATTTCCTGTGGACACTTGACATAAGTGCCTCCTTGATTTGCTGTATTTACTAATATTCACTGTGGAAAGTCTTGCATTTTCTTTTCATTTTTATTCCCCCTTTCTTCCTTTGCCATCCCTGTTGGTGTTGCGGGTGGTGGTGGTGTTCTGTTGGTGAAACCCCACATCTGGCTATGGCGTTCTCACATCCAGTGATTGTGCTGGGCGCTCATGGGGTACAGTGCTCACACTCTTGGCTGTGGCTTGGGTGCTCACAGGGTGCAGTGCTCACACTCTCGGCTATGGGGTATGGGTGCTCACGGGCTGCAGTGCTCACACTCTCGACTCTGGGGCACGTGGTGTGCAGTGCTCACACTCGGCTGTGGCTGTGGAGGCTCACGGGCTGCAGTGCTCACACTCTCGGCTATGGCTGTGGGAGCTCACAGGCATAGTATATGTGTATATATTTATGTGTGTGTATATGTATACATACTCCCACTCTTGGCTGCAGTGCTCATTGAGGGTTTCAGCCTATCCATCCATCCATCACGGTCACACTTGCACAGTAGTGCTTGTGCTTCCCTGTCTTCAGTCACGGGCTCAGTAGAGAGGTGGTCTGAGGTGGTCTGGGGTGTTGCCAGCATGCACACCTTTGAGAGCCGCAGACCTGTGCTCCTGAAATGCTTGCAGACTTGTGGGCCCCACAGTAGAGCTGTCCTGGCTGCCTGGAGTGCAGCCCCCTCCTTCCCACCATCCTCCTCCTCCCTTGCTGTCTGCTGTTCACAGCCCAGGTTTCAGCCAGAGTCGCAGTGCAGGTTTGTCCTGAATTATTGAGCTCAGACAAGCCTTTTAGGTCATTCAGACCCTTGGGTTAGTTATGTTTGTTTAAGTCTAATATGTACATCTCTATGGCTTTCTTCCTTTTATTTTTTTAATAGAAAATCTATAATTTTTTTCCCTACTTTTGCCATCTGGTCATTTTTGTATTTAAAGTTTATCTTCAAAGATTCAAAAGTTTGCTGGAACATGCAGAATTTCATCTCATAGCTTCGGATGCATGCTTTCTGAAGACCGAAGACAATCAGGGAATCTGTTTAGTTTCTGTTCGCTCTTTCCAGAGGCCTAACAAATGGTCTTGTCACTTGCCACTTTGTAAGATCAACAGTTCAGTGACAGTGTTTACATGATCCCTTGTTCTTTGCTTTAAGCTGCCTGGAAGGAGAGACATTCTGGGCTGTGTGAGAGCATCGTCACTGTATCCTGTGGCGCTGGAGTTGGCTGCAGGTGCTTTGGAATGACGACTGCAGCAGTGTGTGGTTACATTGGGTCTTTCGTAGTTGACTTTATGCAGAATCATTTCAAGCTACTAGTCTGACAGTCAATCAGGACCTGATGCTTCGTGCACATCAATCTGGAAGGTGTCACCTATTCTGGCTGTGAGTTGGATTCACAGCCAGATTCACACTGAAACAGGGAGCCCTGAGATCCCTGAACAGTCTGAAGATCTTCAGAAGATTTGCTGGGTCTGCTTTTATCAAAAAATGCCTAATGGATGTGAGACTGTTGAGTTATTCAGGAAGTTATCTTGGCCCGTATTTCAGCCTGCTGGGAAGATGGCCAGCTTGGGTGCCTGGCGAGGGCCAGGTCATTGTTTCCATCTGCCCACATGTCAGTGTCCTCTCGCCTCTCCTCTCTTTCCTCCCTCTCTTAGTTGTTATAATTGCAGTATCCAGAGATGGTGTCCTGGGTGCCATGCTTCTGGGAGATTACTCCTTTGTTGTGCTGGGGATAACAGGTGCTGGGGACCCATCTGCCACCTCACCTCTGAGCCATATCCTCTGGCCAGCTCTCACTTTTGGGGGGAGGAGCCATACCCCCTGTGCTCTGGGTGTTTCCTTGGCTCTGTGCTCAGGGATCATTGCGAGTAATGCCCTGGGTACTATATGTGATGCCAAAGATCAAACACGGGTTAGCCATATGCAAGGCAAAACACCCCCCTTCTCACTTTTTAAGAGAATGTTGTAAAAATTGCACTTCCTAGTCTTCTAGAGATGAGAAATGAAGAGTCAAAGCTATGGAAGACAAGCTCACAACCTCTTTGATTCTTTAGAGAGTACCAGCATCATTATGACATCATAGCTTTCAGGTTTTTTTTTTTTAATTTATTTATTTATTGAATTACTGTGGGAAAAGTTACAAAGCTTTCAGGTTTAAGTCTCGGTCATGCAAATATCAAACACATTTCCCTTTACCAATACTTATTTTTCACCACGAAGAACCCCAATAAACCCCCCCTCTCCCCACCCCCCCAATGCATGTGAGTTAGATGAATTCTAATTAACACTCTATCTACTTTGACTAGATTCATTGTTTCGACAAAAGATGCACCATTATTATTTAGAGTTTACACCCCCAAATCAGACATGCTGAAAAGGCATTGTGAAATAATTTGTTTTCTACAGCTGGTCACAAGAATCAAACAATATCGCGTGGCCACAATAGTGGCCGCGCAATTTTGGATTTCTGGTATTTTACTTATTAACCCTGGAAGTATTTCTGCTGAGAGTCAGATAGTTATGAGATTGGTTTCTGTGCTCTGGAGCCATGGTCGTGCCAGAGAGCCGCTCGTGGGAGGCAACTCATGACCTCGGTAGGGCATGAAGGACGAGCCCGGAAGGCCCCCCTTCCCATGAGGTTTCAGTTGCCCCATCACCACCGGCTCATACCTGGCTTTCCACAAGGCTACCAAGCGGCTGCCATCTTTCTTTCCAGAGGGGGGAAAAAAAGCAAGCTTTCAGTTTTTAAGACTATCTATAGAGCCCTTATTTGATTAAAAACTATTCTTGATTCTGTTCAAAATCGGTCACAGTCACGGTCCTCCCGTTGTTCATCGATTTTCTCGAGTGGGCCCAGTAACGTCTCCATTGTGAGACTTGTTACTGTGTTTGGCATATCGAATACATCACGGGTAGCTTGCCAGGCTTTGCCATGTGGGAGAGATACTCTCAGTAGCTTGCCGGGCTCAGCATGAAAAAATACTAAAAATACTAAAAAATACTATACTGTATCACATGTATAAATCCTTATTACATTTGCAGATACACATATGCATACTCAATATCTTTTTCTTCTGTTCTCACTGTAAACTCATGGATTTCAAAAAATAAGGTACTTACAGACAAACTAAATGTACATTTAACAACTACAATACTTGACTCAAAACACATCAACTAACTTTAGTATATAAATAACCTCCTTGATGGTGCACTTGAAAAAGATGACAGAGCACTGTAGAAGATAATATTAAGGAAACCTTAGTGCTTTATAGAAGTAGGAAGAAATAAGTAGTGAAAAGAAACTGGTTGGAGGACTGGGCCACACCCTGCACTGCCCAGGGCTCCTGGTCCGGTGCTCAGGCACAGCCTTGGCGACCCTCAGTGGCCATGTGTGGCACCAATGGGAGAAGGGCCGCCCACGTGGAAGGCAGGCGCCTGGGCCCTGGACTGCTGCTTTCGCTCCAAAAAGTGAATTTTAGAAAAGGTCAATATTTGGAGAGAAAAGGAAAAAGACGACTCTTCAGATAAGCCAGGTAACTGTTGTCATGAGTGTCCTGAGACTCACTTTATATTCCCAACTCCTAGAAATGACAGAATTTGGTCAAATAGAGAATACTATAAAATCAAGTATTTTTTAATGACCTTTTTTTTTATGACCTGATGACAAGGCTTAAAGTAGTAAGGTAGGATCTTCTGGAAGGAAGTTCCTATAGCCCAAATAGCAGATAAAAGGACTATTACAAAAACTAAGGTCTTAAGTCGCTTTCCTTGCATGCAGCTGACCCTATTCAATCCCCAGCACTAGCATGGTCCCCTGAGCACTTCCAGGAGAGATCCCTGAGAACCTCTGGGTGTTGCCCCCACACAAACAGAGAGTAAAGGTGATTTGGACAGAGATTCAGGTGTGGGAATGTACTCTTAGCCACAGCTGGCTGGGCTGCTACAGTAACAGAAGCCAGGGTCAAGGCACTCAGACTTTCTTCCACTGTCCCCGGGGACACCTTGTTACTATCCACTAGAAAGGAGGAAATTATCCACCTAATAGCCCTCAACTCCCTAGAGGCGGGGGGGGGGGGGGGGGGGGGGGGGGGGGGGGGGGGGGGCGGCGGGCTACCCCACCGCCTACATGCTGCGGGAAACCCAGCCAGCATCACATCCTCAACCTCACCCTAATTGTCCGGCATGGACTACAGTAAACAGCATTCAGACGGAAGGGAAGGAGAAATTGAAAATTCCAGAAAAAACAAATTAAAAAGTCACTAGATACTAAAAGAAAGCCAGTACTACGAGGAAAGAATGAAGGAAGTGCAACAAATGGAAGAAAAGTATATTAAATGCATTGCCTAGAACAAGCAAATTGATTTCTTTTTAAAAATCAAAACTTTTTACTGACTTCTGGCTTTGGGAACACTGTGTCACACCTTCTAGGAATGTCAGTCTCCTGCACTCCCCTCCCCCAAATCCTGGGTAGCAGGACAGGCTCAGAGTGTCCTTGTGCCCTCCCCTGGTTTTTCCACTAGGCTTTTACAGAGGCAGAGTCATTTGTGCTGCGTTGATCATTCATTTGCTTTATTTATACTATGGATATGAGTGAAACCACCTGTGATTGTCTCTTGTATCCTGAATTGTTTTACTCCACGTAACTGTGGTCACGTCCCTATCCTTCTAGCCTGACTCCAAATGCCTGTCATCTTTTTTTTTATTAGCTGAGCAGTATCCTATAAGGTATATATATATATCACAATTTTTTAATTTTTCTATTTTTTCAAATAGCAGTTCCTGCTCTTTTTTCCTCTACTAGTAGCACTGTCCTCCCGTTGTTCATCGATTTGCTGGAGCAGGCACCAGTAACGTCTCCATTGTGAGACTTGTTATTACTGTTTTTGGCGTATCGAATATGTCACGGGGAGCTTGCCAGGCTCTGCTGTGCGGGCGGGATGCTCTTTGTAGCTTGCTGGGAAACGAACCCAGGTTGGCCGTGTGCATGGCAAATGCCCTACCTGTTGTGCTGTCACTCCAGTCCATAAAAAATTTTCCTCTACTACTAACTTTAAATGCTTTGCTCCAGCCTTTCATATGAGTCTATGTTGTATTAATACATGATAATTGTCTCCTCCATGGCTGTATAGATGGGTACTGGTTACTGTTAAACATCTAAGCTGTGTCATTTGTGTCATTTCAGATCATTCACATTTTGCGTAATTATTGATATATGGGGGTTAATTATTGCCATTCTATCTTATACTCACTGGCTATGTTGTATTTGTGGTGTTTCTTTTTCTAGTTTCTTTCTGCCTTTCATTTGGATTCTTTCCTTGGTAGTTCCTCAGTGTCCTTGGCTTTTCTTCTGTGCATCTCTGCTCTAGGCTTTTGTAGTTGTTGCTGTGGTTACCAGGGGTTTTTATTCCGTCTGTCTTTACCTAGGAGAGAGAGAAAGTACATGCATGCTTATAGATTCTGATTCTATCCAGTTTTTTCTGCCCTTTGGTTTGTTGTTGTTGTTGGTTATTCTTGTTTGTATTTCTGATTCCACATACTATTTATCACCATACTTAGTTAATATTCTTTTTTCGTATGAAAGAACTTTGAACTTTTCTTATAGTGTACATCTGGTGGAAGTAAACTCCACTATGATGATTTTGCAAAGTACAATATTCTTAGCTGGAAGATTTTGTTTTGGTTTTGTTTGGGGGTCACACCTGGGGTTCTCAGGGCTTCTCCTGGCTCTGCACTCAGGGATCACTCCTAGCATGCTCAGGAGACCATCTGGGATGCTGGGCATTGAACCTGAGTCGGCTGCGTGCGAAGCAGTACCTTGGCCTCTGTACCTGCCTTTTACATGGCTGCCCAGTTTCAGCCCCGCATCTCGTAGGGTACCTTGAGCCCTGCCTGTCGTGACCCCTGAGTGCAGAGCCAGGATAAGCCCTGAGTACTGTTGGGTGTGGTACTCAAGAACAAACAAACAAAAAACTAAAGAATTGTGTCTATTTCCTTCCACTTTATCATCTTCTGTGGCATTCCTGCTGAGAAATCTGACAGTTTGCTCAATCTTTGTGTGTTATGCATTTTTTTTTTTACCTAGCAGTCATCATTATTTTTTTTCTTTACCATAGAAAAAGGCAGAACCTGGCAAGCTACCCATGGTGTATTCGATATGCCAAAAACAGTAACAATAATGGGTCTTATTCCCCTGACCCTGAAAGAGCCTCCAGTAAGGCAGCATTGGAAAAGATGAGTAAAGAGAGGCTGCTAAAATCTAAGGGCTGGGACGAATGGAGACGTTATTGGCACCCACTCAAGTAAATCAATGAACAATGGGGTGACAGTGACACAGTGATAACATAGAAGAAATAGACTTTTGATAATTTATCATTAATGTATGTTGCTCAAGTGGGCACCAGTAACGTCTCCATTGTGAGACTTGTTGGGCTGGAGCAATAGCGGGTAGGGCGTTTGCCTTCACACAGCTGACCCGGGTTTGATTCCTCCGTCCCTCTTGGAGAGCCCGGCAAGCTACCGAGAGTATCCTATCCGCACGGCAAAGCCTGGCAAGCTACCTGCGACATATTCAATATACCAAAAACAGTAACAGTAAGTCTCATGATGGAGATGTTACTGGTGCCCACTCGAACAATTCGATGAACAACGGGAGGACATTGCTACAGTGCTGCACTGCTGATGTATGTTGGTGTGTTTCATGTTTTCAGTTTTGAGTCTCTACTCAGTTTCCTAGATTTTTTGTTATTTATGAGCTACATCTTTGGAGTCTACCCCACAACTCAGTACTTGGGCATCACTCCCAGCAGTGGTCAGGGGACCATGCAGTACTGGGGAGCAAACTGGGCCTCCCACTCGCAGAGTAGGCCTCGGACATGTGCAGCCGCTTGCTCACTCCAGGGCCCATTCACTGTTTTGAGAACTGAGTGCTCCCGGGTTCCGACCCTTTATTGAAGTCCTGAGAACTGAGTGCTCCCGAGTTCTGACCCTTCACTTATGCCCTGAGCACTGAGCTCCTGAGTTTTGGCCCTTGCCCTCTGTAGTGTGTGATACCTGCTGCAGCAGCTCTGCCAGTCTTGACTTCACCCAGACAGGAGTTTCAGCTCTCACCTCATCTCCCTTTACTGCTAACATCATGGGTGTGGGGTACCCGTTTCGGTGTGGAGGTGCTTAAACTAGACACCCTTGGGTGGTAAGTTGATAAGAGGTGGCTTTGGATGATGTTTTAAGGCTCATTCCTGGAAGCAGTTTATGCAGCAAATGAGCAAGCAGTTGTCTCCCCGCACTCCTCCTGTTTCTGCCCCACCCCCATGTTGTTCGCTGAGCCCTACACAGTCAGGTATTGTCCCCTCAACTTTTTTTTAAAGAATATGACATCCCTTGTTCCCTGGGAGGTGGAAAGCGTGGACCAAACAAATGAAATCACGTAGGAGCTGCTGGGAGCACTTCTGACAGATCAGGCAGAAGCAGGGGAACGGTAGGCAGCTCTACAGTAACCCAGAGCCCAGGCAGTGCTGCAGTTAACGGGGAGTGTGGAGATGAATCTGTCATCAGGTGAAAGAGCAGTGGTTACTGCTCCCTTAGGGCAGTGGCTTGAGGGAAAGGGACTTGTCATGATGAATTCCACGGGTTTTATCCTGAATATCTGAGAGTGAGCACTGAGGGAAGAGACAGTTTGGAACAGTAATTAAAGAACTTTGTTTGGGCCCTGCCTTTAGAAAGTCATGCCAGAGTCCTGATCTTAGAATCCCAATGCTAAAGGGAAAACTGCAGTAACTTCCTAGGGAGCTCTCGAAGAGCATCCAGAGATGGAATTATGTCGGGCAAAGCAAGTGACCTGTTACCAGCTTTGTCAGCCTGAGATTTTTTTTTGAGCTTCTTATGGCTTGAGAAATTGAACAATTATTCCTTTATTCCGTAGGATGAGTCCTGAACGCATGAAGTCGCTGTCACAGGTTTGTGTCCCTCTTATTGCTCTGCCTGATTTTGAACCTTTGGTGAAGGCTCTGCTCACATACCATGGATGTGACCCCCAGGAAGTTCTCTGTCCTGAGTTCTTGGATGCGGTGAATGAGGCCTTTCTGATGTAAGTGTTGTTCATTAATCCTTTCTTGAAATGCAGTTTCCAGAGGTTGAGATCTCAGGGCCTATTGAGAGTCCATCCCAGGTCAGGAGTTTTGGCTCTCTGCACTGTTTCCCCATTTTCTGTGTAGACCCCACATGCACTGCCCACCTCCAGCCCAGCCCCCACCATGGAGACATCCTCTAACGGGCTCTGCCCTGAGAAGCTGCTTCTCTGTCCCAGGCCAGAAGTCATCACTCTGAGCACTGTTTCTCCACAGGCTGATATCCCTGCCCGCCTCTGCCTCCCGACCCTGAGCATGCCCAGGGCTCTGTGGACCCACCCAGTGCTACTGACCTTTGGGTGCAGGTTCATGTCCTACAGTCCCAAAATGTGCAGCTACTGACAGCTGTACTCCACCTTCCTCACACACTGAAGGGCCTTTGGAAACCCTCGGATTTCAGCCTGGCAGCACCGAGAAATTATCATTTAAATAAGGGGCCTAAGTGGCTGGGTTCTGGCAGCAAAGGTCCTGGTTCTTCCAGGCTCCAGGACCAGGTGTGGTGTTGGAAAGATGCATGCATGAAGCCATCACAAACAGGTCTGGAAATCATGTTACCTTAATACAGCCTTTAAAAATAATAATGAAAACTGTTGAGGGTTTCAGTATTTATTTATAAAAGGGTTTTATTTATCAATAATTACTCCATTTGAAAGTTTAAAATATTGCTCCCTGTTAAAATAACCATTCAGAAAGCTTGTTTTATTTGAAATATTTGAAAAGATTCAACCTATCTAGATATTTTGTTGGAAAAAAAGGAATATTTTAATAGTTATTTCAGATTATTGTGAATAAATTCATTGTAAATTATAATGTGAAATTAAAGTCCTCTTCATACTTCTTAGCATTAAAAACTGCTGGTCTACCCAAAAGGAGAGATAGAACAAAAGGGAGTGCCCTGACACAGAGGCAGGGTGGGATGGGGGATGGGGGTGGGAGGGATACTGGGATCGGTGGGGGTGGAGAATGGGCACTGGTGGTGGGATGGATACTCGATCATTGCATAACTGAAACCCAAGCACAACAACTTGTAAGTCTACAACTGTACCTCATGGTGTTTCACTAATTAAAAAAAAAAATAGAAAATAGAAAAAAAAACCTGCTGGTCTGTGTTACATTGGTCTTTGTTAACATTAAAACCATTGATCTATGTTACATGACTCTTTTGGCCAAGTAGGATTTTGTAGCTTTATGCATGGTTCATTTGGAAAACATTGGTTTTTGTAAAGTTAAGCAGACCTTCCAAACATTGACATATTTCATTTTATACTATTCACATTTTCATTTATTTCTATCATCACTGATCACACCAGAAATGTCTTAAATATTGAAAATCTCTCAAATTTTGTTGTCAGAAACAACTTTCCAGATTAAAATTTCTGCTCTAAAATAAACACTGTCAATTGTCTTCCTGAGGCACGAAGTCACTCCTGACCTTCTACTTAACTGGAGATTCTCTGCTAGTCATTCTCACAAGTAAATTTTTATTTTTAAAAAAGTATGCCTAGTTGATTTTACAAAGTTCAAAAGACTGTTCTAGATAAATAGTTAATGCTATGTAGCAGAAATGCTTTAGGTATACTTCACCTTCACAACGCAGATGTGTTTTATAAAAGGCATTCTCAATGGAAAGCTTACTAACCTCAGTGCCTTGTCCTGCTGTGCAGACAGGCCTGTTGTGGGAGTGTCAGTGCTGCTGTGTGCGATGGTGCCGAGCACAAGACTGTCTGCTCTCCTCTGTGCGCTTTGATTTTATGCTCTCTGAGTACAAATGTCAACTGAGTTATTTTAGGAAAAGACATGAAATTCAACACTTTTTGTGTTTCTGAACCATTTGTATCTTAACTTTTTGAAATGTCTCCAAGCTAGTTTTCTTTTATTAATTTTTAAACTCCAAGCACAGAGGGGCTGGAGAGAGTGCAGCCGTCAGGCACTTGTCTTGAGTGTGACTGACCCAGGACCATCACTGCACTCTGCACGGTTTCTACAAGCCCCACTAGCCCTGAGGACCAATCAGTGGGACCCCAAAACAAAGCAGCACTTACACAATGTGATTTATAGTAGTTTTAACTATAAGGCTTCATAAAACGCTCCAACAGCCCACCCTACACCAGACTGTTTCTCCACAGGAGATTGGCTCAGCTCTGTAGACCAATTCTCAGAATCTGTCGCCTTGGCCACTTGTTATTCACTTACTATGTTTCTTTATATCACACATATGAGAGAGACCATTCTGTGTCTGTCCCTCTCTTCATTCAGCATGATACTCTCCAGAGCCATCCATGTAGTGTCCAATTTCATGAGTAGTATTCTACTGTGTATAGGTACCACAGTGTCTTTATCGAGTCATACCTTCTTGGACCCTTGAGTTATTTCCAGATTTGGACAATATGGCAAAGGACTTAGAAGTGAAAATATTTTTTCAGAATAGAGTTTTTTGGAGTAGTTGCCAAGAAGTAGAATTGCTGGGTCTTATGGACAACCTGGCAGGCTACTGAATGTTATCTGCCCACACGACAGAGTCTGGCAAACTCCCCGTGGCATACCCCATATGCCAAATACCAGTAACAATGATGGGTCCCATTCTCCTAACCCTGAAAGAGCCTTGAATATGGCACTTTTGAAAATCTCAGGGCTAGGACGAAGGAGACGTTACTGGGGCCTGCTCGAGGCAATCGACGAACAACAGGATGATCGTGATTGTGATGGAATATCACTTCTTAGTTGTGAAACAGAAGTTTTGTTTTGTTTTGTTTTGTTTTTTCACAATAATTGTCAGATGCTATGATTGACAATACTGTTAATTATCCTTTAATGCCCCATGGCCCCTTCCCACCCAAACTCATGCCAGATATGTTGACAGAATCTGTAGTTCTGATGCCTTTGGCCATTGATGTTCTTTTACTGTGTTTCTTTTTTTTTTAATTTTTTATAATTTTATTTATTGAATCACCGTGAGAACAGTTACAAAGCTTTCGGGTCTAAGTCTCGGTCATACAATAAAACACCTGTACATTCACCAGTGCCCATTCTCCACCACCAAAAACCCCAGTATACCCCCATCCCACAACCTTCCCCTACCTGTGGGGCAGATGATTTCCACATTACTCTCTCTCTACTTTGAGCACATTCAATATTTCGACACCAGACCCTCCATTATTATTTGAGATTTTACTCCAACACTCAGATCTGCTGAAAAGGCAACAGTAGACAATTTGTGTCCTATTGCTGTTTATGAATAACATATGATGTCGCGTGGCTGCAGTCGGGCCATGTGATTTTGAAATTCCAGAATTTTAACACTTAAATCTGGAGGGATTTCTGCCAAAAGCCACTGGGTTTCTAGATTTGCACCTGAGTCTCTGGGATCGTGGCCATTGAGCAACTTGATCACGAGCCAGAGAAGCCATTCGTGGGCAGTGACTTGGGATCTCGTTGGGACGGGGAGACCAGGACCAGCTCCACCCCCATCCGGTGAGGCCCAACAAGTTTCGTCACTGTGGGCCCAGACCTGACTGTTCAATGGCCTCTGGAGGATGACGGCCACCAAGCCGCCAAGGGGGAGCAGGCGGAGTGACAACACCCTTTCCTCCCTGGGGTGGCCCGGCGACAGTAACATACTATGGGGTCTGGATGCATTTCTGCCAAAAGCCACTGGTTTTCGAGATTTGTTTCTGAGTCTCTGGGATCATGGCCATTAAGCAGCTTGATCCGGAGTCAGAGAGGCCGTTCGTGGGCGATGACTTGGTGTCTCATTGGTGAGGAGAGGGAGGACAGGCCTGGCTCCACTCCCATCCCGTGAGGCCCAACAAGTTTCGTCACTGTGGGCCCAAGTTTGACTGTCCAATGGCCTCTGGAGGATGATGGCCACCGAGCCACCAAGGGGGAGCAGACGGAGGAACAGCACCCTTTCCCCCCTGGGGTGGCCTAGAGACAGTAACCTACTGTGTGGTCCGGACGCATTTCTGCCAAAAGCGGTTGGGTTTCGAGATTTGTTTCTGAGTCTCTGGGATCATGGCCGTTAAGCATCTTGATCAGGAGGCCGTTTATGGGCGATGACTTGGAGTCTCATTGGGGTGGGGAGGACAGGCCCGGCTCCTCCCTCCATCTCATGAGGCCCAACAAGTTTCGTCATTGGGGCCCAAACCTGACTGTCCAGTGGCCTCTGAAGGATGGCAGCCACTGGGCCGCTGGGGTTAACGGGCCAAGACACAAAACCTATTCCCACCTGGGTTGGCCCAGCACTGGTAACCTACTGCAGGGACCAGACCCATTTCTGCTAAAAGTCGCTGGGTTTTGAGATTTGTTTCTGAGTCTTTGGGATCATGGCCATTAAGCAGTTCAATCAGGAACCCAAGAGGCCATGCCTCTGATTATATAGCTGAGCCGGAGGTGGTTTGTGGGTGTGTTTCCCACATACCTAACTTTTGGCTGTTTACTTTCTTGGTAAGCTTTGCCCCAAGGTTTTTTGGGCGTCCAAAGGCACACCATCAGGCTGCTGATGCACTCGCCTCACAGTACAGATTGACCTGCTGGTGGTGCCATACCCCCATACTGTGACGTGGTGATGTATAGATTCCATATAGATAGCTAAAGCAAAACTCCTGAAACTCCATAAAATTTTAAACAGTAAGTTGGTCAGTTTTTAAGGTGTCCGACCAGTTTACCTTCCCACCAAGAGTTCTTAGTAGTTCCTGTTTCTCCACATCCTTGCCAATATTTGTTATCTGTTGTCTTTCTAATCAACTTGGATGATAATCTTTTTCTTTCCTAACTTTATTTAAACGCCATGTTTACAGAGTTGCTCATTATACAGTTACTTCAGGCAGGAAGGCAGTGTTACAGGGCCAAGCCCACCCCCAGTGTGACCTTCTCTCTCCCAGTGTTTCCAGTTTCCCACTCTCCTTCCAAGCATACCACCTCCTTAGAAGACATAAAGTAATTTATTTTGTATTGCTTGTTCCAACAAAATAGCTAATGGAATTATCAAAAAAATACCTCCAGAGAAGAAAATTTGTGAAATTTGTTGTGTCTTACAATGATGTCATTAAAGTCATTACCCAAGATTTTACTGAGCTGTTTGTTGCTGGTTAAGCACTCTGTGTTACTGTTTTTGTTCACTGAGTTTAGTGTACTTCTACGCGACTTTCCAATCAAATTTACTAGGCTGTCAGTACCGTGGAATTTGGATGTGTAGGAACTTTAGAACTGGGATGATTCTTTGACTTGGCATCTCCTCTGAGGTGAGTTTTAAAGCCGTGGAGCTGGGCCATTTATATGCTAGAGGCAGTGGGGTGTGGGTGGGACTACTGTGGCTACAACAGGGCAGGGTCTTAGCCTGCCCCACTCCCAGAAAGGCCCCAACCCAAAGACCCTTCTACCTTGGCGTCTGTTCCGAGATCTGTGAAGCTGGGCGATTTATATCGCTCAATTATTTTCTGAGCAATCTCCATACTGGCTCAATAAGAGTTGAACCAGACAACATTCCCACCTGCAGTAGATGAGAGTTCCCTTTTCACCACATCCCCGCCAACACAGATCATCTAAAGTTTTGTTGTGTTGTTGTTTGGTGTGTGTGTGTGTGTGTGTGTGTGTGTGTGTGTGTGTAATAGATCACTCTTATTTGTGTAAAATGATAACTCATTGTATTTTGCTGATGATAACAACTCGATTTGGATTTTGCTAATAAGAGCTAATGGGCACTTTTTCATGTGCTTGTTGGCCATCTTCTCTCTTCAGAGAGATGTCTGTTCATTTTCTCTCCCATATTTTTGATAGGGTTTTTGGATTTCTTTGTTGTTGTTGACCTTTGTGAATACTGTATATTTCTTGGGTATCAATCCTTTATGATGTGTTTAGTGCAGATATTTTTGCCCATTCATCTCGGCATCTTTTTGTTTAGTCCATGTTTTGCCAGGCAGAAACTCTTTAACTTGGTGTAATCTCACTATTTATAATTGATTCTGTTGCCTTTGTCAATAGGATCATATCATTAAAAACACCTTTGAGATCTAGATCTTGGTGTGTTCCTCCAGTGTTTTCCTTCAGTATACTCTACAGATTATGTTCGATCTAAGGTCTAGAACTAGAGGGTATCATGTCCAGTGAAGTAAGTCAGAGGAGATGGACAGATACTTAATGTTCCCACTCACCTGTGTTATATATAGTGACAAGATAAGGGAATAGAAGGTATCAAATAAGGGCAAACCCTTATTGTGTGTGGGGGGGGGGGGGCATTGAGGAGTGGTGAAACATAAGGGCACTGGGTTTAGAACATTTCAGTGGCTTGGAGCTGTGGTAACTATGTACACCCAAACCATAAGAGTCAGTACTACTGCATAGGGTATGGTGCTATCCAGCAGGTCAGCCCGTACCTGCGGGGCGAGTGCATCAGCAGCCTGATGGTGCCTTCAGGCTTCCTGATACCCCAGAATTGCCTCTGTGCCTTTGGCCAGACCCCAACAACTTGGGACCAAGTTTGCCAAGAAATTGAAAGGCCAAAAGTTAGGTATGTGAGAGTCATGCCCACAAACCACCTCAGGTTCAGCTATACAAGCTCAATAAACTATTTAGCACCTGCCTAAGGGGCAGGATGGGGTGATGGAGGAAAGATTCAAAGCAATGGTGGTGGGATTGGTGTTGGAACACTGAATGCCTGAAACAGCTGTATTATGAACAACTTTGTAAATCAGGATGTTTAAATAAAGTAAAAAAAAAAAGAGTCGATAGTACTGCAAGCACATGATCCAAACTTTAGTAAGTGAATTTTAAAAAGGAAGTTTCCTTCCTTGTGCTCCCACTGAGTTCCCACTAGCAGTGAGGGAGAGTTCCTTTCTTCACCACACCCCTGCCAGCACTGGCCCGTGGTGTCAGTCTATGCCATTTTCACGGTGTAAAATGATATCTCATTCTCATTTTGACTTGTATTTCCTTTGTAACAATGATGATAAACACTTTTTGATATGCCTCTTGTCCATCTGTATATTGTCTTTGTGGAAGTGTCTGTTTTCTCCTCATTTTTTTCCTGGGGTTTATGGGTTTCTTTGTTGTTGAGTTTTGAATTTGTGGAATAAATGCTTTACAGATTCTGGATATCGTTCCTTTATCTGATGCACTTTATGCAGATATATTTTTCTATTCCACATGGTGTCTTTTTAGTTTGGCCTGAGTTTCTTTTGCCACATAGAACATTTTTGATGCAGTGCCAGTTGTTTATTTTCGTTTCTGTTATCTTTGCCAGTGGGATGGTATCAATGGTGCTCCTTACCCATGGTCTACCTGGGTTTTCTCCCTGGCATCACATATGGTTCCTCAAGCCTCTCTAGGTGATCCCTAAGTGCAGGGCCAGGAGTAAGCCCTAAATGCCACCAATTGTGCCCCCAAAGCTAAAAAGACTTTTAACCCAGCACCTTTGTCATATATTCAGTTTTGGAGATTTGCTCTGAGATCTGTACTCTCTTTTTTGGCCTCTGGATCCACTTTCAAGTGCCACTTGACAGGTACAAGTACCTAAGGAAAAAAATCCCTAATTCCTCTATCCTATCACTTGTATCATTACTTTCATTTCCATATCTAAGTATGTATATGTATCTGTATACACATACATCATTCAGTGAACACATTATTTCTACTGTAAATTTGAGCAAATTTCTGTCACATAAATTAACTATGAAAATTTGGAGGTGTGGGAGTTGTGGGGTAAGGAAATTATATAGGGGTTAAGGTACTTGCCTTGTATCCCATGGTTTCAGGCATCACATATGATTCACTGGGATCACATATGGTCCCCTGGGCATCACATATGATCCCCCAGGTGTCATACATGGTCCCCCAGGCATCACACATGGTTTCTTGGGCATCACATATGGTCCTCCAGGCATCACCTATATTCCCCCCAGGCATCGCATATGGTCCCCTAAGCACCACATATGGTCCCTGGGCATCACATATGGTCCCACAGGCGTCACATATGGTTCCACAGGCACTACCCCATATCGCTTCTGTATCCAGAGTCAGAAAAAGCACCTGAGCACCACCACGTATAGTCTGCACGCAAAAAAAAAAAAAATGGTGGGGGGCAGGATGGGGTAATAGATCACAGAGGAGTTGAAGTGAATGCCTTGCATGTAGCCAGCTCCAATTTGATCTTCAGCACCACTTGGTCCCCCTAGCATTTCCAGTCAGAGTCCTGGAGGCCCTCAGACACCCTCAGAGCTACCTGGGCAGTCCCCGTCCCCACAGGCTAAGCAGCTCCGCATCCCTGTTGGCTGAGACTCACTGGGACGGTCCTCAAGCCTCAGCAACATGGAAGGGGCTCCCCAGTCTCCAAATGACAGAACTAAAAGTGCTGTGCTTTGCTTCGGGTATTCCTTCTTCCATGACCTTTGTGTTGATCTTAATTTGTGCTCTTTTTCTCCTCCCTAAATGGCTTCTGCTGACCCCTCTTACCTGGCAGATCTGCGGACCCCTTCTGTGTTTGTTTCTCTGAGAAGGTACTTCTCCTTCTCTTACAGAATTCTGTACGGCGTCTTTATTTTGTCACCACTTGGAAAATTTCACTCTCTTGTTTGCATAGTTTTTGAAAAAGTAAGTATGATCTTATCTGTATATATAATGTTTTTCCATCTTATTTTCTTAAAGATGGTTTTCTTTACCTGACTTTTTTACTTCCAGAATATATGACTCTCATAGTTTTTCATTTATCTTCTTTTTGTTGTTCTCTCAACCTCCTGTATCTGTGAATTGATTTGTGGCATTCGTTTAAGGAAATATTATTGTTTCAAATATTTCTCTTGTGCCCTTCTTTTCTCACATCTGTTATACCTATTTATAATTATGTTTTTTGCTTACATAGTGGTCCCACAGCTTTTGTATATTCCGGTTGTTTTTCTCAGTCTTCATTCTCTTTGCCTCTCAGTTTTTATGACTTATATTGAGATAGCCTCTCTCAGAGATTCTTTTCTCAGCCAGTCCAGTGACCCATTAAATGCATTTTTTTCAGTAACAAAGTTGGGTTTGTATTTCTGTTTCTTAGGAATTTCATCTCTGTGCTGTCATTGCATGGCTGTTCTTGCATGTTACCTACTTTTTCCTTTAGAGCTCTTAACATATCAGTCATAGTTATTTTAGATTCTTATCTGATAATTTTAGCATCTATACCATGCCTGGTTCTAATTCTTGTTCTGTCTCTTCAAATTGTGTATGTGAGTATAAGTTTCCTTTTGGCATGTCTTAATTTTTTTTTCTTGAGGGATTAGAGAGATAGTACAGGGGTTAAGGCATTTGCCTTTTGTGTAGCTGACCCTAGTATAGATTGTGCACCCCTCAGCCCCACCAGTAGTGATCCCTGAACACAGAGCCAGAGGAACTTTGAGGAGTACCACCAGAAGTGCCAGAAGTGGCCAAACCCCTCCCAGCAACACCAAAAAGATTTTTTTTTTATGTAATAGGTTAAAGAACTCCTTGAATTTGGCTTTTGATAATGTGATGAGAAACAAGGAAAGGCAACATGTTCTTTATTTATATGTAAAGGTCAGGGGCTACTCCTGACTCTGTGCTCAGGTATCACTCCTGGCCATGATCAGGGACCATATGAGTACTGGTGATTTGAACTGGAGTCAGCGGGGTGCAAAGTAAGTGCTTTAATCTCTATGCCTTCCCTCTGACACCTATAATTATTTACTGACAGGGAGTAGGGGAATGCTTGGGATTCTGCTTTCTGAAGTAGAATTTATCCTTCTTACCCAATGTCTAAACTAAATTTTTTAATTTAATATAATTATTATGATTATTTAGTTTCTCGGAGAGCCCGGCAAGCTACCGAGAGTATCCCACCTGCACATCGGAGCCTGGCAAGCTCCCCGTGGTGTATTCGATATGCCCCAAACAGTAACAATAATGAGTCTCATTCCCCTGACCCTGAAAGAGCCTCCAATGCGGCAGCTTTGGGAAAGATGAGTAAGGAGAGGATGCTAAAATCTCAGGGCTACGGTGCATGGAGACATTACTGGCACCTGCTCAAGTAAATCAATGAACAACGGGAACAACAGGATGACAGTGATACAGTGATACAGGTCCATATTTTAGGGAACAATAAAAACAGAGCTCCAGCCATATTCTCAGCAGCTGAACATCCCTGATCCTCTGCTTGTACCTCCAGCCTTCCAGGTCAGGCTGACCTCTTGCTGAAATCCTTAGGGTGATCAAACTGGATGCAGACTCCCCTTCCTCCAGCTGGTCCCAGCAGCCTCCAAACTAACCCCTCCACCATCTGCCCAGCAGGCCCTACTTCACATCCCCAACTCTGCTCTTCATCCTTCACACAGCTCACACTATACTTCTTGTCACTGGATGGAGACAGGTAGGGAAGGAAAAAAAGCAACAACCAGCCTGGATCCCTCAGACTCCTGGAGGATAAAGTACTAAGACTCACCCTCAGCACAGCAGGAACACAGCAAACACTGGGGAACACAGAGAAGCCCACCAAGCGCAGTGGGTGAGAATAATAACAAGAAGTGCTATCTGCCAGTACCCACCAGATAATCTCTCAGAGAGTGACTGTAGTGACACCACAGTGAGGATCTTAAATGAGCTCAAAGGAATGATGGCACGGAGACCCAAGCAAAGCACAAGAATGTTGAGAGCACTGATGAGAAAACTATTCAGAAGTGACAGAAATGAAGAGTATGTTAGGTTATGATTTTAAAAAGTGCAAGAGAAGTTCTCAGCAATCAATTGACTGCAGCTGAGGTAAAGATTAGGGAGCTCCAAAACAAGATGCAGCAAACCTCTAGAAAGTAGAAGATTTGAAAGGCTTGAAAGGAAAAAAGTTTGAAAAAAGTTTGAAAGGAAATTAACCACCAGGGAACTATAGAATGAAGTCAAGAGGAGCAATGTAAGAGTCACTCGAGTCCTTGAGCACCAGAAAGATAAGTTTGATGAAGAACCACTAGTTAAAGAAAGCATAGCTAAGAATTTTCCAGAGTTGAGTGCAGGCACTCTGATATTCCAAGAGGCTAGCAGGGTCCCAGGGAAAATAAACCCAAATAGAAAAGTTCCAAGCACACTATTCAGAATGGCAAAATCCAAAGATAGAGACAGAATACTGAAATAGAAAGATCAAAGAAAAGGAACTTCCATACAAAGGAAAGCCCATAAAATAACAGATTTATCAAATTAGGGCTCTCAAATGGTATTTGTACCATATCTCTCCAAGCCAGAAGGGAATGGAGAGATATGGTACAAAAACTCAGTGAAATGAGCACATCACCAAGAATATTCTATCCAGGTAGATTAACATTCAGATTTTTTTAATTGAATCACCGTGAGATAGTTACAAGCTTTCATGTTTGAATAGATTTGAAGGAACCATACAGAGCTTCATGGACAGGCGACAGTTTCAGGAATTCATGGCGGTAAAAACAGTTTTGCAAGAAAAGAAGTGTTAAAGGACCTTCTTTTTTGTTTTGGGGGCCACACCTGGATGTGCTCAGGGCTTACTCCTGTCTCTGCACTCACAGATCCCCCTGGCAGTATTCGGGGTAACATCTAGTTGATAGGGATCAAATCCAGGGGCCCTGCATTCAACACAAGTCCTACCCACTGTATCATAACTCTGGACCTCTAAAGGAGCTTCTTTTAAAAGTCAAGACAAACTTCTCAGCACTTTGTCACTGAGAGTGGAAATTACTCCCTGCTTAAGGCCCCCTCTACAAGGTCTGCAAGGCCTAGAAGAACAGCTTGTTTGTTCCTAGCTTTCTAAAGGTTTTATACTTTTTAAATAATAAATTATTGTTTCATTTATATTAAATATTCTTTGTCTATTTACGGACTTTTTTGCATCTATAGAATTTTTATTGTAATCATATACTTTACTTACTTACTTATTAATGCAGATACTTAGGCATGTCTATAATTTCTAAGATAAGGCTTACGTACCCTTTATAGGATAAAACATACTTTTATATGCCTATTCAGATTTTTCCTTAAAAATTTATAATCCTCCTCACTCTTACTAAATTTTATATTTATAAGATTTATTTAATGTTAATTTTAAAATGTATAATAAGCATAGAATTATTTATAAAATTAATTTTTAAAATTTATGTATCTACAAAAAGAGAAAGATGAAGGGTCTTTTGGTTTTGTTTTGTTTCTGGCTTTGGGGCCACATCCTGAGATGTTCAGGTGTTACTCCTGGTTCTAAGCTCAGGAATTAATCCTAGTGGTACTCGGGGACCCTATGGGATGCCAAGCTTTGGTCAGCAGCATACAAGGCAAGCTCCCTACTCATTGTACTATCTCTTCTGGTCCCCAAAAATACAGGTTTTGAAAAACAAATTTTTAACTTATTGATGTGCAGTTTTGTAGCATTTCAGAACTTCAGCTTTAAAATCATCTTTATGTGTATCGGTGTCACCACCTCACAATAATTTTTTTAAATGATCTCTCATATCTGTGGTGTATAAAGAAGTATATTAAGGGAACAACAAATAACCCAAGTCATCAGAACTGAATATTTTGTCTGTAGAGCTAAGTTTACATCGGGGAGTGTTTATGATGGGACTGGGTCCTTGAAACACTGGTGGAGGGAAGTGGCTCTCTGGTGAAGGGTGTGTTGTTAGAATGATGTACACATGAAAAGTATAATTAACAGTATTGTAAATACTAATACGTCAAGAATAGTAAAATGGTAAAAAAAAAATTATTGTTAGAATGGTGAACAGAAGTTTCCACACAGAAGTCATACAGATGACAAAGAGTCAAATGAAAAATACTCTGCATCACTCATCATCCATGAAATTTACCACAATGAGATAATACTTCACACCATTGAGACTTGCACACACCACACAAATTATAAACAATAAGTGTTGGTAGGAGTATGGAGACAAAGGAAACATCATTCGTTGCTTGTGGAAATGGTGACTGGTTCAACCTTGTTGGAAAACAATATGGATACTTCTCAAAAACCTTAGAATAGAGCTTCCATATGACCGAACAACCCCAGGGCTCAAAAATTCTATTTAAATACCTCTGCACTCCTATGTTCATTGCAGTGCAATTCACAAAAGCCAAAAAATTGGAAACAACACAAGTGATCCAGAACAAATGGCTGGATAAAGAATCGATGTTACGGGGGCTGGAGTGATAGCACAGCGGGTAGGGCATTTGCCTTGCACATGCTGGCCCGGGTTCGATCCCCAGCATCCTGTATGGTCCCCCAAGCACTGCCAGGAAAAATTCTTGAGTGCAGAGCCAGGAGTGACTCCTGAGCATCGCCAGGGGATGGTACATATATACAGTGGAATACTATCTGGCTCTAAGGAAAGATGGGATCATGCAGTTTACTGCTGCATGGATGGAACTAGAGAGTTATCTTGTTGAGTGAAGTCAACCAGAAGAAGGACAGAGACAGAATGACCTCTCATATAGGATATAAAAAATCCTAGTATGGGAGCAGCAAATGGCCCCAAACAGCAAAATCTTAAGATCTCTTACAGAACAGAGCTCTCCAGGGCAGTGAGACAGCAGCAATGGGTAGGGATGGTGAGGTGGCATGTGGGAGGGGGAGGGTGAAGGAAACCCTGAGGGAACGGGTCTGGTGTTGGCCTGTTGTCTGCATGAATCCGCACCATTAATGTGAAAGTGTGACTCATGTTGGCTAAGATTAAAAAATAAAGAACAGAGCTTGAAGGCCGGACAGATAGTCCAGGGTCCGATTCATGATGCCACATGGTCTCCTAGGCACAAAGCCAGGACTAGCCTCCTTGAGCACAACCAGGTGTGATCCACCGCACCCCTCAAGAAAAAGAAGAGAAGAGAGTTCTGTTGTGTTTTGAACATGATTACTTTTCACATCTTCCCACCTAAAGTAGGAATGGGTTTTTCTCTGATACTGTGAAAATTTCATCCGAGTTCCTGGAGGTAATCAAAGTTATACCTTATGAAGTTAATTATAGAGAGGTACCTCTATGAAGATCCGTGCCTAGGGCTTTGGTAAAGGGGTTGGTCTACATCCAGCAGTGCCAGGAATCTAGAGTTAGTTGCATACAATGCAAATAAGTGTTGTAACCCCTGGTTGGTCCCTGGAGTTTTTAACTGAGTTGTCAGTACTGAGCATCCAGCTATTTGCTATTTTCTCTTCAGGTTTTCCATTTAGCACTTGTTCCTTTGGTAGATCTTGTAGATCTTGTAGATATGCCATAATCTTCAGTATGCCATAATTCAGTGTATTCCATTCCTCAATCTTTCCAGGGTTTGCTTTATATTTTCTTTCTTTATACAGATCATTTGTGTATGGGGAGGCAACTCACAGAGCTGAAGTTTATGCTTTGCCTGTGGGAGTCCCAGTTTTCCCCCTAGTGCCTATAGGTATGGCCTCAACCCCATCTCACGTCTGCCCCCCCCATCTCACGTCTGCGCCCCCCCCCAAAAAAAAGACAAAGAATTCATTCTGTTCCAGTTCTTACTTTTTCAAACCAAGGGATGACGTCCAAGTCTTTTACTTGATGAATGGGAAACTGGAAATGTTTTTTAAAAATATGACTAACTTTCTCATCTGTAAAAGTTGAAAATAAATTGAACACTTAGCGTAAATTCTCCTAATCATCTTAAAATGTTATCTTGTAGTTGGTTTAGTTTGTTGGAATCAGACTGCAAAGTCCACACATTGCATTTGGTTACGTTCAAAGATTTCTTTTTAATCTGTAGGCTCCCAGTTCCTTTTTAATTTTTATTTTAAATATTATTTGTTAGAGCAATTGCTTTCCCCTACTCTCAGATTCCAGAACTTTCTACCAAAACAGCCTGCCAAAATGTTCTTTTAACCATATAAGTATTTTCTATGGGCAGCGGGCCTAATTTGTGACTTCTGTTTATTTTACCCGTTTCACATTTACGACCAGTACTACTTTGTTTTAATGGTAGATTCTTTTCCCAAAAATGCTAAATATAGAATATGTCTAATTCCCCTTTTTCTCTTCTTCCTCAGTGCTTTTTGATTCTTACCTTTAACATCCATATAGTCCAGTAAAGATACTGTAATGATGCATTAACTTAGGGAAAAGATCCAGTAAAGATGCATTAACTTGGAGAAACTTTCATCTTTGGGGTATGATCCCCATCAGTTCCCAGGGACCATGGCCATAGCTGTAGTGCTGGGCAGGGCTGTGCAGTGCCAGGAATCAGACTTCGAGCCTCTCTGTTTCCAAAGCATGCCTACCAGCCCTTTGCGCTCTCTCCCTGGCCCAGAACTAGCCTCTTTGTGATACTAGGACTTTATATCCACCAGTCCAAGAATATTTTTGTCTTTCTATTTGTTTAGATTTACTTTTATGCTGTTAAAGGTATACCTACTCCTTTACCAATTTTAGTGACTTCTTATTTCTAAGTTTTTACTACATTTTTGTTTTTGTTTCTTGTTTTGTTTTGTTCTGATTTTGGTGGTAGTGAGGTACATCTGGAAATACTCAAGGCTTACTCTTGGCTCTGCTCAGGGATCACTCCTAGAAGTGTTTGAGGTACCCAGTGTGGTGCTAGGGATGAAATCAGGGTTTGCTGCTTGCAAGGCAAGCACCATAATCTGCCCTGTATCCCTGGCCCCAGTTATTTTATCAGCAGGAGCTGATTGAAGAGAATGGAAGCAAAAGTCCTTTAGCACCCTCTTCTGAACCCCACAGAACTGTTCTAGGTCGAACTTACTGACAGAGTGTAGAGACTGGCCCCTCTCCAGCCACACCTATCTTCAGTGCCTTACTGAAATCCGAGGGCATATCCTCCTTAACAGAAGGCTGAGGGCAGTGCCTCTGAAAAAGGAAGCTAAGGCAGTGCCTTTTCAAGAGAAGACTGAAGACTTCTTAACTGTGGCTGAGGACAGACAGTGCCTGCTTAATGGAAACCTAAGGGCACTGCTTCTATTCCTAAGCCCAGACTCCTTTGCAATGTGTTGTACTTGTGATAAAACATTTTTCTCTCTCAACAGTTAGTATAATTTATTTGAATTCAAAAATTTTATCTGCTAATCTATAGAGAAAAAGACTGTTCAGAAATTCTGAGTGATCTTCAACTTGTCTAATTTTTGCAGTTACAGCTCAACGGATCACGGTCCTCCCGTTGTTCATCAATTTGCTCGAGCGGGCCCAGTAACATCTCCATATGAGACTTGTTGTTACTGTGTTTGGCATACCGAGTACGTCACGGGTAGCTTGCCAGGCTCTACCATGCAGGCAAGATACTCTCGGTAGCTTGCCGGGCTCACCAAGAGGGGCGAGGAATCGAACTCGAGTCGGCCATGTTGACTGTGTGCAAGGCAAACGCCCTACCGCTGTGCTATCGCTCCAGCCGCCCAAAATCCCCAAATAGTACCATAAAGATTAGAATCTTTCCTGGATATTTTTGCATAGACAGAGCATCTCTGCAACATATTTGGAGCATGTGGGACTGGGTTATTCAGTCAGTTTGAATTCAGTCTGTGAATTACCACCCACTCCCAATACTCTCTTTACTCCCAACCCTTGGGATACAACAGCACTCCAGATGTTTTATCTGGCATCTCCTGCTCTCTGGTCATTTAATTCCTACTTGAACTGATGTGCCTTGTCAAGTGCGGAGCTTTCCACTCCTTGCTTATCACAGCATGCCAGTGGAATTTCAGGTTTTACAGCTACTGGATATCTTTGGCCTTGATTTCTAAATATAGTCATGTACTTTCAGAAATGGACTGACTGTCTTCTGTTTAACAGTAGATGCTTGCCTTTTTGCAGTTTAGATGACCTGGAGAAACTTGTAAATTTTTAACAAGACTGTAAAGTAGAAATTATTCAGCAGATATGGCCTCTACAATAAATCCTCATTTATTCCTTCAAACTAAAGAAGTTTAGTGACTGAATGGAGGGAAAGCCAATAAAGGGATGTATGGTTGCCTGATTCTTCAAGCTGTCAACCTAATGTGAACTTCGGTTAAATTTATATTTTAGACCATAACACTTTGTTAGAAGACTTATTTAGGGGCCAGAAAGAGTTCTGCAGGAGGCCGTAATCCCCCCCGGAGTGACTCAAGAATACTGCGCCAGACATAGCAACTGAGTATCATAGTGTGTGCTCCCTAAACAATACCAAAAAAAAGAGTTAAAAGGGGTATCATCTGTTGTTACGTGAATTATGGTGACAGAAACCAAAGGGCCAAGGGTCTAGTTCTTTTGCTTGCAGGAAACTGGAGGTTAATTCCAGGCACTACATTGCCCACTGAGCACACTGGGAGTGTTTCATTGCGTCCAGTGCCTTATAATATGCATATTTAGCACAGTCCCTGCCACAGTGCCAGAGTAAACAATAACTACTGACAGGTTATTGTCAGGTAATTTAGATGAATGTCTACATGAAGAATGACTAGGGGGATATCAAGGATAAAAAGTTGTTAGACAGGGCCAGAACAATAGTACAGCAGTTGGACACTTGCCTTGCACTCTGTCAACCTGGGTTTGATGACTAGCATCCCATGTGGTCCCCTGAGTCCCGCCAGCAATTATCCTAAATACTGAGCCAAGAATCAGCCACGAGTATTACTGAGCGTGGCCTGAAACCCAAAACCAAAAAAGGAAAAAAATATTAAAGAATCAGTAAGTAGTAGTTGAAATTTCCATTTTATTTGTTTTTAAGTTGTATAAAGTCTTTTACAATGAAGCCCACTGGCTGTCTCTAGAGCCTCCAGCCTGCCTCCCATCTGTCTCTCCTCAGGTTGTCTTATTTCCGGTATCAGAGTCCACTGACTTACTTGTTTGTTTTTCTTCCTTATCAACATTATAGCAGCTTTATAGCAACTTAAGTAGTAGCAAGGGAAACAACAACAGCAAAAAAATTGTGACAATCAAAAAAGGATTGAGAAAAGGAAATATTAACACAGCACTAAGATATTTTAGGAGAAGATATTTGCACATCTGTGAAGAATTTCAGCAGACATAGACAGTGGTGAAGGGAAGCAGACACCGTGTGGTACGGTGTTAGAGCACTGTATGCATGAGACCCTGCTGTCAACAGTACTGTTAGTAATGGTCCCTCAAATACTAGGAATAATAAAAGGACATAAGCAACTGAACAACAGCAACAAACCAGCAAAATATGAGCAGAAGACCTGAATAAACACTTCTCCCAGAACACACATATGGCCGACAGACATATCAAAAGATGCTCATCATCACTGATCATCAGGAAAATACATATTAAAAACACAATGAGGAGTCGTAGGAGGTTCGCATCCCAAGCTGCAGGAGCAGCACCAAAGGCTGGGCCCCCCAAGTGAGCAAGGAGGATAGCAGGGGCTGCTTGGACACCCGGACTTGGCTCCACCCATCCCCAGCCCTAGGAAACAGGAAGCACAGCTGCATTAGGGGTGGGGGAGGGGAGCTACTTTTTTGCTCAGTATCGCCATTTTGCCCTCCAGATTATACACTTCTTCATCTTCCCATAACTCACTGCAAACATACAAAGACATCCTGCTTATAGGCACCTAACCACCCTACACAAGAAACAACTCCAGACTGCAAATGTCACAATGCAAATCAATGCAGAATCCCACCAGGATTTGTACGTGAAGATGCTAGACCAGATGATTCAAGCAGTCATAATAAGCTAAATAACCTCACTGACAAGGAATTTAACAAGGAATTGTTGAGGATGTATAAGTCAAAGAAACAATGGGACAAACTGCCAATAAAACACAAGCAAAAATGGAGAAACCTCAAACAGAAATGACAGATCTGAAAAACTTGGTTGGTAAAATGAAAAACTCAGTGGATACCTCAGCAGTAGAGTAATAGCTGCTGAGGACTGAATCAGTGAGCTCCAAGATGAGGTGCACAAAATCTCTAGACAACAGCAGAAGATGAGGGGGAAAAACCTTCAAAATAAACCAAGAGATGGCAAGGGAACTTTGGGATGAATTCAAGAGGAACAATATAAGAATCATTGTGGTCCCAAAGGGGCAAGAAGAAAATCCTGATGAAGCAACTGTCAAAGTCATCATTCTAAGAAAGTCCCAGAGTTGGAGAGTGCATGCATGCAGATCCAGGAGGCCTGAAGGGTGCCAGCAAAAAGAGATCCATATAAAAAAAACACTCCAGGACATATCCTAATCAGAATGACAAAAACCAGAGATAAGGATAGAATACTGAAACAATAGTAAGATCAAAAATAGGAAATTATATACAAGGGAGCATCAGTAAGATTTACAGCAGACCTACCTAATAAAGCCCTCCCTCTAGGCCCATAAACAGCGGTGGTACATAGTGAAAAAACTCAGTGAAACGAATGCCTCATAAGAATACTTTATCCAACCAGACTCTCATTCAGATTTGAAAGAACAATGCACATCTTCACTGATAAGCAATAAATCTGAAACTTTAATGAACTCAAAGCCATTGTTACAAGAACTAAACAGTCTACTTTAAAACAAGACAAGTCCCACAAACATTCCAAACTCCGGTAGAAAGATGGCACAAAACTGCATTACAGTTATCTCAGTATCAGTCTACTAAATACACCAAGAGATGCAGGGTGGAAGGACGCATTAGAAAATCAAACACAACACTCTGCTGCCTGCAAGAAGCACATTTGAACAGTCAGAGCAAACACAGATTCAAAGGCAAAGGTTGGTAGACAGTTCTTGAAGCAAACAACCTCCTCAAAAAGGCCCAGTGATCATACTAGTATCAGATGACATAGACTTTGGCTAAAAAAGGTTATAAAAGACAGTGAAGTTCATTTCTTAATGTTATGTGCTTCAAGAAGAGCTTACAGTCCTAAATGTATATGCACCTAATGAAACACCAGCAAAATTTATTTTATTTTTATTTTATCATTTTTTTTATTAGTGAATCACAGTAACAGTAACAGGTACAGTAACAGGCTTGCAAACGTTTGTGCTTGTGTTTCAATCATACAATGATCGAGTACCCATTCCTCTACCTGTGCCCATTTCTCACCACCAATGGTCCCAGCATCCCTCTCACCACTCCCACCCCATCCCCTCCACCCTACCCCACCTCTGTGGCAGGGCATTCCCTCTTGCTCTCTTTCTCTTCTTTGGGTGTTGTGGTTTGCAATAGAGTTATTAAGTGGCCATCATGTTTGGTCTATAGTCTACTTTCAGCCTGCATCTCCCATCCTGAGCGGGACCTTCTGGCAGCCTTTACTTGGTGGTCCCTTCTCTATCTGAGCTGCCTTTTTCCCCAGTATGTGAGGCCAACTTCCAAGCTGTGGAGTGATCCTTCTAGTATTTATTTCTAATATTCTTGGGTGTCAGTCTCCCATTTTGTAACTTTATATTCCACAAATGAGTGCGATATTTCTATGTCTGTCTCTCTGTTTCTGACTGATTTCACTTAGCATGATACTTTCCATGTAGAACCACTTGTATGCAAATTTCATGACTTCATCTTTTCTAACAGCTTCATAGTATTCCATTGTGTAATGTACCAAAATTTCTTTAACCAATCATCTGTTCTCGGGCACTCAGGTTTTTTCCAGATTTTGGCTATTGTAAACAGTGCTGCAATGAACATACAAGTGCAGATGTCATTTCTACTATACTTTTTTGCATCTCTGGCATATATTTATAGAAGGGTATTGCTTCTAGTGGGAACTCAATTTCTAATTTTTTGAGAAGCATCCATACTGTTTTCCAAAAGGGCTGAACTAATCAGCATTCCCACCAGCAGTGAAGGAGAGTCCCTTTCCACATCCATGCCAGTACCGGTTGCTTTTGTTCTTTTGGATGTGGGCTAGTCTCCACAGAGAAATATGTGTGAAATATTTCATTGTTGTTTTGATCTGCATCTCCTTGATGATTAGTGATGAAGAGCATTTTTTCCTGTGCCATTTGACCATTTAGATTTCTTTTTTCAGAAAGTTTCTGTTCATCCTGATTGCCTGAGAACAGATGACTGGTTAAAGAAACTTTGGTACATCTACACAGTGCAGTACTATGTAGCTGTTAGAAAAGATGAAGTCATGAAATTTACATATAAGTGGTACTACATGGAAAGTATCATATTAAGTGAAATGAGTCATAAAGAGAGGGATAGACATAGAAAGATTGCATTCATCTGGGGAACATAAAGTAACAAAATAGGAAACTAACACCCAAGAATGGCCGAGATTAGTACCAGGAGATTCACTCCATGGCTTGGAGGCCAGCCGCACATGCTAGGGAAAAAAGCAGCTCAGATAGAGAAGGGAGCACCAAATAAAGGTGTTGGGAGGATCCTCCCAGTATGGGAGATGCATGCTAAAAGTAGACTATAGACTGAACATGATTGCCACTCAATGCAAACTACAACACCCAAAAGAGAACAAAAGGGAATGCCCTGCCCCACAAAAGAGCAGCATGGGGTGGGAGAGTGGGGGGTGGGAGGGATGCTGGGATCCGTGGTGGTGGAAAATGGGCACTGGTGGAGGGATAGGGTACTTGATCATTGTATAATTGAAACCCAAGAACAAAAATTTATAAGTCTACATCTGTACCTCATGGTTTCACTAATAAAATTTTTTTTAAAGTTTCTGTTCATTTCATCGCCCCGTTTTCTGATGGGGTTGAATGTTTTCTTCTTGTGGAGTTCAACCAGTGCCTTGTAAATCCTTGATATCAACCCAATACCCTGATATCAGATGGGTATTGGGTGAATATCCTTTCCCATTCTGTAGACTATCTTTGTATTCTGGTCACTGTATCTTTTGAGGTGCAGAAGCTTCTCAGTTTAAGGAAGTCCCATTTGTTATCTGTTTCTACTTGGTAGGCCAATGGAAAACACCAGCAAAATTCTTAAAACAACTGCTAATAGACTTGAAGGAAGACATTGTTAGCAACACAATAGTAGTTGCAGATTTCAACATCACTTTGATACCTCTTGATAGACTAACTGGGCTAAAGCTCAGCAAGAAATACTTTATTTGAGGGAAGAAATGGAAGAGAGGGGGTTAATAGCTATGTAGGATCTTTTACCCTCAAAAATCCAATCTTTTACATTCTTCAGTGCACAAGGAACTTTCTCCAAGATAGACCACATGCTGGGACATAAAACATACCTCCACAAAGTCAAGAGCATAGAAATCATATCAGCTCTCTTCTCAGACGATGATGCATTGAAAATAGAAGTTAATTACAAAAAAAGAAATAGAGAAGCAACTCAAACACCTGGAAATTAAATAGTTCATTACCAAACAACCAGTGAGTCACAGAGGAAGTAAAGGAGGAAATTAAAAGATTCATAGAGAACCATGCCACCAGACCCCGTGCCAGGCTGTTTCATTCGGGGTGCCCCAGAGGGGGACAGGTGAGACCCCTCTCCTCCCCAAGGGATCCAGCCCAGCAGTTGAAGACTTCCAGAACTCAACCACCATCATGCTCACAGCTGTTCTCCACACGCTCAGGCCGAGCCTCACCCACGAGTGAATCCCCAGAGAACCCAGGTATGCGGGACTTTGTGACTGAGAACTCTGGGTTCAACAGAACTGGGAAAGGGGATCTTCCGCCCATATCCCCCTGTTTCCACAACTCAGTAGTCACGCCCATAAGTTATCTCTGGCTGTCACCAGATAATCTCATCATCAGCCACCATCCAGATCACATGTCCTTCTCTCCTGGAAGGAAGCATGACCATGACCATGCAGCTCGACCCCACGCCAGTCTATTTCATTTGGGACACCCCGGAGGGGGGAGAGTGAGACCCCTCCGCACCCCAAGGGACCCAGCCCCAGCAGCCTACAACCTCCAGAACTCAACTGCCACCCTGGTCATGGCCACTCTCCACACACTTGGACCAAGCCTCACCCACGAGTGAACCTATTCCAGGACCACATGACCACATTTGCAGCCGCATGACAACTCATACCTCACACCTCTCATACTCCAAGAGAGTACTGCACCACATTTGATGGGGTTTAAAGTAGGAGGCAACCAATCATAGAGAGAACAAATATATATATATATATACATATATATATACATATATATACATATATATTAGTTCCCTCTATGATTAGTGCTCTCTCTTTCTCTCTCTTTACACACACACACACACACACAGACACACACACACACAGGGCTCAACCTTTAACAACATGTTAGTGATCTCTTATAGAAGGGTTTCATGGCCCCTGCGTGAAATACAACAATTTTCACACTCTTTCCTCTAAGGAAACTTTTTGGTAGCATTTCCAGTGGTTTTTCATAACAGACAAAATACACTATTTCAGTTCTACTTTGGGGCAGGGGTTGGGGTTTGGGATGGAAACATTTGAAATATGGTGGTGGGAAGGTATAATGGTGGTGGGATTGGTGTTCGAATATTAAATCAGATATTGTGAACTAACCAGGTTCGACTCCTCTGCCCCTCTCAGAGAGCCTGGCAAGCTACCAAGAGTCTCTCGCCCGCACGGCAGAGCCTGGCAAGTTACCTGTGACATATTCGATATGCCAAACACAGTAACAAGTGTCACAATGGAGATGTTACTGGGACGCTTGAACAAATCGATGAACAATAGGAGGACAGTGACAGTGACTTTATAAAATAAATATATTCATAGAAACAAACGACAACGAGGTCACTGCCTATGAGAACTTGGTGGGATAAAACAGAAGCAATGTTAAGAGAGAGTTCACTGCTGTGCAAACATCAGAATTGAAGAAAGAGCCCACATAAATAACTTGACTGCACAAGTTAAGAAACTGGGAAATGACCAAGAAAAGGAGCCCAAGCATGTGGGAGGAAGGAAATAGTAAAACTTAGAAAATTAATGAATTTATATCCCCCAAAAAATCTGAAAGATCAATGAAACCACAAACTGGTTCTTTGATAAAATAAATAAGATCTATTAACTATTAATACAACTTGCAAAGAATGAGAACCTTAATAAATCAAGTCAGAATTGAAAGAGAGGAATCACAACAGACACCACAGAAATTTGAAGGATAACCAGGGATTACTTTGAGAATCTTTATGCCATGGAACAAGAGAACCTAGAAGAAGTGGATAAACCCTGAACTTCTGTCACCTCCCAATGCTGAACCAAGAAGATTCAGAATACCTGACCAAACCTTTCAGTATCGAGGAAATTGAAATGATAATCAAAAGCCTTCACAAAAAATCAAAGCAGGCCCAGATGAACTCACTAGTGAATTCTTCTATACCTTTAAAGATACCTATTGACAATCCTTTTCCAGGAAACTGAAGAAACAGAAACACTTCCAAATAATTTATGAAGCGAACCACTGATGAACATAGATGCAAAGAGCCTCAACAAAATATTAGCAAATTGAATCCAACAATTCATCAAAAAGATCATACACAATGACCAAATAGGATTCATCTCAGGAATGCAAGGATAGTTTAACAATTGCAAGTCAAACAGTATAATACACCATATCCATAAAAGAAAAAATAAAAATCATTTTATCATACCAATAGTTGCAAAGAAAGCCTTTGACAAGTTTCAGCAGCCATTCATGATTTTTTAAAAAATCAACAAAATGGATTTGAAGGAACTTTCCTCAGTATAGTTAAAGCCATTTACCACAAGCCCACTGCAAGTATTGTAATCAATGGGCATAAACTAAAAGCCTTCCCTCTAAGATCAAGCACAAAACAAGGTTGCCCACTCTCACCATTTCTATGCAATACAGTATTGGAAGTACTTGCCATAGCAGTTAGGCAGGAAAAGATATCAAGGACATCCAGATAAAAAAGGAAGTAGTCAAACTCTCACTACATATGGATGGCATAATACTATACTTAGAGAATCCTGAAGATTCTACAAAAAAAGCTTCTAGAAACAATATATTTGTATAGTAAAGTGGCAGGCTACAAAATTAATATGCAAAGATCCATGGTTTCCTATATACAAAAATGGAAGAGAAGAGATATTTAAAAAATCATCCCCATTCACAATTGTACCTCAGAAAATCAAGCACCTCAGAATCAGCTTACCCAAAGAGGTGAAGCAACTATACCAAGAAAATGACATAACACTACTTTAAGAAATAAAAGAGGACATAAGGAAATGGAAGCACATCCCCTGCTCATTGATTGGGAGAATTAATATCAAAATGGCAATACTCCCCCAAAGCATTGTACAATGCAATCTCTATAAGGATACCCTTGTTATTGTTTAAATAAATAGATCAAACACTCCTGAAATTCATATGGAGCAATAACACCTCCCGCCCTGAAAAGCTAAATCAGTCCTTAGGGAAAAAATCCTGAGTGCCTGAGAACAGATGACTGGTTAAAGAAACTTTGGTACATTTACACAATGGAGTACTATGTAGCTGTCAGAAAAGATGAGGTCATGAAATTTACATACAAGTGGTACTACATGGAAAGTATCATGTTAAGCGAAATGACTCAGAAAGAAAGGGCTAAACATAGAAAGATTGCATTCATCTGGGGAACATAAAGTAACAAAATAGGAGACTAACACCCAAGAATGGCCGAGATAAGTACCAGGAGATTTGCTCCATGGCTTGGAGGCCAGCTGGGCATGCTAGGGGAAAAGGAAGCTCAGATAGAGAAGGGAGCACCAAATAAAGGGTGTTGGGAGGATCCTCCCAGGATGGGAGAAGCATGTTGAAAGTAGACTATAGACCAAACATGATTGCCACCCATTGCCTCTTTTGCAAACCACAACACCCAAAAGGAGAGAGAGAACAAAAGGGAATGCCCTGCCACAGAGGTAGAGTGAAAAGGGGGGAAGTGGGGGGTGGGAGGGATACTGGGATCCGTGGTGGTGGGAAATGGGCACTGGTGGAGGGATGGGTATTTGATCATTGTATAATTGAAATCCAAGCACAAAAATTTGTAAGTCTACAACTGTACCTCATGGTGTCTCACTAATAAAATTAAAAAAAAAAACTTAACAACAACAACAAAAAGATGGGAGGCATCACTTTTCCCAACTTCAAACTATATACAAAGTGGTAGTAACTAAAGGAACATGGTATTGGAATAAGACCCTCAGGTAAATGGGTTAGACTTGAATATCCTGAGACAAACCCTCTGGCATATGACCAGTTCATCTTTGATAAAGTAGCAAGAAATGTGAAGTGGAACAAGGAAAGCCTCTGCAACAAGTGGTGCTGGGAAAACTGGCCTCCAAAAAAAAAAAAAGAACCCAGACTCTAAAACCATGCATATTGCATATTGATTGTATATTGTATTAGTATATATTGTGTGTTGCTGATAGTTTAATCCTTCCATCCACACCATGACGGGGATTCTTTTTTTTTTTTAGTTTGGGGGCCACCCCACAGTGGTGCTCAGGAGTTACTCCAGTGGAGTTCAGGGTGTGATATGTGGTACAGGGATTGAACCCAGGCTGCTTGTGCAAAGAAAGACCCTTAACCCCTATCTCTCCAGCACAGGACCCTTAACCCCTATTTCTCCAGCACAGGACAACCTAATCTACTAATGAATCTATTGAGGAAGTTTGGGAGTGAAGTAAGTTTCCAGAGGATCTGCAGCTGGTAGTGGTCTGTGATCCTGCTGGTTGCTTTCACTCTGATGCCCAACCATGCATTGGGAGACTGTGTTATAACCATGGGTATCACAGGTCGTTTTCACTTTCATTTTGCTACCATGCACTGTCTTCTTCCATCTTTACATATTTATCCTTTTTAGAAGTTTTGTTGAGATTTTTCTCAAGGTAAGGCGTATACTCACTTTATTTTGCAAGTAGATACTTGGTAAATATTCATTTATACTATAGCATTGTAGCATTTTCCGCCCGTTGTTCATCAATTTGCTAGAGCGAGCACAAGTAACGTCTCCATTGTGAGACTTGATACTGTTTTGGGCATACTGAGTACTCCACGGGGAGCTTGCCAGGCTCTGCCATGCAGGTGAGATACTCTCAGTAGTTTGCTGGGCTCTCCCAAGAGGGACTGAGGAATTGAACCCAGGTCGGTCACATGCAAGGCAAACAAATACCCTACCCACTGTGCTATCACTCCATAATAAATACTGAAAACTACTATGGTCATGGTCAAAGAACTCACGAATTGAATTCATTGCTGGATTTGAGTTCTTTGTTCCAGTAACTCACTGCTATTTAAACTTTTATTTCTTGCTGAAAGGAAGAAGATATCTCTCCCCACATCAACAATAGTCTGCCTCTGGCTTCGGCACCTTCCCAGCCTTGAAGCCACAGTGCTGCATCTCTTTAAAAAACTGGCCTCCAGTGAGAAAAGGTGCATGAAAAGGATCGAAGGCTTTGTGAGGGATTCATTACTGGTATGTACTAAACTCTCCTGAAGAAAAAAAGACCCTTAAGATGCTGAATATTGTTTCTTTCCTTTAATCTGAGGGGGAAATGTCAGTCAGATAGTAACTCGCACCTTTTAGTTTTTTCCTTACTAAAAATTTTTTATTATGTTTGATACAACAATTTTGAATTATGTTTCTGATTTTGGGCCACAAAAAGCAGAGGTTTTGTGATGCTCAGAGGTTGCTCCCAGCTCTGTGCGTGGGAATCAGGTCCAACCTGCGCCTCACGCATGCATGCAGAGCCTGCGCTCCGGTCCATTGGACCACCTTTCTGGCCCAAACTGCAAAACTTAAACTTCAGGGAATGATTTCACCACCCTCTAAGCCTTGATTATATAACCTAAAAACATTTGTCAAAGAGAATACAGTCACAGAATTTCTTAGGAAAGATGCAAATAGTACCTCAAAAGCCATAATCAAATGGAATGCACTGGGGAAATCCCAGAACCAAAGTAGTTGGTTCCTTCTGAGGACAATTGGAAAATGAGAGATTTCAAGGTATTAGGAAAGGGTGTCCAAGGAACCTAAGAGAAATAGAAAATCAATTTCTGTAAGATACTTAAAACAAATTTTAGGAGGCCAGAGAGATAGTACAGCAGGTAGGCCACTTTCCTTCCACCCTGGACAACCCAGGTTCCATCCCCAGCACCCCATACAGTCCCCTAAGCCCACCAGAAATGATCCTTGAGCACCACGAGTTGTGGCCCTTTTGATAAATGTTATATAACCAAAATAAACAGACAGATACAGATAGTTATGGGGCTGAAGAGATGAAAGAGGCACTGCAGGGTGTACGGCGCTGGTCTTGCATGTGATCAGTCCATGCCCAGCAATGGGTATGACCCCTGAGCACTGCTAGGGTGAGGGAGACCCCTAAGCACAGAGCCAAGAAGAATCCCTGAGCACATCCAGATACGGCCCCAAAATAGAAATAAATAAAACTGTATTTCTGTATGTTTCATTTTAACATACTGAGGGAGTGGTAGTGCAGTGGGTAGGGCACTTGTCTTGCACACAACCAACTGGCTCTGGCCCCGGCACTTTATACAGCCCCCTGAGCCCTGTGAGGGGTGATTCCTGAGCAGTCAGGAGTAAGCCCTGAAGACAGCTGAGTGTGCACCCCAAAAAACTAGGATACATACTGAGAAAGTCTGTGAGTCCCGCAAGCAGCTGTGTCACCCAGAGAGCATCATGACTGAGCATGGGAAGGAAGGGAAGAGGAGATGCTGTTACTAGAAGGGAGAGCTGCAGGGTGGCAGCATCAGGTCAGGCACCTTGGTCATGCCGCACTGCAGCCCCGCGCACTGAGCAGCCTGGCCCGGTGGCTGAGAGTCCACTGGGTGAGGCCTGCAGGCAGTGGCCCCTAGGCCGTCTGAGCACTGCTTTCTGCACACCCTCTCAATAACAGCTGTAGGAATCGCCGCCCACCAGCGGCTCATTTCTGTTTGGGTCCTGTCGGACCTCCTCCAGATGGATGGTCAGTGAGCAGCCCTGCCCACCTCTCCCCGTGCCAGGAGAGCTGCAGGCAGTAGTTGGGGACACATACTGGCCCCATATCTATAGTGGCCAATAGGGGGAAATAAATGAAGACGGGAAGATAAAGAGAGAAAAATAATGAGAGCACATTGTGTTTCGGGCTTGGTAGTAAAATCAATTTACTTTGCCATTCAGATGTTGTATGTTAAAGAGTACTAAGAATGCATGCATGAATTTATTAAATTTATTAAATACTTTATTAAAATTTATTATAAATTTGACAATTCATTAAATCATTTCAGTAAAATTCAAAGTAAAGACTTTCTAACTTAAATCTTTATGCTATAAATTAATTTTCACTGGCCCTCGTTTAGTGACAAAATATAACTGAGCTTTTTCATTGTTTTTCAAGGTTCTTCTCAGTTTTTCTTTAAACTTTATGCCTGTAGAAACATTTTCATTTCATTAACTTTTCGGAGTTAGCTGTTCTGTGCCATTTGATGGCGACTTGATGACCATCTGTGCTGTGGGCCTCTGGACCTCAGGCTGGGCAGAGTTTGGGAGCCGGGATCTGGCTGTGCGTGGGGAGGAGGCGGGCGCTCCCATCCTGTGACCTCTCTCTTCCAGTTCAGAGTTCAAAATGATCTGTCTTGAACAGCTTCAAAGTCAGTTGGTTTACAAAAGCATTTATCAGGATCATGTGTGTCGAGATTCAGAGTTTGCATTATGGGCCAGGGGTTCCAGGGGGTGTTGCGCAGTTTAATTTATTGTGGCATAGGCAGGATGCGACCTATCAGTGCCTTACTTCAAGGGTCCAGTCATGGTGCAGAGTAGAAAGTCCCTGGCTGGTGGGACTGCCGCCCTCACGCACCATGGCCTGGCAGGAGCAGGGCCAGCCCTGCGTGATCAGGAGGGTGACCGGGAGGACCTGCTTCCTGACCGCATCCCCTTATTCACTTATCACAGTGCAATATCTGGAGTAGTGACAGCCCAGCTCAGAGGGCACGGGCCAGCTAGCTTTCCTCTCAAGAAACCCGATGCCTATTACATTAGAGCTGGATTCCGAGAGTGATTAAAGTGTGATGGTCTACATAACTTTGTTTTATTTGGAGCTCTGTTAACTGTGTTCCCATCTCCAGAGACTAGACTCAGTCCTGGAAATTCTATAGTTACCAAAATGTTGCAGAAACACAAGATAAAGAGTGGCGCAGGTTGTGCAGAAAAAAATATCGCCCCCCCCACCCCCACCATGTTCTTTGACCTCTCAGTGACTTGGTGTTTTCTAAGGCTGAATAATAAGGGACACATCTAAAATAGTGAATTCTATTTGCATCTGAATGCATCTCAGTTCTAAATGCATATGTATGTTTTTTACTTCCAAAATTAAAATAAGTCTTCATACATCAGTGACATAGCGGTGTGGCATAACTACGTATCCACATCTCAGAGCCAGCACGGACAGCGTGAGACTGAGGTTAAGTGTGCTCACTGGCCCTGAGCCCAGCAGCAGGATGCTGACCCCGCACACGCCCAGCCTGAGTTCCTTCCCAGGCACCCCATAGAGTCCCCCAGCCTCGTGAGGAGTGACCCCTCAGCACAGAGCCAGAAGAAAGCTCTGAGCACTGCCAAACGTGACCCCAAAAAGCAACAAATAATGCCTCTCAAGGAAGCAGGTGGAGCTGGGGCGCTGGGCCCCGTTGGGGACAGTACTAGGACACTGCCTGCCAGACACAGCAGGCAGACTTGCAACATCACAGTGTCTGCAGAAAAGTAAGTTTTCAGTAGTTGTTTTTAAGACTCACTATAGCTTCCGTTGACTGCGTCACTGCACATTTTCGTGGCCCTGCCCTGCTGCAGCCCCTCCGTAGGTTGACGGTTGGCCTCAGTGCCACTTTCAGTCCCTGGGAGAACTCCTGTGCGTCTGACAGAGCAGCCGGGCTGCAGGATGTTAGACCTGAGAGGTCAGAGATGGTTGTTCATATTCCACATCTGGGTGGGAAGTGCTGGCTCAAGCTTTACTGGAGCACTGTGCGGGGGCTCAAGGCTCCAGTGCTCACCGTTCACTCCTGCGCTGACTGGCCTACCAGTGGCTCAGCATGGCCGCTGCTGCCTGCCTGTCCAGATGCTCTCTCCTCGCTGTCAGGAGAGGAGTGGGATTTGGCTTCTCGGTGTCTCGGTCAGGGAATACTCCCGTGCTGCCCAGTGCCACTTGCTTCCAGTCTAGTCAAGTTCCCTCAGTAACGGTGGGGCAGCAGCCTTGGACGTGTTTGAAACTGAAACAAAGCCGATTCCTCGCCCTCCATGGCCTGTCTGCTTTAGGAGAGGCGTGTTATTCCCACACTCTCCAGCTAGTTATCACAGTCTTCCTCTACACAGGTCACACTCCACCTTAGGAGATTCCGCCCACATCAGCCCCGCTCTATGGAGCTGGTTGCTTAGCTTAGGCGTTGTACTAATGCTCTCTTTTGCTGCTCACTCATTGGAGACGTCCGAGCAGTCTGGGGCTCTGTGGGGTGATGGCCGCGTTTGGCCAGTGGTAACTTACAGGGTTCAGCAGGAAAGTGGCGCCTGCCTGAGGCTCAAGGAGGCTGGCGTCAGGGCAGGTGCTCTTTGTAGCCTCGGCCTCATGGGGGCACCAGATCTCTCAGCATTGTCTGTCTGAAGGGCCCAGCCTGCAAGCGCTTCCTTGCTGTAGGGAGCAACCTGCCAGAGAGGAGAAGCAGAAAGCACAGGGCAGTTTCAGCCTTTGTCTCGCTGAGCTGAGCTCAGCACCAGTTGGAGCACTATCCTGGCCAGACTGTGTCACTGCAGAGAGGCCAAGGGCGCGCCAAGGGGAACCACAGGCCTGGGGAGTGTGTTCAGTGGTTGGAGTCTGATCTCCTTTCCCTACTGCACCCAGAGATGTGAGTTGATTTGAAGCAAAAAAGTACATTTGGTACTTGTTAAGATATTTTTTAAGCCCAGAAATGACAGATTTATCACTAATTAAACAACAATTACATTATGGAGTACTGAAAAAAGTGTAGTATAAATAACATCTGGTAAAGATTAGAAAGAATTTTTCCAAGCTCTAATTTTTTTAAAGAAACGTGAATGTTTTGAAGCAAAATTGATCCTAAAATATAAATGGCTTTTTATGCAGTAGGTGGCACCGAAAAGTTTTGGTGAAATGGTATCACCCTGCTAAACCCCTCTCTTGACATGGATGATCTCTTCCTTGTAGAATGGTGAGATCCTGGTAGTGAATCCGTAATACAGCTCACAGAGGATCCTGATGTATTGCGTTTGAACGCCCTGTTTGCCTAGGGCTTCGATGCCTGCTTCAGTCTCAACAGAATCAAAGGCCTTCTTTAAATCAATGAACGTTAGACAGAGCAGCATCTTAAACTCCCGAGAAACCTCACTGAGCTTGGTTACCATGTGGATGTGGTCAGTCATGCTGAATCCTTTTCGGAACCCGGCTTGTTCGCATGGTTTTCCTTCATCTAGTGTTCTGCCAATCCTATTCAGGATAACTCGAGTGAACAGCTTGTAGACAACAGACAACAGGCAGATCAGACGATAGTTGCCAATGTCGTGGGTGTCCCCTTTCTTGTACAGTAGAACATGCTGGTTTTCCATTGGGACAGAACCTTGCATTCAGACAGGTAGTGTGTGAAGAGTCAAGCCAGTGTATTGATGAGAACAGATGGCAGGTTCTTTAGGTGTTTGGGTCTGACCTTGTCTGGGCCAGGTGCTGTTTGCTTCTTTACCAGCGAAATGGCGTGTCGGATTTCGGAAGGGAGAACATTGGGAACAACATATCCATCCTGCAGAATTTGGTATGTGGGCATGTGGACGTGGCTATCAAAGGGATCTGAGTAGAAGTCATGGATAATCTTCTCCATTGCCCTTCTGGAAGATGTGATAGATCCATCAGGACGTCGGAGGGCAATCATCTTGGTCTTGTAGTTGGCGAAGGACAGGCAGGTGCTGCAAATGCTTTTCCTAGCTTCTGCTGCATCTGCCAGCACTATTGCTCTTCGTTCTTTGAGCTCTTTCTTTATCGCTTCTCTGCACTGCTTTGCGGGCTCGGATATTTGCTTGCGGTTACCTGAGGCTTGCATAAAGCCACATTGACAAATGAGCTCAAGAGTTTTTGAAGACAGGTGTCTTTTTGTGGCTCTCTCTCTCTCTCAGCATTCCTCGCACAATCATGGAGGTGCTGAACCAGTTGATCATATTCTTTGTCAATGTTGTCAACGATGGCATCTTCCCATATTGCAGCAATAGTGCCAAAGAGCTCCCAGTTGGTGGTCGTTCTGGGAGTTCTCTTCTTAAACTTTGCAGCCCTTTCTCCCCGCTCCGTGAAGTAGAATTTTGCACAAAGGAGATGGTGGTCTGATCCCATTTGGAATTTCAGGACAACAGCGACATCGGTCAGACAAAACCGTCAATTGAATATGATGTGGTCAATTTCGTTGTGGAACCGTCCACTGGGAAACTCCCACGTCCAACATTTAGGTTCGGCCTTCTGGAACTGTGAGTTACCATGGATGGTCTTGGTCAACAACATGATGAACTCAGACAGTCTGTCACCCTGTTCGTTCCATTCTAGGCCATGGGTCCCAATGTGGAGGTCTTCAGGTGATCTTCTCGGTTCTATCTTGGCATTAAAATTTACCAACAGTGATCTTGTAGAGTGTGTGGTTTTCTTTATAGAACTTCTCTGGCTCCATGTAGAACTTCTCAATTTCTTCTTCATCATAATTGGATGTTCATGCATAGACAATGAAGATAGAAACTTCTGGCAGTGAGCCACATCTGTTCAAGTGTAATCGTCTGATTCAGGTTGTTAGGCATTCGAATGAATCAAGGCTCATGGCCAAATTTGTGTTGACAAGGACACCAACACCACCAACGCCTCTTTTGTCGCATGTTCCAAGAAAAAATTCTTCTCCAGTGTTGAAAATGGCGTGATGTAATTGATGCCTTCTTGTCTTGTCAGACAAATGATGTGGTACTTGATCTTTTGCTCCTGCACCATCAGGTCCTTGATGGATGCATCAGATACCAACATAAGTGCATTGAAAGTACAGACAGTCATTTTTGTCCTTCTTTGTTTTGGCAGCCTGCTTCAGCCTTGATATTTTATCAGCCTCTCCTTCCTCATTCTTCTTAACGCTGCCTGTATTGGTGGCTCTTTTAGGGTCAGGAGAATGAGACCCATTGTATTTACTGGTTTTGGCATACTGAATGCGCCACGAATAACTTGCCAGGCTCTGTCATGTGGGCGGGATACTCTCGGTAGCTTGCCAGGCTCTCCTAGAGGGATAGAGGCTTTTAGGGTGGCCTCCATTCGCTCTCAATGGAACGAACATGTCCGAATGCAACAGTTATGTGTACCTAGGTCAAGAACTCAACATGACAAATAACCTGGCACCTACCTGAGTTGCGCAAGAGGAAGAGAGCAGCTTGGAACGTTCTTCAAGAGCGTCAAAGAAATAGCTAAGAGGACGAAGAACTCTGGCTCCAGGCATATCTCTTCCATTCCACTGTTCTTCCTCCATTAACATATGCCTCAGAGACCTGGGCCCTATGAAAACAGGATGAGAACGCTATTCGGGTCTCCCAAAGAGGAATTGAAAGAGCTATGCTTGGAGTATCACTCTTCATTCAAGTGAGAGAAAGAATCCGGAGTTTCGACTTCCATTGACGATCAAGAATCAGGGACGGTGTCCCATTTGCCAAGACGTCGAAAATCAGATGGGCTGGACATGTAATGTGATTTGGAAATTACCACTGGACTAGAGCCATTACCGACTGGATTGCATGGGACATCAAAAGATCACGTGACTGCCCACCTACAAGATGGTCAGACTTCTTCGTCAAGACCCTGAACGATCGGTTTGAGGCTCTTCATGTTCCTGAAGCATGCAGATTGGGCTACATTAGCATGCGACAGGGACGAACGGAGACATTACTGTCACCAGCTCGAGCAAATCAATGAGTAAGGGGATGTCAAGTGAGCAAGTGATCAAGAGATTTGCAGTAGAGTCCTTTGAAAGTTGAAAAGAAGAAAATAGCATCATGAAACAATGCATATTCGTCAAATATGCCTTATTTTACATGCCATGAAAGTTGTAAGTAAATTTTTCAAAAAACGAATTGTTCCTAGACCTTATATTTTGTTGCGGTGCAGGGGGCTGAATGCACTTTCTTTGACTTTTGGGCTACAATCGCAGCTCCCAAATGGTTTCTGAACTCTGTAAAGGAGTTTAGTGTTGACATAACCTTGAGAAGATCCTGTTTTTATGAAGAAAGCTGATTTTTCGAGGATATGATCACCTGTGAGCTACATGAGGGCCTGAGAGTCTAGGAGGGAGCTACACGATGGAGTCACAGCCGCTGGGGAGGTTGGGAAGTTTCCTAACCAGTCTTTTAAAAATGTGATTGTTGAACCAGACGTGCACAGGGTTGCCAGCCTGCTTTGGTCCCCGCACCAGCAGGAGTGACCTCTGAGCACTGCAGGAGTACCCCTCAGCTCTGCCAGAGGTGACCAAAAACTCCACCATCCCTGCCACCAAAAAGGTGACTTATTTGGAGAACTTCCCTCCTAGATACTCAGGGATCGTGCCTGCTCCTTGCTCGGGAGTGAGCAGGGTGCCTGGGCGTCTGAGGTGCTGTGACCGAGCTGGCCCATGTCCGCCTCCACTTCTTAAACAGATGCTGAGGCAGAACCGGCCTCTGCAAAAGGGACTTCAGTGTCTTATCTCACATCTACAGTTTGCTTATTTGTTTTTGACTTTGTGTGTTTGGGTTCCACCTGGTGATGCTGAGGGCTTACTTCTGGCTCTGCACTTTGGCTTCACTCTTTGCGGGCTCTGGGGGTCCTGGAGGGTGTTGGGCAAGTGCCCTCCCTACCGTGCTGTGACTGGCCCTCTCCTTTTCACAGAGAACCGTTCCTCTGAGGACGTACAGGGATGCCTGGGGGCTGCTCCCTCCCCAGAGGCCTTGGGGGGCCACCTGCTGACCAGGGCCTTTCTCTGGCCATGTCCTCTCTTGCAACGGGCAGTCTTGGAGAAAGCCAAGACCCCTTCGGTTCCGTGGTCTCCAGTCAGGGTAGGGCACCCCTTGCCCCTCAGAGGAGCTTTGCTCCTGCAGCACTTGGGAACCCCGCGACGCCTCCCGCAGTGCTTGGGAACCCCATGGTGCCTCCCACAGCTCTAGGGGACCCTATGGCGCTTCCTGCGATGCCTCCCACAGTGCTCAGGAACCCTGCAACACCTCCCATAGTGCTTGGGAACCCCGTGATGCCTCCCACAGCACTCAGGAACCCCACTACGCCTCCCACAGCGCTCAGGAACCCCGTGACGCCTCCCGCAGTGCTCGGCGACACCGTGGAGCCTCCCGCAGTGCTCAGGGACCCCGTGGCGCTTCCCGTGATGCCTCCCACAGTGCTCGGGGACCTTGCGATGCCTCCCACAGCACTCAAGAACCCCGTGATGCCTCCCACAGCGCTCAGGGACCCCGTAATGCCTCCCACAGCCCTCCCGCGGAGAAGTGGGTGCCCCCGCCCCTGGCCCTTCCCGGTGTCCCTGCAATCTGTGTCTCCCCTGGTATGGACTGCAATCTGCGGCCACAAGGCAGCTTGGCTGAGTCCCGACTGCGTGCTGCTGCGCCCTGGACGGGGTCTGGTGCCTGGTGTCCGGTGGCCGGTGCCCGCTGTCTGGGGTCCGCCAGCCTCACCTCACCCCGCAGGCCCGGAGGTGGCTGGGGTCTCTAGCTCACCTTCCCTGTGGCCGAGGCCCGAGTGTTAGCGGGGCTATGAGAAACGGGGCACTGGGCACCAAGAGAAGCCTCCCCTGGGGGGACCCAAGCAGGGCCTCTCCCCCACCAGCACTCGGGGAAGGGAGGGATGAGGGAGAGGGAGGGGTAGAAGGGAAGAGAGAGAGGGAGAAAGAATGAAAGAGAGGAAGAGGGGGAGAGGGAGGGAGAGAGAGATTCAGGCCACAGGAGCAGTGGCCCAGCTGAGGCCTGCATTGAGCAGCCTCCTGCCCACTCCAGCCAGCCCAGACACCTTGAGGAGTCATCCACACCTCAAGGTGAGAGCTGTGACAATAGGGGTGATCTTGGTGGTGTGCACAGTTACCCCCAGGTCTAGCCCCAAGATGCCAAGGAGAGCCCACCCCACTCCACGTGGATGCCTCTGAGAAACAGCTGTTTCAGGGCATGGTCTGCATCGGGCTCCTCTGCCGAGCCCAGGCAGACTGACCAGCCAGTCAGACTCTGACCAGTAGAGCTGGGTCAGACCCACAGAAGCTGCCGCAGCCTTGGTCTACCAAGGCCTGCCGCAGAAGTCCTCTGAGCCTAGATTCGAGCAGGCTCGCCCTGAAGCCAGGAGCCTGGAGTTGTTTCCATTGATGGTCTTCTGGGAGGAGGGGAAAGGGCTCCCAGGCGTGCAAGAAGCCTGGGCTCAGGTCGGCTTCCAGCAAGGCCACGATCCTTCATGACTGGGTGCCAAGAAAGCAACAGCAGGAGCAGCTCTCACCTTGAGACCCGCCTACTGTACAGGTCAGGGTCACAGCAGTTGTGTCAAACCAGTGGCACAGGAAGCTCCCCTGCCCTCACTAGCACTGGCTGGAAAACGCTTTCTCATTTCCAAGGGCATTTCCTATGCCTCTGGCCCTTCCTTGCTGTGCACAGTGAAGAGGCACGGGGTGGGGGTGGCGGGGGGAGGAAGGAAAGCTGCCCTCACTCTCAGGGAGAACCACTGTGCTCTGTACAGCCGCTCTGTGCAGTGCTGACTCTACTCTGACTCAAAGGACTGTGCTCCTTTGACAAACCCCAGCTGTTTCAGGGCATGGTCTGCATTGGGTTTTGACAAACCCCTATATAAACCCCTATAAAACAGCTTTGACAAACCCCTATGTAAACCCCTGTTCCAGACAGTCGTTTGCCTGATGATAGCAAGACCTTCTTAATGAGATGCTGGTGCTTTCCTTTACAGCCTGAAGCAGCCTGCCATCCTGCTGTATTCAGAATTGTTGATGAAATATTCAGGTAAATGCTGTGCTTCTTTTTTTTCTTTTTCTGTTATGCCCGGTGATGCACAGGGATTACTCCTGGCTTTGCAATCAGCAATTAATTACTCCTGGTGATGCTCAGGGGGCCATATGGGATGCTGGGAATCAAACCTGGGTCGGCCACGTGCAAGGCAAACACCCTCCCCACTGTACTATTGCTCCAGCCCCAATGCTGTGCTTCTTAAGGGTGTTATTCTACTGATATAATTTAACAATGCACTGTTTCTAAATGAGGCTCCAAAATTCAGTGAAGTTCCTGGCTATGCCCTAGGGAAATGCATTCCCCTCTCCCTCCCCTCCCCTCTCCTCCCTGTCTTTCCCTCCCTCTCATTTCCTCCCACTCCTCTCCCTTTCTCTCTTTCCTTCTTTCTTCCACCCTCCCTCACAAGCACCTTCCTTGCTTTTCTTTGACGCTTGAGAAAATTAGTTGCTGGTTCCAACTTTTCTGATTTTCTTTTTGTAAAAACCAAAAAACTATGTAGTTAAAAGCAGTAAAAGCAGTAAAATATTAAGATAACTTCCTTGAACATTTTTAGGTTTTAGTGATGTAGAAAATTGAATTAGTTGCCCAGTCATTAGTCTCGTAGGACTTTTCACCACTCAAGATAAGGGTAGCTGAGCAGACCCTTTCACCAGGTGTGGGCTAACCAATCTCTTTAAAGGATCTTATGTTAGGGAAAAATCAAGAAAAATGAATAAGTAGTGACTTTCTCTCTTATGGACAAATTCAAGTATGTGTGTTACCTTGTGTTATGTTTACTTTTATTTTGAAAATATAAGGAAGAACTCTCTGGGAATTGCAGCTGACAGGGGATAAGGAGACCTTGAAGGATGGAACTCCTGGGACTGACCATCCCTGGCGTCCACACTGGCCACCACATGATAGGAAACCCCTCACAACAGCACTGAGATCCATCAGGTGTCACCTCCTCACTCAGCACTAGGTCCATTAGGTGTCACCTCCTCACTCAGCACTGGGGTCCATCAGGTGTCACCTCCTCACTCAGCACTGGGGTCCATCAGGTGTCACCTCCTCACTCAGCACTGGGGTCCATCAGGTGTCGCCTCCTCACTCAGCAAGTGGTCCATCAGGTGTCACCTTCCTCCCTCAGCACTGGGGTCCATCAGGTGTCACCTCCTCACTCAGCACTGGGGTCCATCAGGTGTCGCCTCCTCACTCAGCACTTGGGTCCATCAGGTGTCACCTTCCTCCCTCAGCACTGGGGTCCATCAGGTGTCACCTCCTCACTCAGCACTGGGGTCCATCAGGTATCACCTCACTCAGCACTGGGGTCCATCAGGTGTCACCTTCCTCCCTCAGCACTGGGGTCCATCAGGTGTTGCCTCCTCACTCAGCACTGGATTCCATCAGGTGTCACCTCCTCACTCAGTACTGGGGTCCATCAGGTGTCATCTCCTCACTCAGCACTGGGGTCAATCAGGTTTCACCTCCTCACTCAGCACTGGAGTCCATCAGGCATCACCTCCTCACTCAACACTGGGGTCCATCAGGTATCACCTCACTCAGCACTGGAGTCCATCAGGTGTCACCTCCTCACTCAGCACTGGGGTCCATCAGGTATCACCTCACTCAGCACTGGAGTCCATCAGGTGTCACCTCCTCACTCAGCACTGGGGTCCCTCAGTTGTCGCCTCCTCACTCAGCACTGGAGTCCATCAGGTGTCACCTCCTCACTCAGCACTGGGGTCCCTCAGTTGTCGCCTCCTCACTCAGCATTGGGGTCCGTCAGGTGTCGCCTCCTCACTCAGCACTGGGGTCCGTCAGGTGTCACCTCCTCACTCAGCACTGGAGTCCATTAGGTGTTGCCTCCTCACTCAGCACTGGGGTCAATCAGGTATCACCTCCCTCAGCACTGGGGTCCATCAGGTGTCACCTTCCTCCCTTAGCACTGGGGTCCATCAGGTGTCGCCTCCCTCACTCAACACTGGGATCCATCAGGTGTTGCCTCCTCACTCAGTACTGAGGTCCATCAGGGTGTTGCCTCCCCCCATATACTTAGTACCGGGGGTTCTAGACAGAGTCTCGGCCCACACCATTCTTACATGGCCTTCAAATAATGGTGACATCTCCAGTTGGTCTGAGAATGCCTCAGTTTCTTCGTGAACTCAGAAGTTCATTGACTGAGCGCATGCTGCAGTTCGGGGCTCATGGGCACAGACCTCCGCCCCGCTCTTCCCGTCACCTGCCTGGAGCTGACCCAGCAGTCTGACAACACACTAAGGCGAGTGGATGTGATGACTGACCAGGACAGAAACCTGGTCGATCCGAACCCATTGCATTAAGATTGAAATTGCCAAAGCCCGCAGCACCCACATAGAGTTCCCACCCCTCTTCAGAGTTCAAGCTCACTTGTTTGCATCCAACTTTGCGTGCCTCAGGTCAGCCCTCCTGGAGACCGATGGCGCCCCGGAGATCCTGGCCACTCTTCAGGTGTTTATGTGGTGCTTTGTAGAAGCTCTGGAAAAAGAAAACAAGCAGGTTTGTAGTCCTATTCATTCAAGACCAATTACAGGGGAGACCGCTGAGAAGAGGTGCGAGTCCACACAGAGCGATCTGTTCCAATGGTTTGACACGTTTGTTGGTGAAGAGAATGTCTGGAGAATGCCCCATAAATGGGAAAGCCATGAGCCATTGAAAATAAACAAGTTTCATTTTTGTAAAATATTTTGTAGATATTTTTAATTTTTTGGTTTGGGGGCCAGGTCTGGCAGTGCCCAGGGCCTTTCCTTATCTCTGTAGGGATCACTCCTGGCAATGCTCAGTGGGGTGTTTAGGATCAAATCTGGATCAGCCATGTGCAAGGCAAATGCCCTCCCCACTGTGCCAGTCCATAAGCCACAAGTCTCCAGCCTGTGCTGATGGCCGGAATCTCTTCTTGTTGCATTGCAGGGCACTGTCCTCCTGGTCTGTCTCCCCCTCCAGGGCGACATTCAAGCCCTCCCAGGCCTGTAGGGAGCATTCTGAAGCCCACTGTGGCCTGTGCTAACTTAACAGCAATGTTCGTGTCTCAAAGCAGGGCTGCGAGCCCTTAGCCACCCTGACCCCATTCCCATCACATGCTCTGGGTCTCAAGGGGAAGGAGCCCAGGGGTGAGGGAAGAGCTAGGTGACGGCAGAGGAGTTCATGACGCAGCTCCAAGGGGAGCCCACTGTCAGGGCAGAGTCCAACTGCCGAGGCTGGCTCAGAGCAGGCCCTTTGTGACTGTCCCCCAGCCCCTTGGAATCCCTGCAGTGGCTGCCCTTTTGGGAGAAGTGCTGTGGCTTAAGTGCCCAGGGCTGTGCGCTTCCTGCCACGTGAGGCCCTTTCTGATTCAGGAGTCTGTGAGAGGAGACCAGCAGTGTGTGTGCTGTGCGTGCAGTGCTGTGCCTGCAGTGCTGTGTGTGCCATGTTTATAGTACATGCAGGGCTGTGTGTGCAGTGTTTTACTGTGCTGATGTGCTGTGTATCCTGTGTGTGCTGTGTGTGCTATGTGTGTGCTGTGTGTTCTGTACTGTGTGCTGTGTGTCTCTTTGTACTGTGTGTGCTGTGTGTACTGTATGTTCTCTGTGTACTATGTGTGCTATGTGTACCGAATGTTCTGTGTGCTATGTGTGTGTTGTGTGTGCTGTACTGTGTGTCTTTGTGTGTACCGTGTGTGTGCTGTGCTGTGTGTGCAGTGCTGTGTGTACTAACCATGCTGACCCTGATCTTAGAGAACCTCTCAGGACCTAGCCAGGAGTTCTGCTCCTTAGGATGATGGTCAGTACCTAAGATGGCCTTTCCCTGCCCTGCCCTGGTTGTTGGTGGGACTGCAGTGACCTATGACCACTGGTGCTCGCCTAAGATTCCAAGGGAAGCAAGCTTGGAAGGGGTGCTGGGCAGCCAGCACACACTGTGAGACAGCTGCAAACATTCCTTGTTTCTCAGAGTGTCCAGAGAGCTCCCCCTCATGCCTGCCAGTAGCTGGCTGGATGGAGCAGTGATGAGAGCAGCGCGGCCAAGGGTCGGGCTCCAGGTCTCTGTGCCGTAGACTCTGGGTGTGCGCTGGAGAATGACCCGTGGCAGTGGAGAGACCAGAGCCCTGAGCCCAGGCCGGGGTCCCTCCCTGCAGCCACATGGTCTCCCCTGGGGGCTGCAGCTGGCCCCCCCTCTGGTAGATCCTCACTGCAGCCCTTGGAGCCTTCGCTGGGAAGCTGCCAGGATGCAGCCCTTCTCCTTGGGGCGTCTGGGTTGCTTCTGGGTTATCGTGTCGTTCTGGAAGTGCTGCTATGACACGTGCAGAGGATTCTCGGCACTGCTGAGCTCCCCCTGCCAGCTGGGCCGGGGGTGTCAGCAGCCGTGACCCCGTGCCTCTCTCCATGCCCACCCGCTGCCTTGCCCTGCACAGCACCATCCAACACTGGCCCAGCTGCACCAGCTGGCCGGACCCGGGCCGTCACAGCCACTCCTTCTGCACATGCCAGGGGTCCGGTACAAAGACACTCAGTTCAGAGCAGGGCAGTGGCAGTGCCAGAGGCCCAAGGACGAGTGTCCCAACAGAGCACCATGTCTCATTCTGAGGAAAACATTTTCCAAAACTGCTTGGTGGTTCTGGAAAGCAACCAGAAGTGTAGCTAGGATTGAGGGCTCACCCCCGATGAGAGAAACCACCCTGTACTCCTCCCTCCCAACAGTGATACCACAGGATGGGAGCACAGCTAGAACTCAGGAGAGAGCCTGGGCCACCAGGAAGACAGGACAGATGCAGCGGCAGGAAACTGATAGCAGAGGGTCAGCCTAAATGAATCAAAGAGTACGTTTCTTATCAAACAAAAAATAACCAGGTATACTAGTTAAAAGGAGAAACTTGAGGTTGGAAAACTATGGCCCAACTGTATTTTGGTTTTAGGAGATCCACTTTATTTAGCAAGATACAGATTAAAGTAAAAAAAAAACAAAAGGAGGGCAGTGGGGAGACCATGCTGCAGCAGGAAGTCGCTTGCCTTGCCTTGCATGCAGCCAACCTGGTTTCAACACCCAGCACCCCATATGGTCTCCAGAGCACTGCCAAGAGTGATCCCTGAGCACAGAGCCAGGAGCAATCCCTGAGTACCTTGAAGTGTGACGTGAAAGGGGGTATGATGCCACCAGCAGGTCAACCTGCACCTGCAGGGCGAGTACATCAGCAGCCTGATGGTGCCTTCAGACTTCCTGGTACCCTAAAATTGCCTCTGTGCCTTTGGCCGAACCCCAACAACTTGGGGCCAAGTTTTTTCTGTATATAATTTTTTTATTTTATAAAGTAGTTCACAATATTTGATTATATTTAATATTCAAACACCAATCCCACCACCATTACACCTTCCCCCCACCATATTTCAAGGGTTTCCATCCCAAACCCCAATACCTGCCCTAAAGCAGAACTGAAATAATGTAATATTTCCCTCTAAGGTTGGTTGCCTCCTACGTCGAGTCCCATCAGCTGTGGTGTGGTATCTTGCAGTATGGGTAGGGTTTGTCCTATGAAGTGTTGCCATCCAGGGAAAGGTTCACTCGTGGGTGAGGTTCGGTCTGAGAGTGGAGAGTGGCTGTGAGCAGGGCAGCAGTTGAGCTCCAGAGATTTTCGGCTGCTAGGGCTGGTCCCTTGGGGTTAGGAGGGGTCTCACCCGCCCCCTTCCGGGGTACCCCAAGTGAAACAACCTGGCACGGGGTCCTGTGGCATGGCTATGGCGAGCGTCATCTTGATCCCTTCCAGGAGAGAAGGACATGTGATCTGGATGGTAGCTGATGACTGAATTATCCCGGTGGCTTATGCGCATGACTGCTGAGTTGCCGGACACTGGGGTATGGGGGGGTGGTGAGTGACAGGCAGAGGATCTCTGTTCCTGGTCCCGTTGAACCCAGAACTCATCTTTTTTAAGATAATAAATATTTAAGAAAACATTCTGTTCATGTTATTGCTAGTGGCTCTGTTTGGGGCAGAGGATGCGAGGTTTTGTATTAACACCTGCTCCCAGTTCATGCTGTTTTGAATTTTTCATTGTTTTTTTATAGCTGAAGTTTCCGCTCCAAGCCTACTTTCCTTATGCGTCTCCAGCTCTCATCATGATGCTGCTTCAACGCCCAAAAGGTATGTGGAGGCTGCTTCTGGGGGGAGCGCCCAGCACACCCAGCCCTCCTGGCTTCTGACTGACCCACCAGGGCGTTCAGCTGTCCTTCCCGACGTCCTGCAGGGGGTGTTGGATCCCTTTTCTTTGGAACTTGGTGTGAGAATTTGCTGAAATCCCCACTTAGGATCACTCTTCTGCTCTCAGGAGAAACAAAGCCTTGAGGCAGGTCTGGCTCTCATGCTTCAGGGCCCGGGGCCTGCTGTGCCCAGGTACCAGCCAGGACATGGGTCAGCTTCAAGGAAATTACATTTATTTGTATTCCTTTTATCCTACTTTTGTTCCTCGCTGCAGGAGGGGAGAAAAGATAAAATGATTAATCAAGCAGATTTTAGTAGAGGTATTGGACCACAGCTCCCTCAGCCTTCCCCCAGAGAGGATGGTCCATCCTACCTGTCTGCTTGTCATTCAGAAGCAGAATAAAAGCATCCGTTCCTGCCACAGCCTCCAGCCTGAAGGAAAGCTGGGCATAAGCTGCACGGTCAAAGGCAGCGTCTTCAGAGGGTAGGATAAAACATCAGTCATGTCTCCTTGTTGGTTTGTTTGGTTTTGGAGTCACACCTAGCAGTGCTCAGGGCTGACTTCTGGCACTGCTGAGGGGTGATTCCTGGCAGAACTCAAGGATAAGTCTCCAGGGAAGGGATGGCGCCTCACCACACTCTACTGGGCCACTTTTGTCTCCCTTTTTCCCTGAGACTAGAGTAAATAGATTTGAGGAAAGTGATTCAAAGCTTTATAGCATTTTGCAAAATCTAAATTTTCCCACTGCTAAAAGCTGTAGGTTCTCACCCATAGTGACCCACTATCTCTGGGATTCTAGAGACTTGGGGTGCTAATATCTGTCAGGGTCTCTGGTCAAACATATTGGAGGAACTGAACCTGTGGCAGAATGTGAGAGAACTTGAGAACACTAAGGAAAGTCAGTGACTCCCTTCCCAGAGTCCCCCCAGAGAGCTGCAGTCAGGCCTGCAAAGCCCCGTGAAAGTCCAAGTGCTCCTGGCTCCAGGATTGGAGTCACTCTGCCATGGCCCAGAGCAAGGGAGGAAGTTTGGGGGGTTAGGGCTGCTACCCTCTGCCCTCTTTCCTAGAACGGTACTCTGCATGTCACTTTTGGAAGACATGAATGTCATTCTCACTGGTGGTTTGAAGCAGTTTGTAGCAGTTTTCTGTTAATCAGAAATTGATTTTGCATCCCCTGTAAGGTCCTATGTGGACATAGAGAGTGAACCACTAACGAACGCTGACTGTCCAGGAGCCCAGGCAAAGGGAACAGGAAGGAAGCTGAGTATGCGTGACTAATACAAAGAAGAAAACAAAACACGTCTTCCCAAGGCTCACAGAGCACCGCGGGTCAGAGGGAGAGTCTGGTGCTGTACCTGCCATCTGCATGTCTGTGGAGCAGCCGTGGTGTCTCAGTTACATCACCTTTTGTGTGTCTTCAACTGTGAAGTCTCCGAGTACATGAAAATGGAGTAACCATTTTCAGATGCTGCTCAGAGACATACATGCTCTGTTTAAAGCCACTGAATTGTGGAAAAACAAAACAGAAAACAAGCTTAGTAAGAGACATCTCTTGTGAGTGGTGCCCCATTCTCTGCCCCTCTCACCATAGACTGACTGTCAGAGTCCAGGTGAAGCCCAGGCCTGGAGGCGCAGTGGGCAGCGCACTCCTTCCTGGCCATCCTTCGTCTCCACATATCCCCTTGGGGCCTGCACAGGACTGTGGTAGAGGTGGGCACAGAGCTCAGCAGCCTCTGCAGAATCATCCTGGCATTTTGCTCTGAGGACACTGATGGACCTTTCTTCCTAGGCTAAGAGGAGACGCTGTGTGGGTTCCAGGCCGGAACAAAAGGCCTCCCCTGCGGCTCAGGGTCTCGGCGGGAGACCGTGCCTCAGTCCCTCTCTCTCTCGCTCCTGACAGGCGCTCCACAGGCACAGTGGCTGCAGCCACTCAAACAGCTCTCCGACCAGCTCCGAGAAGCTGCTGAGGAACAGAGTGACGGGTACGCAGACTGCAAGGGGCCGGGGCTGCTTCCCACGCAGGGTTCATGCTCCTTCTCCGAGTGGGACAGGAGGGTGCTGGGCTGGGCTCCAGGCAGCCCCGAAAAGCAGTGCCAACCAAGGGAAGCGGGCGAGCAGCCTGGCAGGAGCCCTCTGAGTGTCTCCAGGAAACAGGCATTGCTGGGGGGCACCTGGCTCAGTGTTGGGACCCAGAGGCAGGACAAGCAGCAACGAGAAGGAATGCAGAGCCCCTTCTGTGACTCTGCTTCCTTTGTGGAGCCGGGGAGGGGCCTTGTCCCAGTGCTCAGGACTCGCTCCTGGTGGGCCCAGGGGCCCCTATACAGCACCAGGGATCAAGCCTCAGTCAATCCAGGAAGTGCAAACGCTTTAACCCACTGTTATTCTCTGGCCCACTTCTCTTTCTCAGTTTTGTTGTTGTTGTTGTTGTTGTTTTGTTCTGGGGCCACACCCAGCAGTGCCCAGGGCTCACTCGTGTTGGTGCTCCGGGATCAGGCATGTGCAAGGCAAGCACCCGGCCTACTGTACTCTCTTTCTGGCTCCCTTCTCCTCTTTTCTAATAAGTATTTGAGATTTGAAAATTAGAAAAGCATTTGATTCTGGGTTTGTTTTGAGGCCTCACCCAGTGGTGCTCAGGGCTTACTCCTGACTCTGTGCTAAGGGGAACTGGTAGGGCACCGTGGAATCGAACCCCGGTCAGCCACCTGCAAGAGAAGCACCTTACCTGCTGTACTCTCTCTTGCCCTCTTCTGTTTTCTAAATAAATATTTTTAATTCTAAAGTTAGAAAAAGCATGAATAAATTCATTTCTGATGCACTGATGATAAATCACCTTTTTAGTTAATTTTGGTGATGGATTTATGACCGCACTCCACAGTGCCCGGGAGATGCTCCAGCTCTGTGCTCTGGAGTTGCTGGTGGAGGTGCTTGGAGACTGTGTGGGGCTGGGGCGGGCGCACGCAGCCTGCGCCTCCTCCTGCCAGCCCGGGGTGCCTTTTGACTGCTGTTTCTCTGAGAGCATTTCCGAAAGACTTTGCTTTTGCTTCTTTGTAAAACGCCCTTCAGCCTGACCCTGTGCCCTCGTCCTTAGAGTGCCGCTGATCTGTTCTGCCGTAGCGTGTTGGCACTGCACCTCTCTCTTCCTCTGGCTGCTGTCCCCTCCTGACACCCCCTAGCCGTATCACTGAGCTGCACCGAGCAGGTTACTTCCGTCCACGGGTGTGATGCGGGTTTGGCCTCCAGCTCGTGCACAACTCCCTCTGCGAGATTCTCTCCAACAGACACAAGCAGGGGTCAGAGAACAGCTGCCTCCCCATGGATGCCGCCCCGGAGAGCAGGTGGGGAACCCACCCGACGGACTCCACCACCCCAGCCACGAGGGCTGCTGAGGGCTCAGCCTGCCTCTGCCCGGCCAAGCAGAGGCCTCTCAGGGGACTGGCTCAGAAAAACCCCTCCCCCCACTTGCTCACGTGCTCGTGCCCATCTCCTCGTGCAGGGGACCCAGACCGATGCTCCTTTTTCCTCCTGGGCTCTGTGCTGCCCACGCGCTGCAGGCCACAAGCACCTATAGCAGCTCCCGGCAGGCGCTTAGACTGTGCAGCCCTCAGGCAAAGCCACGGAATTTGGGACTTGGATCCCACAGAGAAGGGCCCCATCGTCTCCCAGTCCAGGAGCACCCCAGTGCAATTCCCAAGGAAAGTATAGATTTCGCTTCATCCAGCACTGTCCTGAACTCCTCGCCAGCAAGATGTCTAACTGCCGAGACTTGCTGCAGAGTCGCTCACTCCCATTTATGGGGGTTTCTTCCCTTCCCGTGGTTGTGAGGAGCAGAGTGGACAGGCCCCTGTCTGGCACAGAGCCACACAGTCTCCTGAGCACCCCACAGTGGTCCCTGAGCACAGCCGAGAGTGAGCCCTGAGCACCACCGAAAGTGGCCCCCAACCAAAATAAGCCACAATTGCATTCTGGGTTCCCAGTGTGACATCAGGACAGCTTTAGTACCTTTTCAGCAGTGGCATCTCAGTGAAAACGGAAAGAATATGTAGCTCATTTAAAAAGTTGCAATTGCCAGAATGCCAGTCTTGTTTTGTCAGCGTAAACAGCCCAATTCTGCCGTGTCCCCATTTCTCCTCTGGGTCCCAGGCCCCTCTGCATGTGTCCCGAGCTGCCAACTGGCCTCTCAGACTGCAGCCCCTCCTCACTGCTTCCTGCTGGCTATGGGCCCACTGTCCTTGCTGCAGCCCTGCACTCACTTGCAGTCCCTGGATGTAAGGACATACATATTTTAAGTCTCGGGGCACACAGGCTTTGAGCTGTCTGCCTCTGCAGGCCCCAAGCTGGGTTTAGAAAGGCACTGTGAGCTGGTTCCTGAGTCAACTTGTCCTTGGAAGTTGTACTTCAGGAGTAAGACACATTTCAGTGAACCATTTACCAATGCTCAGTGAGTTGTTTTTTTGGTTTTTTTTTGGTTTGGTTTTTTTTTTTTTTTGCTTTTTGGGTCACCCCCAATGATGCTCAGGGGTTACTCCTGGCTTTGCACTCAGGAATTACTGCTGACGGTGCTTGGAGGACCATAAGGAATGCCAGGGGTTTAACCCAGGTCAGCTGCGTGCAAAGCAAATGCCCTCCCCACTGTGCTATCGCTCCAGCCCCGTTCAGTGACTTTTCAGAAACCAGGTGACAAGGGAATTGCTCTGTTTGGCTGCCACATGCTCTGTTCTGTTCTAGGTCCTGGCGCACGGCCTTCGAGAGCTGGTTTCTGTTGGTTCACTTTGGAGAGTGGGCTGGTCTGGCGGCCGAGCAGCTGGTGAGGTCAGAGGCGGAGCCCCCGGAGGCCCTGCTGTGGCTCATCTCCTTCAGCTACAGCCCAGAGGCCGGGAGGCAGCAGCGAGCACAGACCATGGTGGGTGTTGTTGGGGAGCGTCTTGGGAGGGCCCTGGCAGGTGGATTTGGCGTCTTTGCCTCCCTCTCCTGGGCACAGCAGTGCCAAGGCCCTGAACGGCCTGTGTGCTGGTGAGATGGTGTGCAATGGACTCTGGAGGCTTTACCCTGCCCTCAAAGAGCTGACCAGGACAGGCACTGCTTCCTGTACTTGGGAACATGGAGGAGAGGACCTTTAGCCCATGCGCCCACCCAGGCGGGCGTGGCCCCATGCCTTCCTAGTGCATGTCCTCTCGAAGCAGGAGCTTCACCCGTCTGTCTTGGTAAGTCCTTAGGCTCAGCAGCACTGACCCTGGGATAAGGGTCAGCTCAATTCAATGTCCCTAGGTGCCAGGTGCCGGCCGGCTCCCTGTGGTAGAGACAGTCCATAAAGTGCCACAGTCACAGGCCAGTGCTCTGACTCCAAATACCACACAGAGGAGTTTACTCTCTCAGCCGCCGGTGTTTCTTGCTGATCTTACCCAGTCAAGGGGGTAAAATGGATTACCTGGATTTGGCGAGTGGAGCTCCTACTTGCTTCCTGTTTTCTGTTGAAAAAGGCAGAAACAGACACACACGTGTCCAGATCCTGGATCTGATGGTAGAACTCACTAGGCAGGCTGGCATATGCTTGGGGAGTGGAAGGCCTTGGGTTGAGACACAAAAGCAAAAAAATAAAGTTGCATGGCAGTTGAAAAGAAGAAAGGAGTTTTGAATTTTGCTCGATTTGCTCGAGCGGGCCCAGTAACGTCTCCATTGGAGATTTTGTTGTTACTGTGTTTGGCATATCGAATACATAAAAGGATGAAATTTGCTGATAATCAATTTTGGATGAAAAATTAAAGCATTGTTAAGGAATGGAGCGATAGCACAGTGGTAGGGCGTTTGCCTTGCACAAAGCCAAGCCAAGTTCAATTCCTCCACCCCTCTTGGAGAGCCCAGCAAGCTACCGAGAGTATCACACCCACGTGGCAAAGCCTGGCTAGCTCCCCGTGACGTATTCAGTATGCCAAACAGTAACAAGAAGTCTCAAAATGGAGATGTTACTGGGCCTGCTCGAGCAACTTGATGAACAACAGGAGGACAGTGTGTTAAGGAATTACCTTGAGGACCAGAGAGACAGGATGGAGGTTAAAGTGCTTGCATGACACAGCCCGGCCACTGCAGACCATCTCTACATGCTGTCCCCACCAGGTTCGAGTCCTAAGTTTACACAGAGGTCTAGCCCCTGAATACCACCAGGTGTAACCCCAAAACCAAAAAAAGGAATTGGTCCTCAGAGCTGGAGAGAGAGAACAGCAAGGAAGCTGCTTGCCTTGCATGCGGCCAACCAGGTTCAATCCCTGGCCCTGCAGTTGGTTCCCGAGCCCAGCACAAGCAAGCCCCTGAGTAGAGCCAGGAGTAAGGCCTGAGCATCTCCGGGTGTGGCCTCAAAACTGAAAGGAAAAATGGTTCTTTATATCTCATTGCTATCTGATATGAAACAAAAAGTCTCCTGTCCCCTACCTTCCTTCCTTCCAATTCTGGGGCCACCCATAGAACACACAGAGCCTCTGGTGCTCTGGGTCATGTGTGGTGCCAGGAGTCAAGACTGGGCAGACGCCAGGCAGTGTCTGGACCTTTGTACTGCCCACCCCCCCACCCCCAATGTTGCTGTAACCAAAATCCTCAGTATTCCCCCTTCCCCACCCCTGTTCCAGTCCTTCCCTGCCTATGTGGCAGGCAATTTCCCCCATACTCTCTCTCGGTTACATTTGATATTTCGACATCAGTCTCACCACCACTCAAACTTGCTGAAAAAACAATGCCAGATAATTTGTTTTGTATTGCTTGTCATGGGTAGAATATAATGTCCAGGAAATTCTGTGTCATTCTCTTCTGGGAGCTTTTGTTTATAGTCTCTGGGTCTTGGCCATTGATGAGATTATATGGTGCTGGGGGAGGTTTGTGGGTGTGACTGCCAAGCTACTGGAAAACTGGGGACCTGTGGGGAGGAGGCCCAGTCCCCATCCGAGCGGGCTTGGAGATCTCAGTCACAGGTTCCTACATGCCTGGGTTTTCCTGCTGGTCCACTCTACAGTGAGGTTCATCCTGTCTTGGGTGAGGCTCATCGCCTCTTGGGAGAGCTCGTCCGAGTGTGTGGAGAGTGGCTTTGAGCATGGCGATGGTTGAGTTCTGGAGGTTTTCGGCTGCCGGGGCTCTGCTTGGGACCGGGAGGGCTCCTCAAACTGCCCCCTCCAAGGTGCCCCAGTGAGGACAGCCTGGCATGGGGTGAGGAGATTCTACGGTGCTCTCTTCCAGGAATTTTAGTTTATAATATCTGGGTCTTGGCCGTTGATGAGATTTCATGGTGCTGGGGGGCGGTTTGTGGGTGTGACTTCCAAGCTACTAGAAAACTGGGGAGCTGTGTGGGGGGGGGCAGTCCTGATCCAAGCAGACCTGGAGATCTGTCATGGATTCTCGCCTACCTCCGCACTACAGGCCCTAACTGCATCTTTTGATCTATTTCAAGATTTATGGGTCTCTGAAATAAGGCCAATAAGTGAGCTTATGTAGCTGAACCAGAGGTGATTTGTGAGTCTGACACCCACATACCTAACTTTTGACCACTTAATTTCTTGGTAAACTTGTTTCCAAGTTGTTGGGGTCACAGCAGCAAATTTGGATTATCTGGAAGTCTGAAGACACTATCAGGCTGCTGATGCACTCCCCCCACAGGTACAGGTTGACCTGCTGGTGGCAGCATACCCCCATCAAAATGTATTTCTCCACGCCCATTATTTCTGAAGTCCTCTTAAATATACTTTACTTTGATTGGAAGCCAAGTGGATGGGTCATAGACTAAATTCCATGTTCATCATAGAAAGTGAGTTTGACAGAGATTCACTTTTATAGGGTTTTCTGGGGCCACACCCAACTGTGCTCAGGGCTTACCCCTTGCTCCGCACTCAGGGATCACTCCTGGCAGGGCCCAGGGACTCTGCATGCTACCAGGGATCAAACTCGGGTCAGCCACATGCCAGACAAGTTCCCAACCTGTTGTGCTATCTGGCCAGCCCTTGGATTCAGTTTTGAAGTATAGAGCATGGAACTGTCCCATAGATTTCATTTCTGTGACATCCTGCATTGGGCCTTTGTTTTAATAAAACCTCTGCAGGCCAGAGAGACGATGGCTAAGGCTGAAGTGTAGACTTTGCACTTTGCATGCAGGAGCCCCAGATTTGGTCTCTGGGACCAGTTGGTCCCTTGAGCACCCCTCAGGAATGCTGGATGTGTCTCCAGATCGGTAAATAAGTGAGACCTGAGCCTAATTCATTCTTGGTGGTTGCTGTGCTCTATGTCAGTGACTCTGTGCTCTCCATCCCTTGCTGTTCACCATCTGCTGACCTTTGGCCAGGCGCATGTGTGCCCCAGACCCTCTTGTTCCCTGGTACCCAGCCAGAAGGACTAGCTAGCGTTTGGACATACCTCACTGACCTCCTGCCTTCCTCTCTTCGGGCTTTAAATCCATTAGCCATCTAGTGGGGAACCAGAGAAGCAGAATGAACTGCCTTTGAATGTGTGATCCCTGTGAGATTTGGCTGAGCTTCACTGTGTCTGAGCCATGGGCCATGGAACTGCTGCCCCACCTGCCGTCGGGGGGGGGCGGGGGGAAACAGTCACTTCTAGGGCAAAAGCTGCCCGGCTGAAGCTGAAGGCACCGACCCCTGAGCCATACTCCTCTCTTTGTTCATCTTGCACCAACTCTTAACTGGTTCTTTAAGAAAACTCAAAGTCTCTATTTAGACGTGCTTAAAACAGAGTCCAGGATGGCCCCCACAACCCCACTGTGCCATTCCCAGAGACAGGGAGAAGTGTGCACTGGGGTTTGTGCTGTGTGGAGCCCACAGAAACCCTACCATGGCTTCGAGAGATGCTGAGTAGGCCCAGGTGACCGTGCCGGTCTGGGGTGAGAGGAAACGGAAGAGCGATCTCGCAGGGTGCTGAGTGGAGCAGGGCACCTCCGCCGGGCTGTGCCCCACCTGCCCCCAGGCTTGCCCTGTGCTCAGGGAGAGCAGGAGCGTCCCGAGACCCTGGTATTTGTCACAGACTTCATTGAGGCCTTAAACTCCAGAAACAAAAAACCAACATGCACAAAATCCCCAAGGTTGGTCTCAGGAACTTCTGCATAAGCTCTAGTATTCTCTCAGAGATGAAGGAGCATCGTCCAGTTTATAAATTCCGTGGGGCATTTTAAATCTATGGCTTTTATTTTTTGCTTTGTTTTCCATGTTGAAACTTGCTATCCCATTCTTGAAGCAAACAGAAGTCTCAGCATGAAATATTTTTTTAATGTAAAAACAACTTCAGCGGTAGGGCGTTTGCCTCGCACGCAGCCAACATGGCCGGACCCGAGTTCGATTCCTCCGCCCCTCTCGGAGAGCCCGGCAAGCTACCGAGAGTATCTCGCCCGCACGGCAGAGCCTGGCAAGCTCCCCGTGACGTATTCCATATGCCAAACACAGTAACAACAAAGTCTCCAATGGAGACGTTACTGGGCTCGCTCGAGCTCGAGCAAAAACAACTTACAGGTCTATAACAAATAAACCGTTATTATTTGAATTCCAGTCTTGTGACCTCTATTTGAGCTTAAAACATGTTTGAGTACACAGCCTCAGTGTTTGCATGCATGTGTGTGTGCTTGTGTTGTGTGTATGTTGTGTGTGTATGTGCGTGCGTGCATGTGTGCGAGTGTGCATCCTCCAAAGATGCCAGGAGGAACCCCTGGCACACACACTGAGGTCAGCAGCACGTCTTGGTTGATTTGTAGCTGAGATAGCGAGCAAGTGTTCAAGGAGTCTTTTGTTTTCCCCACAATATAAAAATCTGACTGCATTCTGCTGAGGACTTTTCTCCATTTCATTTTATACCAAAAAAAAAGGGGGGTGGGGGCCAGGGGACTGGAGAGATAACACAGCATTTGCCTTGCATGTGGCCAACCCGGGTTCAATTCCCAGCATCCCATATAGTCCCCCGAGCACCGCCAGGAGTAATTCCTGAATGCATGAGCCAGGAGTAACCCCTGTGCATCACCGGGCGTGACCCAAAAAGCAAAAAAAAAAAAAAAAGGTCAGTTCTGGCCTGGTGCCCTGACTGCTTAGTGAACAAGAAGAAAGCAAGCCAAGAAGTTTCCGTGTGCTGCATGTGGGTGTGGGGCCGACACAGGCCCCTCTGTCTGCCCGCCCGGCGCCAGCTCCTCGTGTCTGGGGTGGTTCCCAGCCCTACCCTGCCTGGCCCTCACGCCTCTGACTGTCTTTCATCTCTTGTAATGCCAGGTGGAGCTGGGGGCAGTTTGCCATCGCCTGAGGGGGCTGCGTGGAGCTGCTCTCCTCTCAGCCCGTGAGCTGCAGGCCGCTGTGGGCCTGGACAGGCCTGGGGGGCCCAGACAGCTCTCCTGCCACCTCCTTTTGCTCTTCCTGCTCTGGACTCCCCGAGGACACACGGCCGCCGCAGAAGTCATCACCCTGGTGAGTTTCCTTCCTCGTCTGCTTCTGTTCCATCGGTTTTCTGGGATGCAGGTCATTTGCCCAGAAAGGGCCACAGCATGCAGTGAGCAGCAGAGTGTCCACAGTGGGCAGGTGATGGCCAGACCAACAGAGATACAGGCCTTCAGTCATGGACAAGAGAGGGGTGACTTGGGCCTCAGCATCTGCCAGAGCTGTGGGGAGAGGAGGGTCCCCAGGTTTACTTTCACCTTCCATGACAGTCAGCAGACAGCAAATGCGCAGTCTGATGAGCACACACATGTGCGCGCATACACACACACACGCACGCACACGCATGTACACACATGAGCATGCATGCATGGCACCCATCCTACTCCCCAAGCCCTGTCCAGGGCTGCTCTGTGTGAACATGCATGAGAGAAGTCTAGTGACCTCCAAGACTCAGGCCCAGAGCCAGCATGTGGCCCCCAGTGCCTGGCCAACCCACGCTCCACTCGCTCCGCCCAGAGACCTGAGGGGCATCCCTGGGGAATGACACTCACCCCTGGCATGACTGGAAGGGAGGAAGACACAGTGAGACCTTAGAGATGTCTGGGAGAGCATGGCAGGCAGGCATCATGCACACCGCCAACCCAGCTTGGTCCCGGGCTCCCCATGTTCCCCTGAACACCTCCAGGAGTGATCCCTGAGCACTGCCAAAGGTTGTCCAAAACCAAAACCCTGAAAGCCAGTGCCACTGTTCAAGGTGTCAGGGCCCACCCCAATAGGGCTGGTCTCACTGGTAGCCTCACCTGTGCTGAATGGAGTGAGGATGAGGCTCTCACCTCTGAAGCCTCCCCCAGCCCAGCCATGTGGAAAACCCAGTGAGACAGTAAAACACCTGTTGAATTCCTTAGAGCTGTCGTCATAAACCACAGGGAGTCTGAGGAGCTGTCCCAGCCAGAAGGCACCCAAGGAGGTGACAGCCAGACACAGTCTGACACTGGGATAAGTGGCAGCTGCATGGGCTGGCCCAGGCTGCATGTGGGAGGCCCAGGGTCAACTCTAGGCTCCACGTGGTCCTCCAGCACTGCCAGGGATGACCCTGAAACAGAGCAAACAAAGTGATACAGTATCAGGACTGGAGAGATAGTCCAGCAGGAAGGCACTTGCCTTGCATGCAGCCGGCCCAGTTTTGGTCCCCAGCACCTCATATGGCTCCCCAAGCCTGCCAGGAGTGATCCCTGCATGCAGAGTCAGGAGTAAGTTCTGAGAACCTGGGTGTGACCCCCCAAAATAAAATAATAATAATAATAATGCATCCTAGTGTCTAAACAAAGTAGACGTCAGCGGAAATCTAAAGAGAGATCAGAATAAAATCTGTTCTTTATTTAATAAAAATATATCCAGGCTGTTTTATTATGACAAAATATATCTGTAAGTTGTTAATGAGCGTGGTAAACCAAGCATGAGGCTTTATAATCTCCATAGTATCTTTTCAGCAAAACAAGTCTGAAATATCTAAAATCAAATTATTTCAAAAAGTTGCAGCAAGCAATTAGGAATACTGAGTGTTGGCTGGACTCTGGCGAATGACCTCTGCCACTCACAGGCCCTTGCAGGCCTGGCTGGTCTCCGTACCCCTCCCCGAGAGCCCACACCTCCTGTCTTCTGTCATGCTCCCCCAGAGCGGAGAAGCAGGCTCGGGTCTGGGTCGGCCTCTGTTGGGCCACAGGTGGGAGCACTTAACCAAAGAAAGTTCCTTACTCTGACCACATTCCATCTCATCGCATGGAAATGACCCCCACACAGAACTGCCCTGGGTTGGGGACGGCTCAGCCAGCTGGAGCACACGCGGGAGACCGGGATCTCACACCAGAAGCACCCAGAGCACAAAGCTGGGAGTGGCACCTCCAGGGGAAAGGAGAGAGGGTCCAGCTGCTGACTGCAGTTGCCACTGGCTAGACCCATCTGGGTCTCCAAGGGAGTGGCTGAGTGTGTGAGTATATGTGAGTGTGTGTGTGTGTTGTGGCATTGTTAAAAGTCTGCCACAGGGGACAAGGTCTGGGTGTTTGAAGAAGGGACACTGGCAACAGATGTGATGTTGGAACAGGTCTGTAGGAACCCCTACACCACAGTACTATTAATCGCACTCCTGAAAATTAAAACTGGGCGTTGGGATGGAGGATGGGGGAGGTCTCTGGGCCACACCCAGCGGTGCTCAATGGCAGAAAGCTCACTCCTGGCTCTGTGCTCAAGGAGCACTCCTGCAGGGCGGGATCCAACTCTGGCCTGCTGCTGTTCGCCTTTGGGCTGTTTTAGGGCTGGTGACAGTAACATCACCTCTGTTTCATTTTTATTTTCTTCGAGATAGCACAGCGGGTAGGGCATTTGCCTTGCACGCAGCCAACATGGCCGACCCGAGTTCGATTCCTCCGCCCCTCTCGGAGAGCCCAGCAAGCTACCGAGAGTATCTCGCCCGCACGGCAGAGCCTGGCAAGCTACCCGTGACGTATTCGATATGCCAAACACAGTAACAACAAAGTCTCCAATGGAGACGTTACTGGGCCCGCTCGAGCAAATCGACGATCAACGGGAGGGCCTTTACTTTTACTTTTACTTTCTTCGCGATATTTCTTTTTAATAATCTTGATCTTCCATATATTGTGTATTGTACTCTTATTTTGTTAAACATTTTTAAATCATGCTTGACCGGTTCAATATTTTTAATGGAATCACTGTGAGATACACAGTTACAAGCTGTTCAGGGTCCAGTCTCACAGTCTGGGGGAGGTGGTGGCTAGAGGTGGGAAATGTAACTCTGTTTTATTCCTTCCCAAGAAACTTATTCCAGGGCCCCTTGTCAGCCTCCTGCTTGCAAACCACAACACATCTGCATTTTCAGCAAATGTCATTAATCAACTCAAATGCCCCTCCCCCTCAATCCATTAAGGCAGTTTTTCTTAGCACAGTGATCTCTTGGTAGTTGGGTCCTGCTGTCTTGGCATTTTGAAACCATGCAAGCTTAAAAACCTCCCTATTGACTAAGTTTTACTTTGTCTTGCTTTGCTCTGCAGTGCTGGGGAGGAGCTGAGACCTTGCACAGAAAAGGCCTCTGTCACTGAGCTCTGCCTGTTCCCACACCTATTCTGAAACACATCCTAACACCAACACATACCCACACATATGTTCTCATACATACAAACATACACACGAGTACAGTTGCACACAGACACATGTGTGCACATGCAGACACCCCCACCCCGTGTCCTTTTCCTCCCACCATCATCTGTCCCTCCTTCAAATACCCACCGCCGCACCACTGTCGGCAGACTTTTACCAGGTCCACCTCTCCCCCCACACATGCACACAAACAAGCATGCATACACACAAGCACATACACAGACAGACATGCATATATATACATGCATGCTTGCATACATAGGCATGGACAAATATTTTCACAGACACACATACATATGCATGAATGTGTTACGTGTGTGCTCATGCATACACCTAATATGGATACACACATACTAAGACATTCACTTATAGCTCAGGTTTCTCTTCAAATTGTATACTTCTTTTGCCTTTTAAGATATTCACTTATGTTCATAGACATGCAAATACAGATAAACATGCACACGTGTAACACATTCGCACAAATACACATGCACACATAGCCATCATACTTATACAGATACAGGCACACGCAAGTATGTGCAAATACGCACAAATACAGGCACACCTTTTAACCCACAGGTGTGCACACATACACACACATGTTCACACAGGCACACACAGACACACTCGCATGCACACACATTCACATGCGTATAGGACACAGTTATACACATACACTTTTAAAGTCAACCACATACATTCACAGGTGCACACTGACACTTGCACAGACATACACACCTACTACACTGTTAGTGACACACATGAAACATTTGACATGCACTCACATACACAGGCAGACATACACCTGATGATGCCGTGGGACTGTGTTCAGCAGCACTAATGATTCCTGTGTTTCCTGCTTCCCCGTAAGAATGAAGTGTTAAACTAAGTGCCTGTCAGCAGCCCTGAGCCTGGGTGGTAGCCCAGGTTGTTGCTTGTGAAGCTCTTTGTGTGGAAAGAAGAGCAGACATTTTCCTTTCAGTCTGCTTCTCATTGTAGCTGTGCCAGCACTGCTGGAAGCCAAGCCCTGCTTCCTGCACGCAGGAAAAATCCTGCTTGTGGTTGCCCTCCAGGAATGCAGCTGTTGAAGCCCCTTTGGAGCCCGAGGGGCACTTTGGAGGAAGCCTTTTGTGGGGACTGCAGGAACCACTCACTGCAGGGCAGCCTCAGAGAATGGACATGGACGCACTTTGCTGAGCCCCTTGAGAACAGAACAAGAGCTGAGTGTCGCTGTGGGCCTGGGGCGGCCTTGTTCTCTGTCTTGATTCTTTCTCTCCTGTCCCCACTGCAGCTGTCTCAGACGGAGGAGGTCTCCCGGGACCTCATGGACTTTCTTGAACAGACCTTGTGCAGATGGGACCATCTCTGCATGGGAGCCTCTGCCCCAAGAGAACTGGCCAGATCACTCCTTACAGAGCTGCGCAGACAGACCTGGCCTGAGGACGGAGGCGCCTGATGCGGGCCAGGTTCACCAAAGCTACAGGACTAAATGCAAATGCCCGAACCGCACGCCACAGCCTGGATAATCCTGAGAGTTGTCAGCACAATACCCTGAGTTCAATCCCAATACTGCTAAAAAAAAAAAAAAAAAAAACAGATAAAACTGTGAGAATGGCCCACAAACATTTTGGCAAGATGCAAGACCTATCAGAAATACTTTACAGAGTGAGAAGACGCTTTAATAGTTCATTAGTCCAGACAGATAAATTCATGAGTGACTGGATCATACCTTCAGCATCCCCTGAACATACTCAGGCCAGAATGTCTGCAAGTCATCAGAGCAAAGGTTTTGGAAGGGAGAACAGATACTTATGTTTCCCACTCCTCCCCACCCCACATCAAATTAAGGTGCACAATTATAGTTTGAATGTTTATACTTTCCATCAAGAAATTTAGAAAGTGATCTGTGTAAAAAGTATCATAACCCTTTCCGCATCCTTTTTGAAAATCAGGGAATGATTGTTGGTATTTCTTTTAACCCAAAGGATTAAAGGGCCCATTGAGAAAAGGGCACTTTCTTGCTTCCCATGTATGTTCTTTTCTTTTTGTTTTTGGACCACACCCAGTGATACTCAGGGGTTAATCCTGGCCCCACAGTCAGGGTTTATTTCTGGTGGGGCTTGGGAGACCACATGGGATGCCAGGTATCAGCCTGAACTCCTGTGTGCAAGGCAAATACCCTAACCACTGTGCTCTAGCACCCCCACCACTCCATACATTCTTTTTAAAATTTTTCGGCTTTCGGGGTCATACCTGGTGGTGCTCAGGTGTTACTCCTAGCTCTGCAATCAGGAATTAATCCTGGAGGTACTTGGGGGGCCCTATGAGATGCCAAGGATCGAGCCTGGGGCATCCGCATGTAAGGCAAACGCCCTCCCCACTGTACTGTCTCTCCCCCGCCCCTCCCCAGTACATTCTTTACCCAGGAGCATCCAGAGCCTCACCCCAAGCAGAACTAGGGGGGGCACCTTCAGGAGCAAGAACTGGTGCTTGCCCCACTGTGCACCCTGGCCTGGGTGCAGCCTGTCCTGCTGCAGACTTCTTGGACCCGAGGAGCCTGCGTTAACTCTGGAGGGACTGGCAGGCTGTTTCCTGCAAACGTTAGGAAAGCTCACAGCCCCTGGGTCCTGCCTCCTCAGAGCCCCTGGGTCCCACCTCCTCACAGCCCCTGGGTCCTGCCTCCTCAGAGCCCCTGGGTCCCGCCTCCTCACAGCCCCTGGATCAGGCCTGCAGACACAGTGGGCAGAACCAGCTGAACCCAACTAGCATTTTTGACAAGGAGCAAGGAGGACATCAGCCAGCTCCCTGGTTGTGGGGAGCCGTAAATGACAAATTGGAAAGACTCACCTGTAGACCATACCAGGTGCGATGGGAATTCAGTTGGTGCTGACCCCAATATACTTAGGGAGCAAAGACAGGAGCAAACCAGTCACCAGCCACCTTTCAGATAGGGACTTTAGAGAGGAAATGTTGGGGATGTCGATGAGCTCAAAGAAACAATGCTACTGACTGCCAGCATAGCACAAAGTATGAGAAAATTAGAAATGACAGAACTTGGGCATGAACAACTGTGTAACGTTGTATCTCATGGTGATTCAACACAACTTTTTTAATCACAATGAAATACACAGTTACAAAGTTGTTCATGATTGGTTTCAGTTATATAAATTTCCAGCACCTATCCCTTCATCAGAGAACATTTCCCACCACAAATGTTCCCAGTTTTCCTCCCACTCCACCCCTGCCTGACTCTGTAGCAGGCACTTTCTCTCTCTCTCTCTCTCTCTCTCTCTCTCTCTCTCTCTCTCTCTCTCTCTCTCTCTCTCTTTCTCTCTCTCTCTCTCCCTCTCTCTCTGCTTTTAGGCATTAGGGTCAATACATTTTTCTTAAAGATAGATACTGGAGAGACAGTATGATTAGCCTAGTGATCTTGCAAAACATTTAGATGGTTATGGAGTTGATTCTGGGCATGGTAAATAGTTCACTGAAAGAAGACAGACTTTGGTGTTCAGAGGAGCAAAGGGCAAAACTGTAATTCAGTACGAGGCATCACTTTGGAAATTACAATGTATTAAAAATGGTGTCAACTTGCCATAACCATGCCGCCAGACCCTGCACCAGACCCAGGCTGTTTCATTTGCGGTGCCCCAGAGGTGGGTGGGTGAGAGCCCTCCCTGCCCTAAGGGACCCAAAAGTCGAAAATCTCCAGAACTCAATCACTGCCATGCTCACAGCTGTTTTCCTCACGCTCGGGCTGGGCCTCGCCCATGAGTGAACCTATTCCTGGACCACACAGCCGCAGCATTTCATACCACACACCCTTCCCATACTCCAAGAGTACCGCACCACATTGATGGGGTTCAAAGAAGGAGGCAACCAATTTTAGAGGGAATTTTTTAACATATATAAAGGTAAAGGCCCTCCCGTTGTTCATCGATTTGCTCGAGCGGGCCCAGTAACATCTCCATTGGAGATTTTGTTGTTACTGTGTTTGGCATATCGAATACATCATGGGTGACTTGCCAGGCTCTGCTGTGCGGGCGAGATACTCTCAGTAGCTTGCCAGGCTCTCCGAGAGGGGCGGAGGAATGGAACTCGGGTCGACCATGTTGGCTGCGTGCAAGGCAAACCCCCTACCGCTGTGCTATTGCATACATACATACACACATATACACACACACACACACACACACACATATATATATATATGCACACATGGCTCAACCTTTAACAACATGTTAGTGATCTCTTATAGAAGGGCTTAATGGCCCCTGAGTGAAATACAACAATCTTCACTGGGTGAAATACAACAATATTTACACTCTTTCCTCTAAGGAAACTTTTTTGTAGCATTTTCAGTGGTTTTTCATAACAAAAAAATACAATATATATTATTTTGGTTCTGCTTTGAGGCATGGGTTCGGTTTTGGGGTGGAAACATCCAAAATATGGTGGTGGGAAGGTGTAATGGTGATGAGATTGATGTTTGAATATTAATGTAATCAAATATTGTGAACTACTCTATCACTTAATCACTTAATCACTTAACTTCCCGTTAGTCATCAATTTGCTTGAGCGGGCGCCAGTAACGTCTCCATTTGTCCCTGTCACGTGCTAGTGTAGCCCAATGGCATCTGTTCGCTCTGAGAACATGAAGAGCCTCAAACCGATCATTCATGATCTTGACGAAGAAGTCTGACCATCTGGTAGGTGGGCGGCCACGCGGTCTTTTGACATCCCGTGGAATCCAGTCGGTAACAGCTCTAGTCCAGCGGTTGTCTTTAAATCTCATTATGTGACCAGCCCATCTGATTTTTGACACCTTGGCAAATGAGGCAGCGTCCCTGATTCTTGATCGTCGACGGATGTCAGAACTCCAGATTCTTTCTCTCATTTGAGTGAAACGTGATATTCCACACATAGCTCTTTCTATTCTTCTTTGGGAGACCTGAATAGCATTCTCATCTTGTTTGCGTAGGGCCCAGGTCTCTGAGGCATATGTTAATGCAGGAAGAACAGTGGAATCAAAGAGATGTGCCCGGAGCTGGAGGTTCTTCGTCCTCTTAGCTATTTCTTCGACGTTCTTGAAGGCGTTCCAAGCCACTCTCTTCCTCCCGCGCAGCTCGGGTGCCAAGTCATTTGTCATGTTTTCTTCTCGACCTAGGTATACATAGCTGTTGCATTCGGAGATGGTCGTTCCGTTGAGAGCAAATGGGGCAACAGGAACGAGGCTGTTTCTCATAAACATTGTCTTCGTAAGATTCAGCTATAGTCCTATCTTTCCACACTCACGGTCAAAGTCAGTCAGCATTTGTGCCGCTTGGCTGATGTTTGTTGTTATTAAAACAATGTCATCAGCAAAGCGGAGGTGGTGTAGTTGCCGACCATCTATCTTCACTCCCATTCCTTCCCATTCCAGTTGTCGCATGATATTCTCAAGGGTGGCACTGAAGAGTTTCGGTGAAATGGTATCACCCTGCCGAACCCCTCTCTTGACATCAACGATCACTTCTTTGTAGAATGGTGAGATCCTGGTAGTGAATCCGCAATACAGCTCACGGAGGATATTGATGTATTGGGCTTGAATGCCCTGATTGGCTAGGGCTTCCATGACCGCTTCCGTCTCCACAGAATCAAAGGCCTTCTTTAAATCAATGAACATTAAACAGAGCGGCATCTTGAACTCCCGAGAAACCTCAATGAGCTTGGTTATTGTGTGGATATGGTCAATGGTGCTGAATCCTTTGTGGAACCCGGCTTGCTTGCATGGTTGTCCTTCATCTAGTGTTCTGCCAATCCTATTTTGGATGACTCGAGTGAACAACTTGTAGATGACAGACAAGGAAGACAAAAATGATCATCTGTACTTTCAATGCACATACGCTAGCATCAGATGCATCCATCGAGGACCTGATGGTACAAGCGCGAATGATCAAGTACGACATCATTGGTCTGACTGAGACAAGAAGGCACGAATCTCACCATGTCGTTTTCAACACTGGAGAAGAATTGTTCCTCGGAACATGCGATAAAAGAGGTGTTGGAGGCGTCGGTGTCCTTGTCAACACAAACTTGGCCATGAGCATTGATTCGTTCGAATGCCTAACAACCCGAATCGGACATTTACATTTGAATAGATGTGGCTCACTGCCTGCAGTTTCTATCTTCATTGTCTACGCACCAACATCTCATTATGATGAAAGAGAAATCGAGAAGTTCTATATGGAGCTGGAGAAGTTCTATAAAGAAGACCACACCTTCTACAAGATCATTGTGGATGATTTTAATGCCAAGATAGGACCAAGAAGATCAGCTGAAGAACTTCACATCGGGACCCATGGCCTAGAATGGAACGAACAGGGTGAGAGACTGTCTGAGTTCATCATGTCGACCAAGACCATTCATGGTAACTCACAGTTCCAGAAGGCAGAATCTAAACGATGGACATGGGAGTCTCCTGGTGGACGATTCCACAACGAAATAGACCACATCATATTCAATCAACGGTTTTGCCTGACCGATGTTGCTGTTGTCCCAAAATTTCGAACGGGATCGGACCACCATCTCCTTCGTGCAAAATTCTACTTCGCAGACCGGGGAGAAAGGGCTGCAAAGTTCAAAAAGAGAACTCCCAGAACGACCACCAACTGGGAACTCTTTGGCACTATTGCAGCAACATGGGAAGATGCCACTGTTGACAACATTGACGAGGAATACGATCGACTGGTTCAGCACCTCCATGAATGTGCGAGGAATGCCAAGAGAGAGAGAGCCACAAAAAATCGCCTGTCTTCAAAAACTCTTGAGCTAATTCGCCAGCGTGGTTTGGCGCATGCCTCAGGCAACCGCAAGCTAATGTCCGAGCTCGCAAAGCAGTGCAGAGATGCGATCAAGGAAGACCTCAAAGAGAGAAGAGCAGAAGTACTGGTAGATGCAGCAGAAGCTGGGAAAAGTATTGGTAACACCCGCCTGTCCTTCGCCAACTACAATACCAAGATGACTGCCTCCGACGTCCTGATGGATCCATCACATCCTCCAGAACGGCAATGAAGAAGATTATCCATGACTTCTACTCAGATCTCTTCGATAGCCATGTCCACTTGCCGACATACCAAATTCCACAGGATGGATATGTCGTTCCCAGTGTTCTCCCTTCCGAAATCCGACATGCCATTTCGTCGGTAAAGAAACAAACAGCACCCGGCCCAGACAAGGTCAGACCTGAACACCTGAAGAACCTGCCATCAGTACTCATCAATACACTGGCTCGGCTCTTCACTCGCTACCTGTCTGAATGCAAGGTTCCGTCCCAGTGGAAAACCAGCAGGACCGTACTACTGTTCAAGAAGGGAGACATCCATGACATTGGCAACTATCGCCCGAACTACTTTATAAAATAAAAATTTAATAATAAAAAAATTAAAGTGGTGTCAGGAGAGTTTGAGCACTTTGGTGGTAGTGGGATGTAGTAATTTTGAACATCAATACCATAAACTTGAACAGATTATAATGACCTAAACTCTAATACAAATAAATTCATAATAAAAGTTTTAAAAAAGTAAATGACAAGACTAAGAGTTTGGTAGGTGAAATAAAAATCCCAGTGGAAGGATTTGGTAGCAGAGTACCAGCAATCAAGGATGAAATCTGTGAACTCCAGGAGGAGATGTATTAAATATCAGATGACAGGAAAATCCCTCAAAATAAGTGAATAGCAGACAAGAGAACTTTCGAAAAAAATCAAGAGGAACAAAAGGAATCTTCAACCTGGAGGAATAGGAAGGCAATTCCAATGAATAAGGACTAGCCAAAGAGACCATAACTGCGGGGCCAGAGAACAGTGGGCAGGTGCTTGCCTTGTATGTGGCCAACCTGGGTTTGATCCTGGCACCTCCTATGGTCTCCTAAGAACCACCAGGAGAGATCTCTGGGTGCAAAGCCAGGAGTAAGCCCACATCATAACCAATCATGGCCCCAAAACAACAAAAATGAAAAAACATCATACCTGAGAAGTTCTCATTGTTGAAGAGCATACACACTAAGATCAAGAGGCCCAACAGATACAGTTTCAGACCCAAAACTCACCCTAATCCAAATAATGAAAGCCAAAGATATAGAATATTGACAGCAGCAAGACCAAGGAAGGAAGAAGAAGAAGAAGAAGAAAGGCCCTCCTGTTGATCGTCGATTTGCTCGAGCGGGCCCAGTAACGTCTCCATTGGAGACTTTGTTGTTACTGTGTCTGGCATATCGAATACTCTCGGTAGCTTGCCGGGCTCTCCGAGAGGGGCGGAGGAATCGAACTCGGGTCGGCCATGTTGGCCGCTTGTAAGGCGAACGCCCTACCCGCTGTGCTATCGCTCCAGCCCAAGGAAGGAAATCACGTACAAAGTAGCCTCCTTAAAATTCACAGCAGACTTATTAAATGAGACCTTCTGCACCCCAAGACAAAGGTGAGATATTGTTTAAGAAAAGAAACTCAATTAAATGAACACTTGACCAGGAATATCCAGAAACACTATCAAATATATTTGAAGGAACAATAAAGAGCTTCATGGATAAACCTCAGGATCCCTCTGAAGTCAAAACTAACTTTGTAAGAATTGAAGGGGCTACTAGACAGATTTTTCAATGCACCAAAACTTACACAGAAATATGACAGAAAACTCCACGATAATAATCTCACTGTCAACTGCCTAAACATGTCAATTAAAATACACAGAGCAGCAGGATGGATTAGAAAACTGCTGCTGCATACAAGGAACAGCTATGGATAGTCATGGCAAAAACAGACCCATTCTTCTCCAATGCACCTGGGACATTCTCCAAGACAGACTACATGCTGGGACACAAAATGTACCGTCATGAGGTCAAGAGGATGGAAATTACATCAACTATCTTTGCAGACCATCAGGCACTGAAAATAAAATTTAATTTCTAACAGAAATGGGGGAAAACCCTTAAATACTTGAAAAGAAACAGCTCTCTATTTTTCTAGGAATAAAAATGAGGCTAAGAGCTACCAGGATTTGTGGGACACACCAAAAGCTGAGTGAAAAGGAAAGTTCATAACAATGCAAGTATCCTTTAGGAAGGAATAAAGGAACCTCATAAATAACCTAACTGTACAGTTGAAGAAGTTAGGAAAGGACCAACAAAAGGAGCTCAAAGAAGGCAGAAGGAAGGAAACAAAACTTAGAGCTGAACACCTGAACACACTATTTAAAATCAAGGAAATATAAATGATAATCAAAGTCCCCCCCAAAAAATAAAAGCCCAGGTCCAGACTGGTTCAATATTGAGTTATTCCAAACCTTTAAATAAGGTATACTACCAGTCCTTTTCAGGCTTTTTCAGAAAATAGAAGAAATAGAAATACTCCCAAAACAACATCTGATGTACACATTACCCCGAGACCAAGAGCAGACAGAGACAGCACAAAAGGGAAAATGACGAACCAATATCACTGATGAATAGAGATGCAAACTCCTCAACAAAATATTAGCAAACTGAATCGAATAATTCGTCAAAAAGATCATACACAATGACCTAGTGGAATTCCTCCTGGGGATACAAGGCTGGTTTAGCATACACAAGTCAATCAACATACTGCTCCATCTGGAATACAAGAAAAATAAAAATAGTAGATGCAGAGGAAGCATTTGACGAGATCCAGCACCCAGTCATGATTAAAATTTAATGAAATGGGAGTTGAGGGAACTTTCCAAAACATAGTTAAAGCCATTTACCACACACAACAGCAAATATTGTACTAAATGGTCACTGTCACTGTCCTCCCGCTGTTCATCGATTTGCTCAAATGGGCCCAATAACATTGTGAGACTTGTTGTTACTGTGTTTGGCATGTTGAATACATCAAGGGTAGCTTGCCAGGCTTTGCCATGCGAGCAAGATACTCTCAGTAGCTTGCCGGGCTCTCTGAGAGGGGCAGAGGAATCAAAGGCAGAGGGATCGAACTTGGGTGGCTAGGTCAGCCGCATGCAAGGCAAATGCCCCACCTGCTGTGCTATTGCTCCAGCCTCATACTAATTGGTAAAAATTCTAATTCTCTCAGATCAGGTACAAAACAAAGTTTCCCAGTCTCACCACTCTATTCAATATAGTATTGGAAGTAATTGATATAGAAATTAATCAAGAAAAAGATGCCAACTGCGGCCTCATGGGATGGCAGGCAGAACCGGCACATCCTTCCCGCCCCGCTGAGACGACAAGTTGCCCCACATGAGCGGCTCTCCGGCACGGCCATGGACCCAGAGGCACAAACCAATCTCGGAACTATGTGGCTTTTGGCAGAAATCCCTTCCAGCTTAATTAGTAAAATATTAGAAATCCAAAATCGCATGGCCACAATACTTTTCATAACAAGCAATAGAAAGCAAATTATTTCATGATGCCTTTTCAGCAGGTCTGATTGTTGGAGGTAAATTCCAAATAATAATGGTGCATCTGTTGTCAAAATAATGAATGTAATCAAAATAGAGAGAGAGAGAGTTAAGTGGAAATCATCTGCCTCACAGGCATGGGGAGGGTTGGGGGGTATATTGAGGTTCTTGGTGGTGGAAAATATGCACTGGCGAAGGAATGGGTGTTTGATCATCGTATGACCAAGACTTAAACCTGAAAGCTTTGTAACTGTTCTCACAGTGATTCAATAAATAATTTTTTTTAAAAAAAGAAAAAGATGCCAGGGGCATCCAGATAATAAAAGAAGTCAAGTTCTATTTGCTGTTCATGAATTAGGAGTAATATTGTCAAAATGGCAAAAATCTCCAAAGCATTATACAGGTTCAATGCAATTCCCATAAAATCGCCAAGAGGCTATGAAAAAAAAAAAAGCGCTATGTCACCATATACCATGACAACGTTCAAAAAAACAGCTCGAATACTCCTGAAATTCACATGGAATAACACCCTCCCCAAAAATATTTAGGGCAAAATTGCTCTCCCCAACTTCAAACTGTACAAAGCTGTAGGAATTAAAACAGCATGGTACTGAAATAAGAAAAGATTCCCAGTTCAGTGGGATGGATAAAAAATACAAAGTGGAGCAAGGAAAGTCTCTTCAACAAGTGGTGCTGGGAAAGCTGGCCATATGCAAAAAAGAGAAGAAAAAGAGGGAGAGAGATAAAAAAAATAAAAAAAGGTAAAGGTAAAGGCCCTCCCGTTGATCGTTGATCGTCGATTTGCTCGAGCGGGCCCAGTAACATCTCCATTGGAGACTTTGTTGTTACTGTGTTTGGCATATCGAATACTTCACAGGGAGCTTGCCAGGCTCTGCCGTGCGGGCGAGATACTCTCGGTAACTTGCCGGGCTCTCAGAGAGGGGCGGAAGAATCGAACTCGGGTCGGCCATGTTGGCCGCGTGCAAGGTAAACGCCCTACCGCTGTGCTATCGCTCTAGCCCTAGCTCCCCATTGCTGGAGCTCCCCGTGAAGTATTCGATATGCCAAACACAGTAACAACAAAGTCTCCAATGGAGACGTTACTGGGCCCGGCCCGCTCGAGGGAGAGAGATAAAAAAAAAAGAAAGGGGAGGGAGGAGGGAGGAGGGAGAAAGAAGGAAAGAAAGGAAGAAAAAACCTAGAACCCCTTCTTAACATAATGCGCAACAGTCAAGTAAAAAAATGGATTATCAAGACCTCAGTACTGGACCTGAATCCATAAGTTACATTGAAGTAAACATACAGAACTTTCCATGACATTGAAGCAAGAGGGATCTTTAAGGAATCAACACCATTGGCCATGCAAACAGATGTAGAGATAACAAAATGGATTAGATTAAACAGAAGCTTCTATACCTCAATGAAAGCCTTGACCAAAACACAGAGACATCCAGTGACTGGGAGAAAATATTTTACCACGGTTCATCTGATAAAGGGTTAATATCCAAGATATGTAAAGCACTGGTAAAACTCTTCCAGAAACTCCAGCCCCATCAAAAAATGGGGAAAAGAGATGAACACAAACTTCCTCAGACATAGGAATAGCCAAGAGACTATGAAAAGAATTGCTCTGTATCATCATTTATCAGGGAAATGAAACAATAAGATGTAATCTCACACCAGAGACTGGCACACATCACAAAGAACAAGACAACCATCATTGGCATGGATACAGACAGGAAAATGGATCCTCATTCACTGCTGGTAGAAATGTAGATGGTTCAGTCTTCTTGGAAAACAATATAGACACATCTCAGAAAACTAGCAATTGACATTCCACGTGACCCAGCAATTCCACTTGTTGGCATCTACCTCAGGGACCTAAAAACACAATGCCTTCTGCACTCCTATATTCATTGCAACACTATTCACAATAGCCCAAATCTACAAACAACCCAAGTGCCCAAGAACAAATGACTGCACAAAGAAACTAGTACATACTGACAATGGAATATTACTCAGCTGTAAGAAAAGATGAAATAATGCAATAATGGAACTGGGGAGTATCATGCTAAGTGGAGTTAGCTGGGGAGAGGGAGACACAGAATGATCTCTTATATTCAGATATAAAGAAAAATAGTAGGAGAATAACAAATTCCCAAAAGCAATAGAAATGAAGAACAGGAGAAGTGGCCTTCAGTAGGAAGCCTGCCTAGGGGTGGGGTAGGCAGGCGAATAGGACAGAAATGAGAACACTAAGATGATGGTGGAGGGAGGTGATCACTCAAGGAGGTGGAGCCGGTGGTGAAGTGTCATCATGGAATCCTATCGGTAACAGGACAATAAGCCATGGTGCCTAAGATTCAATTAGAAAATGCTTTTTGGGGTTGGAGTGATAGTGCAACAGGGAGGGCATTTGCCTTGCACATGGCCAACCTAGTTCTTGGCATCCCATATGGTCCCCAACTACCGCCAGGAGTAATTCTTGAGTGAAGAGCCAGGAGTAACCCCTGAGCATTGCCAGGTGTGACCAAAAAAAAAAAAAACCCGAATAAATCAATACATTTTAAAAAGTGCTTGTCATAGAGGATGACTGGTTGTGTGTGGGGGGAGGGGGAGGGAAGCTGGGGCAGTGGTGGAGGGCAGAGGACACCGGTGAAGGGATCAATGCCGGGAGACTGGGTGCCTGAACAACCACAAACAACTTGGTAATTCAGTGACTAAGCAGAAACATTAATTTTATTTTTTAAAATTGTTAAATGTAATTGACAAACAACAGGATAATCGTGATCGTTAAATGTAATGAGACACTGTACCCCCCCCCCCGTAGGCAGGGGTCACACCCACCAACTGCCCCCCAGTGCTGTGTAATCCCATCAACGGCCAAGACCCAGAGACTATAAAACCCAGCTCCCTGAAGTACACGGCCACATTTGCAGATGAGCGACATCTTACTATCTCATTCTTGCTTTGGACAACTTGGCAGGCTACCGAATGTAACCTGCCCACACGGCAGAGTCTGGCAAACTCCCCGTGGTGTACCCAATATGCCAAATACCAGTAACAATGATGGGTCTCATTCTCCTTATCCTGAAAGAGCCTTGAATATGGCACTTTTGAAAATCTCAGGGCTAGGGCGAAGGAGATGTTACTGGTGCCTGCTCGAGGCAATCGACAAACAACAGGATGATCATGATCGTGATCATTAAATGGAATGAGATACTGTTCTAAAAACTACAGAGAATAAGACGAGTTTTCAAAAAAGCAGGGCTTCCTACTTAAGGAGACCGCATACCTCAACTTCCCTGCCCATTCCTAAGTTTCCTCCCCAAGTTTCTGCTGAACACAGTCATCTGGTCTCCAGTTTTGTGTTTTCAATCTTGACAGCTTGAGGACAAGAACCACACATATTAGTTTTGTTGCATATGAGGTTGAACTTTTAGGGGAATTCTATGTGCTTATGGCCATATACCTGATCTAGAAAATTCCAGAAATCTTTTATATGCACTTTAAGAAGTGTTATGATCTGGAAAGTATATTATGGAAAGAATATTGTTAAGTACTTCTATTACATGATATTTATTACTTTCTGATGCTTCACTTGGAGTTGAGCTATCTTGCCTGTGTTGACATCTTTGTGTTCAACATGTGGAGACAGGAAGAATGAAGCCCAGTCTGGTGGCAGTGAGTGAGTATCCCTGAATCTAGCACCACCCCAGCTCAGCCCTCTGCAGGACATGTGGAAACCCATCCCAGTATCCTCCTCAACCAGCACTTAAGACACGAGTGTTTCCCGGCCTGCTGCTGCCAGTTCCTTCCTGTCCTGACCATGCCTCTGCCTCCCTGTATTAGCTCCCAGCTCTTTACCATGCCTTTACTGTCTCTCAAGCTTTGGACCTCAAGTCCCCAGCACTTGAATCTTGTCACAGTCCTAAGGACGTTCCTGTGTCTTCAGCAACTCGCTGCTCTCACCTCGTGAGACTTGGGTTCTGTGGCTCCTTGTGTCCTAGGTCCCAGAGTTGCAGGGACGAGTGCCTGGCTATGCAGATGCAGTGGGGTGGAGGGAGCCTTCAAGAGCAGAGCAGGGCTCTCCTGCCTGGGACCTCCCAGAGGAGACCTTGCTTGTGCTGACATGAGGGACCAAGCCCAAAGCCTCACGTGCAAGAAAAGTGAACTTTGTGAGTGGAGCCTTCCCAGCTGAACTTCCCTATGAGGCTATTGCCCAAAAGCTCAGCATGTGTGGTGCCAGCAATGGTCTCTTTGCTCTGCCCAACACTGGGTTTCACGGGATTCCATGGGCTGCCTGAACAGCTCTGCTACTGATCAGCATTAGGCTCCTGAAGAGATCAGTACAGGGCTGGGAGCTCCGTGGCAGCACGCAGGGTGCAGCAGCATCGTTTGACCTGGCCGTGGCCCACATGCTGAGTGCTGTGCCCCAGGGACCCCAAGCTGAGACCAAGAGCACCCACGTGTGTGCCAACTCCATGGCCAGAGGAGTACAACTTGTCTTCACAGCAACAAAAAGGAGGGCAAAACCATGTGACAATGAAAATCAGTTTTAAAAGAAATAGATGTCACATGGAGTCTTAGTGCCACCTAAAACCCAGTGGGACAGCTTATCCCACTGACCCAACTCTCATCCCGTGTTCAGACCCGTGATGAGGCAGAGACTGGGCCTTCTTCTCCGACATTGCCACGGGAATGATTTCTCCTTCCCAGTGGTTGCTCAGGGGCTGCTCTATGCTCAAGTGATCCCAGCATGCTCGGGGACCCTTTGTGATACATTCACTGCTACTGCCACCCTCAAGCACAGGCCTCAGTTCCTGATGTCTCTCCAACCAGTGTGTGCTTCCACTTGGCATTCTGATAGCTAACTTGTATACACAAGTCTACTTGGACACCAAAGGTTTCACGTTTTGAAACTTTTCAATAGTGGAAGATAGTCACTGTCACTGCCACTGTCCTCCTGTTGTTCATCGATTTGCTCAAGTGGGCCCCACAACATTTCCATTGTGAGACTTTGTTGTTACTGTGTTTGGCATATCAAATACGTCACGGGTAGCTTGCCAGGCTTTGCCGTGTGGAGGAGATACTCTCGGTAGCTTGCCAGGCTCTCCGAGAGGGGCAGAGGAATCGAACTCGGATTGGCCATGTTGGCTATGTGCAAGGCAAACGCCCTACCCACTGTGCACAGCGGGTAGGGCGTTTGCCTTACAAGCGGCCAACATGGCCAACCCGAGTTCGATTCCTCCGCCCCTTTTGGAGAGCCTGGCAAGCTCCCCATGACGTATTCAATATGCCAAACACAGTAACAATAAGTCTCACGGAGACATTACTGGGCCCGCTCGAGCAAATCAATGAACAACGGGAGGACCGTGATTTGATTTGATTTGATTTGATACAATAGTGGAAAGTCATAGACCTTTGTGGAAAGTCTCACTGAGCTCTAGTCTTTTTCAGAATACAAGGAATCTTAATGATCAACTGGGACACTTGGTTAAAAGTGAAAGGAATTGGCCCAAGGGGCCTTTGAAGACCATCAGCACTATCAAGCTGACAAGGATGAGCTCTGACCAGCCAGTACCCTTTCCTCTGAAATATTGCTGCCCTTCCAAGTTGTGCAGTGTCCAAGAGCCCCCCAAAAGGAAGAGACTCGGAGGCACTGGACAGAGGCTAACAGGAGCATGTGACCATTGTCTGGCTCTGCCTGCTCTGGGGATGGGAGAATCCCGAGCCACCGGCAACAGGGCCCTGAGAGTGAGGGGGAGAGGGAGGCACTGTTTCCAGGCAAGCTTTGACAAGAGGGATCCTCAACAGCCAGGGACAGTGCTCGCAAGGACAGGGCAGGCAGCTGTGGGGCGCCTGTGTCCCTCAGGCCAGAGGGACCCTGGGCCCTGCAGTGTGCGGCCCAGCACTGCCAGACCCTGCCTGGTCTCCTGGAAGGCCCGGTCCCAACACCCACAGAAATGTTGTAGAAAGTTAAGGTCACAGGATGGATAGGGACCAGCGAGTGGGCTCAGAGTGCCCCAGGGGGAGGCCTTGTGGCCCCTTGGTCAATGGAAGGGCCCCTGAGGCCACACGGGCAGGGCCCTGTGGTGAGGCTGATAGTGCTCAGGGGCTCCGTGCCAGGAAACACACCTGGGTCTGGTGCCTGTTGGCAGGGGCACATCCACTGACCATCTCTCAGTCTGGCACTGGACATCCAGAGAAACTTGGGGTGCTTTCCTGGGGGAGGGGTTCCTACAGTGGATGCACCGTGGAATCTAGGTGGGACCCAGCGAGGAAAGAGTATGAGGCGGCTTCTGCAAGTCCCAGCACCCTAGCCTTGGCCAGCAAACACTCTCAGCCCGGCTGCCACTGAGCTGGACACACAGAACGGCATGCACCTTCCTCCCAACACCGCCCTGGATGCTAGAAAAGCACAGGGGTTCTTAGGAGTCCAAGAACTGGCTCCTGCTGACCCCAGCCTCTCCAGGCCCTGCACAGGGACTTCAGATCTGAAGGTGGCTCTGCCTGATGGGAGGTGGACCAAGCCAGCATGCAGTCCACCTGCCCCAGACCCACTCACCTGCCCAGGTCCAACTGTCCATAACCCTACGGGACCCCACATCCTCCTTTAGATGTTCCAGAATCCAGTACCCTCTTTCCCTCTGCTGCTGCCACCCCTCTAATGAGATACTTGGCTGGCTCCCACTCTCGCAACGGTATACTCTCCTGTTAGCACTACTCCAACACATGTGCCATCCGGGGAAACTAAGGCACTGCTTCATCCAGAGGGAACCCAAACATCTTCAAAGGACTTGCAAGGTCCAGCACAATCTGGCCTCTGTGACTCCTTATTTTGGAGGCTGAGAGAAGAACACAGGCAGCAGCGCTCAGGGCTGACTCCTGGCTCTGCACTCAGAGATCACTCCTGGTGGTGCTTAAGGGACCAAATCTGGTGACAAGCACGGAACCCATGTTGGCTGTGTGCAAGACAAGCAGCTTCCCTGCTGTACTTTCTCTCAGGTCCCTCTCTCTACATGACTCTTACACCCACTCACACTTCAGACTTCACACCCGTTCTTGGCAGGCTAGAGCAAATCCCTCCTAAGCCAGTCATGAGGCCGTGTGACAGACCTGATGCCTGGCACTTTCCACCCCAGACCCTGAGCTATCTCCATTGTTCTCATGACACCCAACCTCCCAGATGCCACGTGCTCTGTGTGTGCTAACTATTCTTTATGGATTAGATCTCCAATACGAGTATTTCCAGGCATAAATGTAGACTGAACTGTATTGGGGGAGGAGTCAGCTCTGGCCCCAAAGAACCTGTGTCCGATCCCTGGCACCACTTTACAGGCCAAGGTGTAAACCAGCCAACTCACATCCCGGCCTGAGCTCTGAACAGCCCAGGCAAATTGGCAAGTGGCTGGAGAGGGCCTGGGCCCTGCTTGCAGCTCCACCCACTCCCCCAACCAAAAATAAATAAATAAATAAATAACACACCTGCAGGGAATTTTAGTAACCACAGAGACTTTTTGGTCAAAGCAAAATGGTGCTGGAAAATCAGCTAACCTACTTTCATGGCAATTAAGAGATTTAAAAAAAATACTACGCAGTGTCAGTTTTGGGTTGGCACAGGCAGGTTTCTGAGGTGGTAGTGGTGTGTGTGGGTGAGAGGTGGGGTGTGTATGTGGGGAGAATGTTACCTGCAGACACATGGAAGACTGTTTTGTAAAATAAGAATTCACAACACTCAAATGTGTTAAGAATGTTTCATTGAATTTCTTTGCAGGCTTTCACATAAACTCTTTTTAGCCCCTCTGGTCCTGCTTGGGATCAGGTCAAAGTCTGTCACAGCTCCAGAGACGAACCCCCATCCCCGTGGGGGAAGTGACGCCAGAGGTGGTCTCTGGGGGGATCAAAGCTTCAACCACACCCATAATAAGCCACAGGACACTGAGGGAGTCTTTCCAGGTAGGTCGCAAACCCAGGCATCAGGAACTGGGATAAAACCAAACACATGGAGATAAAAAAACCACACCCATGAAAATACAAACTGCAAAAAGGTTGCCACTGAACAAAGAACTCATTTTCTCATTTCTAAGGGTCCTGTACAAATTACTAAGAAAAAGCCCACTGATTCAGACTTAGGGGTCAGAGATACTGCCTGCAATGATCACAAGAAAAGAAAGAGAACTTTGAAAAGACTTTTTTTTTATGAGCATCATCTGATGACACCCAGCAATGCTCAGGCGTTATTCCTGGCACTGCACTGGGAAACTGCTCTTTGTAGTACTCAAGGAACCATATAAGATGCCTGGATACCTGGGTTGGCCATGCTCCAGCTTTAAAGATTTTTCAAAAATGGTTTTCTGGTATTTGGGCCACACCTGGCAGTGACAGAACTGAGGTGAAAGGTGCTTGAATACATTTTCTCCTAACAGGTCGGACCAAATGAGAACAATACTGCCTAGTGTGTGGAGGGGGGATGGGTGATCAGGTCCTGACACTGGACATGCAGTCACCATGGATAGGGGACTGGGGTGCAGGTTCCCACTAGGGTACTGCATGCACATGGACCCATCAATAAGTGACTAGAGGGTGCACTCAGAGAGCTGAGCCACCGCACAGGTTTCTCCCTCCGCTCTTTGCAGTCCCCTGAGCACTGCTGGACATGGCCCCCAAATCAAACAAAAGAGAATGACCTAGGCCCTGACGCCTCAGCCTTCAGGATCTTCCCTGAACATGATGGTTCTGGCAAGGATGTTCTGCTCACAGCCCCGGGCTACCTTACCTGCATGGATCCAGATGCTGGTGAATGCTCTCTTCCGTACTTATAGCCTGAGTCTGTCCTCTAAAGAGATCTTGCTTCTCAGCACTATAGAAACCTAAAGGGGTGTGGGGGGGTGGGGGGAAGGGGAGATGGGGGCTCCAGTACGGGGCGTGCTTGCAAGGCCTGAAAGGCCCCTCGTGATGCATAGCTAGCTGCCCCTGCAGGGTACAGCCTGCATGGGGTCTGCAACTTGGATTCATTTTGTTTCATGCTCAGGGGTTCAGATGTCAGCGGCCTGTGCCTACTTCCATCCCAGACCCTCTGAGACGCTGAGCGTGCAGGATCAGCAGCAGGGCAGAGGGTGGCACTGCCCTGTTCGTGAGCCAGGCTCCAGGCCAGGCTCAGGAACAGTGTCTGTGGGACCAGGCAGCAGCTCTGCCTGCAGGGTCCCAGCAGGCCACTAGAGCCTGCTGGCTGCAGGACAGATGACAGTGGCCTCCCTCAGAGCAGAAAGGCCTTGTAACTCTCAATGTCAGACAGCACCAGGGCTGTGCCAGGGCCCATCACCTCCCCTCGAATGCCCCCCAACTGCTCTCCTGCCACTTGTAAGCTCTGCAGGAAACTGGGGAGCCTTGGACTCCAGCAGCTACTTGGAGTGACCTTGCCTGAGCCTGACTAACCTGCCACACCCACACACAGCCTCGCCCAGCTGCCGGTTTCTTCCCATGGGCTCCAGCCCTCCCCTTCCCCCTCCCCCGGACACCAGAGGCTACTAGGGAGTGACAGGCCCGAAATGCCCGCAGGAGTCCTGGCGCTGCAGAGGGCAGAGCAATCCCGTGACGGAGCGGTGGACGCTGACACCATCAGCTGTCATGGTGCCCAGCAGGCACAGCGGCTCTGCTCTGGGCAGTTCTGGGCTCAGAGCTGGACTCTCACTTTTTGGAGAAACAAGATTCGAAACAGACCTGAGAGTCAGAGGGTGGCCTGGCCCAGAGGACAAGCTCAGTGATGTTCTGTGTGAACGCCTTGGGGCAGCCACATGGGCAGCCATTAGAGGGGAAAGTTGATAGAGATGCACCGGACACCCGCTCCCATGGAAATCACAGGCGCCTCCATCACACCCATGAGCTTGGCATAGCTGTGGTTTTGAGAGGCCCTGAGGAACCTTCTGGAAGGAGTCACTATGAAGTGACTTGGAAGAACAAGGCTGTGACAAGGGCGGAGCTCAGTCACCCTAAACTGCTGCTGCCTGGCATGGTATCTCTAGTGCCATGGGCCCAGCAACTGGCAGGTGCATGGGAGCCCGCACTGTCCTCAAGAGAACCTGCCAAAGGTGATTCACCAAACCTGGCCCGGAACCTGGTGTGCCCCAGTGCTGGGGGCGTGGAGCTGGGGCTGACCACGTCACTGGGTTCTAGGAAGTGGCCCAGGGGCCGCTTTCCACACAGAGCCCTCCCTGTCATTTTAATTTTTTTGTGAACCAAGGTAGTGTTTGTTGAATGAACTTTGAAAAACATGAAAGAGAGGAAATAAGTGTTCTAGAGAGAATGTGGGCTTCTCCAGAGTAGAAATAAGTGAGCAAAGAAACAGACAAGCATGGTATTTGTTCTAGGGAGAATACAGGCTTGAAGAAACAGCTGGAAGGCCCGTGTGAATTAAGAAGCAAACAGGAATGCAGAACACCAAATCCTCTGCATTTTATTCTGATACATCTTTAATACTCATCTCGCATTTTCACCAAAGACACCAAGTGGACAAAATAATAAAAATATAAGATCAGTAACTTTGTGGCTTCTTTCTGAAGCGAGCCAGTGGATACCAGAGGACACAGACTCTGCAGCAAGAGCATCAACCTGGCCATGTGCTGAGGGCACCTTAAGTGGGTATTTCCATTTTCCTCCTATTTTAATCATCTGTTCAGGCCTAAGAACCGCCTTAACCTCACAGAAGAGATCCATCTCGCTGGTACCACTCCAAGGCAGGGGACTGGGCAGCATTCACAGCTTGGCCTGGGTATGCATCACTGTTGGCGGAGGGCGCCCACAAACCCTGTCCCTGCGACCTCATCCTGCAGTGGTGGTCTTGGGCACACTCAAAGGTTCTCGTTGGGATCTGCCCTGCAAAGGAAACAGTGACAGCACTTACTGCCCCGTCACGATACCGCAACTCTTGTACGGAGAGGCTCCGTGTACCTCGGCTCTGCATGGGACCGTGGAGGGCCAGGCCCAGCCCTGGGGTCTACACTTCGAAGTGCCTGCGTGTGTGGCGCTGGACACATGCCACCTTCCATGCAATGTAGCCATGCCGCTCCCACACGCACACGACATACAGGTGCAGCCTCGTGGCTCTTGCGGTGAATGCCGGCTCCAGCACAGATGAGCAGGAAGGTGTTTTGCTCTCGGGCTCGACTCCTGTTCCTGCTGAACTGAGCCAGTGTGTGAAACGAGAACTGATATCAGCTCAGTAGGCACCGGAGGGCGGGTCCAATCGACAGCCAGACGAGGAGTGGAGACCTGGACTGCAAATACAAGAGAGAATGGCAACAGGGCCAGTGCCACATACACACAGCCTGGCCCCGTGTTCCGGCTGCCTCCCGGGCCTTTATGGACACAAGAGTTTTGCAGCTTTCAACACATGTGGCCTTGGGCCTCTGCACGGTCCTCGTCCTCCAGCATGCCCACCGCGGCCTCTGGCAGCTCACACTTAATTAACCGGCCCCATCTCACCTTCTCTTCAGGTGCAGAACTTAGCCACTGTGAACAAGGTGGAAACCAGTCACTGTTCACCAGTCAGCTAAGCTCTGCACCTCGCCAGAGAGGTCGTCACAGCCACGCAGGCCCGGGAGTGCTGGGAAGGGCCCAGCGGCGTCTCACGGCGACGAGCCGCCAAGGTCGTGGTTGCGTGGTAATCCCTGGCAATGTGATTTTCATCTTAAGTCACAAATCAGCATGCCAGGAACCCAAGCAGCCAGCCAGAGCCGCGGGTGGAGCCTGGCCCGCAGCACGGCCTCGTCCACGGCCCCCGCAGTGTCCCTGCACGTCGGAGTCAGCTGCAGCCATGCCGGGGAGAAGCCGGCAGCCAATCCACAGGGTCCTCGGGCGAGGCTGGGTGGGGAGCTCAGGCTGCCCTGAGGTCGAGGGCACTCTCTGCCCCGCAGTCCAAGTGCATAAACGAAGTGCTTCCTGGCATCTCCTCAGCAACCCCACACGTCCAGAGGAGCCACAGCACGGGCCAGACCAGTGCTCTCCATTCTCTCTACAAGAGGTCTGGCAAAATAAGACACTTAGATCTGTCCCAGGGTAGTAGTCTTTGCAAGACGAAAACACAAGAAGCAAACAAGTGTTCAACAGTGGGTTAAGGGATCACCATAAAAACATGCATTTACAGAGCTGTCACATGATATGGAAATGCTTCCTAGAGATCTGTAACCTATAAAAAAGATACAAAACAGGCAGACTGCAAAACCTTAAAAAAATACCGAAAGAATGACCATCAGGAAAAAAAATTCTTAAATATCATCCCACAGTCCTACTTACACATGTTTATGTATCATTCGCTGCTAAATTACCTTTAAAATGCAAAAATCCACCCTTTGAAACTAGGCTAGAGTGATATGATAGTGGTGCTTGCCTTGCACGTAGCCAAAAATGGCAACTAAGTACTAAGAGCCAGAGGGACAGGCAGAGGTGAAGACACTTGTCAGCACATAGCTGCAGTTAGGACCCTGCTTCAAATCCGGCAAGGCACAGGGCCCGCGAGCACCAGATGTGGCACCCCCAAGTATGACCCTCAAAAATTCTTAGATGCCATGCTAGAACGTCAGATTCCCAGTCACGTCTGAGCAGTCAACAGAGAAGATGCTGGGGGGACTGTGGATGCCACTCCTGGTAATGAGGGGGAGCCTGGTGCGGCCGGAGGGTGGGGTCACACCTGCACTGCATGGGGAGCCTGAGAATCGAGAGCAGGGTGGAGGTGCTGGCAGTGTGCCCTACCTACCCCAGACCTCCTCAGATGTTCTGTGACTCCCACAGCCAGTGCCCAGGACCTGCCCGTGGGCACTGTGGTTGGGCAAGCACCTGCAGGGAATCTCAGGTCAGGAAGAGCAACGGAGAAAGGGAAGGAACAGTCACCTCTTCAGAACAACATTTCAGTCACCACCTGGGCGGAGCCACTGTCCATCCATTTGCTGGTCAGCTTGAAGCACGTGTGAGCTAGACGCTGCTGCCGTGAGTCCTCGCCCACCATCAACTCCCCATAGAGGTAAATGCCCATGGCCTGGGGGCAAAGGACAGAGACGGTGAGGGACGGTGTTCCCCTGCACACAGGCACACAAATACCACTCATATATGCATGCATGCACATACATGCACCACACACATGCTGCAGCTATGTCCAGGCAGCACTTGTGACTAGAGACACAGCACTAGATAAAGTGCGTTTTCAATCACTGTCTCTTTCTCTGTAAAACTCCAGGAAATTCAGAATTTCTGAATCTGTCCTCAGAGCCCAAGGATGCCATTGTCATGGCTGGGGAGCTCCGAGCTCCTGCCCCCTGCCAACACTGGCTCTCATGTTTCACAGATACAGCTGCAGACACTGTGTTCACACTTTCCCCAGGGCTTCCCCCTTGTCCCCCCATCAGGTCAAGGAGCCCCGAGCCCCATGGCTTTGCACCATGCCTTCATTCATCTAACCTGCTCCAGTCTCCTGAGGCCATGTGTTCCGTACTGCAGTACAGGGACGTAGGGTGTGGGGACTGGGCTCATGGCCGGCCCCTCAGGCCCTCTGCTCACCCCCACCCGAGCTGCTCCCCACTACTGGCCGCTGCATGCAGCCATGCTACTGTTATATCCTACAGGCTGCACAGGGCAGGGGCCTCGTGCAGACCTCCAAGGGGCACTGTGGGTGTTTCCAGGTGCTTGTGGGAAAGACACAGAGTCGGGACAGAGAGAGAGTTGGGGACAGAGAGAATCAGGACAGAGAGAGGATAGAGAGTAAGTCAAGACAGAGAGAGCATCGGGGACACAGAGAGTTGGAGGGAGAAAAGTCCGGATAGAGAGAGGTGGAGAGAAGAGTCTGGACAGAGAGTTGAGGACAGGGAGTAAGGACACTCTGTAGGAACAGAAGGAGAGTCAGGGACAGAAGGAGAGTTGGGGAAGGGGTGGATGCTCACAAGGATGCAGCCCTGGGGCCTGCCTGGAAGCAGGTGCAGGCTGTCTGGGTCACTGGAACAGTCCCTTGGAGCTCACACACACCTTCCAGGTGAAAGCCTGCAGGTGTGAGTATGCACCCCAGAAGCTAATGGGGAGTGAGAATGAACTGCAGCTACCATGATGCAGAACCGCACGGGTGGCCAGCATGCAGAGGCACCAAATGGGGCTGGTGAGTTGGAAGGGCGCTGGGCACCACCTGCGTCAGAGGGAGTGAGGGGAGAGAAGGAGGGTGCTACAGAATGTGCCTGTGACTTGGGACACCCAGGAGACAGCACGGGAGTTAGCCTCATGGGGCTGAGCAGCTCACCTGGTCATCCAGGAGGAAGCGCTCCACGTCTCTGTATGCACCCGTGTACTTGTGCTTCACCACCAGCTCACACCACCGGTGACGCACCTGCAGGAAACCAGAGCAAACCAGGAACAGTCAGTCAGTGGGCAGGTTTTCTGCAGCCTGTCTTGTGACCAAGAGCCTTCATGGTAGAGAAAGTCATTCTCCGAAGTGCATAATTGGCTTTGTTTTAAACTTCATTTGTGGGCCTTGGAGATGATATAGTGGGTAGGGCATTTGCCTTGCATGCAGCTGACCCAGGTTTGATTCTCGATAGCCCATGTGGTCCCCTGAACCTGCCAGCAGTGATTCCTGAGCATAGAGCCAGGAGTAAGCCATGAGCACAGCCATGTGTGGCCCCCAAACTTACTTTCTTTACATCCTTAAAGAGGTTTCAGAGGTTTGGCTGATTTTGAACATGGCAAGAGATAGACATGCCTGTTAACTGTGACAGTCACACACACACACACACCCAGCATGTGGGCATCAAGATCCTTCCAACCACAGCCACTCAAGGACTGGATCCAGCCTGCCTCAATCACCATAGAAGCCTTCAGACATTGTGCAGAGACCTCCCTCGCCTTCAGCAGCCTGTGGTCTGAGTGGATGCAAGTGTGTTCTGATGGTCTTGCGCATGTGCTGATGGAACAGGCTGGCATATCATTTCACATTCCATTCTGTTCAACGTTCAACAGAATATGGATCTATTTGCGTGTATTTCTCTCTATTAAACATTTTTAATTACAAACTATTTTCAGCAATTCTACTCCTGGGAATATACGCCAAGGGTCCAAAAGCACATTTCAGGAAAGTCACCTGGCCTCCTATGTTCATTGCAGTACTATTCACGAGAGTCAGAATCTGGAAACCCAAATGCCCGAGAACACATGACTAGATAAAGAAGCTCCAGTATGTCTACACAATGGGATACTACTAGGTTGGAAGAAATTATGAAATCGTGCAATTTGCTGCCACACGGATCTGGAGAGAATCATGCTGAGTGAAATCAGAGGGAGAGGAAAAGACTCAAGTGATTGCTCTCATGTGTGGGACCAAAAGAAAGTTTGAAGGGGAATAGCAAATGCCCAACAGCAATAGAAACAGAGTAGGAGAACTGGTCTCACTAGGAATCTCACACTGGGACAGGGGTGGGGGGATCAGTTAGGGAAGGAAACACTAGGATGATGGGAGAGAGGGAAACTCCCTGCCATAGAGGCAAGCTGAGGGGTGGGAGAGAGACTGGGGACATTGGTGAAGGGTAATAGACAAGCGATTGGTGCTGGAACAACATACACCTGAAACTCAACCACAAATAACTTTGTAAAAATATAAAAATAAAAACGTAGTTTGGGTTTGGGGCCACACCCAACAATGTTCAGGGCTTACTCTTGCCTGGATCTTTCACTGGGAATCACCCTTGGCAGTGCTCAGGGGACAATATAATGTGATGGGGACTGAACCTAGGTCAATTACATGCAAGGCCAGTGCTAAACCCTCTACTATTTCCATGGCCCCCAGTTATGCATTTTAAATCTCTTCTTTTTTCTCCTAGCTTTTATTACCTTTTAAATAGGGAGTCAGTGTGTGTGTGGCGGAACGGGGTGGCTGGAGGAGACAGCTCTCAGGGTGGTGGGTGCCGGGTGGCAACCTCTGAATGTGGGACTCCACGGTGCATCCCAGGATGAGCACTGCATGATGCCTAACACCACCCTGCAGCCCCAGCAAGCAGCTGTGACAACCCCCATAAAGGTGGAGATTCTTACAGTGACCTTGTAACACCCCAAAATGCAATTTCAACATTTTGGTGGCACTCTTATAAATCTCACTGATTCAGCACTGCTGAAACCACACAAGAGGATGAAGGTAAGCACTGCTTCGACCCCTCTGAGGCCTTGGTGCCCTGGGGCGCATCTGTGCTGCAGCTGGTATGGCCTCTGCCTGCAGGTGGGAGGACAGGCTTCGGCCAGCAGTCAGCCGGACAGTCGCAGAAACCCTTCTACCTTCCACAGCATTCTTTCCTCAACAACCAACAGAGTAACACCAGGGCACAGAGCATAGGGTACTCATAAAACTTGCTGAGCGGAAAGGAGTGCAGGGGCCAGAGAGGCAGGTCACACCCTATGTTGTCGGGAGCTGGTCTGAATACTCAGGGCCAAGGACAGCGAGACCATCCTCCTAACTTGGGGCAACCCAATGCCCCTTTGAATGCTTAGCGGCAGGGGGATGGGGGTTTTCTGGGAACTGAAGCTACGGCCTGAAGGGTGGGTGCCTCGTTCCATAGGTGCATGACACGTGTCAGTGTCTAGGACTGCACCAGCGATACACATGTTCCCCAAAACGTGCAGTGTGACCACATCCCAGCACGCATATCTCATTCTCCTTTAGATCTGGCTGTGGGCAGGGATGTACAGCCTCTCAAGAGCATTGCTCTGTAGCTGATGCTCTGTTCGTCACAGCACAACTCCAGGGCAGGAGGCAGGGGATCCGCCCTGCCGGGTTATATGGTGAGGACTTCACAGTCATTATCCACAGTTTCCACTCCTCCTGCTGTGAAATTCTTGGTCACAGGCCCTGTGAATATGCCGGGCCACACTCGGGTGGGTGGATGGTCCAGCGTGTGGGTCCACATGAATCAGGATGGGGGAGGCTATTTCGGTAAAGGGCTCTCACCCACGTGGTCCACTCCCGGGACACACAGAGTGGAACAGGCCTGCACAGGGTGGTGGCTTTTTGCTTCCCCCAGCCCGGGTCTCACTGTACTCAGGGTGGGCATCTGCTTCTGCCCACATATGGCTGAAGTCAGCTAGTCTGTGGGGCACAGTTCCACATGGTTACAACAAAGCAAACCACATCCACACAAAAGAGTGAAGATCACTTCTTGTGTCACTCCCCAAGTTCCACTGATCTTGAAACTTTTTCTCTTACACACACACACCACCACCACCACCACCACCACCACCACCACCACCATCACCATCATCATCTGCACATAAACAGCAAGTTCTTTTTATTGTAAACTACACAAAATTTTTGGGTCTGGTGCTTTGTTTTGTTTACCATGCTGGTGGTACTCCGAGTTGACTCCTGGCTCTAAGCTCAGGAATCACTTCTGGTAGGGCTCGAGACCATATGTAGTACCAGAGACTGAATCTGTGCTGGCTGAGCACAAGGCAAGTTCCTTGCCCGCAGTTCCCTCTCTCTGGCTCTGTATCTGTTTAAAAGAATAAACCAAGTATGGGGTGTGCACTGAGGCTTCTGTCTGTATGTGTGAATCCCTGGGCTTCAGCCCAAACACACACACACACACACACACACACACACGAAAATTAGGTAGATTATTTTTCAGCATTTTTTCCCCTTATTTCTTTATGATTCATGGAACCTCTGACCAGCCAGCCACAGGAGGGATATTCATGATAAATGCAATGCAGCCCTTGCCTAAAGCTAACAAAGACTATTCATCGAAGAGATGACAGCTCTGTTTTTGAAATAAAGGTTTTATGAAGGGAAAAAAAAAACCCATACTGAAGTAACACTGGTTTCCAGCAGGACAGAGACTGTTTTCCAAACTCCTTCTGTCTTAATGCACTGAGCGACTTCACCATGATACGCTCTCCGGGGAAGGTTCTTTGGGCCCTGAACCTAGGAGCAAGTGGCGCATTCTCAGCTGCTGCTCCCAGATAGCTGCAGCAGAGCACACGCACAGCCTGAGCGCCCTTCTCTTCCCAACATCAAAGCACCGAGTGGAGCTGCTGCCTCGTGGAATATGCCCCATGCCCTCTCCATCTGCCCGCCACCCAGTACCATCCTGACTTCTTAGAACTCAAGAGGTCTCACCCGGTCCACACCCACTAACCTGTGCCTGACTAATGTACGTGACATGAGAGTCCCAGCAGCCACGCTGACACACGGTCACTACTGCCACGTCCACTTTACTACCCACAGGCCCCTTCCAGCCCCCATGGCCAGCTCGCTTTAGGTGGGCACTGAAGGTTTGCTGCTGGAGCTGTCCTGTGGCAGCAGCAGACATTGCTGGCTCTAGACATGGGTTGGCAGGACACGCTTGTGTCCAGGGACCCTCAAGGGATACCCAGACGACCCTGTGGCTGGGGCAGTCAGCTTTTTGGCCACTGCATTGATGGGCGCACCATTGGCTTCCTCTCTGAGACTGCTCCGACAGGCACCAACATGAGCAGAAGGTTCTCTGAAAACTTCACAGTATAGGGAGCAGGGGCTGCTTGGAGCAGGAAACCCCACGGCCATGTGTGTGGGTGTGTGTTGGCCGGAGGTGGGGGGGGGGGGGGGATGGGATTTCTGTACTCAGGCAAAGGGGTGGAGCTGCAGAGACTGACAGGACTTGGGGTTTAAGGACACCCGAGTAAACCTTTATTCTCCCCTATCTCAATCTGCTCACTAGAACCAACACATAGAAACCCTACTTTGGAAAGAGCACCAAACTCAGACCACTGTCCCAGAGTCACGCCTTCACGACTGCAGGCCACACCAATGTGGGAGAGGCTTCTCTGAGCAGAATGGGGCTTTCTTCACCTTGTGTTTGGAGACCCCTGCAAGGGCTGGCCTGGCTGCCAGTCTCATCCTCACCATCTGCTGAGTCCTGCCTGCATTGTGAGCAGACATGAGACCAGAGACGACGGTGCCACATGGGTCAGCCTGTCAGTGCTCACTAATCTGCCTCTGGATTCATGAGCTCTGAATTCTTCTTTCTCTTCTGTGTCAGTCTGTCTCCAGGGACTGTATGTGGCCCTGGAAAGGTCTGGCTAGCCCAGGGAAGCCTCTTGAATTTCCAAATATAGGATGGATCAGATAGCACAGAGGCAGGTGCTGGCTTTGCATGCAGATGACTGAGGTTTGATCTCCAGCATCTCATATGGTTCCCTGAGCACCACGGGAGTAACTGATTAATCTGCACAGGAGTGCAGATTAAGCCCTGAGCATCACCAGGTATGGCCTCCAAACAAAATCCAAAAAAACTGTTGCACATGTCTCCAGCTTGCTCTAGCCCTGGTCGCAACCAGTCATCAGACACTTTGCTAGAGGAAATGAAGGGCACATATCTGTGCCTCAGCCCCAAAAGAAGAGCAGTGGCTCCCAACTGCTCCCGACATCCAGCAGCCCCAGAGTTCAGGATCCCTGATGGTCAGGGCTGATCCGGGGTTGTTCTCCCCAACAGTTCTGAAGGCTGAGAAGGAAACTATAGGCTGCTTCTGTGACATACCAGTATCTCTCCACTTCCCATGGTGCAGATGGAGCAATTAGTGGCAAGAGACCACATGACGGCCTCGCACTTGTCCTCAGCAGGGAGTTAGGGAGCCAGCGAGGACCACAGTCCTGTCCAGCTCGTGTCCAGCAGGGGCTGAGACCTACATCCACATTCCAGAAAGGAAACCAACTGCGACTCCTGCCTGCACAGCAGCTGGGGTCGGGGAGGCCCTGAGTCTGCCTACCGCCATGGTGCTGAGCGCAGGATGACACAGGATTGTGGGACATGGGTGATTTCTCTGCAATGACCAGCCATTTGGGGAATCTGGACTGGGAGCAGTTGAGGGCAACATCCAGGTCTGTTTGTGTAGGCACTTGGCCTGGGAACTAAAAGGAGAGCTAAGCTGACAGGCTCGTGAGGGGGGTCACCTTACCTGCCTGGTCTAGCTGAGGGCAGAAAAACAGGGCACTAGGCTCCATGCTGGCTTCGCCCAGTCATGGCCCTACCTGGTGCTGGCTGGGACTGTCCCAGAGGCGGCAGACCAGGCTGGAGGCTGGAGGGTCAGCATCCATTCCACCGACAGACATGGATCTTGTCACCCAGTTTTCATAAACGGTGTACCTGAAAGACCTCAAGCCTCAGAGCAATGGACTCTAGTCTGGAGAAATAGTCACTTTATGGTCAGTCGTGGGGACACACTTCTGTGGACATTCACCCCATGGGATAGTGTTTAATGAGCTAATAGTGTTTAAGAGACCTGTTGCAGGGGGCAGGAAACTGATGACTGAAAAAGGTATCTCAGAAGAAAATGAGTTTTTGTTGCACAAGTTCATTGTAAGGCCAAGGAGACAGTTTATAGGTGGCACCTGACAAGCATGTGGGAGACCCCAGCTCCATATCTGTCCCCATTGTACCCCAACAGAATGGGGACACCTGGACTGGAGCAATAGCACAGTGGGGAGGGCACTTGCCTTGCATGTGACCAAGCCAGGTTCCACTCCCAGCACCACATGTGGTACCTGGAGCCCCATCAGGAGTGATCCCTCGGTGCAGAGCCAGGAGGAAGCCTGAGCTGCCAGTGTAGCCCAATAACCCTTGAAAAACAAACCCCCACCCACTGTCCATACTTGGGGACGAAATTCAAAGGGATGGTGTCCAGCTTCAGTTCCTGCTACCACCCAAGCCTTGTGCAGCACTGCACTGGGACTCCCCTGACACAATCAGGCACAATCCCCAAAGTACACAAAACCCCCCAAACATTTTCTAACTTTTGAAAAACATTCAAGTTCAATGTTGTTAAACCTTTCTTTACTCTTGAGGCAGGGGTGAAGGGGAGCTCAAAGGAGCCTGCAGGGACAGGGTTTGAGCTGGGTTATCTGCACGTTAAGTCCAAACTCTAGTCCCGGCCCCTTCACTGAGCCGACGAGTATAAGGATCGAGGGTAGCACTGATTGTCTCCTGTTTAGCTTCTGTCTTATCAGTTCTGGGCAGGACAAGGGCAGGCCCATGTCCCCACTCTTGATCACTCTCTCCAGGTGATCAGTTGCTCAAGCTCCTTTCTGTTCCCACCAGTGAGGTGTGAGCAGGGGAAGTGGCTGAGATGTGCAGTCCTGTACCACAGAACTCAGTAACATGGTGGTGTCGCTGCAACAGACCTGTGACCCCATGGCTGTCTGCAAGGAAATCCCTCGAGAGTCACTTCACAGGGTTGTTTCAACTAAGCATCCTATACTGCCAAAGCCCCCAAAAGAATGGGGGTGACTCAGGTGGACAGAGTTGAGTCAACATCCAGAACTAAGCCCAAACCCTCAAGATGTTTCCCACCAAACAAAAGTTTTCTCCCATGACATGTGCTGTACTCTGAATAAAGGCAAACAGCATGTCCCACTCGGCTCCTCCTCATTGGCGTCAGAGGCAACCAAGCATGACCACGTGCATTTCTAGAGGATGCTCCGGTTGGTCGAATATTCTCTTACTCTGAGGGACATGCAAGAAAGGTCCTTGTCGGGATGTGTCAGGGCACCATTTAGACAAGCACATGCAGACACCATGGAAGACTGGGCAGTGAGGGGTGGCGGGCACATGCAGCCAGCAGCATGGTGGGGCCTGACACCTTCCTGAACCTGCCCCTCACCGGCAGGGCCCTAAGCCCAACTAAACCACCTCGGAGGGCAGGCCAGCAGTAGCGATGACTCAGTTAGAGCAGCGGGAACATGAAGAATCTTGTGTACCACATGAGAACAGACAAAATTCAGGATGTACTTCACCAGCAGTTGTGCTGGGACAAGTTCACACAGGGTCAGCAGGGGGCTGGACACTGAGACAAGCCAGGTGGCCTGCAGGGCGCACCACCGTGCCCCTCGGGACAGACTGTCCAGCCCCAGTCCAGTGTCTCTCCCGTCCCTCCCACCTGGCCCCTGCACTCTCTGTGGCCTCTCATCCCTGGCCGGGGCTCAGGTGTCACTGAGAAACCTTTCTGGCTAGAGAACCCAGCTGGCACCACAGCAACACTGGGGCTCGTTCCCATGTGTCTGTCCAGAGGCCTGTGTTCTCCCCAACACCCATGCCATCTCCCTAGTCCCTAGCACCAAAGCTGGGTCCCATGAAGGGAGCAAATCTGCCCTTCTCCAATCATCAGAGATCCCACGAGGGTGCTGCTGAGCTCTGACAGCACAGCACAGAAAGCCAGTTCTAGTTCTTGCTCGAGTTCCCCGAGTGCTTAAAGGGCATTCAGAACAGGTGAGCTTGGAGGCTGAGCAAGAGTTAACAGGTGCATGGCCAGAATGCCCTCACCCTCCCTCACTGGCCTGTCGCCTGCCTGTCAAGGGGAGTGCAGCAAGCTCCTGGTTTCCTTATGGGGATCTCTGATGTGTAGAAACATTGTAAACAAAAACAAGAGTTGAAATAAATACCAACAGTTACACTTTGCTCTAAGCTGTATGACATCTCATAAATTTCCAGTGAAATCCAGAATCTATAGGTCTGTAAAAAACAGCATCTGCCTTACCATGTAATCAATATTGAAGAGAGGCCTGTTCTTTACTCATCCACTCTGATGACTGTGAAAACGATCTTCATTTTTACTGAAGATACTGACACTGCAACCACAGACATCACTGTCACTTCGCACCACACATCTTAATTCAGGACAGCCATATGTGCAGGGTGCAAGGGGTCATGCTTGCCCAACTGACATCTAACCCAACACCATTGAGCTTGGGGTTTTCGGTGCTGACGCAGAAGAATGTGCATTCTCCACGTCCATCCTCACGGTTCACACTTTGCACAACAGTCACCCATCACTATTATTGTCTTCTGCATGGGAAACTCAGATATAAAGTCCACAAGACCACTTCCCCACAAGTATCTGATTTTGATTTTTAAATCATGGGTATTAAAATTAGTTTTCATTTCCATTACTCACGGCTCCTCTCCGGTCTGAACTGAGTGCAGATAGGATCCTGGGCTCACACAGCAGCCACTGACTACAGCACATACCATGACACAGCTGCACTGTTTCTGGGCTTTGGGTTTTTGGGACATAGCAGTGCTCAGAGATCGCTCCATGAGCAGCTCAGGAGATATGCTGGCAGTCGACCCGAGGTTGGCCCATCTCTCCTGCCCTCCCCGCACATACACATTTTTAACTGCAAAACCTGCCTCTCCAGTTCCTCATTCCTTTAAGAGGCGTGAGTACATTCTTGTGGCTTAAGAGGAGGAGCAGCCTCAGGATCCCTAAAGGCCGGGGACCAACAGGCCCAGGCTTGCTCTCCACCCCAGCACATGGTCGAAGCTCAGCCAGCAGGAGGCACCATCCCCCTCAACCAGCCTGAGAGCCTCTCTTACCTCCGCATCCTGCTCAGAGAGCTGGTATGTCCTCTCAAGGCTCCGCAGAGTCCTATGACTCAGGGTCTTCTGCTCCAAGAGGTGTTCCAGAAGCAAGACCAGCTGGTCGGGAAGGAGCTGAGGGCAAAACCAAACGGTCTGTGAAAACATTATTCAAATTACGAGAAATCAAAGGCAGACTCATGGGCCATCATAAAGTACACAGAGAGACGCAGGGTTCTTAATCCACACAGAAATGAAAACACTTATTAGTGAACAAACAATATTGGTGACATCCAAGAACTCAGAGCACCTGAGTTCATGGCTATTCTGTGACGTCTGGGTTAGCCCCAGAACAGAACAGCACCAAAATCAATGACAAAAGGCGATACACCCAGTAAGACAAATTATTAATTTCTCCTAAAATCAAGGTTTCAGAGTTCTAACAATTAATTCCACTTTTTTCTATATTTGGCTTTGCTACATCCTTCAAATGCACAGATTCTCCCAGTGAATTACTACAAAGTTTCCAGTCAGGTAGACTGTAAGACCCAAAGAATATACAAAAGTATGCATGGAGGTTCTGTTCTCTAAAGTACCCTCAGATATGTTCCAGAAGCAAGACCCATTCTTTTACACAACACACACACACACACACACACTTTTAATTTTTGAGTATTTGGGGGTCACACCCAGAGGAGCTCAGAAGCTATTCCTTGCTCTGGGCTTGAATGAGCCCTGGCAATGGGTGAGGGATCATATGTGCATGGGTGAGCCGTGTGCACAGTGACTGCCATCACCCTGGCTTAGTCCCCCACCCCCTCTCCTGCTCTGGCATGCTGCTCACTGGTCCCCTCGCTACGCTCCCCTGCATGCGGAAGGCATGCCATGGATACAGCACCATCAGCATCACCTCCTGTACAGAGCAGCCACTCTGGAGCTCTTCCTTGCAAGGTGTCTTCACGATTCGGGTGGCCATCAGCACTGGCCTGTGCATTAGAACTCAGCAGCAGCCCTGAGTCCAGTGGTAGCAGGCACATATATGCCTAGGCTCAATTCTTGGTACCACCTGGCTCCCCAAGCATCATGTGGTGCAGCCTGGGAAGCCCCTAAACCCCCAAAAGTCATTGAAGAGTCTGAGCAGCACGACTTCCTCACAGTGAGCCATCAGCTAGGTAGGCTCCCAGTTGCTGGTGGGGCTCTGGGACCTCAGAGCACTGCTTGGGAGCCCGTGGCATAAAGAACACTTACTAATTCCCTCCATTATTGTTCCACACGACATGGCTCAAAGCCCCATCTATGAAAGCAGAACGTCACTGGGCACAGCCCTGCCGAGGTAAAGTAGCACAGGGAAGGGAAGTGCGAAAAGAAAAGCACCAGTGAACAATGGGGCCTGCTGTCAGGTTCAGCGCTTAGGAGCTCATTTTTAAGAGAGGCTGCAAGGTAAGTTACTGGAGTAAGAAAGTCACCTAAGTAAGACAACTACTTCTTCCTCATCTCTGTTTTGTTTTGGGTCACACCGGCAGTGCTCAAGGTTCTGTGGTCAGGACTCACTCCTGGTTCTGTGCTCAGGGTTTACTCCTAGTTCTGTGCTCAGGGCTCACTCCAGGCAGGACTTAGGGGTCCATATGGGGTGTCAGAGATTAACCTGGGGCGGCTGCATAAAAAAACAAGTGTCCTTACTGCTGTTCTGTCTCTTTGGGCCATGCATGGTCCTCCTCTTAGGCCAACTGGTTTCACCAATTACTAGAACTCCAGCTCAATACTTCAGGACTGTTAATAGGGACTCTAATAGAGTATTTGCATCCAAGCTGGTCCATCTCTTGTTGCACTGTTCTAGCAGAAACTTTTTGGGGTGACAAAGAAACAGCTGGAGAGGGCTCCCTAAAAGTTTCTGTCCTCTCCTAATTTCAGCAGCAGCATGTGTAAAGCAGAAGGCGCCGGCAGTAAGACAGACAGCTGAAATGGCAGGAGTCACAGTCTCTGAGGAGCTTAAGTGACTTTAATGGGAGAGGGGCGAGTGGGTGCACGCAGAGCAGGCATGCTGAGCAGTGCAGATGCAGCCATGGCTGATGCGAGACACACACAAGAACATTCCTCTGCAGAGTGTCCCTCTCCCTCAGTAAACAACTTCTGACCATCTGGCTTTCATCTGCAATTTGGGACATTTCTCATTTCCAGACAATGAGAAAAGTAGAGAGAAATCGGTGATCAAATGCTATTTTACTACAGAGACAACAAAGTTAATCCATCAGCTTTTTGTTGAGACAAGCAAGGAAACATGCTGTAACTTTACATGAGATTATAGACCCTTGAAAAGAAGATATTAAAGCAAAGATGCAGTTAGTAGCTCTGCTTCGTGCGGAACATGTCTCTTTGTAAAATAAACATTTACTCCCTATTAAATCACCCAATGATGAAATGGCAGTACGACGTAATAGCCCAGAATGTTTGCAGAGTAGTGAGACCCTTCATTGGTGAGTGTGCTCAGAGCCACCCGGTAGCACACGGCACCATGGAAGGGAACTGGGTGTAGGTCATTTTGCTCCCACCCACATGGAAATATAAAGAAACTTCTAAGCCGACCATGTCTTCATAAAGCAGTGCCGCAGAAAATACTCCAGAGCAGTTAAGGAAAAACAAGATTCCCAAGCACAGAGAAAGCACTCCCTTAACCTGCCTTTTCTCTGACAACTTAACGGTGCTCATCTCTACAGCTCGCCAGGGACAGAAACTTCCATCCTTCCCTCAGACTAGGAGCTCAGGATGGAATTATTCTTTTGTGCATATGGACAGTAGTTCAGTACTTAAAATGTGTCTGCTTCAGAACCTTGATAAAATAGACCCGAGTGTCAAATCATGTGAGACAGAAATCCTCAGAGACCCATGAAACTCCAAAACACACACACACACACACACACACACACACACACACACACACACACACACATGCGCGCGCGTTGCTAAAGGTTAGCCAGTACAAATAATACAAAAGCATTTGTTAGGGATCTAAAGTCTACACTCTCACCAAGTCTGGAGGATTCTACAGTTGCTAATACCCAAACCTTCTGTCGGTTTAAGAGCTGAGGCAGGCAGGACAATGCTGAACGGGATTTTAAAAGACTTTAAACAGGCTGTTGAAAAGAAAATACGAATTTTCCAAATCTACCCTATCAGCCTGTGAACGCACAAAGAAAACGAAATCTTTTCGAAACTTCCAGAAAGCAGTTTCTTCCTCCTGTCTCAGGGTCTCTCCCTCCTGGTGCCCAGAGGCTGCCCACACACCCTAACTGCACCACCATCACATCACCACCACCACCACCACCACAACCACCACCACCAGCACAAAGGCTCCCACAGTCAGCCTGCAACCCCCTTTTCAGAAAAAAAAATACTCAGCACCCTCCCCACCCAGAAATCAACCCCTTCAGAATAACAAATAGAAAACGAGCCTTCCCACCCCCCATTTGCAGCCCAGGCCAGCCAGTGCCCTCTGTTTCAGCCAATGTCAGAACTACTGACCTTCCCTGGCAGGACATCAGGACATGCTGACCCCAGGCCCCTGTGCCTCTTGCGTCTAACCCTGCAAGTCCTTCCTCTGAGCCCAGCAACCTCTGTGTGAATGCCCTATGCAAAGAAGGAGCCAGAGAGGCCCCAGCAAATGACAGCAGAGTGAGTTCTATTATTACCCCATTATCACTCTGGGATCTGTGCCTGAAGGAAGCAGGCTTCCTCCCTGATGCCATTTCCTTTCATCCAGGCTGGAGACTAAAAGCGATCAATGGCAGCAATGGTATGAGGTCACTCCATTTACAGCAGCAGGCCACCGCCCGCCTGCGCTTTCCGTCTGCCATGCACACAACCATCAATTCTTCCCAAAAATGGTTAAAAAATGCTTAGGGAGCATTCTTCGTTGAGAAAAACATTCTCGGCTATATTTGTCTATGCTGCTATGGCGGGAACTGTTTACACTGAACAAAAACAGAAGAAATGTGGGGGGACGGGGGAGGGACGGGGAGAAAAATCTCAGATTCTCCTGGATGCTGGAGACTTGTTGGCTGAAATTTAGCAGAAGCAGAATTGGAAAGAAAGCTGAATGGGCTGACCTCTGAGAGGCTGAGCAGACAGTCCCCTGGCCTGCAGCATGGCACAAACACAAGCAAGAGTTCTCCTCTGTCCCCTGGATTCAGAGAGCTTTATAATATATGAATTTATATCCTACAGACAGAAAATGCCTGGAAAAAAATACCCCACCCAGTGGGCGAAAAATCTGCCCAGTCCTCCCCACCTACAGGGTTTATCTGCAGGCTCTCCCCCTACAGGATGAGGACTCATCTGCAGGTGCTCCCCTGATGGGGAAAGGACTCATCTGCAGGCCCAAACCAGGCCACCTTTCAGACAACACTTGAAACCAAGAGAGGACTCAGGGAGTAAAAGTCTCCACATCATGGCCTCAAAATGAACCTGAGGATGTCCCTCAAAAATAGGGTCCTCCTTAATGCAGAACCCAGCAGCTTGGAGCAGAAAAGTGAACGGACTATGCGTTGATCCAGCCCATCAAGTCTGCCGGAGGGGAAAGGGTGTTGCCCCATTCGCCCTCTCCTCTCTGGAAAGAAAGATGGCGGCCACATGGGAGCCTTGTGGACAGCAGGTATGAGCCGGGAGTGTGGGGGCGACTAAAACCTCATGGGAAGGGGGGCGTTTCGCTCCGCCCTTCACGCCCTACCGAGGACACCAGTTGCCCCTCACGAGCGGCTCTCCAGCACGGCCACGACTCCAGAACACAGAAACCAATTTCTTAACTATCTGACTTTCAGTAGAAATACTTCCAGGGTCAATAGGTAAAATAGCAGAAATCCAAAACCAACATTTAATTCTTGAACCCAGCTGTAGAAAGCAAATCACTTCACAATGCTTTTTCAGCATGTCTGATTTGGGGGGGGGGGGGGTAAACTCTAAATAATAGTGGTGAATCTTTTATTGAAACAATCTAATCAAAGCGGATAGAGTGTTAACTAGAATTCATCTGCCTCACAGGGACGGGGAGGGGTGGGGGGTGGGGTTTTATTGGGGTTCTTCATGGGAAAAAATAAGTATTGGTAAAGGGAAATGTGTTTGATATTTGCATGACTGAGACATAAACCTGAAAGCTTTGTAACCTTTCCCACAGTGATTCGATAAATAAATAAATAAAAAAAATTAAAAAATTAAAAAAAAAAAAAGATACATCAGTAAAAAAAAAAAAAAATAGGGTCCTCACCCCCTGGTGCTGTGGGCTTGTCCACCGCAATGGGCTGATGTGGTCTCCACGTGAATGTCACACAGCGTCTTCTTACATCTCTTTGTAAATAAGATCTTTATGTGGCAAAGTGATGCTTAAGAACATGTGCCCAGGGAGTGTGGACAACTAGGATATAGGGAGTTTAGTCTAAAAGATTAAATCATGTAAAGGAAGAACACAACAGAAATAATAGGAATTATTACCGGAAAGAAATGAAAAACCTACAAAACCAAGCCACCCTTTACAGCACCAATGCACTGACACATTTCAAATGGCCAAATTTAAAAAGACATCTAGATGGGGTGGGGTGGGGGGAGAACAGGTAATTACAGTTCACATTATTGTGGGGGGGTGGCACATATTTGTCAGCAAATGTGAGTTCTTAAATAATTAAAAGTGAAAATGAATTTTCTTCAAAATAAGCAATCAGATGCATTTGTCCATCATTATCAGTTGTTTCTGGTTATCAAGTCTCTTCAGAGAGAATATTTGACAGATTAGAAAAAAATGCTAACAAAAACTGTAATTCATTTCAATCACAACAGCATATTCACTGTATTTCTGGCAAACAAATCTAAAAGCTACCACTGATAAACACGGTGTGGTTGGGTCACTTCCAAAAGTGATACCACAGCCACCGAAACAGATACAAGCATTAGCAAATAGTTTCTGAAACAAGAAGTAACATAAAGAATTCTCATGTTCCAGACCATAAGGGTCAGATTTCCATGTGTTAACATTTTCCTGATTTATGCAGTTTTACTCAAATTAAATGAATCTGACATAAAGTCCATTATGTAAAACTTTAAAAAAATGTAATCCTCTTATCCACTGAATTTCTTACAACACACTGATGGTTTACATTATTACACATTTTGGAAATGAAGCTTCTGTAAAATCAAATTTGAAATTTTCAAGAAAAATTTTTCAAATTTTCAAAATGAAAAGTACAGTAACAAACTATTTTTTAAAAAAACAAAAACAGGATGCATTGAAGCAAGAGAGATGGTATCCCCCAAAGACTGGGTAGAAAAAGTTGGAGGTTGAAGGATTGGGGACCACTCCTGGTATGCTCCAGGGACCACATGCAGTACTGGGATTCGAACCACTGTCGTCTCCGAAGACTCATACAAGGCAAGTGCCTTAAGGTCTGTGCTGTCTCTCTGGCCCCTTTGGAGATTTGTTTTAATCCAGATACTTTAGTTGTTCAGTTCTGAAGCGTTAGGGTGTACCTTGAGAGCTTTTCAAAGCACAAAATAGGCAAATGTAATTTTAGATGCTATTGACAGTCTATCTTCAATATAATTATTTTTAGTACTTTGCTATGTTCTTTAGGTAATTTTAAAAACTCAGTGTGTTGGATGAGAGAGGTAGTAGAGGACCCCTGGCATCTGATGTGATCTCTTGAGCACTACCAAAAGTGATCCCTGAGCAGAGCCAGGAGTACACCCTGAGCCAGGAGTAATATCTCCCTTCCCCAAACCCCCCAAAACTCAAGAGAATAACTGTCCTTACACAAAAGCATTGAAGCTTACATAAATTTAAATTCTAGTTTATTATAATAAGCTTAATCATATTTTGGGGTACATATTAGCACTGCACTGTCCTCCTGTTATTTATTAATTTGCTCAAGCGGGCACCAGTAACGTCTCCATTGTGAGACTTGTTACTGTGTTTGGCATAGTGAACACATCACGGGTAGCTTGCCAGGCTTTTCAGTGCGGGCGAGATACTCTCGGTAGCTTGCTGGGCTCTCTGAGAGGGGCGGAGAAATCGAACCTGGGTTGGACGGGTCGGTTGCATGTAAGGCAAACACCCTACCCACTGGGAATAGCCCAGGAGGTACATATTATGTCAAGTAATTGTGCTTAATACTTATCATTCTTTCAAAAACCCCTCATTTATCATACTTATCGAGTACATGTTACTATCTTAACGCACCAGTGTACATTTTTAGTGTACTTCAAACAAAGAATTTAGCTCTCATATTACAGAATATAACTTGGATTTCTAAAAAATAATTTTTAAAAACTTTATAAGTAATACTAAAAGAACAAGAATGACATGGATTGCTTGGGATCTCCATGTCTGTCTCCTCTACCTGAGAATCCACCAGGCCAGTAACCGCAGAGGCCAAGGCAGACCTTCACATATCTGAACCATATGTCACTTGTCACTGTCCTCCTGTTGTTCATCGATTTGCTCAAGCGGGCCCCAGTAACATTGTGAGACTTGTTACTGTGTTTGGCAAATCGAATACGTCATGGGTAGCTTGCCAGGCTTGAAACATATGTTCTTCAAGAAAACCGTCACTCAAAAAGAGCACAAATAGGGCAGTCCACTTACCATGCAGGATCAACAATGCATGCCCAACAAAAGGCTTGCTAAAGTCTTTCCAAACAATTTTAAATAGCTGCAGTATCAGAGAACAGTACTTTTAGAATTTACGGTTTTTCTAAAAATAGAAATTAACATCTTTTCATTTTCTTAGAATTTAGAACACTTGTTAATAATTCACTTAATAAGTGATATATTTATTTGAAATACGAGATCTTGTTATATATTTAAATTGTAAATTCTAGTTGTGTACTAATGCTTTTTATACAGTCACTTGAAAGTTTGATTAGAGTCCAGCAGATGAGAATACTTTGATTCTGAAAATTATTGGCCAGTTCTGGATAAAAAGGAATAGTATGCAACTACTAAAAAGAAAGATTCCTGTAATCTGGTAAAATGGCAATAAAGTGCCATGGGATGACGAAAAAGTGAAAAATCAGAAGATAAAATGCAGCTGAATTTGTGTATGAGACCTTCTAAAAGTATATAGAAAGACTCAAGAACTCCTGAGCACATTTTTTTCTAATTTTCATGAGTTCTATCTTTAAGTTCAAGCTTTTTGAAAGCATAGCTTAAAAATATTCCCCAATAATTTATTTACTACAGAAAAGATCTATTCTATGAAAAACATCGACAGTGCAATTGAATCTAAAAGCACTGTCCTGTTTACATGATTCAAACCCCATGTTGCAGAGAAGTGTTGGGCCTTGGACTGCAGTGAGCATGGGCAAATCACAGAGCATCCAGAGAGCCATCGCAGTCCCTGTTCCAACAACATTTGAGAATGGCACAGACCCCGCCCAGGCATTCTAATTCCAATAGCTCTGTCTTATTATCATGAAAGAAGACCTGGTTTCTGTGTGGGCAACACAGATACCTTAATAATGCTCCATCTTCCAAGTGCTTTTACGTAGGAAGTAACTGCATTATGCTCCAAATGTTATACTGTCATTTACAAGATGTAAGCTATTTTTAGAACAAACTTTTCCCAAAAGAAGTATCATTACCTGTAATTTCATCCAAACCCAAAGTGTCTTCCTATTTCTAATTTCCTGTATGTAAAATTCAATGGAGTGGGATTTATTACACATTTAATACTTTTAGTAACTAACTTAGAAACGTCTCTGCAGTGTACAGCTGCATTTATTGTATACAGCCCGAAGTTTCTGATGAAAAGTGATCTGTAATATGCATAAAATTAAGGTGTTCATATGCACAACCCATCAGACTTAACAAATAGCAAGTCTTAAATATAGTTTTCCCTCTAAATTACAAGTGATTAGCATATGGGGCAAAAAACTTAACTGAAAATACATTCCTCAGAATCTTATGAATGAAAAATAGGATCCTCTGAAGTATAACTATGTTCAAACAGAGACTACTTTCTTTTTTGGTTTCTAACTGGTAGGGGTTGGCAGTGCTTCTTGGTCTGGTGCCTAGGACAACCATGTGGTATCAGGGATCAAGCCCCAAGTTCCCATAGGCAGAGCATGTGTACTGATTCTCTGACTTATCTCCCCGGCCCAATAAGGTACTTCCTTCTATTTCAGTGCTGGTGGTGGTACTGGATGAAACACTGCTTTATGCATGCAAGATACAAACTTTACTACTGAACCACAGAGTGATCCCCAACTACATGTTTACAGTAAGGGACTCCTTCAGACTGGAACCCAGCCCTATCCATTTTCTGTACCACCAGGCCCAACAACCAAATGCTCAGCAAAAGTAAATAAAGATCTTAATGTCCGACATATTAAGATGAAGTAAAGCAGTAAAAATTACTGTCAGAATAGCTGCTGTTCAACAGTGATCTGAGTAAATCCACCAGGAGAAAGCATTCATAGCTACACACAAGAAACCAGACTAGAGTAGGGTCTTGTTTCAAAACCAGGACAAATCCAAACAATGCACACACTTAAGGATGCCACTACAATGGTAGCAAAGAATTCTCTATAACTTTCGTTTGTTTGGGGTTGTCACACCTTGCAGTGCTCAGGGTGGTATAAGCACCATGCTTGGGGGTGAGTCACTGCTACACTGCTGGTCGAACCCAGGCATCCCACTGCAAGGCACATACGCGTTCTCTGCCTGAAATGCTTTTATGAAAACTAAGAGATTAAGATTGCCTGAGAAGTTGTGTCAACACATCTTGCTAACTGAAAGACTTCTCCTCTAAAAGGGCAACTGTCTGGCATAGAGGCAGGGGGAGGGATACTGGGGATACTGGTGGTGGAAAATGTACACTTGTGGAAGGATAGGTGTTTGATCATTATATGACTGAAACTCAAAACATGAAAGTTTTGTAACTGCAGTTATGGTTATTCAATTAAAAAAAGGATAAAATTTTAAAAAATATAAAAGTAAAACATTGTAATAAAATATAGAAGGGGGGACCTCGGGGAGGGCTGTTACTGAGCTTTCCAGTTTCCTTGTTAAGACTTTCTTCTAAAGATGGTTTCTTTCCCCTAATTATGAAAATTAACTTAAAAATAAAAGCTACACAAGCATTGTAGAGGCACTGATACACTAAAATGAGCTGGAAGTTGAGAAACTGAAATGGGACAGAAACCTGGCTGGCCACACCAACCCTAGGCAGGTATCACAGCTGCAGACACAGACACTCACACAGGGCTCGGAGCAGATGGTTCAGACACATGTTCCACCCACAGCTGTTTCTTCTGTACTAACATACTGAGGTACCATTACTCCCAGCTCCCATCTTTTCTTTGTAATAGGTGCAGAGTCAACACATAAATATACTTTTGACACATTTTTACCTTTCACTCTTTCTTCACTTTCTCCTAAATTTAAATGAAGTTTAAGTTTTAACCGCAAGTCTAAAATTTGTTGTGAATTCTGCCATGAAGCTGACAAAGAAACATATCCTTACATGTAGATCCTGTAACCATGGCTGATAAGGAGCTGTGGACAGATGTTAGCTGAAAGTGCTGGTACATAGTTAAACAACATGAATGACTGCTGGAAAAATAAAGGAATAGATTTGTTCTTCCTTAATAAAAACACACCGAAGGTCTTGTACAATTTACTATTCAATATCTCCAATTTCTTCCACAGAATGATTTAATGTATTTAAAGTAGAGGGTCAGATTTTACTGAGTTCTGTCCACTTCTAGACTTAAATTCAGTACCCTGGATCAACTTAAAAAAATTGGGGCTGAAGCAATAATACAGCGGGTAGGGCGTTTGCCTCATATTCAGTCAACCCGAGCAATCCTTGGCATCCTATATGGTCTCCCAAACACTACCAGGAGTAATTCCTGAGTGCCGAGGCAGTAGTAATCTCTGAGCATTGCCGGGTGGGACCCAAAGAGTCAAAAATAAATAAACGAAAATAAGTTTTTAAAAAAAGTTTCACGATGGGCAGAGCAGAGGACAAACTTAAGAATCACTGACACAAAAACTAGTTAGGAAAAAAAAATACTGACAAAAACCTCTATGGAAAGGGCAGAAAACATGTTTCGGACCTATCAAGAAATGTTTCCTTCCTTTTAGTGTCATCTCTCCCTCCCACTGCAACAGCGTACTATGAAGGGCAAGTGAGCTATCCCTGAACCTGCAGCCTGTGTGAGGATCGACAGGCCTTCCTGGGGATGCAACATGTAAGGGGAAGAAAGGGAGACTGACAGGAAACTGAGTCATCAAGCCACACAGACAAAAAAACGATCGTAGGTTTGTCTACCCCCACTTGAATGCTGGATCAATCACTCACCAAGGCTATTCCTCCCATTCGGACAGAAACTGTTTCAAACTGAACATTTATGATCGAGCTATGACAATGTTCTTTTAGGACAGACTACCCCCCTTATTGTTCCAGAGGCAGATCACTGTCCTATGTGCACTAGGAAGTACTGTCTGCAGGCAGAGGAGACCCGCCTACAGCTGATGCCGGAGGAGCAAATCTGTATTGTTCCACATAAACACTTTAGGATGTCATTTGAAATCACTTGAAGTACTTGAAGGGAATCTACGAAATAAGTTTACAGACACGCAAAACTGATACCTATTAACCAGTGATCTAGAATCTTTTCATCTGATATCCTAAGGTTGCTCTGCATGATCTAAAAGTCCCAACAGATCTGGGACCTCCCAACAACTTTTTAGAGTTGGCATCAGTGAAAGTAAAGCAAAGGTGTGTTTTTCCGCAGCAGTCTATAATCTGAAACAGACGCAAGACTCCTAAAGAAATTCCTTCTAATACTTTCAGCTGTTTTAGCATTTATGTCTTCTTTGTGATATATATATATATTAAAAATCAAGTATTTTACTGGAATACTTTAACATACAATGTTTACAGACATTTCTAAGTTTTCTTATTTAACTTATCCAACTTCTTACCAAAGACACCCCCTTCCCCTTGGTATCCTAGTTTATCTGTATAAATTAACTTAGAGTTAACATCTTTATAGGAGATATGAGTCATTCTTTTGCGCTTATTTTGGCTAAAAATGTAGCGTTTAAATATCTTTCAAATGTTCACTCTGCACAAAAGTTCTGTTATCTGGCTCATAACAGCGTTACGACATACTGATCCTAATCAACACATTTCATTCCACAGTGAAGCCGGACTTAGCTGGGCAAGCTACGGAGAGTATTTCGCCTCAGAGCAGAGAGGCTGGCAAGCGCCCCGTGGCGTCTTCGATACGCCAAACACAGCCACAACAAGTCGCACAATTTGTTGCGAGACGTTGCTGGTGCCCGCTCGAGCAAATCGATGAACAGCGGGAGGACGGTGCTACGGTGCTACCTGAAAAATCGGTGACCACAGTTGACCGTCCAATTCCGCACACCGGCTGCAGTTCGGAGACGCCCTCCCGCCAGCAGCGCCTCAGCACGGCCACAGCGCCAGGCCTTACCTGGGGGACCACGGCGCGGGCGCCTCCCTCGGACCGCCAGACCGGCCAGTCTCGGGGAGGCCCCGGTCCGGCCACACTCCCTCGGGCTTCACTGCAGCCGCGCCCGCGGGGCCCGCAGCCCGCACCTCACAGGCATGCGAGCGCCCGGACTCGGCGGCGACGGCTGAGGAGTAGCCGGGCCCCGTCGGCGCTCACGGTCCCGTCAGCCCGCGGCCCGTCCCGTCGCAGGAGCCCCGGCTGGGCGAGGGCCTCTAGGCGGCAGCGGGCCCCGTCAGCGCGCGGGCGAGCCTCAGGGTGAGGGCCGCGGCTACTCGGGCTCCTCAGGGCCGGCTGCGGAGGGAGCGAGACGGCTACATCACGCAGCAGCAGCAGCAGCAGCAGCACAGGGGCGACGGATCGAACCGCGTGTGCCCGCACCATGTCGATCCGGAAAGGTGGTGGCCCGCGGGGAGGGAGGAGAAGAGGACCCGGTGGAAGAGGAACGCGACCCCGCTTCCCGGGACAGCCCGGGAGGCGCTCGGCCGGCTCCTCCCAGCCCCGCGGCAGGGGCGGCTCCTCGCGGCGGGTCCAGGCGAGGCTCACCCACAGAGGAGCCCTCGGCCCCGCCGGGCACCGCCCAGGTCCACTGGGTGACCAATCCCGAGACACGGCCGCCGCCCCGCCGCGTCCCGCCCCCTCCTAGCCCCGCCCCACCCATTCCAGTCCGGGCCCGCCCGCCCGCCCGCACGGGCCTAGCCCCGCCCCACCCCACCCATTCCAGCCTGGGCCCCGCCCTGGCCCCGCCCCGCCCCGCCTCGCCCCCGCCGAGCTCCCGCCTGTCCTGCTCCAGGGACACGTCGCGGCCTCCGGGTGGGGGCTACGCCCGTCGGAACAAAGGCTGGCAGCGTGCAGCGTCACAGGAGGTGGGGGGGCCCTCTGGACACCGGCCGCAGCCGGCCCCCTCCTCTCGCTCCTCACTGGGCTGGACGCTCCTGGACATCACTCAGTGCCCCCTCTCGTTCGTCATGGGGCTGAACGCTCCCCTGGACGCCACAGTGCCCCTCTCGTTCCGGGGCTGGACACTCCCGTGGACACGACAGTGCCCCTCTCGTTCCAAGGCTGGGGGCTTCCCGGGCTCGCCTCTCCGCGGTCGGGCCTTGCAGGCTGCACCCCCAGGGGAACCGCGGGGCCAGCGGCTCGCGTGGTGGGGTGGATGCTGGCGCCAGGCTCCTGGGTCCGCCAGAGGAAACACCGTCAACACAACAGGGTGCCTGGGGTCAGGGCAGCTGGGAGTGGCCTGGCCACTGTGTCTGCCCGGGGTACACCCAGAACATTGTGCACGCAAGCACCCCCTCCCAGCAAGACCCTGAGATGCCCAGGGACCGGCGAGTCAGGGGCTCCTCAGAGCCCAGCGGTACTTTGGAGACGCGTTTTACTGAAGGTCCCAAGGCGGGGGAGGCCCAGGAAGGCCGAGCAGGCAGGTTCCCCCTGGGAAAGTCAGAGCCCATTCCCAAGCTCCAGTGCCCACAAAGTCTTCATTACCATCTGAAATAAGAATAATAATTTCCAGGAATAAATATGTAACCGTAAAATGGTGATTAGAAAATAAAGCACCAAGAACAAAGGTTTCCAATATATCATTTCTAGTATGGGTTCAATCGTTAAAGCAAACTGCATCTATAAAAAATTTCTGAGGAGGGGCTGGAGCAATAGTGTAGCTGGCAGGGCCTTTGCCTTCCACACTGACCCGGGTTCAACTCCCAGCATCCCATATGGTCCCCCAATGCACCGCCAGGAGTGATTCCTGAGTACAGAGCCAGGAGTAACCCCTATGCATGTCTGGGTATGAACCAAAAAGAAAAAAAAATTCTGAGGAGTCTTTAAAGCTTGTCTGGAAAAGAGGAAAAAAAGCCCAATCAACTATTAAGTAAAAACCACTACAACAATGCAAAAAGGATGACACTAAAGTAACTGTGGTGAGCCCGGCAAGCTACCGAGAGTATTCGATATGCCAGACACAGTAACAACAAAGTCTCCAATGGAGACGTTACTGGGCCCGCTCGAGCATATATACACACACATACATAAATTGCATTTGCATGTATATATAAAATTATTATGTTGCACTTTTTTTTCTTTTTGGCTCACACCCAGTGATGCTCAGGAGTGTCATGCACTCAGGAATTACTCCTGGAGATGCTTGGGGGACCATATGGGATGCCAGAGATCGAACCCAGGTGGGCCGCGTGCAAAGCAAACGCCCTACCCGCTGTACCACCACTTCGGCCCCTACTCTTTAACTTCCACTTATATCTAAAAAGATCTCACAAAATAGAATATATGAAGCCTTCCCCTTGTAACTGGGTTTCAGTAACATTTTTTTTTCAAAATTTTACATAAGCATATTATTTTTGGTTCAATTTTATTCATCTATTAAAATATACTCTGCAATTTCTATATTTTTAAAGAAAATCTTAACTGTTCACACATTATGAAAAACTTAGTACTCAATTCTGTTATTAAATAAATGCTACTTAGCAACCAAGCTTATCTCTAAATATCAGTATGACAAATATCTGAATGAAACAGAGTTTCACTGTAGCAACCACTTTAAAGATACTCTTAAACAAGAAAATAAACTAGTTTCAAGTTAAAAACAATCTGAAGAAACAAATGCAGGCCCACCAGAAGGTTGATAACCTGGGCCCTCTGTGTCTCTAGTACTCAAGGCCCCAAACCAAAACTGTAGCACCGTAGCACTGTCCTCTCTTGTTCATAATCCAGCGGGCCCAGTAATATCTCCATTGTGAGACTTGTTGCTACTGTTTTTGGCATACTGAATACATCATGGGTGGCTTGCCAGGCTCTGCTGTGTGGGCAGAATACTCTTGGTAGCTTGCTGGGCTCTCCAAGAGGGGCAGAGGAATCGAACTCGGGTCGGCCAAACTAGCAGACAAAAAAATAAATACAAATGCGAATGCTCTCAAAAGAGAATTTATTTGTTAAAACTGTAATCCAGGAGGCCAGGGAGATAGTACATCAGGTAGACTGCAGCCCTGCACTGCACACAGATCACCTAGGTTCTATTCTCAACACCACATATGGTTCCCCAGATCCTGCCAGGAGTGATTCTTGATCACACAGCCTGATGTAAGCCCTGAGCACCTCAGAGGTTGGCCCCAAAACGTGAGAGGAGCGAGCCACCCCCAAAATAGCCTAAAAATAAGGTAACATTTTAAGATGCTTAAACTAAGAAAAAAAATAAAGCGAGTGCTTGAGGAACAAAAAAAAAATTAAAGGACCCCAAACAATTGCTTCATAAATGAAATAAGGAAAATAAAACAAGAGAGAAAACTGCAAGGAAAAATGTATCTGTCCAAAACTTATCATTCCAATATTTCCACTGAGTCTTCCTATTTTCCTATCCAAGCTTTCCTATGGCTTTAAAGTCTTTCCTGGCTAAAAACATAGTTGCTCTTCAATGAGAGACAAGAATAAATAATTTTTACCAATTTTATGAAAATGTTCTTGTAAAGGTGACCCTTAACAGGCAAGCAAGCACTCACTCTACTATTTCAGCTCCTACAAACTTATTCTAGCCCTGACTTTGACAGACCAAATGCCAGTCCAGTGTAAATATGGGTCACACATGTATAATTCTGATTTCAGGTGTATAAGGCAGAAGCCTTGAGATGAAAACACAGGCAGTGTTCGAGTGTCTTTACTTAAGATAAACAGTGCTCCCAATACTAGATTTCTCAGACTCCAACTCTAGCAACTTGAAGCCGCCGCCATCTCCCTTCGGTGCTCCACTCCGTAGGGTACTTTTCTCCAGGCAGCTGTGATGGTGTGGGGAGAGGCAGAGCAGATAGGAAACTGCATCTGGGAAGCGTTGTCCCACCCTTCTATTATTCTCTGCAAACAAATGCCCAAATCAGAAAAGGGAAGGCTCATAACGGGAAAGATTCAAGTGCTGAGCTCCAGGGAGCAATTTTGAGCTCTAAAACTCTCGGTGAGCATAGGATCCCAAGACATGACAGACCTGGGGCATGGCACAGATGAGAGGCACAGGCGCGCCTGTGTCCTAGACTGGGCGCCAGAGCCAGAGAACATGACTCAAAGGCTGGCACCAGGCAGGGTGGCCAGTCCTCACCTCCCAGGCTTCGGGTGTCCGCCCCTCCCCCTCCTGCCTGGGGCCCTCATCACCCAGAACCAGTGTCCAAGTGCTCTTGATATGCCAAGCTCTGGAGGTGGGTACTGAGCAGCAGTCCCCGGCACCAATAGGTCGACCATGTACTGCCCAGCCCTGGACGGGGTCTTACTGGGTGCGGCAAGGAAACTAAACCCAGGTCCTCCTGCTTCCACAGCAGGTGCTTGGGGTCCCTTTGGCAAGTTCTCTAGAACCCGGGGCTCTTCTCTAAATTTCTGCCCCCTAGTCCATAAAGATGTGATGTCTCAATGATGTCAATTAGCAGTCACCCTCCAGGTCTAAAGCCCCATGAGACCCCTGGGTAGGAGCTCACTGGCAGTTTTCCAATCACAGCAAGTGGCTGTGAAGCCAACAGAATGTCACTAGCCAGTGAGCAAGCCAGCTATTAAAAGCCATAGGCTACGCCCTGGCAGGACAGGAGGGTGCAGTCCACGACAGCTCTGACTCCAGCGGACTCCATGCATGCCTGCAACATGCACATCCCCAGCTCCCCACCTTCTCATACGCACTCAGCAACATTACTGTCTTGCAGTCAAGCAAACTGCTAACACCATTCTGTCTGTAGTGCCCTCCCCCTTCTTTCTTCTCTCACTCTTCTCTTTTCAAGAGTCCTTATAGATACTATTTCCACTGAGTTTTGTTCTATCATTCACTTCATAAATTTTACTGCAACACAGCATAAGCTCAGAGCACGGCCTACACGCATACACATTTGGCTCTCCGAGTGTCTTGCAAGCCTTGGAGGGTCCTGCCTTCTGTCTCCCCACTCCTCAGGATCCAGTGCCGCATAATCTGAATTAATGTAATCTGTTCTATGGCAAGATCAAAGTCTCAATCTTATATCCATTAGCTGATTTTTAACAACTAGGTGAGGAAAAGACGAGGTGAGGAAAAGGTGTTAGAATAGAAATAACTTTCAAAGTAGAAATTCAGAAATAAAACTTAAAAAGAAAAAAAAGCTTACACCTTTAATTTTACAGATTTTACGAAGAAAATCACTGCAGGCAAATGCCTTATCTATTTCAGGAACATTTCCTACAAGGAAGCTGTAACCAGCTCAACTATTATGGTTGTGTTTTGTGCAAATACAGATGGTGCCAGATAACCCTGTCATATCAGTGGGCTGCCATGGCCTTGTGGGACATACACAACCCACCCGGGAATGGGGACACAGAAAAGCCAAGTTACCAACAAACAGAACATGAACAAAACAGATAAACCCATGTAAGAAAGCTGTGAGCGGGGCCAAAGTGATACTACAGCGGGGTGGACATTTGCCTTGCATACGGCTGACCAGGGTTCAATCCCCAGCATCCCATATGGATGCTGAGCACCACCAGGAGTAATTCCTGAGTGCAGAGCCAGGACCAAGCCCTGAATGTCGCTGGGTGTGACCCAAAAAGTAAAAAAATGAAAAGGAGGAAACTGTGAGCTTCACAAAGAGTGTGCATGGTGACAAGAGCAGAGAACTTTCAAGAGGGGGCTGTGTGTGCTTCATGCAAACACAAAGATTCATGCTTGCATTTTGTGATGCAAAGGAACAACTCCCAGCTGAGTGCTCGGGGGCTGAACACTATCTTCCTGCAACAGAACGTGTACTCCAGCCTAGCAGGCCCTCTTCTCGGCCCCAGAATCAGCACGACTAGGGGTTTTTCTATGAAGTTAAATGCTAAAAGCAAATTCTAATCTTAAAGTTTTTCTTTTTCTTTTTTTTTAATGTATAACCCTGAGGTACAGTTACAGACTTACAAACTTTCGTGCTTACATTTCAGTCATACAATGATTGAGTACCCATCCCTCCACCAGTGCCCATTCTCTACCACCAGTGATTCCAGTATCCCTCCCACCACTCTCAGTCCATCCCCCTCTCTGTGGCAGGCGCATTCTCTTTTGACATTAGCTATTACGATAAAGTAGAAGCCACATTAAAGCTAAAAATGCGAAGGACTTTCACTATTCAGCTCAGTACCCAGATTTGTGTACATGCATGTATGTGCATTATCTCTGACAGTGGTTACTATGAGAAGCTACTAAAAACCCCACATGGAGTATTACACGCTGTGTTTGCCTACATAACCCCCTCCATTACTTCCACTGCATTCAAGTTCTCTGGGGTACTAAGCAGGATAGTATCAAGCTGTGATCTTTGGAACCTGTGAGAGTGTCCAGCCGCTGAACATGAGGCACAGCACTGGGGCATCACCCGGGACAGACACAGGTGGGTTCCGTTACCCATGCAGGCCCATGGGTGACAAGGGGGCACTGAGCATGAGTGAAGGGTCAACTAAGGCTGGCTGGCTCTGAGCACAGAGGATAGGACCACAAGCCAAGAGATGAAGGAGGCCTCTGCATGCTTGGGGCCTCCCCCCAGGAGAGAACAAAGGCCTGCTGACACCCCAATGGAGCCCAGCAAGACCTTCTAACACTGGATAATGATAACCAGTTATGGGGTTTGTGGGGCTGTGTCACAGTTGCAAGAGGAAAACAGACACTCGCTTCAGGTTCTCACCACCCACCTTGCTGGTGCGTGTCTCAAAGGCTCGGCAGTGAGGGGAGTCGGCAATATTCCTGAGCAGCGCGTGCTCCTATCTGCACTTCGACTACCCCTGCACAGTGCCCTTCCTGCCCTGCACTGGTGGCTCTCCTGCAAGCACTCAGCTTCAGAGCGGGCAGCAGACGAAGAGGGACCCTGGAGGCCTTTTTGGGTCTGGTCCCTAACACTGTGTTGCTTTCAGAGTGCAACAGGCAACACATCAATAAAACAAAGAACATACATGAAACACAGTGCCAAAGGCAGCAAGGTCCTGATCCAATCTAGAGCGATTCAAGTTAATAAGTAACAGAACCCACCACCTTTTTCATGGCTTTAATTATTACAGTCAGTAAAAAAATATTCAGGCCATCCCTGTTTAGTGATGTTTTATTTACCCCTAAAGGCTCAAGTCTTCATTAAATGCAGAAGAGTTATGGTCAATTCAACACATATGGTAAGATCACAGCCCCGTTTATTGTAGTTCTTTAAAGTGTCGCTCTCCTCCCTCAAACACAAAGACTCTGGGTACACAGCACAGCAATTACAATCTGGCCGCATCAAATTTCACATTACTGCTTAGTTGATTTAAAACACAATCTTGTTTCTGCAGTGCGTCCCTTATTTTTTGTATTTTTTTTTCCTGCTGTGAACTAGTCCTTATAAGGTAGTTTCCTACACTGATCAAAGTGCAAGTGACTGGCGCTAACGGGGTCTTCCTTTGCCCCGAGTGTTTCAACTCATGAAAGCCAGAGCTCCTCCAAGCCCCAGAGCACCACGAATGGAGACACTTGACGGAACTGTCTGGAGGATGGCAGCAGTGGGCAAGCGGCTGGGATCGTCACTGTCTCTCCCAGAAGCTGTGTGTTCCCCAAGGCTCAAAGAAAGACAAGCAGCCACTGCTGCCCTGAGGAGGAGGCACGTCCTCTCTTCTACAGCCACTGAGCACCTGGAGAGGGGCTGGCTGTGGAGGGTGGGGGAGGGGCAGTGTGGGAGAGGCCCTCTCTAACCCAGACATGCAGCAAGCTGACCATGATGAACATGCACAGGCCTGAGGTCCCATTTGACCTTTTTTTTTAAAAATTTTTTATTTATTGAATCACCGTGAGAACAGTCACAAAGTCTTTCAGTTTAAGTCTCAGTCGGTTATACAGTGATCAAACACCCATCCCTTCACCAGTGCACATTTTCCACCACCAAGAACCCCAGTATAACCCCCTCCCACCCCTGCCTCTGCCTGTGTGGCAGATTTCCACTTTACTTTCTCTACATTGATCACATTCAATATTACGAGAAAAGACCCAGCATTATTTGGAATTTTCCCCAACAATCAAGACATCATTAGATGCCAAAAAGACACCATTAGATAATTTGTTTCCTATTGCTGATTATGAAGAGCATATGATGTTGCGTGGCTGCTATTGTGGCCATGGGATTTTGGATTTCTGATATTCTAGTAATACGTCTGGAGGGATTACTGCCAAAAGCTGCTGGGTTCTGAGATTAGTCTGTGTGCCTCTGGGATCATGGTCATTCAGGAGCTGGAGGAGGCATTCATGGGTGGCAACTCGGGGCCTTGTCTGGACGGGGAGCAGGGCCAGTTCCACTCCTCATTCCATGAGACCTCACGTGCCTCGTCACTGCAGTCTCATACCTGGCTCTCCATTAGGCTCTGAAAGATGGTGGCCATCATGCCACCGCCACCAGGCGGAAAAAGTGGAGGGACAAACACCCACTTGACCTCTTGAAAAACTGGTGTTTATGGAGCAGCTGTCAAGGGCCAAGGGAAGGGCTACCCTTGGCATATGTGCCTGATGGTTCTACAGCCGAATTGCACACCGTGAGATGCAGCCCCCTCATCCCTAGTTCCTGGAAACCCCGCCCGGGGCTGAGCAGCCCAGACATTGGTAGAAAGCAACAGGTAGAGAGAAGCTGGGCTTTCCCCTCCTCCTGGAGAAGCCTTGTCCTCTTCAGTGTGGAGGCGGGCCAGGAAGGCCGCGTGGTCTGTCCCCCAGCCCCGCCCCACACACTTGGCACTGGGGCGCAGACAACCAGTCCACTCTGGCTGCCCCTCTGAGCATCAGGCTAAACAGGGTTTTTTTGTTTTCTTCTAGTCCCTTCCACAGGCCCCTCATGCTATTTATTCTTATTTTCTTTCTAGAATTAAAGAAAAACAGCATCTGTAATAGGCTTTTGTTTCTGTGGGCAAATGAAACCTATCAACCATGCAATAACTAAAAATTGAATATCCTGAAAACTTACAAGCTCAGAAGAATAAGAAAAAAGTTAATTTTATTTAGTCTGTATTAATTCAATTTCGTCTGTATTAATTCTATATAGTCTGTAAAATTCATTGGTTTTGATACTCCACTGGTTTAAGATTAAATATTGGTCATTTGACATGGAGAGTATCATGCTAAGTGAAGTGAGCAGAAAGAGAGGGACAGACACAGAAGGACTGCACTCATTTGTGGAGTATAAAACAACATAACATGAGGCTGACTCCTAAGGACAGTAGATACACAGGACAGATAGACTGCGCCATAGCTGGAGGCCTGCCTCAAGAGCAAAGGGGAGAAGGCAGCTGGAATAGAGAAGGGATCACTAAGAAAAAGAGAGATTATGGGGAATCATATCTGCCATGGAGGCAGAAGGAAGGTGGCAAAGGGGGGTTATACCGGGGATATTGGTGGTGGGGAATTTGTACTGGTGGAGGAATGGGTGTTTGATCACTGTGTGATTGTAACCCAAACATGAAAGCTTGTAAATATCTCACAGTGATTCGATAAAATTTAAAAAAGGTAAAGGTAAAAAGGTAAAGGACCTCCCGTTGATCGTCGATTTGCTCGAGCGGGCCCAGTAACGTCTCCATTGGAGACTTTGTTGTTACTGTGTCTGGCATATCGAATACTCTCAGTAGCTTGCCAGGCTCTCCGAGAAAATTAAAAAAAAAAAAAAAGAAAAAAAAAACATATGACTAAAACCCAATCATGAACAACCTTTTAACTGTGTATCTCACTGTGATTTAATTATAAAACATAGATAATTTTAAAAAAAATCGGTGATTTGAAAGCAAGAGCTTAAATGGCACTGCTGCTTTTAGAGAAGAAACAAATTTGACTATTTTTCTTGTTCTCGTTTTTTGGGCCACACCTGTTAGGTTAGGGGAACACTCCAGCTAAGTGTTTGGTGGCCTTCCTGGAGGTGCTCAGAGACCATGCATGCCTGGAACTGAACTCAGGGCCTCACACACATAAATAAGAGCTCCACGGAGGGCCGGACCTGGCCCAAAAAACTCATTTCTTAGAAACTCTTCTTGAAGGCCTTATTTTTTTTTTAATGATATGACATTATTTACACCTGGGTCTTTCTAAAAGGTTCACACTGTTCAACATGCAGAAAACAAAAGCACATAAAACAGCTTGATGGACCCCCACCCCACATGCCCCACTCCCCCCTCGTTATATTAAACTCTTAAAGGCAGGAGCACAGTGGCGACAGGGTGGCCCTTCGCTTTCCTTCCAGCCAATCACCCCAACAGCCTCCTTTATACCCACAGCTGATCCATCCCTCACATCGACCTCAGAGCACTGGTCAAGGAGCACAGGGGCTGCCAAACTGACTGAGACCTTCAGTTTAATGCATCCCCAAATCCAGCACGTTGATCTTCACTCAGGTCCAGGGCTGCAGTGGAGACAAAGCCACACTGCTACGCTATCCACTGCTGCGTGAGCCTCCCTGCCCACCCAGTCAGTGCGTCCGCAGGGGAAGACCACGGCGAAGACCACCATACAGGTCTGCCAGACCCCCTTGTGGATGGAGCTAGAGCACAGCCACACCTCGGGGTGAGCAGAGCGCTCAACAGAACCCCCCCCCCACACACACACACACAGGGTCCTTTTTCTGCAGGAGAGGCTGCAGGCGGCCCTGCCACAATTTGCTGCACAATTTTTCTTTGAAGAAACATTACTTTACAGCGAACAGGATGCACTCTAGCTGCTGTCTTGAATTCTTAGATTCACCTACCATAATCTCTAGCTAGAAAGCGCCATGCCTGGAATTGTCTGCTGTAGTTATAGGGCTGTGGAGAACAGGGTTTTGGTCATCAGGCTTTCTGTCACTTCAATGACTCTGTGAGAGACACAGTGAGCCTTTGCCTATATGCATATTAAAAATTTGTGAGAATTGCCTAAAATACAAAACACAGATGTGATAGCCTGGTGCATGTGAATGAAAGTTGCTGGGAAGACAAGGAGCTACCCAAACACCCTGAAATGATGCCAGAATCCACGGGGATTACCTAGTTCTTTCTGTGGCAATGTCATGTCACATATGGGGGACAAAATCAGTTATTTCCAGCTGCTTGAATGATTGAATCCTTCGGAAAACCAACATCCTTCTGTGTAAGACAACACATGTAGCTGTAGGTCTGGGAGACAAGAGGTGGCAGGAATCTTGATTTGCACAGAGCAGGTGTGGACGGGTGGGCCAGGTTCTGCACACAGGGAGCAGCACTCATTGCAGAGCCTCACGTGTCCCCTCTGCAGCAGAGGCGCAACCAGGCTCATGCGCGAGAGCCATGGGCACACTGTGAATGCAGGCTCTGTCAGAAAGCGGGTCAGGACCTCTGGAGACCAGAAAGAGTCAGGTGAACCACCAGGGACTTACTAGCTCCCTCAGGCAGTGCTCCAGGGATATCATTGTGAGGCTGCCAGGCTGGAGAGGAAAGGGTGCAGACCGGTTTAGCAGACAGATAGGATGTTTCTATCACTAGTCTCTGGGCTTCAAGAACAAAGAAACCACTAGTCTTCTAGAAGAAAATGCTGAGATGAAGGTGCTCCTTGATAGATCCCACAAAATGGGGGTTAAAATAAAAATGTAAAGGGCGCAGGTGCTGGCCTTACATGCAGCTGACTCAGCTTCAACCCCTGGACCATACATGGTCCCTCAAGCCCCTCAAATCCCTGAGGACAGAGTCAGGAGCAAGCCCTGAGCTGAGCACTACTGGTTGTGGCAAACCCAGTTCTTCCCCTCACCCCTCAATACGATGACAGTTCAATGATAGAAAATAGTGTGCAAATGAGCATAAAAAATATTCTTTGATGCTTAAAAGTTGTCCAAGTATTGCTTCAGGCATTTATAAAGGGTATGCAGAAATTTACTGTTGGAAGTTATGGAACAAAGAACAGAGCGAGTACGAGGAGTTTGAATCGGGCATTTTTCCAAGGAGCTTCCTTTTGCAGGGACCTCAGCTCCCGAAACATCAAGGGAACAGTGTCTGCTTCACTGAAAGATGGCACAGGTAGGACCCAAAGCTGTCAGTGGACCAGAATTGAAACTGTAGCTGCCCCAATCTCTTACATTAGAAAACAGGAGATAATCACAGCTTCCAAGTGGCCTTTCACCCATGTTAGAACAGTGAGGAATGAAGCCGTTAGTACCACAGTATACTGTTTAAGGGGGAAAAACAACCAAAAAGTTTTAACATCAACTTATCTTTTATTTTCAAACTGTTCTAATCTCACACCTCATGCTATTCTGCTCCACTTGTAATTCTCCCATTGTAAGAAATCCTCTCATCTTTTATAATCTGGGTCAGAGAACTCAAATTGTGGTTCCCAGTTTTGCCTTGACAGCAGCTCCGTCTGTACTGCTGGGGAGAAGGATGGAGAGGGGTGCTCTAGTGGGCATCTGAATCTACCTCCCGTCAGGGGTCCCTGTAGAAAGACACTTGTCCAAGCTATTACCCAAAACACAGTAAGAATTAAGCTGAAATAAACAGTATTTGCATGTGGCTTATGATTACATTTCAAATATCACCGAAAACTTCTCTTGCTTTCAAATATGCTTCAAGAACAAAGAAACCAAAAGTCAGGACTCAGAACAAACTACTAACAAGAAACAAAATACATGTTGTTCAGAAGGCAATCCTCTCATCTTCGATGACTTCCCTCAACGACACATGAAAACAAAGCAAGGACAGAGAACAACAAGCAGCATTTAAAGACTGTATTTGGCTAGGTAAGCGACGCAATTTGACTGTAACTTCTACTTACACATCAGATTGCTCACACATGGAGTTTATGGTATTTAACTTCTGGCTCTATAACATGATTTTTACTGCTTCTGAAGTGTAATCATCATGTGGTGCATAGAATACTACCAGTCTTGAAATGTCACAAAATCAAAAAAAAAATATTGCTTGTCACTGAATCTTGCCAAGGATGCAAATGTAAGCCTTCTATTCCTAAACTCAAGTGTTTCCCCCATGAACTGTTTTGTGAACCACATCTCAGGGCTAAAGAGGCAGGTGAGTGGCCAGGACACCAGCTCAGTGTGCTATACCAGTTCTGCACCACCACCTCAGGACACCTGAGCACCACAGAGCCAGGAGTGGCATCCACCACCAGACATTTTAGACAGGCCACATTATTTGGGTTGGGGTGGAGGCAGCCCAACAGTGCTTAGGAGCCTGCTCCTGGCTCTCAGATCAGGTATTACTACTTGTGGTGGTTGGGGGACCACATGGAATCCTGGGGATGGAACCCAGCCTGGCAGGTCAAATGATTAATTTTAACATCATATAATTAACCTGATCTTTCATTTTCAAGGAGTAAACGGAATGATGGGGTTGTAACTTCATTTCATTTCTCTTAGAGAGCTAATGAGATAACTTACCTTGCTCATATGAGGCTGATTCTGGTTCCAACACCAGCACCATGTATGGTCCCCCAAGCCCCACCACGGTCACTCAAGAGTAAAGCCAGGTAGAACCCCTGAGTACCACCTGGCGTGACACCCTCCTCCCTGTCAATCAAAATCTCTTTCTCTCTCTCTCTCGTACTCAGGGCGTTCTCCTAGGTCTGTGCTCAAGGATCATGTCTGGTGGGCTCAGGGGACTACATGGGGTCTCAGGAATTGAACCTGGTCAGTGACATGCAAGGCAAGTGCACTAGCTGGCTCCAGCCCCACCTAATCTCTCTCTGTAGGAAGAATCCCTGATCGATGAGAGGCCTGTGAACTCCGCTGGTTTCTCATGTCCCCTGTAGAAGGAAAGTAAGGATGAGAGCCAGAGAGGGACGAAGGATAGTTCTGCATGTGGAGGGGTGATGGGATGAGGCGAGAAAAGAGAGGGGGGCTGGCATCTGAGGGCACAGGACACAAGACTCCACTGTGGAAGGAGAGATTTGTAACAGTGAGATCAGTAATAGTGAGGAACAGAGGGACCCAAGAGGGGCCAAGGGCACACTCGGCTGACATGACCGGGCCACGTGCTAGAGTCTGAGCGGAGTGGATGGTGTGAAGATGAGCAGCATGAGCGCTGGGGCATCCTGAATGATCAGTGCTGTCCGCAGTGCCCGCCACGCCCCCCCTCGCCCCCCCGCACTTCAGAGAGGGCCAAGGCACTGCTTCCAACTGAGATCTTGGTGTGAATGCTGATATCTGCAAAGGGTCACTCGGAAAGGAACTCGGGCTCCTGACACTAAGCGCAGGGTGTGGAGCACAGCTGAACACACATGCAGACAGACACGCAATGCACACATATGTGCAAGTAACCATACATACACGCATCACGCACGCACAAGCATACACATGACAGCAGCCTCTGGAAATCATGCTAGGTGTCAGCCCACGGAATCAACCACGGCAATGCTCAGCAGAGAGGAGGCACACGCAGAACGACCACACGTGCCCTGCCCTGGCTCCACTGGTGCTGTTATCTGCTGACCTGTTTCAGAGCATGCTGGGGGCCGGCTTCCTGCAAGCCAGGAGGCCTCCGACACGCACCAGCAAGAAGCCTGGGATCTGAAGAGCACCTGGTTCCCAAGGAAGGGCAAGGAGCTATCAAGGCCCTGAAGAAGCCCTGCTCCGCCTCCCTCTCCCAGGTCTGGGCCAAGCAAGGCCTGCACAGAGGAGGGAGGTGCCGCATCCGGGATGTCAGCCGTGAGCCACACTGGGGCCCCTTTCTGCACAGAGCCCTGAGCTGCTCCCAGCACAGGAGGCCCTGAAGGAAACACCCTCAGGAGGACTTGGGCTTACTGGCCACGTTTTTCCTGGACATGCAGGATAAGGCCGGTTTCCAGGTCCCCTCCTGGGTGGTGAGGGGTGTCTTGGGCTTCTGCACATCAGAGTGACAGCCTAGGACAGGTGCCTCCTGGGGGCCAACTTTCTGTTATGGTTCGTAATCAGGGTGAGAAAAACCGCAGGTTCAAAAAGTTACAAGGAGTCAATGACCTTGCTGAGGCCTCTGCAGACCAGCAAAGACTCAAACAGAAACCTGGGATCAAAGGGGAGATTGGCCGCAAGGTCCTCGGCCTGAGACCCTACAAACAGGGCGCCCTGCCAGTGGGCGGGGCAAGGGAAAAGGGGGGGCCCATGTTCTAAGCTGAGAGTTTCCAGAACAACAGGATCCAGCACCTGCCATGAATGTTTCTGCGGGCACCTTCCAGCTGCTGGGAGGGGAGTACAGAATGTTAAGGGACACAGGTTCCCAGGGTCCAGTAGCGCCTGCCGAGCGCAGACACAGTTCTGGCCCACGCGCCCAGAGACACAGTACAGAGCTCCTTGCTTAGCTCCTGACTTCTGAGAGCTGGCCAGGTGCAGGCTCCCTCTAACTGCCTGAGGGACCAGAGGAGAGTACAAGGCCAGGAATGCACTGAGCTGGAACCCCTCACACAACACACACACACACACACACACACACACACACACGTCTGAGGATAGTCCTGCTGCCTGCAGGATGCACCTCACTGGGAACTGCCCTGCAGGACTCAGATCATCCTCGTCATATTCACATCAAGACCATCAGCAGGTGGTGTCCTGTCGCTCAGAACACATGCTCTAGCCAACTGGGTGACCCCTGATCCTATGTGGTGTCTGTGAATCCCCTGGGAGACCCTTTGCTCCTGTGTGGGTCTGAGAACCCATCTGTTTCAGGACCTTCTTCTGAAGCAGAGAACGAGCAAACACACGAAGGGCATAAACCCACAGGTGCACTGAATCCATCGTATTTACTCAGCATAGGTGAATCTGGAAAAACGAACACCTGCCCAAAGGACCCACACTTGGCAGTCCCAGCTCTGTGCTCGGCACACGCACAGGCTGGCTGTGCTGACAGAGGGAGACAGGCAGTGTGAACGGTGCCTGATAGGGGACAAACAGGGTGCTGCCTACAGACTTCTCAGGAATGGGTCTGGGCCCCCAGCCCCGCAGGCAGGCGGGGTTTACACACCAACAGAGAGCCTGCATGATGATCTGGGAAGAGAGTCACACTGAACAATAGGCTAAAAATACCAAAGGAGGCAAATCAGAGTTAAGATACTTTTCAGGATTAGATTATGCTAGAAGTTCAAACTATTTGCATGTTAATGGAAACCAGACAACAGGAGCCGGTGTGGAACTGCATTATTCTCCCAAAGTAAGCTGCAAGAACCAATTTCAGCAGAAGCCTCAGAGCAGGACAGAGGTCGCCCCACATCAGAGCCTCATCTTCCAGAGCTCCTCATCTTCCAGATGCCAAGTGCCCATGGGAGTGGAAGGGTGTCCCTGGCTTGACACAGCGGAGCAGAGAAAAGTGCTCTGGTGCCATGCTCCACGCGGTCAATGTCACAGACCTAAAGTCCAGCAGGAGGAGGAGCACGGCACCACACACTCCTGCAGCCAACACAGAGGGCAGGGTCTCTGCAGGCAGGGCCAGGACACCTATCCCTGGGCAGCCGGATGTTCAGTCCTCTACTCTTTATGAGCAGAACCAAACAGCTCTTTCCAAAGAGGCAGCATTTCAAACTCACCCACCTCAATTAGGGGGGAAAAAAGTATACTGAATAAAACACAACTGAAATATCAAACTTCTGCATATTTAACACATTCCTGAGAATTTTCCCAAGGCTCTAAGGGACAAAACCCAGAATATTAAAAGTAGCTCTCAGGATGACCAGGTAGCCAGTAAACTTCAATTTTCTTATTCACACCTTGCCTATATTTTCTCGACTTCTCCATCAGGAGAGTGTGAGGGGTTTGGGGAGAGGTGTATGTTTCGGGGCCACAACCCACTGTGCTCAGGGCTCACCCTTAGCACGTCCAGGGAACCATCCGTGGTGCCAGGGGCTGAATGTGGGCTGAACACACACAAGGCCAGCACCGTGGCTCTGAACTTTCTGGCCCCAACAGGACCATTTTTATGAAGGAAAAGTGGATTCTCTTGTTTGGGGCTGGTCTGGATGAGCAGGGTCTCACCATGCGGACATGAGGCTCTGGCCCGAAAGCAGTGCCAGGAGCACAGCGGGCTCTCCTTCAGCTCAGCCGTGAGGGATGCAGAGGGGGGCTCCCTGTGTGCCAGGGGGCCAGGTGGGAGCGAAGGGCTGTGTCGGGCTTCTGGCACATTGTGATGGACACCGCCCTGCCTGGGCCTACAGAGGGGCTCATGCCAAGATTGTGGAGACTCAAGTTTAACATTAACAGCGAACAGGTTATAAATGAAACCCGCTGAGAGGCAATTCCAGCAGCTGGCCCTGAGAACTCTTCCTGGGTGCTTCCGCATAGGGCCGAACTCTCCTTCCTTCCTCCTGTCGGTGGTGGCGGAGCTGTTGAAGAGGTTCCAGTTATGGCGCTATTAGGTGGGGGGCAACAATCCCAGACTCCATCCGTGTGGCTGTGCTGAGGACACCAGGCTCCAGTCCCCAGGGAGTGATGGCATGGCAGCAGGGCCTGGAGGGTGACACAGCGGGACCCAGAGCCTCTCCCTGTCCAGGACAGCTGGCACAGGATCCGGTCAGGAGCATCTTGACAGAAGGACAGAAGCGGCAGAGCTCAGCCCGATGAGACTGTCCCAGGCTGGCGCCGGGACACATCCAGGGAGTCTGGTGAGGCCCCGCTGAGGCTCAGCTGGTCCTCCCTCCCATGGTCTCCTGCGCATCCCCCCCAGAACGTGGGCTGCTCTCAACAACCATTTCCCCCGAGAGTGCAGCAGGAAGGATTAGAAAATCAATTCACAGACAGTGTGGAGAGGCCGCGGTTCCCAACACTGAAGTTACCTGAGGTCTGCCCCTGTCCCCCTACCCATGGACCCCGCCAGGGTCCAGGATCTGGGCTCAGAGGCTCCTAGGAGGTGTTACCATGTAATACCCAGGGCAGGGGGAACCATAATGCACCGCCGCTCTCTAAGACAACGGGAACAGGCTGGAAGGCTGCTCACCAGGGGCCATCAACAGGGCCTGGGACTGACAGGCAGGAGTCTGAGTGCCCAGGGACGTCGTCACGGACATGCCTCCCTCAGACTGCAGCAGGCTGGGCCATGGCCACAGGCTTTCTGCAACGGCAACTACTCTGGAGAAGCTGAGCCTGGATCTCCCTGCCCGACAGGGCACCAAGACCAGATCTGGGCCTATGAATGACCCAAATGCTACAGGACCCTCCACGGGCACAGGGAACTGATGTTCCTGCTTGGGACCCTGGACCAACAACACAGGGGGGCTGTTCCCGAGCATGCGTCGGGCTGGGCCCCCTGGACATGTGTCTCCCAGCCCGGGGCAGCAGCCTCTCATGCTCTCTCCTAAGGCCTGACCCATCTGAAGAGCACAGGTCCCATTTACTCTGCACTGCTGCACCCCAGCATGGCCTGCAGGGAATGTCCGGTGGGTGTATCCGGGTCAAGGCTGGACCAACCCACAGAGAAGGGCTGTCTGCCGGGCGCTTGCCTGCCCACATACCCAACTAAGGTCACCTCTAGAAAAAGTGTATTTGATAAACACGCTGATGAAATAAAGCACAGGCGAAGTTTCAAGTCTTTTTCCCTTTGGAAAGTTTACAGGAAAGTAGGAGAGGAAAGGAAACTCCCCTTGTGGGTAGAAACTCAGTATAGGACTAAGTTCCAAAGTTTAGAATTTTTAAAGAGTAATGTTTGCCATTCAGCCCTGAAAATGCACAACCAAGTGGCCTCTTCCTGTACAGCAGCTGGAAAACCTTTGGAAACCACCAAGCAGTGACAAACACCCCATGTGCATTTGCAGCAAAGGACCCTTGGGAGCTGCTGAGCTCGTGAACCCACAGTGGGTGCTGTCAGACCCCAGCAGGCCATCTGGGTACACCAACCCTGTCATGTCTGCATTGGGGGGTGGGGGGACGAGGTTCTCTAGAAGGGGTCCCCGAACTCCCAAACGTAGCTGATAAGTAGCCCCCTCAAAGAAACAACACACAGGACCCATGAACTCAAGCACATTTATTTAGTATCGCAGCAATACTTCGGGCCAGAGAGGTCCTACAGGGATTAAGACACTGACTTCGCATGGATGTCAACCCCGGTTCAATCCCTGACACCACAGAGTGTCCCCCAAGCACTGCCAGGAGTGATCCATGAGCACCAAGCTGTGAGTGAGAACTGAGTACTGCTGGGTGTGGCCGACAAAGAACCAACTAAATAGACTAGCATTGAACAAATAAAAAGGTGACGGGGAACAGAACAGTACACCAACAGATACGATTCAAGTTCACAAATTTGGTGTTATCTGAAAATGTTAAACTTACTAAAGAACTAACACAGGCGAGGAAGAGCTAGGCCTCTCTCAAACAGCAACCTCAAACGAGACACCATCCAAAGGTGTGCCTGGTGAGCACGTAGAGAGATGCAATACACGCACACTGCGGAATACTATTTAGGAATAAAAAGGAATCGACTTAGATGATTTGATGACCCTAAGAACACTGGGTGCAGCAGACCATACGCTGCACAGTCCTTCCGATATGGGAAGTCCAGAAGGAATCTACCCAGGAAGTGACTCTGGTTGCCTGGGGCCCAAGAGGTGAGGGACAGGGCACAGAGGGACGGCTCACGGAGCGCCAGGGATCCTTCGGGGATGATGAAAATATCCTAGAAATATTCGAGCAATGACCGCACAGTTAGCAAACACACTGAAGAATGAAGAGTATCCACTCCAAAATGTTGCTCTTCCTCCTCTTCTTCCCCTCCTCTCTCCCTCCCTCCCTTTCACTTTCTCCCTCTCCTCCATTCCCTCCTTTCCCCTCACCCCAAGCCCCCGACAGCGATGAAGTGTTCTGCCTGAGCCTTGCTTATCACTTACTCCCTTGCTTCACAGTGGCAGAGATGACATAAGGCCACAGACATGACGAGAATGAAGAATTTTGCGATTCAATTTCCTCTTGAAGATAATAAAGGAGCATGGGGAGAGGGAGGCATGCTGGGGGAACAAATTGCTCATGTTTTAAATCTGTTCTTTCCTCATTACAGAGTTCAACCGAGGTCAGGGCCCTATTAGCCAGTAACCAGGACTAGCTCACTTATTGCTGGGTGCTGCCGCCCGCCGGGGGCAGGGCAGGAGCCTGGGAACGGAGCCGCACCCCACCCCCACACAGGACCTCTGTGAAGGGCACAGCCAGGCCAAACACCAGGCCCAGGAAGCTATCAGATACGGAACTGTCAGAAAATGAGAAAGAAGATCAATTCTAACGTCTCTGGTTCATGTACTAAAACTCAACCCACGCCCAGTGGCAGTGTGACTGCTGGTGAAGTCTGCATGCTCACGGTGTCAGGACAGAGGGCCTGAACCAACCGCCCCTGCTCATGCCCTCCAAGCTTCCAGCCAACTCCACCCAGGCCACGCACCTGTCACACACAACAACCCTGCCTCCCCCGCTCCCCGCGCGAGGCACGGAGCCACCCAGGGCACAGCTGCTGTGTGGGGCCAGTGGCCTGGGGCAAGCACATAGGACACAGAGAGTGGGACAAGGCTGTGTGGAGCATCTGATCTCCCCTCAGGCCACCAAGAAGCACAGTCGGAGGCACGGGTGCGAGGCCACCTGGCACTGGAGATTCTCAATGGGCCACAGCAGCTATCATCAGAACAAAGGGCAAGGTGGCCAATGGCGGAAGGCACAGGAGTGTCTGTAGTTGGACCTGCTAGGACAAACATCCCTGGTAGGAAAGACGAAATGCTACAGAAGAGGAGGGGGAGCGAGGGCAACAGCAAGGCTCCACGATCCCTTCATCTCCCGCCCCAAGAAGGGAGCAGAGGCTGCTCTCCCCCACACGGGCCCCCGAGCCCTTGCGACGGAACTGCACAAGGGCTGTCTAGAGCCAAGGATCAGGGAGTGCGAGGCAGGCGTGGGAAACCACTGAACCCCAAACAAAACCACTATGAGACACAGAGGCGACTCCCCTGTGAGACACACACAGGAAAACCATTGCAAGACACACACAAGACACCACTGTGAAAGAAACACAGGAATCCACCGTGAGACCGCACTGTGAACACACAGAAGAAACCACTATGAAACAAACATGGGAAATGGTTGTGAAACACATACAGGAAACCACTGTGAGACACACACACAGGAAACTACTATAAACTCACACACAGGAAACCACTGTGAGACATACACACAAGAATCCACTGTCAAACACACACACAGGAAACCACTGAAACACATACAGGAAACCACTGTGAAACTTACATACAGGAAATCACTGTGAGGCACACAAACACAAGAAACTACTATGAAACTCACACACAGGAAACCACTCAGACACATACAGGAAACCACTGTGAAAATCACACACAGGAAACCACTGTGAGACACACACAGGAAACTACTGTGAAATTCACACACAGGAAACCACTGTGAGATACACACACAAGAAACTATTGTGAAACACACATACCGGAAACCATTGTGAAACAAACACCGAACACACACACTGAAACCACTGTGAAACACACAACAGAAAATTATTGTGAAATGCACAAATCACTGTGAAACACACACACACAGGAAACGTGCCACACACACCCACACTCGCGGCTACTGGCCTGCACTGAGAACCCCAGACCCTGCTGCTGGCGACACGCGTGCTATTCCAAACACGCAGAGAATGCATGAAAGCAACCCGCAGTGTTACCTCAGGACGCATTCCCCTCATTCCCAGCCACTTTCCTCCTCACTCTTTAATCGCTACCTAAAATAAACTCCACAAGGGGAAATGTGGGGATAAGGTGAGCCAAAGTTTCAACCTGTAAAACTCATCAGAGCTGGTTGGCCAATGGCACATGAAAAGCCCCTGCAGAGAACAACCTCTTTCCTCGTGGAACATTCAAGCACAGTCTTCATTCAGGGCACAGGGCGTTTCACTTCTCAGCGATCAAGGAGCGAAGTCAGCCCACGAGGCCTCATCCAGTGATGCTTCCAAATGCTGATTATTAAATAATGTTATGAAGTATCTAGACTTTTTAAATTTTTATCTTTGTAGTTGTTCATAAAATTTCTTACATTTAATATTCGAACACCAGTTCCGCCAACATTATACCTTCCTGCCACCATATTTCGAATATTTACACTCCGAACTCTAAACCCTGCCCCTAAAGCAGAACCAAATAAATTTATTTTGTATTGCCTATTATGATAATCCTTTGAAAGTGATCAAAAACAGTTTTTTAGAAGAAAGTATGTGAAGATTGTTGTATTTCACCCTCGAGCCATTAAGTCCTTATATAGATTATTAACAGGTTGTGAAACGGTTGAGCCTTGGGAGTGACAGCACAGTGGGTAGGGCGTTTGACTTGCATGCAGCTGCCATTCGATCCCCAGCATCCCATATGGTCCCCCGAGCACCGCCAGGAGTAATTCCTGAGTGCATGAGCCAAGAGTAACCCCTGTGCATCACCGGGTATGACCCAAAAAAGGAAAAAAAAGTTGACCCTTGTGTGCTTATAAAATTGATTCTTGATTTACAGAAGCAATGACATTCTGAGATGCCTTTTAAAGTCATGCATGGCACATTCTTCTTGGTTGAGAGCAATATTCGCCCACTACTTCAATGTCCAAATAGGTGAAGTCAGCACCAAGGGAAAGTCGCTCTTCTGCGTCAAATCTAATCACAGTTACTGTGAATTCAGACCTCTGTCACTGGTGGGGCAAAGAATTTAAACACTGGCTTGTGAAAACTTCCTGGGACCTCAGAGCCCGGACACCAGCCCGTGCCTCAGTCCTAGCAGGCCTGGCTCCAGGCAACTGAGAAGGTTTCAGCATCCGCCGGCCAGGCGGCTCCAGTCACTTCCACTGACACCCCCTGTGGGAACCGCTGGAAAAGCTGAGGCCCAGGTAACCTATGCAGTGATCCCACACCTAGCGGGCCTGGGTCACCTTCAGTTCAGGTGTCCCTGGAGACACGCTGCCTCTCTCGGCTGGACATTTCACCTGGTGACAGACTCTAGCAGACCTGGGTGCCCAAGGCAGCTCTGCACCTGCGTCAACACTGCTGGGTCTGCTCTCGACTCCTCCTGCTCCCCTAACCTGCGCAGAGACAGAGGACTCTGAACTGAAAGCAGTACTGAACACGCTTATCCCCGGTGACTGGCAATCATGTGGTCAAGGCCTCGGTGTCACTATCTGACAGCAGAGAAACTGAGGCTGGCACTGGCTGGTCAGCTCCAGGTGAGCCACTATCAAGGAGTAAGGACAGGCTTTGGGTCACTGATCTGACAAAGTCCCGGCACTGTGGCCTAGGGGAGGCACGCCTGGCCGGACTTCAGGCCCAGCAGCCGCTGCGCCACAGGCACCTCTCAGCCTAGGTGGGCCACGGACAGAAACCACACATGTTCCGGGGCAGGGAGGCTCCTTCCGCAGGACAGCGCCATTCATTTCTTTTCCTCAGGAAACCGAAACAAATGCCCTTGACCAATGAACTCTTCCTACTGAGCTCTTGTTAAAACAGAGTGCATTTTAATTTTGGATAATTTCTGATACCGAAGACAGACCATAACAGACTGGCTTTTTCAGAGAAACAAGTAAGTTGGCCAGACAGATGGTTTGCAGAATTGAACACAGGCTCTCAAGCCCACACAGTGTCCCCAGGACAGTGTTAGAAACAATTCCCAAGCACCCATGGGCCTGGCCAAGAAAACTAGTAAGTAAATAAATGAGAAAGCATTCTCGGGTTTGGAGCAATAGCACAGCCGGGTAGGGCGTTTACCTTGCACGCAGCCGACCTGGGTTCGATTCCCAGCATCCCATATGGTCCCCTGAGCACCGCCAGGGATGATTCCTGAGTGCAGAACCAGAAGTAACCCCTGTGCATTGCCAGGTGTGACCCAAAAAGAAAAAAAAAAAGCAAGTATCCTCAGGGGCCAGGAGGCAGCACAGTGGGGAAGGGGGGAAGGTCTCTGCCCTGCATGTGACTGACCCAGGCTCAATCTCCCAGTACCCCATGGTCCCCTGTGCCTCGCCAAGAGTGATCCCTGGGCACAGAGCCAGGAGTAAGCTCTGAGCACTGCCAGAGCTTTTTGCCCCCCCTCAAAAAAAGAAAACATGTCTATATATACTAAGAAAAGACTTTCACAGGAAAAGTCCCTCCAAAAGTATACCGCGGAAATTCTTTTTTTTTTCTTGATTCTTATTAAGGTGCCTCATCCTCCACTAAAAAACCACTATAAAGACAGGTCATAAAAATCCAGATTGCATCTGTTTATAGTACAATTCCTTTCTTCGCTGGAGATATGACTGATAAAATATTTGACAGAAAAGATTGGGGGGAAAATCCAACAAATACATATTACAAATCTACAGTAATCCTTTATGGCTATTTCACACTCTCTGCTCACGATAGTAGGGAGGGCACCTGCCTTAAATGCATCTAACCCAGGTTCTATCCCCGGAATCATACATAGTCCCCCAAATCCACCAAGTGTGATTCCTGAGTGCAGAGCCAGGAGTCTGCCCTGAACATCGATGGGTGTGCCCCCACCAAAAAACACCCCCCAAACAAACAAACAAACAACAGGAAAACCAGACCCTGCAAATATAGAGCAAGAAGCCCTGTAACAAGTCAGATTTCTTTTGTCTGTTTTCCTGGGCCCCACCATGATTGCAAAAGTCCTAAAAACAGTGACTATGAAGACTCAACTGGAAACTGTATTAAAGAAGAAAAAAAAAAAACCAAAACCCCAAGCCCACAACTTTGCTTTGGGTTCTGCTGCTGGTTGGTTCCACATTCACTCTTGCATGGAGCCTCGCGCCGCAGAGCTCTGGGTCACGATGACTCTGCACTAGGAAAGGCCCCTTGTCGGGATGGTGAGTCAGGCCACAGCAGGCACAGAGGGTGCCAGCTCTGGAAACGGTGCTGCCACTCGCCCCAGGGAGGAGACGGTGGTGGAGCAGCAGCCTTGGCCCAGGCTTCTCCCTCCCAGAGGCCTGAGGCAATGGACACAAAAGCCTTGTGTGTCTCGTGCACACGCCCAGGCTTCACATTCCTGCTGGAGGCATTAGTAATCCTTTGTTGGAAGGTATTTCAACAGCATTTAGATTTGTCTCATGACGATCTGGGCTCTGTGACTGGGCAATGCCCAGGCTACCATCTCAGTCTTGGAGAAAGAATCAAAGGATGGGAGTCTGGGAGGTTCGGGCCAGCGGGGCAGGAGTGACTCTAAAGCAGGTCAGCACTTTCCCTGTCTATGCAGGGACGATCTTTCTTTATCTGCCAATGTGCCGAGAAAACGTAAGCAGTTGCCCCCCTAAAACCTGCAGAATTCTGCTCTTTACCCAGTCAACAGCTCAGAGAATTCTGGGAACTCAACCTTCTATAATCCAAATTCAGTTCTGCTTTCTATTTGAGGGATTTAACAGGGCTTGAAAGAAAACAGCCAAATCAGTGAGACAGTAGGAGGATTTCATTCAACAGCACACCTGCAATGTGTCAGTCAAGGTCTGAACAGACGATAAATACCGAAGTGGCTCTAAGCATCACTGGGTGTGGCCCAAAATCCATCCCCCCGCTCCCTCCCCCAAAGAAAATAAAAAATAAACTGAGGTAACATACACTTGCAAGAACGTAAATATCCGTATTTTAAAGCTACTTAGTTGGTGCACTATGCCCACGGAAACATGGTGTGCCCATTCTCCCAGCCCAGGGGTCTACGTGAGCTCACCAGCCTCCCTAGAAGGTTGAAGCAAAGGAACTTAGATCAAAAAAAGCAAATCAACAATTTACTGAGTATTTTACACTGAATTAAGAGTGTGATCTGCTAGAAATCAAATCTTATCAACAGCCTGAAAAACACTTAGGCACCTCTCATTTTAAACCAGGAAAAATCACCTTCTTTCCTACTAGATAGAACCACATGAAGAGAGATACAGATATACAGTTAGTGACGAATATGACTGTCTTCCTGAACAAACCAAAAACTGACCCCATAAACGCAGCACTACCTAAAAAAAAAAAAAAAAAAAGGCTACAGGGACAATCAGAAGGAGAATCAGAGGCTGTTTCTGGTTTTGTTTTTTGTTTTTATATTTGTCTATAAATAAATTAAAGAATGTTTTTCTGTCTCATTCTCACATACGGGAGAGAAAAAAAGAAAAAAACATGTGAACAAACAATATTATAGTTCACATGCCATCCGGTACTCAGCCTATCAGCCTTCCCAAGCTCTTCTGCAGGACGGCTCAGAAACATACTGGGCCACTCCACAAGGCCCCCAGGCAGTGAGCACAGGCTTCTCTGCAGACTGACAGGGTGGCAGTCCACAGCAGACGGTCACTTCAGAGACCGCTTAGCCACTGACATGCCTCTGCAGAAAACAATGAGATTCTTGTGAAAATCCCAGAGAGAACAGGAACAGACATTACAGCAGAGAGGGAAATGAAAGACAACTCGAAATGCTGTAGGACACCACGTCACGGCACAGGGCCCTCAAGGAAAGTGGACACCCGGCTTCAGGACAGACGGTGGCATGAAGCAATGACTTTTCTGAGACTCCCTAGTGAGAACTGATTTCCCAGCTGGAGGGCTCTGCGTTCTCAAGTGTAAGCAGAAGACAAACCAAGAGTATCTGCACAAGACCATGAAACAAAGACACCGAGGGAAGAAGCCCTGAGGATGGGGCAAGAACTTCAAAACATGAGCACTGCTGGGGAGGTGGAAAGAACTGCGTGTGGGAAAGTGAAATAATTCAGCTGCTCTGGAGCAAGAGTTTCTGGAAAAGTTAAACAAACACCCACCATAAAGGCCAAACCATTCAACACATGGTACTTACCTAGGAGAAACAAAAACATGAAGAAAAGTTAACTCCTCTATGAGATGCGCCGTTCATTCCTAACAGTCCCAAAGAGTGGAAAATCCACTGAACAAATGGAGATATGGACTGCAGTACAGTCACGCACTGGAATAGCACTTTATAATAAAAAAGAGATTGGGCCAGAGATAGGACAGGAGGGAAGGCAGCACCACGCACCGTCCTGAGTCTGCCAAAAGTGACCCCTCTGAGCAGAGCCAGAGGAAGCTCTGAGCGTGGAAGTGGCCCCCACATCCCCCAACCGCAGATACTTTTAAATTTGAAATCAAGAATCCTTGATACGTGCAACACTGCTGAACAGCAAAATACTGTAACAAAAGAAGCCAGATGCAAAAGATTAGTGTGGGATTCCATGCATGAGAAACTCCTAGAAACGGCACAAATATTAAGGCAGGCAACGCATCAGCAGCTGACTACAGATCAGGGTAGGGCTGGGAAATGGCCGTAAATGGCAGGAAGAAGCGCTGACGTGAAAGCACAGCCAAGACTGGCTTGGACGAGAACTGCCTTGGAACTCAACAGCTCTCTCCAGGTGAGTTATGGACGGTTAAGTGTCTATGATCCCTAATTCAAAGTAATCATGGAGGAAAACATCAGGACCATCTTCCCTCGGTGATGGGACTGGGCAGCCCCCGTGTCTCAGTATTTTTATTGCATCATGGGGAAAAGGACCGAGGTGTTTTACCCCTTCGCTTTGCTCCCTGGGTGGGTTCTTTCCGTTCTCTTGGGAAGCCGGCATTCTCTCTGACATTGGATACCTTTCTTCCTTCCATTTAATGAAATTTCTTTATTTAGCAAAAGTAAGATATTAAAAGTAAAAAAGGTAAGTCATACCCTTTTTTTAAAAAACACAATGGAATGTACTTCTCTTTCTAAATGAGAAAATACAACACACCAACATCACAAGTGGGCAAGTCTCATTCTGAAACACTCTGATTCCTCATTCTTCCTCAAAATCCAAGGTTTACAGGATAACGAAGTGGGGGCGAGGGACAAGGCAAATTTAAAAAAAAAAAATCAGAGAGCCTGAAAGAGTTGAACTGATATTCCAAATTCAGAGTAGCCCCCACTTAAATAACACTCTGACCCCACCTTAGCAGGCCACAGGAAAACACAAACTTCACAGCTGCTGCATGTGGTCTCAAAAAAGGGCTGAGTTCCAGTGAAGAAGAAGAAGAAGTATTTCACAAACAGCCCAAAGTGAAGGGATTTCCATTCTTCCAGTTCCAACTGTCTCCAGTGAACAGCTGCTGAAACTGTGCTTGCTTCTTTGGTACTGGCTTAACGCAACTGTCTTCTGCTCTTTATAGTTTTATATCCATCATAAACTCTTTGAGAATTATTTGCATTGTTGTGTTACTTTTTACACATGGTTTTCATGTTCTGAATTTGCAGTGTAGTAAATAATTCTCTTTACACACACGCAGTCCTTACTAAGGAGTGCCGAGACACAGACAGCACCTTCCAGACTGGGGAGGGGTCGGCTCCGGTTCCCCCCTCCCGACTCCTACACAGCAGCACAACTGCTGATGGACTCCATTCTTACCTGCAAAACGTGGATGAATTTATGTTTTTAAATCACATATTCCAATTAAACACCTAACACCACACACACACGCACACACACACAATCAATCAATCAAACCTCTACCTCGGCTTACAACTCAGGTAGAAGTATTAAAATGGACTCAGTTCATGACACTATTTCCCAGCACAGCAACCAGCCTGCCTGTGGAAAGGGGGTTGTATCCAACCAAGGTCCAAGCAGGAAAACCCAGCCCAAGGGAGTTGCAAAAAAATAAATAAATAAACGCATCATATATTCATGGTCTTGGTTTGTGCAATGCAGGCTGGGTTTGTCAAATGCGGCTTTAAATGATCTATGGTCTGTGTTTTATCTGCCATGTTCTGAAACAACATCTCCTGTTTCCCTGGTATTTTCCAGGAGATTCTTACACAGTGCAACAAATCAAGAAGACATGCTGGCAATAAGATTAACTTGGTTTTTCAAGTTTTCCTTGTTCTCGAAAACATACACTCCTGTAACTTTTTCTTCCCTGCTCCTATCAGCTCGGATGAGGTGCTGCGTGGGACCCGGAGGGGCGCGGGGGGGGGGGGGGGGTGGACACACACACAGATGGGAGGTAGGCCAACAGGCGTCTGGAAGCACAGGCTGGCTGGGCCGGGCCCGGCTCGCAGGGACACTGCGGTGGGCGCAGTAACCGTGTATGTCAAGGCTGGAAACAACACAATGTAACTGGCACCTAATAAATCTGTAATAAAAAGGAGTATTTTCTAAACCCATACAGACCCCTTTTAATCCAGTTATCCACTCATGAGGGCGGAGTCTGCTTACCATATGGAACTTGGGAAGTTTGATAACAGCCTCAAGACCCTCTGCTAAATTCAGAGGGTCAGGGAAGCGACTGACAGGCGTCCCCGGTGGCTGGTCCCCTGAGCACCATTGGGGCAACCACCTACCCCATGGATGTGAGAAGCAGCCCTCAGGACTGACAGGTGTGACTGGAAACCAAAACAAAAAGGGAATTCAAATGAAAAAAACATACAAAATGTCAATATTTGTAACAATGGACTTCAAAACAGTGGGAAAAGAGTAAAATAAGCTGAAAGTGCTTTATATCCAGTATGTCATTTGGTCTTCAAATTCACCCAGTCAGCAGACCAAAAACAAAAACAAAAAAAGTCATTGTTATTTCCATTTCACAAACCAGAAACCTCAGAAGCCAAGTAACAACTGCAAAAACTGAATCTGATCAGACATACCAGAGTAACATTTTTAGAACTTGAATAAAAGGAAAGCGGGAGCCCAGGCATACTCTCTAGAACCACGTGCTCCCGAGTCCTGCCAGCAGTGATCCCTGAGCACCACTGAGTATGGCCCCAGCAACAAATCCAAGAGACAAGACCTAGAAACTTGAATGAAAAGAAGCAAGATCACTATCCAATTTTCTACAACACACAGGGAGGAGCATATCTAATGTCTCTGAGGAAAAACAGATATGAGCCAAGGACAAACAATTCTTGACGTTCATGGACAAACACACACGTAAACTCAGGAAACGCAACTGCCTTCGGCTCTTCTGAGAAAGCTACCAACGCATGTTCCAAAAACCTCAAAGGAGTACTAAATTCAAACTGAGTGAGTTTATGTACATAACTGAGCTGGTTATGGGATTCTAATGGGTGGGACCACACCAGGCAGTGCTCATTACTCACTCCTGGCTCAGTGTCAGCCCCTGCAGGAAAGGCCCACGTTAACTGGCCAGAGACCCTATAGCTAAGGCACCGGCCTTGCAAGTGGCTGACTCCAGTTCAGTTCCTAGCACCACTACAGTCCCCTGAGTACCACCAGGAGTGATCCTTGAGCACTGCTGAGTAATCATGAGGGGTGGGGAGGGAGTACATGCTCAGTAATTTGGGTTATCTCTCTTGTCCCAAGTTTAGCACCGTAGCACTGTCCTCCCGTTGTTCATCAATTTGTTCGAGCGGGCAGCAGTAATGTCTCCATTGTGAGATTTGTTGTTATTGTTTTTGGCATATCAGATACGCCATGGGGAGCTTGCCAGGCTCTGCTGTGTGGGTGGGATACTCTCGGTAGTTTGCTGGGATCTCTGAGGGGGACAGAGGAATCGAATCTGGGTCGGCCACGTGCAAGACAAACACCCTACCTGCTGTGCTATTGCTCCAAGTCCCAAATTTAGCGATTTTATATACAAAGGTATAGAATAGGGCCATATTGATAGTATAGCATGTAGGGCATTTATTTACCTTGCATATGGCCCACCTGGCCGGGTTCAATCCCTGGCAACCCATGTGTGATCCCTCCAGGAGTGACCCCCAAGCACAGAGCCAGGAGTAAGTCCTGAACACTGCTGGCTGTGACCCCAAAAGAAACAAGAGTATATAATGTAATGTCTACAAGCTAACATCTTGTACAGCTATGAAAAGGAGGAAAGGGAAGAGTATATGAAAAACACAGTTCAGTTGGGCTATAGGCATTAATCTGGAAGTAAAATAATAATAGTTTTGCTAGATGATTAAAAGAAAAAAAAAGGCAAGAAGAGTTTAGCATCCAATTTTACTACTACTGTTCCCAGAAAGGAATCTCTATTACACAAGAGGTAAAAAAAAATGTACAACAGGTAAGAAATGTTATTAGGCGAAAAAGAAAATACGACAGAAAAACCCCATAAACCTTCCTAAATGCCAGTAAAATGGGCAAAAGAAAAACATATCAAAAACTGAACAGGAAAATTAATTTTAAAATAGATGTAAATAGGTCTATGTTGGTCTCTTAAAGGGATTTTCAAATGAAAGCAGATAGGACAAACACAAGGAGTACATAAACTCTACAAATATGTCTTCATGAAGGAGCGAAATTGTCAAAGATCTGAACAGACAACATTCTGGTGTGACAGCAAGGCCTGGCTGTCTAAGTCAGCCACTCCCAGGCCCTCCCTGACTCATCAAGGGTATGCGGCAGCTGAGGCCTGTGCTCCTCAGGGCCTGACACACGACCAGGGCAGCTTGGGTTTAACATTATTTTCCCCATGTGCAGAGAGCCAGAAATATACTCAGGAATATAAATAAAACAGATGCTGGATGAGCGTAATGGCACATTCTAGAGACCGCCTGATAAAACAGAAGGTTAATGGAAGTGGTAAAAGACCTTAACCTACACTGAAGCCAGTAGGTGCTACTAAACTCATGCAGTTTATGAGCACCATCTGAGAGCAAACACAAATCAGCAGAGCATTAAAATGTGCAAGAGGAGACTCTCCAAATAAAGCAGTGTCACAGGAACATAACTGACGCTTCCTAGAAGTCATGAAAAAGTCAAAAAAACCTTTCTCTGCTCAGCATTTTCCAAACTCATGCTTTATATTTAAGTAGCTTTCATCTTTCATGGTATCAAATATACTAAAATCAACAAAAGTGTCAGTATTTGAACATTTTTAACTGTTTCCAAAATACACTCTAATTTCAAAACATGTGCTTTGTGCTCATGGTCTAGGACTACCAATAGTCTTAAAAAAAAGAATTTCAGAATCTTGCAGTCTTCTTCTCTAAGGAAAGGATCTGATCTACTCATACCTCGACTTTTGCCACAAAATATTTGACACTTTATGAACAACACCCTCGTACCATACTGAAGGTCTGGGACACGATTTGAACAGCACACGTACATGGGCTGATGTAAGTAAAGCACTCACAACAGGGCCTGACACATGACAAGTGTTAGCTATTACCATACTAATTGTTCCATTCAAAGGTTCTTTTTATAACATGTGAGTAATGCATGTGGATAAGTGGGTGACTGTATTCTCATTTTCTCCATTATGCTTATTGAAAATGGGAAGGAAGTCGGTACACTCAGAAGTCTCAAAACTTCTTAAACTGTACCCTTGAGTATAAATAAACCCAGAGGCACCAGAATGGCTGGGTGTCAAAGTGCCTGCAAGCCCAAGACTGCAAGTCCAATGGCGGGCACTGCCAAATTACACCACCACACATGGCCCCCACCACCCAAGGGCCACTGCGCAGAATTCCTGCCACCACCACAAAGCTTGTGATCTCAGTACAGTATAGCCAAGCACGTGTTTCGCGCCAACACGCCAATTAAACCCTGCTACCGCCACACGCTGCACCGAGAGATGAGTGACCCCGCAGCTGCAGTGCGACCTTCCCATGAGCCTGTGTGTGCGCATAAAACAACCAGGCAGTCTGGGTGTGAGCACCGGAGGCAGGAGTGCGACCCAAGGGCGGTATGCAAGCACCACACCTGCATGCAAGGAAAGCAGCCTGTATGTTGTACTATAGCCCACAGAATCCGTTTTGTTAAAAGAGGGAAAATAACTCTGATCCCGTGAAACTATTTAACCTGAGACCTGGGTCAACAGTAATTTTAATAGATTATGTATTTGTTAGAATTTACATGGGGGGAATGAAAAAAATCCACAAATCAGACCATGTTCCAAATATCTGAGCAATCGAGTAACAAAATGCCCATGAACCGTACTGCAGTCACTCCTTCTGTCTGGCTCTTTTGCAATTACTTTTAATAAATTACTCCTCCATCCCCATCACTCCGGGCAGCATCATCGCAAGGCACAATTGGTGGAAGGAAGGACACAAAGCCCCTCGCAGCCACGGAGGGTGGGAGCCGGTGGCTGGCTGCTGCCTGGAGCTGTGACTCATTGGAATCCATAAAGCTTTTCTTTGAAGATCGAGTATCAATGACGCTATTGTAAGAGATTGCAGCTATATAAATGTCGGCCAGTTATGAATTCTCATGGGGAAAGAGCACTTTTCAGAACGCAGCAAAGGCACCAAGCAATGCCCGGGAACCACTAACAGGACTCTGCCTCAGGTGCGTAGATGGGCTGGCTGCCCACCCCTCATCCCACAACTGGACAGACTTCGATGCTGCTCCAGATTCAGTGCCATGGACCCCCAGCTTCCCGTGTGCCCTTCTGCCAGTGTGGTGCCCTGCTGATTTCAGACTCATACAGGTTGCTGTTACAGGTCTAAGAAAAAGCCAGGTAACATTTTAGAATCTTACATACTATTTTGCAGAAATTACAAAGCAAATGTGAGACAGACATCTGTCAGGAAGGAAGCGGCAAGAAAGCACTTGGTTAAACCGCTTAAAATGTTGCACTTACCTTTATCACATTCAATATTTCTATACTAGAATTGCAATAAAAGCATTCTTAGGGGCTGGAGCAATAGCACAGCGGGTAGGGCTTTTGCCCTGCTCACGGCCGACCAGGGTTCGATTACCAGCATCCCATATGGTCCCCTGAGCACCGCCAGGAGTAATTTCTGAGTGCATGAGCCAGGAGTAACCCTGTGCATCGCCAGTGTAACCCAAAAAGCAAAAAACAAAAGCATTCTTAGAAGGCAGAAAATTTTGAAAAGAGCGATACATGCTACAAACTCATAAACCAAGTTGGGTTTTACCTGTAATGTCAAAAATTTTTCTCTGAATTATTCTACCTCGATATCATGTATACACAAAGAACAATAACAAAAAAAATTTAAATGTAGAGAAAAAAATACTCCAGAAATTTAAGAGAATTATAAATAAATTGTAAATCAACTAGGGGTTTTATGTTTACTTGATAATTCAAGAAAAAGTTCACCATGTTTTCAACAATTTCATGCTCAAGAGTACAGCCGTTCAGACATTGAAGGAAAATAATCAGGGTGAAGCTTTATTGGAAACCACTGCGTCTTAGGAAAAATGATTACTCCTAACAGAAAACATGCAATCTAACCCTCCAAGACCTCTTACAATACTTTAATACTGCTGATTTTTTATTTTATGAAACATGCCAATGAACATTTCTGAGTTACCAAATACAGCTACGGATGAGCAAATAAAGTATTTTAAAATTTATTCTCTGTATATTACCAAATACGCTGAAAGGAGCTTCTTTTGAATCTGAGAACTGCTGATGATTCTGAGAATTTTTTATTTCACTAAAAGAATCATACACATAGTTTCTTCAAACACACAATCACATAAAATATTCTAATTCTTAAACTGATAATAGAACTTCAAACTTTATACTTCTGTGTACATATTTATAAAATTATTCCTTAATCGTTGAATGTGATGGAAAATTTGTATTAATCTTTGAAGCAGTTAAAAATAAAACCAGGGATAAAATGTTTGCTCTTCTTCCCAAACTGACTTAATAAAATCTATTATTATTTCAATTTAACGGGCATAGAGGGGGGTTAGGCTACACCCTGTGGTGTTAGGGGTCCATGAGGAACTGTCACATGAGGGCCAGCCATATGCAAGACAAGTGCCTGCACCCCATCCCATCTCACCTATTATTATTTTTAGAAACACACATTCCATAATCCACTGTTATGATTACTATTGTTTACAGCACAATCGGAGGCAACCAACAAAATTATTCCGTGTTCATGTGCCCTTTGCCTTTCTGTGATACAAATTATTTAAACTACAAATAACAAAGTGAACTTGAAATGATTGAAAACGAAGGAAAAGAAACCCTAACAAGAAAATACACAAAGTAGAGAAGTAAGTTTCAGTTTAAAACAGAGACGACACATGCACATACAAACATACACGAAACCAGTATAAGGAAATTCAGCTCTGTCAGTAGAAAAAAGGGACTAAAAGTTGAAGATGAGAGGGAAATGAATGTCAGAGAGAAAGCTGGTGGTGGCTGTTTCAGTGAGAAACAGGTGCTAAGTCCAGAGTTCCCTGCCGGGCTAGCCAGCACCAGGACTCAATCACTTCACTTCATTGTTCCAACCCTCAGCTGAGCAGAGAACAAGTCGGCTTCGCTTCCCCTTCGGAAAACTTGAACCACTGCTTTAAATTATACCCAGCCATGTCCCACTCTTAAGCAACTTTCTGATTTGTGGGGGAAATTGGTCTGGGAAGAGACGGTCCCGATAATGATCCAGGGCCAGGGCCCTAGCAGAGGGCAGGCCCCACTGTCTGCTTCCTGTAAGCAGGGTGAGAAGCTCCTCTGTGCTACAAACAGGAGGAGAAACCTTATGAACCCATCAAGGTTCGCACCACCAGGACCGTGCTGGCTCTGTGGGGCTGGCAGGTAAGGAAGGACAGACTGCTGAAGGCAGAAAATGGGCGATGTCTGAGACAAAGGCGGTACCGAAGCAACAGGATAGAGGAGAAACCAAACTGGAAAACGGGCCCCTCCCAGGAAGGCGGCCTGGCTCGACGGTATAGTAATATGGCATTAAAAGCAGGAAATGCCACCGATTTGTGTTAATGTTGTACAAAGATATTTTTGCTGTACGAATAAGGAGAAATCGAGCGTCGTGCAAGCTGGGAAAAGCAACTTCCTAGCAGCACAGGGTCGAGCCCGGATTCCTGCTAACAGGCTTAAACCATAGCGAAAGGTGGACACATGACCTTGATTTGAATAATCGTTACCACCCAGAACTCGATCTGTGTTCAGAACTGACAATCAGGGCAAAAGGGTGAACCTGCTGGGGCTCTGAGCTAACAGTCAGGAAATAGTTTCCGTGTCTCAACGGTTGTTCCTGGCTAGACCAGGCGGCCCACACTCCGCACTCACCAGCACACAAGCATCAGGCTCCGAGGCCCAGAGCCAAACTGAGCGAACACTCAGCGGCTAAGCAGAAGGAAAATGGGGTACAGGTAACATTCCCCACACAACTCTGAAATCCTCATCTTTTAGCCTCCCTTCCCATCTCTACCCTCAAACAGTGGGCCACAAGCTGTCATGCCCCTGGCCAGGAGAGATACACATGATACTAGGAGCTGAGGAGAGAGTAAGTATGAGAAGTAACTTCCTAAAGGTTGAACTAAATGTCTTTTAACGACTCTCAGGTGCTGCGTGTGCACCCCCAGAAGCCCTCTCAAACTGTAGTGTCACCCTCTCCAGGTGTGGTTGTGCAAGGGTCAGTGAGACACCGATGAGGCTGGCTTCAGAATCAGGAGTGATTCATCAGACCTCTAGCAGCAGCGAAACACCACCGTGCTATTTTAATCCCTTGGTGCTACCAAGAATAAAATACATTTTTTTTTTAAGCTGTAGAAGTCTTGGGGAAAAAACAGCAAAATCCATAGCAAAAACAACAAAAACCATTTGCTAGGTCATTTGTGAAAGCATTCACTTTTGTGAGTGTTCCCTCAGAAAACAACAGGCTGCTTACTTACCTTACTTGACAAACCCATACCATGAAAAAAACATTCTAACAACACAATGCCAAGGGAAAATCGGCAGTCCAAACTTCAGCGATCACACTGAAATTCTAAATTCTGAAAAGCCAATTTGCATGTAAGTCAACCACCCCTGCCCCCAGCGCGATCTTCTTTTGGCATCTCTCTCCCGATTCCGGGGAGCGATTCGGGGGAGCCGGAGGAGGGTGCTGCTCAGGACCCCCGGAGGACTGACGTGGGGGTTGACTCCGAAGGTCCCCTCTTCACCGGGGCCTTCCCCACCCGCCGCAGCTGACCCCAGCGATGCGCCGGAATCAAGGACGCGCGTCCCCCGCGGTCGTCTTCGCTGAGCCCCCCACCAACCCCAGCCGTTCGGGAGGACAGGGCGGCCAGGCGGTGGGGACCCCCGGCCTCGCCGGCCCGCGATTCCGCAGCCAGCCCCGCAGTCACGATCCCCCCGGGCTCTGACCCGCGCTGAGGCCTTACCTGTCCGCGGGCTGCTTCCGGCTCACCCCGCGTCCGCTTGCGGGGTCCCCGGTTCCAGCGGATCCATTTCGCGGCCTGAAGTTCGGAACCACGGAGCGTCTCAGACCAGGCCTGCGGGCTCCGGCCCCCGGGCGGGGTGCGGGGGTGGGCGCGGGGAACTGCGCGCGCGGCTGCGGCGCGCAGGGGAGGGGGTGCGGGGTCGGGGAGACGCGGGGCGGGGGGTCGCGGGGAGCGCGGGGGCCGCGGAGGGTGCGGGTTGGGGATCGCGGGCCGCGGAGGGCGCAAGGCGGTGAGGCGGGGCCGGGGGCCGCGGAGGGCGCGGGTTGGGGGTCGCGGGCCGCGGAGGGCGCGGGGCGGGGGTCGCGGGCCGCGGAGGGCGCGGGGCGGGGGCGCGGGGCTGGGGGCCGCGGAGAGCGCGGGGCGAGGATCGGGGGCCGCGGAGGACGCGGGTTGGGGCTCGGGGGCCGCGGAGGGCGCGGGGCCGGGGGCGCGGGGCGGGGCGGGGCGGGGCGCGGGGGGGTCTCGGGCCTGCGTGGCCGCGGGGCGTCGTGCCGGCCGGGCCCCCGCCCGCGCCACTCACCTGGGCCCGCACCTGCCGTTCGAGGCCGCACTCGGCCCGGTCGCGGCGCTCGGCGAACAGCGGCTGCGGGAGAGCAGAGCGGGGTCGCAGGTGAGAGGCGGCGCGGGCGCACGGGGGTCGCGGGCCGAGGGGCGGGCGGCGGCGCGGGGCGGGGCCTGCCTTAAAGGCGCCGCAGCGCCGGGCCCGCCGCCCCCGCGCGCTCATTGTTCGGCCGCCCAGCCCCGCGCCTGGAAGGGGCTCGGGACCCCACGGCGCGGGGGAGGCGGGAAACGCCCCTCGCGGGCCCTCCCGGGAGCTGGAAGGGGTCTTTCCCCCGACCCACGCGTCTCCCACCCGCGCCCGGGCCCCTCGGAGGCCCGCAGGTGTCCCCCGCGCCCCGACGCGGCGCGCGACAGACCCCTCCCCGCGGGTGGTCGCCCGACCGCACGGTGGTGGTCTCGGGACAAGAGTCGGGTCGCCCCGTGTGTGCTGATCCCGACCAGCCCTTTAACTTTATCGCGTTTCTTAGAGGAAAATCTGTCTCGCCCTCTCTTTATTGGTACTTCATCCTTCTTTCAAGATCAAACACTGCAGATCAAAGCCAAGATCAGACTCACTCCTTTAAATAGAAGCAACTTGGCCATGGAGTATTTTACACAAAGGAGAGCTTCTTAATGGAGACATCAGAGTGGAGAACTTTATTTTATCCCTTCATTCCAAATTCATTACCCGGCTACTTAGAACTGCAGTGCTGATGTGCTTCTATTTCCTAAAATAAACAAGTTGCTTAAATGGGGAATTCTTACTTAATGTGTTTCCAGGAATACCAAATAAATAAAATATATATAAATCAAATTCTAAAGTCAATACATTCTGGCATTATTAGCTAAATAAGATTAGCTTTATTAGCTAATGCTGCAAAATGCATGTTCATTTGCTAAAGGTTTATCAAAGTCCTGCCGAATCATACATAATGTCCAACTGACTCATTTGTTTTTGTACAGTGAGCAATTAATAATGTGAAAAATCTCGAGTGCACATTCACAGAGGCAGGTAAAATTACAAATGAGGAGGGGAGTTTTATAATTAACTGGAAATTGAAATAAAAACTTTCAACTACTTAAGGTTCCATGCTGCTTGTAAAAGTTCCAGAATCAATAGAAATGACAGTGCCCTGCCAAAATGGATCTTTTGTAAGTGCCATTTTTGTTGACTTTTCAACGATTTTTAAACATACAGTTTTAGAAAATAAATAAGTAAATCCCAGCAAACCAGTTGCATGTGTTACTATAGATAACTTACAGATAACTGTTACATATTCCTATAACTTCTGCAAATTTTTATGAGACTTCTATGAAAACGTTATTACTACTGCGAAGTTACATGCATGGTTTCACCCACTACAGTCCTCATCTGGGTATACACACACACACACACACACACACACACTGAACATTCCCTTTCCCCTGTCACCCAGCTAACTCAAATTTAACAATTTCTAACACCAGCTGAGCAAAGAAAATATCCTCCTGTCACTAATCTCTGCTACTACTCAGAGTGGGTTGCAGAGACTGGGGTGGATTCTAAGTGCCTCCTCTAACTTTATGCTTTTTGCTTCTTGTTCCTTAGAGTTTCCTTACCCACAATCCACCCCTCACAGAGAAGCCAGGAGGTGCCTTGAAAGATAACGCTGGTGTTATCACTTTGCACTCCTGGGCACTTCTTTTCTCTTCTTGGTCAACTGGTCCCTTCTAGCTCTGGGCTTGAAGAACCCCTGTTTAAGAGGACCTTTTGCCACATCCCAAACCAAATGATGCCAGTCTCTTATTCTTTTCCATAGTTAGCATTGCACTTTCTTTAAAATGATTATCTTTGTGGGTGGAGGAGCAAAGAGACAGGGATTAAAATATTTGTTTTGCAGGCTGCCTAATAGGGAATCAGCCAGGAGTAGCCTCCCAAGCACTGCCAGATGTGGTCCTAACCCACCTCCCTCACACACAAAATTTATTATCTTTTATAACTGCTTACTTTTAATTTTTTTTTCAATTAAGATACTTTTTTAGAGTAGTTGACCAAAAAAGGAAAGGTGCAGAAAGCAGTTTCCCTTTGCTAATGTAGGACTTTCCTATTAACACTGCACATGGCTGTTATTATTGGCTACACTCAGCTATATTGTTTGTTGCTACATTATTTTCTATATTCTTGTTAATCAAAGTGTCTAATTTACGTCACCCTTTGTGTTGGATAGTCCTATTATAGCGCTTTTAAATATTTTTATAAATTTACTGAAAGTCTATCTTCACAGTGAACTTTCCAGGTTTAGAAAGAAGGAGGTTCTGTTTTGTCTTGATGGGTGTCCAGCCGCTAAAAACTGCCTGGCTGAGGACTTTGGTGGTGGGAAATGTACCCTGGTGAAGGAACAGTTATTGGAACATTGTATGACTGAAACCCAATTATGAACAACTTTGTAACTGTGTATCTCAAGGGGATTCAATTAGAAAAGAAAAAAACAAAAACCCAACTCAACCTGGTGGCTGGAGAGAGGAGAAGGAGTTAATTCACTGTTTTCATGCAGCATATCTGGTCCCCACCACCACCACCATCAGGAGAGATCCCTGAGCTAGGAGCAGCCCTGAGCACTGAAGGCGCGACCCAATGCAAAACAATAATCTGACGCATAGTTCCTGCTCAGTAATATACCAAGTAAATAAGTATATGAAAAGGGAACATATGAAATACTGAATTTCAAGGGGAGTGATCTTCAGGTGAAGATTGTATAAACTCATTTGTTCCTTAACTAAAATAGCTTAATATGTGAAGAACTCAGAATTGTGCATTTTAAAAAGGATCATGGGATAGCAATTTATATTGCTGGGATAGTCCTACTTTGATATTCTTAAAATAATAAAACTAGAAATTAATAATAATAATAATAATAATAACAACAACAACTATCCCAAAATGTTACAGGACCTAGATCCAATCTAGAATGAAACAGTAACATATTATATGGCACATAAAAATATCAGTACTTTTTACTGTGTTCAATATGATGTCAACACAGTTCTTGTCCGGGGGTGAGGTAGGCAACATCTGGCAGTGCTCAGGGGATAATCTTGGCTCTGTGCTCAGAAGTCCTTCCTGGGACCATATGCAGTGGCAGGGATCAAAAGGCAGTTTGTCACATGCAATGCTAGGACCTTAACTTCTGTACTATCTCTCCAGCTGTCCCAAACAGTATTTTTCAGCATGAGCTGGTCCTGATGAAGTTAAGGTACAGAGTAATTGGAGAAAGACTATTTTTTTAAAAATGGAAATCTGGTGCCAGAAAGAGACGAGAGTAAATGCGCCTCATTGTATGAATTGATTCCCTGTACGACCATGTCATCCTAGCACTCAAAGAACCAGGAATAGCCCCAAGTACTGTGAGGAAGAGTCTGAATCACCCACCTCCAAAATTGGAATTCTTGACAAAGAAATGGTGCGAGGGGGTCTGGTGCTGCCAGCAGGTCAATCTGTATCTGTGGGGCAAGTGCATCAGCAGCCTGATGGTGACTTCAGGCTTCCAGACACCCCAAAATTTCTGCTTTGCCTTTGGCTGGACCCCAACAACTTGGAACCAAGTTTACCAAGAAATTAAATGACCAAAGTTAGGTATGTGGGAGCCATGCCCTCAAACCACCTCCGGTTCAGCTATACAAGCTCATTTATTGGCCTTATTTCAGAGACCCATAAATCTCAAAAGAGACCAAAAGCCGCAGTTAATTTCAGACCTTCACATAGCTGAACAGATGGGGGTAAATTGGAGGGGGAGTGGGTTGGCCAGGGGTCCGCTGAGACAGAGCCTCCAGCAGCCACTTGCTTCCACAATTCAAGGTTGCTGCCATGCCCCTGGCCTGACTCCACCATCTCAGGACAGACCTCACCAAGATATAATCTGCTGAAAATTCTGGCATGCATGTTTTGTGACTGAAATCCCCAGGCTTTCACAGGGTCGGGATGGGCTACCTCCCCCCACATCCCTGTACTTCTGGAAGCCTGGCAGTCACATCCACACCCCAAAGCGGCCACCCAATTGGAAAGCCACTTCAGCCTTACCATCCTGATAAAAATACTGATGCCCTGAACAAACACCATGACCTCTTAGCACTTGTATTGCAAACCATAATGCACAAAAGGAAAAGGAGAGGGAGAGCAAGAAGGAAAGTGCCTCCCATTGAGGGAGCCTGGGGGTGTGGGTAGAGGGTGGGGGGTGGTGGTGGTGAAACAGGGGGCTTGATGGTGAAAAATATGCACCGGTGGAGGGATGGGTGCTGGATCATTGTATGACTGAAACCCAATTATGAAGAGCTTTGTAATGGTCTATCTCATGGATATCCAATTTAAAAAATTTTTTTAAAAATGTAATGTGGAGTTCATGCCCAGTCCAATCAGCTTACTCAATGGCTGAATAAATTGCAGTACTCCTAACATAGAAGGAAAGAAAGAAAGAAAGAAAGAAAGAAAGAAAGAAAGAAAGAAAGAAAGAAAGAGAAAGAAAAGAAATGGTTCAATGGTTTGGAGTGCATGATTTGCATGTAGGAGCCCTGGGTTCGATCCCCAGTGTGGCATGGTATCCAGACTACTGCTAAATGTGGCCCCGCCAAAAAAAAAAAAACCCAAAAATATTTGGAAATATATGGTTAGGATGACTAGTTGATTAACTATGTTTAAGAATATAATGAGGAGTTGGGCAGGGCACTTGCCTTGCTTGGCTAGGATTCAATTCCCAGAATCCCATAGGGTCCTCTAAGCACCATCCTAAATGGATGTGATTCCTAAGTGCAGAGCCAGGAGTGAGCCCTGAGCACTGCCAGGTGTGGCCCCAGAGTAAGGAAAGAATATTATGAAAGCACTTTGTATCAATCTTTGAGAACACCTGTTTTTCATTTGAATTATATCTTTTAAAATGTCTCATATAGTAGAGAAGCAAGTTTTGAAAGGATGTCTGTATTAAGAAATCCACTTATCAGAGCAATTTACAATAGCTGAAGACAATCTCAGAGGCTGAGAGGAATGCCACTGCTTTATAATAAAAGCCTTTGAACCGAGAGGTTTAAAATTACTTTTGGAGGTAAAACCTTTTCTGTTTTCTTCTCCTTCTCCTTCTTCTTCTTCTTCCTTCCTCCTCCTTCCTCCTCCCTCCCCCTCCCCCTCCCCCCCCCTCCTCCCCCTCCTCCTCCTCCTCCTCCTCCTAGTTAAGCTTCTTCCCTTACTAGAGTGATACATTTCTTGTTGGTAATGTGAACATGGCCCTTTCTTGCTGCTTCTGCTACTGGACCAGCTTCCATCTGAGGAGTGAGCAGCAGCTCCGGCTTTCCTGGCCAACCAAAGGGCTAAAGAATAAGCCAGAGCAACTGTGCCAGAGGGGGGAAGGCCACAGGCCCTTGGGCACAGCAGGGGGAACATTAACCCTCTATGAAAACAGAAAAAGTAAAAGACCTTTGAATTCCAAACAAGAGGGAGAAGTTTCCAGAAAGGGTTTTAGAGCCCAGATGTACTCAAAATAAAATAAAAGGTGACAATCTGGAAATAAAATCAAGGTCTGTCTAAGCTTCAAATAATAAAAAGTCAGGATTAGGAGAAAAGTTATCAGGTGTTTATATCTTTAATTTTTGCTGTTATTTTACAGCATTCATTTATGTTACCTTTCTGTATTTTAGGAATATATGTGCCTGCCTGTTTTGTGTCTGTGCAAGAATGAACACATGATTTCTTTCTGAAGAATATGACCCTGCCAGATGGACCTCCAAGTGGAAGGCCTCATAAAGTCCAATTTTTCAAAGAAGAAAATACAGGCGCCAAAGAGATAGTATAGGGCTAAGGCACTTACCTTGCATCCCACCATCTCTGGTTAGACTCTCTGGCACCACTCATCAGTGATCACTCCTGAGAGCCAGGAATGGTCCTTGAGAACCACTAGCTGTGATCCCCCAAAACATTGAACAAAAGAAAAGACTCTAAGACCAAAACATAGGTCAGCAGTGGCCTTGGGTTTGATCCCTGCCACTGGGGCCGGGGGGGGGGGGGGATATAAAATATATATACACCAATTTAACACACACACAGAGCTTAAACAAATCATCCTATGCTTTGTCTGCAACTAAGAGCAGCAGCTTCCTCTCAGTAATCACAATCCTGACTGAACTCTGTTTTACTGAGTTTATCTCAGGCAGCAGTCTTAGTTCTTCCTCTCCTAGCCCCTATTCACTAAGGTCTATATGAGCCCTAGAGCATGCATCCCCTCCTCTCCCACCACACACATACACACCAGATTTCTCTGCTATTTAAGTTCCCTGATAACTAGGATAGCAGATCTTGGACCAGGGTGGATCTACATAGTCCCGGGAACTGGACCGCCTCTGATGCTCAGTAAGATCCTCTGAGCACATTATGTTCTGATGAGAAGCATCCAACTTCACTGAAATATGTGAGAGGCAGTCCCACTGGAGCCAGAGAGATAGGACAGTGGGCAAGGTGCGTGTGGCACCCCAGCTAGAGAGATCTCCAGCGTCACATAGAGTAACCCACTCCTGCCAGGAGTGATCCCTGAGCATAGAGCCAGGAGGAATCTCTGAGCACCATTAGGCATTGTCCCCTCCCATGAAATAAAAAAAAATATTTTCTAGGGTGGATCCACAGGGAAAATTCTCTGTATCAACATCAAGAACAGATGGACTTAACACAGTTCGTTTGTTTCGACCTCACAAACACTGTATTCTGTCATCTATCTTCTAGAAAGTTCCATATGTCACCACAAGTCAATCCCAGGAATTCCAGGGTGCACCTACTGCATGCTTACTGAATTCCTGCACCACCTTTTTGTCCGTATCATTTTCACATGGCTTAATTTTTCTCATTTTATTTATATCATGTTATATTTGCTTTGGAAGCTGCCTTTATTTTAGACATCAGGATGTATGGGTAAATAAATTACTGATTTTTCTTTTTCTGTTTTGAGAAAGTGGTGCTCAGGGCTTTCTCTGGGTTTCGTATTCAAGTATCATTCCTGGTGGAGTGCTGGGAATTGAACCCAGTCAGCCTCATCCAAGGCAAGCACCCTACCCACTGTACTCTTGCTCTGACTCCTGTTTTTCTCTTTCATTTTATTTGTCCTTTTGGGGAGAAGAATTAGGGTCTCGAAAGTTTTGACACTAATGCTTATCTCTGTTAGAAATACTTGGAAGTGAAGTGTTGAAGCTAAGGCTACATTATTTAATGTCTTACTTTAATATGTAAAGAAAATAATAGTTTTAAAAAAGTATAATTCAAACTTTACACAAGACTAATTTTACCCCAAGCCAAGTATTTCCTCTCCTTTGGTACTGAGAGTCTGACAGGCTCCATGGAGAATGCCCTTACAAGGTGGTATGATTTTCACACACTGAGTGCCCACCACAAAGTCCAGCACGAGATTTCCTGTTCCTGCACACAGCAACTGACTGAAGCGATCCTTGTCCTCAGGAAAGTCACATAAGCAGGTGATAAAGTGGCACTGGATGTGGGCACAGGACAGTCTGGGTTGGAATCCAGAGTCTGCCAAGTATTAACTGTTTTCCCTTTGGTGACTCTCACTTCTACACAGCTGTGAAGATTCAGTGCCACACATGGTGTCGGAAGAGGGGTTGGTGTGATGAATGTGATGACCAAGTTCCCAGCCTTCAGAACCAAGAAACATCCTGGCACTAGAATGAGGGGCCATGACATTAGGATAAAAATGTGCCACATATAGTATCTCAGAGAATCTCGGGCATGGTAGAAAGAACAGGAATGCCCCATCTGTGCAGGCCTAAGCAGTTTACAAAATGGCTCCATGCATGCAGGCTGTTCAGCTGCTTCCTTCCACGCCAGCTTCAGGATGGAGAGAGTGTGAATCTTGGGACTCTTGTGTTTCCTCTCAGATGTACTCCTACTCCAGCAACAGACCTTAGGGAACACCTAGCATAACCTACTGACTTTACAACATTTGCTTATTATGTGGAGCAGCTCAACTTCCAATCAAAATTATAATCTATGGAATAAAATCCCATCCATAGAAATTTATTATTCAGTCATTCTAGAAAACAGGTACCTGTATGCCCCCTCACACTGTACAACCCTTGCACTCCTTCTTCTAGAGGGATTTATAAATCTCAAAGCCCAGATGAAACTGCATACCATGTAGATTAATATCTCTGGCAATTGGACACTGTTAAAGACACTGTTAAAATAGGGACGAATGGGCTGGAGCAATAGTATAGTGGGTAGGGCATTTGCCTTGTATGTGGGCTACTTAGGTTTGATTCCTGACATCCCATGTGATCCCCTGAGAACTTTCAGGAGTAGTTCGTGAGAGGAGAGTCAGTAATAAGTTCTGAGCATCACTGGGTGTGGTCCCAAAATCAAAATAAGTAAATAGGTGCCATACCCACAAACCACCGCCAATAGTGCTAGGGGTCCATTTCCAGTGATGCTCCTATAGGCAGATATGGCCTGAAGTGTGGGGACTTCGAGGGACCAATGGTGCGCAGGACCACACCAGAACCACACATGGTGGTGCTCAGGGACAACCACATTGGTGCTTAAGGCAAGGATAGTATTTACCATAATTTATATCCAGGGATCAACTTCTGGAAAAGATTATCATCACTCTCCTTATCTCCCTCTCTCTCCTTCCCTCCCTCCCTCCTTCTCTCTCCCCCCCTCTCTCTCTCTCTCACACACACACACACACGCACACACACACACACACACACACCCCTAAAATAAAATGGAAGATTCAAGACAATACATAAGGGAAAGTAGAAGTTATTTGATTCTTCAGAGTTTATTCCAGAATCACAGACAATGCAAATCTGGGTCCTAACCCAGATAAAAATCTGTAAATCTTCAGAGAATATGGTGTCAATGCCGATATGAAAGGTGACATATGTGGGGTGATATTTCTTATTCACCTCCCCATAGATGGTGTTATAATGATGTTGTTAGTAGCTACCTATTTCCTGGAGACAAACATTTTGCATCTGGCAAGAACTAGGGCACCTCATTGACTGCAGTGAGAATGTCAACTAGTTCAACCATTTTGGAAAACAACATGGATACCTCAAAATACTAGGTATTAAGCTTTTATATTGCCCAGCAATTCTACTTCTGGGCATCTACACCAGAGACTTAAAAACTATTCATAAAAGACATCCATACTCCTCCTCCTCCTACTAGTAGGAGCAGCACTACTCACAAGAGCCAAATTCTGGGAACAACTAAAATGTCTAAAAACAGAAGACCAGATAAAGAAACTGTGGTACAGAGGGTATGGTGCTGCCAGCAGGTCAACCTGCACCTGTGAGGCGAGTGCATCAGCAGCCTGAAGGTGCCTTCAGACTTCCTGATACCTCAAAATTGCTGTTGTGCCTTTGGCTGGACCCCAACAACTTGGGACCAAGTTTACCAAAAAATTAAATAGCCAAAAGTTAGGTGTGTGGGAGCCACACCCACAAACCACCTCTGGCTCAGCCATACAAGCTCATTTATCATCTTTATTTCAGAGGCCCATAAATAAATCTTGAAAGAGATCAAAAGCCTCAACTAATCTTGGACCCGCACATGGCTGAACAGACCAGGGAAAATCACAACAGCCTGGAGCCCGCCCAAGCAGAGGCCCCAGCAGCTGCTTGTTTTAACAATCCAAAATCGCCACCATACCCCTGTCCTGACTCCACCATCTCAGGACAGACCTCACCAAAATATAATCAGCTGAAAATTCAGGTATGCAGGTTTTGTGACTGAATCTCCAGGCTTTCTTGGAGTTGGGAACGGCTACCTACACCCACTTCCAATACTCTTGGAAACACTGGCAGTCACCCCCACAAACCAACTCCAACACTACCACTGAAGATCTACTACTGGCCTTGCTCCAGAGACCCATAAATAAATCTTTAAAGAGATCAAAAGCCATAGTTAATCTCTAACCTGTACATGGCTGAACAGACTGGGGTAAATTGGAGGGGGGTGGGTTCACCTGTGTCTACCCAAGCAGAGCCCCCAGCAGCCACTTGCTTCCATAATCCCAAATCGCCGCCATATCCCTGGCCTGACTCCAACATCTCAGGACGGACCTCACCGAGATATAATCTGCTGAAAATTCAGGTATTGTGGATTTTGTGACTGAAATCTCCAGGCTTTCTCGGGGTCAGAATGGGCTACCTCCCCCACCCCACCTCCCTGTACTTCTGGAATCCTTGGCAGTCACATCCACACCCCAAAGCTGCCATCCAGTTAAAAAGCTACTTCAGTCTTACTATCCCGATAAAAACATTGCATGTCCTGAACAAACACCATGACCTCTTAGTACCTGTATTGTGAACCTTAATGCACAAATGGAAAAGGAGAGAGCAAGAAGGAAAGTGCCAGCCATCAAGGGAGGCTGGGGGTGAGGGTAAATCCCCAGGGGTGGGGTGTTGGGAGATGTTTGGAGGGAAACAGAGTCACTGGTGGTGGGAAATGTACACTGGTGGAAGAATGGATGTCTGAAACCCAATTATGAACAGCTTTGTAATAGTCTATCTCATAAATATTCAATTAAAAATTTTTAAAGTAATGTAGAGTTCATGCCTACTTCAATCAGCTTAATAAATGGCTGAATAAATAGCAGTACTTCTACATTAAAAAAAGAAACTCTGGTACATACTGGTACTCATACACAATGGAATACTACTCAATTGTAAATGAAAATTAAATCATGCAATTTGCTACTATGTAGATGGAGCTGGGGAGTATCAGGCTAAGAGAAGTTAGTCAGAAGGTGAAGGACGAACACAGAATGCTTCTCTCATATGCAGGATATAAAGTGACATAGTAGGGGAATAACGAATGACCAAAGGCAACAGACCCTGAGAACTAGTGTATAGCATGGTGATGAAAAGGGAGTGGGGGTCTTGGGGGCGGTGCTGGCCCTGAGACAATGGTGGCAGAGGCAATTCTGTTGGAATATTTTGTATATGAGACCATACCACTGACATTGCTGTAAAATTGCAAATCATAGTGACTAAAATAAGTTACTAAAACAAAGAATTTGGGTAGAGTAAGTACCAATCACACTGACTCTGCTGTGTGCGTGGCTTCTACTCCCTGCACGAAGCAGCCGAGGGTAGGTCTCAGGGAACTTGAACTCCAAACTTCCTAGTTTAGAACAGACAACAGGGGAGCTACTTGCAAACTGCCTTACACAAGATGAGTTGGAAACAATGATGTCAGCTCTGATGAACTGAAAGCAGTGACGTGTGTTGATTCTCCAGCATTCTAAACAACACCTAAATAGGGCAGCTCTGCTGTCCCCTAAGAGGGAGTGGTGGTGGCATCTGTGAGTGTGCCCACACAGTGTACCCATGGGGTCTAAAAGGAGGCTGACCCTCTGCCTCCCCCACCCAGGAGAACTAAATTCTTTTCTAGCATGTTTATTATTGGCGGGGGGAGGGGGTGGGAACCCTGTGTCAGGCCATACCTGGCAGTGCTCAGGGTACTGCCTGGTGCTGGGGACACAGGATCCCAGGCACGTAAGGCTAGTGACTAAACTCCTGGACTGTCTCTCTGGCCCAGCAAGCCTATTTTGGGAAAACTTTGACTTGGGGCAAGGAATATCCCTCAGCTGCAGAGCACTTGCTTTTTGAGTACCAGTCGCTGAGTTTGGTTCCCAGAACTGGGAAAATGAAACCAAAAAAGCAGATACAACCTTGGTACTTAGACTGGGTTCCTGACCGCCTGTCCTTCCAAAGGAACCCAATAAAGTCACAGTGAGCAAATAAGATTAATCAGATCATCTTTCTTCTATTGAGAAGGTCTCCAATCACACACACACACACATACACACACACACACACACACACACACACACACACACACTACAGAGAGAGAGAGAGAGAGAGAGAGAGAGGGAGACTAAGTGTGGGAGGTAAGAAAAGTAAAATCCAACCCAACTGAAGCAGGTGGGGGAGCTTTCAAATATAAATAATACATGAGAAAAGTGAATGTTTGTTCCTGAACATTCAGATCCATATAAGTGTTCCAGGAAACCATGGGAGAGGCCAGATGAACTGGCTGCTAATCTTTTACTCTCCTTTTATTGATGGCTCCACCAGCAATGGACTGAATCAATGTTTAATGTTAGCCAGCCACAGCCGTGCCGTATTAGGAAAGCCCTAGCTCACAACTCTTCTCTGTGCAAAATGGATCTTTCCTGCCTCTCTCTGCTCTGCTTCTCCCTCTGCAAGTGGGTGGGAGAGTAGGAGCTGGGGAATGTGAACTCGATCCAACATCGATCTGCCAAGCAGCAAACGCTCATTGTTCTGTAGATACCAAACATAACTTCTTTCTACCAGGGATCAACCTCGTCCTTCTGCTCACAATGCAGCTTTTGTGCTCGGCAGCATGAGGGACAGAAAAGAACCACAAACAATGTGAGAGTTTTATTAGACTCATCATAAATACCATTTGATATGCAGAATTGTAGAATATACTTTGTTCATTTATATGCACACACAATCAGTTATGTTAGAATCTCTTTAACACTCTTCTAAGGTCATTTCTGCGCCTATAATTATTTCAATTTATAGTGTAAACATTCCAGTCTAAGTTTTGCTGTCCTGCTGAACACTGCTTTTCTGCTCTCTGAAATCCAAGAGCATCAAAAGTCATACATATACCATAAAAGATGCCATTTCTGCTTTCATCTTCTAGTCTATGGATGTGGTTTAACTTGGTCCAAAACCGCATGTGATGCTGGGAAACAGCCAGTCGTGAGCAGAAACCTAGACGCTCCTGACCTTGCACCTGGAAGTTCTGGGCCCTCACACATCCTACCTCCTCTCTAAGCCCATGCTTGGAGCTAACACCAGCTACTGCCTGGCAGGGTTACCGTGAGGACAAAGTGACAGTGACCACAGATTCCTCTCCTCTTTCCCCTCAGAAACAAAAGCTGGTCTTGTATCGTAAGTGTAAGTAAATTCTTAGAGGTTCCAACAGAGCTGAGCTGTGACGTCATGTTAAAATGCCTCATTCCACCACCACACAGATGCCACTGGATGGAGCATAGGGACGTAAAGACACATGCAAGCCACAACAAGTAAGAGCCACAAGATGGTGAGCACAAAGAAGCAAGAACTCTTCTCACAGGCCTGATTCAAGGCCATGATTCCATTTCTGGTCCCATCTCACTCAAAGTAATAGACCTGCTCTTGTTTACTGTTCTATTCAGTTTTGTTCGGGGCCATATCCCACGGTGCTCACCTCCCTGTGGTGCTGGCGACTGAGCACCACAAGCAGCAGATCACAAGAAGAAATTTGGTGCCACTGCATTGTTCACTCAGGCACAGGTGTGACCCGGTCCCACAGGAAAAGACATCAGAAAACCACAGCCAGCGGGTGAGGAGGGGGCTCCTCCTAACAGACCCATCCTGGAGGGGGAGTGGGTCCAGTGCCCAGTGCTGCACTGTGCGAGGATTCTAAGCCTCACAACCCTGCTCTTGAGGCCCTGACACAGCAAGGAGCTCTGGGTGTGTGTGAGCTTGCCCCCGAGAAGGTTGACTCCCACACACTGGCAAGCAGCTAATCTAAAACGGAAATATGTGTGCTTGAGCCCTAGTGAGCACCGCAGTCACCGTGACTGAACAGGCAGTGCTGTGGCAGTATCCGAGCACCACGGCCCGTGGCTGAGGGAAGGGATGGGGCAGGCTTCCGTGGTGGCGTTTGCTAGTTGTTTGACTTTAAAACCATTGCCTTGAGCCAGCGTGCAGTACAGTATGCAAAGCACCCGCCTTGTACACAGGTGACTCAATTTCTATCCGTGGCATCCCCTTGGTCCCCTGTGCACCACCAGGAGTAATTCCTGAGTGCGGAGATGTTACCAGGAGTAACCCCTGAGTACCGCCAGTTGTGGCCCAAAATACAAACCCAAAACCAAACAATTCCCCCCGCCCCCGCTGAAAACAACCCAACATGTAAAAATTCAGAAATTTAGCTTTTAGCATGGAGAGATTTGATTCTTAGCTTCCTCATCTATAAAATAAGAATAACAATAATGTTGATCGTATAGAGCACTAAAAGAAGTAAATAGCCATTACAAACGTATTCAATAAAACGATAGCCTTTCATTCATTCTGAGAGTCTGACTCCTTTTTTGGGAGGGCGTGGGGGGTACATGGGGCCACACCTAGCGGTATTCCAGAATTACTCTTGATTCTGTACTCAGGGATCACAACTGGTGGGCTCCAGGAATCTTATGAAATGCTGGTGATGGAACCCAGGTGAGCTGTGCGCAAGGCAAGTGCCTCCCCACTGTGCCATGACTCTGTATATCTGAATCTGTACACAGTATGCCCAGGGCACTTGACGGGAAGAGAAAAAATTAAATAAAAAGTACAATTTGTTATAAAATAATATATAGCTAAAACATATGCTAGAACAGCTCAAATATATAATAGAACATATATATATATGTAGTAGACTGTATAGTTTTCTGAGTGACCCATTTGCACCTTAATTCACTCGGAGATTTATACCAAGGAAGACTGCCTTCATTAGCAAATCAGTAACAGTGAGGAAGGAACACAATTTGAGAAGAGACCCAGTGAGAACTTGGGAGAAGCCTGCTGAGTAAAACTGCAGCCAGGAAGAGTCCTGGGCCTTCTCTCTGCTTGGCTGCACAGGCACGAGAAGTGACAGTGGGCGTAAGGGCAGCAGGCAGCCGAGAAATCGGATGAGCACGAGCAGCAGGAGAAGCTGCTGTGCTTGGGCTTAGCATCCTCCCAGGGAGAGGGGCCCGGGGAAGAGGTGCTCCCACCTCTCCAGCCCAATCCGGGTATCACGTGCTGCCTGGGGGATGCAGTCCCATCGTGCTGTATTGACTCTGGACTCCCTCCCAAGCATTTTCATGCCAATAAAGTTGCTGAAATTAAAGAAGAATTGAATTGTGAAGGTTTGGGGCATAAATAATGTCCTATTATAGAGTGAGGGCTAATAACAACCAGGGCACCTTAACACGCTTAAGAAAAACCATATGATCGATGCGGCCCTCAATGCAGTCTGAAATCCCCTTGGCCTACAAAGGGAAATATTTTTAGCATGTAGCACACTTTGCAACAGTCATATACATGCACTGAAAATATAATTTTAGAGAAGCATCTGGGTTTGATCACTTCTTGTTATACCTTAAAACCAAACAGGCTCTACTTTATAGCAGGCACAAGCAAGGCCTGACTTCACCAGCCCTGCAGACAGCACTGGGGCGAGTTCTGAGCAACATTTCTTTATTGATTGTTTTCCTTTTCTTAGAGCAGTAAATATTCTGATGACTCAAACATAAATGCAGCATGAAAATGTGTTCTGTCAGCAGCATGGCCCCTAGTGTCACCTCCCCATAAAAGGTGACCTAGAATGCACTGATGTTTCTCTGTAAGGTCACTTGGGATGACAGCGTAGTTACTTTTATATCAAAGTAGATCCTAGAGGGCCAGAAAGAGATGGGTCAGAGCTTGCACGTGGCTGACCCCACTTTAACCCCTGACACTGAACATGGTCCTTTGAGCACAGAGCCAGGAGTGACCCCTGAGTACAGGGCAGGAGCAAACCCTGAGCACTTCTGGGTGTGGCCCCAAACAAATCAAAGAGTATCTTAGAAATGAAAGCAGCCGCTGCCCAAGGTAAGATCCAACTAGTGTTTTTGTGAGTATTTAGGAACTTCAAGAACTGGAGTGATAGTACAGTGGGTAGGGCACTTGTCTTACATGCAGCGGACTTGGGTTCAATTCCCAGTATCCCATGTGGTTTCCTCAAACCCCTCCAAGAGTCATTCCTGAGTGCAGAACCAAGAGTAATCCCTGAGCACTGCCAAATATGGTCCCCCCAAACAAACAAACAAACAAACAGAAAAAGACTTAATTTGAGAAAAACTGTTTTTATCTCCTAGTCACAAACAGCTTCATATCTGTGAATTATGAATTTGAATGAGAAGAAAAAAAAAACCATGATTCTTCCGTGATCAGCATAAAGGCTCTGACAGTCTGATTGGGACTTGAGATTTCTTCCGGTAAACTTTCAAATAGCAATTTTCCAGAGAGAGAGAAAAGAAATACAGAAGCAGGTTTTGTCAAGAGCATGTATGCAGACAGCATGCAGGACACAATGCGGGCAGGCAGAGCACGGGCACAGGCCCAGGGGAAGGCAAGTGGCTCCCAGGGAGGAAATAAACAGAGCTCCGGAAAAGGCCAAGCCAGACTCCCCTCCCCCCAGAGAGCCAGGAGCACCGGGATGAGGCCCCCACAAGGCAGCAGATCTCTCTGCCCAGGCCGCTTCTTCCAGTTCCCGCAGGGCAGGCGCAGGGCAGGTGCAGGGTTGAATGCAAGTGCAGGCCCCACAGGGCAGCATGAGTGCTGGGTGCCTTTTCCACCTGTGAGGATGCAGCCTCAGAACAGGACCCAGTCCAGATTCCCTGCGGCCTCTGCTTCCACCCGGCCTCATTCTTGCTCAGTCACCTCAAAACAAAATGCATGAGACTGACTCCTAAGGACAGTAGACACATGGGACAGATAGATTGCTTCAAAACTGGAAGCCTGCCTCATGAGCAAAGGGGAGAAGGCAGCTGGAATAGAGAAGGGATCACTAAGAAAACGATGGCTGGAGGAACCAGTTGGGATAGATGTGTGCAGAAAGTAGATAAAGGAGCAAACATGATAACCTCTCAGTGTCTGTATTGCAAACCATAATGCCCAAAAGTAGAGCGAGATTATGGGGAATTGTGTCTGCCATGGAGGCAGGGGGAGGGTGGGAAAGGGGGGGTATACCGGGGATATTGGTGGTGGGGAGTGTGCACTAGTGGAGGGATGGGTGTTTGATCATTGTGTGATTGTAACCCAAAAATGAAAGCTTAAAACTAGCACACAGCAATTCAATAAAATTAATAAGAAAAAAAATGCAGCTGTGTGGGGATGCTGCCCCTTGTGGGGTTGGGCCACCCCTGGAGACACCAGAGAGTGAGACGGGGCTCAAGCACGCACCCGGACCTCAGAACCATCTCCCCGTCTGATGCGAACCATTGTTATTTATTTTGATATTCTGGGTGAGTCCGTGGGGGGTGAGGGGGTGGGAAGGGGATCACACGCAACTGTGCTCAGGGCCTATTCCTGGCTCTGTGCTTAGAGATCACCCCTGACAGTGCTCAGGGGACTATGGACAGAGCCAGGGAACAAATTGGTCCAGCTGCAAGTGCCTCTCCTGCTGGAGTATCTCTCTGGACCCTGCTTCTATTTGTTAAATTATTCTTGGCTTTGGAGTCACCCCCAGTGGTGGCCAGGAGTTACTCCAAGCTCTTGGCGGGGGGAGGTCGGGGGACGGTCATTCCTGGAGGTACCTAGGGGAACACCCGGTCTGAAGACCAACCCTAGGCTCAGTCCTCTGAGTCATCTCTGCAGAGACCAGCATGCCCCCTCCTGCAATATTAGGGGGCCATAACCAGCCATGCTCAGGTCTCTCTGCCCAGACTCTAAACTCAGGGACCATTCCTGGCAGGGCTCACGGGGGCCATATGTGATACCCCGGATAGAAGCCAGGTGAGCGCCTGGACCCCTGTCTTATCACTCCCACCCCAATGCTGCCCATATTAACATATGCACACGGATGTGGGCAGTTGAACCATCACTGATGTCACCAGCCGCTCCTGACACTCTCCTGTTCTCTGTCGACAAAGGGAACAAAATAAGGACAACAAGCCCGGGACAGAGCTGGAGTTTGCCATTGAGAGGAAATAAGAGGGTAGAGGAAACATTCCCCAGTGCTTGGGAAGGCACACGCAGACACTTTCGGGCTTACTCATTGCTTTTTCTTGTTTATTGTTTTGGTGACCTGGCATTAAGCTCTAATTTAGTTTCCATCTCAAGGAGTTCTAATTTTATCTTTCTAAAGGCAAAACCCTGAACTAAACTCTCTTCATTTTCTCTCATTCACATAAAAAAATAAAAAATCACCAGCTTGGTGGTACTCAGGGCTTACTTCTGGAAGGCCTTATGTGCTGCTGGGGATCAAACCCAGGTCAACTGCATGAAAGGCAAGTGCTCTGCCCTCTGTTCTACCTCTGGCCTCCAACAGGTCTGTTTTCTGGTGTGTGTGTGCGGGGGGAGGATTGAGGGCGCGGGCTATATTGGACCACATCTATGTTCAGAGCTTACTCCTGGCTCTGATCAAACTGGTGTTGACTGCGTGCAGAGAAGGTGCCTCTCTCTGTCCTGTTGACAGCTCGTTGGATTAGATTTACTAGTGCAAACAATGACCAACCATGACAGTCAAACGGATGGGGGTGGTTGGGGAGGGGTAACACAGAGAGGGGGCTCTAGGCTCTGATGGTCAGTACTTGAGGTGCCAGGGCCCTCTGGGTGAAAGATGAGATTTCTCCAAGACTCCCTCTCTCCTGGGATCCGAAAGCAAACCAGAGCCCTGCAATGCCTGAGAAGACAAATATTTAACCTGGAAGCAATAAATACACCCAAGAAATATAAGCCCTGGAGCTATTAAATGTGCACTGACTTCATTAGGCATAAAGGCTTTCTCTGAGGGAAGAAAAGGAATCCACATGCTAAAAGGAACCGACAGAGGCTGGCAAAAGTTGATGCTCAGAGCCTCTGACAGGATGGGACCCGAGGTCAAAGATCCCAGGTTCTGCATGCATAAGTCTCAGCACCCACAGATCTCAAGGCCTCTCCAGTGGAGGAAATAAGATGATGCAAACACGTCACCTGCCTTTGACGAGTGTCTGTCCGCTATGTCCTCAGCTGATTAAGGAGAGGGTGATTCTTCCTTCAAAGCAGAATCACATGTCTTTCTTTGAGCACAGTAGTTTAATCTCAAGCTCATCTTTGTCTTTTGGAGGTGAAGTGGGTCCTGAGTAAGCTGGGGAGGGCCCCTTATGTAATCTCCCCCTGCTGGGCATGACACGTTGAGTATTGGGGCACAAAGGTGCTGATGGGGGGCCTTCCAGGGCTATCCCCAGGAATGCCTAGAGGTCAGCAAGCACCAGGAGCTGGACTCAGGGTTCCACATGCAGGCATGAGCCCCAGCCCTCACAACTTTTTCCAGCTCAGAACTCTCAGTCTTAACTTGGCTCTCCATTGCTGCTGCCCTCTGATGCTGTCCTCAACATACAGTGCCGTCATGGGGGACCCTACCACAAGCCACTCACTTTTTCCAGGGCCTGCAATAGCTCTCACTGGAGCAACGTCCCTTTGGAGCCAAAATGTGCTAGAATCTGAACAACCTGGAAGCAAGAGCATGGATGGAAGATGCCCAAGCATGGCCCCCTTGCGGAAAATCACAAGAGCCACTGTGCGACCACATGGGGTCTTGTAGTCAGCCCTCCAGGCCATAGGCATGCTGTCTCCTGGTGGCCTCGTCTGGGCAGACAGTGGTCCATGGGCAAAGCTACTGCAGGAATGCCTCAAGTAGCAATTCTGGCCCCGGTGTGCACACTGGACAAGAATGAGTGGGGTCTGCCTCATGCAAGGCAAAAACACTATCCACTGTACATCTGCTGCCCTAGCCCCCATTTTAAAAAACAACATAAAATTAAAAGTGTTCTAAAACACTTACATTACACTCAAGAAAGAAAGAGGGAAACTTCTGATCCTACATTTTACAAACAGAACATTGGTATGGATCCTGTCAATCAGTCTCAGTCCTATATGCATGGGGATGGCCCGAGTGTGGGGTCTAACAGCATCAGTTAACACTGATGACCAGGACTAAGTATAGTGTGACCCCAACGGTCTTCCTGAGCCTAACACACAATGCTGCATCTAGTAAGTCCCTCAAACATTCTCTTCACCAACACCCACGTGTGCTCAGGCCAGAGTCCACCAACTCCAGCAGCTGACCTGAGCCAGACTGAAGTGAGCAGTTTCTGCTTCCCTTTCTTAAGGAAAGGGACACACCAGTGGGTCTGCCCTGCGTCTGACAAGCAAAACTGGCTTTCCCTAACTGTACACTGGCAGTGTCTGCGCCTACCTGGACTTGCTCAGAGTTTTTATCCTTCTTAAGGGAGAAAGTTGCCCAGACCTTTATTCCATCTGAGAAAGTTATTCCCTTAGGCTTGTGATAGTCTGCACAGGATCTAAGTCCAGTGGGAGACCATCGAGATGAAAGGCCTTGGCCCTGGTCTGCTTCCCCAGGATTCTCCCTCCTCACTCAGCAGGATTCGGGGTGTTTATACTTTTGTCACATGGGATTATTTGTCGCTTTGGGGGTATCTATAGATGTTCTTCAGCCCCCCGTAAACGCTCTTTTGGAAGACCCAATGTCTGTTCAGATATATAATAATGCTGTCTCAAAGTACCCATGTACTGAAGAGCTTTTTGACTTCAAGTTCAAGGTGTTGGGATACGGAGCAGAGCTGTGACTTGGAGGCAGAACACTATTCCATGTGTATGCCCTCACTCCTGTCACAGACCAAAAAAAAAAAAAAAACCCCAGAAAAAAAACCAAGATGCAAACCTGATCACTCCTTCTACTGGCTGGGGGACTGTGAGAGGGGAAAGGCATGTCCACCTTCCCAAGGTTTTTTCATTCTTTGGGGGGCTGCTGAATGGACCCCCCTGGCAGTCAACTGCTTGTTCACAAGTTGGCACTTTCCCACCAGCCCTAGGAGGCTCCCTGGAGCTCCTGGATCTTGAGGGAAATCTTTACCACCATAGCCAAACCCCACTCAGCCTGCTGTGCTCCTTGGCAATCAACCCCCATGGGAAGCTGGCAGCAACACACTCAATTTTTTGCGTTGTCAGTTTGTTTCTTTTGGCCAGTGGAGTTCAGGAATATGCACTCAGGGATCACTCCTGGCGAGCTCAGGGAACCCAGAGTGCTAGGGATTGAACCTAGGTCGGCCGCATGCAGTACAAGTATCCATCCCGCTGTACTATCTCTCCAGCCACCCTCCAAACACATTCCAAACACAGGAAATGGAAGGAGAACGTTAACCCCTTCAAATCATGGTCAAAACACACTGGTAGGGTCGAGTGATGACACAGGAGGTTAAGATGCCTGTTCAAATCTCTGGTTCCCCTGATGGTAGAACCACATGATTCCTCAGCACCATCAGGGATCACTCCTGAGCACAGAGCCAGGAGAACAGCCACTGAGGACTGTCAGGTATGGTCCAAACCTCCAACTGCCCCTCCCAAACCACCACCACAAAACCCCAAAACAAAACAAAACAAACAAAACATTCGCCTGATGTAAAAGCACATACTATTATCCAATATTGGGGGACAGAAGGCCTTGGCAGCGTATGGCGGGAGTCTAACAAAATAGTTACTCAGCTTATACCGCTGGAATTTGACATACCCTAGACTGCTCAAACATTCGCCTTCAATTTACCCAAAGTGGCTACATCTTCCTCTGCTTCCCGACAGGTTTCAGATAGCAACTCAACTCAACCCCTCTGTTTCCACAAATGAAAAAAATGACCCTTTTCTTCTGAATTCTAAAAGCTAGCCTTTCACCACTCCTTGCTTTTTTCATTAGGTCAGATATCTAGGTCCATTTTTCCTACTGAATTATTAAGCAAGTTGAGTGCAAAGCCTGTGTTTCTATCATCTTCGAGTCACGTGCTGTCCCTCATAGAGGACAGAGAAACTATATTTGGGGCCAGAGGGTAGGGCTAGGAAGTACGATGGTAGGACTCCAGACCCTGGGAGCGGCTTCCTCTGGCACATCTCATCCATCGGGCCTGGGAAGTTGACAGCTCGGTCAAGTCTAAGCTCTGTACTACAACAAAGGAAATCTTCAAGGGAGAGGAAACACTTTTAATCTTCCGTATTCACTAGGAATCTAGTTTGAGATTACTGTGAGGGAGATTCAAATCCTTTCTGAAATGAGGTTTGAAAGGGAGAGAAAAGAAGGAAGGACACAGCACTTTCACTCCAGGCACCAAAGGAACTCCTGCCTCACTGTGGTGCTTTTGGAACGTCCCTCAGGCCGTAGGGCTGCCAGGCCAGCACAGACTCTCTCCTTGGTGCTTGGGGAGGGCAGGCACTTCCTCCACAGCTCTTTCTCCTCATCACACCAAAAACTTCTAGTCTTTGTGGGCCAGATAATACTGGCATTAGGAACCCCTCAAACTATTTATTCATGGGTGAAAAAATATAGTGAGGTTGACTTGAATGACTTTTCCAGGCCATTTTGAAGTTTTCATGAGAACGTGCAGGTAAGCGGGGAAGTACTGAGAACGAGCATTGTTGAGGCTGAATTTGTTCTCCCAAATTTACACGTGGGCTGGAGAGATTAGTACAGGGGTGAGGCATTTGCTCTGCAGTGGCCAACCCTGGTTTGATTCCAGCACCACACATGGTCCCCTGAGCTCCACCAGGAGTCATCCCTGAGCACAGAGATAGGAGAAAATCCTGACCCCTGCTGTGTGTGGCCCAATAACACATATACCATGACAAAAAAAAAAAAACCCACAAAAACCAAATTCCCATGTTGCAGTCCCAAGTGCCAGTATCTTAAAATGTATTCTGGAGACAGGGCCTTTGAAGAGGTGATGGAGTCGGCTGAGCTCCTGAGGGTGGACTAAATGCAGGCTGACTGGGGTCTTCTCAGAGATGAGACTTTCTCCAAGCACAGAAAGGTGAGGACACAGCAAGAAGGTAGCTATCTGAAGCCGGGGTGAGGCGTCAGGGGAAAGAAGTACCGTCAACGCCGACCTCTCAAACTACGTTCTTCAAACCGGAGACGACCCAATCCACTCTCCAAGCCCCCAAGCCCGGGGTGCTCCGGTATGGCAGTCATGCTAACCGGCTGGAGCAGGAAGTACAGACGCCATGGCGGAAGGAAATGGGGCTGGAAGGGAATTTCCCAAAACCCCTCCCTGTCCCTAGGGACCCCTTGCAGCCCACCGGGAGGGCTCCTGCACAAACAGCAAGTGACGCTCCGTCTGAGCACTCAACACATTTCTAAAGATTACAAGATGTTTAATCACTTGGGAAACATGGGTTGAAACAGTAGGGGGAAAAATGGCCATGTGGTGGCTCAGTGGGGGTGCTCACTGTACCTGCAGCACTGCCCTGACCCCCACTCTGCCCCTCCAGGTCAGTCACCCACATTGCCTCTGTGAACCCCCAGCCATGGGAAAGAAAGGCGGGGGGCAAGTGTGGGGCACAGCCCTGGAAGCGCAGCAGAGCGTGGCAGAGAACTAAGACCTCAGGAGCCACAGAACAGCAGGGCAGGCACTGGCCTTGCATGTGGCTGACTGAGGTTTGATGCCTGGCATCCAATATGGTTCCCTGAGCCCCGCAGGACTAATTCCTGGGTGTAGAGCAGGAAGTAAGCCCTGAGCACCAACATATGTGGCCCAAAAACAAGAAAACAAAAACAACCACAAAGCCCTAAGGATCTCCTAGCACATGCACTCTGAGCCACACAAACTCTCTGGGGCTTACACCCCCACCCCCCACCCCATCCTCCACACTAACCACCTGGTTTTCTTCATGTGGCCCCAATGACAAAAAGTCTCTTGCATCCACATCAAGCTTTCTCAATTTTGTGACTCAGTATTTACCCTACAAGAGTTAAATTTTTCCTTATTTGCTGGGGTGGCCTTTGGCAAACTGGAGGTGCCCTGCTAGAAAGAAGCGGCATTTTGCAAGAAGAAAAATCACCTGCTTGTCTAAAGTCTGGGGTTGTGGAGCAAATCTGGGAGCTTGAGTTGATTCTGGCTTGTTTCCAGAAATGTTATGTGATCAGCCATTACCCACCTTCTGCATTTTTCGTGCCACTTTAGACGACTGAACAATAACAGCCACAGAAGGGCTGAGACTCACGTGTTTGTATGGCGGGAAACAGGTTGTCTGGGAGTTAAAATTCAGAGCTGCAGTGAGCTAGTTCATGTCCTCTTAAAAGCCTCTTGTGAATGCAGCACTCCAGCTCCTTATCGGGATTATTCTCATAGGTGCGTCACAGAAGACGGAACTGTGCTGACAGTCCCACCAACGCTATCTTTACTCGTGCCCCTGATGAAGACGCAGATGACTTCAGTCATGTCTGTGTTGTGAGGGGGTTAAGTCATTAAGCACTCACATTTCAGTTCAGCTAACAGCTTTAGAGTAGCAATATTCAATGGAATTTGTGCAAGCCAATTTCGTTATGGAAAGTTTTGCTATGGAAACTTTTCTGGTTGCCATGTTTAAAAATTAAGACAGAGGAGCTAAAATGTATTTTAATAATATTTTGGGCACATATCTATCTATGTGTGTGTGTTTACAATGTAACCAATATTTTAAAAAACAGAAATAAACTATTTGCCTTGGAGCTGGAGCGATAGCACAGCAGGGAGGGCGTTCGCCTTGCATGTGGCTGACCCGGGTTCGATCCCCAGCATCTCATATGGTTCCCTGAGCACTGCTCGGAGTAATTCCTGAGTGCAGAACCAGGAGTAATCCCTGAGCATCCTCAGGTGTGACCCAAAAAGCCAAAAAAAAAATGAAAAAGCTATTTGCCTTTACTTATTATTTATTGGTTATTGGGCCACCCCCAGCTTGCTCAGGGCCTGTTACTGGCTCTGCACGTCTGGTAGCCGGGGATTGAACCCAGGCTGGCCATGTGCAAGGCCAGTACCCGAGCCACTGGACTCTCCCTCTGGTCCCACCTTTACTTTCAGAGCCAAGTTTCCTACAGCTGATGTTTCATTGTCCATCTTAACTCAGTTGCCAATTGTTATGTTATTGATTTGTTAATTGGGGTGCAGGCTGCATACTCAAGAGGGAATCAGGTGTCACCAGGGCACCCTCTGAGGTGTCCCGTGGTGGTGGGGCAGCCGTGATGAGGAAAAGAGCCCCCAACCTCCAACCACATTTCAAACAGGTGTTGCGAAGAGTAGACACTGCCAAGGGGCAGCTGAGTCTGGGAGACATAACATTAACAATGAAGTGCATTTGGGATGTCCTTGAGACGGTCAGGGTCTCACTCTGTCACCTTGGTAACCGTGGTAATGTGTCCTAAATGTGCCTGTGGCCTTGGGATGGTCCAGACCCTGTTTTGCAAAATAACGTGGTTGGGAATTTCTGCTGTTTTCTCCTGCCGGCTGCTGCAAACACCCTGGCTCCCATCAGATATTCTATAAAATGGAGCTTCCCCCTTTGTTCTGAGCTCAGTTCTGGAGTACGAGCCTGACTGGGTCCACTCAAGTATGTAATAATATACCGGCGTTCTGCTCCTTGAGGTGTGTTGCTTGGTGTTTCACAGGCTGTGGGTAAGAATTTCTGTGGCAGCAGGTAGGTTTCTATGATTTATCAGAAAGCTATCCAGCTATTGGAAATGAGTGGTGGACAAATATTCTCTCCCAGTCTGTACGGCATTTTTCAATTCTGCTCATCATTTCTTTTGCAGTGAGATGCTTCTTAATTTGATGTGCCATTTGTTTATCTTTGCTTTCATTTGCTTGGCCAATGGCACTGAGTCATTGAAGATCTCTCTAGATTCAATGTCATGAAGAGTTCTGCCTATGTTTTCTCAACAGACTTTGTGGATTCAGGGCTGATATCAAGGCCTTTGATTTATTTTGAATTTACTTTTGGGCATAGTGTGAGGTAAGAGTCTGAGTATTTTTAGTTTTTTTTTTCCTTTAGTTTTCTTATCCTGAGTCTGACCAGTTTCCCCATTTCTATTTTTTGACTGGCTCATGGCATTTTCATTTATTTTATCTTCTTTTGTTTATTTTAGTAGTGATTTACACTTTTTTTAATAGAAGTCTTTCACCTCTTTTGTTAAACCGATTTATAGGTATTTGATTTTCCCACCACTCATCCGACAAAGGATAAATTTAACAAGAAAAATACAATAAGCTCCATCAAAAAATGAAAAGATGAGATGACTAGAAACTTCAAGGAGAGACATTCAGATGGCCAACAGGTATATGAAAAATTACCTGCATCACTGATCATCAGGGAAATGCAAATTGAAACAACAACGAGATGTCATTCACTGTGTACCAGTGAGACAGGCACACATCACAAAGAATGCAAAACAAACACACAAAACCAGTATTGGCATGGAGTGGGGAGTGGAGGGAGGAAACCTCATCTATTGCTGGTGGGAATATTGACTGCCTCAGCCTTTCGGGAAAACAATAAGGACACTTCTCAGAAAAACTAGGAATTAAGCTGTCAAATCCACTTTGGGCATCTATCCCAAAGGCTCAAACAATCTATTCAGAAAATCCATCTGCACTCCTATGTTCACTGCAGCACTGTTCACAAGAGCCAAAACCTGGGAACAACCAAAGTGTCCAAGAACAGATGACTGGATAAAGAAACTATGATACATATACACAATGGAACACTACTTGGCCATAGGCAAAGATGAAATCATGAGATTTGCTGCTTGCTACATGGATGGATCTGGAAAGCGTCATGCTGAGTGAAGTTAGACAGAAGAAGGAAGACAGACGCAGAATGATCTCCTCCTGTGCAGGACATAGAGAAACATAGTAAGGTAATAGCAAGTGCCCAGAGGCAGCAGAAATTGAGAATTGGTCTTCAGTAGGAAGCTATGGGAGGATTGGGGGGCGCCCGGGGGGGAACCGGGATGTGGGGGAACTGGGGCCCTGGTGGAGGGAAGCTGACGTTCTGGTGGAGGGTGCTGGAATGATTTATGCAAGAAACTCTGCATTAATAGGTTTGTAAACCACAGGGCCTAAAATAACATTTTGAAATGTGAAAAAAAAAAAAGGATTTATATTAAAAGCAATGGTTTGCGTGTGCATGAGACCCTAAACCTATTCTCGGCACCACACAGATAAAACCATCTCTGGGTTTTGTTCTGTTTGTTTTTGGAGGGTGCTCAGAGGCTGGGCTACTCCTGGGGTCCAGTGCGTATTCCAAGGGCTGGACAGGGCTGATGCTTCCGTGCTGGGTCTGGGACACAGAGCAGCACCACCAACGCAGGGACCTCCCAGGGCTTCTGGGGACCAAGCAATGTGGCGAGGACCTTGGTGAGTCACAGTCTGCAGGTACTCCCACCAACTCTGCCCCCCCGGAGTGCTCCTTTCTGGTTTATTTTCTTGTTTGTTCTTATTTTCTTGGTTATAATATTGCTTATATTCAAAAGTCAATACAAAATAATACTTCTATAGTCAGAAAAGTTCATAAAGGCAAATTGTTTATAACAATTGTCTATAACGTCAACCTTTTCCCAAGCTGGTGCTCCCTGCTGTCCTACCGGCCAGGCCCTGGTCCAGTGCTACGGATACCTCTACACCTACCCACTGAGGCAATTTCTACCTGTGACCCCTTGGAATATCCTGGGCCAACAGGGCGCCACATGACTCTGGTTAAGAAACACTAGCTTATAAGACTGATGGTAACATTAATTTAAAATGTTTACAAAGCCAAATATAACAGATTGGAGTGTTCTTAAGTAGGTTTGAGTCCAAATTTCTTTTTTTTTCCTCACTGAGGCTCATGCTTATTTCTATTGCGTATTGAAGTTATTGCCACAATTAAAAAACTTTTTTCCATTCAACATGGCCAAAAAGGAAATCAAGGCCCACCACACTGAAAGTGTTCCTGAGAGGTAACGCCCACCCTCTGCAGCCCATGGAAGGAAAATTTCAGCAGCAGAAGGTGACTCTGGTCAAGAAATTATTTCAATTGCAGAATTTTTAATGAGAACAAAGAGCATCAGAACACTTTCAGTTTCTGGTTATCATTACAGGCCAGGCACCCTAGTAATTTTATATTCCAATGGGACAAAGCACAAGTGTCCCATTCACCAAGGGGCTCCTGCAATCAGGGGGGTTGATGGCCTTTGCCCAGCTTTTCACTGAAGTGGAAAGGAGAAGGAACTCTCCAGGAGGACAAGCAGGTCAGTCAACAGCAGCCGTAAAAAAAACAGCAGAGAGTGGGCGAGATGAGAAGATGCAGACCCCACTCAGCCACCGCCCGCAGGGGCACCACACTAAATCAGTTCCTCTGGTCTGACACCGCTGTTTTCACTAAACAGTTAAGTGCCCAAGGAAATACCAGCTGGGTCTTAAAGACGATTTATAGCTGGGCTGGCTGGTTGCACCTGGCTCTGTTTGGATAGCAGGTTTGGTCAGTTTATAGCTGAGATTCTTGTCTACACTAGAGGCTGTCATTAACGTGACTAGACCTTTGGGGGAAATGTGCTGCTCCTTAGCCAAGCTCTCCCTACTATGTACCCTTCCCCCTTTAATGAAAAACAAAACCTCCTGCTGGGGCAAAGCCACCTCTTCCTTGGGGCCAGCACAGAGCCTCTGGGAGTGAGGAGGGTTTCCCAGTGCCGCTCCCACGCCTGTGTCTGGGCGTGGAGTAAGGGCTCTTTCTTCTCCATCCCTGGGGCTAACTGTGGAGCACAGCAGCCTCATTGTCCTGGGCCAGGACACTCGGGCTCGACACTCAGGCTCCTGCTCCCTGAACTCCCACTTCTTCCCAGCATCCAGGCCCCAGTCTGGGAGTGCTGCCACACCCTTGACAGGCTCAGGACATGGAGGCATTTCAGCCGCTTTTGGCCACTGCAGCTGAAACCAGAGCCTAGATGGCGTGATTCAGGGTCAGACGACCCTTAGCTGGGCATTCTGGGGGATTTCTGTCTCCTGGGGTCAGCGCCATTGTCTCAAGCACCACTGAGCACTCCCTCTGGGGCGAGCCCTGAAAGAGCGGGGCACTCAGGCGAGCACGCAGTCTGCCCGCACTCCCAGGCTTCTGTTGCACCCAAGGTTTCGATTCCTTTTTTCACTCCGGGGATGATTAAGGCAGTAACTTTTGAGTAGGTTACACACTTTCCGAAACCTAAAGCAAAGTGTCCTTTTGCGGGATAAGCTGATGAGGGCTAGTGGGCGACACTCCCCTGGGTGGTAGAGAAGGACAAAGATGTAAATAGAGGGATGAAAGGTAATGGAGAATGGCTCCTCCTGGGCCTTAATTTCACGGTTCACAGACATCCAGTGACACTCAGACACTCCCAAGGGGAAGCTCATATAACTAGTCATGAAACCAGAAATGCACAGCTAATGGGGCTGTGTCCCCGGGCAGACCCCACCCCCAGGCGCGGGGACCAACTGGGAAGGGTCTGTCTGCAGACTGGCCCAGTCTGGCCAGGCCTGCGCTCCTGTGGCCTGCAGCTCTGGGAGCCCCAGGCTCTCGCGAGTGTGCTCAGGCTGCTCTAAGTTGCAGGACACAGGCCCAGCGAGCGGGGCAGACCCAGCGTACTGGCAGAGGCAGGGCTGGCCAGAGCCCTGTCTCCCGCAGACCTGCGCATGGACACAGAGAAGAAGGTCCAGCAGGGTGTATACTGGAGTGACCGAGAGAGACACACGGGGACGGCTCACTCGGAGGGGACAGCCAACCTGAGACCGGGATGCAGAAGCCAAGAAACAAGGGGAGATGCCCCAGGCAGCAGAGGCCAGCCCGCTGATCTTGCGGGACACCCAAACTGGTACCAAGCTCTGCAGGACCCCTGTGGCGGTGGTCTGGGAGCCACCAACAGGAGCACTTACATCTGTAGGCCTTGAGACAGAACTGCACCCAGGATGATGGAGGCGGGATATTCTCCCCCAGCACAGGGTACCCCACCTTTTATCTGGCGGCATGAACACATGCATGGTCAGAATCTGAGCCATAAACTTTACCGTTTCCCCCAGACTCGCTCGCAGGGGTCTCCTGAGCTCACCTGTGGTATCCCGGGACTCTCAAGCCAGTCCTTGAAGATGCTCTCCACAGACAGCTCCGACCTGTAAAGACACAGCCACAGGGTGAAGAGCTGCAGAGCCTGTCTCCCTCCCCCTGCACAGGCACCCACTGCACCTGACCCCGGGGCACACAGCTCCAGGCCTCCTGAGAGCAGCCTCCCACTGGCCCGTGAGCAAGGCACATGGGAAACTCAAAATCAGGGCTCTCCCAAGATTGGGCCAGTTAGTGCCTTGGGGGGTTCAGAATGTCAACTCAGGGGGAACAGGGCCTGTTCAGGAATCAATGGCCATGAGTGTGCCCTAAAAGTAATGAGGCAAAACGGAACCAAAACATTCTAGCACTTGCCACCTGGGAGTGCAGTTCCAGCTTTCCCAGGATGATGGGCTATGCCAAGCAGAGGCGAGCCCGCTCCGGGTACGGAGGTTCCTGGTGCTGTGTGTGGCGCCTCTGGCCTGGTTTGAACGGTTATGATGGATGAGGGCTCTGAGCCACGGCAGCAGGAATTCTTCCAGTTTGTTGCCTTGCTGGTTGGGCGCTCCTGGGATGTCTGAGAATCTCCCATATCCTCAGGGAGTATGTTAGCACCAGCCATCCAAGCTGAGCTTCCGGCGGCCCTACGCCCTGCCCACTGAGATGGAAGCAGCCTTTCCTTACCCATTCCCAAGCGCTTTGGCTCATGCCCGGTTCGTGTGCCAGAGGCACCCTAGGGTCTCCCCTGGAGCCCGAGCACAAGGCTTCTGCTCTTGGCCCGGGCATTTATCCTGGCATGCAGCTGCCGTTGATTTGTTTGTCTGTTTGGGGGCCACACCTGGCGATGCTCAGGGCTCTGCCTCCTGGTTCTGACTCAAGGTTAACTCCAGGCGGTGCTCAGGACCCTGTGGGGGTGCCGGGGATCCAAACCCAGTCCGCAGAGGGCAAGGCAGTGCCTACCTGCTGTGCCAATGTGCTGGCCCAACAGCTGCCATCAGCTTGGTCTGATTTAACTGTCTCCCCACTGGACTGAAGCTCTCTATGAGTGGGTCAAGATTTGATCACCACTCTACAATGATCCCTAAGCACAGCTCTTGACACAGAAAGAGGATCCCCGCCAGCATTTCTTATTTGAATGAATGAAAACACATTTCCACTGTTGACTCAATAAAATAGTATTCCTTTGGGGCTAGAGAGCTAGAAAAGGGAGTAAGATGCTTGCCTTGCAGGTGGCTGAACCCAGTTTAATTCCTGGCACCACGTATAGATTTGCAAGTACCACCAGAAAAGACCCAAATGCACCCTCAAACCAATAGAACAAAGCCTAAAAATACTCCTCATGGGGAACCAAAGCAACAGTGCAGTGGGTGGAGTGCTTCCCGGCACACAGCCAGCCAACACAGGTTCTGTCCCTGGTACTCCATGTTGTCCCCCAAACATCAAGAGTGATGCCTGGCACAGAGCCAGGAGTAAGCCCTGAGCACTGTAAGGTGTGACCTTTCCTCCCCCAAAAAGATCTGGGGAGATGCTCACAGGGATGGCACTTGCCTGGGGGTCAGTCCCCAGGACCTCAGTTCCCCAGCACCGTGGGGTGCATGGGCAGGTGTGGTCCATAGGCCAATACTAACAAAGTTTTCCTTTTTCAGATAATGATCGCCTTGCCCCTAAAACTGCTGGAAAATGTTAGATTGCATTCAGTTTTGTGTACTTTATATTCTTATATGCATATAGAAAAGATTACTGAGGATGGGAGAAGTAGTTTAAAGGTGTGAGATATATTCCCTGAGTACATGAAGTCCAGAGTTCTACCCCAAACTGCATGCTTCCTCCTCCTGTCCCCATCACCCCCGGGCTCTGGCAGGATCATGTCACCAAGTCCAAACCTCCTGTCCCAGCTGGGCAAAGTAGGCAGGCAGTGGCCGCTCTAAGCACTGCCTGAGTGTCCCCAACCCCTGTAGTTGTGAAAGAAGTGGCACAAATGCATGGCCCTCTCTCCCTCTGTCAGAGACATGGCCCTCTCCCTCTTTCTGTCAGAGACACGGCCTCCTCTTCCTCTGAGAGATAAGGCCCTCTCTCCCTCTCTCTGTGAGAGACACAGCCCTCTCTCCCTCTGTGAGAGACACGCCTCTCTCCCTCTGTCAGAGACACGTCCTCTCTCCCTCTGTCAGAGATATGGCCTGTGAGTCACAGGAGAGACATGGCCCTCATCCCTCTGTGAGAAGCACAGTCCTCTCTCCCTCTGGTACTAAAGATTCACATGCTCCCATCATCCGAGGGTTGTATGACGGGGAGTTTTGGCACAGGTGGGACAGAGGAGCAGGTCTGGGGAGTAAGAGGGCCCCACCCCATCACTTTTCTTCCGAGGAAGAATTTTGTCTTCCCAATTAGGGTACTGGCAAAGGTTGGGAGGCCACAGAACAGAGACAGAACAAATACACAGGTGGGAGAAGGAACCGTTCAGAGCGACTGGTTTGGTTTTCTGGGGAGGACCATCGGCAGTGTCAGGATTCAAACCTATGAGGAAGCACAGCCACGCAGCTGCCAGCAGCTCATCTCTCAGAGCTCAGAGCACAGTGGGACAATCCGGGCCCTGTGGAGGACCCAGAGGCCGGCACAGGCTCAGTGGTTTGATGGGCACCTCAGACGAATGGCCGGGTCACTGTGCTGGTCTTTCCCCCTTGCTCCACACTCTCACTGACAGTCACAGCATGGAGGCTGATGCAGCTGACAGGGTGAGGGCAGCCAAGAAGCTGGGAGGACCTCAGACTCACTGCTCCTCCTCACACTCCATTCCTTGGTTGGCTGTGGAGAGGGAATGACAAGCGCCCTGAACGGGCACCACTGCTTTGCCAGAGCAGAAAAGTGGGGTAAGAAGGAGCCACTTAGAACAATGTCCAGGGGAACTTGAGCTGTTTTACTCTGTAATGGAATAGGCGCAGTAGGGAGTTCAGTCCGATTCCAGACTCCTCTGAGACACGGGTGCAGCACGACCTGTGTTTGTCCGGAGACGCAAGGCCACCCCACCACGCATGAGGCATGAGGCGGCTTGCCAGGTGAGGCCGGGGCAGTGTGCTGGGCAGCCACTCCATCTTCGCTGAACGATTCCCTCCCTCCAGGCTGCTCCCTAAGTGGCCCATTCATCTCACGTCCTTTGTAGTTCAGAGGGACATGGCTATATCCAAAGGTCTCTGTGACTGAATAAGAATCGAATGTGCTGACCCAGGCATGGCCTTCTGGAAACTTCCACAACTTCAGAGGGAGAGGGAGAATTAAGGAAGGACAGGAAACAACAGTGGTGATGGGAAAGGCGGTGAGTGCATGAGGCAAGGGACATCACTGCCATTCTCCTGAGCTTTGATGAACAAGGAGGTCCGGCTGCTATGCACCTAGGGAGGTATAAATAGCAGGCACGGACATGAATTCCCCTCGGGGGATTCTGGCTGTAATATCTTGCCTTGGGGTGGCTCAGAGAGGAGCTGGGAGCTGAGTCTGGGGATGTCACTGCACATGGTCCTGCTCATCACAGCAAAGACTGTACTACAGGTGAAGCTTCTGTGCGCCCTGATGCTCAGAACGCCTCCCAGGCACAAGGCTGGGATGGGGTGGGGGCTGTGCAGGAAGGCTCACGGCCTCACCAACAGGAGTCTGAACTGTGCAATGCAGAGACATGTGGGGCTCAGCTCACAGCAGTGCTCACTCTTCAGAGCAACGGTGCAAAGGAAGAAGACTACGGAGGTGGGGGTCCAGGGGTGCCTCCTTGGAGGAGTATGAGCTTGATCCATATGCAGAAAAAATGGCACTTGCCCAAAGGAGGGCCGGTAGGCAGGAAAGAGCAGAGGCAGGAACCGCACGGGGGAGAGGGATGTCAGAGTGGAAATGGAGTGTCCCCAGCAGATTCTGAAGTCCTGTTCTTGAGGCTCTGAAGCAGACCAGCACGCGTCAAGAGGACGAAGTAGAGAAAGAGTGACAGAAGGAGAAAGGCAGGAGGCGGAAGCCATGACAGGCGTGAGTGTGTTCTGATGAGACAGGTGGGTTCCAGACGCCGCCACTCCCCAGCCGTCTGGGGGGTCAGAATGCAGCAGTGAGGCCCAGCGTGCAGGCGAGGCTGCTGGGACGCCAAGAGGCAGCAGAGGCCCACGTGGGGCCTGGCTAGTGTGCAGCCCAGATACCAACCGGGCAGGGAAACTCCGTGGGCTATTTCACGGCAAAATACAAAGGCAAACTTTGTTTTGCCAGATTAAATATTTGCAAACACATACAACAGAGTGGCACAAAAGAGCAAAAGCTCCTCTATCCAGTGCTCCCCACCCCCAAAGGGACAGGAATGCAATAATGGTGGCCATTATGACTGAATATCTGTTGTGTACCAGACACTAGAGCAAAATCTCATTGAAGTTTTACCGTATCTGTGCCAAACCCATATTATGATCTTCTTTTGAACAACAAAGACAACTCGAAGAGGGGAAAGGGGCTCATCCAAGGCCACAGATGGGAGTCAAAGAGTTGGGGTTCAGGAAAACCTCAGTGACCTGAATCTCTGCTGTGCTGAGACTCCATGGTTCCCGGTTTATGGCACAGACAAGCCTGCCCCAGGGAGCCGGGTCTGCTCTCCATGAGGCTGTCAGCTCTCCCGTATCGCTCACATTTCTCTTGCTGAAAGCTGCCTGGCCCAGTGGCCACAGCCCTGTTTGTCTGCCCTTCAATTAGAGTTCTAAAGAGCTGGGACACCCGCGGGTGGGGCCCCAGGAAAGGGCAGGAGAGTTCATCACTGGGCTTTGTTCAGTCTGCAGAAGACAACCTCCTGTGAAGAAAGCAAACAGCTGTTTCCAGATTGCTGTCCTCTGCAAAGGCTCAGGGCTGCTTCGGCCATTAGCACTTCACTCCTCACCGTGTCCTTGTGAAGGGGGTGGGGGGGGATCTCTGGAGCTGGCCTCCACCCAGATGAAGAACCACATTTTTAGAGCATGAAAGTTTAATGTCGAAGTTCACATTATTCCGTTCATGGGTTTCTAACGTGGAACTCGAGGTTAAACCATGAGAGGGAGGTGTAAGTATTAACTCCAGCTCTGGAAAAGATGTTCTCAAGGAATTTTCTGTGTGGTTACTTCCCAGGAAGTAATAAGAGCTGTATGAAAATGCTCATTTTCGGGGGGAAAAAGAGACTAAATTCTAGGGTGGAACACCCTCCATCACTTACGCTGTTCTCATCATCAATGCATTAGCAGTACAGGTGAAGTTTGGGACCTGGGAGTGGGTATCCAGAAGGACAGCTCCTGGGAGAGCTGTGCGCTGACTTTTTCAAGTCAAAAATCTCAGCATTTCAGCCAAGGGTGAATTTTTTCCTCCTGAGATCATGTGTCTTACATAATCACAACAGACAAGCAGGAGCATTTCCACTTAGCTGGGACCTGGACTTACAGGAAATTATTCTTCTGCATGTCTGATCACTATGGAAATTGATTTCATACAGAGAGCTAAAAGGACACAGACCCACAACTGCTGCCCCTGTGTCTGTCCTCGTGAGCAAGGCGCCCAGACTCTACCAGTGCAGAGCCCTTAAGGCCCACAGCACCAGGACACCCACCTTCCCAGCTGCGGAGTGCCTGCCCGCACACCGCCAGCCTGCGAGTGCCAGAGGTCGGGAATCCAGCCTGGGATTGTCACTCTGGTCACCCACAGGGAGGACAGAGCGGAGAGAAATTAGTGGGACACCCTCCTGTGGTGCTGGTTAGAGAGGACAAAGAGACTGATGGCTCTGTGTTGTTTACCCCAGGCCCACTCCAGGGGCTGCCGAGGGGAACATGTGGTGCCAGGGACTGAAGCTGGCCCTTCAGCATTTGCTCAGCCCTCTGAGCCCCCATCCCGGGGCAGCGACTTCCTGCTCTGTTCATGAACCTAAAATAGACCCAGGCTTGTGTGAGGACAGGCTGTACGTTCTACATGGGCTCTCTGGGCTAATGACTGACGGTTCAAGGACCAGATGCAGAGCTTCCCAGCCTGCCGATGCACTGGTTGTTGCTGATCATGCCCGAGACGCCCTCTTCAGCTTCAGGAAACTCTGAAGATGACTCCGTGGGCACCTCAGGGGAATAGCTTTCACGTGGGGTCAGCGACCAATGAACAAATGCAGAAAGTGTGAGTGCTGGGAGATGCGAGCCCAGGGACTGCAGTGCTCTGCTCCAGATGGAAAATATTCTTTCCTTGATGAAATTCATTCCCAATGACATAGTTTTACATTTCTTAACAATTCCAACATTACAGCCAGAAAGCCTGCTCAAAGGGCTGGAGCACATGTTTACGTATTGGAAATCCAGGTTTGAAATGTGGCACCACCTGGTCTCTCAAGTTCTGCTGGAACACTCCAAGCACTGCCTCAGGTATGGCCCAAAAACATAATTTTTTTTTTCAATTTTGTAATTTTAATTTTTGCTATGCTATTTGCAACTATATGTATCTCTCTACATAGTGTATCTTACAGTATCTCGAAGTTTTGTATACAGTTGTCTTAAAAAAAATCAAAACAAGTTATTTGTGCTTGCATAGATAATCAAGATTGCTGATACAACCTGTAAGGACACTCCTTAACTCCATGAGAAAGGGAAGCTCCATGTGAATTAAAACAAACCCATTAACACACATACACAAGCACAACTCATGAGCAAAGAATGGGTGGCAGCTGGTGACAGCCTGTCAGTGGGCAAGTCGCACTGGAAAAGGCTCTCCCCAGTTCTCCCTAGTTTTTCTTTTCAGTGGTGACAAGAATTAAACCCAGAGTCTCATAGATGCTCAACCACTGAGCCACATCCCTGGTCCCCAGTTTATACATTTACAGGTTGACTGATAAACCTTAGCCTCTAAACAACAAAAAGTCTAAGCCACTATTCATTTCCTTCAAATACTTGTCCTTCCACTTCCTCTATGCCAAGCTGTTTTCTGTGGCCAAACAACTGCTCCCTCTCTGACCACTGTGACTTCAGGGCATGACTCAGTGACCAGAAAGTCAGTACCTGGCCCCCTTCTTCTACACAGTCCCATGCTTTCCAGTCTGCAGGCAGCACCTCCACTCAAAGCCATCAGTGCCTCCTGGGCTCCAGGCAAATGCCCCTTTCCTGTGCTCAGAAGCTGTGCTCCTGCAACACCTTGTTGGCAAATTAGGGTGACACGCCTCCTAACACAGTGACAGGCTGACTATGGGCACAGTGACTGACTGACGAGGAATCCCCTAGGGGCTCTGCATGGCATGTGTGCCTTTCTGTTCCCTGCTGTCCGACGACAGCCTGGCGTGGGAGTGTTCAACAGGGAGTGTGTCATCAAAGCAAGGGGATGACATGCAAGGACACAGGCTGCCGACTCCAGAAAACAAATCTGGAAAACTGGTCCTGGTCCTATCTGACGTGCGTGAACATCAGCCCGCACCAGGGCCAGAGGGGAGAGCCTCTGGAGGTGGGGGGTGGGGGGATCCTGGGGACTCGGGAGAGAATTGGGACAATGTGTTGCATAGGGACGAGAGCAAACAGTTTATTGAACAGCAGGGCTGCATTCTGAGACCAGTTTGCAAAAAAGGGACAGTTTCCAAATCTGTTCCGGGAATGGGGAGATAATACAGGAGTTAGGATGCACCTTGCCTGAGCTAGCCCCACAAAGCCCCCTATGCTCTGCTTAGGATATCCCTGGAGGTCCTTAAGCATCGCTACGGTCACCCTGAGCTCAGTCAAACAGGAGCCATGGGGACAGGCCCCCGGCCTCTCCTATATATATGTGTGGTATGTAATTTTCCCAGATGTTTGCTGAAGTACAGATACCTTAATCTCTTAGAGGAATTTTCAAAAGTGCTGACCTGCCTGACCCGAGCACTGAGACACCAAGTATTGTTACTGGGGAGGGGCCCACAGACCCTACCCCGCTGGAAAAGTAAAGGGGGGAGGTTAGAGTTAAAACCTGCCAAAGTAAGACCCTTGTGAAGAGCCGCACGTGCTCTGAGACTACCGTGGAGCAGGATCCTGCTCAGCTTCCTCGCTGGCAACAGGCCCACGGTGGGCTCGGCAGGCCAACTTCGCCAACACAGTGACACAATCCAGTAACCCCCAAAGAGCCACAGATGTGACACTATCCAGAGGAACACCGCAACCTCATTAGGAAGAGGATAAAAAGAGAAAAGGTCTCTCAAATGAATTTATTTGTACTCTGTTGCATCCAAGAAAATCGCTCTGTTTGTGCCCTCAAAAGTTCTTCTGAAAATGTCACCACTCAGAAAAAGACTAATTAAAAATCTTAGAAAGTTTGCATAGGGGCTCCACCCAGCGATAATTTGGGATGAAGGGGGGCCTGGGGCTGGTCCACTAGGGCCACCCAGCATGCACCAAGTGGTATCCAGAAGGCCCACAATGTTCAGGCTCAGAACCTGGAACATTTGAGACCTTTGTGCTACCCTGTGAGCCACCTACTTCCCTGGCCTCAAGGAACATCTTAATACAATGTAATATTTAAGTACAGTTGCTAAGGAAACGGTTCATTCTCTCAGAGGACCTAAAATGTTATTCTAACACAGATATAAAACAAAAGTGAAAGACAAATCTTGCAGGTAATCTGTTATTACTAATCTAAAAAAGAATGGTCACATCTGATGAAATATTCCTGAGAAGAAAGTCAATATCTCCTCAAAAGAAAGGACGTAAATTGAAACATCTTAGACCTTCCAAAATAAGCCATACTTCCTATGATCAACCTCCTGGAAAGCTAATTATCTGGGCCAATTACTAATGTTTCACGTAACCTTTGTGGATGAGATTTCTTTCCAAATGGCATGAAAATGAAGTGGTAGAAGTACAGGAACTTACTGAATAACATGGGACTGTTATTGTTATTGCTTATGTGTGGGTTTCCAAGTGATTAAAAAAAAAGGAAAAAAACAAAAAATACTTCTGAGAAGTGATGTGGGAGATGGAGAATTTAAACACAAAAGCCAGGCAAAAGCCAATGCTTCCAGACCATTCCTGGGTATCTCAGCTCCTGATTCTCTCTGCATTTGCCTGCGTCTCTCGGCAGTACCAACTGTCTCCTCAGTGAAGACCACCTTAAAATAGACAAGGCAGCATGGGTGTGTTTGCTTCACATGGTTCTAAATGTCTTTCTGTGCGAAGATTCATTTTAATCTTTGCAAATCTACTATAAGCACAAAAACATGAGCTAAACTATTGGTCAGAGGAAAGTGGGATGTCCTGTCTCTTTCCAGAGATGTCTGCTCTCCAGGGCGGGGCAGCAGGCTAGCAAGGAAGGTGCTGGCCTTGCATGCGGCAGACCCAGGTTCAATCCTGGCATCCTGGATGGTCCCCTGAGCACTGCCAGGAATAATTCCTTAGCACAGACCCAAAAGGAAACCCTTGAGCATCATAGGGTTGGCCAAAAAAAAAGAACAGAAATTAAAAATGTTTGTTTTCTCAAGATGTGCCCTCTTCTCCATCTTAGCATTCAAATACCGATTTTGCTACCAGAAATTATGTTCCAGAATGTTTGCTTTAGAAGGCTAAACTAAGATAGGAAATAAGTAAGGAGGAGGCGGTTGACATCAAGTGAGTCTGGTCTGAGACCTCTGTGGTTCTGTCAGCTGATCTCAAACTCCACTGCTGCAAGAGTGAGCATCTCCTTCCTCCCTAGGCCTCTGTGCTCGGAGGCAGGGAAGAGCTGCAAGAATCCGACTCCACACAATCCACACACAAATGAAGGGGGTGGGGGGAAGGAATCTGACTCAGCTCTAGGAGCACTGACCAGGCAGTGTGGGAGCAAGTCCCAGCGCCGGAGCACAGCTCTCAGACACCACACGCTTGCCCCTCCCATCAAGCTCCATCAGTGCTCAGTCAGGGCTTAGTCCTGCTGGGACAACAAGGGGGAAATAATGCACCAGACAGAATGAGTGATCCGTCTCCATATGTGACTTCCCAGTCACAACGATGACGAATGTCATGGTGGTTAAGGTACTGTGATGAGAATGAAAACACTTTATGGAAGTCCTGTAAGTGCCTGGTACACAAAAGAGGAATATATAGAATAGCACAGGGCTGGAGCGATAGCACAGCGGGTAGGGCGTTCGCCTTACAAGCGGCCAACATGGCCGACCCGAGTTCGATTCCTCCGCCCCTCTCGGAGAGCCCGGCAAGCTACCGAGAGTATTGGATATGCCAGACACAGTAACAACAAAGTCTCCAATGGAGATGTTACTGGGCCCGCTCGAGCAAATCGACGATCAATGGGAGGGCCTTTACCTTTACCTTATACATATATATATATACATATTACATATATGTACACAAAGGAATGTATACAAAAGAGGAAAATAAGTACATATAAGTATATATTTATATCACTATCACCCTGTTCATCGATTTGCTCGAGCAGGCACCAGTAACATCTCCATACGTCCCTGTCACGTGCTAGTGTAGCCCGATGGCTTACTGTGGGCTCTTTCAGGGTCAGGGGAATGAGGATCATCATTGTTACTGTTTTTGGCATATCGAGTACGCCAGGGGTAGCTTGCCAGGCTTTGCCATGCGGACAGAACACTCTCGGTAGGTAGCTTGCTGGGCTCTTAAAGAGGGATGGAGGCTTTGGGGCAGCCTCTAATCACCTTTACAGGAGTTCCCTGTCAGGCATATATGCGGATAGGATACTCTCAGTAGCCTGCCAGGTTCTCTAAGAGTGAGAACTAGAGAATAAGAGGTCACGTGGCTGCAAATGTGGCCTCGCACTTCTGAGAGTTTGGTCTTATAGTCTCTGGATCTTGGCCGTTGATGGGGTTACACAGCAGTTGGTGAGTGTAACTGCCTAGCTACTGGAAGATGGGGCATCTGGGTGGAGGAGGCGCAGTCCTGAACCGAGCAGGCTTGGAGATCTCAGCCTCAGGTCCCGCACACCTGGGTTCCTCTGCCGGTTCCTTCATGCATGAGGCTCGTCCAGATATATTATATAATATAAATATAATAAAGGTAAAGGTAAAGGCCCTCCCGTTGATCGTCGATTTGCTCGAGCGGGCCCAGTAACAGTCTCCATTGGAGACTTTGTTGTTACTGTGTCTGGCATATCGAGATACTCTCGGTAGCTTGCCGGGCTCTCCGAGAGGGGCGGAGGAATCGAACTTGGGACGGCCATGTTGGCCGCTTGTAAGGCGAACGCCCTACCGCTGTGCTATTGCTCCAGCCCATAAATATAATATAATACAAATATATATTTTTATATTCAGCAGAGCCTGGCAAGCTCCCCGTGACGTAGTCGATATGCCAGACACAGTAACAACAAAGTCTCCAATGGAGACGTTACTGGGCCCGCTCGAGCAAATCGACGAACAACGGGAGGGCCTTTACCTTTACCTTTATATTCAGTCATTAACTGAGCACCCACTCTCCCCATGTTATCTTTAATCCCCTAAAGCCCTCCCAAAGGTAATAGAAAAATGAAATTTGAAGAGAAGAGTGAATCACTCTAAATTTCAAATTTAAAGTGGGGTTAGAACCTGGATGGGACTGACCTCACATTCCAGGCTCTGAGGACTTCACTACATGTTCACCTTCAAGTAAACAGTGTCTCCTCACAAAAAGCACACGTACTAGAGTTTTGTTAACTTCTGGAACTTTCCTCTCCACCTTTGCCACAGCAGTAGAGAAGAGCAGGCTGCTCTTGGCTGGTTACCTGCACTTTCGATCTCCTGGTTCCAGGGCTTCCGTGAGTTCTGGTTCCACGCAGACCCTTTTCTAAGTCAGCTTGACTGACCACAGGCCAAGAGTGAACTTTCCAAGGCAGAGCCATTTTCTACATTAAAATTAAAACTGGACTCTTTGATTCTAAAATGGTTCTTACCTTTTTTCTTCAGGGATGTTCTCCAACATCATTTGAAGGAAATCCTGCAATTAAAAAAAAACATTAAAAAAATAAATAAATAAAATTTTTTTTAAAAAAGCATTAAAAAATGCCTATAATAGGACCAGAGAAAGAGTACAGCCAGTAGGATGCTGTGTCACCTGTGACTGACCTGGTTAGATCTCCAGAACCACACAGAGTCTCTTGAGTACCACCAGAAGCACTGCCAGGTATGGCCCAAGCAATGGCAAGAACAACAATAAAACACTTACCATGTTCTTCAAGGAATGAGAACAAACAATACTAAAATCAGTTTGGAAGCATAAACACCACAAATTGCCAACACCATCTTTTTAAAAAAAAGTTGGGATGTATCACATTCCTTTACTTGTAGGGGGTGTGGAGGTGGGGGTGGTGTTTTGGGCCACACATGGTGATGCTCAGGGCTCACTCTGGAAGTGACCAGGGACCATGTGTGGTGCCAGCGAATCAAATTTGAGATGCAGCATACAAAATAAGTATTATCTCTTTTGCTGTACTATCTTTCTGGTCTATAGTCCCTGACTTTAAGCTATATTATAAAGTTGTCACTGTCACTGTCCTCCCGTTGTTCATCGACTTGCTCGAGCGGGCCCAGTAACATCTCCATTGTGACACTGTTACTGTGCTTGGCATATTGAATATGGCATGAGTAGCTTGCCAGGATTTGCCAGGCAGGCGAGATACTCTCTCGGTAGCTTGCCCGGCTCTCCGAGAGGGGCCGAGGAATCGAACCTGGGTTGGCCAGTTTGGCCGTGTGCTCAGAAAATGCCCTACCCGCTGTGCTATCACTCAAAATAACATGGCACTGGCCTAAGGATAGGAGACAAATTAAAGGATTAGAATTGAGACCCCGTGGTAACTATCAGAGGATTTTATGGATCTATATCGTATACAATACATAACAATTAGTCCAAAAGTGGATCAAAGACCTAGAAATTAGACCAGAACCCATAAACACATTGTGTAAAACATAGACTGAACTCTCCAGTATTTGGACCTCAAAAGGGTCTTCTAAGATCTGATTCCTCAAAGAAGAAATATAAATGTTCAAAAGACACATTAAAAAGAGTCTATATCGCCAATCACCAAGGAAATACAAATCTAAACAACAATGAGATACCAGAGATGCACTCATCAGCAGGAACAACCACCAGAGCTGAGGATATGCGACAGAGGGACCCTCCCATATGATCCCCTGAGCACTGCTAGGAGTAATTCCTGAGTGCAGAACCAGGAGTAACCCCTGAGCATCACCAGGTGAGACTCAAAAAGAAGATATAAACAAAAAAAAGGAAAGAAAAAAAGAAAATGCTCCCATCTGACATCTGAGTGCTTCCTAATAATTGCAGTAAGAAGATGGAGAATAAAAAGCCAAAGCTCTTTTAAAATAAAATTTTAATAATTATTTTGTATAACCTTTTAGATTATATATTCATCAACCATAGTTTTTAAGAGCCTGGACTTTTGGGGTGCTCAGGGAGACCAGGGGTGTCTCCTGATCAATTCTTCACCAATGTTGTGATCCAATGTAAATGCCTGGAGACAAAGGGTTCAAGGGGTCAAACTGGGCTCAGCTGCATGCCAAGCACGCACCCCAACTCCCGCATGCTCTCTCCAGCTGCCTATCAATTACAATTTAATCAATATATTTCCAAATATTTCATTGACTTAATGACAATACTTTCAAAATTCAAGTACTGTAATGGTAATTTATTACTAATTTCACTTCATATCTCCTCATAGCCCATATAAACTTATCCCATATTTGTCCAGTAATTTATGCTCAATTATGTGGTGGAAAATTGTATTAACTCAGTGGCAAGGGGGGAATTTAATTGCATGAGGAGCAGGAAATTCAGAGTTAACCTTAATTCTGCCCTTCTGCATTTTCTAGTTACAGTTAGATCTTTCTTTACAGAATTACAGAGCACAAGCTTGAAAGAACTTTCTGTTATGTTGAGGAGTGCCCATAAGCCCCCTCTGCTGTGCAGGAAGTCTCAGCTCCCAGCAGGCAGCCCCGCCTCTTCCTGCACCCCGCCCCCCCCACCACCACCAAGCCTCCCTGCGGCAGGGCTCAGGCTCCACATTGCCAGTCCAGCTGGGATAGCGGGTTGAGGGCATTCCACTAGGTCTCAAAGCCCAACCCTTGAGCATCTCTAAGAAACGGCCTGTATCTCCACAGGCTCTATGAACATTCACCTGCAGTAGCTAGACAGACACTCTTCTTGCCATGAGCTCCAGGAATTCAAAGAGCTTCTTTATCTCACTCAGGCTGACTTCATGCGACTGAATCAACCCGACTGGTCCTCTCCACTCCTTTCATAGATGCAATCTCTTCTGAACTGTTTGTTTTCCCTAGTTCTTTTGGCAAGTTGGCATATACTCTGGGAGTAGACTCATAACAGAAGCCTTATCTCACTCACACTGACAGAATGGCATAAGAAAAATGTCTTCTGTGGGCCACTGAGACAGAGTGTAGAGTTGCATGAGGTTGGCTTTGCTCTCCATCCCGCTTGATCCTTCCAGCATCATCAGGAGCAACCCCTGAGTTTGTCCCAAGAACACACAAAAAGCATCTTTTGTGACTACTTTCCTTACCACTTCTTTTCAATTCTCTTACTCATTTTTAATATTTTGTAGACACGTCTTCCAAACGTTTATTGAAAAAAAGGAGTTTCCTTCAACTCATTCTGGGAGATTGCCATAGCACATCTGAAACAAACATTAGAACCAAAGGCAACAAGCAGAAGCAAACAAAGCATCCTGGGATGAAAGTTTATCTGGGTAGTTGTTATAAGTCCACACTCCAGCTAAAGTACATCACAGGATTGGAGAGATAGTAGAGTGGGTAGGGCATTTGCTTTGTATGAGGCCAACCAGGTTTAATCCCCAGCGCCCCATCCAGTCCTCTGAGCCTGCCAGGAATGATCCCTGAGTTCAGAGCAAGGAGGAAGCCCTGAGCACTGCTGGTTGTGGCTCAAAAACAAAACAAAACAAAAAGAATGCATTACTTGGAACCGGCAAGAGTGGCAGCCGGGGCGGGGGGGGGGGGGGGGGGAGGGATGGGACAGCAAGGCAGGGGCTGGCTGGGGTGGGGTGGGGTGTGAGGATAGACAGCCCAGTGGCAAAGATCCTGCCATTTGACAGTTAATTATGAGAAAGGAAAAAGGGAAAACAGGGTATAAGTGGAACAGAGTCTCCAACACAGGAAAACAATTGCATGGTCACATGTGAAAAAAACAAAACTGGATTCCAATCTCACACAATACGCAGAAGTTAATTCAAAATGAATTAAAGATCTTGAGATTAGAACCAAATCGATAAAATACATTGAGAAAAACTTGGCAGCGCTCTCTATGATATCAACCTCGGCTCTGAATGTAATGATTCGATCCATTGGCAAAGAAGCAAAAGCAAAAACAAACATCACGACAGAAATGTTTCTCCACTGTGAAAGAAGCTACAGCTAACATGGAAAAAAAATTATTGGATGGGAGAAGAGTCACACACCACATATCGAAACAGGGCAAATAGTTAAGCTATATAGAGTACTCATAGAACTCAACGGCCGCGCGGTTCCGGGATCTGGATTCCGCGCGACATCTTATCAAAACTTTTCTTTATGACATCTTATTATCTCATTCCTACTTTGGACAAACTTGCAGGCTTTCGAATGTAGCCTGCCCACAGGGCAGAGTCTGGCAAACTCCCCGTGGCCTACCAAATATGCCAAATACCAGTAACAATGATGGGTCTCATTCTCCTAAAGAGCCGTGAATATAATCTCAGGGCTAGGATGAAAGAGACGTTACTGGGGCCTGCTCGAGGCAATCGACGATTAACAGGATGATGAAATGAAATGAAATGAATAGAACTCAACAATGACAAAAACCAAACAACTCTATCGAAAATCGGCGAGAAGGGGCCAAAGAGATAGTATAGTGGGTAGGGCGTTTGTCTTGCAAACAGCTAATCGGGGTTCGATCCCTGGCATCCCATTTGGTCCCCTGAGTACCACCAGGGGTGATCCCCAAGCTCAGGGCCAGGAGTAACCCCTGAGCATCGCCATGTGTAACCCAAAAGCAAAACTGAAGCAGCTGTGCCATCTCCTGAGCACCAGGCTATCATCTGGCACACTGGCCAGCAAGCAGGAGCATCCTAAGTGTGAGCGCACAGGACAACAGGGCAGGTCCCAGTGAGAAAGCTCACAAGCACCCAAACTCCACTGTGGGTCCCTGCATGAGCTTCACCAATGAATTGTTCAGTGTCATGCAAACCATGGGCACCATGGTGACAACAAAAACAAGGAATTGAAGGGGAGAAAACATCCCTAAACATTTTTGAAATTTCCTTCTCTCCAAATGATAGGAAATTAAGCATTCTGATGAAATGTCACATGCACTAAACCTTCGTTTCATTTTTACTTATTTATTCATTTATGTTTATTCAATCTCCGTGAGATACAGTTACAAAGCTGTTCACAGTCAGGTTTCAGACATACAGTGTTCCAACACCCGCCCCTCCACCTGTGAACATTTCCCACCACCAATGTCCCCAGTGGCCCTCCTGCCACCCTTCCCTCAGCCTGTCTCTATGGCAGGTACTTTCCCTCTCTCTGTCTCTGTCTCTTTCTCTCTCTTTCCTTTTGGGCATTATGGTTTGCAATACAGATACTGAGCGGTTATCATGCACTAAACTAAACCTTGACTATGATGCCCTCTTCTCCTCAGGAAAAACCTTACAGTGAGAGCAGTTTCATCAGGGCTGGAGAAACGATGATGCAAAAATTACGGACAAGTGGGGTTGGGAAGGGAGTCCAGAATTCTGCCGTGAACGCTGCTCACCCCAGGCTGGTCTGCGCACCGTGTGCCAGCATGGGGGTTCAGTCTTGGAGACTCCTGAGAGGCACAGACGGACAGGGCAATGCCAACCATGCAGGGGGCCTCAGGCACCACGTCCACCAGCCCCTCAACCACCAGGGCCCTCACACTGGGCCACAGAAAACCACTGACCTGTTTGGCTAAGAACTGTCAGGCGTGGAATTGTTGCTAGATTACTATATGGCTAAAACTCAATGATCAATGACTTTATAAACCACAGTTCTTTAATTAAAAAATTAAGGAAAAAAATCTTTTGGTCGTTGGGCCACAAGTGGTTTCCTCTTTGCTCTGCACTCAGCAATGACTCCTGGTGGTGCTCAGGGGACCGAATGAGATGCCACAGATCAAACCGGGTCTGCTATGTGCAAGGCAAATTCCCTACCCACTGTGCTAGCATTCCAACCCCTAAATACATATCGAGTCTCTTGTAGATGCAGACTGGTTGGTGGTAGGCGAATGCTGTGAGGAGGGCATTGGTGGGCGGAAGTGGACACTGGTGAAGTAGTGATTAGTGTCAAAACATTATATGCCTGAAACCCAATCATGAATAACTCTGTAATTTCAAGGCGACTGTCCTCCCGTTGTTCATTGATTTTCTCGAGCGGGCCCAGTAACGTCTCCATTGTGAGACTTTGTTGTTACTGTGTTTGGCATAATGAATACGTCACGGGGAGCTTGCCAGGCTCTGCCGTGCGGGCGAGATGCTCTCGGTAGCTTGCTGGGCTCTCTGAGAGGGGCGGAGGAATCGAACTCGGGTCAGCCATGTTGGCTGCATGCAAGGCAAACGCCCTACCTGCTGTGCTATCACTCCAGCCCTTCAAGGTGACTAAGTTTAAAAATATTTTTTAAAAATAAAGTGAGGCTAACATTCTTTATTGGTTTCTCTGGGTTCTAGTCTAAGGTGATATTGAAATACAGTGTTGAGAAAGTACCCCCAGCTGGGAAACAGTCAGAGCTGAATTAATGAAGAGAATTCTGGCTGGGAACACTCAGTAAAATTTCAACAGTTAGAACATTGAGATACTATTTCACCCCAGTGGGAATGGCAAAGTCACATCACAAAGTCAGGAAACAGTCAGTGCTGGTGGACTTGTGGTGGGACAGGAGCCCTCATCCATTGTGGTGGGAATGTCTTCAGGTTCAGCTCTAGGGAAAGCAATGTGGAAGTCTTTCCAAAGAGTAGGAATAGAATTCCCATACAATACAGTCCAGCAATACCACTTCTTGGCATCTATCCCCCAAAGACAAAATCATTAATTCCATAAGATATACGCACACCTATGTTCATCAACACACTTAGCATAAGAGCCAAGCTACAGAATAATGGATCAAGATGACGTGGTCTATCTGCAAAATGGGATACTATGTGGTTTTGATAAAGAACAGTCACGGTTCGGTCACAGTACTCCCATTGTTCGTCGATTTGCTCGAGCAGGCCCAGTAACATCTCCATCATGAGACTTGTTGTTACTGTGTTTGGCATATCGAGTACGTCATGGATAGCTTGCCAGGCTCTGCCGTGCGGGCGAGATACTCTCGGTAGCTTGCCGGGCTCTCAGAGAGGGGTGGAGAAATCAAACTCGGGTCGGCCATGTTGGCTGCGTGCAAGGCAAACGCCCTACCACTGTGCTATCGCTCCAGCCCTGATAAAGAACAAAAGCATGTAATTGGCAGCAACATGGATGGGAGGGTATCATGCTGAGTGATGTCAGTCAGAAGGACAGAGACAGATATAGAATGATCTCTCTCAGATATGGGGCTTAAATATGTACAGCAAAGCAGCAACAAAAGGCCAGTGAAACACAAACAGAGCTGATCCACACTACTGATTTGGGGAGGGCTATTGGGGTCCTTGGGAGGAAGGTGGTATGCTGATATTGGCTTTTATGGAGGAATTACATACATGGGAAGCCATCATTAACTGTACTGTTTATCACAGAACCTCAATCTTTAAAAAAATGTGAAAAAAATGTCAAGAGTAATTAATTCAAGAAAACTGCCCACAGGCCCAGTGGGGTTCTGCCTCTTAGCACCCATGCATAATAGTCAAACTACAAACTGTTGGTCAGGGGAAATAAAAGCATCTCTAAGAAGGAAAACAATCCAGGGTAATGTTCACTACACATGAGAAAAAAATACAGACAGACATGGCCAGCCAGGAAAGCCATGTTTAGAGGGACAGGTCAAGGTAGCACTGAAGGGAAACATTTGAGATGGTGCCCAGATTCCAAAACGAAAACTACACCCCCCAAAAGAGAATTAAAAACAAAATTCTCCATGGAGTTCACAGAGGACGTCAACGGGAGAGAGTGGTGACTAACAGGCTGCCCACTGCGGGCCTGTGTCCCAGACCTAATGACTCGCACTCCCGGCCCTGCCACGGAAGCAAAGCTAGGTAAGGCCAGGTGCTGCGGGTTTCCACGGGTCTGCATCTGCAGCCTCTGCACCAGCTTGGGGAGCAGCACGAGCAAGCCCATCACAGGAGCCGTGGGGCAGCAGCTGCGGGCTGAGACAGGCACCAGCCCTCCCAACTGCATCCAAAGGCACAGCAGCACAGAGGCAGAAAGACTTTCTCCCAATAAGGAAACCAGGAGCCAGTGTGATAGTACATGGTCACACTATTGGAATGCTAGGAGTGAAAGTGATAGAAGGGCATTTGCTGGCACAAAGCCAACCTGGGTTCAATCCCCAGCACCACATGGGTCCTGCCAGGAGTGATCCCTTAGTGCAGAGCCCTGAGCACTGCCCTGTGTGACCCCAAAACAACAACAATAACAAACAGGAAAACAGGTTCTATTGGGTGGGTGCTTCTGACCATCCACGTTGCTGAGAGGGGGCCCCCAAGCTCTGGGCTAGAGACTGCAGCTTGAGGGGTGGGGCAGACCATGTGCCCGTGTATAGTGGTGGGGATTAAAGTCAGGTGGGCTGTACTTCCTCTCTGAACCACTGACTTCCTTTCTGATTTTAATTTCTTGCCCAATTTCTGTGGCTAGGACTTCCAATACTACGTTTAGTAACAAGGGTGAGAGTGAACATCCTCGTTCGTGCCTGATCCTATAGGAAAGTCAGTGTTGGATGGACACTAGATCTCTGGCACAGTAACACTGGATGCTAAGACATTAATATTAATACCATTATAAGTGACAACTCCTCAATAAAAAGGAAAAAAAATAATAATAACCAACATCCTGTACTGTGGTTGGGTAAGTTTGATTTCCAGCATGCACCCCATCCCCCCTGCCCCCCAAACCCAGAAAACAAAAAACCTTGTCTAATGAAAATGTAATCCAGGAAATAGAAGAATTTTGAATTTTTTTGCTTTTACCAATAAAATTAATTAAAAAAATAATACAGTAAGAACATAAATAAAGTCAGTAAAATCAAAGTTCAAAGATGACAAAACAACATTAGATGAAAAGGGAGATTCCAAAGAAAGAAAACAAATTACAAACCAAAAAAATAATGGTCTAGGATCATTAATAAGATAGAAACGAGGAAAACAACATAACAATACTGTTTTATATTAATAGTTCATACAATTTAATATAAATATTGACATAAAATAATTGTAACAATAAAAATAATGATGCTTTTAAGTTCATAATATGCCACAAAAGACAAGTAGAAAAAAAACAAGTATGGAGGATGAAGAACGACATGACATAAAGAAAAGTTGAAACCCAGAGCCCCACAGGGGAAAAGTGAGTGTGTTCAAACATGCAACTGTTCACTGGAAAGAGGAAGGAGAACTGTGACTCCGAACGTGCTTCAGTCTCCAGGAGACCCAGGCGCAGACTCGCAGACGCCAAGTTGTTTTCTAATTACTTCGCTAAGCTCTGGGGGCCAGGAAGACAGCGCCAGGCGTCGGGTGCAGCTTGCATATGGGAAGCCCAGCTTCTACCCCTGGCCTTACTGGGTCCCCTGAACACTACTGAGAGCACCACACACTCAAAAGCTTAATTACTAAACTTTTAAGATAAAAAAACAAACAAACCGAAAACCTCTAGCATCTGAATGGTACAGAGTACAAAAAAAATAGACTGACCTCAGAAGTTCCAGAAGCAGCATTTATTTATCTGTAGTCCCAGCAGTGCTGGGGACTACTCCTGGCTTCTCGCTCAGGTCACTCCAGGTGGTGAACAGGGTGCGGGGTGCTGCGGATGGAATCCAGACTGCCTGCACGTGAAGCTGCACGCCAGCCCACTGAGCTCTCTCCAGCACCCAGCGGCAGCACTTAATGGTCGGAAATAACTGAGCAACATTTATAAAGTTCTGAGAAAATGAAAATATGCTCCAGGAATTTTATACATGAATTGCAATTCAAATGAAGTGCAAGAGGTAAACATTATCAAGTACCTAAAAAACTCAGGAATCAAAGAATCAGTAAATGTTCTTTATTAATAGTAAAATCCAACCAATAAAGTTTCAAATCAGGGGCTGGAGAGATAGCACAGCGGGTAGAGCGTTTGCCTTGCACGCGGCAGACCCGGGTTCGAGTCCCAGCATCCCATATGGTTCCCTGAGCACTGCCAGGAGTAACTCCTGAGAGCAGGGCCAGGAGGAACCCCTGTGCATTGCCGGGTGTAACCCCAAAAGAAAAAAAAATAAAGTTTCAAATCAAAGCAAAACTCATGAATATATAATTGATTTTAAAACTTTTATCCATTAAAAAAAAAAAAGAAAAACAGGAACTGGAGAGATAGGACAGGGTATAAGGTACTTGTCTTGCATGGGGCTGTCCTGGTTTGACCCCTGCAACTGTATATGTGCATCTGAGCACAACCAGGAGTGATCACTGAGCACAGCGTCAGGAGTAACCCTGAGCACCACCAGACATGACCTCACCCCCCCCAAAATACTATTTTTTTTAAAAAAAGGAATGAAATATTAGGTATGTTCCACAACACGAATCTTGAGAATATTATGCTAAGTGAAAGAAGACAGAAATAAGACTACAGATGTAGTATTTATAGATGCCCAATTGAATCCCCAAATGGATTAGTGCCCAAAAGTAGAGAGAATGTATTGGGGAAATTGCCTGCCATGGACACAGAGAGAGGACAAGGATTGGGGGGGGTGGGAATATACGGGGATATTGGTGGTGGAAAGTGTGCACTGGTGGAGGGATGGGTATTTAATCATTGTACAGCTGAATCTCGAACATGAAAGCTTTCTAACTGTATCTCATGGTGAATATATATATATATATATATATATATATATATATATATATAAATAAAATGTGGAGTTCACGCCCAATTCAATCAGCTTAATCAATGGTTGAATAAAAAGTAGTACTCCTACATCAAAAAAGATAAAAAGAAAGAACCCATCTTACTGCACTAATAAAAATGCCTTCTTTTTGGTATTAGTCACTATCACTGTCCTTTCATTGTTCATCGATTTGCTTGAGCAGGCCCAGTAATATTGTGAGACTTGTTACTGTGTTTGGCATATCGAACACATCACGGGTAGCTTGCTAGGCTTTGCCATGCAGGCAAGATACTCTCGGTAGCTTGCTGGGCTCTCCAAGAGGAGCGGAGGAATTGAACTCGGATTGGCCATGTTGGCTGCGTGCAAGGCAAATGACCTACCTGCTGTGCTATCGCTCCAGCCCTTGGAATTAGTTAAAAAAAATAGTGTTTATATATAACATATATGCACACCTGTGAGTATATGTTATATGTGAATAAGTGTATTTTATGGCTGTAGTTTTAGAGAATGTCCAGAATATGCAAATGCAGAATAAAGTAAGCAGGTGAGTGGTGGTCTGCTCTGGGTAGGTGGACAGGGAAGTGGCCACCACCAGATGTGAGGCTTCTTTTAATGATTTTTTAAATAAGGTTTCTTCTCATGATGTTGATAAAAATATTCTGAAGTTAGTGATGAAGACTGTAAAATCTTGTGAATATATTAAAAGCCACTGATGTATCCTTTTTGTTTATGAGTTTTTTGGGTCAACACTAGTACTGTGCAGAGGATAGTCCTGGCTCTGTGGTCAGGAGTGACCCTGGTGGTGCCCAGGGAGCCCAAGGAGGGGCCAGCTCTCATACGGGCAGCTGCTTACCAGGCTAACACCTTATCTTATCTCCAGGCACCTTATCTTATCTCTGGCCTTGATTTGAGTATTTTAAAAGGGTAAGTTTTGTGACAAAGATATGTGAATCACCTCAATAAAACTTATGAAAATAACAAGACTATTTTTTCAAGGATATGGTACTGCCAGCAGGTAAACCTGTACCTGTGAGCGAGAGCATCAGCAGCCTCTGGTGCTTTCAGGCTTTCCAACACCCCAAAATTGCCACAGTGCTTCTAACTAGACGCCAACAACTCAAGACCAAGTTTCCAGAGAAATTAAATGGCCAGAAGTTAGCTACATGGGAGCCATGCCCACAAACCACTAGATCAGCTATACAAGCTCATTTATCAGCCTTGATTCAGACACCCATAAATAAATCTTGAAAGAGAGCAAAAGCTGCAGTTAGTCTTGGACCCGCACAAAGCTGAACTGACTGAGGTAAATTGGAGGGGGATGGATCAGCCTGGGGCCTGCCCAAGCAGAGCCCCTGGCAACCTCTTGCTCCCGCAATTCAAAATCACCACCATGCCCCAGGCCAGACTCCACTGTCTCAGGACGGACCTCACTGAGATATTAACCTGTTGAAAATTTGGGTATGCGGGTTTTGTGACTTAAATCTCTAGGCTTTCTTGGGGATGGGGTGGGCTACCTCCCCCACACTTCCCTATATTCCTAGTAGCACTGGCAGTCACCCCCACAAACCAACTCCAGCGCCACCAGGTAAGCGCTTCTACCAGCCTTGCTTCAGATATCATAAATAAATCTCGAAAGTGATCAAAAGCTGCAATCTCAGGCCCGCACAAGGCTGAACAGATCACGGTAAACCAGAGGTGCGTTAGCCTGGAGCTGGACCAAGCAGAATCCCTGGCAACCTCTTGCTGTCACAATCCAAAAGTGCCACCGTACCCCCAGCCAGACTCCACTGTCTCAGGGCAGTCCTCACTAAGATGTAATCTGCTGAAGATTTAGGTATGCGGGTTTTGTGACTGAAATCTCCAGGCTTTCTTGATGCTACCTCCCCCTACCTCCCTGTTCTTCTGGAAGAAGCCTCGGCAGTCCCATCCACACCCCAGAGCCACCACCAGTCAAAAAGCTACTCTAGCTTCACCTTCCTGATAAAATTACTGAACGCCCTGAACAAACACCATGACTTCTTAGTACCTGCATTGCAAACCATAATGCACAAAAGGAAAAGGAGAGAGAAAGAAGAAAAGTGCCTCCCACAGAGGGAGGCTGGAGGTGGGGAATGGGGTGTTGGGGGATGGTGGGAGGGAAACGGGGGACATTGGGGGTGAGAAATGTACACTGGTAGAGGGATGGGTGCTGGATCACTGACTGAAACCCAATCACGAACCATAGTAATAGTCTATCTCATGGATATTCAATAAAATTTTTTTTAAAAAATGTAATGTGGAGCTCATGCTCACTTTAGTCAGCTTTATCAGTGGCTGAGTAAAGAGCAGTAGACCTACATTAAAAAAAAAAAAGACTGTTGTTCAAAAGAATATCACCAAAGAGAAAGTGTACAAGATGGAGAAGGAAGCACTGAGAGCCCTATGGGAGCCAAGGCAGCAGTCAATGCACACGCTCAATTCTGGGTCTTGACAGGGGGAGCCAGGCACAGCCAGTCCACCAAGCACATAGGACCGCTGAGTTAAGGTTCAAATGTGTTTCCGAAAACCCTGGGAGCCCTTCCTGACTAACCCTTCAAAGGAATGAAAAGAAAGCAGAGGTAAGAGACAGCCATCTACTCTTGCTACACTTACATCATTTCCTCCACAGGTGTTCATGTTCTATATGCAGATTTTTTAATAATGTGACATCAAAATTGTACATGAACATAGTTGCCAGATGTCAAAATATCCTGCAGCCTTCATATGTTCTGTGTGTGCTACAAGGATTGTTTTCAGAATCTCTTCATTTACCTTCTTGCTACTTGCAGCTCGGCTCCAAATCTGTGTAAGGTGATGGGGTCTTTCCCTGACAGTTCTGTGATCAGCTTGTTTAATATTTCGTGGTACCTTGCTCTGAATCTATTTCTGAAATCTAGATGGTGCCCTGCCACACATTAGTCAAATACTATGTCTGGTGCAGCGAAGAGCTTGGGCAGTCCTATCTAACACACACACGGAAGGAAGGGTCTGGAAGCAAAGGACAGGAAGACTGGCACTGCTGATGCAGGCTATGGAAACGAGAACAGGGCGATGCCTCTCCCTCTGGCCCAGGGCACTCAACTGTGGCTTCACAGCTGAGACTGGAAGATTAGGAGGAACAAGCCTGCAGAGATGATTCCAGGGAAGGAACTGTGGATTGTTTTGTTCTGCCAAGTTTTGTTTTTAAGGCTCCTGAAGACACAAATGTCCACAGCGCTGGTGCAGGGCAGCTTTGGGCTCCGGTCTGTTCCCAAACTACAGGCTCACCATTCTCCCGAATTACCGCTTGCCTGTGTCTACTCCATCGACTTCTCTATTTTTCTTACTACATTAAGTCATAAATAATCATTCCCTTACTTTTTAATACACCATCCCCCACATGCCACAACCCACCAATTGTGGTCTCTTGGGGACCCATAAATCACCTGGGAAAGAATCAATTGCCCATGAAACGTGTGCACAAATTTTCTTAAAACTGTAAAGTAGGCAGCATCTCCAAGTCTTCTGGTGAGGAACCGGAGAAGGAAATAGCCCTAGAAGAAAGGGAAGAGGGGAGAAGTGAGATCTGTCTCACAGCCAGCCCTGAGCCCCACCAGACGACCTGTATGAATTCCAAAGCTGTCTGGGCAGTCCCCAGCTGCCCCTCCAGCCAGGCCGGGCTGGAGGTCAAGGGTGACTGCTTTTTCAACTCCTCTGTGTTTTCCCTTGGTTTCCGGGGACGGCCCCTGTGAGCCAAAAGTTCAGCCTGGCCTCTCCCCCCTGTGTGGAAAGGCTCCCAGCTTGTCACTCCTGTCAGCTCCCACTCTCCCAAGCTGCTGTGGAGCAGCGAGTGGGCAGCTATGGGAAGACAAGGGCTCTACTTCCTCTAATCCTTCCACAGGTGGCCTCTAGGAGTGAGCTCCACATCGGGGCAACGGCTAAGACATGCAGGGTTCACCTCAGCCCCAGCAAGGTCGGGCCTGAGCACAGCTAGGGGCAGCCTCTATTTAAAAGAATAAAAACACAGACAATAAGCTAAATGTGCTGGCCTCATTTTGGGGGGCATGGAGTTCTTTAACTACCTGTCAGAGAACCCACCTACGTGTCATGACAATGCTGATGATTTTCAAAACAGGTCTGTGTGGCGCTACTAAACTTTAGTGTATCCATGCGGACCATAGGAGATCTGCGCCCACTGGTCTCTGTGCATGGATGTACTCACCTTTAAGTAATGGACCTGCATGAAGACCTTCTCTGGATTGAGCCCGTGTTTGACGACAGATGACCCTGAGTCATTCACATGGCCCGTTTTCTCTTTATGGGGTCTAAAATGATGCAGAAAAAATTTCATTAAATACAGGACATTCTTAACTAATTAGGTCACAATATTGTCTTATTTCCTATTTTTAGAGTTCCTCAAAAGGCACTTAATTCTATTGAATCATATAGGGTATAATTTAAAACAGTTTACATTATAAATTCATCTATGGAACAAGGAGGGATTTATATTTGGGTTGGCAACCTGAGGTTGACTATTGGCAACATTTTATATTATCTTTTCCAAGATTAAAGCTTGCCAGACCCTCAAGCAATTTAAGCTCCAGTATGAATTATTTAACAACCTATACACTTTTCTTCTGGTACGAATGGTAGACTGGGAAATGCAATGGAAAAATGCAGTTTTACTTGGAAGAGTTAGGAACCACCCCCACCCCTCAAATTCTGAAAGCCCCAATGTATCCGTGTCTCTTAATTTACAGATGGTAATTAAGGCTCCTTTAGGAAATATTTATATGCAGGAGCCATTTGAGAAGCACAGAAACAAACACAGAAGTCACAGGAGCTGTTACATTGAGGAGACAAGAACTTTAGCAGCTGCATGCTTCAATTTTCTTATTTCACAGAGAAGGGAAACTGAGGCATACAGGAGCGAATGAATGCAGGGGTCTGGAGACTTATTCTGGCTATGGAAACACCAGAATTGAAAACAATGTCTCATTGTCTCTCAGGGTTTTTTTCCATTGGGCTCAACAGTTTTCAGTATTTTTTCAATTTCCTTTAATAAAATGTAATTGTGTTACAGCAAAGCCTCAGCAATGAGCTAAAATCAAAATACATGAGAAGATATTTGTTGCTTTGAGCGGTTCTAAGCTCATCGCTTACAGAGCAAACATTGAGGAGCAGGTGCTGGGCTGAAGGAAGGACAAAGACCAAGGAAAGAGTCTGCACAGCACAGATGGGGGGTCTGGGGGCAGCAGGTCCAAGAAGCAAGTGGCAGACTGGGCACTTCTGAGGAGAGGAGAGCACCAATCACTCAATGGAGGGAAGAGTCATCACCTAACAGACCTACCAGGCTTCCAAATGTGGGGGGGGGGGGGGACACCAGGGAGAGGGAGAGAAGGAGGGGGTGGGGAGAGAAAGGGAGAGATGGAGAAAGAGAAAGGGAGACTGGGGGTATGGTGTCGCCAGCAGGTCAATCTATACCTGTGAGGCGAATGCATCAGCAGCCTCATGACACCTTCAGACTTCCAGATACCCCAAAATTGCTGCTGTGCCTTTGGCCAGACCCCAAAACTTGGGGCAAAGTTTACTAAGAAAGTAAACAGCCAAAAGTTAGGTATGTGGGAGACACACCCACAAACCACCTCCAGGTCAGCTATATAATTGGAGACACGGCCCCTCTGGTTCCTGATCGAACTGCTTAATGGCCATGATCCCAGAGACTCAGAAACAAATCCTGAAACCCAACAGCTTTTGGCAGAAATGCGTCCAGTCCCTGCAGTAGGTTACCGGCGCTGGGCCACCCCAGGTGGGAATAGATTTCATGCCTTAGCCTCTTCCCCCTGGCGACCTCGTGGCCGCCATCTTCCAGAGACCACTGGACAGTCAGGTTTGGGCCCACAGTGACGAGACACGCGGGGCCTCACGGGATGGGGTGGAGCCGGCTCTCTCCTCCCTATCCCAAGGAGACCCTGAGTCCCTGCCTTTTACAAAAGGCCTTTCTGGCTCCTGATCAAGCTGCTTAACAGCCATGATCCAAGAGACTCAGGAACAAATCTCGGAACTCAGCAGGTTTTGGCCAAAATCCTTCCGGATTTAATTGTTAAAATTTCGGAATTTCAAAATTGTGTAGCCACTACTGCAGCCACACTACATCATATGTTATTCATAACAAGCAATAGAAACAAATTGTCTACTGTTGCCTTTTTGGCAGATCTGAATGCTGGGGTAAAATCCCAAATAATAATGGTGGGTCTGGTGTCAAAATATTGAATGTAATCAAAGTAGAGAGAGAGTAATGTGGAAATCATGTGCCCCACAGGTAGGGGGAGGGTGTGGGATGAGGGTATACTGGGGTTTTGGGGGGTGGAGAATGGGCACTGGTGAAGGTACGGGTGTTTCGTTGTATGACCAAGACTTAAAACCGAAAGGTTTGTAACTGCTCTCATGGTGATTCAATAAATAAAATTATAAAAAATAAAACAAAAAGTAAGGTGGAGTTCATGCCCAATTCAAGCAGCTAATTGGTGGCTGAATAAATAGCAGTACTCCTACATGAAAAAAAAAACAACAGAGAAAGGAACAGAGAGAAAAGGAGAGAGAGAGACAAAGGGGGGAGAGAGAAAGGGAGAGAGGGGTAGAGAGAGGGGTAGAGAGAGGGAGACAGGGAGAGAGGGGGAGTGAGGAGTGGAGTGGGAGAGAGACGGAGGGAGGGAAGGAGGGAGAGGGTGAGGGAAGGAGGGAGGGTGAGGGTGAGGAAGGGAAAGGGACATGGGGAGAGGAAGGGAGAGGGTTGGAGGGAGGGAAGGAGAGAAGGAGGGAGGGAGGGAGGGAGAGGGAGAGAGGAAAAGTGAGGGTGGAGGGAGGGGAGAGAGTTGGAGGGAGAGGAAGAGAGAGGGAGGGAGGGAAGGAGAGAGAGGGGAAAGAGAGGAAGGAGAGGAGGCGAAAGGGAGGGAGGGAAAGACAGGGAGAGGGAGAGGGAGATAGGGAGGGAGGGGGAAAGAGAGATGGAGAGCGAGAGAGGGCGAGGACGAGAGAGAGCAGAGAGAGAGAGAGAGAGAGACAGAGAGAGACAGAGAGAGAGAGAGCGAGCAAGCACTCACATTCAAGTTCTCTCCTGTCTGCCCTTAAGAGGACCCTGATGCCCTCAAACCACAGCTTCAAGGAGCAGCTCATGCCCCTACACTGCCCTGCATTTATCTGATAAAGGTGGATTTTCATACATCCAAAGATTAAGATGGGGTACTGAAGAAAGGGGGAAAATAAATGCAAATAGGCCTGGAAATGCAAATTGTTACCCAGAAGGAAAACAAACACTCAGCAGGAGTCAGTACTAGTGGCAAATACCTGGTGCAATATACAGGTCTTCTGAAGTGATGTCTGGAGTGAAGGAAGAGAGGGTGATGGAACTGTAAGAGTTATTTGCCGTCAAGGAGTTCAGGCTCTACAAGAATAACAAGCATTGCTACGGGGGACTCATGCATTATTTGTGGGAACTGATGTTTGGTGTGGTGCAAAGGCCGGTGGGAAGAGCGAGAGATGACGGGAAGTGCTTCTGTCGCTAGAGTCAGCAGCTGGAGAGCAGTGAGCTCAGAGCTCCCCTCCTTAACACACTCCTGCATGTCTCTTTGTTTATCAAATGGAAGGAAGGTGGTTCCACAGTCTTTCTGAGGCATCTGACAAGATGATGTCTGTATTGTGCTTACAGAAGCACTCAAAAAGTGTTACTGAGGAGGGAACAAAAATTATGGGATTTGAAGCAGTAGAACTGCACTGAGAAGTTATATGATATTGAGTTTAAAAAGCGGAGTAGAAACTGGATTAATGCTCCTCCTCCCCCACCCCCACCCCCATCCCAATCATCCAATCAACAGAGCAGGAGCAACAGCTGCCTTACCAATTCTTCACAGGTACAGCCTGAGTGCTGTTCAGGCACTGCATTTAGAGAGGGCGTTGTGATTGACTAGAATCAAGGGTTGGGCCCCAAAAGGCAAACATGCTCCCAAACTTGCGGCTCCTATGACAAATTTAACCAAAATCCATAGCCTAGTGGCCAGGAAAAGAAACAAGAGTTAAGAAATATGGATTATGTCTGGACACGGCTGCACTGGGTCAGGCTTGGGGGAAGGTGGAAGCCGTGAGCTGAGGAAGGTCGGTCTCACCATGGACTGTCCCTCAGCTGAGGAAGGCTGGTCTCACCATGGATTATTCTTGAGGGAAGCATTTTCTTGGTAGGGAGCCACGAGTGACCAAGGTAGAAGTGACAGATATGGAAGGGACGGAAAATTACTTCCAGGGTCGTCGCAAACCCTAGCATGCCGTGATTTTTAAGAGATAAAAAGTCCTGAACCTATTTTAAACTACAGCATTAGCGAGTAAAATATTCGCCATTTTCCCATTGAGTCAATAGGCTTGCTATGGAGTCCTGGTCTAGAAAAATTAGAATAGAGGGGGGTGATTCTGACTAAAAACAGAATGAATGAAAGGAAATTTAATTGAATTTTATTCAAGCACAAATACTGGGGGATAGATTTACTTAGAATATAGGGCGTGAGTAACACAAGGCTTTCTTTGTTTTTTTTTTTTTTTGCAGAAGACAGTGCGGGGGTGGGGGTGGGGGATTGAGGGGGGAAGAACTCTACACATGGAATGTACCCGAACAGACAGCTTCAAGAAACCAGGTTAAAGGGTCTCTCTCGACTTGGGGATAAGGTGGTTACACGGCATGCAGGTGGTCACACAGCTGCACATACCATACAGAGAATATCTGAAACTGATGGGAAGCAAAAGGAGGTAAATGCAAAGAAAAAAAAAAAGAAAAGAAAAGAAAACTTTTTTCTACTGCAGCAAAAATACTCATGACTTCATCCTGGAAAGAGGCAAATGAGACAGACATGGCTTCCTCTTCACAAGAGGAGATTTGCAGCACATTTGAAACACCAACAACATGTGTGGTGCCATGTGCCAAGATAATGGAAAGGATCCTCTCATCTCATGACTCAAAGAGAAGCAGATGGTGTGTGGGAGCTGGGGAAAGAATGCTCTCTCGGAGAAGGGAGCCGCACGGGGCCGGGGGCCGCAGGAGGAGGCGCGTGCGTGGGAGTCCAGCCCACAGCAGGGGCCGGACGGCACTGGGCAGCGGGGCCTTCCCTAGCACTAGGGACAATGTCAGAACGCATTTGTTCATTTTTATCTCTTGAAAATGTTTTTTGTTTATTTCAGAAGGCTAGCATCTACTGCTAAGGTGTACAGGGTCACACACATTCATACAACAGACAATTCGGTGAACACAGAATTCTTAGATTTTAAATGATGTTATTCAGGATCAGTCATTACATAGAACTTATTCTGGAATAGGAAGATGTTTGGATTTTTAGATATCTATTAACAATGGGTAGATATCAACGCAGAAAAAAAAATAATAAATTAATAGAATGGCCTTTGATAAAATGGGCTGTTTCTCAATAAATGCTTCATTGATATCTAGAAACAAAATACCACACTTTTTCCCTAGTGAAGTAAAATAGTCTTATTTAAAGAAATTTACTTAGAGAAGAGCCAGGGGAGAGAAAGAGAGAGGGATGCATGTTCAGAAGAGAACAGGAGCTTCTCTGTGGGGCAAAAGGCAAGAGAAAGCATCTCAGGCTGAGAGGTGAGCCAATCTCCAGGGTGGAGAATATGTCAAAAGATTACATTCTAATGTGGCTAAGTGCACTTATTATTAATCAATTTACTGTGCACGACCTTGTCGTCAAATATACCATGTGTGCATTAGCAGTAAATTAGTGAAAGGCCATTCATTTCTGAAAGTCAAAAACTAGAAATTACCAAAATATCTAATGGTTAAGAAATTGCTAATTAGTTATAAAGTGTTCACATCTTGGAATATTCTATATCAATAAAAACTGACCTATATGTATAAATAATAGGACAAAATCTGGAGTTATATGAAGAGAAAAATGAAAGGTTTAGCTGAGATGGAAATATTAGCACATCATATTTTGTGTGTATGCCAGTACTCGAGGGGGCTTTTATGGAACAAATCACTCTGGAGGCTGTCATCAAGCAGATGCAATGAAGATGACTTCTTGGCAGCCAGCACTGGGGACGGCTCCTTAAATTCGGCCAGTCCCACCGTGATTTATTCGTCCATTTTTCCCTTCAAGATTTATTCTTCAATCTCTCCTTTCTACAGTTGGTCAACCTCACGAAGGCGACAGTGATGTTATTAGATAGTGGAAAATCAAAATCAAAATCAAAATTCAGTTGAAAAATAGAGGATCTGAAAAGATACTTTTTCGAAAGGAGACAAACAGAAGGCCACCATCACTAATTATTAATAAAAGCCACAATAAGGTAACACTTCACTCCTGTAGGAATGACTATCAAATAGAAGAAATAACCAAAACTGGCAAAGATAAGGAAAAAGGGAATCCTAATGTACTGTTGGTAGGAACGTAAATCTTCCCAGCAACTATGAAAAACAGTATGTGGGTGTCTCAAAATAAGTAAACTAAAATGGAACTATCATTTGATATAGCAATTCAACTTCTGAGTATCCATCTGAAGAAAACCAAAATACTCAAAAATATAATGGACCCTATAGTTATATTTTCAGCATTATTTATAACAGTCAAGTCAAGGAAACAACCTAAGTACCCATGAATGAATGAACAGAGAAGGAAGCTGTGATAAGGACCAGAGAGATGGTGCAGGGGTTAAGGCTCTAGCCTTGCACACAGCCCACTAGTCTGATGCCCTGCACTGCACGATTCCCTAGGAGAAGAACCCTGAGCATGGTAGGATGTGGCCCAAGCCCACCTTCCCAATCCACCTCAACAAAAGGTTGTGATATATTTACACATGGGGAGCGACTCAGTCATCAAGAACAAAATCTTAGTTTTGTGACAATTCTGCTAAGTGAGTGAAGTAAGTCAGAGAGTGATAAACACTGTGGGGGTCTCACTTATAAGTGTATTCAAAATCAAATCTGATGCACAGAAAACCAAGGTCACTGATCAAGAGAATATGCTGATAGATGTCAAAGGTGATGGTAGGGCAGGTGAAATGGGTCAAACCTCCAGTTATGAAATATGTAAATCATAGGGACGTAAAGTCAGACATGATGTCTGTAGCTCATAACACTATAACGCACAGCTCCCCTTCCTTCTGCTTTCATGAGGAAGGTTGGCACACCCCGGCTACAGGGTTTACTGAGAGCTGCACACTGGCTGTGCTGCTGCCGTGGTAGCAACAGGATCACAAGCAGCAGGGCCCAGGCACCAAACCTAGGAAGCCTGCCACGAGCAACCCTCAGGTCCTCAGCTTACACAGTTGAAAGTTGCCAAGAACAAATATTAGGAACCTAAATAGGAGATTACGGATTGGTTCGTATGGGAAAATTACTTTTTAGAAAAATATTTCATAGGCAAATAGGGTTATAATGAATCAGTGCTATGATGTACAGCAACACAAAAGTGGCGTGGACATAAACTTATAAAATTTATTTTCTGAAAGTTTCGATAGTTTCAGTAGTGATGACTTTAGGATAAGGGCCTGCAGGGATGGGAATGGAATTTTATAACTTCTAAACTGAGTTTTGCTATTAGATCTTTTATTTGGGGAGAGGAGAAAGAACCCATGGTTCATTCACTGGACAGTGGCTGTGTTTTTTTTAAATATATTTTTAAAACCCTACAAAATATTATTACAAAAAATGAAACATCATGTACAATAAGTATGTAATTAGTGGTCTCTGGAGGAGAGGTCTATTCCCTCCTTCAGAAATAGCTGAATTATGAGCAATCAGGGAACGGTCAAGATAATGAAGAGGAAGGGTTATTTGAGTTCAACTATGCGGGACATGTCTGTCATCTTTGCTGGGTAAAGAAGTGAGAGCTGAGAGTGTCCCTCCTACAGGAAACAGGAACTCTTTGGGCAGCTAAGGGGTGGGGCTGGCTGGCCATCCAAACAGGAAAGGACAGTTTCTGGCTGGCTGGGAACTCTGACATTTTCCAGAAAATTCTGGCACAGATATAACACCCTCTTGTCACGAAATGGTAGAATTGTCTACACAGCTAGCTGGCCTGTGCATACAGTTCAAATAAGGAAAAAGACACTGGGACAATGGGGTGGGGATCCGAGGTCTGGAACAAGGATGTCAGGCAGGAAACCCAGGACACAGAGAGGATACTTGGGGGACTGCACAGGCCAGTTTTTGAGGTTGGAACTCTGCAAGAACTTCTGAAGACTACAAGGCCTGAATGATTTTCTTCTAGGAGCTGAGTTGATTTTACAAAGTCCAGGGGAACTTTGAGGAGCAGCGCTGAAAGGTCAGCTAAGTGTGTCTCCTGTAGAGATGGAGCAGGACGCCTGGGACTGGGGGCCTCTCGAGCCCATTCTCTCAGAAACTCCCCATGCAACTCAGCCTCCTCCTGGGCCAGAGAGACAGTACAGCAGGTAGGTCGCTTTCCTTGCATGTAGCCAACCCAAGTTCTATTCCAACATCACATATGATCCCCACAGGCTGCCAGAAGTGATTCCTGAGTGCAGAGTCTGGAATAACCCCTGAGCACTGCAGGGTGTGGCCACAAACAGAAAAACCAAACTAACAAGATATTCACTTGATCATCTTTGCTTAGCTTTTGTCTGTCTGTCTCATGGTTTTTCTTGTTTGTAACCAGGCCTTTTTGTGCACACACAGAAATCCCCTCTGCCTCTTATACAAATCAAGGTTTTGATCTTCGAACTGATTTGTCAGGAGGAAGACAGGCGTTGCAGCCTCCAGTTGGTAAAAAGATGGGACCATCATCTTATCACCAGGGGTAGGGAACAGCAGTGAGAGGCCAACTATGTCCCCTTTGGCCTTCCTATGACCCCTCTGTCCTTCTGGTTGCCCTCGTAGTTGAATCCCCAAGTCCCAGTGTATGTGATTTTCACCTGGGACCACACAGGAGCCATATGGTCCTAGTTGGTAAACAGTGATCTAGATGAAAATGTCTACTATGGGCTGAGTTGAAAACGAAAACTGACAATAATCAGCCAATTTAGGTCCATCAGAATGACAATTGCCCATGATTCAACCTCATACACGTGTACAACATGTTGCACAATTATTTCTCAGATTTGTTTCCCAAACTTATCATTCTCATCTTACAGCTACAAAACTGAAGTCCAATGAGCTGTCTGCGTCACAAAGCCAGGACTGGACTCAATCCAGGCAGCCAACTCCCAGCCTCGCCCAAATAATCCCTCTACTACCATCCAGGGTTGACAGGTGAAGATGAACAAGCTCAGGCCTGCATCCTCAAATGTCTCTCCAAAGGGAAGCTGTATGACCTGGCCTTGGACTCCAAGGAAGAAGGACTATTGTCTTTCCTTGTTCAGAGTCATAACAAACTTCACAAAGCCAACAGGTTCATCTGCATCCTTTACTTTTTGATTTTACTTTTGTTCTGGAAAGGGGTATGGGTGTGGACCAGTGAGGGGTGGAGGGAGAGAGTTGGCGACATCCCACAGTGTTGGGGACTATTTAGCTCTGTGTTCTGAGACCACTCTGGGAACGCGCAGTGCTGGGAGGGGAACCAGGCTGGCTGTGAGGAAGGCAAGCACCTTAACTTCTGTACTCCCTCACCGGCCCTCCTCTGCCTTTCATGGGTAAATCTAAATGCAATCACAGATGGTTTTCCATTATATTTTGAGAAGCCCTCTTTGAAAAGCTGCATTCCTATTTCAAAGAGTTTCAAAAAGTTCCAGATTCATTTAGTCAGAGACTAGGTCCATCAAGAAGATCTCAAGTCATTCTGAGCCCAGTCTGAGGTTCTGGAAATAGCCATTTGCCCACTCAACTGTTTTCCATGTATTATTCACCAATGTGTAGATAATCTTCCCAGAACTTAATTTGCATCACACCATTCCGAGAACTAAAAATAGCTTCCTACTGGATAGCTGGTCACATGCCGGCCCTCACAGCTGGCATCGAGGAAGAAAGACCCTTGTGTGGCCTCCTCTCTCCTGACCCACGCATCTCACAGGCTCCAAATGACAAACCCACTTTCACTAACATGACATCCATTTCCACAAGCAACTGCTATCAGACTCGCAGGCCTTAATCCCCTTTATAAACTCAGCTCCATTCTTTCTTACCATCCCTCGAATCTTCTTTCTGAGGACCCTTTCTCTTTCCCTTGTTATGTTTGGGCCACATGGGAAGTGCTGGTGTTACTCCTGGTTCTGTGCTCTAGAGTTGATCATGATGCTCAGGAGACCCTGCAGTGCTGGGGCATCAACTAGGTTGAATCAATCAACAAGGCAGGTTCCTTAACTCTGTCCTATCTTTCTGGACCTTCTTCCCTGACCCCTGTTTTCCCACAGGGGAAGTAAGAATGCAATTCCTACTCCTCCCATGGTCACCACCATGTTGATTCACCTGCTGGTTCTGTTTTACTGATTCAGGACTGAATCTCTGAGGAGATGCCTGCCAAGCAGTTGACGTCAGGGACACACTGGTCCCCACTGCTGAGACTCCAGGGCATCCTCAGGATGGGGGTGGGCTGAGTCACCCCCTCCCCCCCACAGAAGCCCCAGCAGCTGCACCCATACCCAACAAGCCCATGGTAAGATAAAACAATTTTCACATATTTTCTTTGATTAAAGTACCTTTGATAATTCCTTTAGCCATTTAGTTGAAACAAACAATATTGAATAAACTGTTGTACCTGCTAAGAGGGCAGGCTTGGAAGATGGTTTGGGAATCGGGACAGCAGTGGAGGGAAGATCACTTTGATGGTGGACTGGTGTTCAAACATCCAAAGCCCTTTACCTCGTATATATGAATGACTTTGTAAATCAGTGTTTAAATAAAGTATCTTATTTAAAAAAAAAACTTTCTACTACCAAAAAATTATGCAGTCAAGTTTCCCACAGCTGGGAGATCACAGGAGTGAGCACATCATCAGTGAGGAGAGCAGCTTTGGCTTGGGAAAACAGCCTTTGTGGTCACAGCACCTTACTTGCTAGGTCAGTCCTCATGGCCCTTTCAGACTAATCCCACTGCTACTATAAATTTTCAGTTCTTAGAACTCTGAAGAAAAAACTTATGATTTATCCATCAACTGTCTTGTGGCCAATATGTCAACTCTTCAAATAATATATAAAGAATTGCAGGTATATATTGTCTCCTATATATATTGTGCACCCACTGCCGTACACAGAAGTAAGCAAGACACAACTCTTAGATTCAAAAGGCTGATGGGCAGATCCAGGATGAGCTATGCTGGGTCATATCAAACTGGCCTTTCTGCACATCAGAAGAGGCTAAATACAGGTGACTTGATATGGCTCATTTTAAATATAGTTATCAAATAATGTAGTTAGATCAGGGATGAAAATAGAGCTAGAGCACTTAGGGAATACAGAAAAGGGTCGCCAGAAGGCAGTGGCATTTGCACTAAACTAGAGAGATATGAGGTACTGCAACAAAAGAAATACATTCTAAACAGAGACAGCATGAAGAGAAGCCTGCAGATAAGAAAACAAGAGGTAGGAGGTATTAAAACGGAATAAAAATTTCTGCAAATAAATTTCTTCAGAAATAAATGTCTGTGCAATGGTTTACGATCACCCTTGGCCCCAGAGTATAGGGAAAAGAAGGAAAGAAGTTGAGAGGAAAGGAGGGGAAAAAGAGACAGATGAAAAGCAACAGGGGGAGAGGTCAAGGGGATTCAGGCGTATGGATGGTGTTAAGGAACAACAGAACTAAATATCCAAACCCGAGTCAACAACACTGATATCACAAGACCCAAACTTTAACAACCGAGCTTAAGAAAGGTGTCTGTTCAGCTCAGATAGAGAAGGGAGGACCACATAAGGGTGTTGGGAGGATCCTCCCAAGATGGGAAATGCATGCTGAGAGTAGACTTTAGACTGAACATGATTGCCACTCAATGCCTCTTTTGCAAACCACAGCACCCAAAAGGAGAGAGAGAACAAAGGGGAATGTCCTGCCACAGAGGAAGGGTGGGATGGTGGGGGGGACAGGGGGGTGGGAGGGATACTGGGATCAGTCAGTGGTGGTAGAGAATGGGTATTCGATCACTGTATAACTGAAACCCAAGCATAAAAATTTGTAAATCTACAACTGTACCTCATGGTGTTCCACTAATAAAAATATAAAAAAAATCTAAAAAAAAAAAGGTGCCTGTTAAGAGGGCAGTCTGGAGGTGGGTGGGGGATATGGGAGGGAAACTGGGAACATGGGTGAAGGAAAGTTGACACCGGTGGTGGGATCAGTGTTGGAATGTCACGGTGCTTTAATAAAGTAATTTAAAAAAGTCTTTGTAGAAACTTTATGTTGCAATGATAATCAGTAATTCAACTTCATCATAATGGGAAACAAACAAAATTAATAATCTGTGGAAGCTGATGCTGCCTCTGAATTAAATCAAGTGTGCCATGAGGTTCTGAACTCTGCCCATCCCATTCCTTGTAACACAGAATCCCCCTATTCCCAGTTCCCAGACTGGAGGAGCAGGCACTGCCCTGCCCTGGCCCCAGGACCATGGCCACAGACCTGTAAGATATGATACCACATCAAAATCCAATCAGTTGTTCTAAAAGGCCCCAGGGGCCATGCTGACACCCAAACTATGCAGATGCTCCAGCTAATGCATCAGCATAGCACCTACGCTCCTCCAGCCTCACTAACTCTCAGGCCTGGGGGGAACTCCAGACTCTGATATCTATTCCAGAATACCACCACAACCCTGGGATGTAAACGGGAGTAACTAGACCTACACTTGCCCACTTAACTACCATCTCAAAGGTATGGAAATTGTTAAAATAACAGGTCATAAACAGTAGCTCCTCAGCATAAAATAACAGACCAGACTAGTAGCCAGATGATCGGGAACACAGTGCAACTGTCAGCAGTCACAGCACTCGCCGCACTGGAAGACAGGCACAGCAGCCAGGCAAACATCTGAACACAACACAAACCTCAAGCTGTGCTGAGGAGGTCTCAGATCAACACTCCATGCGATCACAATAAAATAAAGCAAGCACTAGAAGAGAAATTCAATCAGTTCAAGGAATATCTGATACAGTTCATAGAAATGGAATTGAAGGAGTTAAAGAATGAATTAGGAAGTCACAGAAACATAATGCAATATGTGGAAACTTGCATGAGCAACAATGAAGCTTAAATAATACTATATGAGCAAGAGAAGAGTGGGATGTCATGTTCAAAGTAAATAAAAAAAAAAACTTTTAACCTAGAATCCTCTATCTTGTAAAGCTGTCATTTAAATGGGAAGGAGGGATAAAAACCTTTTCAGAAAAACAAGAGCTGGCAGCATTTGTGACAACTAAACCAATCTTGCAGGAATTACTGAAAGGCTACCTATAAAATGAAAGCAACTGAAAAAATAACTCCACCCCCCAACACCCATGGCAATAAGTACTCTCCGTCAATAATCATTCTGAATGTCAATGGAATAACTTTCCTATAAAAAGGCATTGAAGAGCTGGATGTATCAGGAAAGAAAATTCATCTAAACTCACAGGATAAATGCAGGCTCAGAGTGAAAGGAAGAAAAACAACCACACAAGTCAATGTCAGACGGAGAAAAAAAAAAAAAAGCTTTGACAGCCATACTTAGATCACACCAAATAGTATTCACCATAAGGAAAGGAATTAGAGACTGGGATAGACACAAGATCAACAAGCATTAACTCTTATCAACATTTATACACCAAGTGAAGGGTTAGTAAAGTTCAGAAATCTTTTGTTCAGAAATTGAAGGAAACAGATTGATGGATACACAATAGTAGTGGGAGACTTCAATATTCCACTTTTGCCAATAAACAGACAAACCAGATGGAGTATCAGTTAGGAGACAAGAGCTCTAAATGAGGTGCTAGGAAAACCGAGGTTCATGAACATAAACAGCCCTCCACCCCCAAAGAGCTGAATACATATTCCTCTCTAGTGCACATGGAACATTCTCCATGATAGATCCCCTACCAGGGCATAGCTCAAGGGTATGGAAATTTACAAAGTAAATTTAAGTAAATCATACAAAGTACCCAGAAATCATACAAAGTACCCTCTCAGATCGCAATGCCATGAAAGTAGACGTTAACCACAAAATAAAATGGGGATGACTTTCATCACTTGGAAGTTGAACAAAACACTACTAATAAGAACTGGATCTATGAGGAAGTCAAGGAAGAACTAAAAAAGATTCCTTGAAATCCTAATGAGAATGAAGATATAAGCTATCAGAATCTATGGGACAAAGCAAATGCCATACTAGGGGAAAATCCATAAAATACAAGCCTACATTAAAAAAGAAGGAAAAAAAATCCCAACTCAACAACCTAAACACACATCTCAAAAATAAGAAGGAGCACAAAATAAACCCCAAAAGGAGTAGAAAGAGGGAGATAATGAAAACTAGTGCAGAAATTAATACTATAGAAACCAAGAAAGCAACACAAAGAATCAATGAAACCAGGAGCCGGTTTTTTGAAAGAATGAACAAGATATACAAGGGTCTATCTTTTTGTTGTTGTTGTTGTTTTGTTTTTTTTGCATTTTGGGTCACACCTGGCGATGCTCAGGGATTACTCCTGGCTCATGCACTCAGGAATTACTCGTGGCGGTGCTGGGGGACCATATGGGATGCTGGGAATCGAACCAGGGTCGGGCGCATGCAAGGAAAACACCCTACCCACTGTGCTATAACTCCAGCCCCACAAGAGTCTATCTTTACCTAGAATCACAAGGAAAAAAAAAGAGAAAATGTCAAATAAATTGTATCAGAAATGAAAGGAGAGAAATTAAACCAGACTCCTCAGAAATTCAAAATACAACGAGACGTTATTATTAACAACTTTATGCTATTAAACTGGAGAACCTAGAAGAATTGGACAGATTCTTAGAGTCATATAATTTCCCAAAACTAAACAGTTGAGGAAGTAGAAGAGCAGGCCAATTACAAATAAGAAAATCGAAACATTAATTAAGAATCTTCCCCAAACAGAAGTCTTGGTCCAGATGGGTTTATCATTTTTTCCCTTGCTTTATATTTTTAATTATTTAAAGATTTTTTTAAAAAATATTTAAAATATTATTTTAATGTAGAAAAAAAAGCAACAACTGTTGCTACAATTCTAGAATTAAAATTGATTGGATAGTAAAGGTTCAATATTAAATTTATGTGAAAATTGTTATATCTAATCACACGGTATTAAGACCTTGTCTAAGAATTTATTAAGCTGTTTGTTGCTAGCTGAGTCATCTGTGTAACTGGTCTTGTTTGCAGAGTTTAGTTGGCTTCTATGTTACTTTCCCATCTAAATTCCAGTAGCACTCCTACTGTAACTTCGTTTGAGGAATTAGGAGGTATCTGTCCAGAGACTTCAGGATTTATGGTCTGGGCAAATGAATAGACATGGGGACGATGTGGGGATGGCTTCTAGGGCTTCAGGAAGCACAAGGGAGTGTGGGGGAGCTGCTCAACCCCAACTCTGAAAATCACTAGAGTTCTCAGCCTGGGCACCAGATACCTTAAGTTATTTGTAGTTTGGGGTCCTGCAGAGAATATCCATGAAGTGGTGGAGTTGAGCCCTTAGCCTACACCCTCCTGAGGGTGCCCCAGAGTTTACAGCTGCGGGACCAGCATTTCCATGAATTTTTGTTGCTTGGCGTGAATCTCCTGGTAGATTTAGTCGGGAATCAGTAAAAAAGGGCTAGGGGTGAGTCAGCATGGACTGGTGCATTTCATCAAGTCTTTAGAGAAGACTCATTGCCATAGATCCTTAAGTTCTTCCAAAATATCAAAGAAACAGGAATACTTCCTAAAAACCATGAAGCAAACATTATACTAATACCCAAAGCAGACACTTCTGGAAAATTCTAGACCAATCTCCCTGATAAACATTGATGCAAAAATCTGTAGCAAAAAACTTAGCAAACCAAATCCAAGAGCATCTAAAAAAATCATATAGCACAATCAAGTGAGATTCATCCGAGGTATGCAAGGATGGTTCAAGATGTACAAATCAATTAACATAATATACCACATCAGTAAAAGGAATGAAAAAATCATTTAATCATGTCATTGATGCAGAGAAAGCTTTTGACCAGATCCAACATCTGTTCATGATAAAAAATGCTTCAACAAAATAAGGGTGGAAGGAACCTTCCTCAAGATATGACCATTTATAACAAGCCTACAGCTAGTATAATTTTTTTTGAAAATAAATGTCTTTATTTGGAAGTTTTGAGGAAGTTGGAGAAAGAAAAAAAGAAAGAAAGAAAGAAAAAAGAAAGAAAGAAAGAAAGAAAGAAAGAAAGAGAATAACACACTCAAGAGAGAATAAGGGGTACTGCAGAATGGAGAGAGGGCCCCAGTATACATCCCAGATTAGATATAAAAGTACACATCTTAGGAGGAGAGATGTGGGTGACACAGGTGCTTGGGTACCACAGATACTCAGCAACACATGGAAATAGGCAACATATGTATGCCAGTATCTTTTCTTTTTTTGGCTTTTTGGGTCACACCTGGTGATGTTCAGGGGTTATTCCTGACTCTGCACTCAGGAATTACTCCAACTGATGCTAGAGATTGATCCAAGACATCTACATGGCAAGGCAAATGCCCTACTCACTGTACTATTGCTCCAGCTCCAGCCAGTATTATTTTTAATGGTGAAAAACTGGAAGATTCTCTCTCAAATAATGTACAAGGCACGAATGTCCTCTGTCTCCACTTCTATTCAACAAACTATTAAAAATTCTAGCTACAGTAGTCAGAAAAGAAGGAATCAAAGGGATCCAAATTGGAAAAAAGTGACAATATCACTATTTGCCGACTACATGAAAATATACACAGAATATTCCCAAATAGTCCACAGGAAAAGCTCCTAGAAACAATAAACCAATATAAAAAAGTTTCCATATACAAAGTCAACACACAAAGATCTGTCACATTTTTATATGTAAATAATGAATCAGAGGGGAAAGCAATCAAATCATCTACCATACTTAAAATAGTGTCCAAACAATTAAGTATGTAGGAATCAATTTAGCAAAATACTTGGGAGAGCTACACCATTGTAAACTTCAAAAACACATAAAAAAGAAACAGAAGATGATCTCAGGAAATGGAAAAACATTTCATGTTCATGGACTAGAAGAACTGATTTTGTCAAAGTGACCACGCTATCTAAATTACAATATTTATTGAACGCCATCCAAATTCAGTTAACGTTCTGCAAGAACTTAGAACAGTCAGTAATAAAGTTCAAATGGAATCACAAGAGACAATGAAGAGCCAAAGTTATACTGAGAAACAAGAAACTGGGAGGTACCTCATACATAACTTCAAAATATACTATAAAGCCATAGTGATCAGCATGATACTGAGAAAAGAACAGACTCTCTGAATAATGGGTCAAATTACCCAAGGGCAAATCTCCTTATCTCTGAACAGCTACTTTTTGACAAATGGCCCAAGGATATGAAATGAAGTAAAGAGAGCCTTCTTAACCAATGGTGCTGGGGAAACTGGATAACCACCCACAAGGTATTAAATCTACGTCCATATCTCATACCATACACAAACCAATTCAAAGTGGATCAAAGACTTTGAGCTTATACTGGAGTCTATATAGTAAAGTAAAGTAAAGGCCCTCCCGTTGATCATCGATTTGCTCAAGCGGGCCCAGTAACGTCTCCATTGGAGACTTTGTTGTTACTGTGTTTGGCATATCGAATACGTCACGGGGAGCTTGCCAGGCTCTGCCGTGCGGGCGAGATACTCTCGGTAGCTTGCCGGGCTCTCCGAGAGGGGCGGAGGAATCGAACTCGGGTCGGCCATATTGGCTGCGTGCAAGGCAAACGCCCTACTTGCTGTGCTATCGCTCCAGCCCCATGTAGTAAATTTAGAAAAATAAAGGTAGAGACAAAAACCAAAAAATGAAATAAATTTATTTTTTAAAAATCATATACACATATACATATTCATAGTCACATACACAAATATAATCTGTGTCAAGAATTAAATTTAGCAATATTAAGACTGAAATGTTGGGGCCAGGAAGACTGCTTAATGATTAGTGTTTGCCTGATAAGTACAAGCTCATGAGTGCACACCCACATGTCCCATTAGGACAGTCCTATTCTCTGTAGGCTGACAAGAAAGCTCTGGACGATTGCTTCAAGTATTTTCCCAGCACTGAGACAAACCTACCTAACCAGCTGTTACGGTTTCCCAGCAGTAAGGGTTTAGAAGACAGCTGGATGGTGTAAGATGAGCTCAGGAAAGATGTTAAGCGTCTAATTCCCACTGTGGTGCATAAGCCGATGTGATCCTTGCTGCCCCAGACACAGGGGTGGAGGAAAAGCGGCAGGCTGGCCCTCCAGGGCCAGAGCAAGCTTGTGTTACTGGGATGCAGACAGTCATGGAATGCAGTGGGATGAGTCCATGGCATCTGTTTCAAAGGAGGGAGAGTGCAGGAAACCTGGATTCAAACTCACTATCACGGCCAGGATGGAGGACCAGTAGCATGGAAGTAGGGGCCAGGGGGAAGAAGGATGCCAGGGGCCCAGGATGGAGGAGACCAGGGCCCAGGATGGAGGAGACCAGGGCCCAGGAGGGAGGACACCAGGGGCGCAGGACAAAGGAGACCAGGGGCCAGGACAGAGGAGCCCAGGAGCCCAGGGAAAGAGGATCCTTGGGTGCAGAGCTTCCTGAGCCTGGCAGGCTGCAGAGGGCAGCTGCAGGCTATGGCCAAGACTGCTGTCTTCAGGATGAGAAATCCAATTCTCATGGATATGTTGAAGGTGGGAACTTTCTGCATGATGGAGAAAGCTCACAGAGACTTCTGGTTTGTTTCTGTTTGGTTTGGGGACCACACCTAGCAGTGGTGTGCAGCATTCCCAGTGGTTCTCCAGGACCACATGTGGGGTCGACCACATGGCGGCAGGCACCACATTCCAGTAATATCTCTCTGGTCCTACACACAAACTTTTATCATTTTTTAAAGAAAAGGTCTTGTTTTCAAAAATATATACAGGACTTAAGCTTTATGCAAACCCACAGCACCTATATTCAGGGGTACAGTACCGTACTTGGGGGTCCCTTGCTATTATGGGGTGTCTTTGTGACCAGAGCAAGCATTCATGAGGAAGGCAGGAAAGGCGTTGTCATTTTTCTAGAATCCTAGTGATTATGGTGGTAGCAGCTCAGGGAACACACAGTATCAGGTTAAGAGCTTGTCAGCACCTCTTCCATATGATCGATCTATTTGAATGTTTCTTTCACCATGAGTTTGTCTTTAACAACGAATCCAGAAAAGGGGGGAGTGATAATAAATCACAAACAAAAGCAACAGCGATTTCTTCTGACCTATCATCGCAGCTCTTCCATCTCGAGCCTGCTGGGATCTGCTAACTGGAGCACTTAAGGGACTGGCCCACAGGCCCAATGAGCCCAGCAGCAGCGGGAGAGCCTTCCAGGAAGCTCTCCGCCCCACAGCTCCCTGGAAAGGGCTGGCTGAAGGGGGAGGTTCTGGGCTGGGGAGTGGCAGGGAGGCACTGCAGGAAGGGCAGGGCTGAGGCAGCCTTGCTGGGGGGGATGGGGGTCAGGGGAGGGGGCTGGCGCAGAGGAGAGAACCACTGACGTCCTGTCTGGAAAGCATCTTGAATAATTAACCAAAGGGAAAAGGCATGACGTCAGTAATGGGCCCCGAGCAAAGGGCCAAGTCTCAGGGGCTTGGTGCTGTATTAAGGGCTGCGGAGGCGGCTAGGACAAGGCTGTTGTGGTCACAAACCAACCACCACGCAGACAGAAGATGCATCTGACGAGCCATCAGTCAACAACGAATGTATAGAGCACACAAATGGAAACTGTCCACATAAGCGTGGAAAACATTTTTTTTTTGGCTGTGGGGGAAGGGTTGGGGGTTGGACCCACAACAGACCAGTATCTGAGGCCAGGTAGCATCAGCACCGAACCCAAGCTTCTTGCATGCAGAACTCTTTGGGATAGTTCCCTGGCCCACAGCTCTTATTCACATTTTTGAAGTTAGTGCCAGTCAAAAAAATATTTTTTGGTATCTCACTAGTTATTCCTAGAACAATGAGACACATGCTTTTATTATGTGCCAAAGGACAAAGCAACTTGGCCCAAGACATATGTCCCCCTGCATCCTTTCACGTCTCTCTAGAGTTCTCTTTAAAAATCCTTCTTCCTTGTCTCCCTTCATCTCCACTTTGCTTATTCCCTCCTTCCTTCCCTCCTACCCTTCCTTCTTTCCCTTCTCCCTCCTTCCCTCCCTTCCTTCCCCCACTACCCTTCATCCCCCCCGCCCCCCCCCCGACACACACACATACACCCATGACCTTTATCTTTGGTCCAGGCATAGAACTTCATATACATGACGCATGTGCTGGGCTTAACTGCTAGAGCATCTTTTCAATGTCAAAAAGGAGGAAGATGGGATAGAGAAATTGCCACCTGGCAGGTGTAATTGCTACCTGGTTTTCTATCAGCTCTTTCATTTTCAAAACCTTATTCAGTCTGTATGAGCCCTGAGTCATCTAACTGAAGATTTAAAGAGCCATTAAGAATCATTATAGGGACAATGAGGAAAGTGTGATAGAAACACGTCTAGAGAAGATCTTGCTTTGAGGAAGAAGTGGTCACATGTAGGCAAGCAAGGCCTAGAGGGGCAGGAAACACATCCACTTCTTGCAGACACACAAGGCCATGCCCTGGCACAGATCAAGATTGCCAAATGGTTCTTGGTTACAGGCAGCCCTGACACTTCTCTATATCTGGTTGATACTAGAGCCAATGAACACATTTGACAAAGCTGCAGATTATAAAATCAATATATTGATAAAATTTCTAGGAATTACTTTAACCATGGAGGTAAAATACCTGTATTATGAAAACTGTAATCCACTGATTAGAGAGACTGGAGACACACAGAAATGAAACAGCTTTCTGTGAGCACGATCTTGGATGGCTAACATTGTTGAAATGTCCAAGATAATTCATAGACGTGGTGAATCACCATAAAAATTCCAGTGGTATTTTTTACAGGAATAGAACAACCCTATATTTTGTGTGGAACCACACACACGCACACACGCACACACACACACACACACACACACAAAACCAACAAAACAACCAAGTAGCCAAAGCAATCTTGAGAAAAGTACAAAGCAGGAGACAGCATGTGCCTTCACTTCAAACCTTATTACAAAGTTAATAAAAATAATCAAAACAGTATGGTAATGGCATAAAAAAAAATAGAGGACCAGAACAAAACTGAGGGCCTAGGAATAAACATACACAAATAAGCACATAAGCACATTTTCAACAAAGGAAGCACAAGAATATAATGGGGGAAAGAGTCTTTAATAAACGGTGTTAGAAAAACTGAACAGACATTGGCAAAAGGATAAGTGACCACAGTCCTTTGCTGCTGAGCATACCCTGGCTGGCTGTGCCCACTGGTGTTAGGGATCATCCCGGGGGCCATGGGAGCAACCCCCAGAGGTGAATCTTATGCCAGACACAGAAGTTGACTTGAGCTGGATTAAAGATGACTACAAGAACTAAACAGTTTAGTTTTTAATATAAAAGCCACAAGCGATCTGCTTTTTGATCGCAGACTGAAATGGGGAGCCTGGGTAGGTCTTAGTTGCACAGCTCCTATCTTGCATAGGCATGAAGTCCTGGGTTCATTCCCCAGCACCAAAATTATTAGATAAATAAATAAGAAAATAAAAACAAGTCCAAAGACAAAATGTTGTAATTCTGTCTCTTCATTTTACATTTAGTTCTCTCTACCCACTAAAGGAAAAATCCTGAAATGGGTGTAAACTAAATCCAGGCTGAACACTTCCCCCAGTTAATGTGGTCACAGTTCCTTCCATATCAGTATAAAACATTTCTTTCACATGTTATCATTTCGTGGTCAGCCAAAATGCTGGCAAACAGAAATTCTAAATTCTAAGACAAAGAAAAGTGAATGCCTTATAAGGCCTTCAGGTGTAGGGATCTAAGGTAAGTGCATCTTTTCTGATTGCCCCACAAACTAAGGAGAGACATTTGGTTCAAGAAGCGTGTTCCACAAAGACAAAGGTCTCATGTACGGTCAGACCCTGTCTATGGTCAGACCCTGCGAATGGTCAGGACCTGCCTATGATCTAGCCCTGTGTGCAGTCAAACCCCATGTGAGACCTGCCCACATGTATGATCTGACCCTCTGTGTGATCAGATACTGTGCGAGGTCAGACTACGTGTGGTCAGACCCCGTGAGTGGTCTGACCTCATGTATGGTGAGATCCCATGTGTGATCAGACCCCATATATGGTCAGACCTTGTTGTGGTCAGACCCCACGTGCAGTCAGGTCCTGTGCGTGGCCCTGTGTGTGGTCACACCTCGTGTATGGTGAGATTCTGTGTGTGATCAGACCCCATATATGCTCAGACCCTGTTTTGGTCTGACACTGTGCGTGGTCTGACCTTCTTGTGGTCAGATCCTGTGTGTGGTCTGACCTCATGTATGTATGTATGGTAAGATCCTGTGTGTGATCAGACCCCGTATATGCTCAGACACTGCTGTGGTCAGACCCTATTGTGGTCATATCCTGTGTGTGGTCAGACCCTGTGCATGGTCAGATCCTGTTGTGGTCAGACCATGTGTGTGGTCTGGCCTTGTGTGTGGTCTGGCCCTGTGTGTGGTCTGGCCCTATGTGTGGGCTGGCACTGTGCGTGGTCTAGTGCTGTGCGTGGTCTGGCGCTGCATGTGGTCTGGCTGTGATACACTCAGCAGTGTCAGTCCTGAATCCGCACCTCCAGAAGATCATGGTCTGCAGAGTGAGGCAGCCCAGGCCAGGAAGATGTTCCAAAGGCTGTGGCACATACTTCCCATGCAGGGCACGAGGGCCAGTGCCTGGTGCTGCGTGGGAGGCAAGCACAGATGCGATGTGTCTGATCACTGAAGCTTGTGGTCGCAAACCAAACCGAACCAAACCAAACCAAACCAAACCAAACCAAACCAAACCAGCAGAGCTGAGGCATCAGTAGGACACAGAAAGGTACTTAATGTATCTTTCAAATTCAATTGGTTTCTCCATAATGTTTTTGAGGATCTCTGCAATCATAAGTTTTAGTCCCTTTTCCCGCCTTCCTTTATGCCCATGAGGCAGCAGCTAGGGTAATGGTACTACTCGCTGCCCAGTACTAAATGGTCAGAACAAACAATAATATCCAGAGATATTTTGGCACCACCAGTGTGATTTTTAGCAAGAAAGATGAGTAGTCTGTTCCATCCCAGATTTCCAATGGGACAAAGAGCCAACATGGTGTAAAGGGAAAAAAAGAGAAAAAAGACTTGTTAAATATTATTAAGGATAGAAAAATTGAATTAAGCACAGTAAATGTATAAATGATAAAGCCACCAAGCAGAAAACCTCTTATAAGTTTTCCATGTGCAACTGACAGACTTCAGAAAGTTGCAGAAGACGCCCCAAAGCAGAGTGGTGAGGCCCTGAGTTGGCTGAGCCATCACAGACTCTCTCTCCATTGACAACAAACCACCCAGTTCGGGCTGCTCCAGAAGGAGTCAAGGGCCAGAAAGAAGTGGAAAGATGCAATACCAGTTTCAGTAACAAGGTCTTTAAATATGAGAGTTGCTCAAACCACCACAGCAAGCACTAGTGTAAGACCCGTGCATTGGATTCAGACTGACAAAGGACTTGACTGTGATCTGTGTGTGAAGGCTATTCATATTAGAAAAAGTATTAAGAGAAGTAAGTCTAAAGGGAAGGGACTTAATATATTTGAGCTGAAAGCAGGTACTGAAGAGGCACCCGAAGCAGAGATGGCCTCATCTTGATAGTGCGGGATTTGCTAAGCAGTTAGTTCCAGTAAACCAACAGCATTTTTGAAATAGTTTTGAAGAGCGGATCCTGTGGACAAAAGAAGGGAAACTGGAGATATTCCCAGTTAACAATGAAGCAAGTTGTGATGATGATGGCTCAGAATTTCATGAACACATGTTTCTGGATAAATACCTAGAGGATTTTCCAAAACAAGCACCCATTTGCCACTTCATGGAGCTAGATAAATACCACTGGTCGATCTAAAAACCCATATTTGAGTATGAAGCAGAAGGTAGACCATATAGAATGGTTTAGAAATTATTTTAATGAAAAATGGAATATTCTAAAATAAAGTAGCATTCATTTCAATTAATGACTGTCATCCTGTTGGTCATCGATTGCCGGGAGCAGGCCCCAGTAACATCTCCTTCGTCCTAGCCCTGAGATTTTAAAAAGTGCCACATTCGAGGCTCTTTCAGGGTCAGGAGAATGACCTGAAATGACTATGAACATTTTCTATTTCAAGCTTTTGGAGATAGGTATATAACTAAATAAAATTTTATTAGGCTTTTTTTTAAAAAAAAAATGGCACTTGAATATGGAGAAGCTGAGCGTTGTTGAGTATGAGATGAGCATGGATACACAGTCCTCTCATCCACCCTCCAGCTCTGTCCTCGCTCAGAGTTTACATCACCATTTCCTCTCCACGTCATGCTTCTCCCACATCTATATCGCTTTCTTCCCCACAGTCACAAGCAACTCATGCATGTCAAGGTCGCCAATATCTTTCATGCAATAAACCCAACTTGTCCTCCTCTCCTCACCTGTACACAGGCGTGAGCTGCCTCCCCCAACTTCACCTGCGGACACTCCTGGCTTTGATTCTTGTCAGGTTTTCTCAGCACTGATGTCCACAGGTCCTTGGGATAGTTCCATCAGTGGACAGCCTCCTAACCTCCCTCCCTTGTCACCCTACTGCTGTCCCCCAAACACTAAGTAGACATGGCCACACATACTTTTTGAATACATTATAAATGCATCCAGACACAGTAACAACAAAGTCTCCAATGGAGACGTTACTGGGCCCGCTCGAGCAAATCGACGATCAACGGGAGGGCCTTTACCTTTATAAATGCATGTGTATCTGTATCCCACATTCAGTATGGGGGTCTACGTTTCCCTCTGAAGTCTTCTTCCTATCATTGGGGTGCTTCCTAGGACTCTGCAAGTTTGCTTAAACTCTACAATAAACTCTAACTTTAGTTTTTGAGAAAGATGTGAGGGGAGAGAGAGGGAGAAGTACATATTCGAGAGAGAACACAAGCTTCTCTGGAGTGGAAACAGATGAGCAAAGAAACAGAAAAGCAAGAGAGACCTGAGTTCCAGGAGAACAAAGTGCTGGAAGAGCAAGCCTCTAACTTTCAACCAAAAAAAAGTTTTGCATGCAAATCTTTCACACAATTCTCAAGGACCCACCAGTGCAGGAAAACCTACCACTAGCAGAACCCGACCCATTCCTGCTGGGCCTGGGGGTGGCTCCCAGCACTGTAACAGTAGCAGTGGCCCCTCCTTGCTGTGTCGGGGGAATGGCAGTCCCACCATCCTGCTTCCGAGTTCTGGGAGGCGTCCCGCAGTCACTGGGTTCCTCCCACCCTCTCACGTGTGTGCCCAACTGCGTCCCAGAGACTGAGAGCAGGGACCTGTCTGCACGGGTCATCGGCACAGCCAGCCCTGGCCACCTGAGAGTGGATCACTAAGGAGCAGAGTGGCACTGGAGGGGCCATGCTGGCCCAGACGCTGAGGGGCCACAACCTCCATATTCACATTGCGAAAAGCCAGCTGGCTGGGTCTGACTGGACGGGGCAGGGGTGGGGGCGGAGAGGAGGCAGGGAAGATGGACACTGGGCACAGGAGGAAAAAAGGAGGTGGCTAGAAAGGAAATGGGGTAAGCACGGAGCGGGGTGGGCGGGAAACAGGGTGAGCACGGAAGGGACGGAAAGGAAATGCAGTGAGCATGAAGGGGACGTTAAGGAGATGGGGTGGGCTCGGGGGGGGCAGGAAAGAGATGGGGTGGGCATGAGGGATGGGAAGGAAACAGGGTGGGCACAGAGGGGATCTGGGAAGGAGAGAAGTGACGGCCACTTTACCTGAGCACCTGCAGCTCCTCGGAGGAATCGCGCACCTCATCCTGCAGACGCCGCCAGCGCAGACAAGCCTTCAACTCCTGCTGCTCCTGGGCCTCCTGAGGGGTCAGCTGCAGGGCCACGGAGACACACAGGCATGGCACAGACTGTCACGGCTGCCCAGGAGGCAGCACTGGCTTTGCTGGGGGTGGGGGGGAGTGTTGGGAGGGAACAGGGAAGAGCAGGGCCCGGAACCCCTCCCAGGCCGTCCACCACCAGCCCCTTCTATGGTCACTGGGACTCAGTCATCAGCCCAACCCACTCGCTCTGTCGCCGCAGCGGGGAGGCTCATCCAGGCTCTGGGTTTCCCCAGGCCCTTGTTCTAGTAACAGCTGCTTCCAATGGGGCCAACTAATGCTCAGATGGTTCTGTCTGTACATCCAGTAGGAGTGACAGCTGGATCCCTCCTGGGGGCCGCTCCTGCTCCAGTGCTCTGTCCAAGCTGCTCTGAACACACATGTTCCGTGGGCTTCACTGCTGGGCTGCAGAGCAGGGGAGCCCAGGGTCCACTCTGCAGCCTCGCTGAGTCTCCCAGCCCAGGCAGAGAGGTGAGGCAGGGAGGCAGCCGGAAGGCCAGAGGACACGAGGGTGGAGGGGGAGAGGCGGGGAGGGAGGAGACTTGAATTCCTGGGATTTCAGCCTCCAGAACCAAGTGCAAACTTGGGGCTGGAGCAATGGACAGCGGCAGGGAGCCTGCCTCGCACACGGCCAGCCCGAGGTGGACTCCTGGCATCCCATAAGGTCTCTCCAAACAGGTCAGAAGTGACCCCTGAGCACGGAGCCAAGAGTAAGCCCTGAGCACCAGTGGCTGGGTGTGCTTCAAAAGCAAAACGAAACAACCCAAAACCAACCAATCAACCAACCAAAAAATTAAAATAAAAGCCCAAGCTCCAAACTCAACCCAACTCTCTGCTGCTTAAGTCTTTCTGGTTGGAGCACCTTGTTATGGCAGCTCAAGACAAACCCCAAAGTCTAAAGAATTTAGACTCCATCTACGTTGATGACACTCAGATTTGCGACTCATTTGGTTCCCTCCTCCCTAAGCGGTGGCCTTCAGCATGTGATGCTGGGTTAGAGCTCCCCTGTCAATGAATTCCCACTTCTCCCTTTTGCCCTGCTTGCTAATATCTGGGGCTGCCGACTGACCTCCTCAGCACCAGTTTCAGTCAGTGACAAATGTGCATTCATGCACTCTTCCCTCATTGCGGGAGCCCTGGGGGCCAGCGCTGAGCAGCCGGGGAGGGCCCTCCTGGGCGGGGCCTGAGTTCAGGATGAGCTCTGGAAAGTTTCCTAACCCTGTCCTTTGGCTACTTTGCCTCAGGGCTGTCTATGAACTCCCAAGATGAAGAGCTGCGGCACCCTGAGTGACAGGATGCTGGGCTGTCCCCTTACTAGGTAGAAGGGAAAGGAGAAAGGAGAGGGCTCTCAGCTCTGTGGGGCTGGAGTGACAGCACAGCCCTGGTATTCAGAGAGTCCCTCCACTCCACGAGGAGTGACCCCTGAGTGCAGAGCCAAGAGTAATCTGGAGCATGGCCGGGTGTGGTCTGTAAAACAGAGACAAACCAACCAACGAAGGATATCTCAGCTCTCACACCAGGAAGTTGCCTCCTACAAAAAAGTTTCCAAGTCTGCTCAGACCTACTCCCTTCCACCCCTGAGCTCCCCCACATCCAGTGCATGTTTCTAATGTCACTCTGTCCTTCTTCCACTGTGCACTTCCCTACTCCTCACAGTGAGACCCTGGCCTCTCTCAGCAGGGAGCCGTGTTTCACTCGTTCTGTTGTTGCCACAGACCCAGCAGAGGCACAAGGCTGTGGCGTGCAGCCAGGCCAGCTTTGTCCCTGCACTGGTGGAGAAGTGAGAGGCAGGACCCACCCTGCAGAGAAGTTCAGGCGTGACCACCTGAGAGTCCAGGCAACGAGGAGTCCCCTTGGGGGTTGCAGGAGAGAAAGAGCAGAGAGATGGTCAGGACCGGAACAGCCCTGGGATCTGATGTCTCCACGGAGTTTCCTGGGGCAGGTGATGACACACACTCCCCTGAGTCCTCTTAGCCTTGCTAGAGGCCAGCCTCGGGCACGGGGCAGTGAATACAAGGAGGAAAAAAGAGAACCTGTGCTTGTCCTTGTGTTCATCCCATATGAGCCACTGCACCCATCTCATTTGCACATTATTCCATGTGCCTTCCGGCCGCCCCCTGCAAAATGAAGCATTCAGAAACCTATTTTACAGATGAGGCAGCAGAGATTCTGGGAATGTTCTTAACCTACTCTTGCTCAAAAGGCCGACTGTGACTCCACCCTGCTCAGTCACTGCTTCTGAGTCGGTCTCGGGTTCTATCTCCCAAACTGTGCAGGGCAGAGGTTCAGACATGATCAGATTGGTTCTACAGCCATGCGTGGAAGGGGCTGGGGCCACACGGCGCTCACAGTTCCACTGTGAGTTTAGGGTCCAGTTGTGAGGAGGAAGACGGAAAGGAGGAAGAAGAAATGTTAGTACCAAGCACTATGGGGTGTTCTTGAGGTGGAAGGGCCACACCCAGCTGTGCTCAGGGCTGACTCCGGGCTCTGCACTCAGGGATCACTCCTGGTGGGACTCAGGAGCCCTATGTGATGCCGGGGATCAAACCAGAGCGACCTGTGTACAAGTCAAGTGCCTTGCCCACTGTCTCATCTCTCCAGCTTCAAGAATGTAAAGCTGCCATGAGACCAGTACTGAATTACATCCAGAGAAGATGACCTCCAGCTGGCTCATAAATAAATAAATAGAATTTCAACATGCAAAGGATTCTGAACAAAATCATACCCATGTATTCCCAGGTATGCTCCAACTTGGGAACTTCAAAAAATCAGAAAATGTCAAATAATCCAGTGTGAAAGGAATGAGGATGGTAGTGGCCAAAGCAATAAAATGCAAGAAACTGGAAATAGAACTCGGAAGTCATTTGCCTGCCATTTCCTCATTAGATTTGGCGGTCAGCTCTTTCAAGAAGAAGCTGTAAACTGTGAGCTGACCAGGCCTGGCTTCCAGGTACGTTTGGTTTACATGACATCTTTAAATTAGCCAATGTAATAAAAACCCAGATTTGTGACCCTCTGAGCAAAGTCAGGGGCCCGGCTCCAAGGAGCCTCCGGCAGCACTCAGGGCAGGCCGCACTCCCCCGGCTGGGACTGGACACAGATAGTGTCACTCACACACCGCTGTCAGCACTCAGATGGAGGCTGCCGAGTGTTTTCCTCTCAGTATTCAGACACACCCACAGCCAGTCTCCACATCAGCAGTGGCAGGGAGGCTGGAGTTTCCCTAACAGTCTGTCCAGAGACACTTTCCTCAGACCTTCCCAAACACTCTTCGGCTCTCTAGGTGTTTCATCCTTTTCTTTGGTTTCTTCCTGTTTGGGGGTTTAGGGCAACACGCGGGAGGCTCTGTGCTTAGGGCTCACTCCTGGTGGGGCCCAGGAAACCATGTAAACTGCAGAGGAACAAACTGTGTCTTCCATATGCAAGGCAAGTGTCCTACCTGCTGTACTGTCTCTCCAGCCCCCATTTCTTTTTTTTTTTTTTTTTTTTTTTAAATTTTTTTTTATTTATTGAATCACTGTGGGAAAAGTTACAGAGCTTTCGGGTTTAGGTCTCAGTCATGTAGATACCGAACACATTTCCCTTTACCAATACTCATTTTTAACCCCGAACCCCAATAGACCCCCACCTCCCACCCCTCCCAATTCTTATGAGGCAGATGAGTTCTAGTTAATACTCTATCTACTTTGACTAGATAGATTATTTCGATAGAAGATGCACAATTATTGTTTAGAGTTTACGACCCACCCCACCCCCCAATCAGACATGCTGAAACAGCGTTGTGAAATGATTTGCTTTCTACAACTTGGTTTAAGAATAAAATGATGTCGCGGCCGCGCGGTTTTGAATTTCTGCTATTTTACTTATTGACCCTGGAAGAATTTCTATTAAAAGTTAGCTAGTTAAGAGATTGATTTCTGTGCCCTGGAGTCGTGGCCGTGCCGGAGAGCCGCTCGTGGGGGGCAGCTGGCGACCTCGGTGGGGCGTGGGGGACGGCCCACAAAGCCCCCCTTCCCATGAGGTCCCCGCCGCTTCCCCGAGCCCGGCTCAAACCCGCTTTCCACAAGGCTCCCGTGCGGCCGCCATCTTTCTTTCCAGAGAGGAGCGGGCGGGCCGGTCAACGCCCTTCCCCCTCCGGGCAGGCTTGGTGGCGCGGATCAACACAAGTCCATTTGCTTTTCTGCTCCAAGCGGCTGGTTCTCTGTGCTAAGTCCTTGTGCCTCCGGGGCCGTGGCCGTGCCGGAGAGCCGCTCGTGGGGGGCAGCTGGCGACCTCAGTGGGGCGTGGGGGACGGCCCACAAAGCCCCCCTTCCCATGAGGTCCCCGCCGCTTCCCCGAGCCCGGCTCAAACCCGCTTTCCACAAGGCTCCCGTGCGGCCGCCATCTTTCTTTCCAGAGAGGAGCGGGCGGGTAGCCCCCATTTCTAGCTTTAAAGTCCTTTCTTGGGTTTTGGTCACACCCAATGGTGTCAGGAGCCCCTCAAAGCCACACATTGTTTTGTGGAGTTGCTCGTGCTCAGTTCTCGGGGTACCAGGCATTTCTGAGGACTGCACCCAGCCTAGCCCAGTGAACTTTCTCTCAGGGCCCCAAGTGGCTATTGTTTTTGTTTCTTTCTGGGGTCACACCTGTGGTGCTCAAGCCCTCCTCCTGGCTCTGCTCTCAGGGGTCACTCCTGGCCAGGTTCCGAGAACCATATGTAGTACCCAGGCCAGAACTAGGTCTGTGCCACAGGGCAAGAGCCCTGATCTCTGCGCCACACTCCGGCGCCTGAATGGGCTCGCTCTTCCTCGGGAACCAGGCTGGGTGAACGCATGGCTTTGCGGGGGGCTGGATCAGGAGTGGGAACAGGGCTGAGGGTGCTCCCTGGACCCACCTGCTGCGCTCGGGCCCAGAACACGTCTTCCAGATGGGTGGCGAACCCCTCGCTCAGCCACTCCTCAGTCCAGTCGCGGGCCCCGATGGCCAGGCCAAACCAGGCGTGGGCAATTTCGTGGCAGAGGCGTGTCCCGCAGAGGCTGACTCCAGTCAAGGTGCTTTGGGAGAGGAAGATGATGTGTGGGCTGCAGAGAAGGGGAGAAACACCGGAGTCATGTCAGGGCCTGCCCGCGCCTGCAAGCCTGTCATTAGCGTGTGCGTGCTAGAGCATGAACACGGCTGGCGCCCCAGAGCTGCTGGGAACAGACAACATGGCTGTTGCCACTGCTGGCAGTCAGCCCCTTCCTGCCGCACAGTTGTCTCTGTCGTCACACCGCTCTTTCCCGTAATAAGGGGCCTGAACCGAGACTTTGCGCCAAGAAGAATTACAAGGCCATGGAAGCATTTACTGGGCAATCTGGACAGGGAAAGAACAGGTGCGAGCATGGGAACCCAGGCTGTCAAGGGAGAGATCAAAGATGCCTCTTCTGCCCCAAACCCAAGCAGCTCACAGACACATGGAGAAGTCACGCAGAAGGCCAGGCCACACCAAGGAGAACAGGCCCGGACTCTCCACGGGGCCACCTGAGCTGCACGTGTGACCATGAAAGCGCGACTCAGAAGTGAGAGGGCAGGAGAGGAGTCACCCCCCCCCCCTCCCCCCGCCCCAAACAAGCAAACCATTCCGGCTGGCACCAGCCTGGGGGTGGGGGGTGCTGTCCAGCCTCACCCTCCACACCTTGTTTAACCCCTTGCCCCTGCCTTTAATCCCATCTGCACTGGAAAGGCACATGGGAGGAAGGGGGAGACTGCAGAGAAGAGCGAAGACGGTATCTCCAGCGCCTGCCCTGCTCGAGTCAGGAACTGCTCACAAGTCTCCCTAAGCTGCTCTTTAAAAGAATAAAAAAGCTCATCAACTGAACAGAAACGCTCGTGAAACTTTCTAAATTAAGAAACGTACATCTTGGTTTCTTTCTTCAAATGCCATTTGTTTGTCATCGGGCTGGCTCTGTATAAGCCAGGACGCTTGTGGATTGGTCCTCCACCCCCACGGCCAGCAGGGGAGAAGATCCCACCCAGCTGCCTGCACGACCTCCTGCTGCAGCTCAGAGCTGGCTGAAACAGGAAGTGGCATGGAGAGAAAGCTTTCAAGCGAGATATTAACAGGGCAGGAGCAGCGGCAGGCCAGGAAGCCGGGGAAACAACAGCACAGCCGGCCTGCAGGGGGCAGCAGAGGCACCCAGAGGCTCAGAGCACTGAGTGGGGGGAGCAAGGGCAGGGGCAATGCGGGGGGGGGGGGGGGGGGGGGGGTGCGGAAAGGAGGGAAGTGGATGGGAGGGGAGGGAAGGGCAGGGAAAGGATGAAAGAAAAGAAAGAAGGAAGGAAGGAGCGGTGGGGGGAGGGAGAGGGAAACAGAAGGTGGAGGTGCTTCATTTGCGCTTCCTGAGAACGTCCTGCTGTGAAGACTATGCACTGCACAACCTGGAATTTTCAAGTAAACAACCCCCTGCCCCGGCATGCCCAGCTCTACAAGAAACACCACAGAAATGCAACGAGTAAATAACATTCCAGACATACTGTTGGCAGCCCTTCACCTTTTTGCTAAAACAAAACAAAAGTCACTTCAGGCCTTGTAAACAGACTCAAGGACAGGCATGTGAGGGTCTCTCAGCCAGACCGGGAAGGTGTGGGCAGTCACAGAGCTGAAAACTGACCCAGGCTGCTGCGGGCAGAAGCACTGTCCAGGGCCCACTGGCTCTTTTGAACCCGTGTGGAAGCTAAGCCAGGCTCTTCATGCAAATACCCAAGTCTGGGGCCTAAAGGGTACAACAAAAGCAGCAGTGTTGGTGGCACTGGGCTTCCTGGCCCTTTCATCTTCTCTGTTTGGTTTTGGTTTTAGGCCACACCTGGCTGCTCCCAACGGCTTCTGGCAGGGCTTGGGGGACCTTATGTGGTGGTTCCCAGAGCTGAACCCAGCCAGCCACATGCAAGCAAGTGCTGTAATATCTGTAACATCTGTACTATCTCTGCAGCCATCCTGCCCCTTCACCACTATCTGACTCCAGCCCCTGCCCTCATTTTTGTCACCATTACCACATACTCCTGACCCTAGCTGGCCTGAGTAGTTCTTGTCACCATCCCCACCTTCCTCAACTGTAAGTACTCTGGAGACAACCATCCTGGCCTTGCAGTGTCTGGCTGGGCTCAGGACAGACCCTGGCACTGCAGAAAACTCACAGAAAGTCCCACTTGGCAGGTAAGGAGAAATCAAGAAATACAAGCATCATAGACATCTCCCTGCCTGGGAAGGAGAACACTTCCCTGGACATAGCTGGTTTGGCCATCCTCCTGAAAAGCAATTTTCCAGTTGAGAACCAGACTTCAAACTCCCTGTTGTCCAGTTTGCTCCCTAAAGTTGAATTTTACCACAGGGTCCCTTTGGGGCCCCATCTCCCTATGAAAGAAATGGATTCTTTCTTAAAAAAATATTAAAAATTAAGACATGTCATGAAAGGCCCAAACAATTTTCTCTCAAGGACTTTCTCCTCATCACCTTAAATAGCAGATTTCTCATGACAAGTGGGATTTGGGGGCATAGGCTCCAGGGCCCACTGGAAGTAGGGGTTAAACTACTTTTCAACAGTAAGGGAAGCAGAGCATAACGATTTCAAACTCAAGGAGGAATCCTAAGAGCTCCAACACGGTCTACTTTGGGCCCACTGTCTACACATAATGAGTATTTAGGATTTTCTGCTACTCCCCTGAACCCCGATTTCCGTTTCCTAGGCTCGGCACACACTCTGTATTCTCAGAGTCTTGTTCGTGGTCTCAGTCAGCCAACAGCTCATCAGTCTCCCTGCTGACAAGACCCATTTGAAAACAGGGTTTAGTTTTCTTTTTCTCCCCTGAAAGGACCTCTGTGGACTGCTTTCACAGATGCCAGAGTGTCGATTCATCATCATTACTGTGGGTGGAAGAAAACCACTCCAAGGACATCGGCATTCTAAAAGAGCTTCTTCTTTTTGCAAATTCCAGTTGATCCTTTTCCCTAATAAAGCTATAGGCGGAGAAGTAATATCTTCAACTCTCAAAAGGCACAAGTCCTCTGTGTTCTCTCTCCATCTTAAATTCTCTGCCACTATTAATGGCCAAGGGGAGGGATGGGGGGAGCAGGGGGCAATGGTAAGTGACAGCAGGACCCTCTGTGCCAGAGACCCCAGCAGGGCTGCAGCCCACGGAGGCCACTTGCTCTCGTTCGTGGGCTCCCCTCCGCGGAAGATGGAAACGATCACTGCTGGCCCGCTCCCAGACTGACCTCCCCGCCCAGGCTGTTCATTTAGAACACATTTCCCGCAGGGAGGAAGGAGCGCCCTCATTAGCCTCGGGAGCCACCCTGATCCCACGGGTGGAATTCAATTTGGAATGGAAAGGGAGGATTTCATCAGATCTTAGGCAGAGGCTGGTGATTTATTTCTGTTTTGTCCGGGGAGACTTGACCTAGGAGGCCCATTCTGCTGCCCAGGGAGGCACGCGGCACTCACTGCTCCGGCTCCATGCTGCTGTCTCAGCAGCCTTGTGGGTGGGCCCAGGAGGGCAGGAAATTGCTCTTGGTAGAGACAAGAAAAGCCACAGACCACCTCCCTCATTAAGGAGCAGGTCCCAGTTCTCCGCAGGGTAGCAGTCACTTCATCCAGCTCCGGGGAGGTGTGTCCAGGAAACAGACGTTATTCATCAAGCTTGCAGCCTTCCGGGTTCACTATTTTTCACCACCTCAACAGAATGTAGAAGCCAGTGTTCCATCACAGAGCTGAAGGAAAGGAAGAGTGAGCAGCTCAGGCTCCTGGCCCTCAGAAGTCCAGCTGAGGGTTGAAGGGTCTCAGAATCACAGGGAAGCAATTTTCCCTTGTGGAGCTAATTACATGCTAATGTCATGCAAACAATTGAAAAGATACTGGATAAGTCCAAAAGTAAACAGATTCTTCCATGCAATGTAATTCTTTCTTTTCCTTTTTCTCAAGGTACCGTGACGGCCAAGATCCAGAGACTATAAAACAAAGCTCCTGGAAGAGAGTCTCCTCCCCCGCGCCTGGCTGTCCTCCCGGAAGTCCCTCGGAGGGGGACGGGTTGAGTCTTCCTCCAGCCCCGAGCAGAGCCCCGGCAGCCCAGGACCACGGCCAGGCTCGAGACCACTCTCCACATGCTCACATGAGCTTCATGCATGAAGGAACCGGCAGAGGAAGCCAGATGCACAGTACCTGTGGCTGAGATCTCCAAGCCTGCTCGGATCGGGACTGGGTCTCCTCCACCAAGATCCCCCATTTTGCAGTAGCTAGGCAGTTACACCCACAAACTGCACCCAGCGCCATGAAATTCCATCAACGGCTAAGATCCAGTTACTATAAAACAAAGCTTCTGGAAGCACGCGGCCACATGTGAGGCCCCGCGACCTCTTATAGTCTAGTCTCCTTCTCAGAGAACTTGGCAAGCTATTGAGAGTATCCTGCCCGCATGGCAGGGCCTGGAAAGCTCCCATGGTATATTCGATATGCCAAAAACAGTAACAATGATGTGTCTCATTTCCCTGACCCTGAAAGAGCCTCCAATGCGGCACCGCTGGGAAGGACGAGTAAGGAGAGGCTGTTAAAATCTCAGGGCTAGTACAAATGCAGATGTTACTGGTGCCCGCTCAAGCAAACAGATAAATAATGAGATGACAGTGATACAGTGATACCATGACTTTCATCAGTGGCCACATGAATGCCCTTAGGCATACTGTGTCCCTACATACCATCCTTCCACCAGTGGCCAGGTCCCTCCTTAGGCGCCTCCACACCCAGCTAGGTTGTTAGCAGAATCCCAGGACTTGTTCCTCCTGGCTCTACTCGGTTTCTTACTTTGTTTCTTTCTCTGTCACACACAGGTAAGAGCATCCAGCATTCCTTCTCCTCCCCATTCACTTCTCTTGGTCCATCCAAATTGTAGCAAACTACTAGAGTTCCTTTTCCTGGGCAGAGCAGTGCTCGAAGCATACACCACAGCTTCTTTAGGCACTTTTTATTTTGTTGGACATCTGGGTTGGTTCTAGATATTGACTACTAGAAATAGTGCTGCGGTGAACACAAGCGTAGACATATTTTTGAGTGTTTTTGTGCTCTTGGGATATAGATGTTCAGAAGTGGGACCCCGGCAGAGGGCTCCATCGCTTAGCTGGTTAAAGAACCTGATTTGGAAGAGGTGGGGTCATGGCACCTATGAAAGCTCTTGCAGTTTGTTCCAAGAAGCCTGCACTCTTCTCCACAGAGGCTGTCTGAATCCGACGACAGTACCACCAGGAGCAGATGAGAGTTCCTTTGTCACCACATCCCTGCCAACACCAGTGATTTCTTTCTGATATTAGTCATTCTCATTGGTGTAGGTGGTATCATACAGCCATTTTGACTTTGTGTTTGACTGATAAATAATGATGGGATACTTTTCCATGTGCCTACTATTCGTCTTTATGTCTTCTTTGAGGAAGTGTTTGTTCAGCAAGCTCCCTGTGTTTTGATGGGACTTTTTTTTTAATTGTTCAGTTCTTTATAATATATTTTGGATAGCACTCTCTGTAGCACTGTCCTTCCGTTGTTCATCAATTTGTTCAAGCGGGCACCAGTAACGTCTCCATTGTGAGACTTGTTGTAACTGTGTTTGGCATATCCAATACCTCACGGGGAGCTTGCCAGGCTTTGCTGTGCAGGCAAGATACTCTTGGTAGCTTGCCGGGCTCTCTGAGAGGGATGGAGGAATTGAACCTAGGTCGACCATGTGCAAGGCAAACATCCTACCCGCTGTGCTATCACTCCAGCCCATATTCTGAATATGAGCCCTTTATTAAATGTTTGCTGTATGGAAATTTTTTCCCATTTTGTATGGTTTCTTGCCTTCCTACCACCCATTACTGAGAGGAGTTCCTTACTCTAATACTAGTTCAGCTGTCATCATTGAGCTTCCTGACAGTTTACTACTGGGCTCTCAGTTCTATTCCATTGAACATCGAGTCTGCCATTATTGGGCTGGAGCAATAGCACAGTGGTAGGGCGTTTGCCTTGCACACAGCCAACATGGCCGACCCAAGTTCGATTCCTCCGCCCCTCTCGGAGACCCCGGCAAGCTACCGAGAGTATCTCGCCCGCACGGCAGAGCCTGGCAAGCTCCCTGTGACGTATTCGATATGCCAAACACAGTAACAACAAAGTCTCCAATGGAGACGTTATTGGGCCTGCTCGAGCAAATCGATGATCAACGGGAGGGCCTTTACCTAGCCATAGTGCAATTACAAAAATTCATTCCACTTATTTTTAATTTTTTTGTTAGTTTGTAATTTGGGGCCATACCTGGCTATGCTCAAGGTTTACCCTGGGCTCTGCTCTCAGGGATCACTCCTGGCAGAATTTGGAGGACCATACGAGGGGCCAGGGATTGAACCCAGGTCACCCATGTGCAAGACAAGTGCCCTTGCTCCTATACTATTGCTCTGGCCCCCAACATTAATTTTATTATAGTTTAGGTGACATCACACAGCAAGCATAGTTTACATTCATAATGCTGGTGTACAGTCACTGCACACAACTACTGCCAAATGCCACTGCCTGAGCCAGTGTTCCATGCCACTTTTAGGTCTCCTCTCCATCCTATAAAACTACTCAATAATCTGAATTTTGGAAACCAAGGCCAGGGGGCTGTCATAGTATAATTTTAAAACTAAGCCTTAGGAGGGAAGGGAAAGTTCTTTTGGTCATACGAGACTCTCAGTAGTCTGAAGAAGAAACTTGTTCTAAAAATTTGATAAAAATACAATATTTGATCCACCTGAGAACCTTGGCTTGAGAGGAAAGACTGTCTAGGTTTTCCTTTAAACATTCTGAGTAGTGGGGCCCAGAGATAGCTCATGTGTACAGTGCATGCCTGAGGTATGTGAGGCACCAAGACTGGTCTCCTGCCCTGAAAACTCTCCCCCTACCTCCCAACACGGTACCAACTAGCATCTGGGCAACAGCCTTGCCATGCCTCTCACTTTCACTGAAAAGTGTGGCCCCTGTTAATAAAAAACAATCTCACTAGCAAATAGACATAAATCATCAACTCACTGACTTACACAAATTCTGTTTGAAATTGCCAACTGATTATGACAGAGGGTATGAGGAGAGTCCAATGCCACATTCCAGACATTTGTACTAAAAAGATATCTTCCTATTGCTTGAGTGCCTGCTAAGTGCCAGGTACTAATTCACACAGTCCTGACTCTGGAGTCTTCCTTACTCTATCTACCCAGGGACAATGGGTTTAAATCTATGATTTCTGGGCTCACCCGCAGGGTGCCATTCAAGCAGAGCGGGACAGTGACATTGCTTCACCAGGAGATAACTTTGGACTAACCAAGGAAACCACCACATAGGGCCACCTGCACTTCCAGCTCTCTAGTTGGTGCTTGGCTGAGGTAGCCAGTCTTGGATGAGGGATGCTCCATCCTCTGCCATGAGGAGAGCAGGAAAAGATGGAAACAAGCGGAGCAGAGGGAACCCCACTGCTGCTGTCCCCAAAGAGCCTACAAAGCTAACCCTAACAACTGGTTATTCCAAACCCAGCCTTGGCAAGGGACCCCAGGTGAGCACTGCAAGAGGACGCATAGCCTCTCCCAGAGGGCCATTCCTCCCTGGTGTGTCTTCCATGTATTTTCCATAAAGTACAGAGATAACTGAGCATTAAACCACAGATGCCAACCCCAGGTACACACGTCAATGTGTCCCACTAGAGAGGTCCATGTAATACACCGATGAGCTGCTCTGACACAGTTATCCCCCACAGTTCAGAGGTTACATTCAGGCTTGTTCCCAGGGTGGTCATTCTCTGGGTTTGGACAAATGTGAAGATGTCATGTATATGTCCATGTATTATGTTGTATCTATCATACAGAGCAGTTTCACTGGGGGCCAAGGGAGATAGCGCAGGGGCGAGGGGGTGGGCGTGTCATCCTTAGCACATGAGAGACTAGTTTCATCTCTTGTACCACATGGACCCACGAACCCCAGGGGCCTCTGGGTACTGTGGGGCCTGAGTAGAACCACTTCCTTGTTCTAGCATTGAACTAGGTTGATGAGTCCGCTGGGAATGGCCCGTAGGTTCCCTGAACACTGTTTGGGAGGCTCCTAAGAAAAAGGAGGTCTCACTACCTTAAAAAAAATCCTCTAATATTCTTTTCAAGAAGAAATCATTTAAAGCAAGACATAAACTCAAGGACTAAAGGAATGAATAGGATAAGGAAATGGGGCACAATGCTAGAAGTAGACAGAAGATAAGGAAAGTGGGTAATGAGATGAGGGAAGTAGTCAGGGATGTGAAGAAGTAGACAGAAGAGGGGGAGTGCGACATGTGCTCTCTAATGGGCCAGTTCCACGGACCCTCACCTACATAAGGAGTAACCAGTCTAAAAACAAACTGAGGCGGGGAGGTCCCACTCTGGGGGGCTGCTGTCTTAGGAAGGAGTAACCAGTCTAATAACAAACTGAGGCGGGGAGGTCCCACTCTGGGGGGCTGCTGTCTTAGGTCACTGCAGAAGGTGCTACATGAGCTGTGAAACAAAGAGCTGTGATGCTGATGATATGCTAAAGGTAAGGTCAGCATGCTAGCCGTACTCACTGTCCACAAAAGCCCAAAGGAGGTCAAACTCACTGCAATCCAAGTTTACAGGGAAATGAGGGCAGCAGAGTAGGAGATGAGGGAAGCAGAGAGGTGAGGGCAGCAGGTAAGGAGATTAGGGGAGTAGTTAAGGAGATGAGGGAAGCAGAGGAAAAAGATGAAATAGATAAGGAGATAAGGGAAGCAGATGAGGAAATCTGATAATAAAATGCAGGAATTAGGTAACAACTGAATAAAGCAGGGCATGGGAAATATGAAAGGAAGAAACCAGGGACAGAGGTGGGCTCAGTGAGGAGGTGAATGTCCTGCAAACAGGATACTTCGGTTGATTCCCAGTATCACAAGCAAACAATAAAATGAAGAAAGCAGAAAAAATTAAGGAAGTAGAGAACAAGATGGGAAGTAGATGAGATGAAGAAGGAAACAGATAACAAAATTAGGGAAGTAATCACACTAGAAGGAAAAAGGTACAGGGTAGGAGACAATGAGGGTGACATGGCAGATGGGGGGCGGGAGCAACAACTTTTTATGAAGCATCTGTCAAAGCAAACAACTCAGTCTGAGGGCAGGAGTTACAAGCTTCCGCTTTCTGGGTCAAAGCAGTTATCTCTGGGGAAGATACATCTGTTTTCCTTTACTCGGAGCTATGACAGGAGACTATGCCGGGTTCTGATGAGTGTCTGGAGGGAGGGAGAAACTCTTAGAGAGGTGAAGAAGGGTGAAAGGCGTGACTCTGGAGACACAATCATTTTTGCAAGCTTCATCACTTTGCAGATGCTCTCATGGCTACTGCTATCAGGAGAAATCACAGCACAGTCAAGAACAGAGCACAGAGGCTGCAAGAGAAATCAGATCTCAGCTGTGTCAGGAAACTTATGTGAACCTTCACATTTGTGCTGTGGAGAGATTCGTCCATACCTCAACCCTAATGCTAAAAGCCCAGTTATTGGGAATTGGTAGACCTACCTCAGGCTACTGTGCCTTAGGTAGGTGGTAAGACTTGGTATCTGGCCATTATGCTCACCTAATAAGCTAAATAAAACTACATAAATGTCTCAGGTTTTAGAGCAAAAGCATCAGACTCAGAAATGTTAAGTAAAATTTCTAACTGGATTTGGGTTCCATTCCCTCAGAATCTCAAGACACAGGTTCAAATAGGAAATATGGTAAGGTAAAGGTAAAGGCCCTCCCGTTGTTCATCGATTTGCTCGAGCAGACCCAGTAACGTCTCCATTGGAGACTTTGTTGTTACTCTGTTTGGCATATCGAATACGTCACGGTGAGCTTGCCAGGCTCTGGTGTTCACGATTGCCACTCAATACCTCTTTTGCAAACCACAGTACCCAAAAGGAGAGAGAAAACAAAAGGGAATGCCCTGCCACAGGGGTGGGATGGGATGGGGGGGTGGGGGGTGGGAGAAATACTGGGAGCATTGGAGGTGGAGAATGGACACTGGTGGAGGGATGGGAACTCAATCATTGTATAACTGAAACCCAAGCACAAAAATTTGTATGTCTACAACTGTATCCCATGGATAGCACAGCGGGTAGGGCGTTCGCCTTGCAAGCGGTCAACATGGCCGACCCGAGTTCGATTCCTCTGCCCCTCTCGGAGAGCCCGGCAAGCTACCGAGAGTATTCGACATGCCAGACACAGTAACAACAAAGTCTCCAATGGAGACGTTACTGGGCCCGCTCAAGCAAATCGACAATCAACAGGAGGGCCTTTACCTTTACCTTAAAAAAAGAAATATGGGTGTTCAGATGAGAACAAAAAAATGAAGGGTTTTCTTGGAAGGGGGTTAGGGGCCAGGGGGAATTGTGGCTATACCTTCGGATGCTCAGGGCTCATTCTTGGTTCTGTAATCACAGATCACTCCTGGAAGTGCTCAGGAGACCACATACAGTGCCAGGGAATGAACCAGGGTCAGAAGTGTGAGAACAAGCACTAATTCAAAAGAAATCTCTATCTCTCCAGCCCAAAAGAAATTTTTCAGTTACCGAACACTGGTATTTTAGACATTAGGGACACACTCAAACTGTAGAATCAGTATTTACTGTGACTAAACATGCCTTTTAAATAATCTTTACATTACCTACGAACTGAAAATGTGTGCTTTCTGGTAAGTAATCACTAATAAAAACATGTTGGCAGCCTTCACTGAAGCACGTCAATGATAAAATGTGATTGTCTTCCCCCATCCCCCATAAAACTTCCATCCTCCCAAACCAGAGTGATGATATTTGTTCTCATAAAATAAGAGCTAATGAAATTAGACTCCACTGTGATACAGGGTAAATCTTTATTTAATAAAATAATGCATTTTGTTTCCCAGAACAGCAATAACGTGGTGCAACTGAGAACCTTATTAGCTCATCTGGCTGATTTCACTGTGGAGACAAGCCTGCCATTTGTGGCCATGTGGAAATCTGGAAACTGCTTCACGAAGGAATATACTAGGACAGCCTATGCCAACCTCAATAAGAAGGGGTGGGGATAGCTTTCCTCTGAAATACAGTGTGAGCACTCCTTTGATCCATATCAGTCTTTTTGTGTTTAATGTTTAGAGAAAGAAACTGGATTTCCCAGACTAGTGGTAGGGAGTTTGTCTTGCATGTAGTCAGCGTGGGTTCGATTCCTCCATCCGTCTTTGAGAGCCTGGCAAGCTATCGAGAGTATCCCCGCAAGGCAGAGCCTGGCAAGCTCCCCATGGTGTATTCGATATGCCAAAAACAGTAACAACAAGTCTCACAATGGAGATGTTACTGGTGCCCGGTCAAGCAAATCGATGAACAACGGGAGGACAGTGCCACAGTGCTACTTAGAAATCCCACTGATGGGAAGGTCATTAGTTGCTTCCATAAAGGAGAGAAAACAACCAGGACCTATTCCAACACAGTCAGAAATAAGCTAAGCTTAGCAGCTGTGCTGGGCTCTGAGGGTCGCAGTGGAAGCAGACAGACAGGCTAGTCTGATTTACATAATCAACCTAGACAGGAGGTACTGTGGACCAAAGGAGGAAGCCTAGCGTGGGTTCAGGTGGGGAGGGAGGGGGAGTATGGGTTCTCTGTGTCAACACTCAGGCTGAACCTGCTTTCAAGGACTCAAGCTTCTGAGTTGCCCTGGAGAGGAGGGTATCAACGTTAGCTTTTACCAAACTCAAGTTAAATATAGGAATAGAAAATAGGAGAAAACTGTTGAACTATTAATTTATTGAGAAAAATTAAATCATGTTGATCATGAACTCTCAGTGCTCACTGTTCCCACACACAGTTCATAAGAACTTCACATTATTAACTTATTCAACTCGAACTCTAATCTTCTTGATAGAGATTTTACAGGTTTCCTTCATTATCCAAATATAGAAAATTCACATTCAGTATGATTTGGAAGATTAATTTTGGAGGTCTTAATAATAATCAAACACTATGCCATATAAATTTATGGTAATAGTCTTCTTCGACCCCCAAAATATCCTATCAAATTGGATCACTCTAATTTTACATAGACAGAAAAAAACGGTTTACAAAAAAGTCATTTTACAAAAATGTTAGGTCATTTGTCCAATATCCCATGGGTATCAAAGCTGGTTCAAACACAGCCTAAGCCATATATGCATTTTATTGGATCAGCAGCAGTATGTATCAGAATCACAGAGAGGTAGAGTTGCTGAATAAATAAACTATATACTGCTTACATCTTAATTCAGGTAAACAATAAATAATTTCTTTAGTCTATGTCCTATGCAAATTTGCTAAACATAAAAACCCTATTTGATGGGCTTGTGAAAACAGATACCTAGGTCCTAGACTGCCAAGGATTTTGGTTACTCCATGGTGGTAGGGCCTGAGACTATTTCTATACAGTTCTCTGCTAAAGCAGGTCCAGAGCAAACTTTGAGAGCCACTGACCTACCCAGTAGCAGCTCCATGGTATTAGCTTAAAAACAAAATCCAGTGCCAAAACTTTAAAGTGGGAATTGTAGGATTACAAAAATCTCTCTTCTATTCAAGCCTCTGGAAAAGACCAAATTTTTGTTTTTTTTTAGAGAATGTTTGGTACTTGGATTTAACATCTTATTCAGTCTTATAAAAGAAGAAGAACCTTGTTTATAGCTATTAAATACTTTATCAAGCTCTATTTTCCTGGAGTGGAAAGAAATACAAATTTCAGCCTCATTCGCTACAAATTCCATATTACTAAGGATAGAACCATTAGGTTTATTGCATTTTCAAAATCTAAACAGTTTAATTATTAGTCACCAATGGTCTACATAATAAAGTCAAAGCTTATTTGATTCACAAACAACTGGTATGCCTGTTTAAGTGTAAATAGAAGAAAGGTTCATCACGAAGCTGCTGATTGTTCCCTTAGACTTCACAGGATCTTCCACAATACATATCACCTCCTTTTAAAAATGGTTAAAATATAAGTCATTTCCTTTTACAATGACTGGAATTCATATCACCTCCTTTAAAATGGTTTGGATACATATATCACCTCCTCTTAAAAACGATTATGAAAAGAAGGACTCGTACTACTTCCTTTAAAATGATTAGAATACATATCATCTCCCATATCATGATTAGAGTACATATCATCTCCTCTTAAAATGATTAATATATATATCCTCCTTTTATTAATTTTTATAGATAATTGGTTTTGTTACTGTTACTGTGTTTGGCATATCGAATACGTCACGGGTAGCTTGCCAGGCTCTGCCGTACGGGCGAGATACTCTCCGTAGCTTGCAGGCTCTCCGAGAGGGGTGGAGGAATCGAACTTGTGTCGGCCATGTTGGCTACTTGTAAGGCAAACGCCCTACCACTATGCTATCAGTCTCATGATGGAGATATTACTGAGCCCGCTCAAGCAAATCGATGAACAACGGGAGGACCATGCTTTTATCTATATACCAAAGCATGTATGCTTAAATACATACTATTGCAATAGTTTTATTTTTATAAAGTTGTTCACAATGATTTATTACTTCAATGTTCTAACACCAATCCCACCACCATTACACCTTGCCACCACCATTATTTCCAACTTCCCAACCACTACCCATGCTTACCCCAAAAGCAAGTCCTAAAAAATTTATTTCGGGGCTGGAGAGATAGCACAGCAGGTAAGGTGTTCGCCTTGCACACGGCCAAGCCGGGTTCGGTTCCCAGCATCCCATATGGTCCCCTGAGCACCGCCAGGAGTAACTCCTGAGTGCAAAGCCAGTAGTAACCCTTGTGCATCGCCAGATGTGACCCAAAAAGAAAAATAATTTATTTCATATTGTGCTTGTTATGAATAATTTACTAAAAATCATCAAAAAACATTTCCTTAGAAGAAAGTGTGTGAAGACTGGTATATCTCACCCTAGAGCCATTAAGCCCCTGTGTAAGAGATTACTAACATGTTACAGATTGAGCCCTGTGTGCTAATATCTGCTTAATCAAGACTGGTTGCCTTCTACTTTACATCCCATTCAATGTGGTGTGCTATACCTGGTATATCAATGGTGTAGAGTACGAGATGTTGCTCCAGGAATTCTAAAATTTTGAGTGGGGTGATATAGTCAGAGTAAAATTTTTAACTGGATGTTGGCTTTGGGAACTGGAGGCATTTCTGCAGCTTGTTGATATCTTTAGAGATTTATTATGAGTCTCTGGATCATGGCCGTGCTTCAGAAAGAGCTTTTATGGTGCCAGAGGCAGTTCATGGGCATGACTGCCAGGTGCCGGGAAGAACTGGGAGACAGGGAGAGGTGGCTCGTCCCTGGATCCACGAGAGCCTGGGGATTTCAGTCAAAAAACCCACATTACATGAGTTTTTCAACAGATTTATTCCTAGATGAGGCCCATCGCGAGCCTTTTGAGTCCAGCTATGAGAATGGTGGCGAGTGGATTATGGAAGTTTTCGGCTGCTGAGGCTCTGTTTGGGTGGGTGAGCACACCACCTGGGGTGCCCTGGGTATGAGACTTAGCCTTGCAGAGTCTGGTGGCATCTTTACCCATATCCTCTTTTTAAAAATTATTAGATTATATATCACCTCCTTTAAAATGATTACAATTCATATCCCCTCCCTTTAAAAATGATTAGAATACATATTACCTCCTTTAAATATGATTAGAACACATCACCTTTTAAAATTATTAGAGTACATATTACCTCCTTTAAAAATAATTAGAATGCATATCACCTCCTTTAAAAGGATTAGAATCCATATCACCTCCTTTGGAAGAGTTAGGATCCTTATCACCTCCTTTAGAATAGGTAGGATCCATATCACCTCCTTTAGAATAGGTAGGATCCATATCATCTCCTTTAGAATAGTTAGGATCCATATCACCTCCCTTAGAATGATTTGCTTGCTAGAGATCCTGTTGGGTCAGAGGCCTTCTTGGTGGTGCTTACAAAGTAAACATCTCTGTATTTCTTCAAAGAATCCATCCACATCACAAATGACACTAGAGATAAGGAATCACCTTACCCCTCATGAGCTGCTGGAGGCTCATAAAGAACCAAGTCTTAAGTACCACAGACACGTTCCCTCCTCTGTGGCATGCTATGGAAACAAAGGGTCAATATGCCCCACACAATCACTTCCCACTAAAAGCATTTCCCACTTCTGCAGGGAGGAGATAACACAAAGAGCAAGAGTCCATGCTTAGCACTGGGACACTGGTGTTTGATCCCTGCGACTGTAAACTTCCCTGAGCACTCAGCCTGGAGTAGCTTCTGAGCATCACCAGTGGCCCAAAACCATCCCCCAACCCCAAATAACAGTTACAAAAAAGGCAATATATCTCATAAATTTTTTTTAAATGCACAGTTTTCCTTCTCCAAATTTTCCAAGCTTTAACTCTTTCCTCCCCTTCTTTCCCTCCCCCTCCCTCTTCCTTCTTCCTGCCATGCCAAGAACTGACCCCAAGGCTGCACACATGGAACCATATCCCTGGCTAACCTTTTCTCTCAGGTTAGTGAGCGCTGCATTTCTTCCCTCCACATGGAAGACATGACATTTGCTGGCTGTCTATAGCTAAACCCCGTTCCCTGAAACGGCTGTCCTAAACCTCATCCCTTGGATGTGCGCCGTGGTGCAAACCTGGAGGAGAGCCGCCTGGTCCTCCCCCTGACCACACTGGGGGCCTCCTTCTTTTCCAGCTGGTCGGGACTGCAAGGCAGCGGGGATGTAGGAGCCCAGCTCATCAGTGTAGCTCATCAGTGTCTGGAGGTGCCCCAGGGGTCCCGGGCTCCGAGCAGCTGCTTGCCACGGCCTCCCGGGGAGGGTAGGTCTCACAGTGGATGGGACTCATGGGGCTCTCCCGGGAGCCCTGACCTCCTCCCATGTTCTTCTGGGTAGCTCACTCCCACCCGCATACCTGCCACCACAGACTCACGGGGAGCAACGAAGAGGAAAAGCTGAGTGGGAAGGAAAGGATCCCACGGCAGTGACCCCTTAGCCCCTTCAACGGAAAGTCGCGACTCATCAGCATGAGGAGAGCACTGGGCAGGAGGGAGGAGGGCGCCCCGTGTGGGGTTCGTCCTCCACGCCCAAGCTCCAATGTGGCTCCTGGTACACTTAGAGTCATTTTTGGTTGGGGTAGGCTTGGAGAGCTCAGGGTGCCACTTCTAGCTTTGTGCCAGGGATTATATATGGTAGTGAGCGGGCACCCATAACATGGTGTGCAGGAGAGAGATGGGGTAGACACAGGCATGGTGAGTGTTGTAACATTTAATCTCTCCTACCCCATACTATCACAAAGTTCTGCATTACCTGGTTTCTGTGGCACTCCACTCATGTGTGAGGATCGGCCTGAGTGTGTGGAAAGCAGCCTGGAGGGAGGCAGCGGTTGGGTAGTGAAGGTCAGCTGCTGGGGCTGGGTCCCTTGGGGCGGGGAGGACTCTCTGGGCTCAATGGGGTCCAGGAGCAGAGATGGTCTGCCTGCTTCCCCCAGTCTCCAGCGACCCAGGGGTCACACCCAGAAGCCACTTCCTGCTGGTGCCAGATAATCTCCTCACTGGCCACCGTCCAGAACTCACGGCTGCTTCTCCCAGAAGGCAGCATAAAACTAAGGCCCCCATAACCATGCCACTGGACTCCGTGCCAGGCTTTTTTCACTCGGGGAACCCCAGGAGGGGTTGGGTCTGAGCATTTTCTCCCCTCTGGAGCTCAGGCATTACCTATCATGCATTTCAACCTACTGGATTTTCACCCCAGCCCCATCTCCTGCTTTTTGATCAGGAGTGATCAGTAAAGCTGGGTATTCCATTTGCGTATCTTCAACAAGACATACACTTAAGACATGTCATTTTCTGCGTGGATTACATTTCCATAAAAAGTTAAAAACAAACACACAATAAAAGTCAATTAGGTCGTCTCTGTTTTCCTCCAGGATAATTCACGGCTAAGTATATGCCAGAGCCCATCACTCAGCAGGGACAGAAATGAGACCCTGGTCCTGCTAGTTGAATGTCCCCAAGGCTAGTTTCCAAGACTAATCACAATACATGTATGTGTGTATGTATGTATATGTATATATACACATGTATATATATGTATATATGTATTTTTAATCTCTTGAGGACATTTTTGTTTAATTTGCTTTTTCCATAGTCACATTTCTATTTCAAGTGAAAGGGAACTTGTACCCTTCAGCCACACCTGTGGAAACAGAACCGATACTGTCATATAACCACGTCTGCTTCATTTTCTTTCAGACACAGTGGAACACATGGCATAATAATAACCCCTTTTCCATCCTGGCCAGCTGGAAAATTACACGATGACTGAAATGACATCATTTGGCTGTGACACGGAGCCCATGGCGGCTCTGGGAAGCAGAGTGAGGCGGCAGCAGGCCGGCCCAGCCACCACACAGCCACCCACGCCCCTCTAGCAGCACATGACGACATTTTTCTTTTCTAAATTGTAATCGCCATGACGTTTTGAAAGGAAAGCTTCAGCAGCGCCACTGTCTTTCCCAGCTCTCTGTGAAACAAACTCCGCGGGTGAGACAAGACAGAATGAAGGAGATCGGAGCCAGTAAATCGTTAGTTCTGATGGGAAGACCTGGGCTGAGGCCCAGCCAGGGGAGCTCCGGGCACATTCAGGGTTCCATTTAGTTTTAGCAACCATTTCCAAAATGATCTCAAGCGGTAGTCATAACAATAGAAGCTACTAATACCTTTTCTGTAATATCTTTTGATAGGATATAGATGCTCCGTAACCTGAGACTTGAAACAAAACCCAGCATGCTTATTAGGTAAATATAACATCCAGCACAAGAGCCTGATTCTCTTTTATCGTTTCACCTGTAGGTTGAACAATATTTGAAAAGACTCCACAAAGGGACTATTGCAACCTCACAAATGAGCAGTTTTGCTTGGGTCCCCCACCACCCCACATAACACCCGCCGCACGCCAAGACCTTCCTTGCAGAAATGTCAGGAGCTAAGCTAAGAAAACATCTCGGGCAGCAGAGAAGCAGAATGGTGGTTTCCCCACACCACATAAAGGTACCGACGGCAAGTCCTGGGATGCGCCTTGATGAGGTCAATGCCCCACGTCAGTGTCCCTCTGTCCTTTGACTACTCAGTTTACAACCTTTGAAGCTCTTCACATTAGCAGGAAATCCAGAATATCAATAATCCCCTAGTCTTGGGTGGATCTTTGAGGCACAGTCCACAAAGCCTCCCCAGACTCAGAGGACGAGGTTGGGAATGTCACCCAGAAACAAGCTGGAGTCTGTGAGGCTGTGTGACTCCCACTGGCCAGCCCGGGTGGGGCGAGTATTCCCGCTGTGGGGTCTGTCCCTGTGCAAGCCATCCCCAGTTTCCTACACGCTCCCCACAAAGAGAACTCGCACCTGTGTCTGGGGCCAGTTCCCCACTATGATGGTGAACAGGAGGCCTGCAGGGAAGAGGAGGAGGAAGGGCAAGGAGTCAGGAGGAGTGGTAAGAGCAGGGAACGGGAGGCGTCTGAAGGCCTGCAGTCTGCAGCTCCTGCTCTCCTCCGCGGTGCACCCCGCCCGCCGCTGGGGGCACAGCTGACATCCCGGTGGGCTCTGGAGTCTCTGATGTGAGTCCAGAAGCCCAGAGAACCAGAGGGCCAACGCGAGCTGCTGTGAGGTGGGGAAGCCCAGCCTGCAGGCTTTCTAGAGCTGGACTCGCCCTCGGCAGGGCAGAGCTGACAGGTGGGGCCACAGTGCCGTGGCTCCCCGCAGCCTGGCAGAGGCCACAGCCACGAGCGGTGGGAAGTGGGGGGTCCCAGGCAGGCCGACCTGGTCCTTGCTCTGCTTGCTAAGAGCTGTACTAAGGAATCAGCTAGATTAGTTACTGGTTCCCAGTTTCATGGGGGAGAAAATTAATGAACATACTAATAAACATTTCACTGTTTTCTAAAGAAAAAAAGGAAATATTTGACAGTTTCTAAGTACAGACAGTGACATCTTTTTTACAATTGCCTAAGTTTAACAGCTTACATTATTATTAATATTAGTAGTATTGTTACTTTGAGGTGCCAGGGATTAATTCTAAGGCCTCACACATGTAACACAGATGCTTCACTTCTGAGCTCCATGCCTGGCCTTTATCTAATTATTTTCAACCTCCCCTTCTTTTTTCTCTTTATTACTCTTTCAATTCTTTTGTTTCCTTGTTTGAAGGTTCTGAAAACTCAGTTAGGCTGATTTTTCCCCCATGGGCTAGAGCGATAGCACAGAGGTAGGGCATTTGCCTTGCATGCAGCTGACCCAACGGAGCCAGGTTTGATTCCTCTGCCCCTATCGGAGAGGCCGGCAAGCTACCAACAGTATCTCGCACGCATGGCAAAGCCTGGCAAGCTACCCGTGACATATTCAATATGCAAACACAGTAACAACAAATCTCACTATGGAGACGTTACTGGGACCGCTTGAGCAAATCAATGAAAAACGGGAGGACCGTGATCTGTGATCCGTGCAGGGAAAAAAGCCTGGCATACAGAAAAACTGATCAGTGCACAGACTACTAACTACAGCTTCTGCAAACATGCTGACATCTGAAATAAAATACTAATAGCCAGGACCTCAGTTAGTTCTTCTGAGAACAGACCCAGCCCACCTTTTGAGAGGCCCAGGTTTTCTCCACGTGTGCCTTACAGTGAAAACTTACATGACTAGGCCACAGAGCATCAGAGCAGGTAACACGACCTATGTTTGAGTCCATAAACTCATGCGCAGTGTTGCCTGTTCTGGTGACAAAGTTTGGTGGTCCAGAATTTACCACGTAGTAGATCTTTGAAGACTGATTGCTTGGAAATCCATTTGGAGGGTTGGCGGAAAAAATTTTCTCTTTAAAAGGAAAATGCCAAGTAGAATTCCCTGCTAACTAACTCTTCAATCTGTAAGTCTAGTCCTCTGATACTTGAAAGCATCAAAAAGACAAAATACTGTGCTACATGCCTCTCCTGTATGCCTCTTCTACACATTTCAGATGAATATACTGGATTTTTTTTTATCTGATTTTAACTTTTTAGTTTTGTGGCCACACCCTGTGGTACTCAAGGCTTACTTCTGGCCTTGTACTTGGGGATTACTCACTCCAGTGGGCTTGGGGAAAGGCCAGTATCTTACCTGCTGCACTATCTGCCCAATACACTGGGCTTCTACTCTGTGTGGCAGGGACACTCAGCTTCTCTTGGCTTGTGGGAGTCTGTGTCCCTCTTCTCTCCCTCTGCTTCTCCACCAGCTTCTGGTAAGTGCGGGGTTGAGTGGCCATGAAACCAATTATGTGGCAGGCTTTTTTTATAAGGGCGGCCAATCCAGAGAGGAGTACCGGGGATCAACCCACTTGTGCTCCTACAAGCAAGTGACCCCAACCCTCTGAGCTGTTTGCCCTTGGCACTTTTGTGCCCAGAGATCATGCAGCTGAGTTAAAGAACAGAAGGCAAGTGCCCACCCTCCTACTGGTGTTTAATCACTTAATCACTTAACTTCCCGTTAGTCGTCGATTTGCTCGAGCGGGCGCCAGTAACGTGTCCATTTGTCCCTGTCGCGTGCTAGTGTAGCCCAATGGCATCTGTTCGCTCCGGGAACATGAAGGGCCTCAAACCGATCGTTCATGATCTTCAGGAAGAAGTCTGACCATCTGGTAGGTGGGCGGCCACGCGGTCTCTTGACATCCCGTGGAATCCAATCAGTAACAGCTCTAGTCCAACGGTCGTCTTTAAATCTCATTACGTGACCAGCCCATCTGATTTTCGACACCTTGGCAAATGAGACAGCGTCCCTGATCCTTGATCGTCGACGGATGTCAGAACTCCGGATTCTTTCTCTCATTTGAGTGAAATGTGATATTCCAAGCATAGCTCTTTCTATTCTTCTTTGGGAGACCTGAATGGCGTTCTCATCTTGTTTGCGTAGGGCCCAGGTCTCTGAGGCATATGTTAATGCAGGAAGAACAGTGGAATCAAAGAGATGTGCCCGGAGCCGGAGGTTCTTCGTCCTCTTAGCTATTTCTTCGACGTTCTTGAAGGCGTTCCAAGCCGCTCTCTTCCTCCTGCGCAGCTCGGGTGCCAGGTCATTTGTCATGTTGACCTCTCGACCTAGGTAGACATAGCTGTTGCATTCGGAGAAGCTGGGAAAAGTATTCGTAAGGCCCGCCTGTCCTTCGCCAACTATAAGACCAAGATGACTGCCCTCCGACGTCCTGATGGATCCATCACATCCTCCAGAATGGCAATGGAGAAGATTATCCATGACTTCTACTCAAATCTCTTCGATAGCCATGTCCACTTGCCAACATACCAAATTCCACAGGATGGGTATGTTGTTCCCAACGTTCTCCCCTCCGAAATCCGACACGCCATTTCGTCGGTAAAGAAACAAACAGCACCCGGCCCAAACAAGGTCAGACCTGAACACCTGAAGAACCTGCCGTCAGTACTCATCAATACACTGGCTCTGCTCTTCACTCGCTACCTGTCTGAATGCAAGGTTCCGTCCCCATGGAAAACCAGCAGGACCGTACTACTGTTCAAGAAGGGAGACATCCATGACATTGGCAACTATCGCCCGATCTGCCTATTGTCTGTCATCTACAAGTTGTTCACTCGAGTCATCCTGAATAGGATTGGCAGAACACTAGATGAAGGACAACCATGCGAGCAAGCAGGGTTCCGCAAAGGATTCAGCACCATCGACCATATCCACACAATAACCAAGCTCATTGAGGTTTCTCGGGAGTTCAAGATGCCGCTCTGCTTAACGTTCATTGATTTAAAGAAGGCCTTTGATTCTGTTGAGACGGAAGCGGTCATTGAAGCCCTAGCCAATCAGGGCATTCAAGCCCAATACATCAGGATCCTCCGTGAGCTGTATTGCGGATTCACTACCAGGATCTCACCATTCTACAAAGAAGTGATCGTTGATGTCAAGAGAGGGGTGCGGCAGGGTGATACCATTTCACCAAAACTCTTCAGTGCCACCCTCGAGAACATCATGCGACGACTGGAATGGGAAGGAATGGGAATGAAGATAGATGGTCGGCAACTGCACCACCTCCGCTTTGCTGATGATATTGTTTTACTAACACCAAACATCAGCCAAGCGGCACAAATGCTAGCCGACTTTGACCGTGAGTGTGGAAAGGTAGGACTACAGCTGAATCTTACGAAGACAATGTTTATGAGAAACAGCCTTGTTCCTGACGCCCCATTCGCTCTCAATGGAACTGGTGTTTAGTACAGTTTTTTTTTTGAATTTTAATTATTATTATTATTATTTTTGGCCATACCTGGCATTACTCAGGGGTCACTCCGGGCAGTGCTTGGGGGATTGTCACGAGACCTGCAGTTCACAAGCTGACACTAACCCACTCAGCAATCTCTCTGAGTGACTACACACAGAAAACACCCTAACCCTTCCTCTCATGCTGTTTGACCAATGCTTTCAAATGCAAGTTTAGAACCAGCTCTTCAAACGCCTCAGGAGTACTCCATCTGTATTGGCAGGACCGGGTAGAGGGGACTGCAGTATCAGAGCAGCACACTGAGACTCTCCACCCAGGCTGCGGTGGTTCCTCAGCCGGACTGCTGCTTCAGCGGCCTGCTCCACCGAGGTGTGTTTTTTCAATCCATGCAATAAAACATGGTGTGGTTGAAGAGGCAGCTGAGTGCGGGCACCCACCACAGGCAAATGACGTCAGAATGCCAGGAGGGAACAGAGGGCTCCTCTGTTCTCCAGAATCTTCTGCTATGTTAAGCAATCTGAGAAGGAAACTGACTTTCCATTTAAGAAAACAACCACTTTGGCAGTTGTCAGATAGCTAGGGGTCTTGTACTTCCCCTGTCAGGAAAAGTGGGGGGATAATAGTTTCCGTGAGCTGGTAAGGCAGAAATCTGGAGTTCTGAGTCTCTGAGAGCTGGAAACTTCAACATCTAAATTGCAAAGAACACTGAGGCTCAGAACAGGCTGGGGCTTGCTCCTCAGCCCCCAGAGTTCCAGGGCGGCAATTCTGTCTCCTGTCTCGACTCCAGCAACCGACTGTATCCTTGACAGAGGCGTGGGGAGAAAGTGCCCACCTGCTCCCTGCAGACTTAGTTCCCGAGTAACTGAAGGGATAAGAATCCTCCAGAGTCACCAGAACCAAGGCTGAAGATCTGGGAAGATGCTCTTCAGGCTCATGGGTATGCATGTGTATATGTGCTCACTCACATGATTGCATGCATTACACACACACACACACACACACACACACACACACACACACTCATGCTCACATATCTAAGGCATACAAGGCAGGTCCTCCCTCTTCCCACCCCCGCCGCAAAAAAATAAATAAATAAAAAACCCTTATGTGTGGAATTGCACGCCCATACCGTGGGATTCTGGCCCTGCAGGCCCTTCCCTTCCACAGCTCTCGCTTCCTCAGAGCCAAGGATCAAGGAAGAACACATGCCTGGCAAGTGTGAGACTCTGGGATTTACCCCAGGCTTGTCATTGTCCCTCAGCCCTCAGCACAGCAAGGGTGATGATAAAAATGAAAGAAAAAAAAAATGAAAGCAAATCTGAAAGGACTCTGGGTGGTTAGTTAAGGAATAGTTGAGAAGCTGCATGTATGCAGTCACACAGCAGGACTGCCCGTGAAAGGGAGGGGCTGTACCAGCCTGGGGTGATCAGCCCCACTCCTGTGCACTGCATGGCATCCACGCACTGCCAGGAGCAACCCCAGACCACCAACACCCTAGAGGAGCTCTTTGTGTAATGGGACCTCCTTAGCCCCCCCCCCCCGCCCCTGCACAAAAAACAACCCCAGCCATTATGTCACTCATAAAAGGAATTCCATTTTTCTTAATAAACACTCACTAGTAACCTCCCAAAGAGAAATCCTTTCATTAATAAAGAACTAGAATTTTCATAGCAATCTTTAAAGGTCCCCCATACCAATCTATTTTTTTTCCTCATTTTCTTTTGAATCTCAACAGTTTTGTCAGGTTCGTGGAACTCTCCCTTCATTCAGGTGAGAAATCCAAGACTCAGAATGAGGAAAGGACCGGTAAGCCTGGATCTCAGGCACAGTTGTTTTCATATTGCCACTCGTAGCATCTCCAGTAGGACCAGCTTGGGTGTCGTGGTTCAAAAAGTGATTTCATTTAGTGAACATAAACTCTTGGATAAGATTGGGCTGAACACTCAATGCCTCTTTTGCAGACCACAACACCCAAAAGGAGAGAGAGAACAAAAGGGAATGCCCTGCCACAGAGGCAGGGTGGGATGGGAGGGTTGGGGGTGGGAGGGATACTGGGATCCGTGGTGGTGGGAAATGGGCACTGGTGGAGGGATGGGTATTTGATCATCGAAACCCAAGCACAAAAATTTGTAAGTCTACAACTGTACCTCATGATGTTTCACTAATAAAAATTAATAATAATAATAAAAAAAGATTGGGCTGACCAACAGGACTTAGAAGAAGAAGGACACAGGAGCTGAGCTACACATTCGTTCAGCTGCCAAGTATCAGCCAGGAACTGTCAGGTGTTTGGAAGACATTCAAGAACAAAAGGGCATGAACTAGGTTCCTCGTGGATCACAGACAAGGGAATGGGGGGAAATACATTAGAGTTTGTATTTCTCGGTAAGTCACTGATTTCCTTCCCTTGGTTCTTATGTTTTCCTGCTGGAAACTTCCTGCTAGTCATGTTACGGGGTGCGCACCCAGCTTAGGTTCTGCTCATGCCCAACCTCCTTCATAAGCCCTCCTCCCAAGGGCCTACTTGTCACACTCCCAAAATGGCAGGGTACTGGGTAGCTCCTCATAGCGTCTGCTTTCATCTGCGTGGCCTCAGCTGTTCAGAATAGGGGTTGTTTCCTTCTTACTGACCGATTTCACGATTCTAGCTTGCCCTCCTGGCTTTTTATGGGAATTACTACCAGCAGGTTACCGAGAGTATCTTGCCGCATATATCCCTGACTGGGAACACCAGTAAAGGTGATTAGAGACTGCCCCAAAAGCCTCCATCCCTCTCGGAGAAACTGGGAAGCTACCGAGAGTATCCTGCCCACACGGCAGAGCCTGGCAAGCTATCCGTGGTGTACTGGATATGCCAAAAACAGTAACAATGATGGCCCTCATTCCCCTGCCCCTGAAAGAGCCCCCAAGATGCCATCGGGCTATACTAGTACGTGACAGGGATGAATGGAGACATTACTGGCACTCGCTCGAGCAAATTGATGAACAACAAGGTGACAGTGATAGTGTGTATGTGTGCATGTGTGTGTGTGTGTGTGTGTTCCCCAAAATACATTCTATTATAGGTCTTAACAACAGTGGAGCAAAAGTGAGAACTGGCAGCTTTCCCAAAAAGACTCCATGATATGAACAGGGACAGAACATTTGAGCAACAACACTGTAGCCCTGAAAGTAACTACACAAGGAAATGACAGAACACATATTTTTACTGTTTGGGTTAAACTAGAATTTTAAGGGTTGTTTTTTCTATTCTACATGCAATTCTTATTTCATCATCTACAAGCTGACTCATCCACCTCACATCTGATATGCAGATATTTTTCAGAGATTGCATTAAATAGCTGCTTAAACGTGGAGACAGGGGAGATAGCACCGAGATTAAGGTGCTGTCCATGCATCCTGCCAATCTTGGTTTGAATCCCAGCACCTCCAGGTATGAATGATCCAAACCCCCTACTAAGAGTGAATCATATAAAAAAATCACATTTATGGTATGATTTACTCTTTGGGGATAAAGCTCTGCATAGAGACGACATTGTCTCTATGCAGAGATTTTAAGCAGCATTTTGATGCAATCTTTAAACAATAACTGTCTTTAGACTTTAAAAGCATCTTTCTTAAACAATATGCAAAGGGAATATAAAAAAATAATATTGAGGTGGAAGAGATGACAGAGGGGTCAAGGCATTTGCCTTGCATGCATGAGGCCCCGATCTGATTCCCAGCACCACAGGTGGTTCCCGGAGGACTGCTGGGATAATCCCTGAGTGCAGAGCCAGAAGTAACACCTCAATACTGCTACGGAACGTGGCTCCCCGTCCATTAATTTTATTTTAAGAAGGACTATTTTCAAATTGACTTTAAAAAATCACTAATTGCTCTTTAAAGTTTTATTGAGATGAAGCACATTCTTTAGTCCGATAAAAACGGATGAGAGGAAGAAATCACATAAAAGCATAAGTAACAACTCAAATTTTTTTTTCACAATTTTATTTTGCAGCTACACAAGCCACCCTTTTTGTGTGCCCATCAATTAGATATCTGTTGTGCTTTTGTACAAAGAACAAAGATGTTTTTATCAATTCTCAAAAGTCTGCAGGACAAACCATTCATGCTGTCAAATTCCCTAAAAACGCTTTCAGTAAATAATGAAATCCATCAGTGACAAATGTCAACAGACTAATTTGTTAAACGCAAAACAAAAGCAACATTCAAACAAGATGCTTCATTTCATGTTCTATCAGCACTCCAATTTGTACCAAATTTATGGTAGCCCATGGATCATGCAATATTAAACAGGACTATATTATAGTGAACTAAAACGGGAACAATAAGCTCCCCTGACTAGAATGCTAAGAGAGCAGCTGAAACGCGTGCCATGACTGTCACACATTCATCTCCTCCCAAATTGCCAGAAACTCTATGAAGACATCTAATTCTAAACAGAATGTCTTAACTCAAATGGCTCTCAGGGGAATTCAGAAGGGGATCAGAAAAGAAATTTGAAGAAGAAAAAAAGTGAAGTCCTAGATAAGACCTTAGAATTCACTTAGTGCAAGAGTGTTAGTAGAACAAAATGAAATTCTTAAAGGCATGAAATACACAACAAGAGACTCTTCCTGACCCTTTTTAAACATGATGTGAAAGATATTTCATCTGAGAATACCACAGTCTGCATAATGTTGATTTTTTTAAAAGCATGAAAGAAACCATAGGTAGACGAAGCTGAAGTCTTCTGTGTAAGAGAGTTAAGAGCTGCAAGATCACCTGGCCCCAGGATTTCTTTATACCACTGCAAATGGACACCCAGTGCCTCAAAGAACTCTTAGCTCAAGAGTCAGGAAACTGGTGGGACTGGCCCGGTTTCACTCAGATCCCGTATCAAGCGCATGATAATTGTGTGACTTCAAACCAAGTCTTTTACCTTTCTTGGCCTCAGTTTCCTGTCTCTGAAATGACCATTACAATCATTCTGCAGGGAAGCTCTCAGGATTTCTGGAGTCATGCCCATTTTGGGTATAGGAACATCGTGGCCTACAGAAGAGTAATTTAGTTGGGCTCATGTGCAATTCAACTGCACATGCAGCAAAAGGCATTATTTTGGATGACCAAAAACAAAAACAAACAACAACAACAACAACAACAAAAACCCGAGAATGACTGAATTGAGAATGGTTTGTAATCAGTGGCATCACATGGCAAGCTCAAGTATTAGCGATAATCTAAAAGGTTTATCTTGTTTTGTTTTCCATGTATGTTCAACAAGTCCGTGTGTTCTAAAGAAGACACTTATTGTAGGGACTGCCCTGTGTGCAGACCTCAGGTCTAGCTGCTGCCATTTCCCCTTAAAGGAGCTGCTGTCTTGCTGCTGTCCTTGAAACAGAAGCAAAACATTAGAACAAAGGAAAGGAAACAGAACAGAGCAAAGGAACCTGAAATATAAAAAGTTACCAAAGAAAGATAACAGAGATGCATTTGTGTATTTAAAGGCATGCAATGGGGCTGGAACAATAGCACAGCGGGTAGGGCGTTTGCCTTGTACGCGCGGTCAAGCCAGGTTCCATCCCCAGCATCCCATATGGTCTCCTGAGCACTGCCAGGGGAAATTCCTGAGCCCAGAGCCAGGAGTAACCCCTTTGCATTGCTGGGTGTGACCCAAAAAGCAAATAAATAAATAAATAAAGGCATGCAAGATATTTAAGTACATATACATTTAGTATCTATGAAAGAAAATGCTGGAAAACCAAGCACAAGAAAATGTACATAACTGTAGTAAGAGAGATACCTAAACATGTCTTTGTAAAGGTAAATTCCACAGATCACCACTGCTAACATCTCTGGTGAATTCTCAACTAGCCAGTTGCTACTTGCCTGACCCACCATTCCTTGTCATTCCTTTGGATGCAAAACATTCCTATGTGCAGGGAGGGAAACATTCACAACAGCGGCTGGGTCCCACCCACACAGGAACCTGTGTTTCAGCAGGGGATGCCACTCACCTGCCCCCATCTGGACCATAGGCTGAGCTGAAACGTGGCACACAATGTGAGACGCAGCCAGCTTCATGCTCTTGCATTGTCCCTTTCTGACCATCATCCACACCACATCCTCTTAACCTTCCTTAGCCCCTTCCTACTTATACATGCTAAGAAATACTGAATAACTGTTACTTTTACAAGTAAAACGGGTCTTTCTTCTCTGCTTAAATACTCAAGTCAATACTCTAATTTTTTGATCCCAGCCCAGGATAATGGCGTCTCCTAGGAGCATGTAAGAAACAAAGTACCTTGGTCCCATCTTAGAACTACAAAGTCTGAATCTGAAATTACCAAAACAAACACACACACACACACACACACACACACACACACACACACACACGAAACCCCCAAACACTGCCTTAGGGGCAGTCTGCAGCAGAACTTGGGGAGGGGCCAGGAGGACTCAGGCGTTGTGTCCTGGAAGGCAGGGCTGACACAGTCAGTGCTGAGCAGGCAGTGCAGTGGCTCTCGGGCCCATTGGTTCTGGGTGGTGCCTGAGGCCCATGTAGTATGGGAATCAAACTTGGGGTCTTGTGTGTGCTAAGCATGTGCTGTACCACTAAAGTAGTCTCCCCTGCTCCAAGAATCTACATTTTCAAACAAGACCCCCATTTGTTTTCATCAGCATAGAGAAGTTTACAAATGCCTTTCCAAGTAAATGGTTTGCATTTTCAGCCGAAGAGACAGAACAGGGTCAAGTGCAACCTTGCAGCTTGGCTGACACTGGTTTCACCCCTGGCACATGGTCCCTGATCATGACCAGGCATAGCCATGAGCATAGAGTTGGAATCATCCCCAAGGACTTCCAGGTATGGTCCCAATGCCCCCTTGGAAAAAAAAAAACACTAAACCAAAAATATGCATTTTTAGTGCAAGTGGCTGAAGAACCGGCCACTATTTCCCCCCTTGTGGCCAGCAGAAAGCCTATCTGTGAGACACTCAGAAGCAGAGAGGAGACCCAGGGACTGAAGGCTCGATTCTACCCTCAGGAGACAAGCCTCCGATCTAACAAGCGCCAGAGGAGAGCCCACACGGGAACACGAGGCCAAGCAGCACACGGCCTCAAACACACCCCTGGGATGGGGCTCCTGTCCTCAGTGAAGGCAGTCAGCTGCTCTGCTCCTGTTCTGCGCTGCTCTCTTCTGCTCTATTCTATTCTATTCAAATTGCCACAGTGAGAGAATGCTCTGAGGAAATGGGGCACAGAGGGAAGCAAGCACTTTTAAAAATAGAGTTCCTTTTCGTTTCTGTGTTTTGGGGCCACATCCAGCAATGCTCAGGACTTACTCCTGGCGCATGCACAGGGATCACTCCTGATGACCTGGGGACTCCGGGCACTTCATATGCTTCTGGGAATGAAACAGAGGTCAAGGCCTGTGCCCTATCTGCTATAGTATCCCTCTAGCTTTTTTAAACAGGTGCTGACAGTGGGCCTGGGAGCCTCTTAGACACTGCACAGTGGGTTGTGTGGGCAGGGCTGCAGACTTTGGGCCCAGGAGACTGTACTGCTCAGGCCTGACAGTGCTGGGATACCAGGGTCACCCAGTGATGCTCAGGGACTAGCACTGAGATACTCCATGCTGCTGGGGATGGAACTGGGGCCCCAAGCGTCTTGCAAAGTATGTGCTCCATCCCTTGCAGTGATGATACCCAGTGCTCCAGAAATCCTTTTAAATTCAATGAATTCTGAATACATTTTACTTCTTATTCAGAGGTGGAAGGTGCCAAGAAAATAAGTTAATACTATAGGCAAAGTGATGAAATTTGATTTCCAGTTTATTGACATTCTACATGTTTTTATAATGTCATCTATACAAGCACTTTCTAAAGTGGCATTCATATTATTAACTCCACTTTACATGAATAAGAACTAGAAACCCAAATGGTAACCACATCCATGACAGAAGAGGAAAACTGGGAGTCAGTTTCGCCAAGACAGAAAAGAAGCTGTGCCTGTTGAAGCCCAGATTAGTGTAGGAAAGACACAAACAGGGTCCCAAAGCTGTGCTCCTAGAAAGAATTCCCTTCACCAGTGAGTCAGATGTGTACCTCTCTGGGGGGGGGGGGGCTTCATGATTCACTTTCAGTCATTCCCAGAATTGCAGCTACCTCCAGAACTCAAAGGACAGCAGAAAACACCCATGAAAGCCAAATAGTTGATGGTCTTAAATATTCCTACCCAGTTTCTCTGCTAGGTGGAAACAGTTGACTAGGACACAGATATGCAGAGAACTGTTTCTGGACTGCAGTAGGGACCATGACCTGGAGCTGGCAATGTGCTTCGCAGGAGGGCTGCGAAGTGCCCAGTGCCACTTCCCCAGTGCTACACGGGCGAGAGTGGGAGGAATGGGACAAGGATGACAATAATGCAGCAGATGCTTCAGAGAGAGGGAATGGCAGAGGGAACCTGAAAATCAACTCACCCCCAATCCACCCTGAGGGATGAACAGCCTCTAGATTCCAAATAAGACACATCAGAATCAGGGATGACACCAGTCCAGTCCAGAAAGTGTGATTTGAGGGTGTCGTTGGCCTCAGCAGGTTACACTGTCCAGCAGTCGTCTCACTGGTACAGAGGTCATGAGCAGAATACCAGAAAGCTCAGTTGGATTTCACTGGACATTCCAGTAACCAGTTACCCAATAAAAGGGGTAAATAATTTTGAGTCACACCCAGCAGTGCACAGAGGTTACCCCTGGCTCTGCACTCAGGAATTTGTCCTGGCGGTAGTTGGAGGACTATGTGGATGCTGGGGAACTAACCCAGGTCAGCCACATGCAAGGCAAGCGTCCTGCCTGTTCTACTATAGCACTGGCCCCACTGGGAGTTTTAGAGTAATACAACTTCCCAAGACTGAGTAAGAAGGAAACAGAATACTTGAACTGGCCAAGTGCTACTATGAAAATTTAAAAAGTATTCAAAAGTCTTTTCCAAAACAAAAGCCCAGGTAAACATGGTTCACTAGTGAGTTATTGCAAGCCTCAAAGACAACATATCACCTATCTTTCTCAAGCTCTTCCAAATAGCTGAAAAGAAATTAATTTTTCCTAACATTTTCTGTGAAGCCAACAATATCCTAATACCAAAACAAGACAAGCTTTCATTGAAAAAGATTACAGGCCAATGTCCCAATGAAAACAAATGCAAATACACTGTGATCAAGTGGAACATGGATGGCTCTCTCTCTCTCTCTCTCTCTCTCTATATATATATATATATATGACAATTAATGTTCACACCACATCAATAAAAGAAATGATCACATGAGCACAGAAGAAACCAACCTCGATATAGTAAAGGCCATATATAACAAAAATACCACTAACATTATAGTTAATGGCAAAATATTAAAGGAAGCCACAGCAATTAGGCACAAATGAGAAACTCAAGAGATTAAAACTGAAATAGAAGTCAAAATGCCTACAGATACGAATGATGTCTATGGCCATACCACCTAGAACATGCCAGATTTTATGAGGTATGGATGACATATTAATCACTTAATCACTTAACTTCCCGTTAGTCGTCGATTTGCTCGAGCGGGCGCCAGTAACGTCTCCATTTGTCCCTGTCGCATGCTAGTGTAGCCCAATGGCATCTCTTCGCTCCGGGAACATGGAGGGCCTCAAACCGATCGTTCATGATCTTGACAAAGAAGTCTGACCATCTGGTAGGTGGGCGGCCACGCGGTCTCTTGACATCCCGTGGAATCCAATCAGTAACAGCTCTAGTCCAACGGTCGTCTTTAAATCTCATTACGTGACCAGCCCATCTGATTTTCGACACCTTGGCATATGAGACAGCGTCCCTGATCCTTGATCGTCGACGGATGTCAGAACTCCGGATTCGTTCTCTCATTTGAGTGAAACGTGATATTCCAAGCATAGCTCTTTCTATTCTTCTTTGGGAGACCTGAATGGCGTTCTCATCTTGTTTGCGTAGGGCCCAGGTCTCTGAGGCATATGTTAATGCAGGAAGAACAGTGGAATCAAAGAGATGTGCCCGGAGCCGGAGGTTCTTCGTCCTCTTAGCTATTTCTTCGACGTTCTAGCCAATCAGGGCATTCAAGCCCAATACATCAGGATCCTCCGTGAGCTGTATTGCGGATTCACTACCAGGATCTCACCATTCTACAAAGAAGTGATCGTTGATGTCAAGAGAGGGGTGCGGCAGGGTGATACCATTTCACCGAAACTCTTCAGTGCCACCCTCGAGAACATCATGTGACGACTGGAATGGGAAGGAATGGGAGTGAAGATAGATGGTCGGCAACTACACCACCTCCGCTTTGCTGATGACATTGTTTTAATAACACCAAACATCAGCCAAGCGGCACAAATGCTGGCCGACTTTGACCGTGAGTGTGGAAAGGTAGCACTACAGCTGAATCTTACGAAGACAATGTTTATGAGAAACAGCCTTGTTCCTGATGCCCCATTCGCTCTCAATGGAACGACCATCTCCGAATGCAACAGCTATGTGTACCTAGGTCGAGAGGTCAACATGAGAAATGACCTGGCACCCAAGCTGCGCAGGAGGAAGAGAGCGGCTTGGAACGCCTTCAAGATGACATATTACATTGAGAAAAACCTTAAAGACATTACAAAAAACTTTCAGAAGCAATTTAAGTCTATACAGATAAGTCCACTGTCCTCCCGTTGTTCATTGATTTGCTCGAGCGGGCACCAGTAACGTCTCACAACAAATTGTGAGACTTGTTGTTACTGTTTTTGGCATATTGAATACATCATGGGGAGCTTGCCAGGTTTTGCCATGCACGTGAGATACTCCTGGTAGCTTGCCCGGCTCTCCGAGAGGGGCAGAGGAATAATCGAACCCAGGTCGGCCATGTTAGCCTTGTGCAAGGCAAACGCCTTACCTGCTGTAATGAGCTATAAAATAAAAACATAAATATCTTTTTATATGCGGATGTATTTTATACGCAATTACACACTTGATCACTTGATATCGTGTTACTCATCGATTTTCTCGAGCGGGTGCCAGTAATGTCTCCGCTCATCCCTGTTGCATGCTAGCATAGCCCAGTGGCATCTACTCGTTCTAAGAACCCGAAGAGCCTCAAACCAATCATTCAGGGTCTTGATGAAGAAGTCTGACCATGTTGTAGGTGGGCAGCCACACGATCTTTTGGCGTCCCGTGGAATCCAGTTGGTAATAGCACTAGTCCAGCGGTCGTCTCCAAATCTCATTACATGTCCAGCCCATCTGATTTTCGATGCCTTGGCAAATGACACAGCGTCCCTGATTCGTGAGCGTTGATGAAGGTTCGAACTCCGGATTCTTTCTCTCATTTGAGTGAAGCGTGATACTCCAACCATAGCTCTTTTGATTCCTCTTTGAGAGACCCGAATAGCATTCTCATCCTGTTTTTGTAGGGCCCAGGTCTCTGAGGCATATGTTAATGCAGGAAGAACAGTGGGATTGAAGAGATGTGCTCGGAGCTAGAGGTTCTTCGTCCTCTTAGTTATTTCTTCGACGCTCTTGAAGGCATTCCAAGCCGCTCTCTTCCTCCTGCGCAACTCAGGTGCCAGGTCATTCGACGTAGGTATACATAACTGTTGCATTTGGAGATGGTCATTCCATAGAGTGCAAATGGTACGTCAGGAACAAGACTGTTTCTCATGAACATTGTCTTTGTGAAATTCAGCTGTAATATGACCTTTCTACACAAGAGAATTTTTTTTCAAATCTCATTTATGTGTCAGAAAAAGCAAGTACAGAGGAATCAAGTTAATCAAGTAGATGAACGACCTATATATCAAAAGCTGTAACAATTAAAATAAATAGAAGACACAAGAAATGAAAAAATATTACATGCATACACATTTAAAGAATTAATACCAAAGAGGTAGTACAGTGGGTAGGGCGCTTGTCTTGCACTTGGTCAACCCCGTTTGATCCCCAGAATCCCATATGGTCCCTTAAACCTTACCAGGTGTGATCCTGGAAGAAACAGGAGTAAGCTCTGAGCACTGCTGGGTGTGACCCCAAAACAAACAAACAAACAAAACTAACACCTCTGAAATGACTATTCTACCCAAAGCATTACATAGATCAATGCAATCCCTAACCAAATTCCAATGACATTCTTCAAGGACAGAAAGCCAGTACCACTAAAAGTAGTATGGAATCATAAAACACCCTGAATAGTCAAAGCAACACACAACAACAACAACAACAAAATAGATGAATGACATTGTAGTCCTTGATGTTAAACTGCCCTGGAAAGCAACCAAAACAGTGTTGGACTGGGATAGAAGCAGGCTCTTAGACTAAGGAAGAGAAGTCAGAGCCCAGAAATAAGTCCATCTATATGATGTATTCATATGATATATATGTATTTACCCTTTGTCTCTCTTTATATATGTATATATGATTTACTGTTAGCCTGTCTGTCAATCTATCTGCAGTTCATTTATAACAAAGGAGAAAAGAACATGAAGTGGAGAGAAAAGATGTTCTTCAAAAAGAAAGTGCTAGGGAAACTGGCTAATAACATGTAAAAAGGGATCCCATCTGTTTGAACACAAAAGCTAATTTAAAATGCATTAAGGTCCTTGAGAGCCTAATTCATAGGCCCAAGAACCACCGAGTGTGCTTCCCCCAACCTCCTCCAAAAAAGAAAAGTTTGTGGTGTATTTATAATGGAACACTATTCAGTTGTAAAATCAAATCTTATATTTTGCTACAGCTTAGATGGGACTCAAAATTGTCATATTAGAAAGAAGAGAGGGAAATACAGGATGATCTCACTCATATGTGGTGTCTAAAGAAACAAAGGGAATAGACTATGCACAGTGAAAACAAAACTTAGGCTCTGAGAACAGATATGAGGTTACCAAGAGGAGCAGGGAAGGGGGGAGGAGGGGAGAGAAAAACATCCCGAGATAGTGATGGCAGGACATTAGCATTTTGGAAATGGGTGTGGTAGAGTAACATTGTAATATACAGCACATATTGACACTATTGCAAGCCACGCTGCTTCAAGATAATAGTTTAAATAATTAACTTTTAAAAAAAGACATGTCCTTCACCTCATGGGTTCCTTTTAATCTTAATTTAAAACTAAGCAAAAAATTGTAAAACCACCTGATGTGATGCTCAACTTATGGAGAGGAAATATTGAAAAAAAAACCATATTATCAAGTGGAGCAGGGAAGGAGCTGAGCTAGTTTCTGCTCTGCATGGGAGGGAAGCTGTGCAGCGTCTACACATGCCACTGAGATCAGGGACCGCCTCAGCCCCCAGAGACACGACATGGCCCCGGGTTTATAAAATAATCACAAGATCAAACATTTACTAGTAATCATGAAAATTTATGTTAAAACAAGATGTTTTAAAGTTACAGGACTCCATCTAGGTCATGACCCATATGAAGCCAGGACTGGGACGATTAAGAAGGCAAACTCAGAAGCAAACAAAGTCTAAGTAAAAGGCACTGTAGCACTGGCCTCCCATTGTTCATCGATTTGCTCGAGCGGTCACCAGTAATGTCTCCATTGTGAGACTTGTTGTTATTGTTTTTGGCATATCGAATACGCCACAGGGAGCTTGCCAGGTTCTGCCGTGTGGGCAGGATACTCTTGGTAGCTTGCCGGGCTCTCCGAAAGGGTCGGAGGAATCGAACCCGGGCCGGCCGCATGCAAGGCAAATGCCCTACCTGCTGTGCTATCGCTCCAACCCAAGTAAAAGGCAAGAAAAAAAAATCATGGGTTAAAAACAGAAGAACAAATACAGGCACACACTAAGCCCTAATTTCAAAATGACATAGATGGTAAACTACAACTTGCATTTTAAAATAACAATTAAGAAAAAGGGGAAGAGATTAGCCATCATAGACACTCAGGATTGGGAAGAGGACCAGGGCGTGGTAGGAGACCTGGGAATATGGTGGGGCTGAATCTCTTGGTGGTGGTGATGGTGGTCATGGTTCTAAGTAGTGGTGATAGCTCCACAATGATGAAACTGTGTACTTGGGGCCATAGAGATAGTGCAGGGTTTAAGGCACTTGCCTTCCACACAGGTTTCACTAGTTCAATCCCCAGCACTTTATCAGATCTCCAAGAACCATCCAGGAGTGATCCCTGAACACAGAGTCAGTAGTAAGCCTTGAGCACTGCCAGGTGTAGCCCAAAGCAAACAAAAATTGCGCAGAGCTACATACAGAGAAATAAATATATTTACAACTGGTGAAATATGGACACTGGGGGTTGAACTATTGTAAGTTCCCTGGACCTAATACTATACTCTCAAGCTGCTAAAACTGGGGGTGCTTTGGTGGTGGGGACATGAGTCCTCCACATCCACTTCCTTGCAGCTTACAACTGACATTATTTTTAAATAAAAAATAAACATATACATACATACACATGCATGGTCTCAAATTATGCTCTGATGGATTAACATTTTATAGCACTATGGTAAAAAAATGTTTAGTTTCATTTTATGGAGAAGGGAATATTCTTTTTTAATGTAAAGGTAAAAGGTAAAGGTAAAGGCCCTCCCGTTGATCGTCGATTTGCTCGAGCGGGCCCAGTAATGTCTCCATTGGAGACTTTGTTGTTACTGTGTCTGGCATATCGAATACTCTCGGTAGCTTGCCGGGCTCCCCGAGAGGGGCGGAGGAATCGAACTCGGGTCGGCCATGTTGGCCGCTTGTAAGGCGAACGCCCTACCCGCTGTGCTATCGCTCCAGCCCATTAAAAATTTTTAATGTAGTTTTTAAAAAAAATTTAAATGAATCACGGTGAGGTACAGTTACAGACTTACAAACTTTCGTGCTTATGTTTCAGTCATACACTGATCGAGTACCCATCCCTCCACCAGTGCCCATTCTCCACCACCAATGATCCCAACAGCCCTCCCACCCCTCCACCCCATCCCATCCCACCCCGCCTCTGTGGCAGGGCATTCCCTTTTGCTCTCTCTCTCCTTTTGGGTGTTGTGGTTTGCGATAGAGGTATTGAACGGTCATCATATTCGGTCTATAGTCTACTTTCAGCTCACATCTCCCATCCCAAGCTGGCCCTCCAAGCACCCTTTACTTGGCTGTCCCTTCTCTATCTGAACTGCCTTTCCCCCCAACATGTCCCAGCTTCCAAGCTGTGGAGTAATCCTCCTGGTACACATCTCTACTATTCTTGGGTGTAAGTCTAGCATTCTGTTACTTTATATTAGAAGGGAATATTCTATATGACACTATTACCTAAGCTGCTAGGAATAGATTTTCTTACTCATTTTCATTTTCCACTCTTTTTCCTAATTATTAAATTAAATTAAATTATTATTAAGTTATGCGCCATCATAGGTAAAATAATCATTCTTTAAGATCCAATGTTGAAAAAATGTGAAAGTTTGGTGAATAGACACATTTTCAATAGTCAAAGTGGAGTAATGGCCTTATAATAAGAAATAAGAAAAATTTCAAAATGACAAACATATTACCAATAAAATCCACTGATCAATGACTAATGAGGGAAAATTACTTGTTTTTACACAGGGTTCTTTAAGGGTTTGCTTCATTCAAATGTGCATATCCCCAGCTTCTCTCCAAAATTCAATGAAAAAACCTAGCTCACTGTTCTTTCTTCAGATGCATTTATATTTCTCTGACCACCTGAGTGTGTTTGTCCCAGGCAGGAAACACAGGATTGAGCTTCTGATCTAGTATTCCAATATAACTTCCAACAGAAACTCATGAAAATTCAATGAAAATAAGACCGACATTGTGCCTTTTTTCTCAATCTAGTGGGAACCTCTTGAAATGGTTACCATTTTAGATCCAATAACTTCATTTGATCTGTAACACAACTTTTGCAAGATAACTAGTATAAGCCACATCATACAAACAACAGAAATAAATCTTAGAATGATCATATGACTTGCCCAAGATCCTAAAATGTCAAGATTAACAATTACTCAAGACCAGTAATTGTTTCTCTGGACTGTGGAATTCATCTTACGTAGATTTAATTTATATTGATTAAGCCAGGCCCATTCATAATAGAAACAGTTCCATAAAAAGCACTTGTATGGGTATTTTATCATTGACTATACATTAATTTATATAGCTTGATAGAGTAAATCGACATGCAGTACATTTTATAGATGCTTTAAAGGAGCTTAAAGATGCAACTTTGGGGATTTTAAATTAATTTAAAATGATACCAAACTGATATAATTATTTCACTGTTCCACAATTTGATAATACGAAGGAACAAAGGATAGCCCTACTATAAAAGGTCTCAGCTCCTTTTCTAAGAAAATTTTGCATTATATCACCTTTTATTTTTATTAACTCTGAAAACAATATGTTTATCATAAAAGGTTTGGAAAGAATAAAAACAAAGTTCACTGTGGTCTGGATTTTTAAAAATTATCACAAGTTTTTGTTCTTAAATATGCTATAAATTTGAAGGAGAAAGTTTACTTCAAGAAAACTAATGAATATGTATTGTTATTGATAACATATGTAAAGTAAGCTTTAACCTTTCTCTATAAGGTTCAATACATAGGTATCTTTTAAAGCATTTACGTTGAATTTTTACAAATTCACTTTATTAAGTGATAGCACAGTGGTAGGGCATTTGCCTTGCAAGCTGGCTGCCCAGTCAAGCCCGTTTCAATTCCTCCGCCCCTCTCGGAGAGCCTGGCAAGCTACCGAGAGTATTTCGCCTGCCAAACACAGTAACAATAAGTCTCACAATGGAGACGTTACTGGACCCACTCGAGCAAATCGATGAACAGGAGGACAGTGCTACAGTGCTACACTCTATTAAGAGAAAGGACATTGGCCTTTGTCTATATTTTGTGTAAAGTGCTAAGGAAGTTCCATTGCTCGCTACCTGTTGGAGGTGCTGACTTTGCCTCTCCTTTACGTTCATTTTTCTATTTGTTGTTGTTTTTGTTGTTTCTGGCTCACACCCACAGTGCTGCACAATGGCACAATGACGGGGTTGCCCTGGCAGTATGTAGGTAATGTGTGGTACCAGGGATCAAACCCAGGGCTCTTGAATGCAAAGCTCAGTGCATTTGCTCCAGCCCTTTGAGCACTCTCTCCTGGCCAGAGTTAACTTTTCCTTTTAAAGTTTTTTATGTCTTTTCTTCTGTTCTATTTTCCTTTGCCCTGCTCAGAATCAAACCAAAGGCCTTACACACACGGTGAGTGCTCACAAAGGCAAGCATTGTGCCATTGCACTATATGCTCAGCTCTTGGATTTGCCATTACATGCATTTCCCATTGCGTTTCCCAATGTGTTCTATCCAAACCTTGAAATTTCCCATGACACTTTGGGGCTTTTAATTTTCACCAACGCTTTTGGTTTCACCTTTGTTCTCTGGGTTCTACTGACCTTGGCATGGTACTGAGCCAATAGAGGAACTACAGAGCTTATAATGACGGCTCAGTTGTTTGTTAATGAACAGAGCGTGTGTCTCAGATTACCTGACACTGCTGTGATTTCATAAATATTGTTTTTGATCCTTGTTAATAATATACTATTTAAAGTTATCTTTTAAAGCTAAGTAATCAAATTAACTGAATTTTTTTATATTATTAGAATTTTTATAAAAAAGACTCAAAATTAGAATGATTTTAGGTTATACACTCTCATGTTCAATTAACATAGATGATATTACACATGTATTTTACCTAGATGATCTCTTTAAAAGAGAGAAGCAGCTAAAGGGCTATTAATGGGTTATGTTACAGACGTTTGTTTAGCAAAATCCACACTCTACAGGTTCCTGGAATCAGGAGTAGGCTTTACTTTTCAGCTTTCCCCACAGTTAGGCACGGCCATTTGAATTCTAAATAAGAGTAACTGAACAAGTTAGTTACTTCCAGGTGCAGCTCATAAAATCTTCCTATGTATAACTGCTCTAGTTTTTATCCCTTCAACCATTCAGATGTCAGTAGACAACCAATGCAAGGTTGTCTGGTCACATTTTTAAGATAATTATGATGATGATAATGATGATAACAGCAATTATTAACATAGCATCACTTTGTGCCAGCCTTGATTTAAGAACTACACAAGCAGGAACTTATTTCATCTCACAATGCTGTGAAATACGCACTATAGTCAAGTTGTCCTCACTTTTCAGATGAGAACATGGACAAGCCAGGCACTTAGGCAACTTCCCCACAGCTAACAAACGCAGGGCTGGGCCTAACACCTGGCGGTGCCGACTCCGGCATCTAGTCCACCTCCACCACACTCTACTTTTCAGAGCGACAACACGTGGCTCATGGCTGGTGCTAATTTTGAAGTGGTGTAACTAAAGACCAGTCAGAAAGTTTTTGCTAGAGCTAATAGACTCGTTTTGATTTTTTCTAGCAGTTGTGCTGGGGTGTCACAGGCCAGTTCCTTATAAAGTCATTCTTTAGCTGGCAAAGTAGTTATTTTGGGTTTGGATTTCAAAACCTTTCGAAGCACCTTAATTGCTCTTTAGTAACAGTTTTCTTTGTTAATGTTTGAAGGAAATTTGAGACAATGGAAGTAAATAGCACTATTAAAAGTTATTTTATAATTTCTTCCTCAAAATGTCTCTTGAGATAAAGGAGGGGTTCTTCCTAAGCTTGTGACTACCACAGGAAAGATACAGGCAGAATGTCCCTGTTAAATTCTAGAGTGTAGTAGGCACAATAGAGTGACCCCATGTGGGGATGGAGTGTTGAGGAATGAGGGTCCAACACAGGTTCTAGAATTGACCTTGTGTCTCCTGTGATCCCTCTCCCACCTTCTCCATGTGGTCTTTAGCATGTCAAATGTTTCTATTACAGCTCATCTAACTCAAGTTTAACATTTGAAATGAATGAATCCTGCCAGCACCCATGACTGTTTCATAGGAGTATACTTTATGCCACACAGGCAGAGGGATATTTTTTTTTCTTTTCACACTTGAAGAAACTACCTTATACATATTGTTTTTTTCTTTTTCCATATTCATAAACAATGTTTTCACACCTGTATTGAACTGGAAGTAGAGTAATCAAAAAGCATGCAAGTGAAGAAATATGGGCCTTGAGTTGAAAAGTATTCCAACACAGTGTTCTACTTTAACAACTCAAAGTGTACCTAGAAGGCCACTAAACTTTAACAACCAATGGAAATCAGTTAGACATAAAGGCTAGATGTTGGGACTATTAGCCAACAAAAACTTAATGGTTCTTTATAAGACTCCTAATTATCAAAGTTTATTTTTCTATTGCTGGTCTGGGAAATATTTTTATTTTTATTTTTTCGCTTTTTTGGGGGTCACACCTGGTGATACACAGGGGTTACTCCTTGCTCATGCACTCAGGTATTACTTCTGGCGGTGCTCAGGGGACCATGTGGGATGCTGAGAATCGAACCTGGGTCAGCCACATGTAATGCAAACGCCCTACCCGCAGGTGCTATCGCTCCAGCCAGCCCCTGGGAAATATTTTTAGACAAATTCTTTAGATAAGGAGATATCCTTGATCCGCTTTCCCTACACAGGTGAAAGGCATCAATTCATTTTGTCAGGGATTTATAAATAATGTATTTATTAAAAACAAATTTATTATTAAAAACAAATGAGAAAAATATTGATTAAAACACCTATTCAGCAAAACAGATGTATCTCTTGCATCTTGTACTAATCTAGGGTTTAGAATCTTCTAAATGCCTTTCTGAGCCCTTCAAAAGTGTGCTGAGGTGCTGGAGTCTTAATGGGGCACTTGCCTTGCACAAGTCAGACCGGAATTTGATCTCTGGCACCATATATGGTCCCCTGAACATTTCAGGAATGATTTCTGAATGCAGAGACAGGAGTAAGAACTGAGTATCACTGGGTGTGGCATATTCCCCCAAATTAAAAATAAAACAACAACAACAAAAGTGTGCTGAACTTTCTGCCTCGGGTTCTAAACATGCTTACTGGGGCTCTAAAGAGCTTCCCCATGAATTCTCCTTACATCACACTGAGATCTACAGTACTGGGAACAAACCCAGTTTCTTCTGGCCTTTAACTAGAAAATAAAAGAAAGAAAGAAAATAAAGGAAGGAAGAAAGACAAAAGGGCCGGAGTGATAGTACAGAAGGTAGTGTGTTTGCCTTGCATGAGGCCAACCCATGTTTGATCCCCTTATGGTACCCCAAGTTCTGCCAGGCATGATCCCTGATCGCAGAACTCTAAGCCCTGAGCACCACTAGCTGTGGTCCCAATTTATTTTTTAAGAGAGGCAAAATTTACATATCTTAGGACAAAATCAGCTCTTTGAAATCAAAAGGAAGCAGAATCACTGCCCAATCTTATCAGTATGTCATAAGGCCTCAGGTATAGGACAACAGATATGTGTATTGTTATTTTCAAATAGAATTTTCTCTTTGTGTATAAAAGAATGTTCCTTTAGCTATTGTTTTTAACCTATTTTAAACAAGAATGAAAACCATCAAAAGTTCTCATAGAATATAAAGTCATCAACAGTTTTCTAGGATTAAAAAAAAGAGAGAAATGGCAGATCAAATTCTAATTTTTTGAGAGTCGTCCATACTGTTTTCCAAAAGGGTTGGACCAGCCGGCATTCCCACCAGCAGTGAAGGAGGGTCCCTTTCTCGCCATATCCGCGCCAGCATTGGTTGCTTTTGTTCTTGTGGATGTGGGCCAGTCTCTGTGGTGTGAAATGATATCTCATTGTGGTTTTGATCTGCATCTCTCTGATGATTAGTGATGAAGAGCATTTTCTCATGTGCCTTTTTGCCATTCGACTTTCTTCTTTGCGAAAGTTTCTGTTCATTTCCTCACCCCATTTTTTGATGGGGTTGGGTGATTTCTTCTTGTGGACCCAGCTATAGCACTCCTGGGAATATATCCCAGAGAGGCAAAAAGGTATAGTCGAAGTGACATCTGCAATTGTCTGTTTATTGCAGCACTCTTTACAATAGCCAGAATCTGGAAAAAACCTGAGTGCCCAAGAGCAGATGACTGGTTAAAGAAACTTTGGTACATTTACACAACGGAGTACTATGTAGCTGTTAGAAAAGATGAACTTATGAAATTTACATACAAGTGGTACTACATGGGAAGTATCATGTTAAGCGAAATGAGTCAGAAAGAGCGGGATAGACACAGAAAGATTGCATTCATCTGGGGAACATAAAGCAACAAAACGGGAGACTAACACCCAGGAATGGCTGAGATTAGTACCAGGAATTTTGCTCCATGAATGGAAAGCCAGCCACATGTTCTAGGCTGCTCAGATAGAGAAGCTCAGATAGAGAAGAGAGCACCAAATGAAGGGTGTTGTGAGGACTCTCCCAGGGTGGGAGAAGCATGCTAAAAGTAGTCCAAACATGATTGCCACTCAAAGCCTCTCTTGCAAAACACAGTACCCAAAAGAAGAGAGAGAGAACAAGGGGGAATAACCTGCCACAGAGGCAGGACGGGGGGATGGGGGGTGGGGGGGATGCTGGGACCCGTGGTGATGGATGACGGGCACTGGTGGAGGGATGGGCACTTGATCATTGTATAACTGAAACCCAAGCACAAAATTTGTAAGCCTATAACTGTACCTCATGGTGCTTCACAAAGAAAAAAAAGAGAGAGAAAGTGGCTTAGCAATGCCTTTGAGTATATTCAAGATACTCCCTGGGTATTGGAGAAGTGTGTAATACATTTAAAATTTGATGTCGTTTTTGTGTCACACCCAGCTGTGCTCAAGACTTCCTTCTACTTCTGTGCTCAGGGATCCCTCCTTGGTTGAGCTGGGGGGTGAGGGGGATATTGGTGTAGAGGATAGAGCTGAGTTTGGCTTCATGTAAGGCAAGTGACTTAACCTCTCTGCTCTCTCAGGTCCATATATTTAAGTTTTTAAAAACAATTATTTTTCAATTTTTAAAAAATGTATTTATTTTTTAAACTGAATCACAGTGAGATACACAGTTGCAAAGTTGGTCAGGATTGGCCTTCAGTCATATAACGTTCCAACTCCTGTCCCTTCACTGTTGTACACTTCCCTCCCCCAGCGTCCCCAGTTCCCCTGCCCCCTCTCTCATTTGGGGCATTACGGTTTGCAATACGACACTGAAAGATTATCAGGGGAATCCCTTTACCTACTTTCAATACTCAGTTCCTGTCCAAAGTGATCATTCCTAACTCTTACTGTCATAAGATCCCTTCTCTATTTTAACTGCCCTCAGTCCCCAAGATATTCGTGACAAACTTCCAACCATGGACCAGTCCTCCTGGCCCCTGTTTTTTTTCTGTCCTTTGATATTAGTTTCAGACTATTTTTTTTATATCCCACAAATGAGTTCCATCATTCTATGTCTGCCTCTCTCCTCTCATTCTTCTCACTCAGCACGACACTCTCCATGGCCATCTAATTTATAAGCAAATTTCACTATTTAATTTTCCCTAACAGCTGTGTAGTATTATTTCATTCTGTATAGACGTACCATAGTTTCTTTATCCACTTATCTGTTCTTGGGCACTCAGGTTGTTTCCAGATTCTGCTGTCGTGAATAGTGCTGCAATGAACACAGGAGTGCAGATGGCATTTCTGCTCTGTGATTTTGGGCCCCCAGGGTATATTCCCAGAAGTGATATTGCTGGGTCAAATGGGAGCTCTATTTCTAGATTATAGCACAGCGGGAGGGCGTTTGCCTTGCACGCAGCCAACATGGCCGACCCGAGTTCGATTCCTCCGCCCCTCTCGGAGACCCCGGCAAGCTACCGAGAGTATCTCGCCCGCACGGCAGAGCCTGGCAAGCTCCCCGTGACGTATTCGATATGCCAAACACAGTAACAACAAAGTCTCCAAAGGAGACGTTACGGACCCGCTCGAGCAAATGTCCAAATCAATGATCATTTAATCTCTGATAAAGAAGCAGTAAATATGAACGGAGCAAGGAAAGCCTCTTCAACAAGTGGTGCTGGGAAAACTGGGCAGCTACATGTTAAAAGAAATAATAATTTTTATTGAATTAAAACAAGAAAAAGTTTAATCAAGTTTTTCACTTAAAAAAAATCACAATGAATCATGTGGATTCCAGGTAACGGGATCACTCGGGATCATTTTTGGTATGGTGAATATTACCTAACTCTCACTCTTGGTGCTTTTTAAACAAGTAATTTTCTGGAGCTCCATAATTTGTCACTTTTATATGCTAATCTTAAATTTTTTAATTGCTTTTTTAGGTCACAATCAGTAATGCTCAGGAGCTACTTGGGAGTGGAGCTGGGAGTTCAACGCTAGTGGTACTCAGAAACCATAAGTAACGTCAAAGCCAGACCTCGAGCACGTGAGGCAGGGTTGGGCCTTAAGAGTTCTCTCATGGTCCCTAGTTCTGTTTTAATGGAAACCCATATTTTTCCATAATCACAACATGTAAGGCAATCTCTTATATTTTACATGCCCTGAGTCATTCCTTTTTTTTTTTTTAAAGAGAATCTTTCTTGTACTTCCCACAGGAAGAATGCAGTTAACCCTCACCCTTCCCTGATGGCAGGACACAGGGTCCTTCCCATTCCACTGAGCAGAGGCAGTGACAAGGCTGCACTACTTGGAACATTATTATTTACTTCCTAAAACTTCTTCTACTTTGTTGTGATTTCTAATAAGTTGACTGAAAATAATTAACACTAAGCCCTTTTTAACTTGTACTAAGAAACTATGTTATAAACAGAATAGAGGAAAAATTAATAACTGCTCAGATCCTCCAGGTTGTTGAATTCTTATAAGAAATGAGATATGAAGGGAGAGAAAACTAAAATGAAGAACAGTTATTTCTCCTGTTCTTTGTTTCCCATTCCAACTTGGCGAAAAGCCCTAACTCCTTGTCAGAGGCACCTCCTAACTGCCCCGGCAATTATAGTTTATTAAGGTAGACTCTGGGTCCAAAGACTCCAGGTGCTTCCCAAAGTGACGAGATAAAGACCACACCACAAATATGTTAATTCTAAAGAATTCAAGAACCAGAACTATTAACTTATATTCTTAGTTAAAAGGTAGAATGCCTTCTTTCCTATTCTTTCTTTCCAATGCGAGAACTTAAAGGAGAGGTTTGAGGGGAGCCTTCAAGTACTTTAGCAGGGAGTTTTCTCCTAAGTTTTCCTTTTGGCCACCAAGCCAAAGCGTTTCTGACAGATAATTGGACTAGAAACAGTCCCTCTGGAAGCCATTAGCCAGCAGCATTCCCACCCATTAGTTCAGTGATTCATCCTCATCTTTCCCCCCTCCTGTTTCCTTTACCCACCCTTCCCTTGCTGCCTTTTCTCTGAATCATCTCTACCTCTGTTCTCCACCTTTCCTCTCTCAAATTCTCCTGTCGTGCTACTTAGCCTCTCTGTAGCAATAGAACAAAAAACTGTCTGCTTTCAATATAACAAGAAAGTGACTGCTTCAACTTCAGGTGATATTTACTCTTCTCAAAATTCTGTGGCACCAACAACTACATGATCATCCCTCTATTACTGTTAGATCTTATTTCACATCTTTCCTTTCCGATTGAGTACTCAAAGTATTCTACCTAAGTCTCCAAAAACATACCGTAGGAACTTAATAGTTTTTGCCACAGTAAGAGTGATAAACACATCTCATGGAAACTGGGTACGTCCTCATTTGGGAATAATAAGATTTGATACTCAGGGATTTTTGTTTATTTTACAATTCTGGGCTGGAGAGATAGCACAGAGGTAGGGCGTTTGCCTTGCATGTGGCTGGCCCAGCTGAGTCAGGTTAGATTCTTCTGTCCCTCTCAGAGAGCCCTGCAAGCTACCGAAAGTATCTCACCCACCGGCAAAGCTTGGCAAGCTACCCGTGACATATTCAATATGCCAAGCACAGTAACAAGTCTCACAATGGAGACGTTACTGGGCCCGCTCGAGCAAATCTATGAACAATGGGAGGACAGTGCTACAATGCTACAATTCTGGGGATCAAAGCCAGGCCCTCATATGTGTAAGGCAAGTGCTCTGCCGAGGGTTCCCACCCTTCGCCCCTGCCTGGTTAAATGATTTTAAAATATTAAGCTCCTTTACTTAACAATACAGGGAATCTCTGGATATTAAAGTTTGAATAATGAAATAAAAAACTTGTGCCTCAAAGAGTCATTTCTACTGTTCACTGTTACGTGACTCAATATTGAATGAAAAAAAAATAGCTGGAGTGATAGCACAGCAGGTAGGGCACTTGCCTTGCATGTGGTCAACCCGGGTTTGATTCCCAGCATCCCATATGGTCCCCCAAGCACTGCCAGGAGTAATTCCTGAGTGCAGAGCCATGAGTAACCCCTGAGCATCATTGGGTGTGACCCAAAAAGCAAAAAAGAAAAATAATAATGAAATCTGCACTGTAGCACTGTCCTCCCGTTGTTCATTGATTTGCTTGAGCGGGCCCAGTAACGTCTCCATCATGAGACTTGTTGTTACTGTGTTTGGCATATTGAATATGTCACGGGGAGCTTGTCAGGCTTTGCCACGCGGGCGAGATACTCTCGGTAGCTTGCCGGACTCTCTGAGAGGGGCAGAGGAATTTAACCCAGCTCAGCTAGGCCAGCTGCGCACAAGGCAAACGCCCTACCACTGTGAATGAAATCAATATTTCAAAATTCTTCCTTGAGGTTTGGATAGATCAAACTCTCTAGCACTATGATTGAGTCTATTTCTGACATGAATTATCTGAGTAACTACGATTAAGTAAAATTTTCTTCCCTTTAGTTTTCACCTCTGTAATATGAGGGCTGAAGTGATAGAACAGTGGGTAGAACATTTGCCTTGCATGCGCCGACCCAGGTTCCATTCCTCTGTCCCTCTCAGAGAGCCCGGCAAGCTACCCATGGCGTATTTATATGCCAAAAACAGTAACAAGTCTCACTTTGTGTTCCTGGAGCAAGCAATGGCACTGAGCTGCACTAGCAGGAGACAGGGACAAATGGAGACATTACTGGTGCCCACTAAAGCAAAATGATGAACAACGGGTTGACAGTACTACAATGCAGTGCTAATACAAGGGAACTGGATACATTATCTTTAAAATAAAGCAACAAAAACAAACAAACAAAAAGCTAAAGAAGTCTTAGTTCCCTCATTTAGAGTTTTACCAGAAGTGGGATTGATTATTCTGCTAGAAATATTTTAATATATGTTATACTTGAGAAAACTTGTTCAGCTGTCCAAAGAAACACCATCCAAGTAAAATATGGAGAAGGGAAGGAATGTGATATGAAATTCGAGGCATTATTGCCACCAGAACCAATTTACTTCTTACAGATTTCTTGTTGTATAAGAAAAAGTAGTGAAAGCATCCTACAACTGTCATATATTATATCTCAAATCTTATATTTCTGTAAGATAGAAGATGGGAAAACACCCCGCTGATCTTCAGCAAATATCAGGTGGCAGAAACCTTTTAAATGTGAAATGATCAGGTGCTTAGGGGCTGCAGAAACACAAGTGTGTTGGAATATTCAGTTGGCAATATATCAGCACATACAGAGCTACTTTCTTAACTTCAGCATTTTGGTAGTAATGGAAAGGATGAAAATATCAACACAAGTATGCAACTGGATTGAGGTCTGTGTCAGATTTATGGTGGCTGCGAAGATTGAAACCAGTCTGCATTAAGGAGGGTGTGTATGTATAGTATTCAGATATCACAAAGCTGGAAAATTATGCCATCAACCTCGAGAGTTTCTCCGTTAGATAATAAAGGACACAATGACCACAGAAAGGCTGAAATGCAGTCAGGCCTGGAGAGAAAGTGTTTACTTGATTTGTGACATTACCTGTGCCTATGGATAGAAGAACAAAGCCTAACAGAGAGTGAAATGCACCGAGGTCTATGAAAGGGCCTTTCGAGTTCAGAGAGAGAGTGCAAACACATCTAAGAAAAATGAGGACAAGTGGGGGCACAGAAATGCATTTCAAGGGCCAGACCTTCTCAGAGACTGAGACTGGGAGTGACACTCAGGGCGACAGATAGCTGAGAGAGACCAGCAAGACACGTGGAAAGACACCACTGTTTACTTGCTAAAGCTGTAGATCTGGCCAAGTCCAACACCTTCAGAGAGAGAGGCAGAGGACACGCTGGCCACCCTGGAGAAGGCCAGCATCTCCAGACTTACCTCTGGTTGGGCAGAGACCCTTTGAGGCTAAAGGCAGGTCTGTAAGAACCTAAGAGACTAGTCGCACTGGCTCTTCCTTAGAAACCATAGAACCACTAACATTCTACTTCTTTTCCCATGAAGCCAGCCCATGTCCCCTATGGAAAAGTGACAGCACACACCTACTCCTCACTCAGTCTTCCCATTACCAGTTCTGAGGTGTTTTTGTTTTATTAATTTTTTTATTAATGAATCACCATGAGGTGCAGTTACAGACTTACAAACTTCCGTGCTTGCATTTCAATCATATAACGGTTGAGTAACCATCCCTCCACCAGTGCCCATTTTCCACCACCAATGGTCCCAGCATCCCTCCCACATCCCCCACTACATCCCCTCCACCCCGCCCCGCCTCTGTGGCAGGGCATTCCCATTTGCTCTCTCTATTCTGAGAGAACTTTCTTTCTGTCTTGGAGCTTTATAGGAATAATAGGGTAGAATGGGAGCAACAGTCCAGTGGGCAGAGAGCTTGTCTTGTATGCAGCCAGCCTGGGGTCCATTCCCGGAATCCATAAGGTTCCCAGTGACAGGAGTGAGTACTGACCATTGCCAGGTATGGCTCCTCAAAAAAACAAAAACAAAACAATGAAAAGGAAAATAATAAAGAAATCATCTATTTTGGAGAATGTTGAGAAGATTGAAAGGAATTTGAATGTGATTATTGAGCAATTGGCAAGTTACTGGTATCCTAGAAATGGAAATTATTATTAACTTTTGACTCTTCTATTTAAAAATCATATCGACCATTTCTTATCCTTTTATAAAAAATTCACAGTATCAATCTTACCCCCTTACAGTGAATTTCATTTCTTTCCCATTAAGAAAAAAATCAATTAGCAGTTACAAAGCTTTCAGGTTTAAGTCTCAGTCATACAATGAAACACCCGTACCTTCACCAGTGCCCATTCTCCACCACCAAAAACCCCAGTATACCCACATCCCACACCCTCCTGTGGGGCAGATGATTTCCAAATTACTCTCTCCTCTCAGAGAGCCTGGCAAGGTACCGAGAGTATCTCGCCCGCACGGCAAAGCCTGGCAAGCTCCCCGTGATGTATTTGATATGCCAAACACAGTAACAAGTCTCACAACGTTACTGGGCCCGCTCGAGCAAATCGATGAACAACGGGAGGACCGTGACCATGAGACAATTATCAAAATGTAACACCTAATGTCATAAACTTTAAAAAACAAAGTACAGGATTATTTTAGGCAATGATTACAGAAAGGAATGATTCGCATAAAGACTCAAAACAGTCTGTCCCCAAGTAACACGTTATAGATAAACGACTAATCATTCCTTCAGCTTATCTGGTTTTGATTTTATATCTTTGCATGCTTCCTTTAAGTCTTATTTGAAGGCCAGTGGTGTAATCAAAACATATTACTCACCTCATCCTACATGCTATGCCATCCCACTGCAAACAATTCTGAGAGACATGACTAAACTTACCTAACACATATTTTGCCCATACAATGAGCTCGATGGAAAATCAATGAAACAGATATGGTTGAGGACTCAGGTCTTCAAAATCTTGGTCAAATTTAGCCTCAGGGGACAGAGTGACAAGGACAGGGGCAGGGCACTTGCCTGGCATGCTGCCAACCTGGGTTCTATCTCTGGCACCCCACCTGGTCCCCAAGCCTGGCAGAAGTGATTCCCGAGCACACTGCCAGGAGTAAGCCTTGAGCACTGCTGAGTGTGGCCCCCAAACAAAAAAATAGTGCATGTGAAGAAAGTGAAATTAAAAGCTATTTTTGTGCAATGTTTCCACTTTTCTGGTAAATATACAGATATATATATATATATATATATATATATATATATGTGTGTGTGTGTGTGTGTGTGTGTCTAGTAGCTATAAGTGGGTGTGGAAAGGTCGAACTATAGCTGAATCTCACGAAGACAATGTTCATGAGAAACGGGCTCGTTCCTCATGTTCCTGATGTTCCATTCGCTCCTAACAGAGCAAACATCTCCTAATACAGCAGTTATGAATACTTAAGCTGAGAATTCAACATGACGAACGACCTGGCACCTAAGTTGTGCAGGAGGAAGAGAGAGGCATGGAACGCCTTCAAGAGCATCGAAGAAATAGCTAAGAGGATGAAGAACCTCTGGCTCTAGGCACATCTCTTCGACTCCACTGTTCTTCCTGCATTAACATACGCCTCAGAGGCCTGGGCGCTACAAAAACAGGATGAGAACGCTATTTGGGTCTCCCAAAGAGGAACTGGAGTATCACGCTTCACTCAAGTGAGAGAAGGAATCTGGAGTTCCGACCTCCATTGATGATCGAGAATCAGGGACGCTGTCTCGTTTGCCAAGTCGTCGAAAATCAGATGGGCTGGACATGTAATGCAATTTAGAGACAACCACTGGACTAGAACTGTTACCAACTGGATTCCACGGGCATCAGTAGACCACATTGTCGCCCACCTAGGAGATGGTCAGACTTCTTCGTCAAGACCCTGAACGAGGGGCTGGAGCAATAGCACTGCGAGTAGGGCATTTGCCTTGCATGCGGCCGATCTGGGTTCAATTCCCAGCATCCCATATGGTCCCCTAAGCACTGCCAGGAGTGATTCCTGAGTGCATGAGCCAGGAGTAACCCCTGTGCATCACCGGGTGTGACCCAAAAAGCAAAAAATTAAATAAATAAAATAAATTTTTTTTAGTTTTTCATAATAAAAGATGAATTATAGCTTACTTCACACACACACACACCTCTCATGCGCACATAAAGAGCAAATAATCCTGTAGTCAGAGCAAACACAATAAGAGCTCCAAAAGGTGATGGCTGTATGGCTTAAAATTCAGTCAATCATTCTGTTGGATTGAGTTCAGGGCCCGCGCTGGCAGTGATGGGCATTCACCCGCAGTGCGGGCAGCCAGAGCAGATACCAGTGGGCTCAGGGGCACATGGTGCTGAGAATCAAGCCCAGGACTTCCCAAATTTGTCCATTAGAGGAAGTTTGGCTTCTTCAGTTATTCACCCTTAACAATATAGATATCAGTCCAAGAACCCAAGTGTCTCATGTGGCGCAAGTGGCAGAATACATGTCTTATGTGTGTGAGCCCCAGGTCAATGCTTAGCAACTCAAAAGTCCCCTTTGAACTGTGTGGGACCACTTATACGTGGATTTTAACGAAACACCTGTGGGTCCCAAACTGATGGGTCCAACCGAGATGGTTAGCTGGGATATTCAATATGAATGCAAACCTTGTGTCTAGAAAGTGTCAACTATGAGTTACACCTATATTTTTAGGGAACCTGGGTCAGTATCTCTAATCCTGCCATTACTGTAGTCTGAAATGAGTGTCCAATTAATTGGCAGTATTTGGATTAGGTGCATTTCTTGGTCAGTGTCTTAGAAAGTATAGTTCTGAATTTATTCCTTAAAAGAAAAATTGATACATGTGTGCCATTTTGAAGATCAATAGGGAATCTCATTGAGAGTTATACCTCCTATCCTAATGTTATTTGACAAGGTTATTCAAATTCTCTTCCGAAATTACACACTCCCCCAAATTGCGAAGTAGATCTGGCGATAATCTTTGAATACGTTTATAAGCACACTCAACGCGGGGGATCTACACTTCCCTCTGAAGTCTTCTTCCCATCTGTAGGGTGCTCCCTAGGCCTCCTCTTTCAATTCTCAGGTGCAGAGCAGGGTTGCTGCAGTTTTGCCTTTATTGAACTTTCCTAAGGTATTCACAAACTTTTCTTGAATGGTTCAAAAGCCTGAGAGAGACAGCTGCCGCCATGCTGACTTGCACACTGGCCCTGCTCCACTGATTCCTCACTAAAATCTCCCAGGAGATACATGCCAAGCAGCTAAAATCTATAGAATCACCAGTCCCCACAGCTGAAAACTCAAGTGCCCCCAGGAGATGCGTGGGCTGAAGCTATGGCAGCCAAACCCACACCCACACCCCAGCCACAGCCACACCAAAGGCTCAGCTCCACTAACTCAGGAATACCCTCTGCAGAGACGCCGACCAGCTAACACTTTCAGGTACCAGTGCCCAGGCTGAGAACTCTGGTGTCTGTTTTGGAGTCAGGGTGGGTCGTTTTCTCCAACCTCCCTTCCTTCCAGAAGTCCTGGCAGCCACACCACCTCTCCCAGCTACTGCCATATTGTCTCATGCCCAGGTAGTATCCTAAAGTCACTGGACTGCATGGCCAACAGTCAGTGCACGGTACCTCCTCAAGCAACAGGCAGCTCAATGAATCCTCAGATTTTATTAAGGGCTGAACAACCCTGTGATCACATATAACAATGTTCACATTAACTGATTTTCTTATACTTATTCATTTTTAATATTGCAGCTTGTTTATATAATCAGTGGAGAAAAGTGGGCACTGGTGAAGGACGGGGTTGGTGTTGAAACACAGTATGCCTGAAACCGAATCATGAACAATTTTGCAATTTCACAGTGACTGAAAAATAAATATAAATAAAATTAGGTATTATAAGTTATTAAAAAAAATGAAAAATCAACATTCTGAAATGAATTTTCTCCAAAGGCAAAGAGCACAGTCTCTGAGATGAGGAGGACCCAGGTATTCTCACTCACAGAACAGCGCCCCCCATGCCCGCAGCACATAGGAGCTGTCTGGTGGGGGAGGAAAGACCTCACCTGAGCCCTCCCAGGGCTTTCCCGGGAATGAGTGGCACCTGCCTGCCTGCTTCCACTGCTATGGTAATTAATGCTAATATGCTTGGAGGATTACTGTTTTGGTACAACTGTTTTATCCAGCATTGGGTTTGTTTATTTGAGCTTTGCAATTTCTCTTAATACGTCAGCAAAAAATCCTTAAATTGGAGGCAACAGTCTGCAGGCAAGCCTCCAGAGCGTTCTTCAGAACGGAGACAGCCAGGGGAGCAAGGGCTGAGAAGCAGGAAGGATTGATATTATAAACATGTCACTGTCCAGCCTCTTGTTTTCCTGGCTGGACTGATATTACAGCTTTCTTTGATACTTTGACATGACTGAAATGAAAAGAGACTGGCTTAAATTACCCAGCTATGGAGAAGTCACTGCAATAGCACACAGAAGCCAGGACTCTTCTCCAGAAGATGTTTCTTGGTGCTGTTTCCTGAAAGGATCCGATCAGAGCTGGGAGAAGCCTGCTGAGGAAGGCAAGGGCCACGGCCAGGTCACTCCTGACTCTAGGACAAGGTCATTTGAAAGAGGCACATTTGGCAGTCAGAGAGAAAAGGTAAAGTGCCTCCAGACAGGAAAAAAAAAAAACAGGTTAGGAAGAGTGTGTGGTACCAGAGACTGAATCCAGGACTCATACATTCAAGGTATATTGTACTGCTGATTTAGACCTTGTCACTAAAGAACAATGGTGAGAATTTTGCTCCATGACTTGAAGGCCAGCCACATGTTCTAGGTGAAAAGGAAGCTCAGATAGAGAAGAGAGCACCAAATAAAGGGTGTTGTGAGGACCCTCCCAGGGTGGGAGAGACATGCTGAAAGTAGTCTATAGACCAAACATGATTGCCACTCAATGCCTCTCTTGCAAACCACAGGACCCAAAAGGAGAGAGAGAGAACAAGGGGGAATGCCCTGCCACAGAGGCAGGGTGGGACAGGGGGGATGGGGGGTGGGAGGGATCCTGGGACCTGTGGTGGGGGAGGGTGGGCATTGGTGGAGGGATGGGTACTTGATCATTGTATAACTGAAACCCAAGCACAAAAAAGTCTATAACTGTACCTCATGGTGTTTCACTAATAAAAAAAAAGAAATTAAAAAAAAGAACAATGGTGAATTTCATTACTCATGTAACGTATAGTTAAAGAATTCAGGCTAAGGGCCAGAGAGATTGTACAGTGACTGAGGCACTTATGCTATATGCAGGTAGCTTGTTTCAATACCCAGCACCGGATATGGCTCCCCCGAGCACCTCCGGGAATCACTCCTGAGCAAAGACACAGGGATATCTGCTGTTCTTGGCTAATATGACCCCACACATAGGCTAAGACAAGTAGGAAGAATGGCTTACATACGATATTTTTGTTCTTTTACAAACTGCATTAAACAGGTGGACTTAACTGTGGACTATTGGGGTTGACACTGGGAGAGACCGCAGAGGGAAAATGCCCCATGAATCTGTTATTCCGTGGATTGGATGGACTAATATTCCAGGTCAGCACAGCACAGAGCTGGCTGTGCTGGTGACAAGCCGCCACCTGCAAGCAACCGCATTTTTGAACAGAAAGAGATGGATACAAATGTCCTTTCTGATTTTACATTAAAGATAACATTAAGTACAATTTTGTAAGTAATGGAGTCCTGAAATAGTTCCAATTTTAGGAGAAAGGCTTTTAAAAACTTGATAGAGAAGACCTCACTGTTTCAGACTGGAAGGGCAGAAAATAAATTTAATCAAAATGGCAGACCACAGGCTAAAAAGTACATAATATGGACTAATGTGTCATTAGCTCATTTTCACTACAATGAGATTAACTCCCAACAGCATCATAATCAGATCTTAGCATTCTGCTGGGTTGGGACCATGTCCAAAGGATGTAATGCCAGAAATAAGTTTCATGTATTTCACATGAAAATGTTCCCTTAAGTAAATTTGCTTTTAAAAAAGCTTTACATTCTTATAAACTGAATGTGAAGTCCATCCTTTCAGAAACCCTCAACACTCTAAAACATGCCATTCTGAACAGTGGTTACAGAACTGCAGCTTATATTTTTTAACCAATCAGTGGAATTTATCTGTAAAATCAAAGATGCGGCTTTACGGCTTGAGTGATAGGATACGGGTAGGCACTTGCTTTGCACACATATGGTCCTCTGAGAACTGCCATGACTGCTTCCTGAATTGCTTTCTGCCAGGAGAAACCCTTGAGCACCACTGGGTGTGGCCCAAAGACTGAAAAAAGAAGGAGAAAAATGACTTAGAAAGCCCTAACCATGCTGTGCTCTCACCCAAAAGCTGTATATTCAAGTGAGCTGCTTGCAAAATAAATAAATAAACAAATCCTCAAAGTCTATAAACTGATTAAAATAATCAATCTTTAAGGTCTTTTTTCAAAAACGTGGATTCACTGATGCTTGTTTTATTTTTAATCAACCAATGGCTTTATTTGTAATAATCAAAACATGGTCAGACAAAGTCAGGAGGCCTGAGCAGAATCATTAAAGTGGGTTCTGCATTTCCTTTGTGCTAGAGAGCTAACAGGATTAATGCCTGGAGAATTGAATAAAACCCGGGGCTGATTAAGATGACTGGATCACATTTCAGGGTTCCTGTTTCATAACAGGGACGCCCCACATTTCATAAAATAAAACAGGCTGGTGAGCTTATTTAAACGGCTCCTCGGGAACATGTGGCTGGTTTCAGCAGTGTCCAGAGGGGACCTGACATGCTCTGTGTCCTTGGCCTGCCTGGTTTCGGCTCACCCCTGAGCCACAGCAGCCATTCTCCAGCTACGCGGAAAAAGGAGAATACACTTTTGTGCTGGGAGAAATTCTGTATATGAGCTGATAGTTTCTAACTCTCACATCAGCGCTTCCACATGGGCTCTGATCATCTATGAACAGGATCTCAGTGAAATGTCAAAGAGCTCTTATCTTCCTCCAGATCATGCAGGGGACAGGGCTCTGCTGCCTTCTATTACCAAGGTGGTTATTATCAAGTCTAATTTGCAGTTGGAAATGTTTGGCATTCTTGTCTAGCAGTAGCACAGATTGTTTAAAATAGGTTTTACATAGGAGTTCAAACATCTGTCTGTTTTAGGTCAAATTTCTGTGAGAATTTATGCATTTAGTCTCTAAATATATGCAGCTGTCCCGGATTAAATAGCAGTGGTTGCTTTGCATTACAGTGACAACAAAGGAATGTTGAAACAAGAAAAGCTTAAAATTAAGAATACAAGTATAAAGCAGTTTAAAAAAAGTATTCCCACTCTACAAAATGCCAGGTAATGTTACTAATTAAGAGCTGGGCTTGAAGGCTGTTTAAGTACCGCCCTAGCAAAAAGTCATTAGTTTACAACACCAATATGCTGGTGAACTAATATGAAACACTACAAATTCATTATAGATTCCTTTCTTTTGCAATTCCTCTGTTATAGGAATTCTGCTTGTTTGAAGTGAAAAGTGCTTATTAAATGAAAGCCCTGCATAAAATTGCAAAGAAACTACATCAAGTTTTAGAAAGGAAGTAAAACAAGAATTAAAGCAAGCTGTGATGATCGGAACAAAGACACACAAAATCTGTTACTACGAAGAGCTGTTTGGTTCAGTGTCCTGTTTCCCCTGCCCTGGTTTGTTTTAAACATTCATCCACCCAGTTTATTGTTGCTGATTTATTTCCCTCCCTGTCTCCCTTCCTCCCTCCTTCCATCTCTCTTTCCTTTTGCTGCTGTTGTTTCTCTGGGTTTGGGAGGGATGGGGAGGTCATACCTTGTGGTGCTCCTGGAAGTGCTTAGGGAACCACACATGGTGCTGCAGATCAAACTAAGGTGAATCCCATGCAAGGTGAGCTCAGGTCTGGTTGGTGAACACTTCTATACATAAAATCCAGGGATGGTCTCAGGATTTTTTATTTAAAGATATTCTAAACATTGTGGGTTTTCTTTTTCTTCTCCAGTATGGACTTTACAATTATTAAGAAATCATAAGCCAGAAAGAAAGCAGCTGAAAATCAATACTAGAAACTAGAACGTTTATCTGGTATGGGTTAATAAATGAGTCATAAAATGTAAATGTCATAAAATATATCTTTACCCCTAAAGCAATTTGACTACAAGCTTCCAGAAATGAGCTTGGACAACGTGCATCCAATCAGAGCCGCGTGGGTGTTGCTAACGGTTCTTTGTTTACTACCAAAAAGAAAAAAAAAAGGCCGCAAAGGCATAACTGACTTCAATGACAACCTGAAAACTTAAATAGCTGAATTATATCAGTGTATGTGAATGTAGGGAAATAAAAATTCCTCCCTTGGGAAAAAAACCATAAAACATTAACATTTCTCTAAGTATTTTTTATAAATTACACTGCTTTATTAAACACATACCAATAGAAGTCACTTCTATTACTGACAACACTTTTCTTAATGGTCTTTATATGTTCAAATAAATGACTCCTGAAAATGTGCATTTATATTATATAAATAAATCCTTAATTAATATAAACATACTGAGATATAAACTTTTTAAAATGTCAGCTTAAAAGTTTCCAGTCTAAATAAATCCTCTTAGGAATGGTCCATCAAAGCAATTTTTAACACATTTTCCCTCTAAAAAAGCCCATAGCAATTTACAGGCTCAATTCAAAAGAGAAACTGAAATAGTTTTGAAAACAGAATATAACAATTCAAAGCTTATCCAATAGACAGTTTTTGAAACAAAGTCCATGTGATTTTATTTTTTTAGTACTTTTTAGTATTTACTATCATCCTACTCATATTACCCCTAAGTTGAACCATGACCTTTCTAAAAAAAAACCCTCTTATCTACCTTCTTTGTTCCAGCTCTGATACTCGGCACAGTGCAAGGGACACAGGGAACAGAGTGGCTCAGCTGCAGAATTGTGTGTGTGTGTGGGGAGGGGGGACGGTCTAATGAGAGAAAGCAAGAAAGACTTCATAGTTTCAGTGTACCTTGTTTTATTCAAATTGGCCATGTCTCAAGAGTTTCTAGCAGTTTCGCCCTTCCCGAGTGCCCCCAAATTTACACTAAATAAATCCATGGGCCCCTGGAGTAAAGACTGTTTTCCAGTCTCCTTGCAGCTTGATATTATCAGGGGGGGAACAAACAAGATGCAAACAAAAAAAGCCTTCCACGGAAAGGTCTGGGAAAGGTTCTGGAAAGAGGACTCTTGAGTTCTCTGCTTCTTCCTTTAGAATTTCCCTCCCTGCTGTCTACAATGTGTGTGCAATGACTAAAGTCTGAGGCTATAAATCTCATGTCAGGACGGTAGGGCAGCAAAGTGAAAATGTGAAGGGTGGCCAAAGAAGCCGTTTCATCCCAGGCTCCACCTCTGTCCTTTTACACAGAGAAGTTTCTGTGTTACTCATTTATTACTCTGGGTTTTCTCTCACATGCAGCAAAAATCAAATGCTACCAATGTAATTTTGAAAATAATTTGAAAATTGGAATAGGTAGGCTTTATGGGTACCCCTTAGGAATCTATTTTTCAGTAAACATACTGAGCACTCTATCCAATGTCGAATAAGAAGTCGGGCCACATATTTTATCCTCATTATTAAGACTAATATGAAGAAAAAACGTAGAGAAATATAAGAAAAATAATATGATACAGAAAAAATACTGGATTCTTTTTTATCTGCTTTTTCTCTTTTTCCTTCCTTTCTAAGTTCTGTGACTTACAGCACTGTTAATGATGGTTTTTCACATGATTACAACAGATCACAATCACCAGTCAATACACTTCCCTATCCCATAAACCTCAACACCTCTCCCTTCTAACTCCCCCCACACCAACTCAATTGCATGGAGAGATTCTCCCATTGTGTTGCCTTTGGCCCTTTGTTGATCCCTTACTGTGTATCTTTAAGTTCCACATATGAGAGAGATCTTTCTGTATCTGTCCCTTTCTTATGACTTCATTCAACATGGTATCTTCTAGTTTCATCGATGTTGCTGCAAATTGTATAACTTTATTCTTTCTTAGTGCTGCATAGTATTCCATTGTGCATATATACCACAACTTCTTTTTTTTTTTTCAATTTTTTTCCCTTTATTTTATTTTATTTTTTTTAAAGTTGTAGATTTACAATTTTTTGTGCTTTGGTTTCAATTATACAATGATCAGATACCCATCCCTCCACCAGTGCCCATTATCCACCACCATGGATAATATCCCTCCCACCCCCATCCCCCCATCCCCCCTGTCTCTGTGGCAGGGCAATCCCCTGTGTTCTCTCTCTCCTTTTGGGTGTTGTTATACCACAACTTCTTGACACATTCACCTGTAGTTGGGCATTTGAGTTTTCATATCTTGGCACTGTACTAAGTATAGCCATAAACATAGGTGTGCATATATCCTTCTGAATTAATGTTTTTGGGTTTGGATGATAGATGCCAAGAAGTGGTGTTGCTGGGTTGTATGGTAGTTCTATTCTATTTTTTTTGTTTGTCCACAGAGGCTGAATAAGATGACATTTCCAGCAACAGTGGATGAGGATTCCTTTCTCATTGAGTGATGTGAGAAATGGTTCTAATTCTAATTAATTTTTTAAAGAATATGTGGCTATCCAGTTTTCCCAGCACCACTTATTGAAGATATTTTCTTTGCTATACTTCATGTATTTAGCTCTTTTGTTGTAGATTAGGCTGATAATCTGGTGGTTTACCTCAGGACTCTTGTTTCTGATCTAATGATCTTCAGGTCTACCTTTATTACAGCACCACGCAGTTCTGATAATTATAGTTCTGTAGTATAGCTCAAAGTTGGGAAATGCAATGAGCCCCATCTTTTTATTTGGATTGCTTTCAATATTCAGAGAGTTTATGACTCCTACAAGTTTAAGTAGAATTTGTTCTACGTCTTTAAAAATGTAAAGGCTGAATCCTTATCCTTGAGTTAAAATGTTTAGTCACAAACTGGTCATCCCTTCTTCCCAATACACACAACCAGAGAAAGACAGCAGAAAAGAACAAAGAGTTAATGTGCAATGAGATGGCACTTGTGGAAAGTATTCAGAAACTGGAGCTCCAATGAGGACTGAAATTTTCGGGGAAAATCCAGGCAAGAAGATAGCCCTTAAGGTGGATCTTGAGGAGGGGCAAAACTTGGAGAAACAGGGGAAATAGGATAGGGTCCTCAGGTGGTGACCCAGGGAAACTGCTGTTGCCGTAATAACACAGCATGCTCAAAGGCACTGGGAGAGGGTCAGCCAGGGGCCTGGCTTTGGAAATAGGTCTTCCTTCCTTTGTTCAGTAGGATATCCTAGTCTCTGAGAAATTCTTATAAAGGAGCAATTATTTTATCATTTCCACCACATTTAGAAGAAAGTATACTCTCTGTCTTTGATATAACACTGGTCTGATACTGTTTATGGGTCCCCTAAGACTCACTCCATAGTTCCTTAAAGCCCAACTGACATGTCTCATTCAGGACACTATTTAGACCTCAGTCCTGTTATAGAAACAGGCTTCTTACTATGCAACGGGCACAAGTGGAGTCTTCTTAGACCCTCTATGAGGATGTCAGTTGTTAGGTGGAGTAGTGCGCTCTTTATCCTACACTGTGAAATAACAATCAAACCAGAGACAGACCAGTCATTGCTTCCCAAGGAGAGGCCAGGGAATTCACTTAGTGACAAAATAACCACAATCACAGGATGAAGCATCAACTTTCCTAATAAGTTCCTTTCAGTTTCTCATAAACAAAGGCCTTACTCAGTTTTTTAAAAACCAAGCAATGTCACTGAGATAAAGAACAGCATCTAATGAAAGATAGGCACTACTCTCAAACAAGGTGTCTGGGAAGGACAAGTATTGTTCCACCCCTTGTGGACCCCATGAGATGAGTTAGACAGAAGATCCTAAGGAATCCTAGCCTAGATTCCTAAGGAATCTAGGAATGCTATCCTAGAGGGCGATAGCACACTGAGTGGGGGCCAGAGCACCATGCTCTCTATGTGGAAGGCCTGGATACCTCAAGTACCAAGAGAAGCAACCCCAAGAATGATGTCTGAAGTGGTCCTAGGCACACAGGGAGAAAAGCACTGCAGGAAAGAGCAGAGCGAACAAAGTGCCTCCATTACATGAAGAGCTTTTATATCCGGAGGTTAAGACAATGAGTCATTTCTGGGGGTCTGGTATAAGACAAAAACTGAAACAACGCTTGGCCCTTTTTCAAAAAATGAGCTTCAAGTGAGTTAAAGGGGCCATCACTGGCCATTTGAGGGAGCCAGAAGGCACTGTCCAGGGTGAGGAATCAATGTGCCCATTTGGTTCTGGCACCAGGTAACTTGTTGTTCCCCTTGGTTTCCCCCCTATAGATAAAGAGGGCTTGCCTGGGCAGGCAGGCATTAGCCCGGCCCCAACAAGGACCCAATGCCAGTCACAGATGGGGCACAAGAAAGGGAAGAGGCTCTTCACTGTTTTCTCTTCTTATGCCCCAAATTGGATGTACTCCACAGCTACTCAGCAGCAAGGGATGAGATGTCCTCCATGGCTGAGTATAGCTGCTCCTCAACCCATGTCCTTCCCCTTCCTCATGAGGCCACCTTGCTAGCCACAGCTGACCTTGGCTGGAACTCCCTCTGTGTCAGCATCTACCAGGCACTGCCTGTCTGATGCATCTCTAGCCCGCTGGCCTCTCTGAGAAGACCCAGATGGCCAGAGGGGCAGCCCAGGAATCAAGACCAACCAACTTTACAGCACTGCAACTTACTGAAAGTGAAAAGAACTACCAAAAGTCAATCTACTTCACTGCCCCTGGTATCTAGATGAGGACACTAATGTCTACAGAGTTCTGTTTACCTGGTCAGAGCCAGAAGCTAAGTTTACAGATTCCACGGGCAGTTATAATTTGGAAATTCCCAACTGAAATCAGAATGTCTATATTTGGTGTGCTCCAGGCCTGTGTCAGGGGCATTTTCTCTTCTTCCCTTGACTGTTGCTGTTCTGTTATGACCAAGGGTTGAGGTCCTAGTTCCTGCCAGGAGATCACATTCCTTTAGCTGTGGAGTGTGCACACAATTGCACTTAGGAGAAACAGGTGTAGAGTGGCAACACAGAGGACATGGAATGTGAGGATAAGCAAAGAGGGTCTGGAACACCCAGCCCTGAGACTGCAATGATGTAGTCACAAGTCAGGGTATGGTGACTGTCACTTTACACTGGAAATCACAAGAAACAGACTCTATCCATCAGACTGGAAGGTGTGTAGCCCTGCCAATTCTTAACATTTAGTTGAGTCCCACAGATTTCAGACTTCTAGCCTCCACCATGGTGAGTCAATCAGTGGCCCTCATTTTAAGCTAACACACACACTGTCACACACACTGTCCTCCCGTTGTTCATCAATTTGCTCGTGGGCCCAGTAAAGTCTCCATTTTGAGACTTGTTACTGTGTTTGGCATATTGAATATGTCACTGGTAGCTTGCCAGGCTTTGCTGTGCGGGCGAGACACTCTCGGTAGCTTGCCAGGCTCTCTGAGAGGGGCAGAGGAATCGAACCTGGCTCAGCCGGGCTGGCTGTGCACAAGGCAAAGGCCCTACCGCTGTGCTATAGCTCTAGCCTTAAGCTACACAATTTGTCAGCAATTTGTCATGCAGAAACAGTGGCTCACATTTGGAAGAGTTTGCTCCCTGTCTCTGTCCCTCACCTACACTACACTATATCTTGTGGCCACAGATAAACACAGCCCTTCCATCTGTCTGTTCAGGGGCCACACCCAGCGGTACTCCGGGATCACTCCTGGCTCTGCATGCAGGTATTACTCCAGGAAGCATCAGTAAACTGTACAGGATGCCAGAAATCGAATCCTCGTGCAAGGTCCCAGCCACTGTCCTATCTCTCCAGTCCTTCTATACTTAGTATTCTCTAAACTGGGTGTTAACAAGGAGGAATGAGAAAATTATGAGGTAAAACTAAAAGAAACTGTCCACTTGGGATAAAAATGTTTCAAATCTTGGTCTTCAGTGAAAAGCAAACAATGCCCAGTGTGCTTTCTAGAGGGCCCACATGCAGCGGTGCCCAGCTAAACTGGTACTCTACACCGTGTTCAGAGCCACGGGGGCCACTGAGTCACATCCTGCTTCTTTGAGCCTCACACAAAGGTGCGAGGACTGCACTGTGCTGGGCTACAGCCAGCAGTGGACCGGGGGTTGGGGGGCGAGGGTACGAACTGTTGGGGAGCTTCCTAGAGCCTCACCCCTGCCCCCGCCAGACTCTGCTTCTTGATATCCTCCCTGATCTGGCCCAGTAAACAGCACCTGAATATGTCTTCCAAATGTTTTTGGATCTACAGAGCTTTTCCATTTGTACTTTTATAAGACAATAAATAATGCATAATAAACAACTTTAGAATAACTGAAGAATCCTTTTGTGAGCTTGAAGGGCTTGTGCTTTCCAATTCATCTCTCAGTTCTCTTTGGTCACAGTTCTGCCTCATATATTAAATATCTGAATTTGGCAGATCATGTATTGTTATATATTTTTTAACTTTAATTTCGTAAGACAAGATGCCGAGAATGGAAAATTTCAATGACTCATTTTAACATCAGAAGCAGTCAAATAATATTTATGAGGTGAGATATACAGTGAATAGATCCACTAAAACATCTACTCCATAAACCTGCCATGCCAGGAAGACAGGGCTGATTGTCCTTTTGCCAAAGCAGCCACCTTGCTCTTACTCTATTCACAGTTTCTATATGGGAAAAGGATATTAAGTCACTGGAAACTAATCCCGTCAGAGGAAATAGAGAAATTTCAAAGCTGTTGTCAATACAGCTCTGTAATTTTAGGTGAACACAGATGAGGTGAGTTCTCAGCCATCAAGGTCTGGCTGAAGAATGACTATAATAAGAACTGCTGTGCAAGAGTACAAAGAAAGGTGCTGATGATAAAAGAGAAAGTAAACTGAGTTAAGGGAATTGGGTGAGAGAGGTAACTCAGAGTTCCAGAGTCTCGAAGCGAAAGGGCAGGAAGGTGAAGGATACTTAAAGGTAAGGGAATCTCTTGAGGGAGATGGAGAGATAGTACAGGAGTTAAGATACTTGCTCTTAACCCTGTCCGATTCCCCAGCACCACATCCAGTTCCTTGAGCACACAAGAGTGACTCCTAACGACAAAGCCAGGAGCAAGCCCTAAGCACCACTGTGCACCCCCAAACCCCAAAAGAAATTTCGTACGGTCCAGGGAGATGGTTCAATGGGCTGGAGAATATGCTTTGCACGCAGAAGGCCCAACTTCATTCCTTGCACTGCATGGTCACCTGAGCATTGCCAGATAGTCCCAAACGCAAACCAATCAAACAAGCAAACAAAAAAAACACCCTCAGGTAAACATGTTTCTCAGAAAGCAATGAATATGTTTGGAAAACAGAAACATTACAACAACAACTATCAGAGTAGAAAAAAAAACTTTGGAGATGACTGAGCTCAACTGCTTCATTTCTTAGACAAAGCTCAACTGCTTCGTTTCACTGAAACTGAGTCCAATGAGGACAAGGACTGTTTCCCAAGGACCAACAGCAGTCAAAGGTTTAAAGTGGGACTCACGCTCAGGCCATCGAGATCAGCACTTCTTCGCCGGGGCCACAGGGCTCCAATGTGGCATCACAGAACACTCCAATAGGGTCTTAGATAAAAATAGGACAGGAACGCCACAGGGAGGAAAGAAGGCGGGAAGGGAGTCTAGACCAGGGAAAGTTGAGACTCAGCTTTTCATATTGTCATTTAGCATAAGTGTGACGCTTCTCCACATTCAATTTCAGATGTCAGAGATGTGTCTACCAGTTCACACGTGACAAATTCTTTTATTTCTTAGAGAAAAATGAAAACATTTTTTTTTGCTTTCTGGGTCACACCCGGTGATGCACAGGGGTTACTCCTGGTTCTGCACTCAGGAATTACCCCTGACAGTGCTCAGGGGACCATATGGGATGCTGGGAATCGAACCCAGGTCAGCTGCGTGCAAGGAAAATGCCCTACTTGCTGTGCTATTGCTCCAGTCCCCGAGAAAAATAAAATTTTAAGCACTGCAGATACCTGATGAGCTACTTCAAGTTGATCTTTACCGATCCTTTCCAATATGGCACTCAAACAGAGGCAGCACTTTCGCATCTTACTGTGTCTTCCTCGACCCTGTACTGTCCCTTAGCTTCCGTGGTCGTAAATAGCTACTTGGTAAAATAATTAGCTTGCACCGACTGGCATTATCAAGCTGTAATGCCTGAGTCATTCCCAGCTACTCTCAAGACAGCAGCCTGTGCTGATGCTGGACCTTTGTTGAGTGCAGCAATGGTCAGTATGTCCATGAACAAAAGCACAGACAGGATGTGTGCCTGGTGTTGTTCGTGCCCCACCCCAGAGTTGGCACACAAAGATGTGAGTCTCTCAGTGACAGCTTGCTCCTTGCTCCCCAGTAGCTGGAACCAAGGATGTGAGTATCCCAAAGACTGAAGTCTGACTATATGCCCCTCTGTCAAGAGGTTCTTATTCACTTATACACTCATGTGGCAGGAGCAAACCTCTCCATCAGGAAGACAATGCCTTTGACTTCTCTAGACTACTGGTTATCAAAGCTAGTGGGCATTTAATCCACATGCCAGCCACTGGATCTAGAAAAATTAAAAATAAGACTTCTCACAAATTCTAAAGGACAAACAAAAACATACTACTGAAAAATTATTCTTTTAAATAAGACACTCATATCAGAGTTACGATGCAATTCATAGTTTAACTAATTACATCTGACTTGACTTAGAATCACAATCTACTTTATGGGATCACAGATGTAAACCAAGTAGTAAAGAACATGTCCTGCATGTGCAAAGACTGGGCACCACACACACACACACACACACATACATACACACAAGTATAAAATATATGAAGAAATAATTGGATCTTAGTAAATTCTCTTCTAGGTATTATTATCTTAGTATTCAATTAGAATCTTTCTGTGTAGAGATTACAAGAAGGCGCAAGTGTCTGGTGGCACAGTCAGATACATTTGGATATTCTGATTTAGCACAATACAAGCAATCATGCGATGATTTCCCACCAAGAATTTCAGTGATTGATGAACATGAATTGATACGCTTAGAGCTAGAAAACTAAGCAGAATATCCCAACAGAAAAAGAGCAACAAATAGATATCTGGTCAACTACTTAGCTACACTGAGCAAGCATGTTGCACCATTTGGGTGTGACTTTAAAAAGAATCCATAACACACCACCCTCAGTTCTCTCTGACTAATGAATGAAGATTTATTAATTGGGCATCTACCTATTAAGCTGTTGCAGACACCACTAGGGCCTAGAGATATAGGAGGAAATGAAACATCTTCTGTCTGCAAAGGTATACAAGATAACAGGATTTCTTGTCCTTAACAGTGAATATCTTAACATTTGCCCCCAAAATAGTACATCATTAGAGAAAACTGTCAAATATACTAGAAATGACTTTTGTAGACACCAACCAGAGTTGTGCAGATAAGGTTCACCAATTCAATGTTCTAACGTCTTCTGTGAGGGAACTTTACCCCCATATGCTATGTGCTGCCCATTTTCTTCATTTCATGAAAAACTTTCACATTTTTCACTCTTTCTTTCAACCAGAATCAGGATTAAGATACATAGTACTGATTGCTATCTGTTTTCTGAAATAAAGCAATGCTGTTATTCAGAGTCTAGTGTAACTACTTTTCATTTCATTTCATCATCCTGTTATTCGTCGATTGCCTCGAGCAGGCCCCAGTAACGTCTCTTTCATCCTAACCCTGAGATTATATTCAAGGCTCTTTAGGAGAATGAGACCCATCATTGTTACTGGTATTTGGCATATTTGGTACGCCACGGGGAGTTTGCCAGACTCCGCCCCGTGGGCAGGCTACATTCGATAGCCTGCAAGAGTGTAACTACTTATACTCATATAATAACATTCTTTCTCCTTCCTTAACTGTTACTACTAATCCCAATTTACCCTTTTACTCTCCTTCACTCATAATGTAATCAACAACAAAACCAACCAAACCAAACCTTCTTCTCTTACAACATGAATTTTCATTAAACAACAACTGACCAGGGAATTATCTTTGAAATAGGAATAGGGCTTATTTTGCCCAAATGTGAAGTACGTATATATGATAGTAATTGCTTTTCCACACTGTACCATGGATATTATGCAAAATTCATTTTATGAAGCACTTTTACCAAATGTCTTATTCTGTTTTATCTGCTAAGCTTTTCAACAGAAGTATGATATACCTTATTATTTTTTTAAATATAGCACTGGCACAGCGGGTTGGGCATTTGCCTTGCAAGTGGCCAACCTGGGTTTGATTCTTCTGCCCCTCTCGGAGAGCCTGGCAAGCTACCGAGAGTATCTCACCCGCACAAAGCCTGGCAAGCTCCCCGTGACGTATTCGATATACCAAACACAGTAACAACAAGTCTAACAATTTTTTTGTGAGATAACTGGTGCCCACTCAAGCAAACTGATGAACAGCAGGAGGACAGGACAGTGCTATAGCACTGAATATTGTGACTCAATATTGTTACTCATTTTGGTTTCTTTGATTTCACTATAAAATTCATAATCTTATTTTGAAAAACATAATTTTGAATTCATTCCGGTAAAACTGCTGTTATTTAAATTTTTTTCTTTAAATATACTATTAAGGGGCTGTGGGGGGGGGGTGCTGGAGAGATAGTACATTGGGTAGAGCACTTACCTTGCAAGCACCCAACACCAGTTTGATCCCCACCATAGCATAAGGTCCCCGGTTCCCTGTTAGGAGTGATCACTGAGTGCAGAGTAAGCCCTGGGCACCTCCAGATCTCTCTCTCTCTCTCTCTCTCTCCCCCCCCCCTCAAGAAAGGGGCCAGAAATGTGGCTCGACTAAAATCTAATTTCAGGTCATGGTCACGGTCCTCCCGTTGTTCATCAATTTGCTCCAGTGGGCCCAGTAATGTCTCCATCGTGAGACTTCTTGTTACTGTGTTGGCATACGAATACATCACAGGGAGCTTGCCAGGCACTGCCGTGCGGGCGAAATACTCTCGGTAGCTTGCCAGGCTCTCTGAGAGGGGCAGAGGAATCGAACTCGGGTAGGCCATGTTGGCTGCGTGCAAGGCAAACGCCCTCTACCCACTGTGCTATCGCTCCAGTCCACAATCATGTTAATGGTTTTTTTTTTTTGTATACTAAGTGATGTACCTCCATCACCACCAATTTTCCAAAAAACATGCAATACTGTCCTTATGTGCTTCTAGCCCACCCATCTTTCCTCCCTGTCCCTCTGTTCTCAATTCTGTTGTCAGAGTCCAAGGGTTTGCTTTAAATCTGTCATTCTGTTATGATCAATTCCCTTTTGGTTTGTTTTTTTATATACCTCAAATGAAGACCATTTTCAAACTCGTTGTCCTAAATTAACTGTACATAAACCTGGGCTCTCAGATTTTATCCCATTAATCTGAGCAACTAAGTATGTTTTTATTTTTTATCATGGATTTTAATTTTTTTCTTTAAAAGAAAAAGACTAAGAGAAGAGAAAGGAATTGAAAAGAAGGCAGGGAAATGCTCAGACTATGGGAGCATCTCCTAAAGCAGGGCTCCAGAGAAAGGCAGAAACCTTTTGGGGGAGGGGGGAGTAAGCATTTTCCACTGATTTTAAAACAAGCAACCAATAAAACTAGGTGTAGGATGTTGAGGTGTTGGTCATACATGTTACTCAATATTCTAGGTTGCTAAGGAAGAACCCAGGCCATCTAGGTGAGTACCACAATTTTGATTACTATAGTTTTACAGTATAATTTAAAGTCCTTTTTTCTCAGAAGAGCTCTGGCTATCTAGGGAGCTTTACAGTTTTGCACAAATTTTAGAATTGGTAATATTTCCATTAAAAATGCCAGTGGAGGGGCTGGAGCGATAGTACAGCGGGTAGGGTGTTTGCCTTGCACGCAACCAACCCAGGTTTGATTCCCAGCATCCCATGTGGTCCCCTGAGCACCACCAGGAGTAATTCCTGAGTGCATGAGCCAGGAGTAACCCCTGTTCATCGCCGGGTGTGTCCTAAAAAGCAAATAAATAAATAAATAAATAAATAAATAAAATGCCAGTGGAGTACACGGCATCAGGGACACACAGGTATAAGCTCAACCATCTGAGCTATCTCCAGAGACCTACATGAGAGACTAAAGATGATTAACCACATGATTGATATGAAGCTAACACCTAGTTTTATATATCACTATTAAAGTGTGTGAGTAAAATGATTTCATTAACTTATCCTTCAAGAGTGCAAAAGTACCTGCAGACCACCTATAAAATGGGGTGGGGGGAGATCCCAACGGGTCGTTCTGAAGAAGTGCTCTCGCTTCCCAGTTTGACTTAGTTTTGTGTAACACTCAGCCAGTTAATATCAAGGATTCGTGATCTCCTGTTATGTTCAAGTGAGCGTCATTTAGAAGTACAATATTGATTCCCCTTACAATATTGATTCCCCTTTTCTCCATGCCTTACCTTCTGCTCAACTTCTAACCAGTTCTCAGCCTCTCCCTGGCCTGATTTCTCAGCATCTTGAAGCAGGAAGCTTCGGGTACATTCTGTTTGACGCTGCCCCCAGAATGCAGTGCCTCTCACACTGGCAGCTCTTTAGCATCAGAGAGAGAGTTTACTTATTTTTGATGTATCATTGCTCCGACTCTATCTCAGATCAATTCAACCAGAATCTTTGGGACAGGAACCGAGTCTGAAAGCTTTTAAAAGCTTCTCTGGTGGTGTGAGTGTGATGGCCCTACCCACTTGTCTTGCACTGTTGCCTTAGGCGTCTCTGGCAGCAGCCTCAGCGTCCCACCCTCTGCTGGACCATCATCTCTTACCAGGGCTACCATGAACAGTTCCCTGCTACATTCTCTGAATCTGTTAGACCTACAGATGCTGGCCTTTGTTCACTATCTGTTGTCATACTTCTCAAAATAAACTTCGTCATCTTTTCCTCTTTCCCTGTTTCTCTCCAGAAGCGTAGCAACACTTTGGAATCACTGGGGCCAGAACTGCACCCCACACCAAAGAAAATAATCACACCTGCAGATAGGAATTGGGCATGAATGCTTCTAAAAATTAGTCAAGATTAATACTAATATTCTAGGGACTGGAGACAGAGTACAGAGTCTAGGTAACTTGTCTTGCACACGACTGTGCAGGATTCAATTCCCAACACCCCAGATGATCTCCCAAACACTACCAGGTATGATCCCTGAGTGGAGAGCCAGGAGTAAGTCCAGAGCACTGCTGGGTATGGCCAAAAAAAAAAAAAAAAAAAAAAAAAAACTAAACCACTTAGTATTCCAGAACTACAGTATTTTCTGTGACCAATACATCCAGTTTAACTACTACTCTTGAACTTGGTCCTGAGAGTTCTGATAACTATTCTCAGCAAGGAGCTTCTTTTACTCAAGAGCTGATAGTTGATCAGCAAAAAAAAAAAAAAAAGCAAACTTGAAAACCAATATTTAAATCATTGCTTTGTTATAATGAAAATATAAAAAGTCTTTTTTAGGACACAGAGAAGGGAGGATTTATGGACTATAAAATTGGGGAAGACTTCTCAGAGTTTCGAAATGATACTTGAATAAGGTCTTGAAGGACATCAGGATCAAGGGCTATTTTTCAGAAACAGCTTTTGTGTTTTATAATATTTTAAAATTTAATATGATGGTTGTCTTGAAAGATTACGAAGATCTGATGTCACTGGGGATCTCCCCAGGCTTCTGTCGTCCTCTGTTGGCAAGTCTGTGTCCTTTCATTTTCCCTAGTCTCAGGTGCTTCTGCTCATCATTGAGGAGGGTCAGGCTGGACTAGTGCTGTCTATACCCAGACAGTATTCTTGGGTTGTTCTAGAAATAAGCAGGTATCTGGAAGAATTTGGGACCTTTGCTACCACCTCAGGTTCCCACACTTAGTAGTGGCATTTTTGTGCTTCTAAGTTGAAATCTGAGGATTTCCAACAGGACTTTGTATGAAGAGGATGCAGTGCAGTTGTGTGGTGGTGCAGTTTGGGTATTCTGGGGTAACCATTCCATGAACAAAGGCTGGGGAGGTGTGGGGAGGTGGATGGGTCCAAATTCCTCTCAGTACACACCTAATAAGGTGTCCTTCTGGGAGATGCTCTCCAGTTCCCCATATGAGACCTTGGTGTGGCCATGCACAAAGGCTGGGGGTGGGACATCCTCTTCATGACTTGGCAGCTCACAGATTCTCAGTGATGAATAACAATCCAGTATATAGATATAACACAGCTTACTCACTTGTACGACCATCTATTGATATAATCAGCTTCATTATCTCCAAATTTTGGCGGTTAAAAAATTAAGCTTCTATTAACATTTCCCTGTTGGATTTGTGAGTATGTAAGTTTTCAACTTCTCTGTATAAATGCCGAAGGTATGATAGCTGAATGATACTGTAAGAATACGTAATTTATTGGTTTTTGGGCCACACCTAGTGGTGCCCAGGGTTTACTCCTGGCTCAGTGCTCAGGGATCACTCCTGGGTGGTTCTGGGGACCATATTAGAAGAGTAACATTCTAACATTCATTTCTTTCTGTTGCCATGCTGCCTGGCCAAAATTTTCATTTTTTCCATTAATACTTTACATTTGAAAAACTTTGAATAAATTCAAGGAAATTTTATTTTAATAGAAACATCTTAGTTTCCATTTGTTAACATGGTGAAAATACAGTTGGCTTTACCAATAAAAAAGTCATAATTAATCGGGAACATATAGATCTGTTATTAAAAAAAGTTGTCCATGGAAAAATTCAGGACTGACATAATTACAATTATTTGTGTATATAACAAACTACTAAAGAATATTATATTATACAAGTATAATATACAAGGTGAAATGCTATGGACAAAGATGAAGCAGAAAGAAAAAGGGACCATAACCTGTTTCCACTGCTGCTGGGTGGCCCAGTGCAGGTAGGAAAAGTCATGCCTCCAGGTTTCTCTGAGAATACCATCTTTTGGGAGTTTAGATATGACATAAAATGATTCAGTTTTTCCTTAAACTGCTCTGTAATTCTGAATTACCAATTGTGTCCTCCACTTTATTATGTAATTTTCCTTTTCATCTTGAGTAAATATAATTTTGTTCGTCCTTTCTTTCTTTTTCAGGGGAGAGAGGGAGTTGGGGCCATACCTGTTGATGCTAAGAGGTCTCTATTGTCTCTTCACTCAGGAATCAGTCTGGGAGGTGCTCAGGGGTGTATAAGAGATGCTGGGGATGGAACCCAGGTTGGCTACATGCAAGGCAAATGCCTTACCTGCTGTACTATTGCTCTGACCCAAATGATTTCTATTTATAAGGAATATGTACTAATCTATGTGATAGTGTTTTATATGCCCTATATTTAACCCTAAAACACATTCATGGAGGCATATTTATCAGAAAATATGACATAGTTTCACTGCATTAAATTGAATTCCATTTTCTTCAGCCTTTGTGAGAAAAAAAAATTTCTTTCAAAAAGGTGGGTGTCAACAAAAATCTGTAGCATACAGAACTAAAGAGAAATGTCGCCAGGTTTAGGACCACAGCCTCTAACTGTCGCCATAACCCCAGACTTTTCCTCCCGTGTTAAAACTTACCTCAAGTAAAAATATAGGTTTGTCTTTAGGGTATAGACATTTTTACAATATAATAATTTCCACTTCTATGACATGTTTTATCTCCGCTTCCAGTCTCTCATTGCTGAAATCAAGAAATATCGTATACTCAATGTTTCTGCTTACTCTAAATTCTGTGACCATGGGTTTCCATGTGAGAGTGAGTATACATGTTGTTATTAACCTGGAGACACAATCACAGAAAGAGGAAGTTGGCCATTTATAGCTGTCACAGAGTCACACTCCATGTTTAACTCATTAACCCTCTTTACCCACATATATGCTAATTAGATTCTCTCTTCCAGAGAGCCTTAAAGTGGGAACTGAACAAATAATTAAATCATTACATTTCATGAAAGCAGTAACCAAATAATTTATTTTTCTTTTTGGGTCACACCCGGTGATGCACAGGGGTTACTCCTGGTTCACACACTCAGGTATTACTCCTGGTAGAGCTTGGGGGACCATATGGGATGCTGGGAAGCGAACCAAATAATTCTTATAGAAACTATTTGAAGCAATTTTTAAATTAAAATTCAATTTTAAGCTGACCATTAGAGATGAAGTTGCTATATCACCAATCCTGCAGGTGAGTTATAAGCAAGAGTTATTACTTGGCGTAAGTTCAGGAGCCAAGAACTAGAAATCCAAGACTACCTTTCAAAACCTTGATCTATCACTGATTTCCTAGATGCTATGGCAGTTACTGAAATACTCTGTGCTTTCACTCTTCATCTGGTAAAGGATATAATCTATCTCTAAAACTATCCCTAAGAATGTCTAATGAGATTGCTTTAGATCCAATATAACTCAACATCTGTTTCCTCTTTTACCACACACAAAGGTACCAATGTATAACTGCTCCCCCCAATTAATGCCAACCTATTAAAGAAATCAGCTACTTGCCTGGAAGCTAATGACACAGTTTCACTGCATTAAATTGAATTCCATTTTCTTCAGCCTTTGTGAGAAAAAAAATTTCTTTCAAAAAGGTGGGTGTCAACAAAAATCTGTAGCATACAGAACTAAAGAGAAATGTCGCCAGGTTTAGGACCACAGCCTCTAACTGTCGCCATAACCCCAGACTTTTCCTCCCGTGTTCAATATGGAAAACAGAAGCCATCAACACAGTTTTTAAGTGGATTTTCAAGGATGAGTAGCAGATGCTTTCCTGGCCACAATGGAGTGGAGTGTCAGGGAGAGAAAGCTAGGCAAAAGGTACAAAATGTGGCAAGGGGTAGATGCCTAAAACCCAGATGTGGGGGCCTCTGGATTAAGATGTTATCCAGTTTTCCGCACAGGTCATTTGAGACTGGAGCAAAGGCAGGCACCAAAGGGCCTTGTAAATTACGCTGGAGTGATAAACAGGCAACTCTAGTAGTTCTACTTTTCAGGCAGTCTACAAGGAAATCAGATTTTTATTTTAGGAAGATTATTCTGAGTACAGTGCAGGGCATGGATCTCGGGGGGAGCAGGGCCAGAGGCAATGGAGCTTAAGCCAAAGAGAGGACAGGAGTTTAATCAGAAAGCACCTATATAAGAGAGAGGAGAGGACCAATTTCTGAGATGCCATCATGGATAAACAGGTACTGATTCGTGACCAGCAGATAAAGCACGACTCGGGGCAGATGTGGAAATTGATTCTCAAGCCACTGACTGGGAAGATGGCAGAGAAGTCAGTCACTGAGAAGAGCCCCATGTTCCCACTGACTGTGGTCTCATGGAAGGGGGTTACAAGGTGGCCTTCCATGTGTCCAGGCTGCTCTCTGGAAGCTTCTAGAGCTGACCTGACGACATATGTGCAAGTTCCTGACCTCTCAGAAGAGACCTAGAGTCACAGGACTGAGTACCGCTCTCAAGTACTGGTCACAAGTTTTGTGACCCCAAACTTGTATCATGAAGGTCACGATGTATAAAGCAGGGATGACATAATTAAGTCCCTTGCTGACAAAAACACTACAGGCACTGGTGTTTCAGACCCTCCAAAGAATACAAGAAGCTTAAAGGCACAGAAATGTTTTCTGGGGGGCAAGAAGGAAATTTCTGAAGACTTCAATATTTTCCATGCCTTTTTTTCTTAAGAATCATGATTTCCATGTATAAGACAAACATTACAGTATAAAAAATCTTAAAAATTTATTTATTCATTCTGGTGTATAAATAAATAGGGTTTTAAACACCAAAAATATCACCACCACAGAGCCAGAGAAACAGTACAGGGGTTATAGTGTTTGCCTGGCATGTGGCTGACCTCAGTTAGATTCCTGGGACCATGTGGTCCCTGAGCAATGTGCGAGAGACTCCCAAGTTACCCAAACATCTCTCTAATAAAATAAAATACCACTGCAAACATCTATTTTATTAATTAATTTTTAATTGAATCACCATTAGATATACAGTTACAAAGCTACTCATTATAGGCTTTCAGTCATACAACGTTCCTATTTCAATATCTATTTATTAGTTTCCTTTTAAAGCATCTTACAAGTAAAGTGTACTATAAAGTCCTTTGAGAAAAATCTGTGCAGTGTCCCAAATGTCAGTGAAGGAATACTGGTTCAGGGGAGTTAAAACCAGTATTCAGACCATGGAATGTATGCCTAGGAGACCCTCAGAGCCACCAATCCAAATATCTACCCAATAGCCATGAACCCTCCTGGCCAAGCATTGCGCTGGGCTCCTGAATTCAGTTAGAAATCCCCCAGTCAAATCAACCTTTTTCATTTAAACAAAATTTTATAGTAAAATTTTGTCAAAATTTTATAGTAAAAATGTCTTGGGTACAATTCATGTTACTTGGCATACGAAGAATCAAGAAAATTTTGGTCATGCAGGAAGATAATCAATGGATGACACTGAAATGAAGGACGCTGAAATAACCTGACACAGACTTGGAAGTCACTATATTAAAAATGATCAAGGAAGCAAAGCATATGAGGAAATAAAAACTATTCATTGAAAATGTAACCATGATTTAGAAAGCCCACCTCGGATGGAGATATGAACAGGGGCTAAAACCTTACACAGAGCTGACGGGTTTGATCCCTGAGTCCAACCCACTCCTCACCCACCCCACAAAGTCACCACTTCATCGGACAGGCTCAGTAGCAGGTTAAAAATGACAGTGGATGGAAAAAGGAGAGCTGAAGATAGGGCTAGCAAATTGTATAAAACACAAGCTCGAGAAGAGAAACAAAAATTGAAAAAACAGTTGCTCTAAATTGCAGACAGTCTGTGCACTGAAACTAAAGAAATAATCCTTTGGGCCATAGAGTTCCCAAAGAGCACAACAAAACAAACCTGCAATGGAAGTAAAGCATCTGAAGACATATTCTGGCTGGCAACTCCAGAAATCTGGTCAAGAACAGGTCTGCAACGTCCAAAAGATGAGCAAAGTCTAAACAGAGTAAACTGGAAGAAATCAAGTCTGACTCAAAACAAAGGAGGAACACTTCAAAGCAGTCAAGAGAAACCACTGGAAAGGAAGGAACCATGAGTGGACCGGAGTTTCTCATCAGAAACTAAGGCAGCCAGAGGAAGGGTTCACGGTGGGTCGGGATGCAGCTCACAGGGGAGAGCACATTCCCAGTGCAGGCAGCTCCTGAGGTTCAATCCCTGCTGTGGCACCCACCCTCCTGTCCCCCGCAGAGACAAGCCCAGCCTTTGTGCTCTGGGGAACCACATGAGGTGGCCTTTGCAACAATTTAAAACTGAAGCAAGAGCTGAAAGAAAAGGACAATCCAACCAAAACTTTAGTGAAAACATTCATCAAGAATATAGGCATAGTAATGTTCTCCAGAAAGAATGCATGCTAATTTCCTGTTAGCAGATGGATTCTAAACAAACTGCTAAGGATATTTAAAAGAAAGAAAGGAAGGAAGGAAGGAAGGAAGGAAGGAAGGAAGGAAGGAAGGAAGAAAGAAAGAAAGAAAGAAAGAAAGAAACCATAGGGGGTATGGTGCCACCAGCAGGTTAATCTGTACCTGTGAGGCAAATGCATCAGCAGCCTGATGGCACTGTCAGACTTTCAGATACTCCAAATTTGCTGCTGTGCCTTTGTCCAGACCCCAAAAACTTGGGCAAAGTTTACCAAGAAAGTAAATGGCCAAAAGTTAGGTATGTGGGAAACACACCCAACAAACCACCTCCAGCTCAGCTATATAATTTGGAAGCATGGCCTCTCTGGTTCCTGATCGAACTGCTTAACAGCCATGATCCCAGAGACTCAGAAACGAATCTTGGAACCCAAAGGCTTTTGGCAGAGATGCGTCCTGTTCCTGCAGTAGGTTACTGGCAGTGGGCGACTCCAGGTGGGAATAGGTTTTGTGGCTTGGCCTGTTCCCTCTGTCAGCCCAGTGACCGGCATCCTCCAGAGGACACTGGACAGTCAGGTTTGAGCCTGCAGTGACGAGACACACGGGGCCTCACCAGATGGGGGTAGAACCAGCCCTTTCCTCCCGCCGCCTACAAACAGCCTCTCTGGCTCCTGATCAAGCTGATTAACGGCCATGGTCCTAGAGAGTCAGAAACAAATCTCGAAACCCAGTGGCTTTTGGCAGAAATCTGGACGGCACACAAGGTGGCTGCCACCTCAGAGCTTATAGGAAAGCCAGCTATAAGCCGGCAGTGATGGGGCAACTGCAGTCTCATAGGAAGGGGGGTGGTATTGGCTCATCCTTCACACCCTACCGAGGTCACGAGTTGCCCCCCATGAGTGGCTCTCTGGCATGGCCATAACACCAGATGCACAGAAACCAATCTCGTAATTATTCTGGCTCTTTGCAGAAATCCAAAATCGTGTAGCCACTATCACGACCGTGCAACATTATATGATTCTCATAACCAGCTATAGAAAACAAAGTATTTCACAATGTCTTTTCAGCAATTCTGATTGCTATGTGTGTGTGTGTGGGGGGGGGGGATTCTAAACAATAATGGTGCATCTTTTGTCGAAGTAATGAATGTAATCAATGTAGAGAAGAGTTAAGTGGAAATCATCTGCCTCACAGGCATTGAGAGGAGTGGGAGGAGGGGTATATTGGGGTTCTTAGTGGTGAAAAATGGGTAATTGTGAAGGGAAAGGTGTTTGATCATTGCATGCTCCTTCAAAATGACAACAATTTGTTCCATCAAAGATACTGTTAAGGAATGGGCCATAGTGATGGCTCGGGGGGAAGGCACTTGCCTCATGTGGGGCTTATCAGGGCTCAATCCCTGGCATCATAGACAGCCCTCCCAGCACCATCAGGAGTGATCCCTCAGCACAGAGTCAGGAGAAAGCCCAAAACAAAGCTGGGTGAGGTATAAGCCACCTCCCCAAAACTGGAAAAAAATACTATTAAGGAAATGGAAAAACAAACCACATATTGTACTGGATTTTGTTTGGGGGCCAAGCCCAGCAGTGCTCAGGGGACCATAATGGGGTTCTGGGGATTGAACCTTGGTCAACTGTGCGAGGAAAATGCCCGACCTGCCATACTACCAGTCTGCCTCTCTCCAACATGCTAGATATTGAGAGAAAATATGTTCAAATCACATGTCTGACAAAGATTTGTATCCATAATAAATAAAGAACTCTAAAACCCCAATATTAAGGGAACAAACAACCCAATTATCTGAACAGATAAGCTGTCAAAGAAAATAAGCATATAAAAAATCCAAACGAACAACTGTATGGAAATACAATGAAAAACTGCCACATACCTAAGAGAAGGACTAAAAATTTAAAGTACACAATACTAAGCATTGACCAGGGTGTAAAGCAAGTGGAACCCTTGATCACTGCTAAGATGAGTGTGATATGTAAGCTACTCTGCAAAATTTAGAAAGTTTCTTAGAGTTAGAAATTCACTTACATATGGCCCCAGACTTTATATCTCCTTGGAGATATAAAAATGTATGCTAATACAATTTTATAGGAATTCTATGCATGTCCTAAATTAGGCAGAAACTGCATTTTGCTTGAAACAATTTATGCACACACATACAGTAGCAGGGAAAAAATGAAGTCACAAATCATCTGTGTCTCTGCATCCACCCAGATCTGTATGCACCCACATGCACATGTACCTACACACATGCACACTACCCAGCATTGTACTGCTATGTGTATAGCCTCAAGATCCCCTGCTCTGAGACTGAGACTGATGGGAGAGGGGTGGGAGAAACAAAGGGAAAATTTTTTTGGAAAAAAAGAACTGCTGAAGAATACAGTCAAATCCACTGAAATATCAATCAACTGATCAAAGGGACCTCTGGGTTCATTTCATGGGAGAGACACATGGCACAGCCTGAAGGGAATGCCTTGGTCTGCCATCTCTCTTGTTCCCACTCCCCCTAATGTTTCCCCTTTCTTCCTTTTCTGCATTCCACTCACTCCATGGAATTTTACATAAACACTAATACAACGTAAGCACTGTAAGCACTGTCCTCCCATTGTTCATTGATTTGCTCGAGCGGGCACCAGAACTGTCTCCATTATGAGACTTGTTGTTACTGTTTTTGGAATATCGAATATGTCACGGGAAGCTTGCCAGGCTCTGCTGTGCAAGCAGGATACTCTCGGTAGCTTGCTAGGCTCTCTGAGAGGGATGGAGGAATGGAACCCGGGTTGGCTGCGTGCAAGGCAAATGCCCTACCCGCTGTGCTATCGCTCCAGCCCAGTAATATAACGTAAGCAAAAGAAAACAAGTCCTAATAAACATTGCTAAGTTCAAGTAACTTCACTATAAACTGTGTAAAAATCTTTGCTGTTGTCTAGTTTAAGTGAAAAGAAATCAGCATTTCAACATTAACTGGACTTTCAATGTGTTTCTTACAAGGCCTTGAACCTCTAACTTAAGTAACCAGGAAATGTAGGAAACCAAATCAAAGACAATAAGAGCCAAGTCAGATTTCCTTTAAAGGAGAAAAATATAGAGTCTATTTTGGTGGAACAAATGTGTCCCTTTTCATGAATCACTAGATTCTCACCCTATAGTTTCCAGTGATGTATATATAAAGGAAAATGGTAGCCACAGTTAGAAAGGTACAGACCAAAGATGGTCACAGGACAGGTACAACTGGGCCAAACCTGACCATACTGACCCTTGGTTGAATATTCTGCTTCCCCTTCAGAAATCTCCTACATTCCCTGTGGTGACAGTCCCCGAGTTGAACTCTGGTGCATCCACTGACACTGCTCATTCATTTACACATAATGACATGCTCCAGTGGGAAAGGGCACATTCTTTGTATTTTTTGACAAATCTTGACTCATGAGCAACCACTAGAACAGTCAAGAAGAGTTCCTATTCTATCTTCCCTCAGTGTGCCCCTTTTCAATTAATTTGATCTGCTGTCACTGAATATCAGGGTTTTTTTTTTAAGACTGTGTCTTGTGTCCTCACACAGGTGAACACTGAAAAAGACCCATTAACCAGGGCTCCAAATGATCCTACTCCTCTACTGTGACTCCTGAACTTACTGGGATTCCTCTATGAAGAGGGACTCCCTTTCTCAGAAGCTTGATGAGCTGACTGTGACGAAGCACATAAAGGAAAGATGTTTGACGCTTTTTATTTACATTTTCAAAAATAATGATTTAAATCTCTGGCATCCTTAAAAAATGTGACCAATTACTCAAGTTTATTTCTTCTATGAACTTGTAGATGCTAACACGTTCGATGTCTCTTAAATCGCTATAGTTACTATCCTATGAATTACCAAACTTTCCCAGGGTGGACCTCTTGAGTTTGGTTCCTGAGTTCTTTGGCTGTGTCTCTGTAGTCTTTGATAGTTTCTTTGCCTTCTGGCATGATAAGAAAAGCCAGGCAAGTTTCACACTTCCTTCCCTAAATGTGCTACGTGTATGACCTCAAGACCTCACGTATGTGCCTACTACCTTAAAGCAAACGAGAAATGGTTCTCAGAAGCCAACAACTGTGCTAGGAATTTGCTATGGAGTCAGCCTTCCAGTTCACATATAAAAACTACATGATGAGTTCATATAAACACTCAGAATATAAACTCATGAATAGTTTTATTTACCAATTTTATATGTGAATTTCCTTTCCCCCCATGCTTTAAATCTCGGTTTTCAAAATTCCCAGCATAATTACTCACTTGCTGTATCCCATAATTGGCAACAGCCTCAATAATAGTATCATCATGATCACTCGACACACAGAGGCAGACTAATCCTACTAGGAGTTCATCACAAATTCCTGTCCTCTAAATTCACTTGGAACAGCAACTATGTAATTATGCCACTAACCTGAAATACGTTAACTTTGCTTGTTTAATTATGCTTTTAATTTTTAGGACAGCTTTAAAAACCAGCCTCAAAGTTATATAATTATTTCCTTGGTTCTAAGGTCAAATCTACAAAATAATAGTGTTCTAGGGGTGAAGAGAAAGTACAGAGGGTATGCTCTGAACCTGTGTTTGATCTTCAGCATCACCTAAAGTTCCCTGAACTCCATCAGGAAGGATCTCTGGGCACCAAGTCAGGAGGAAGCCCTAAGCACCACTAGGTGGAATCCAAAAACAAACACAGACTTGAAAAAGAAAAACATTAATTGTGTTCCTATCCCTATGCATACCAACCTGTTTCCTTCTACTGTAGGCGACCATTTAAAAATATTTATCATCACTATTCTATTTCTGTCAGAAACTAATAGAACTGGTAATTAACTTACTATTCATATCCTTTTTCCACCTTAATCTTTTCCTTGATACACATTCAGAAGATTATCACGTATCATCAGAAACTGAATTACTTTCTTAGTTACCTACCACTGCACTATGAAATTGAACCATCACCCCATTGTTCATTGATTTGCTCGAGAGGCCCAGTAACGTCACCATTGTGAGACTCGCTGTTACTGTGTTTGGGATATCGAATACATCACAAGTAGCTTGCCAGGCTTTACCATGCAGGCGAGATATGCTCGGTAGCTTGCAGGGCTCTCCGAGAGGGGCGGAGGAATCGAACCCGGGTTGGCTGCGTGCAAGGCAAAAGCCCTACTGCTGTGCTATTGCTCCAGCCCAAATCTGAATCATAATCTCCTTAATATAATCAGTATAAACTCATGTATAATTGGGTTGTTTCTAGTCTTCTGCTGATTGGAAAAAAACAAAACTTGTACATGTGCATTTCTTAAATTTTGCCAATATATCTTTAGGATAAAATTTTATTTTAATTTTGCTGTTTAATCAAAGGCCCACATAACTTTGCTAGATATTGTAAAGTTCCCCTCCATGGGGATTAAACTATTTTACATACCACAACACAGATTTCCTGTTTCCTTGCAGTTCTGCCAACAGAATGTATATTGTCAAGCTCCTGGATCTCTGCCAATCTGATAGGTAAGATGTTATCTTCTTTTTCATTTGCATTTCTCCTATGCAGAGCAAAGTTGAACATCTTATCATAGACGAGATATAAATACGTACTGTGCAGAACAAAGTTGAGCATCTTATCACAGACTTGAGATATAAATATTTCGTTTTCTATGAAAATTTATATCTCTAGCTCATTTTTCTATTTGGTTATGTTTTATTACTTTTCCCATTGCCTTTATTTTAGAAAGTCGTTATTTTTCTGTGCATTATACTGCAGGTATTTTCTCTCCCATGAGTCATCTGCTTTGCTATTTATTTATTTTGACTTGGGGCCACATCTGACTGTGTTCAGGGATCTGGTTGTACTCGGGACCATATGTGATGCCAGGGATTGAACTTGAGTCTGCTGTATGAAAGGTAAGTACATATTTTTTGGTTTAGTGTTTGGGCTACACTGGCAGTCTCAAGGCTTATTCTGTCTCTCTGCTCAGGGATCACTTCTGGTGGGTTTGGGGAACCACATGGGGTAACAGGGATTGAATTTAGGTTAGTCACATGCGAGACAAGCACCCCACCTTCTGTATCATTTCTTCAGTTCTAATAAGGGGAGCACATTTATCTCTGTTCTTACCTTTATTTCCCCTCCAGATGCAAACACTTTTGTTTCCATGTGATCTAATTCATCAGGTTTCCATTTTATTGGTTCTAAATTTAGAAATCAGTTAAACTTTGTAATTCATAGTGATTCAATTATATAAGCTTTCAAAAATCTGGAAAAAATGCAGATTAAGCTTGAAAACAAGAATTTACTTTTGTTGTTCTTTTATGACTTACCACAACAATTTAAATTATTTTTATCTTTCTTCCCCTACTTCTCTGGAGAATGTACAGGATATCCAGTGAATTCACATGTTGAAAATAGCTCCTTCCCCACTTTGAAATGTACGTAGTTCATATACACTACATCAGTATGTAGAACTACTGATGTCCATGCAGATATTTTCCTAACAATGCTCTTTCACATGTGTTTTACACAAATTCATGAATTGTGTAGGTGAAGCACTGGGACACGTACAAGTATGTCATTGTGCTTCTCCATTAAGCACCTCTCCTACGTCATCTGCAGTCATGAAGTCTATGAACCCTAAGGGCCCTTAATGCCAAAACAGAGCTAGAGAAAAGGCACTTTGCTTCCTCCTTTTCGGTGAATGAACAGCAAAGAAAATCTAGGTGTGAGGAGGTAAGAGATTCTCCTGGGGTCAATCAGAATCTGCCTGGGAAGTTGGGGTTACTCACAGGCATTTTGTAGGATTATGGAAGAGAAAAGAATTCTGGTATTAAAAACAGCTGTAGGCAGCTGCTGCTGACGGAGATGCTGCCCAGGGCCTGGGAGTCCAGCCTGGCTCTTGCTATAGACTGCATCCGATCTTGGAACGGGAAATGCTCTCTGCCTTCTCTTCCCAGAGACATATCATATTCCCATCCATCTGGGAGAGTGACGTCTACAGCTGCTTCCTAGCATATGATCAGACAATGGCCTTCTCTGGACCTCAAAACAAGCTGCGGAGGGGAGGCAGTTCTGCTGTAGCACACTTGTCTTCTCTGTGGGAGACCGCGGGGTCTGATGCTGCTTCAGAAAAGCAGCAATCAAGGTCCCTCAAAACACCCAAACGTTTTCATGTTGAAAAACACAGATCGACAAAGTGGGAGTACCTAGACTACCTTGGGCCTTAGATGAGAAAATCAAGAAAGAAAGAAGAAGCCAGTCAAAGGTGACAGGGTAGGGGCAGGAACAGGGAGGTGTGGTGGTCACATGGATTGAAACCTCTGAGCAAATGACACTGAAGTATGGGATCCAAAGCGCAAGAACCAAACTTCAAAATGGCACCGTCAAGGAGACAGGCTGGGACACTGGGTGGAGGAAAGTTGACACCCAGGGTGGGATTGGTGCTGGAACATTGTATGATGAGATTCTATTATGAAAACTTGATAAATCATGGTGACTTAATTAAAAAAAATTAAGTAAAAGTAAAAATTAATAATATTAGTTGATTAGTTGATATTTGATGATACTCTATGTGCATATAAGAGCCAAGTCTTGCTGGTTTTCAAAAGTGATTCTCATATTTTAGCTACCAAGAATCAAAAACATACAATTGTACAATTGTGAAATGTACAATTAACATATGTACATTTATACTATATGTACATTTATATGTAAATAATTACATAAATAATTGTACTGTAGCACTGTCCTCCCATTGTTCATTAATTTGCTTGAGTGGGGTACCAGTAAGTCTTCATTGTGAGACTTTTTTTTAAAGGTTTATTTTATTTTTTCTCTTTTTTTTGGGGGGGGTCACACTCGGCAATGCACAGGGGTTACTCATAGCTCTGTACTCAGGAATTACTCCTGGCGGTGCTCAGGGGACCATATGGGATGATGGGAATTGAACCCAGGTCAGCTGCGTGCAAGGCAAACGCCCTACCCACTGTGCTATCATTCTAGCCCCTCCATTGTGAGACTTGTTACTGTTTTTGGCATATTCAATACGTCACAGGGAGCTTTCCAGGCTCTGCCGTGCTGGCGGATACTCTCAGTAGCTTGCCGGGATCTCCGAGAGGGGTGGAGGAATCAAACCCGGGTCGGCTACATGCAAGGCAAACGAACTACCCGCTGTGCTATCACTCCAGCCCAAATAATTGTACATTGATATTATATTAACTTCTGTAATAAGATAACCAGTATGTTTACTTTATTTGGGGGGGCTGAGCGACACCCAGTGGTGCTCGTGGCTCTGTGTTCAGTGGTTACTCCCAGTGGTGTGCAGGGGATCATATGTGGTTACTGGGGTTGGCCATCTGTATGGCAAGTGCCCTAATTGCTATCCTGTCTCTCTGGTCCATAATCAGTATGTTCATTTTCTTAACGAGCAATCAGGTTATTTCTAAAATAAGATTCCTCATCTTGTACTGTTAATAACTGCTCAAGATTTCAAATCTCCCCAGACCAATGAGAAGCAATGGGGGTCAGGGGAGCCAGGTACAAGGTACAAGGGTATGTTAAGGAATGACAGAGCCAGATGTCCATACCACAGAGTCAGCAACACTGAAATCAAAAGACCAAACCTGAACAACCAAACTTGGAAAAGTGACAATCAGGAGGGCAGGCTGGAGGGATGGGGTGTTGGGGGGAACACGGGAGGGAATCTAGGAACACTGGTAGAAGGAAACTGATACCAGTGATGAAGTAGTGCTGCCATAGTGTATGTTTAAAATTGAATAATGAAAACCTTTGTAAATCACAGTGCTTTAATAAAAAATAAATAAATAAAATTTAAATGGTAAAATAAAAGAATTTAAATATTCTTAAAGTCTACTTTACTTTCATATTTCTCAAATTGCTTTTTGGGGGGGGGTCCCAGTTTTTAAATACTCTGTCTGACATCCATGACTATTTTTGTTAGTAGCTATATCCCTGACATCGTTCATGACGACCAACACACAATGTGCTTGTCATACTGACTGATGGAATGGAAAACCTGAGATAAGTAGTTATCCATATTCTACACACTGAACTCTTCAAACCATATACAAAACACCATGAAACTCTTAGTAGAACAATGAAATACTACATAGCCACAAGGAAAAATGAAGTGATAGAATTTGCTTATAAATGGATGGACATGGAGGCTATCATGCTGACTGAAATGAGTCAGAGGGGCAGACATAGAATACTTGCAATCATTTGTGGGATACAGAAAAATATAGTATGAAACTATTATCTAAGGACAGAACAAAACAGGGCCCAGGAGGACTGGTCATGTTTGGAAGCATGCCACAAGTACGGGGGGGGGGGGGGAGAGCAATTAGAATAAGAAAGGGACCACTATGATTATAATAGTTGGAAATGATCATCTGGACAAGAACTGAGTGCCGAAAGTATGTAAAGGGACAAACATATGATAGCCTTTCAGTATCTCTATTGCAAACCATAATACTCAAAGTATCCAAAAAGAAGGGAGATAGAGATTGAGAGAGAGAGAGAGAGGGGAGAGAGAAGAGAGGAAAGAGGAGAAGAGAGAGAGAAAGAGAGAGAGAGAGAGAGAGAGAGAGAGAGAGAGAGAGAGGGAGAAAAGAAGTGCCTGCCGTAGGGGCAGGCGGGGTGAGGGGTGCAGGCAGGAGGGAAACTGGTTAGGTTGGTGATGGGAAATGTACACCGGTAGAGAGATAGCTACTGGAACATTGTATGACTAAAACCCAATCATGAACAACTTTGTAACTGTGTATCTCATGGCGACTCAATTAAAAAATTAAGTTAAGGTATGTAGCTCTGTAGCACTGTCCTCCCCGTTCGTCAATTTGCTCCAGCGGGCACCAGTAATGGCTCACAACAAATTGTGAGACTTGTTACTGTTTTTGGCATATTAAATAACAAAAATACTCTTAATAGAAAATACAGGTATATATAACCTTGAATACAACAATTAATACTTAGTTATGGTATGAAAAGCAAAAGCAAAGAAAAAATAAACTGGATTTATAAAAAAAAAAGCCTCACATTTCAAATAAAACTATCAAGAAAATGCAAAGACAAATCTCAGAACAGAAAAAATGAACATCTCTCTTGAGTATTCACCTCCACCCTCTTATACAAATATTTTCTGCATCAGCCCCACCCCTCTTTATTCCTCTTCTTTTTACCGCCTCGGAGTCTTTCATTTCTACTTGTCACCTCCTTTCTTATTTCTTTTCTGTACCTAAAGAACACAAGTTATATTTTTATTTATTACAAATCCCTCTCAGAGAGCCCGGCAAGCTACCGAGAGTATCCCGCCCACACAGCATAACCTGACAAGCACCCCGTGGCATGTTCGATATGCCAGAAACAGTAACAATAATGGACCTTATTCCCCTGACCACGAAAGAAGCTCCAATATGGCACCGTTGGGAAGGATGAGCAAGGAGAAGCTGCTAAAATCTCAGGGCTGGAACAAATGGAGACGTTACTGGTGCCCGCCTGAGCAAATCGACGAACAACAGGACGCCAGTGATACAGTGATACAGATAGGATCCTGGTATTGTATTTTTATTTTAGTTATTTTTTAGTGCCAGGATTAAACCAGGGCCTCACATAAGAAGCATACACTTTGGGGCTGGAAGGATTTGTTCAGCAGGTAGGACACTGCACTCGGGCCACTCAGGTTTGATCCCCAGCATCCCATATGGTCCCCCGTGTCTCACCAAAAGTAATTCCTGGGATCAGAATCAGGCGTAAGCCCTGAGCATCGCTGGATGTGGCCCCAAACCTACTCAGTTGCCCAAAGAAGCACACTCTGTCACTGAGTATATCCCTTACCCTTGTTCTTTAATTTGTAAACATCATTGGGGAATTTCTTGATGGTTAAGGAGCATGAGTATACCACAAAGTCTTTACTACAGGAAGACTAGCCTGCAGGTCACCCCCTTTTACATACTTATTAAAGACTTATAGACAATTAAGTATGACATTGCCCTTTGATGCTGAAAACCTAGAGATCTCACCAGGATGAGGATAAATATTTGTCTCTATTTTTCTTTTCCCTTTTGGGGCCTGATTTTGGGTTTGCTATTTGTCCTATTTGGCCAAAGACCAACCAGTTCAGGAAAAGATCATTCCACAGTTCCAGCCCTGAAAGCATGCAGGAAGAGTCTCCAAACAGTTCTCAGATGAGTTTTGAAAGGGTCATCTGAGTACAAGCCGAGTGCAAAAAAAAAAAAAAAAGGCATGGAGAAAAGATATTCTCTGCTCTCACGCAAAGCTAGAGAAGACGACCAAATATGGAAGAGTCTCCATGAATATCCCTTGTGAAAGACTTAATGTTAAGTCATTCATTCTTGAGCGGCCGAGACCTTGATTCACACCCTCTGATGATAACGATGATGTGCTGCAGGATGTGATGAGAGAGAAATAGTTATACTGGTCATTAGGATGGTACTCAGGATGCAAGTCCTGGGGGAGCAGGCAGTGCCAGCTGTGGCGGTGAGGGAGGCGGCATTGGTGATGGTACGTGATGGTGTTGATGGCAAGAGTCATGGCTGTATGCTCCTTCCTGCCCCAGAGGTTTGCAAAACCATTCTTTACTTTTGCTAAAAGTAATGGCTTCATGAACCGATTGTTCCTTCGCTAGATGCAGTATGCCCACGGGAGCCACTGAGAAGCTTTTTGGGGTACACGGTGGCCTCTGTTGAACAGTGAGTTGGTGGGAGGATGGGCTGGTACCTGACCCTTTTCTAGAGCAGATCGTTCAGAGAGCCACAGGTTAGTTTGCCTGATTTTCAATTAAGGAACATCGTGTCCTGAACTTCTTTAATTTCATTAGTAGAGAGAAAAAGAGACACTGAATATTTCTACCAAAATTAAACTGCTACTTTGTTTTTAGAAGCCATGCCCCTCCCCCGGTGCTTTACAAGCACCGTCTCAATAAATCTTTCAACAACTCTGTAAAATAAGTTTTTATCTTCTTAGTTTTATAGATTAGGATAGCGAAGGCTGACTTACAGGAACCAAAAGTAGGATGTGAAAACCATGGTCTGTATGACCTCAAAACAGACTTCTTCCTCCACTGATGCTACCACATAGCTATTTCAGCCTTCCTAGAACATTCTCAAGTGTTTCTAGTCTTTACTTAAGAACCTTTGAATTGATGGTACCACACCCAGCTTTTCAGCCTGGACAAAAACTGGCACCTGAAGCCACATGCTGCAACAGAAATTACTGAACTGAAGGGAAACTCCTAGAAAGAAATTCCTTCCTCACCAGGTGGAGCAGAGCAAGGGCTGCTGGGAAAAGGCTCTCCTGGCCCTAATTTGGTCTTTATATATAGGATTTTTTTGAGGGGATGCCTGGTAGTGCTCAGAGCTACTCCTGGCTCTGTGCTCAGGGATCATATGTCGTGCTTGGGATTGAACCAGGATCACCTTTGAGCAGGGCAAGATATTACCCCTGTACTATCTCTCCAACCCATTACATGCCTTTGCACCCAATCAGAAGGTTAGTACTGTATGTGATGAGTAACCAGGGCATCTAATCTGGAAGGGATGCCTATAGTTTGAGCTGCTAGTGGAGGTGGCTATGCATTCCTCAGCCAGGATTCAGTTCCAGTGAAGCTGAAGTCCACGGGCCAGACAGCTCTGCCAATAATCCCACCAGAGCCTCATTCTGGGAGAACAAGGGGCCTTTCCTAGAATCTTGCCTGTTGCCATGAGGAAAATCGACACAACATCCTTTTAAAATGTCTTTCAGATATTTGCTATGTCTCATCTGAAAACTAAGACACACACACACACATACACACACACACACACACACACACAAATAACCTTGTCCACATTTTTAAAAGCATATCCTAACTGTCCACATTTTTAAAAACATATCCTAACTTGCAGCTAAAAAAAACAAAAACATACACTTTTAAATTTTTTGCATCCTTATAACTTAATAGTTATAAACAGCTAAGCTGAATTTTTAATTATTCTTTTAAAAAAGGAAAGGTTAACCCTGGGCTGACACCAAACGTGCAGGTCTATAGCTAGAAGCAAATTTTTATAGCTGGTTATAAACTCCTGAAATATGAGTTTATATTTAAAAAGCTGAAGTAACTTTAGCTCTAATCAAGCTGATGGGTGCCATGTTAATTATGTTTCCAGAACGGAATAAAATACAGTCTCTCTTCTACTGCAGCATGACAAAGAACCCCTCAACTCTCCAACCACAAAGTGAGGAAACTGTTTCTATGGAACCCCAGCCAAGGAAAAAAGAACACTGCATGTTCCAACTTAAAACTGGGCTCCCGAGTCAAAGTTCGCTTGCGGAGGGCCCCCTGCACAGTCATGCTGACTTCACCTAGTTAAACAACAGTGAATGCCCTTGCTAGGACAGCTGAAGGCTAACTGCTAACCAAGGCATGCTGTGTGCTTCCTGCAGTGTTTCTAACTGCCATCTGAGAAGTTCTGAGCTGGGATAGGTGTCTCTGACAACATGGATGTTCCATTGAGGGTGAGTGAGGGTGGATGTTGGGAAAGGTTCTGGCACAAGACAAAACCTAGGAAGCAATCAGTGTGTCTCCCACCAACACAGCCATCATACTTCCAACAGGAAAGAAGACTGGGCAAGGCCAAAACCCCACCAGGATTTGTAAACTGAGCAAACTCCATGACTGATAACTGGGGGAGGCCGCTCCCTTCCCTCCCCATTCCTGGGATCCCAATCTGCCTGGCTCCTCTGGCTGCCTTTGTAACAGCCGCTAATCATCCCTGAGTTCAGTCATGCTAATCATTTGAGTAACCACCAGGGCAAAATCAAAGATTCTTTGGTTGGGTGTGTAATGTAAAACTTGACATTATTCCTGTTAAATAAAAACAGCCATGTTAATTTGGGGGCCATTGAAAACAGGAAAACGCTGTTGCCTAATGGAAAAGGGAGTGAAAAGCTTTTCAAATGGAAAGCAGTTGTGTTGTCAAGAAGGCCATTGCAAAAACTAGAGAGCAAAATTGAAAGATGGAAAAGAAATGTGAAAGAGTAATTATTTTTCTAATTCTTCTTCTCTATCAAGGTAGAACAATACACCCATAATTTCCTGGAGGAGACACAGAATTCAAGTCTTAGGAGTTCTGTAATGAAGAATTTTCTTGCTGGAACCATGAGCTCCAAGGTCCACCCTTATGCAAATGTTGTCAGTAACCTGCTCCTGAGATTTACACATTAACTGAGCTAAACTCACTAGGAAACAAAACAAAACAAAAGACCCCTGGAATTAAGATCCTGTTTTTATTTGGATTTGACAAACGATTAGAAGAACACAGTCACAAAGGCAAAAAGTTTCCATTTCCTGGCTCCCCTGCAAGTTAGGGGCTATATCCAACAGTGTTCCTAAATAACTCTGAGTTCTTAAATTAGAATCAAAGCCATACTTGCAATAATGCATATAATCACAAGTGAGTCAAGTCCTTGGCTGATCTGAACATCCTTTTGTTTGTTTGCTCTATTTTTTGTTTTGGCCACACCCAGTTGTGCTCAAGGATCACTCCTGGAGGTATTCAGAAAACTACATGCAGCCCTGAACAAGAGTTAACCAAGTACAAGTCATGTGCCTTATCCTGCACTATCTCTCTGGTCTTGACTTGAATATCATTAGGCAAGAAACCAGAGAAAGAATCAAATGAAGAAAGTAAGCAGTCAGTAATTCCTGAAATTCTCTTCTTAGAACCTTGAAGAAATTCTGAAACATTGATTTGTTGTTGCTATTCATTTTTTAAAAATGTGTAATAAGAGAATACTTTTCTTTGATTTTAATTTCAAGGATCACTCAAACTGGTGATTCTTGGGAAATCAAATCTTTGCCAAAGGTAAAATTATTTCCATCAACATTGCCATTTCTATTTCTACATGCATTCGTTCATTCTTACGAACTATAACTGAGTGGGCATCCTCATGACAGGTACTGAGTAGTAACCTGGTCAAAATACAATTCAATACCAGGAAGATGTTTCTCATAGGTGGTGTTTTCCATTCCAAGGAACTCATTCCACAAACTGACACTTTGGCCGTGCCCCAGATTCTCAACAGGATCAAAGAAAACCAGAAACAAAATTCCAGTTAGACTTCCTAATTCTGAAGTCTGCTGGGCTGGAGCAATAGCACAGCGGTAGGGCATTTGCCTTGCGCACAGCCAGCCCGGTTGAGCCGGGTTCAATTCCTCCACCCATCTCCGGAGAGCCTGGCAAGCTACTGAGAGTATCTAGCCCACCCGGCAAGCATGTTCAATATGCCAAACACAGTAACAACAAGTCTCACAATGGAGATGTTACTGGGCCTGCTCAAGCAAATCGATGAACAATGGGAGGACAGTGCTATAGTGCAAAATTTTAGTGAATCTTCCAAATATGAGACAGTGCCTGAAAATTGGCTGCACTAGACAGACAACACTATTGTTCACTTTCCACCTCCTTCCATTCAGCCATCTACTGAGGGGAGGAGACCAAGGGGAGGCCAGGAAGAGCTAGTGGAACACCCTCTGTAAGGTTTGGGAGCAGGGAAAGAAGACACAGTCAGAACCCAGGCGGACTTGGCTAATGATAAGAGGCCCTACTCTGCAGCAGTGTGTGTGTGTGGGGGGGGGGGGGGCGGGGGAGGGAAGGCTCAAAGCCGACACTGCGAATATCCTTACATAGCCCTGGCCACAGGACTTCAGAAACTCCTGCTACTTGAGGTACAGGACCCTTTGCAGCTTCCTGTGCATGATCCCCCACTTCTGAGCCATGGAGAAAAGGAGAAAATATCCAGAATAAAGCAAATAGTGTTAAGGAACAGGAAGACAGAAACCATGTAAGGAATGTGGGGATTCTCTAATCTAGAAATACAACTAGATCCACAGCACAGGGTTAGGCTGTGAGGGAAGGTGTATCATTATAAGAGGAGCAACAGTCAGTTATGAAAAAAGAACATTTTTATGATTTTCTTTTCGTGAAGTATTCTCTCCCCTGTCTTAGAAGCACAGACACACACACAGACACACACAGACACACACAGACACACACACACACACACACACATACACACACGCTTATCTCCTACCAGATCAGACAGCCATTTGGAAAGTCAAGGAAAATGACCCTCCAGCTGTTGCTGCTGATCCTAACAATGTCATCCCATCCTAAAGGACTCAGGGTCCTGCCAGGTGGGGGAGGTGACACAGATGGCCAGTTGCTTCCCTCAGAGAACATTCTTAGCTCTTCTGTGTTAGTTCCTTTATGTTCCAAGCCACTGTGAGGATACTATAGGTTTTGTTTATGTCTACAGGAATGATCAACAGGGAAGTCAACAGGCTGAATACCTGTGTGTGTGTGTGTGTGTGTGTGTGTGTGTGTGTGTGTGTGTGCGCGCACACACACACATAAACTCATACACATTGCAGGGATCTATGACTTATACTGGATTTGCATCCACTAAAATGACTGCCCTTTTTAGAGATTAAAAATAATTTGCCATGCTTGTAAAGAACATTTTTTAAGATTTTTCTTTAGTGTCATACTTTATTGAATTAGGGTTGAGACAAATCATGTCCATTGCCTGTCTCCTATTGATGTCACCAAAAAGAATTAGATTAGTCTGGTCAAAATGAATGTTTGGGGTGATAAGCTTTTGAATTATGTAGAGGGCTAATCTGTAAACATCAACTGAACTTCAAAAAGCATTTCAAAGGCCAGGAAAATATCTCCAAGGACTGAAGTGCATTTGGAAGCAAAGGTGGTTCACCCCCTGGTATGTCATGGGCCCCAAGCACTGTCCTAGTGCCGCCCCCATGCTCGGTGAGGGGAAGGTCCCCTCTCCCTTAAACAAAAAACAAACAAATAACAGGGCCAGGAAGATGACTCAATGAGCTGGATCACAGGCTTTGCATGTGGGAGATCCACATTCTACCCTGGCACTATATGGTCCCTGGAGCACTACAGGAATGACTCCCAAGCACTAAGCTGGCAGTGGTGCTCAGCAATGCTGGGGTGGCCCCAAACCAAAACTAAAACCAACCAATCAAACTAACTAAACCCTATTTCAGGGCCAGAAGGCAAGTCAGCCAGTGACTGAAATCCCTGTCATAAGAGCACGAGTTAAAGTACATTCCTGCCCTCATGTGCTGAGTGTGACCCAGGAATTTCTCTGCTCATGCCTAGCAGTTCTCCTGTCTGAGATTCTGGCCATTGAAGGGATGTGCTAGCACCTCAACTAACGGGTACTCTGCCCCCGCCCGCACACAGCACACACCCAAGCACAGTGTTGCTTGCGGCTCAGTACTGCCCGTGACTCCTGCAAGGTGAGGAAAGAGACAGGCTACAAGTGTTTGAGCAGATCTCCTGTAATTCAACCCGTTTCCCCATTCCTACAGGGCCTAGAATTCGGACACATCTGGCTGTTTCCATAGCTCGATATTTTCCATTTCCCTTTCTGCCATTTTCTTCCACGTTTTCTATATTTCCATTCTTCTTGGCCTTCCGCCCAAGTCTGAAGATTAAAGCCAATAACATTTTGTCTTCCTAACATCTTTCTATATAAAAGACAGCGTTAGCCTTGTCCCTTTTTATCTCCACATGGCTAAAGAATATTTTCCCCTTTCCCATTTCAAACTTTCTGATCTGAAACCTCGTAGTCTTTTGGCTAGATTTCAGCACAGCCATCCTGAGTGTTTGGGTGACCATCTGCTCCAGGAAGTTGGCTGTGGGTTCCTACACCAGATACTACACCTCACTCACCAAAACAAAGGAAGCCAACAGCCCAGACTACATAAGTAATATCAAGTTCTCTGAATGCAATAATGATATGTGGACTGGAGAGAGTAGAGTGGATGCTATACTCTCTCACCCTATGTGCAAGGTGCTTATCTTCCGCACAGTCAATAGCCCACCGCTATATGGTCCCTCAAACCCCGCCAGTAGTGACTCATGAGTGCAGAACCTGGAATAAGTCCCATGCAGCACTGGGTGTGGCCCCCAAACTAAAATAAATAAATAGCATTGTAGCACTGTAGCACTGTCCTCCCATTGTTCATCAACTTGTTCGAGTGGGCCCAGTAATGTCTCCACTGTGAGATTTGTTGTTACTGTGTTCGGCATATCGAATTCGTCATGGCTAACTTGCCAGGCTTTGCCGTGCAGGCAAGATACTCTCAGTAGCTTGCCAGGCTCTCAGAGAGAGGCATAGGAATCGAATTTGGGTCGGCCGGGCCGGCCAGGTGCCAGAAAAACACCCTACTGCTGTGCTATCACTCCAGCTCATAAAAGTAAAATGAGGGGCTGGAGCAATAGCACAGAGGGTAGGGCGTTTGCCCTGCAAACCCGGGCCAACCCAGGTTTGATTTCCAGCATCCCATATGATTTTCTGAGCACTGCCAGGGGTAATTCCTGAGTGCAGATCCAGGAGTAACCCCTGTGCATCGCGGGGTGTGACCCCCCCAAAAAAAACTAAATAAATTTTTTAAAAAAGAAACCAAAGTAAAATCCTATATATAAAAAAAAAAAAAAGTAAATGAGCTGGATCGCAAGCTTTGCATGCAGGAGATTCATATTCTTCTCCTGGCTTAATGTTATTAAAGAATGCAAAATCTGTGGAAACATTCTATTTTTTTTTCTTTTTTGAGCCACACCAGAGGTACTCAGGGCTTAATTCTGGCTCTACACTGAGGGATCACTCCTGGTGGGGCTCAAAGAACCATAGAGGGTGGCAAGGATCCAACTGGGTTGGCTGCATGCAAGGCAAGTGCTCGTTTGCGGTACTATGGCTCTGGCCCCCATGTAGGAATATTTCTTAAAAATTCTTTTTAAAATCCTAACGTCATTGAGAATAGAAAAAATATAACTTGACAGAAGTAATGAAATTTGAAGAAACCATCATTACATAACTGCTCAAATAGGATCATCTTGGGTACCTCTTGGGTTTATTAAGTAAGAAGCTGGGACTAAGTAGACATGTTGGTTGTGGGAAAGAGGCTGATTATTCCTTATAATGACATGTTGGGTGTGAAGAAGAGCCGGATTATTCTTATTTTCAACTGAACGATAGCACAGTGGGTAGGGCATTTGCCTTGCACACGGCCAACCTGGACGACCTGAGTTTGATTCCTCTGCCCCTCTTGGCAAGCCCAGCAAGCTACCGAGAGTATCTCGCCCACATGACAAAGCATGGCATGTGCCAAACACAGTAACAACAAGTCTGATGGAGACTTAACTGGGCCCGCTCAAGCAAATCGACGAACAACAGGAGGACAGTGCAACAGTGCTACAGGGCTTTACTTCACGTAGTTTCCTCCAAGTGCCCGTGACCTATACAAAGTGCTGATATTCAACTACTTTTGACATTTCCATAAATGGAAATTTCATGTGGTCCCACCTAGACTAACAGCACGGGAGAAACAGAAGATGCAGACACTTACCTACTTCCTACAGTATGTCAGGTATATTAACAGCATCTTTTTGCATCTACTGATTCTCTAAAATGCACCAAGTGCTCATGAAGCATTGTTGACAACAGCAAAGACTATGAAGAGAAAGATCTATGAAAGAAAGACAAATAAGAACTTCCATAGAATAGAATAATATGTACCTAAATTTAAGAAAAAGATTTAAGAACTATTTAAAGCCCTTTAATGGAAAGAAATACAAGGTATAATGTTAAGTGATAAAAGCATAAGGTGAGTAAGGTGTGTGCTCTGCCTCTTCTGTACAAGGAATGAGATGATAGCACTCTTGTCAGCTATTGTTACATTCGCATGAATAGACACGAAGTAAAAGGATAATGTACATGTAATAAAAAGTGCCTAAGAAATAGAAGGAATACAGAAGTGGGGAAGAGTTAAGGGCAACAGCAATGGAAAATAAATTCACTAAAAGAACTTACATGTCAAAGGTCCTTGCAAAACTCTCCTGAGTCAAGCCCATCTTGATCTATGGAGTTTTTCAATAAGGGCAGGTGGGCTCAATTTACAAAATGCCATACATGCTTCTGGGACAGCCGGGCAGTGAAGGCAGTAGGGCTGAGCTGGAACTCAGAGGCGAGCAGAGGAGCGATCAAAAGGCTGTCCACACCTTGGCCTTTGATTCTGACTCAAGAGTTTCTCTGGCTCCAACCAGAAATGGCAGGTGCGGCAACACAGGTTGTTTCTGGCATTTCCATCTGGTGCTCTTTCAAGCACAGCTCACAGGATGCTTTTGACACCAGTGAGAACAGGACAGACAGCGCCTTTGGGAGTGGGCCTGGCTTTAATCTCTGTTCCAAAAATGACGGATAAGAATACCAGGGACACAGAGCTTGGCTAAGCTGACAGGTCCACAACTCCTTGGGAAGGCCAGCTGAGTCTAAGTAGGATGTCCAACCACCAAAAGATGGGGACTGGTTTGCTATTAGAAGTGGAAAATGAACTAAGAAATGCACTGACCTATAAAATTGACTCAACAAGGAGACCATTAGATTGGTGTATCTTGATTTTATTTTATATGTTGGTTTCGGGTCATAGATAATGGTGTTTACAGGTTGGTTATTCCTGCTTCTGTGCTCAGAAGCTCCCCTTGCTCGCTGGTGCAGGGATTGAACCCATGTTAGCATGTAAGAATCTTACAACCTGTTTTCTCTCTCTCTCTCTCTCTCTCTCTCTCTCTCTCTCTCTCTCTCTCTCTCTCTCTCTCTCTCTCCCCTCCCTTTCCTTCTCTCCCTTTCCATCCCTCCCTTACTCCCTCCCTCCCTCCATTTTTCTGGTGCCTGATCCCATCAATGCCTCACGATTACAAATCAAAATGCTAGAGCCAAACAATGACAGACAGCCAAACAAGGCTTTAAACTGTGACTCATTCGAATTTCCTTACATTGCTTCCACCTTTCCTCTTTAAAAGTCTCCCAGAGCGCCTGTAGGCGGAGCATTTCTAAACCACTTCCTGTCTGGGCACAGCCCTATAAGAGCAGATTTCTAATCAAATAAACTCCATATTAAACTTTTTAATATGCCTTAGTTTATCTTTTAACAGACTCGAACTCAAAATTGCTCAAATTGTTTGATTCTGCTACATTCCTCATCTTTCTCTGAGGGGGAAAAAAAGAAATGATCATGTATATATTTAAACTACTAAAAGTTCATACTATACCCTTGAAACAAGAGTGTCTATACAACTCTCAAAAGCTCCTCTGTGAATTAAGAAATACCATTTGTACAATTTGAGTAAATCTGGATTCAATTAAGTCTTTGTAACAAACCACTCCTGTTACCATAATACTACGGTAACCCACCATACTTATTTTTGTTTTTTCCCTGGAGCTAATAGGCATTCTAAGTTGGTAGCAACCTTAAAATTTGGATGCACACTAATAAGCAACGAATCTTACATGCTTTTATATTTTTGTTATTTTTTGTTTTTCCACACTTGTTGGAGCAAGGGGCTGCTCCCAGTTCTTGTTTAGGGGCACTCCTAGCAGCGCTCAGTGTCAGAGATGGAACTTTCCTTTGCATATGCTCAGCCCACTGACCTATTTTTCTGGTCCCTTCCCCCCACCCCCCGCTCACACACACAAAGCAACCAAAGTTTTCCAAGCCTGCTGAAGCAAGACCAATATTTTTGGAGGGTGTGACATATGTCAGGGTCTTTTATGATCCCAGTGTACCAGTGTCCCGGAGTTAAGTAGTCAGAAAGAACTTTGCAAACAAGCAACTGGGGTGCTTTCCTTGAAATCAGCTATCTAGCTCCATTAGCATTAGTCTTTCTAACTCCAAGGTCAGGATGCTCTCTCATTGTATATGGTGTCCCCAGGAGCAAAAGGGGAACATGAGTTCTGAAGACATGTTAAGTAACAACACACCAGTTCTAACGGCCAAGAAATAAGAAATGCAGAAAGAAGCTCGTATGTGCACTTGCTTGTCTGTCCTTTGCCCTCGCTTGGTTACAACTGATGTGCAGGTATACAGGTTTCTCAGCTCCAGTGAACAGCCATCATCAGCATCCACTTGCCCTGGAATGCAAGAGGCTGATCCCAGAAGCTCAGGCCCTGGAGTTCTCAGCATGCACCACGACTCATCATCCCACAAGACAAACTACTGGGCTGAGCAGAAGGCTGGGCTTGCCCTGGCTACTGGACAATGGTCACAGGAGGGGTGGCACAAAGGCCTCTCTGAGACCATATGTAGTGCTGGGATTGACCTGGGGTCAGTCCCTAGCAAGGCACGAGACTCACCCATATATCATCTCTTTGGTCCAATAATACTTTTATTTATAGAAGCAAAAAAAGAACCCCCAACTGTAAGATAACACTGTTCTGTCCTTCCTGCATAACCTCAGGAATAGTTGATATTTGATAGTACCTTAAGAGGTATCTTGCCCTTGACCAGTCAGGAAGGGCTTTCTTATGTTGATTTGGCTACCAGACTGGGTAGAGTGTCAGCGCAGAGTAGAGGGGAGCTGGAGAAGGAGAGAGCAGGGCTGAAAGATGGACTACCAAGAGACTAGCAAGGGGAACATGTGCTTGAGAGAACCTAGGCCCTCCATAACATAAGTTCTTCTATGGGATAAACTTCCTTGTAATAAACTGCCACTAAGATCAACCGGCCTGGCCCTCATCTCTTCCTTCATCTGCCCTTGGCCAACAGCCGTCCCAATGCATGCAGGCAACACACAGCGGCTCTAGGGCACCAAACGCGGGCGGTGAGATAGAGCTGTCCAGAGAGCCCGCGAACACACAACCTTCAGCGTGCGTAGTTTTTTACACCCAACTTGATTGACTTGTACAAAATACAAGTCTCACTTGAATACTCAGATCCAGTGGAAGAGCAGGGTGCCACAAATGTTCTTTGCTTGTAGTTCAGGGGCCACACCCTGTGGTGCTAAGGACTGCTCATGGCTTTGGATCAGGGTTTCCTTGAGCTGCAGGTGAACTGTGCAATGCCTGGGACCAATCCGAGGCTCCCTCAGGCAAAGCATGCACTCAGCCCATGCTCTCTCAGCAGCCTCGAATGTCAGGCTTTTTTAATCCCTGTTTCTGTTTCTCTTACATTCCCTGAGACCAGATTCCTCATAGAAATGAGAAACCGTGTCTAGTCACTTCACACCACATCCTTCAGTCCCTCTTTATTACAACTTGGAAGTGCCGGGCAAGGAACTGCACTGACATGAGTAGCAGGATTGGATTCCAACCCAGGGCTGCCCTTTCAGCAGGAGGTATGAAGTGGTTTCTCCCCTTCAGTGTAATGTCGGTGACCCCATTCAAAGAAGAGATCTGTGGAAGATGGCATGACAAACACTGGACTTCCTTTCAGAGCCCAAGTTACACACATCTCAGCAAGAACGGAGTAGCCATTTCCTCCAGCTACCTCTGTGACCACAATGTCTGGATGAATAAACACAGGTGGGGTAACAACAGAGAGAGAAATCCAGTTCTTGGCCTACTATTTTCAGACTCTGGATGAAGAACAGACTGGTTAATATACATCTGGTCTTAAAAACAAACACCACCCCCGTCTCATCTCTACTTGCAGAGATACAGTACAGAGTTCCTTTCACAATGTGGGGCTTCCATCTGTACCCCCAGACAAGCACTGCTGGGCACAAGGCTGAATCCAGCGTGTCCATTTACCTTCCTCACCCCAGGTTCCAGGCTCCAGTATCCAGATCTCAGAAAGTAAGGAAAAGACCTTGGGTTTCAAAGGATAACCATGGGCTAGAGTGACAGTAAAGAGCTGGGAGCCTGCCTTGCATGCTGCTGACTTGGGTCCAATCATGGTCCCTTGAGCCCTTCCAGGAGTGATCCTTGAATTTAGAGGCAGGAGAAAGCCCTGACCACTTCCGGCTATAGACATAGAAAAAAAAAAAACAAAAAACAAAACAAAACACAAAAACCAGAAAAGGGAGAAAGAGAGAGAAATTTCAGGGACTGGATACCTAGTGCAGTGTACCCAGTGCACTGGCCTTGCATGCAGTGAACCCCAGTTCAATCCTCACCTAGCACCAGCAAAAGTAATCTCTGGGCACAAAGCCAGGAGTAAACCCTGAGCACTGCTGAGTGTGGCCCTGCCCCGCGCCCCCCCAACTACATTCTCTCAAAAAAAAAAAAAGATAAAATTTAAATACGTAGTAGCAGTCATGCCCTGGAAGCACAGGAAAGCTCTGAGTTTCCTACAGGGACAGTTTTCAGTTGAGAAGCTGAACCACCTCGAGGGGGCTGGTTCCTGGAGCAGGCAGAGCGGAGGGCACGGGAGGTGGGGGGGGGGAGAGTGGGGGGGTGGGAAGGCAGCTCTCTGGGACCAGTTCCCTGTGGTGATTGGTATACCCGGGGCCTGAGTCCCTGCCAGGCCGCATGCCCTGCAGCCCTGGGCCTCAGAATCTCCTGATTGCTTCCAGCTCTGCAAAAAGCTATCAAATCCAGGAAGAAATGGTTTAAATTCAAATAGAAGGGGAGGGAATGCAGGGAGGGCTGGCTGGGACTGGAAAGTGTTGGGGAGGGAAGGAAGGAGGCCAGAATCTGGCCCATGAGGAGGGTTGGGCTGAGGAAGAAGGAAAATCCAAACGAAATCCAAACAGCCTTTGTAGCTAAGTCACATCTCAGCGACTGCTGCACACGCTTTCAACTCTCCATTCACGAAGACACGGTACCTGCCTGCTGGGGCACCTGAAGCGTATTGCCCAGAGGCAGCAAAGGGGTTTGGAGGTCTATTAGGTCAAACCAACACTGCCTGCAAGAACAACTAAAATGTCTCTATCTAACCCTATTTCCAGTTTTCTTTTTTCAAATCAAAGGCCAGTTTGAGTGGACTACCTGGCAACTTTTTTAAACATAGCAATAAACATCACAGTAACATGCAAACTAAGTTTGTGGCCAAAAGCAAAGACTAGGGGACACGAAGTTAGCCACTAATTCAGAAGGTGGAGGCATGTGAGAACCAACTACAAACTGCTACGCTGCAGAAAGAAGGCTCCACCCCGTGCAATGCTCCCGCAGTATCTGGAAATGCTGTTTCCACGGAAGGGACAGAGCACAGCGGTGATCGTGGAAGGCAGGAGCTCTGCCCTCTGATCATTTGTTCCACAATGAACTGACTCTCCAGCTTTGGCTGGAGCACATGAACACACCCAGGTGCCTGAGGTGTGCAAAGCAAACTGAGAAAACCAGATGCTTACAGTGGTAGGACGTTTGCCTTGCGCGCAGCCAGCCCGGCCGAGCCGGGTTTGATTCCTCCGCCCCTCTCTGAGAGCCCAGCAAGCTACCGAGAGTATCTCGCCCGCATGGCAAAGCCTGACAAGCTACCTGGACGTACTTGATATGCCAAACACAGTAACAACAAGTCTCATGATGGAGACATTACTGGGCCCGCTTGAGCAAATCGATGAATAATGGGAGGACAGTGCTACAGTGCTACCTCTTATATCCAAGATAAAATGTATGTGGATGTTAAATTGCTGAGTGAAATGAAATCAGCATATCCTTGCTCAATATAAAAACGGAAAGCTATTTCTATCAAAGGAGGTTAGGGAGTCAACACACTTTCCAGAGAAGAAAGTTAAGTCAGGGAAGTGTAGAAACCTGTCGGGGTTCCAGCCTGTCACCAACATGCACCTTCTCTCAGTCACAGCCCAGCATGGGGCACGGGAGCATTCTCCTTCTTCAGCCATGCCCAGGAGCCATGCAAGCTGCTGGGGGAATCACTGTCCAAGAGTGCCCGGCACAGTCCACACCAGCTCCTGAAGCACAGTGACCTGAGGAGCAGGGTCACATTTCAGGTGCCAAAATTCCACCAGATCCACTGAATCAGAGATGCTGGGGGAAAGGGGGAGGAATGTGGGTCGGGCACAAGTCGGTTCTGCAAGGGACTGGAGACTTCTTGCAAAATGAGAGAACTTCTTTTAAAATATTTTTTCTTATTCTTTGAAATTTCTATTCTTGTGTGTGCCGTATGATACCTGATATATTGTCACTCAACTGCTAAATAAATTTAAGAATTTATAAGAAATGACTATTCAAAAACATTGTGCAATCAGGAAATCTGGGCCCTCCTGCACTAAACTGTGAACTTCCCTTTCTTGGTGTCAGTGAGACCCTTCTCACATGCCTGCTATTTGGCAGTTCTTCAATAACCACTGAGAGAATGGAAGTTCAGTTTCACAGCTAGCTAGATATTGGCCTCCAGAGTTTACTGAACAGAAAAATTTCCCCAAATGTATTTTGAAGAGTTGGTTATTTCAATAACCTGAAATCCCAAGCAATGCACTCTGTAAAGGAGCACAACACTCAAGGTACACCGCACATTTGGGGGACAACAGCATATTCTGGCTCACTCTTTGAGACATTTTTAAATCAGGGTAAAGGATAGTAAAAGCTCTTTTAGAAGTTCTCCAGCAAAGACTTCCTTTAAACTTTAATCTATTAACTTCCTAAAATGATTAACCCACAGTCCTTTCCCCACATCATTAACATATCACAAAACTAATTTTCCTGGGAGCCTACTTGAAAAACTCTTATCTAGGCTGAAGGTCTAACCTTCAGTCACAGGGTTATCAGCATTCATCACACCTGTCCATTGGGATTTTTTTTTTAATGAATTCTTGGCCTAGAATATCCATCCATTTCCAACACCAACTTTCAATAAAACATCCAGAAAAGGCACATGTGTGATAAAAGTCAGAGAGCACCTAACCTATCTCAAATCAGGTCTTCAAGCTCTCCTTTAAGAGGACAACTCAAAAACTACTCTGCCAACAACAATCCCCACAACTCATCAATCTGGGTCTATAAGCCTGGTGGCCAATCACTAGGCACATAAGAACACTCTTTCCTGCCAATTCCAAGTCTTGACCACATTCCCCAAGACTCATTATCAATTTCCTGAAGTGGAATTCTAAGATTTGCACTGTCTGGTAAAAGAGGGAAAATGGTTTTTCAGCAAGTTAACTGAGAAGGTGACGGGGAGATTTGGCATTCTGTCTTCAGAGACTTTCTGAGAAGTTGTCTCTCTAATACCAGGTTTAATAAAAACAACAACAACAAAAATGTTTTAGCCTAGGACCACTCTGGTTAAATCAAGGGGTAATTTTTGCATTGTATCTACCAATTCCAAAAAGTAATCAAATTTTGTTGCTGTTGATTGCTTTGCTGTTTGTCTGGGATCTGAGGCCACACTTGGTGGAGCTCAGCTTACTCCTAGTAGTGGCCAGTGACCATAATCAATTTTTTTAAATTTAATTTTTATTAGTGACAAACCATGAGGTACAGTTGTAGACTTACAAATTTTTGTGCTTGGGTTTCAGTTATACAATGATCAAATACCCATCCCTCCACTAGTGCCCATTCTCCACCACCACGGATCCCAGTATCCCTCCCCCCCTCACTCCCCCCCCCCCCAGGGCATTCCATTTTGTTCTCTCTCTCCTTTTGGGTGCTGTGGTTTGCATAAGAGGCACTGAGTGGCAATCATCTTCTGTCTATAGTCTACTTTTAGCATGCATCTCCCATACTGGGAGGATCCTCCCAACACCTTTATTTGGTGCTCCCTTCTCTATATGAGCTGCTTTTTCCCCTAGCATGTGTGGCTGGCCTCCAAGCCATGGAGTAAATCTCCTGGTACTAATCTCGACTATTCTTGGGTGTTAGTCTCCTATTTTGTTATTTTATGTTCCCCAGATGAAAGCAATCTTTCTATGTCTATGCCTCTCTCTCTGACTCATTTCGCTTAACATGATACTTTCCATGTAGTACCACTTGTATGTAAATATCAAGACTTCGTCTTTTCTAACAGCTACATAGTACTCCATTGTGTAGATGTACCAAAGTTTCTTTAACCAGTCATGTGTTCTCGGGCACTCAGGTTTTTTCCACATTCTGGTTATTATAAAGAGTGCTGCAATGAACAAACAAGTGCAGATGTCACTTCGACTATACTTTTTTGCCTCTCTGGATTATATTCCCAGGAGTGGTATTGCTGGGTCAAATAGGAGCTCAATTTCTAATTTTTGGAGAATCGTCCATACTGTTTTCCAAAAGAGCTGAACCAGTCGGCATTCCCACCAGCAGTGAAGGAGGGTCCCTTTCTCGCCACATCTGCACCAGCACCGGTTGCTTTTGTTCTTTTGGATGTGGGCCAATCTTTGTGGTGTGAGATGATATCTCACTGTGGTTTTGATCTGCATCTCCCTGATGATTAATGATGTAGAGAATTTTCTCATGTGCCCTTTTGCCATTCGGATTTCTTCTTTGAGAAAGTTTCTGTTCCTTTCGTTGCCCCATTTTTTGATGGGGTTGGATGTTTTCTTCTTGTGGAGTTCAACCAGTACTTCATATATCCTTGATATCAACCCCTCGTCAGATGTATATTGGGCAAATATCCTTTACCGTTCTGAGACTGTCTTTGTATTTTGGTCATTGTTTCTTTTGAGGTGCAGAAGCTTCTTAGTTTAAGATAGTCCCATTTGTCTGAAGAGACCATTAGCTTCAATGTCATGGAGGGTTTTGCCAACTTTGTCTTCAATGTACCTTATGGATTCTGGTCTGATGTTGAGGTCTTTAATCCATTTTGATCTTACTTTTGTACATATATTAGGCAGAGATCTGAGCCCATTTTTTTGCATGTTGCCGTCCAGTTTTGCCAGCACAATTTGTTAAAGAGGCTTTCCTTACTCCACATTTCTTGCTCCTTTATCAAAGATTAGATGATCATATGTTTGAGGGGAGATGTCAGTATATTCAACCCTGTCCCATTGGTCTGCAGCTCTGCGTTTCATAATCAATTTTTTAAAGCAACATTTCCTCCTGCTTTTGTTCTTTTAAAGTAAAGACTTTTTTAAATTATAAAAGAGAACCTGGCCAGAGAGATAGTACAGGAGTTGAAGCACTTGCCTTGCATCCAATCAACCCTAGTTTGATCCCTGGCAGCAAATGGTCTTCTGAATGACCCCCAACTAACCAACCCCCAAGGACAAAGCAGGAGGATTACCCAATGTGGTTTCCTCCTTCCTCAAATAATCCCTGTCCCCTCTCCCTGTCCTCCCGTTGTTCATCGATCTGCTCGAGCAGGCCCAATAACATTGTGAGACTTGTTACTGTGTTTGGCATATCGAATACGTCATGGGTAGCATGCCAGGCTTTGCTGTGGGGGCGAGATACTCTCAGTAGCTTGCCAGGCTCTCTGAGAGGGGCGGAGGAATGGAAGGCAAAGGAATAGAACTCGGGTTGGTCGACCTGGTCACGTGCAAGGCAATGCCTTACCTGCTGTGCTATCACTCCAGCCCACCTCAAATAATGAATAACATTATTTTTAGTGATGACTGGCACACTCTTCCAATCACATCTTAAGGTTAGAGACTTAGAGACCAAAGCCGTATTCAGTGGTGTTTGCATGTGTGTGGTGTCAGGGAGTAAACCTAGGGCTTTTCCCTTTATAAAGCCTGCGCTCGATCATTTGAGCTACTTCACTGGTCCACCCAGTAATATCTTACCCACATTCTACAAATAGCTTCTGGGCTCAGTTAAGTTCCAGCTCCATGCTGGCTACAATGCAATGGATGTAATACCTCTTTTGGGCAGAGCTTTGCATGTTGTATCTTGCTTGAGAACTGTTTCCAGAGTTGGTATTCTCCCACAAAAAGAGTCAAGTCTTCAAGAAATAAATACATAGAATTCCATGTATACACACACACACACACACACACACACACACACACACACAATGCAATGTATGTCAGCAGCATTTGGTGACTATGTAGGCTCTGGAGTGAAATCTGTGCAAGACTGGGAAATTTTCATTGTTCTTTTTTAACTCAATATTCAATATTGGTGCTTTTATAGAGAAATGAACGTGTTAGGGAAGGGGAAGTCTTTTCTTTTCAATGGAAAATGGTAAGGTGGTATCAACTGGACATCTCGGGCTCACGGGCTGGAAAAGATTAACGGCCTAGAATATGTCAATAGAGAAAGAGAGATTACAAATGTAAGTAGAGGGACATTTGCTTTAGGAAAGATTCTCAAAGTCCTGACAACTCTGCTTGGAGGCTGGTCACAGCAGAGTTCTCTAAGGTATGGCTGTCAGTCTATGTGTGTAAAGAAAACAAAACACTTCTGCCCAGTCTTTCAGAGGGTGAGGAGTACGGTCTAATGATGATAAAAGCTTTTTCTGGATCTGATAAGCAGCACAGCTATAGACTGGAAGAGAGAAAAAGATTCTGGCCAAGTCAGAAGCTGTGAGTTCACTGTGACTGTTGTTCTAACAGAAGGGCACAAGCCATGTCTCCACAAGCTCATGGAAGCCCAGATGACTCTGGCATCCAGGCTCCACAGAACCCTCCATGAATTGTGATTTTCAAAGAGACTCCATGATACTATAATTTCCATGAAAAAATTTGAGCAAATATACGTACCCTTAAGTAAAAGGTAAAGGTAAAGGTAAAGGCCCTCCCGTTGATCGTCGATTTGCTCGAGCGGGCCCAGTAACATCTCCATTGGAGACTTTGTTGTTACTGTGTTTGGCATATCGAATACTCTCGGTAGCTTGCCGGGCTCTCCAAGAGGGGCAGAGGAATCGAACTCGGGTCGGCCATGTTGGCCGCTTGTAAGGCGAGCGCCCTACCCGCTGTGCTATCGCTTACCCTTAAGTACCTAAGTAAAAACATCAGTTTGAGGCCCCTTTATTCTTCTCTTCAACTTTCCACTTCTTAAGTGACGTGGGAAAGTAAAGTCTCTTACTGTGCTCGTACTGACAGAATGGTGCCTTTCCCAGCCTCTCAGTGCCCACTGCTGCCACAACTGTGCAGAGTCAGAGTCAGACTCTGTTGCAGAGTCCCCGAAGAACATCATTTTATGAGTATCAGTTACTATTTCAAGGAAGAACATGAGAAATCCACAATACAATAGGCTGACAGGAGAAACAAGGTCAAATCATTTCTCAAAAAAAAAAAAGAAAAAATAGAAATAGAAATGAAAATAGAGAAATGAATCCAAAGAAATGAATTCAAAACAAAGGCAGTAAATGTGAGGGGCAGAACTGATCAAAGTCTGGAAACACAAGAAAAAGAAAGAAAAAGAGGAAATGGAGACACAAGTAGATGTTGTGACCAGTCAAAGGTGCTCTGAGAAAGAGTCAGTACTCAATCCTTCCAATTCTATAAAACCTCAAACTGATAGTGATAACAAAGGCAAAAATAGAAAACAAGACCTCTGAATCATTAGCACGTGAAAGGGGGAAGAGGAGCTGACAAAAATGATGCGAGGAAAGGTGCATTAACTTAGATTCAAAATCAGAAAATCTCACAGAAAAAAATCACTAAACTACATAGTACCCTGAAATCATGGGAATGCAACTCCTGAAGCTCAAAGGATTGTTGAAAAGTACAGGGGTTTGCAGCTGGCTATTCAAGCCCATGTTCTCCCTAAATATGTACTTGCTTGCCTGTCTCTCTGTTTCTTTGCTGCCCGTGTTCTATCTGGAAAACATGCCCCCTCCTTTCCTCCTCTCACATCTTTCTAAGTAAGTTTCAATGAAAACTACCTTGCTTTACTATAAGAAAAAAAAAGGGGAGTTTTGGCCTAGGTGATGCAAAAAATCCAAGTGGAACCTATAAACAAAAAGAAGAAAAATTCCCATAGCTTTTAGACCTTGCTGTTTAAGATAATTTGACAGAAATTTACGACAGTCTCTTCTTCTGGCAGAATGGAAGACAATTAGAAATCTGGAAACAACAGCCCTTTGTATGAGCATGTTATGTTTTGCTGATTCTATTACACACTGACTGGGAGATAAGAATAAACAGGACAACACCCAGTTTAACCCCAGGAGGAGGAGGCGGAAGAAAAGCTGGTTACAGGCATATCTGGGCATGTATGTGCATACCGTTTATTTGCAAATTGAAGTACTTAAGAAAATTGTACATGCAATAGACAGGAACAAGTGTAAGCATTCAAAAGTGTTTCACTAATAAAAATTTTAAAAAAGTCTTTGACTGCATAATCAAATCTTTTTGTGATTTTTATGTTTTGGGATCACACTCAGCAGAGATCAGGGATCACTCCTGGTAATGCTCAGAGGATCAGAAGCATTGCTTGGGGCCAAAGCAGGGTCGGCCATTTGCAAGGCAAGTGCCTAAACCCTTGTGCTATCTCTTCAGTCCATAATCAGATCCCTTAAGGACAAACTATACATAATAGGGAGCTTTATGGTTCATCTCTACTGTAAAGAGCACTGACAATGTTTTAGCAGTTTCCCCATGCTCTATCAATCTTATTTGAGATCAATCTCTTAGTGTTTGTTTTGTTTTTGGACCACACCCGGCAGTGTTCAGGAGTTACTCTTGGCTCTGCACTCCAAAGTCATTCCTGGCCAGTCCTTGGTGGACCATTTGGGATGCTGGGGATGGAACCAGGTCAGTCACAAGCAAGTCAAATGCCTACCTGATGTACCATTGCTCCGGTTCCTGGTCATTTGTTTTGAATATTCTATTTGATTAAAAAAAAAAAACTGTGTGTGTCTGCCAGGGAGATGAACTTCCCCAGGGCTTAGGGGGCCTAAGGGCCCCTTGCACAATTTTTGTTTGTTAGTCTTGGGCCACACCCGGCGGTGCTCAGGGGTTACACAGGGATAAATCCTGTGGAAGACTATATGGGATGGATCCATCCTGGCGGGATGGAACCCCATTGGCTGCATGCATGGCAAATGCCCTCCCTGCTGTACCACTGCTTTGCCTAGCCCCTGACCTCCTTTCCAGTCAGTGCCAGGCCCTGAGAACACACTGCTCCTCTGTGGTCCTGGGGGAACTGAGGCTGCCCAACACCAAGGCCACTTAGCACCATGCGGCGCCATGGAGGGGGAGTAGTGGCGGGAATTGAACTGGGGTCAGTGGCAGGCAAGGTGTGTGCCTTCATCCTTGTACTACCTCCAGGCTTTAGTTTGTTCTTTAAGCTTAAAAAATAAAGATGAGAAAGCACTGAAACATTGTGTAGCCTCCCCAGTGCCTATTGTGTAAAAAGGGGAATAAAACAACAGTCCCAGGCGGTACAGAGGAGGAAACGGGTGACTTGAAACTTCTAGCCTCTCTGCAAGTAGAGAATGACTCTGTTGCTTCAATTTCATCTTCAAGAGAAAGAAGCTGCTAAGACAGGCTAGGCTCTCGCCTACTGGTCATGAGACAAGAGACAAGAGACCACAGGCCACTGCTGATCCCCAGAAAACCAAGAAAAGACTTGACCTTCCTTGTGATTCTTTCCCTAGGACACCTGCCTGGGCCTGTCAATCCACACTCCGGCTCTGCTGAGGCTTAGTGGCTCTGCCTCACTCCTGGCAAACTGGTATGTGGTGGTTCATTTCTCAAGGAATCATGGACTGTCCCAGCAACTAACTGAGATTGAAGAGAGCCACTCTATCAGCTTGCTGCCTCCCAACCCCTGCACTGCCCTTCCCTTTGCTCCTTGGGCCCAGTGACTAATGGTTCCGATCTTGGAGCTTTTGGACTTGGGCTTTCAGCCTCCTCAGGTCGATTTTCCACTAGGTTGTCACCATGTTGGCTCCTTGTCATTCATCAGTATCACTCCAAATCAGTGTCACACATTAAAGAAGCTCCCCTGGGCCCCAACCTAACAATCCTACCTGTCCTCGGTCTGTCACCTACTTGATTTGATTTTCTTCAGAGCATCCATGTTAACCACGTGTTCTTAGGCAGTATCTCACTCCTGACTTGAATCTTTTGCCCTTTCAGACTCAGTACCTGTAATTCTGCTTGGCAGACATACATGCTCAAATACACAAATATACCATGAACACAAAAACAAGACAATCGGGTAAGGAACTGGTGAAAAAGTGGTCAAAGCAAAATGTGCAAGTCACATAGCTGTCACTTCTTTCCCTTCAACTGTCCCAGCGGGACCAATGGACGGACATAGAGGGAGAAAACAGAATAGGAAAGCACAGGGCATGAATTTTTTTATTCAGTGCTCTAAACATAAAACACATCTGAAATGAGTTGAAGAGAACTACTGAAAGTCAAATGGAGGAAGAAAAATATAATCTATTTGAATGTGAGCAAGATAATTCTGCCAAACTAATTATGCCCCATGACATGTAATTGTGAACTGTTGAAAGACAAATAGTGAAGCAAAGCATTTATTATAAACACATACAGAGGTAAGACTGAGGTGTTAATTTTTAAGCAACTGTCATAAATCTGGTTCCAAGATATTATTCCATTAAATTATTATTATTATAACAAAGACTTTAGGAATGATGATGAGCGCCTTTCATGTGTTTCTCAATACCTAGGAAATCAGGTTTACTAGTCAATCCCTTCAGACTCCTAAGAAAATTTGAGGCTGTATGAAAATGGCAGATGCTAATTAATTACACTAACCTGAAGATCGTTGTTCTATACATTTAAAAAATACATCCATATCTTCTCAAAAACATCATGTTACTCAGTCTAAGGAATGTACATGGTAGAGTTTCTCATCTTCAATTAAGATGAAGGCATAAAGTCAAACAAAAACAGGAAGTCTACACTTACTAAATGAGAAATGTCTGACAATGAACTACCAACACTATCTTACTTGAACTAGGTTTTTCCCTTCAGAATCAACAGAATGAAATTATCTTCCCTCTGTCTCAGAAAATGACTCCTACGAGTCAGCTCGTGTTATATCAAAAGGTGACAAGGACTGAGGTGCAGTCTTGCCAGATGTACTGGTTACTGCAGTCTCTGAAAATGATACCAGGTTCTCAAACACTATATTATTTGACTTCTAGAAACTGATTTTTCCATTAGTGTATGTTCAAGTTATACAAATGTGCTTTTCTTACTTGACTGACATAGCAGAGTCTGTTTCAAAAATAGGCTGTGGGAGGAGAGTTTACTCTAAACACTGATGTACAATGTTTAAAATATCATGAGATCCTAAGAAATAACCGGAAAAAAATTTAAAACACTCTTTAAGATGGTTATTAACAATCTACACATTTTAATTCATATGTAAAATTTTATTATTTACAAAAAGGAATACTAAAATCACATGCAATACTTTTCATTGTGACCACAGTTCACTCATTCTACAGTCCAGAGGTATGGAAGCTATGATCCTGCATACATGTTTGTAAAATATGAATCTGGAAAAGAAAAAGCACTGATCAGAACATCCCTTGATTTCTTGTCATTGTCATTAACATGTAAGTGACAAGTTTTGATGTGAAGGTCTGTGGAGATTGCTCTATCTAGCTTTGTGGTTTCTTATTTCTGTTTAGGGTAGATTTGACCTCCAAGACTGTCCAGGTTCCTTCCCACAGCCCTAAGTCAAACCTGGGTTATAAACAGGCAGCAGCCCCATCCACAGCTGAAACACAAACCCCAGTCACATGCGGCTCAGCGTGTCAGTGCCAAGGAGAATCAGGCCATGCAGATGACAGCCATTCCGGCCAGGGTCAGGAAAGCAGAGAAAGCACCCCTCATCCCACACGGCAGTGGGGGATGCCACAATTCCCCTTTCGCAGCTCACACACAGTCAGCAGTAACCAAGCCTAGAAAAACATCTAGACCAGGGCAGACTATTTCCATAATCTAAGAAGAAAAAAAAATAGTAGTGTGTGTGGGGGGGGGGGGGGGGGGAGAGTGAGGTAAGAAGGGAAATGGTATTAGACAACCAAACACAAAGTTTAAATGTCTCCTGTTTTTAAGCATAAAAGTCTTCTGTTTTTAAGCATAAAAGCTGCTGTTACTACCACCACCACATTTTTTTTAAACATTTGTGGCCGGTATCAAATGGCCTTAGGGCACTTAAGCTTATTACTTTAAAAATACAGAATTAAGCATGTTTAAATCACTTTAAACAGCTTAAAAAGTAGCAAACATATAGCCTACCTGTTTAGGCATGCAAACTTAAAAAGAACTTTATAGAATGGCCTGCAGTCAACAAATTCTGGATTTGGCAGACTGATGTCAGGAAGGAGCTACAGAAAACAAGGTTCTCTCTGTGAAAAACACTGCATTTGGTTCCCTCAAGTCAGAACTTGGACAAGTTACAAACATGGCCCTAAACAACAGCAACTCTCATAAAGTTTGAAAAACTCCCAAATAAATATGGCCTCTCACAACTACATACAAATGAGAAACATTTAAGGAACAATCGTTCCCTACCAATAATTCTACTTAAATTAAGTCCAGCAGTCGCTTCAAAGGAATCAGCAAAGCCCCCTTGTTAGGGCAAATTCTATATATAGACAACCAAATATATATAATTATCCTGGCTTCGGCATTCCCATTATCTTCATAAATATAGGCTGAAAATCAATCTAAATGACTTTCTTAGACCTCCTCAAGGATGAAGACTAGCAAGCCAGCTCTTAAAAAGTAGACACATGCAGTAAAGATCAAAAGCAAATGCTCTGGTCAGTTCTTTTCTACTTATGGGTTTTACTAAGAATGTGTGCAATTTTCAGGGAAAACACCACAGTGACAGCTGTTCAAAAGCATGGAAATTAATTGGTGGCAGGAATTTTCTTGACTAACAAGGAGAAACTTATGTCACATATTCTGATGAGTTTCCCTCCCCCCACCATCCTCAGTCAGGCATATTCGTTGTTAATGATTAAGATTTTCAAATAAAAATATAACCAAGTAAAACCCAAGTACTTAACCAAATAAAAACATTTCAGCTGAATTCAATGCTGTTACTCAACAAATGCTGACATTAATTAGCAAATTTTTAGGTATAAATAATATATAGGGAAATGTATATACTCTGCAAGTCTTGTCTATGGGAACTATGCTAAGACTACAGTGAAAATAATACATTTATTATTTTTAAAACAGCAGCAAAACAAGTGCCTCCCTCTCCACTCCCACTCTGCCACCTGCTTTGAGCTTTTTTCCAGTAGTGATGATGGATTTACACTCATCCAACCATAGTCAGTCTGACACAGGCTCTATCGAGTTCTTGCCCTTGTGACCAGTGGTGAGAATGGATGGGAGAGCTGGTCAGCTTTAGGACCAAGCTGTGTCACTTTGCCTAGAGACAGGACTTTGAGCTCATCAGCATTATGTTCTACCTACCTAAGCTGAACAGCCACTGATCAGCCTCTCCTCAACATCTATCCCTTTGGGAAATTCTGTATTTGAAGCCCCGACAATAAGAGAGTGTTTCATTTTCCAGGAAGTTAAATGAAGTCCATGACATCCATAGACTCCTGAACACTAAAGTCTAGGCACTAGCTGTCCCTCACGCCTGGACAAGTGGCCTTCCATTCTGGCCAAACGGCAGATTTGACAGAGTGGGAACGCAGTCAAAGAATTTCCAAAGATTGTTCTCCAAGCCGTAACAGACAACATACCTGGCCATGCCCAGACTTGGAAAGTTGGCAGGGACAATGAGTACATCCAGCCTGGAGAAGGGGTGTGTCCCCAGGACAGCATGTGCTGATGACAAACAGCGAGGGATAAGCTGCAGAAGGGTCTCCTGGCAGGCTCTCTTGAGGTGCTCCGGCGCAAAGAGCCGATATGGAATGATCTCCTCAGCGGCAGCTGGCGCACTCCGGAAGCGGCAGGGGTAATCCGCGTGAGCACAAATGTCCATGCACCTGGAACAACACAAAATCAATAGATGTGCCCATTTTATTCTTCTTGCTACAGAGTGAGTTCTCTTACAGACACAGACAAATTCCGAGAAATAGCAAAATAGCTGTTCACTGGAGGCCCTAGCTTTTCTGAGATGCAGTGAAACATTGCTGGTCAAGATCATTACTGATTGACTAGTAGCTTCAATCTAAGCTAAGTGAAAGTAGTAAGATTTTGTTTAGAATAATGGGGAAAATCCACAAGCCCATTCTCTCTCTCTCTCTCTTTCTCTCTCTCTCTCTGTCACACACATACACACACACACACACACACACACACACACACACACACCAACCTACCCTCAGAAATGTGCCAATGTGCCTTTAAATAACACCATGGGAAAAATCTTTTGGAAATCTGAGATGATTAATAATTTGGAAAGGGTGGGACAGTATATCTAAATTAAAGATCCCATTCTGGAATTTCTTAGAATAAAAGATGTGGACTCAGGCAGAACAGTAAACCAAATGACAGTACAGGTTTCAACTTTTCAAGAGGGCAAAATCCATCTTACTGAAAAGTAATCGAGGTGTTCGTCCCAAAGGGCATAAAAAGTTGTGCTATTAAGAAATACATATGAAGTTTGGATGATGTGTTTCCCAGCCCACATTCAGTACAAATTAAACTAAATCAATTTTTTACATGTTTAATAATAAATTTAAGATAATAGCCGAATGGTGCTGGTGAGGTGTAGGCTGGGGCACTCCTCACGAAGTTTTGGGTGGGGTGGGGGTACATGCAGCACAGGACCTTGAACTGCTAGGCATGTACTGCACCATTTAGTGCCATCTCCCCAGTCCCTTAATCCATTTTTGAAAGAAACAGATCAGAGCCCAGGCCAAACCATCTGACCACTGCCAGTTATTCCATCAAAGGGGGGAAAGCTAAAAATAATTCCAGAGTCTGACTCACAATCCTCAAGAGAACTTTTCTACCCAAAGAAATCTACATCAAAGGAACTCTAACAAACACAATGGAAAACCCCTTTAATTTTATTTATCTTTCCCTCCCTCACCTATCCCTCTAATTTTAATTTGTAAGTTATAATTCTAACTAAAGTGCTTATTAGAATTCAGTAAATACAAAAGCCATAGAATGTGAGCATGTCCCAATCTGGCCAGAGTGCAACATGATTCCTTTCTAATTTCTTAAGAATTCTTGGTCCATCTACAGTGAGGGCTGTGAAAGCCCACTCTGCTACAGAGTTTAGGTTTTTTTTTTTTTAACCTAAGGTTTCCTAGGTTACCTACTTTTTTTACTAGCCTGGCACAGAAAACAGTTTCCAGCAACAAAGATGTCTACCACCGAGGGTAAGAAAAATTAAGTAGAGATCCACAGAATCTTCTGCCTTAGTAAACTGACAGAAAGACTATAACTTACATTGAACTCTTGTCTATGTCCCTAGATTGATAACAATGCTTCTTGAAGCAAGTAATTAAAGACACCTATGGGTACACATCTAACTGAGTAGGTTGCATGCAGTATTTACGTCATGACAAGGCTGTGCTGGTGCATGGATTCAAAGTCACAGGGGTTAAAAATAAACGATAGGGTCTGGAGCAATAGCACAGCGGCGAGGACATCTGCCTTGCAAGTGGTTCACCATGGTTAGATCCCTGGCATCCCATATGATTCCCCAAGCACTGCAGGAGTAATTCCTGAGCTCAGAGCCTGGAATAACCTCAGAGCATCACAGTGGTGACCCCAAAAGCAAAACAACAACAAACAAAAGAAGAGCATGGAGGGACATAGTACACAAACTCAACAAAATGAGTACTTCAAGAATATTCCGTCCTGTTAAATTATCATTCAGAGAGAATGATACAGAGCTTCATGAACAAGCAACAGTTTAGGGAATTCTTAGCCTTATAATTAGTTTTGCAAGAAGTGTTAAAAGTACTTCTCTAAATGACAGGCAAAACTTCCCAAACATGTGGCATCGAGTATGGCATTCACTTATGGTGTATATGATTGCACTCTATCAGATTAAGAAGGATATGTTTACTCCTAGCTTGCTAAGGAATTTGTACATTTTCAATTATGAGTAACTATAGTCTTGTCACTTTTTCACTTCATGAAAATTAAAATTTTTAATTCTGTGTTCTAAAAAATATATCATCCGTTGAGGCATAAATTTAAACTCTACAAATCAAAGCAATTTTGCAAAAAGGCAGTCCACAGTCCATAGTCCAAACAAGAAACACATTATCCAGAAAGTCTATGTCTTTCAGTCATAAACCTTATAAGTTGGGGGTATGGTGCTGTCAGCAGGTCAACCTGTACCTGCAGGGCGAGTGCATCAGCAGACAGATGGTGCCTTCAGGAATCCTGATACCCCAAAATTGCTGCTGTGCCTTTGGCTGGGCCTGACAACTTCGGGCCAAGTTTACCAAGAAATTAAATGGCCAAAAGTTAGGTAGGTAAATAAAGCTCATTTATTGGCCTTATTTCAGAGACCCATAAATCTCAAAAGAGATCAAAAGCCACAGTTAATCTTAGACCCGTGCATGGCTGAACAGACTGGGGTAAATTGAGCGGGGAGGGGGGGTTGGCCAGGGGCCCACCCAAGCAGAGCCCCAGCAGCCGCTTGCTCCCACAATCCAAAATCACCGCCATATCCCCAGCCTGACTCCTCGGTCTCAGGACGGACCTCACCAAGATATAATCTGCTGAAAATTCAGGTATGCAGACTTTGTGACTGAAATCTCCAGGCTTTCTCGGAGTTGGGATGAGTTACTTCCCCCCATTTCCCAGTACTTCTGGAAGCACTGTCAGTCATCCCCACGAACCAACTCCATCACCACCATGTAAGCTCTACTACTGGCCTTGCTCCAGAGACATAAAAATAAATCTTGTAAGAGATCAAAAGCCGCAGTTATCTTGGACCTGCGCATGGATGAACAGACACTGGGGAAAATCTGAGTCGGGTGGGTTAGTCTGGTGCCCACCCAAGCACAGTCCCCAGCAGTCACTTGCTTCCACAGTCCAAAAATCGCCACCATACCCCTGGCCTGACATACCCCTGGCCTAATACCATCTCAGGATAAACCTCACCAAGATATAAACTGCTGAAAATTTGGGTATGCAGGTTCTGTGACTGAAATCTCCAGACTTTTTTAGGGTCAGGATGGGCTACCTCCCCCACCTCCCTGTACTACCAGGAGCCTCGACAGTCACATCCACACCCCAGAGCTGCCACCCAATTGCAAAGCTACTCCAGCCTTAGCCTCCCAATAAAAATACTGAATGCCCTGGACAAACAACATAACCTTTTAGCACCTGCATTGCAAACCATAATGCACAAAAGGAAAAGGAGAGAGAGAGCAAGAAGGAAAGTGCCTGCCATGGAGGGAGGCTGGGATATAGTGGTAGGGAAACAGGGGACATTGGTGGTGGGAAATGTACACTGATGGAGGGATGGGTCCTGGATCATTGTATGACTGAAACCCAAGTATGAACAGCTTTGTAATGGTCTATCTCACGGATATTCAATTTAAATTTTTTTTAAATAATTAAAAAAATAATGTGGAGTTCATGCCCAATTCAATCAGTTTAATCAATGACTGATTAAATAGCAGTACTCCTACATTTAAAAAAAAAGTATAAGTGTATAATTTGAGGTACCCAAATATATATTGAAAAATTGTTCAAGAAAAAAATGAGTCAAATTATCTCTAGACATGAAGAGCTCTAACAATGTAGGTAATACAGGCTATTTCGTTTGTGTTAATTAATATATTATTTTCCCAAAAGGTTGGCCCAATTGGTGTTCCCACCAGCAGTGGATAACAGTTCCTTTTCCTCCACACCAGCACTGGATATTTTCATTCTTTTTGATGTATACAAACTTTATTGGTGAAACTTTGTTGTTTTAATTTATATTTCCCTGACGATAAGTGAAAGCAGAACATTTTTTTCATAGACCTATTGACTACATCTTCTTTGAGCAAGTTTCTATCCATCTCTTTCCCCATTTTTTTGATAGGGTTGGTTGTGTTTTCTTTCCCCTTCTTAAGTGTACAAGTGCTCTGTATATCTTGCATAGTAATTTTTTGCCAGGTAAGCAAATAATTCTCCCAGTCTGTGAGATGTCTTTTTTATTCTGTCATTTATTTTGCAGTGCAGAAGATTCTTCACTTGAAGAAGCTCCATTTGCATATCTTTGCTTTCATTTGGTTGGCCAATGATATTAAATCATTAAAGATGTCTCTAGACTCTGGAATCTTTCAGGACTCTGCCTATGTTTTCCCCAATATTATTAATGGATTCAGGTCTGATATTAAGGACTTTAGTCTGTTTCAAATGGCTTTTGTGCATGGTATGGAACAGGGCTCATACCTATCATGATTCACTATTTCTCAAACACCATTTGTTGAAGAGAATTTCCTTGCTCCAGACTTCATTTTTTCTCCACTGTCAAAGATTAGCTTTTCCTATACTTGAGGATCTATATATGAGCTCTAGTGCATTGGTCTGAGAGTCTGTCCTTTATCCCAGTACATGATTACTATACTTGATTATTATAACTTTACTGTTATTTTAAAGTGTGGGGGTGGGGGGGAGAGCCTTCCATTTTTATTTTTCCAAAGGTTTCTTTGGCTATTCGGGGGAGGGGGTTATTGCTATACATAAACTTCAATAGATTGTCTTTATAAAATGTCATGGGTATTTAAATAGATACTGCATTTAACTGGTATAGTGTCTTGGATTAGACTGTTATTTTGACAATATTAATCCTTCCAATCCATAATCAGGGAAGTGTTCTTGTTTCCTTGTGTCCTCCTTTTAGTAGTGCTTTATAATTTTCTTTTCATGTCTTTTCTCTTCTTTTTAAAAGCTGATTTCCAGATATTTACTTAATTTGAGGAACAATTGTGAATGGGATTTTGGTTTAAATCTTTCTTCTATTTTAATGATGAACTCATGCAATTTGCTGCTACATGGATGAATCCAGAGAATATTGTGCTGAATGAAGTTAGTCAGAAGAGGGACAGATATAGAATAATCTCTCTCATATGATAGACATGGAGAAACATAGTAGAGTACCACCACAATAATGATGGAGGAAGTGGTCACTCTAGAGGAGAATAAGGTGCTGGAGATGGTGGCAAAGTGATATACATAAGGCATATTAGTGACTGTACTGTAAATCACAGTACCTAAAAGGAAAATAAAAGTTGCCTGTATTTAGGTAGGCTGGGGAGCTAGAACGGAAACTGGGGACATGGGTAGAAGGAAGTGAACACTGGTGAAGGAATTGATGTTAGAATAGTGTATGCCTGAAACTCAAGCATGAATAACTCTAAATCACAGTGCCTCAATAAAAATAAATTTTTAAATGTAAAAAAAAAATCTCTTCTATTTCACTGTTTGCATATAGAACTGCCATGGATTTCTCAGTATTGGTTTTGTAGTCTGCCACATAACTGTAAAATTTTATTGTTTCTAGAAGGTAATTTTTGTAGTTTTTGGGGGTCCCTAGGTATTACTCTAGTCACGTCATTTGCAAACAATGATAGTTTGACTTTTTTTCCAGTCTGAATGCCCTCAAATCTTCTTCGTGCCTAATTGCTATGGCAAGGACTTCCAGTACTATACTGAATAATAGTAGTAAGAATGGGCACCATTTGTAAGTTTCCAATAAAAGAAAAGAAAAGGAACAGGGGTGCAATGGGCCTGTGCATGCAGGGGACTCAAGTGTTCAGTGGCTGAGAGCTGTCTACGCAGTCTAGATGATGGGCAACAGACCGGGAGAACTGAGACACAGAAACAAGGCCCCAGGATGGTCGGTTGTCTGTTTCTCTCTCCTCCCTGGAGTGGTCTGATCTCTACCTTTCTGGTGCAATCGTAGTCATAGTTTTGGTCAAAGTCCCAGTCATTATAGTTCCATCATCCTAGTCTCCTCATCTCCAACATCTTGTCTTCAGGATCCGGTCCTCAGCATCTAGTCTCGACTTTCTCATTTCCAACATCTAGTCCCGTATCTTGTCCTCATCTCCCTTTCAGTATCTCTTTATCAGCATCTCTTTCCCAGAGTCCAGTCCCAGAGTCTTGTCCCAGAGTAGTTCTCTCTAATCTCCTTCCCCAACATCTAGTCTTCTTCTTACCCCTTACAGCATAATTATATAGAAATCATGAAGGGTGGGGATACAAAGGTGGGGTTGAACATTAGCATAACAACAGAGAGATTTAAAGCCTCTCCTTCAGGAAATTAACTCAAGGACAAAATCTCATCTGAGGGTTCAGCACTCCAGATTACTAGGAGATTCGCCCATGGGCGGGATTCTATCCAGGGTGTATTGCTTTCTCCTTTCCTCACTAGTAATCCATTTAAACAGTCATAGTAAATTTACTTCTTATAATATTTCTAGAAATTTCATTTTGTTTGAACACAGTAAGAGATATATTATGCTTAAAGTTTGGGACATCTCACTACATGTTCCAGACCATAATCCTTAGGCCAGGTAAGTCTTTTCTAACCCCAATAGGGTCCTTATTTAGTTACTATTTTTTGGGTCATGACAGAATTTGTTCATGACCATGCTCTTAACTTATAGTTAAGTATTATGGCACTTGGCCTGGCCCATTTCGGTGCCAGGGTAGCTCACAGTTTGTCCTGGGTCCATACAGTTCCTCATCAGGACCCTCCTCTTGGAGTGCTTCCTAGCACTAAGGGCAACTGAGCCTTAAGTCGAGTAAATATGGATGCCCAGGAGTAAATATTATCTTGGAGTTAATTAACTTCCATGTTACATGCCATCAACTGTCTTCATGTGTCTATACAAAAGGACATTGTTAAATAATCCATATAAATAACATAAAGGAAAGAGATAAGCAATGTAGAGTTATTAGTGCCTGATAGAATTGGGTGTGCCTCATTTGCAATGTTGTGGGGGTGGTTCAATAAACTTTAAGCTCCCTGCGGGAGCAGCAAGGACAACCCAGTGTTATCCCACAACCATTGTCTCCCACCTGATCTTAGAAGGAAAGCTTTCAGTTTTTCATTGTTGAGTATGACTGACATTAGCCTGGGTTTATGGTAAATAGCTTTAAGTATACTGAGGAATTTTCCTTCCATCCCTATTTTATTGAGATTTTTTAATTAAGATGAAGTATTGGAACTTGTCAAATGCTTTCTTTGCATCTTCTGATATGAACATGATTTCTTCCCCTTGTATTGATATGGTGTGTTACATTGATTGCCTTGCATGTATTAAACCATCCTAGCATTCCTGAGATAAATCCTAATTGATCATGATGTGTGATCTTTTTTGATATATTGTTAAATTTGGCTTCTGAGAGTTTTTTTAAAGATCTTCGTGTCTGTATTCATCAAAGATACAGGTCTACAATTTTATTTTTAGTGATATTTTTATCTGCTTTTGGTATCAGAGTAATGTATGTCTTATAGTAATGGTTTGTGAGGGTTTCTGTTTCTTCAACTTTCTGGAAGAACCTGAAAAAGATTGGAAGTAGGTCTCTGAAGGTTTGGAAAAACTTGTTCATAAACCCATGTGGGCCAGGACATTTGTTTCGAGGGAGACTTATGGTTACCTTAATAATTAATTTCAATTTTCGTGACAGTTATTAATCTCTCTAGGTGGTCTTTTTCCTCTTGGTTCAACCTTAGAAGGCTATATAAGACTATCAAAATTTATCCTTATCTTCTATCTGCTCCAGTTTTGTAGCATAAAGATTTTCATAGTGATCCCTGATAATCTTTTGAATTTCTGTTGTGAAGAATATCTGTTGTGAAGACATCCATTCATTTCTAATTTGGTTTATTAGAATTTTCTTTCTTTGTTTGTTTCTCCCCCTCCACACTCAATCTTTTTTATTCTTTTAAAGAACCTGCTCTTGTTTTCATTGAACTTTAAAGGGGGTTGGGTTTTTTGTTTTTGTTTTTGTTTTCAATTTTCATTTCATTGATTTCTGTTCTAACGTTCTATTTCTTTCTTTCTGTTTTCGTTGGATTCCCGTTGTTATTCTTTAACTAGTTGATTGAGCTGTGTTGTTAGGTTATTTTTCTGTGTCCTTTCTAGCTTCTTAAAGAACACTTGCATTGCTATGAAATTCCTCCTTACCACTACTTTTGCTGTGTCCTGCATGTTCTGGTAACTTGTGACTTCAGTCTGATTTGCTTTCAGAAATCTTTTCATTTCCTTCTCATTTTCTCTTCAACTCACTGGTTTAGATACTTGTCTCACAGCATGAGACTAACCACAGTTCAATTCCCATTACCACATTAGGTTCCCCTGAACATCACCAGGAGTAACTCCTGAGCACCACAAGGAGTGGTCCAAAAACAAACACGAAATAAATTATGTGAATTTACCCAGAAAACATTCTTAAAAATTAAGAACTATGTTTTCACCACGTTGCAAATTAATATAGTCTCTTTCCTCCTGAACTTTCTTTCTCATTAATTTCATGGGTCTTCTTGAGTAAATCTGGTACCCAGGAGGGTTTTCTTTAAGTTGAGTTCATCAGCTCTGTGGTTCTCTGGTTCCTGTAGTCCCTTGTTGGTACTGTCTCAATGTTGCGATGAATGAGAAGAACTGGTAAAGCAATGTCAAGCCATGACTTTCTCTAATAAAATTATTTTACAGAAGATATTCCCAAGGAATAAGAATCACAAGACTGAAAATTGTCTCAAGAGGTTCTTTTATCTTACTTTAAGACAAGGCTGTACTGAAACAGACATAAATGTTTCTCTCATACAGCTGAACTTCTACAGAAATTCTCCCTTGGGTATGCACATCATATTTTCACAACCCCTCTCCTGGATCAACCTAATTTTGTCACTATTTCCTCTGTTCTTGGTTTGTATAAGGCAACCTATACTATGTTAGAGTACACACAAATAAATATATCTCTGACCCTAACTTTGAGGAGGTTACAGTTTTGCTGGGAGAAAAATATTAAAATTTCTAATTTCAGTAACACAGTGAAATGTTTACAAAACAGAAATAGCATATCTTAGCTAGCAGAGTAGATGCTTAGTTACTATAAAAGTCACAAGTGTTTAAAATGCTTCCAAAGTAACGCTTACAATAATTTCAGTATAAATGTATATGATAATATAGGAGTATCAGAGAGCAGGTGATGTGTGTTGGATCTTTTTTCCATTTTTTTTCTGGTTAACCCTGGCTCTGTGCTTAGGGATCACTCTTGGTGGTGCTTAGGTAATCATAATATGGGATCATGGATCCAACCAAGGTCGATCATGCTCAAAGCAAGTGCCTTAACCTCTGTAGCATCTTTCTGGTCCTCTTTTTTTTTTTTTTTAACTCAATGAATAGCATCAAATTCAGGGCATTACATTCATGGGCTCTACCACTGATACACAGCCCTGGCCCTTCTGGGGGTAGTCAGGCAATATTTCCCTAGGGCAATCAGTATGTGACAAATAAAAATGACATGGCGGCATTAAAGACAACAAAAGTATGTTGATCACAGAGTAAAGAATCAAATCAAGTCAATGAGATTAAAGAAGGGGGGGTATGTTGAAATTGGCCTTTTCCTCTATTATTGATCTATATAATTTCTTTTCTATACCTTTGAAGAGATAGAGATCCGGGCCTCCTCCAATGTGTGCCCGGCATCTTTCCACAGAGTTTTAAGCTCTGAAGACCTCACCCCTCACCGAGTCTGCACTTCTCTGGGTTGAATGACCACAAAGACTTTTCTTCTTTCTTGTGGTGCCTATTCTTCATGCTTTTAATCACGTTTATTGGCGTTCTCTGGACTGTATCCAAGTTTCCATGTCATGCTTAAACATAAGTTGTAAAGACAATGCCTTGAAACAAAGACTTCCAAAGGTTAGACATAATACAAAGATTCTCCTATGGCTGGAGAAGTTTATACTAGTGGAAAAATAAAAATAACAACCTTTTAACAGTGTTCCTAAATGCCTTATAACTAACCTATTTACTAAAATACACAGACAGGCTAGAACATGCTCAAAAAAGGATTGCTCTTCCCACAAGTTAGCCCATAAGAACATTGATCAAAAGTTCAGTGATGAATAATCTGGTCACATCTCTGGGATCCAGATGAACACTTTAAGGCCCCTGTAAAAGTTACATCGTGCGACTCCAACTGGTGGTCTTAAACTTTGATATAGAGAGGGGGATGGGGAAGGCAGAGGGACCAGATGTGACTATAACAAAAAACACCACCACTGTTGGCACTCAGAGAACCTTTTGTCTGTGAACACAATGTGGAGGCAAGATTTAGGAGATAAAAACAATGCCACTCCCTAATTACTAAAAAGACATGCAAAGAAGCACAGATGGGTATTGGAACACTGTATGACTGAAATGGTCAGCTTTGGAACTCTATCTCATGGTGTCTCAAAAAATATCAAAATTAAAAAAAAAGCATGCAGTTCATTGAAGGAATAAGTAAATATAAGCTATCTTATCAGCAGTCTGGCATGGAAGACAATGCCATTCCATTGGCCTGGTGTTCCATACAGGGGCTTGCTCCCCTGGAGGGGACTCCTGACCTCTTTCTGGGCTCTTCTTGATCAGCTTGGTTACCCTGGTCTTTCTCTTTTAAGTCTGTGTGTAACTTTTGGGCCAACTGGCAAACTATCTGCATGTGTGTTGAGAAACCAGCAGCTGGTTGGTAACTGGGAGAGTAAATCTGTCTAATTTGGAAATAAAGTATAAGAAAGACCACTGGAACTGTGCACTGCGCATTCCTTCAGCACAGCTCCTGTCATCAATAAAATGTTTAGCTGGCTCTTCTGTGTAAATCACAATTAGTTTTAAACACAGATGGACATAAGGGAAATTGTATTTACTCCCTTTCCTGAGACCCCTCTGGAACTGTAGCTACGATCTCTGTCCAGAACCTTCATCTGACTTGGTCATATCCTGCTCACTTCACAATTACTAATGTGGAGAAAACTTGCTTTTTGAAAGCAGGGAGAACAGAGAGGGCAAGGTTGCTACCTTCTACCTCATCACATATTTCCAGGAATATCACATTTCTCTGCTTGTCCCTAGTCTTCCTAAGGAATATATGATTGAAGTGGACACTCCTCAAAGAAACAATTAGCCCTGAAAGTAGAGAAGAAGAGAGAACACTAGTTTTTTTTTTTTTTTAGAATTCAGCATAATCAAAGTCTTAGCAAAAGATGTAATCATGGAATCTGATACTCTTTAAATAGAGGCAGAGGTACTATGCTGAGTGGGATCAGGCAGAAGGAAAGTGACAGATGCAGATTTAGGACACAAAGATGCATAATAGGACAGCAACAAGGGACCCAAAGCAACAGAACTAGAGTGTTGTGGGACAGACACTGGGTGGGGCCTTGGAGCACTGGTGGAAGGAAGTGAGCACTCTGATGATGGGTGTGGTGCTGGAATGATGTATACATGAAACAGTACTGTACAGCCTGATATTCCAATAAAAATAGAAATAAAATATTCTTTTTAATTTTTAATTTTTTAATGAATCACCTTCTGAAATAGTTACAGACTTACAAACTTTTGTGTTCACGTTTCAGTCATACAATGATCAAGTACCCATCTCTCCACCAGTTCCCATTCTCGACCACCAGCGTTCCCAGTATCCCTCCCCTATTCCCTTCCCATCCCCCCACGCTTCTGTGGCAGGCAGATTCCCAAGAAAGAAAATCTTAGCAATCCAAATTAAACACTATCAGGGGCCGGAAAGATAGCACAGTGGGTAGGGCATTTGTCTTGCATGCGGCAGACCTGGGTTCAATCCCTGGCATCCCATATGGTCGTCCCAGTACCGCCAGGAGTAATTCCTGAGTGCACAAGCCAAGGGTAACCCCTGAGCATTGCTGGGTATGACCCAAAAAGAAAAAATAAAATAAAATAAAGGGTAGTATCAAATGATCACTCTGGACAAGAACTGAGTGCTGAAAGTAGGTAAAAGGATACACATGATAACCTCTCAGTATCTGTAGTGCCAACCATAATGCCCAAGAGAAAGATAAAGAGTGAGAGAGAGTGAGGGGAAGAGAGAGAGAGAGAGAGAGAGAGAGAGAGAGAGAAGAAAATTGCCTGCCACAAGAGGCAGGTGGGGTAGAGCAGGGAAGAGAAGAATAACTGGGGTCTGTACATTGGTGAAGAGATAGGTGTTGGAAACATGAAAAAGCTTGTGTGTATCTCACTGTAATTCAATTTTTTTTTAAAAATTGAAAGGAAAGTATTATGACTAAGTATATATGTTCTTGGTATAAAAGGATGCACATGAACATAATATTAACAAAATAAAAGATAAAAATCAATTGATCATAACAACAGATGCAGAGAAATTTTTTGAAAAGATTCAACAGCAATTTATGATAAAAAGTGTCTCAACAAAGGAAAGGCCACATACAACAAACCACATCTAACATCAGACCCAAAGGATAAAACTTAAAGTTTTTCTTCTAAGATGAGGTACAAGCCAAGAATGGTTACTCTCACCAATCCTTTTCAACATAATACTGAAGTCCTAGAGATGTCGCCTGCAGGTCAACTTGTACCTGCGCAGTGAGTGCATTAGCAGCCTGGTGGTGTTTTCAGGCTTCCTGACATCCCCAAACTGCAACTGTGCCTATGGCCAGACCCCAAAAACTTGGGACCAAATTTACCAAGAAATAAAATGGCCAAAAGTTAGGTATGTGGGAGCCACACCCACAAACCACTTCCAGCTCAGCTATACAAGCTCATTTATTTCAGAGACCTTATTTCAGAGACCCACAGATAAATCTCAAAAGAGATGAAAAGCCACAGTTAATCTTTGATCAGCACATGGCTGGGGTAAATCGGAGTGGGTGGGTTGGCCTGTTGGCCCTCCCAAGCAGAGCCCCCAGCAGCTGTTTGCTTGCACAATCCAAAATCGCTGCTATACCCCCAACCTGACTCCACTGTCTCAGGATGGACCTCACCAAGATATAATCTGCTGAAAATTTTGTAATGTGGATCTTAACACACCAACAACCCTGACCCAGAGACACAGCAGCAAGTCTCGGAAGACACCACAGCACCAGAGATCTCTCCATGCCCCATATGGGCCAATTTCACCGGGGAACCCCAGATGGAACAGGTGTGCTCTCCCGCCTTCTTCAGATGAAACCCCAGTGACCAAGAGCTTCCATGTGCAAGCCCCCCTCCCCTGCTCCCCATCCTCCCAAGAAACGCAGACTCCAGGACTAAATCTCCAGGCCTTAAGGTAGCAGAAGACCCAGGCTTCTCCTCCCTGGGTCCCCGCCCACCCAGAAGACTGGCTGTCACGCCCACAATTTGCCTCCAGGTGCCATCTTAGTCCACCAACAGCCCTGGTCCAGAGACTCCCAATTGAATCCCAAAATGGATTAGTGCCATACAAATGCCCTACCCGCTGTGCTATCGCACGCAGCCAACCTGGTCGACCCGGGTTTGATTCCTCCGCCCCTTTTCGGAGAGCCGGGCAAGCTACGGAGAGTATCTCGCCCGCACAGCAAAGCCTGGCAAGCTACCTGTGACATATTCGATATCTCACAATGTTACTGGGTTCACTTGAGCAAATCAATGAACAGCGGGAGGATAGTGACAGTGACAGTGATCCCACCAAAATATAGTTATATAACAAACCAACAGAGTAAATTGACAGGATACAAAATCAAAACAGAGGGCTAGGGAGACTGCAAAGGGCACAGGCATATATTGTACATTTGGGAGCTGGTGGTTTGATCCTGGCCCAATATGATCCCCCAAGAAATAAGCTGGGGAGTAGTCCCAAGAAACACTGGTATGGCCTTCAAAACAACAACAACAAAAACAATCTGCAAGCTTGTTGCATTTTATATTGAACTAGAAGAACATAATATCAATAAAATATCACATTTACAACTGCATCAAAAAATATTCAAGTATCTGCTTAATAAAGGAGGTAAACAAAAAACTCTAAGCCACTATTAGATGAAGTAAAAAAATACACAAAACCAAAAATCTAATATATCATATATTTGAAATATTTAATATTACTAAAATGACCACTCAACCCAAAGTATCACACAGAGTCAATCCAACCTGTATCAAAATTCCCCCAGAATTTGATGAACTCAGAGTTTGTCATCCAGATTCTGTCAACCAAAATACTGGCTCAGAGAACTCAGAGAGGACATGGTATTTATTCTTGAGGTGGCAGGTGATGGGGGGTGAGAGGGGGTGGGGGCTTGATCAATCAATTTTCCCTGCATGGAGGTAGAAGGGGGTTTTGTTTGAGGAGAAAACAAAGACTGTCTTTGGTTAAATAAATAGAATTGAAACTGTAAATAGACAAGTAGCTACTTAAGCAAAATTTGAAACTATAAATATGGCTATGGTTCTATTAGCCCAGGTAGGCCTTGATTATCAGGTAGGCAACAGTGGGGTATGTCTGCATGGGTTGGGTGTTCTTGCTAGTGATGAGGTTTGACCAATCCCTGAGCATAACTTGGAAGAAGGGGTTGTGAAACAAATAGTAATTCTGGATTGCTTTCAGCCTCATAGTATTCTTTAAGGACTAGATCAAACATTATTGAAATCTGTGAGGGATCACAAAACCCTCAAACACCCAAATGAATCCTAAGGAAAAAAATAAAGAGGCATCATGCTCCCCAACTTTCAGTTATATTATAAATCACTAGTAATCGGGGCTGAAGTGATAGCACAGCGGGTAGGCTGTTTGCCTTGCACATGGCTGATACCGGTTCAATTCCCAGCATCCCATAGGGTCCCCCGAGCACCGCCAGGAATAATACCTCAGAGGCAGGAGTAACCCCTGAGGATCGCCGGGTGTAACCCAGTAAAAAATAAAAACACTGGTAATCAAAATAGCATGTTGTTCGAATTAAAACAGACACTCTAATGAAACTGAACTGAGAACACAGAAACAAATCCCCTTATTTTAATTATATGAATAATTACCTTTTAGGGAGTCAAGAGCATAAAATGGAAAAAGAAAAACTTTCCAACAAATGGTGCTGACAAAACTGGTCAGACATGCAAAATAACGCAGAGGGCCACTATTTCATACCAGGTACTAAAGTTAAATCAAACTGCATTAAAAACTTGGTGTTAGATTCAAATTCGTAAGGTATGTCACAGAAAACATATGCAAAAACACTTCATGTTATTGACTTTAATGGTGCCTTCTGGAATTCAACTCCATTGGCAGTGAAGTTTGAAAAAATAAAGAAATATAATTATATCAAACTAAAAGTCTTCTGCACTGAACACACACACACACACACACACACACACACACACACACACACCCTAACTCTAAAACAGAAAGATATCCTGAAAAATAGAGAAAATATGCACACACCATAATTCTAAAAATGGGGTGGTATGTAAAATGAGTTAGATATAGAAGTAACTCCAAAACTCAACAACAAAACACACCCACTGTCAAAAATGAAAAGGGTTGACCATACTCTTCTGCAAAGAAGATATACACATGATAAGAAGACAAATGAAAATTATTTTATCATTGAGTGCATCATTATACACTGACCAACAATCATGAAATATTACCTCACACTAGTGAAAATGGCTATTTTTTAAAAGTCCAGAAACAAGTGCTTGTAAGGAAGGAAGTGAAAGAGTAAGAATCCTTAACTATTGGTAGGAATGAGATTAGTCTCTATGGAAAATAGTATGAGGAATTCTCAAAAAAATTAAAAATATAACTACTATCTGATGCAGCAATTCCACTCCAAGAATAAAAAAAATTGCTAATTCAAAAGATATATGCACAGTTATGTTTATTGTCACTATTCACAAGAGCCGCAAATTTCCACAGAACTTTGTGACCTTGGACTCTAGACTCAACAGGATCTGGAACAGAGATCCTCTGCCTTCTTCCCCCAGTCTCCCGTGACTCAGGGATCACACCCATAAGCCATACCCTCACTGCACCAGATAATCTCCTCACCGGTCACCCTCCAGAATTCACAGATGCTCCTCCCAGAAGGGAGTATAAAAGAAGGCCTCCAGAACCATGCCACTGGACTCCGCGCCAGGCTGTGGAGCGGGTGAGAGTCCTCCCCACCCCAAGGGACCCAGCCCAACCACCACCACCATGCTCCAGGCCGCTTCCCAGACCACATGGCTGCGCAACACAATCAATATAATCCATCATATCAATAAAAGAAAGCTAACCATATGATCAATGAACAATAAGCGCGACCTCTTATTGTCTAGGTCTCACTCTTGGAGAACCCAGCAGACTATCGAAAGTACCCTGCCCACATAGCAGAGTCTGGCAAGTTCCGCATGGCATATTCGATATGCCAAAACCCACTAACAATGACGGGTCTCATTCCCCTGACCCTCGAAGAGTCTCCAATATGGCACTTGCTAAAATCTCAGGGCTAGGATGAATGGAGACGTTACTGGTGCCTGCTCGAGGAAATCAATGAAAAACGGGGTGACAGTGACAATGAACCATACAATCATATCAATAGATGCAGAGAAAGCATTTGACATGATCCAGCATCCACTTATGATGAAAACTCTAACCAAAACAGGAATTGAAAGAACTTTCCTCAATATAGTCAAAGCCATCTACCACAAGTCCATGGCAAGCATTATTCTCAATCAGGAAAAACTAAAAGCATTAACCCCTAAGATCAGGGACAAGACAAGGATGCCCACTCTCACCATTTCTATTCAATACAGCACTGGAAGTGCTTGCCACAGCAATTAGGGAGGAAAAGGATATTAAGGGCATCTAGATAGGAAAGGAAGAAGTCAAGCTCTCACTATTTTCAGATGACATGATACCATACTTAGAAAACCCTAAAGGCTCTACCCAGAAACTCCTAGAAACAATAGACTTGTATAGTAACGTTGCAGGCTACAAAAAAAATCAGTACCCAAAAAGTCCATGGCTCCCTTATATGCAAATAATGAGAGAGAAGAAAGTGATATGAAGAAAACAATCCCATTCACAATCATGCCTCAGAAAATCAAGTACCTTAGAATCAGCTTAGCTATATGGACATTTCTCAAAAAACTAGAAATTGAGCTTGCATTGACCCAGCAATACCACTTCTGGGAATATACCCCGGAGGCCCAAAAGCACACAGCAGAAACACCATCTGTACTTCTATGTTCATTGAAGCACTATTCACCACAGACAGAATCTGGAAACAACCCGAATGCCCAAGAACAAACAAATAAAGAAAGAAACTATGGTACATCTACACAGTGAAGCTGTTAGGAAAAACGAAGTCATGAAATCTGCCTATAAATGGATAGACACAGAGAATATCGTCCTGAGTGAAATGAGTCAAAAAGAGAAGGACAGATATAGAATGACTACATAAATCTGTGGTATATATAAAAAGAATATGTAGTAGAAGACTAATATCCATGGCCAGGGAAAACAGGGGCTAGGAGAACTGATTAATGGTTGGAATTAACCACAAGTGTTGTGTGGGGCTGCGGGTAGGTAAAACAGAGAAGAGACCAGTATGATAATAATAGCTGGGAATGATCACACTGGACAAGATCTGAGTGTTAAAATACATAAAGGGATATTCCTGATAACCTTTCAGTATTCAATATTGCAAACCACAATGCCCAAAAGGAGAGAGAGAAAGAGAAAGAGAGAGAGAGAGAGAGAGAGAGAGAGAGAGAGAGAGAGAGAGAAGAAAAAGCACCTGCAGGGGTAGGGGGTGGGGGGTGATGGGAAGGAACCTGGGGACACTGGCACTAGGAAATGCACACTAGTGGAGGATGGGTGTTAGAATACTGTATAACTGAAATCCAATCATGAACAGTTTTGTAAGGGTCTATCTCACAGTGATTCAATTAAAAAAGTTTTTTAAAAAAGTTTGAATGTAAAATATAAAATACAATTAAGAATTTGATAACTCGAATGTTTTTATTATACAGAAAAGGAAAATGTGATTTTCCCGAAGAAATGCATCAGTATGGATGACATCTGCAGGGTCAAAGACAATGCTCTCAACTTTTCTTTTCTGTTCCAGCAGGACACACTCTAGTCATGACAGTGCTTCAGCCATGGCTCTGACTTAGGAGATATGAAGGCATATCATCCTTGAAGGGAGGTATGAATGCAATATGCAGTCTCTCAAGGTATCCAGATAGGATTCTAAATCACCATGCAGAGAGTCAAGTCTATTTCAGGTGTTGCAACTCAATAAAGGATGATTATGAAAAGTCACCTCTGAAGGCTCAGTAGATAATCATTAGATCCAGACATGCCCTATCTTCAAACACACAATACCTTCTGCATCAGTTCAGCATAAGCAAGGCTGTAGTAATCGACACTCCATCATTTCAATCACTTGCCATGGAATATGTTTCTTTCTTATTTATAATCAAGTCTACTGTGGGTCCAAATGAGTCTCCAGGACACCTTTCCCCTACTCAGACATTCAGTCTTCCCACAACTGCAAAGAAGGCCCTTGCTATGCTATCAATGGCAGAGGAAGAGATTATAAACAGGCCGAAACACATTAAATGTTCCCACATGAACAGAGAACACATCACATCTGTCTACAATTTTCTTTTCCCCCTGAAATTACATGAGTAAAACCCAATAAACCATCTAAAATATTCTATATGGCTTAAGGAGACCAACCAGTCCAAAATAGGTAAGTTATTGAGATGAAAAGTAAAAATTCCTTTCCTTCCTTTAAAAAGCAAAATGCAGGCAAAAAAGCATGCTTGACAGAAGACAGGGCTCAATGGCTTAATGTCCTAACAATACCAACTACTGTAGACAAAAGTGAAAGCAACATAAAACCAACTCAAAGGAGATTTGTATTAACAGCATATCTTCTGTGGTTCTTAAGGATAAGCAAACCATATGCTCTCTTACAAAGAGCTTTCTCCTTTGGAAGGTACTGACTTAGTGACCCTGTGTAAAAATAAAGAATGAGCTGGGCGTGAAGGTCCATTCTAGAAGGGCATTCTAGAATGTGACCCAGCACAATTAGCGTACTCCTCTGTCTCTTGTGGATATCTGCTTTATGCCCTGGAAACTCAACGCTAAAATCCGTTGAACATCTGGGAAGGTGCAAGTGAAAATCGAACGTCTTTACTAATTCTTACAAATTTAAACTGATTTTCTCTAGTCCGGTCTTAAGAAAGAAGAAACTGCTGCTACAGTTAACAGGGCTCTAACCCTGAAGAACTCTTCTAACATTGTGGCCTGGAACAGCTCCCATGCTATAACTCCCCTAGGAGGAGGCCACCCCTTTCACAGGACACCCCCTCCAGCAGTCACTGGAACACAAACAGTGGATTGGTCTGTAAGCTGCATTTTTAACTAAAGTAGCTCTGAACAACAAAGTTAAAAGTTGTAGAAAGCTTGAAAATGGTGCATTCGAGGATTCTGTTAATATAACCAAACAAAAATATTTCACTTGACTTCATCGAGAAATTCAAATACCCCCCTCTCTTTTCCTCTCCCTCCCTCCTTCCCCCTCCCCCTCTCTCCCACTCCCTCTCTCCTTCTCTCTGCATAAAAAACATGCCTATATTACAATTCTCCTTCCCTTCCTGCAGGGCCTTTCCTCCTCTGATTAACTCTGTTTTCTTTTAGCTTCTGAGCAGCAATAACTCACAATCCCAGCTTGGAAAATTCTAACACACTGCTCCCTCAAGTGTTTGTTTTTCAAATACAGACCTGAATGCAGCCTCTGATGGTGAGAATGTTCGTTTTGTTGACGGATCATTTGAAGAGAAGGTCTCAGGCTCCACTTCTGCCCAGGCTCCAGCTGCAATTGTAAAGGTAGAGGCTGGCATGGGCATGGTTACATAGTAATGCCAGCTTGAATACCCTAGAAACAAGAAGGGGAAACACTATGAGGCCACCATATGATTCTGGACCCTACTCTGTAGTTTTTTGGTTTTGGCACTTGAAGGACTTTATTTTTTTTTCTTTTTCTTTTTTTATTAGTGAAACACCATGAGGTACAGTTATAGACCCACAAATTTTGTTCTCGGGTTTCAGTTACACAATGATCAAGTACCCATCCCTCCACCAGTGCCCATCATCCACCACCACGGTCCTAGCATCCCCCCCAACCCCCATCCCACCCTGCCTCTGTGGCAGGGTATTCCCCCTTGTTCTCTCTCTCTTCTTTAGGGTACTGTGTTTTGCAAGAGAGGCATTGAGTGGCAACCAAGTTTGGACCATAGACTACTTTTAGCATGCCTCTCCCACCCTGGGAGGGTCCTCACAACACCCTTCATTTGGTGCTCTCTTCTCTATCTGAGCTTCCCTTACTTGAAGGACTTTAATGATAAAAAAGAATGAGCCAGTTTTCAGAGCTGGGTCACATAAACTGAAGGGACAATGTTCCAGATTTCAGGGAAAGCGTAAGAGATGACGGTTTCAGGGTGGCCCAGGTGATTTAGATCAACCCCAGAGCCAAGGCGGATTCCTTCAAATGAGGTTATAACCAAAGAGTGGGAATGCAGTGTCCTGAAGGCCACCAACACCGAAAAGCAAAGGCCATGTGCTCCCACAGATGCAAGAACAAACCTGATCATGATTGCTTGGCATAATGTTGGCACTAAGTAGATGTTCTGTTGAATGAGTAAATACTCACTACACAGTTCAATTCTCTTTACTAAATTCACTCTAACATGAATAAAGTAAAAATAATAACAATGAGAATAGGAAAGGAAGATGAATGGGTTTTAAGAAGTACCAATTTGGGATATAATATGCTTTAGAAATTCTGGCATCATTTCTTATCCTTTTTATCTGTTAATGGACTGAGGTGGACCCCCCAACTTCTCATTGAACAGATGAAAAACTGGTCCAAAGATGTTTGATGAAGACAGGGATTCTCAGTTTAGAGTATAGAAGGGCTGAAAGTACACCCTGAGCTCCCCACTCCAGCCAAGGATATGCCCTCCACATAGTGCAAACCATACAGTAAGCATTATCAAGGGAATAAGTCATTATTAATTTATAACAAATACCATACTTCCTTACTTTTAAGATGGGAAAATAATTCTGATGCTTCTGAAACCTTAATGTGCTACACAACAAGACTGAATATAGTCTTTTTTTCTGGCTATCTGCTTTAAGTTGATGGTATCTCTTAAGGGAAACTAACTGGTAAGAGTAACTGCTGAACTCTGTCTCAGCCCGCTACCAACTCCTTTGCAGGAGCTATTCTCTTTCTCAAATTAATTTTAGAGGGTTCAACACTCATGAAGAGGCCTTTGAGATCTCCAATTCAAAGTTGAAATATTAACATCAGGTCATATAATTAGAACTAAAGTAAGAGTTTTCTACGCTAACTAGTAAAAATTGATAAGGTTAGATTTTGATTTTCATATGCTTGCTTGGCTTCAACTAATTCTTAATAAAGGAAACTAGAGGGATCATTATTTATTTCTCTCAGAAACTCTACCAACTTAAACCCAAAGGAAAAAAATCACAGCACTACTTAAATAAAAAAAAAATTTTTAATAGAAAACAAAGACCCACACCTTAGAAAAAAACAAATCTGCTACTATCCAGTTTGAATAAATGTGGCATGGTATCAAGTTTGGAAATCAGTGTAATTTCATCCTGCTTCCGGAAGCAGAATGGTTACTCCTGAAATCTGCTTTCCGTAGTTTTACCAAGACGCTAAAGGTGTGTGATCAAGTGATGATCAAATTCAGTATCAGTGGCTCCTCTTGCATCTGAAGGAAAGCCATGGCTTTCGAGAACTGCTGTTCTGACACGCAGCTGGTGAGAGCACCAGTCATCTCTCTCACTTGGTTCCCAGAATGGTACAGGTGGAAAGTGAAGGGGAATACTGGCCCAAAGGCACCGACAGGAGCATGGTCTCCTATGAGGAAGCTTGTCACTGGCAAACTCGATGCCTTCCCTCAGTTCCAGATCTACGTTTTAGTTTCCTACTCCTAACATCTACAGAGACATCAAAAACCTTGGGGATTTCAGAAATCCCCAAAAATAAAACTGAGAGGCCAAAATAGAAACAAGCAACTTGGAAGACACTGACTATGCAAGAAAATACCAAACACAGTACAGTAAAAGAAGTTTACTACAGTACCAAACAAGAAGAGTATAATATGAAAAGAAATAATTCAAAGATTAAAAAAAGTTTTTAAAATAGGGCTGGTGAGATAGTACAGAGATTATGGGGCTTGCCTTGCATGCTGCTGACCCCCGTTCAATCCCCAGCACCACATATGTTCCCCTGAGCACTGTCAAGAGTGATCCCTGAGTCAGGAACAAGTCCTGGGTACCACCAGCTGTGGAGAGAAGGAAGGAAGGAAGGATTCTACCATGGTTAAAACATGGTAAAAGAAAGAATAACCCAATAACAGGGGCAAAATAGAACATAGAGCTGAAGAAACAGAGGACAAAAAAGATTTTTTAAAAATAAGAGGAAAATAGAAACCAGCTTAGGAGACCTACTGTGCAGAAAAGTTTAGAAGAAGGCAATACAGAAGTAGAACAGAGAAAATTATTAGTTAAAAATTTCCAGAAATGATAACCTTTCAGTGTCTGTACTGCAAACCACAATGGAGGAGGAGGAGGAGGAGGAGGAGGAGGAGGAGGAGGAGGAGAAGGAGGAGGAGGAGGGAGGGGGAGGAGGAGAGAAGGGGAGGGGAGGGAGGGGGAGGAGGAGGAAAAAGGGGGAGAGAGGGGGAGGGAGGGGGAGGAGGAAGAAGGGGGGAGGGGAGGAGGAGGGGAAGGGGAGGAGAAGGAGGAGAAGAAAGGTACTTGTCATAGAGGCAGGCTGGGGAGTGGGGGATGGGGGTATGGTGGGAGGGATCCTGGGGACACTGGTGCAGGGAAACTTGTACATTGGTGAAACAATGGGTGCTGGAACACTGTATGATTGCAACCTAATCATGAACAGCTTTGTAAAGGGTCTATCTCACTGTGATTCGATTTTAAAAATTAAAAAAAAAATTTCCAGAAAGTTTCTCTAAATTCAAGGGCCATGAGTTTTCAGATTAAAAGGTCATACACAATACCCAGGACAACAAATACAAACCAACTTGCATCGAGACACATCATGACAAAATTCAGAACCCGGGGGATTAAAATAAGATCCTACAAGCCTTCAAAAGGGGATTTAAAAATCACATAAAATAAGGGCACTTTCAGACATGCAAAGTTTTGAAAAAAGTGACTCCCACACAATCTATTCTCTGGAAGCTATTAGGGCATGTAAAGTATGCTTCAAAAAAGACTAAATCACGGAGGAAGATGGATGAGCCAAAACAAGAAAGAAACCAGGGAAATATGTAGGATGACGTGAAGGCTGAGCCCAGAAGTCAGCCATGTGCTTTGCAGAACAGAGGCCTCTGCTTCCAGGAGCGGTTACAGGGGGAACCGCACCGAACTCAGGAAGATAAAAGTAAAGGGATGTATCTGAATATCTTGAACTATTTTAACTATATTTTAAAAGTAAGACACTGGGAACAAATAGAAAACCAAGCAATTGAGAAAAGTAATAAGACAGATTCTTGGAAAACTTAGAGTTTTTAATCTATTAAAATGTTACATAATCAAAATTTTATTACAGAACTGACCTATCTTTTGAGGTAATGGTTGACAAAATTGTACCTGCTTAAGGGTACATCTCTTCAAAATGTGTGTTAATACACAACATCCCACAAAAGTTGGGGTAGGGGTTGGGGGGATGGGAGGGTTTGGGCCACTTACTCCTAGCTCTGTGCTCAGGTATCACTTCTGTTCTGAAGGGTTTGGGGGGACCATATAGGATGCGAGGGACGAAACCCAGGTGGTTAAGTGGAAGGCAAATGCCCTATTTGCTATACTATCACTTTGGTGCCAGAGTCAGCTTTTTAAAAATTAATAATTATAACTAGAGTTGTGATATTAATTTTAATTGGAAGATGAGATTTAAGGAAGGGAACATCATGTGATGGTGATCAGCAGAGTAGAGAAGTGAGAGCTAATCGAGATCAACTAAGTCCCACCAGGCCTCTTACTGAACCACGTGGATGTATATATCAAATGATTGGCTCAAAGAGATGAAAATGGTTACTTCCGTTTTATGTAATAGAAAGTAGCACTGTAGCACTGTCACACTGTCGTCCGGTTGTTTATCGATTTGCTCAAACAGGCACCAGTAACGTCTCTATTGTGAGACTTGTTATTACTGTTTTTGGCATATGGAATACACCATGGGTAGCTTGCCAGGCTTTGCCATGTGGGCGGGATACTCTGGGTAGCTTGCGGGGCTCTCCGAAAGGGACAAAGGAATCAAACCCGGGTCGGCCACGTGCATGGCAAACGCCCTACCCGCTGTGCTATCGCTCCAGTCAGTAATGGAAAGTACATGAGTATTTTCAGGAAGCAAATACTTCTGGGAGAAAGTAAAACAGCCAAATAGAAACACTTGAATCCTAAAACAGGTATGTTTGTAATATAACAAGTTAAAAATAAAGGAGGGAAATTCAAATGAATATATCAAGATACCACCTCACACCACTGGTGTCACACTGGCACACATCACAAAGAACAAAATTAACACTGTTGGCAGGAATGTGAGGAAGAAAGGACCCTCATTCACTGTTGGTGGAAATGTCAAACGGCCCAGCCTTTATAGGAAAAAATATGGATGCATCTCAAAAAACTAGAAATTGAGCGGGGATGGGGGGAGATGGGGGGAGGGGGGATGGGACTGAGATAATTGTGGAGAGAAGCAGCTACTCTGGTGGAGCGTGTGGTGCTGTAACATTTTATGTATGAAACCCTGCATGAACAGTTTTGCAAACCACAGTGCCTAAAATAATGTTCAAAACATAAAAAGGATATGAGAGAGGTGGAGGGAAGATTGAGGATGGGAACAATCTGGTGGAGGGGCTGGAACAACGTAACAACGTATGTATAAAACCCTACCATTAACAATATTGTAATTACAACATCTGAACATTTTTAAAATTTAAAATGCAACAAAATTAAAATGAATTAAGGACCTGAAAAGACCTTTCTTCAAAAGAAGATATTAAAATAGTCAACAGTTGCTGAAAAGATGTTCAATATTGTTGATCATAAGTGAAATGCAAATTAAAACCACAATGAGATCACCTTGCACGTGTGAATAGCCATCACTAAGTCATCACTAAGAGTTACATGAGTTGGCAGGGATGTTAAGGAAAGGGTACCCATTCGCACTGTTGGTGGGAATGTAACTTGGTACAGTAAACTAGCAGAGTAACTGTGGAAAATAGTTGCTATGAAAGTTTCTCAAAAAATTACTACCAAGCCAGAGAGATAGCACAGTGGGTAGGGTGCCTACCTTGCATGTGGCCAACCAGGTTTGATCCTTGGCACCTCATAGGGTCCCCTGAAACTGCCAGGAGTGATCTCTGAGAACAGAGCCAGGAATAAGCCCTGAGCGCTGCCAAAAGTGGCCCCAAAACAAAAAAAGAAAGAGAGAGAGAAAGAAAGAGAGAAAGGAAGGAAGGAAGGAAGGAAGAAAGAAAGAAAGAAAGAAAGAAAGAAAGAAAGAAAGAAAGAAAGAAAGAAAGAAAGAAAGAGGGAGAAAGGGAGGGAGGGAGAGAGGGAGGGAGAGAGGGAGGGAGGAAGGAAGGGAGGGAGGGAGGGAGGGAGGGAGGAAGGAAGGAAGGAAGGAAGGAAGGAAGGAAGGAAGGAAGGAAGGAAGGAGGGCTGGAGCGATAGCACAGTGGGTGGGGCGTTTGCCTTGCATGCAGCTGACCCAGGTTCGATTCCCAGCATCCCATATGGTCCCCCGAGCACCGCCAGGACTAACTCCTGAGTGCACGAGCCAGGAGTAGTCCCTGTGCATCACAGGGTATGACCCAAAAGCCAAAAAAATAAATAAATATAAAAATAAAACAAAATAAAGTTAGAAAGAAGGAAGGAAGGAAGGAAGGAAGGAAGGAAGGAAGGAAGGAAGGAAGGAAGGAAAGAAAGAAAACGATTGCATAATTCAGCAATCTAGTTTATACACACCAGAGGAAATGAAGTCACACCCTTAAAGAAATCTATCTGCATTCCTATGCTCATTGCAGCTATGCTTAAAGTAGCCAAGATCTAGAAGAATTGTCGATGTCTGTTGACAGATGGATAAATAACATGTGGTACGCAAGGGTCCTGTCTGGGGTTTCCTTTTCCATAGCATCAGTGAGCCATAATCAGATATGTAAAATCCCAGAAATAAGCAACTCATAAATTCTGAACCGCTTACTGTACTAAATAGGCTGATGAAATCTTATACTGACCTTCTCTGTCCCATATGGGATATGAATCATCCCCTTATTCAAAGAAGTCTGCTATTACGTGGTAGTTGTTTGTAATTTTTATATTTTTTACTTGTACTGTAGTATATTTTAGCAATCACTGTATTTTATGTTTGGTTATTGTTGGTAACCTCTTAGTTGAATATGAGTTCAAATTTATCATAGGTGTATGAGTTCTTGTGAAAAATAACACAGTAGAGAGTTCAGTGCTATTAAGTTTTAGGTATCTACGAGGAATCTTGGAACACAAGACTGCGGAATATGCACACTGAATAATAGTAAGAGTCAGGGCAGGTGCACAGGTTGTGCATGAGGACTGGCTTCAGTCCTGGCACCCCAGAACTCAAGCACTGCTGAGTGTGCTCCCAACACCAATTAAAGGGAATCTGCCACTTATGACAACATAGAGAAAGCCAGAAGATATCAATCAGAGAAAAGCAAATCAATTATAGTCTCGCTTATGTTAAAATCTGAGTACGTAGAAATAGTAGAAATCTAGTGGCTATTAGAAAGAAAGGGAGAAGGAAATGGGGTGAAGGTATTTTAAAAAGCACAAACGTTCAGTAATAAGAGTAATAAGTTCCAGAGTACAATATACAGCAATTGTAATCAGAGTTATTTGTGAGTAGCTAAGAAATCTGTATCTGTAAGTAGCTAAGAAATTAGATCTTGAAAGTTCTCAGTGCAAAGACAAATGATAACTATGTGAGGTGATAGATTTGTTAACTAATCTTATTGTGATGATTATTTCACTCAATATATATATAATATAGCAAGCACACTTTATATACACATATACCAAACGATCATATTGCATATCTTGATGTCACATGTTATATATTAATTACATTTCAATGGAACTGGATGGGGAGCTTAAAACCCTATAAATGCTGGTGTTTCAGAGTTTTTTTTTAAAGTTCTAGGCCACATCTGGCCATGCTCAGGGGCTGCTCCTACTTTGTGCCCTGGATCAAACCCTTAGTTCATTAAGCAATCTCTCCAGCCCTGCATAAACTTCTAAACTGACTTTTTGTTGTACATTTGGTTCTGATAGATGTGCCATATGAGACTTGTGAAAACTGCAGACACAGAAACTGCTCTTAAGAGAGAATACTGTGATTGAAATACACGTATAAATTAGATGGCTGAACAAAGTCATGAGGAACCATACACAGTGTCCAATCATACCAATTCCCAGCATTTTATCTTAATATCTGTACCCTCAAGGTGAAATGAGGAAGGTACTGAGAACCAAAAAAAGGTGTGTCACTGGAAAAGATTATTTTTTTGTTTGAAGCAATTTAAAAACTGACACTCTCTTGAAGTTTTTTGAAGTTAAAGAATGGAAAAAAATTATTTTTTGGGGGGAAATGTATTGAAAAACATCACATAAACCCCATAATTTAAGATGCCCAATGTCTCTCCTACATAACTCTCAATGGTTCAAATTTTTGTAGATTCTTAAAAGTTCCTCTACTGAGTGGAACACATTTGGAATAAAGTGTTTGAGACTTCAAGCTTTTAAAGCAAATATACTTTTTCAAGATTACAAGAAGTAATGATCAAATGTGGGCAGTGCTTTCTGCACTGTGGGGGAGATTCGTCCTGATTCACCACCCGACAGCACGCCCAGTGCCTTCCCTTGGGTGCCACAGTCTCTGCTCATGACTGGTTCTGTGCAGCCCACCACAGTGAGCACGCTGCTAGGGAATAGGTGACTGCAGTTTTGTCTAACCACAATGTGAAAAAAAATCAAATGACATGCTGGTGACTGTACTCCCAGAAAGCAGGCCATGTATTCCAGAGACAAAGCGAAACCATTTCTGGATTATGTATTGTTTGGAATAAGCCTAACCTTACAAATAGAACTGACGAGTTCATTTCTTTCGAGTGTGTTCATTGACTAAACTCCAGTTCTGAAATCTGATTGCTGGGGTTCAATTGCCTGCTCCACGCTTACCAGTTTGGGCACATTACTTAATCTCTCAATGTATTTGGCTTCCTCATATGCAACAAAGGAGGAAGAATCATAGTATCTCCTGTAGGATTATGAAGATGAAACTAGATGCTCTATATACACATATAAAGCAGGCACGGTAATTGGCACATAGTATTAAATAAGTGCTAATTCTGTCATCTCTGCAACTGCCTCCTGGCTGCTTGGGCCGAATTTTCCTAGGAGCGCGGATGCTGACGGTATGGCTGCCACATGTGCACTGGAGCCTGTTGCCTAATGAGGCCCACATATGGGGCTCAAGGTTGAATGGATACACACAGCACACACAAAGCCACCCATTTACAGGAGAATGACAGCCCGGAGGGGGCATCCTGTATGACTTCATATAGAATGGGCTATTTGAAGACTAAATAGTGTTTACTTTAAATGAGCCATCCTCAATTAAACAGACAGTGAATGCCTTAATTTTCCTTTTTTGATTCAACTCGCTTACTAGCCTCCCTCACGACACCAGCTGCAAACAAAGAGAACACACTGTACTCAGAGAAACTCAGAGCTTTCTGCCTCTGCGGCGGCCAGAAGCCCATCACACCACGAGAGGACTTCTCGGCAGGATTGATGAGCGAGGCTCACAGGGAGGGGGGCGGCAGGAAGCAGCAGCGCCTCACTGAAAACCTGAGGAGCACCAACCTCACATCTTACCCCCTTTCGGGACAGCTTCTGTAAAACAGGATCTTTTCAAAAATCCCCCTAACGTCTGTATGCTACCTTCTCAAACTGGAATTCAGAAGAAAAATTGTTACAATTGAGTTCACGGTCGCTCTAGTCAGGCAATATCAGATAATGCTCTCATACTCGGGCCAGAAGCTGCTACAATCCAAATATTTTCAATTCTAAAAAAAAAAAAAAAAAAAAAAAAAACCCTGAAATTTTCTGTATTGATGCTTTATAAAAAAAACAACATGTATAACAAGTTTATAATATGGTCTTTTTTCTTGCTTGTTCACTTATTCTCATCTTTCCCCTCGTTGCTGCTGTTGCCCCTGCTGTGTCCTGGCTGTGGCACTTACGCATCCTAGTGTGGCTCATACTTCCTGCAGTGGACCCGGGTTCGATTCCCAGCATCCCATATGGTCCCCTGAGCACCGCCAGGTGTAATTCCTGAGCGCAGAGCCAGGAGTAACCCCTGTGCATCGCTGGGTGTGACCCAAAAAGCAAACAAACAAACAAACAAACAAAAAAACCCAAAAACTCATACTTCCCTGCAGTGCTCACGAGTCTCCTGAACACTGTGCTGCAGTGCTTGCTCTTCAAATGTGCTCAGCAGGTCTGACCCCCCGCCCCGGGCCTTGTGTGGTGCTTACACACACCTGTGCTCCCAGGTACAACAGAGCTTCCAGGACTGTGCTCAGTGCATGAGCGGTCACCGGCACTGAGGTCAAGACTTTCTATCTCACGAGGCTCTCTAAGCCACTGAGTTGTCCTTGGCGTCCTGATGTGTGTATGTGTTGGTGTGTTGTGTTTTTTTTTTTTTTTTGCAATTCTGAGAATTTAAAACTGGCTAATAACATCATACAGGTTCCAACTACACAATATAAATCATCTGTAAATTATGTCGTTACAAATCATCCTTGACTAATGATGCGAATGACCACTTTCCTTAATTCAATCCACTTACTTAGTCACTATATTAGCAAAAGTCTAGCTTTGATCCTTCAGCTCTACCAACGATACCTTTGACCCAGTCCACCACTCTCCCATCCACCTGATAATCACTTTTTCTGTTTGTTTTGGTTTGGGGCTACACCTGGCGTGCTCAGAGGCTGTTCCCTGCTCAGGTTTAGGAGTTGCTCCACATTGTGTGCGAAGAGCCATGTGGTGATGGCACTAAACGCAAGCATGCACTCAGTCTACTGACTGCCTCTCTGGTACCTGCTGACTACTACTTTGTTCTCAGAGCCCAAATTATTTTTTAAATACATATTTCTATACTTTGCACATGAGTAAAATCCTACGATTTTTGTCTACTTTTTATTTCATTTAAGAATTCCTATCAGGGCTGGAGCGATAGTACAGCGGGTAGGGCTGACACCGGTTCAATTCCCAGCATCCCATATGGTTCCCTCGAGCACCGCCAGGAGTAATTCCTGAGTACAGAGCCAGGAGTAACATCTGTGCATCACCGGGTGTGATCCAAAAAAGAAAAAAAAAGAATTTGTATCATTGCACATGGCAGAATTTCACCTTTTTTAAAGCAGCATCCAATTGTGTATATATACCATGGCTTCTCTAATAAATCATTATTTCCGGAAGAATGCCATATTACTTTTAACTCTTGGCTACGATATATAAAGCTGAACAGGGGCGGGGTGGGAGTAGTGTGCTGACATACCTTCAAGTCACTGCTTTTGTACTCTTTGAGTAAATATCCAGAAGTAGAATAAATGAACCATATGTAATTTCTACTTTTATTTATATTTTGTTTTTAGGTGTTTTTTTTTTCTTGGCATGGGGAGGGGGGCACACCCGGAGATGCTCAGAGGTTACTTCTGGTTACGCTCTCAGAAATTACTCCTGGTACTGCTCGGAGAACCAAAAGGGATGCTTAGGACTGAACCCAGGTCAGCCACATGCAAGGCAAGCGCCCTATTCAATGTAACGTCTCTCAAGATCCAAGATATTTTTAGAAGGGATCTCCAGAATGCTTTCCATAGTGGCCACACCAATTTATATTCCCACTAACAGTGCAAAGGTTCTTTCTTTCCACATTCTCACCAGTCTTACCTTTTGTTCTGATTAAGATGTTCAGACCACTGTTTCTTTTGAAGTGCAGAAGCTTCTTAGTTTGATGTAGTCCCATTTGTTTATGTTTGCTTCCACTTGCATGGTCAGTGCTGTTTCATCCTTAAAGATGTTTTTAGCTTCAATGTCATGGAGAGTTCTGCCTACATTTTCCTCTGTGTACCTTATGGATTCATGTCCAATATTGAGGTCTTTAATTCACTTTGATCTGACTTTTGTGCCTGGCATTAAACAGAGGTCAGAGTTCATTTTTTTGCAGGTAGCTATCCAGTTTTCCCAGCACCACTTGTTGAAGAGGCTTTCCTTGTTCCACTTCACATTTCTTGCTCCTTTGTCAAAGATTTAAGTGGTCATATATTTGGTGGTCTGTGACAGAATATTCAACTCTGTTCCATTGGTCTACAGGTCTGTTTCCAGCCCAATACCATACTATTTTAATTACTACTGCTTTGTAGTAGAGTTTGAAGTTGGGGAAGGTGTTGCCACCAATACAGAAAGAGTCCACAGAACAAGAAACAATATTTACCCAATATCCATCTGATAAGGGATTAATATCCAGGATATACAAGACACTAGCACAATTGTACAAGAAAAAACCTCCAACCCCATCAAAAAATGGGGAGAAGAAATGAACAGAAGTTTCCTCAAAAAAAGAAACACAAATGGCAAAGTGGCACATGAAAAATGCTCTTCATGGCTAACCATTAGGGAGATGCAAATCAAAACAACAATGAGATATCATCTCACACCACAGAGACTGGCACACATTCAAAAGAACAAAAGTACCAGTGCTGGTGTGAAAAGGGACGCTCTTTCAATGTTGGTGGGAATGCCGACTGGTCCAGCCTTTCTGGAAAACAATATGGACAGTCCTTCAAAAACCAAAAATTGAGCTTCCATATGACCCCGCAAAACCACTTCTGGGAATGTATCCCGAGGATGCAAAAAAGCACAGTGGAAATAGCATCTGTACCTATATGTTCATTGCAGCACTGTTCATAATAGCCAAAATCTAGAAACAACCCAAGTACCCTAGAACAGATGACTGGTTAAAGAAATCTTGGTATATCTATACAATGGAATACTATGCAGCTGTTAGGAGAGATGAAGCCATGAAATTTACTTATAAGTGGATGGACATGGAGAGTACCATGCTAAGGGAAATGAGTCAGAAAGAGAGGGACAGACATAGAAGGACTGCACTCATTTGTGGAGTATAGAATAACATAACATGAGGCTGACACCCAAGGACAGTAGATACAAGGGTCAGAAGGATTGCCCCATAGCTGGAAGCCTGCTTCATGAGTGGAGGGGAGAAGGCAGATGGAATAGAGAAGGGATCACTAAGAAAATGATGGCTGGAGGAATTGGTCGGAATGGGAGATGTGTGCCGAAAGTGACAATGGACCAAACAAGATGACCTCTCAGTGTCTGTATTGCAAACCATAATGCCCCAAAGTAGAGAAAGAGTGTGGGGAATATTGTCCGCCATGGAGGCAGGGGTGGGTAGAAAGGGGGCGTTATACTGGGGAGATTGGTGGTGGGGAATGTGCACTGGCGGAGGGATGGGTGTTTGATCATTGTGTGAAAGTAACCCAAACATGAAAGCTTGTAACTTTCTCACGGTGATTCAATAAAACTAAAAAAAAAAATAAAATAAAATAAAAAATTTTTAAAAAATGTTCAGATCATCAATCTTTAACAAAATAAAGGAATTTAATCCCAACTTTCTGTATGGGTTCGGGATCTCTTTTTTTTTTTTTTTTTTGCAGTTAGCTTTTGTTTCTTTAGCTTTTATATGGAGCCACTTAGTATGTCAAGCAATGGTAAGTTAGAGACCAAGAACTTCTTCAGCTATTGTTCGTCAGTGAAGTTTTGTACTGAACCACCAAATCTGAATAATAACCTAGCTGGATAAAGTATTCTTATTTGGATGACTATATCATTCACTGGGCTGGAGCAATAGCACAGCAGTAGGGCGTTTGCCTTGCACGCGGCCAACCTGGGTTCGATTTCTCCACCCCTCTCAGAGAGCCCGGCAAGCTACTGAGAGTATCTCGCCCACACAGCAAAGCCTGGCAAGCTACCCATGATGTATTCGATATGCCAAACATAGTAACAACAAGTCTCACAATGGAGACGTTATTGGTTCCGCTCGAGCAAATGGATGAACAATGGGAGGATCATGCTACTGTGCTATCATTCACTGATTTACATATGCCATACTATTTCCTTCTAGCCCACATAGAGTCATCGGAAAGATCTGTGATTTTTCAAATGTATTTCTTATGGAGGCTCCCTTGTAGGAACATATTTCGGGGTTTGATCTTGCTGCACTCGGGATACTGTCTCTAGCTTTGACTCCTGCCAGTTCCATGGCCATGTCTCCTGGTGTGTTTCTCCTGGGACTTTTTGAGCTTCCTGGACTTGGGAGTACAAGCTGATCTTAAAATTGGGAGTTTTCCAGTACAATTGTTCTCACCAAAACTTCTTCCTCCATCTCTCTTTCCTCTCCTGGACTCTCTCTAATGTGGATGTTCCTGCTCTTCAAGCTCTTCCACCACGCTCTGGGGTCTCCGATTTTATTCTCTTTTTCTTCTTTCTGGATGTTTTTCAGCATCTTTTTCTATTTCATTAATGTGTTCCTCTGCACTGTCACGCAGCTGGTAATCCCTCTATTGTATCGTTCAGTTCTCCAACCATGTTCCTCTTCTACTAAGAATAGGTCATTTCTGATTAAAGCATTCTCGTATTTTCTATTTCTACTGTTTTCTTCAATTCAATAAGCAGCTTAATCACTGTGATTTTGAAATTCTCATCTGGGAGAGTAGAGCTAATCTCCTGTGCTTGGAATCATGCCAGAGCTTTCACAGTCGTCCTAACAGTTGCAGGCACGTTCCTCCCCTTCTGCATCATTCGGGCTGCCGCTGCCTCCACAGGCATCGGGGCTGGACTGAGAACCTGCAGCAGCGGGGCGGCACCAGCAGCTGGAGAGTCTGGCTCTGGCCTGGGGAGCTGGGGAGATGCAGGGCTAGGTCTGGTTTTCCTTATGTCTTTGTGGGGGTTTTGTTCGCTTGTTTGTTTTTTCTCATGTCTTTGTGATTACAGTAATTATCATAGGCATGAGGTGGTATCTCATTGTTATTTTGATTTGCATTTCCCTAAGAATAAGAGAAAATAAACATCTTTTCATGTGCCCTATTGGGCATCTATGTTTTCTTTGGGAAACAGTCCATTTAGGGGTCTAGAGCCATAGTGTAGTGGGTAGGGTACTTGCCTTGTACTAAGCAGACCCGGATCCAATTCCTGGTGTTCATATGGTCCTCTTGGTCCCCTGAGCCCACCAAGAGTTATTTCTGAGTCCAGAGCAGAGCTGGGAATAAGCCCTGAGCACCGGTAGGTGTGGCACAAACCAAACAAGCAAAAAAAATAAAAATCTTCTGCACATTTTTCAGGGTTTTTGGTTGTTGTTCTTGTTTACATTTTGGATATTAACCCTTTGTTGGGCTGGAGCAATAGGACAGTGGTAGGGCGTTTGCCTTGCATGCAGCCAATATGGCCGACCCGAGTTCGATTCCTCCGCCCCTCTCGGAGAGCCCGGCAAGCTACCAAGAGTATCTCGCCCGCACGGCAGAGCCTGGCAAGCTACCCATGATGTATTCAATATGCCAAACACAGTAACAACAAGTCTCACGATGGAGACATTACTGGGCCCGCTCGAGCAGATGAACAATGGGAGGGCCGTGACCGTGACCATGACTGTGACCCTTTGTTAGATGTATGACTCACAAATATCTTCTCCCATTCAATTAGTTGCCTTTTTATTTTGATGATATCTTCCTTTTTCATTTCTTCAAAAAGATATATGCACCCCAGCACTATTAACTATAGGCAAGATACAGAAACCAGGTGCCTAAAGATATGGATAAATATGATGAAGTAACTATACAAAGTAGAATACTACTGAGCTATGAAAAACGATGAACTCTTGTCATTTGCTCATGGATGGGTTTTGAGAGTATTATGCTAAATAAATGAGACAAATACTATACAGTTTCACTCAGAAGTAGAATACAAGGAAATAAATCAAATTAACGAACAAAAGAAAATTTAAATAAAATTATTAGATTTTGGACAACAGAAATGTGGTTACCAAGGGCAAGAGGGTTAGAGGGCGGGTGGACCTGGTAAAGAAGAGGGACTGATTGATGGTGACTAGTCCTGTACTGGTGGTTAGGATGTAGAATAGATATTTCTCCCAGTGGGACTCTGCACAGTTGAAACTTACAGTGTTATAAGTCAATGCTACATCAAAATTTTAAAAAGAAAAGCTGTACTTTACTTACTTTCTTGCAATGGACCCAGGTACTGATGGAAATGTTTTTAAATCACTATAACTCATAGCACTGGGGTTTAATACTGCAACGCTAGTGTATGATTAAAAGAACAGGGGATTGGCTAAACCATCTTTCCTTTTGGTTTTGGGACCATACCCGGCAGTACTCTACGAAGCACTTCTGCTTGGTGCTTATGCCCTCTTCCCACTTGTCCTTGGGAAACCACACGGTGCTGAGGATCAAACTGAGCCTCTGGATACAAGGCACCACTCTATTCCATTGAAGATAACTGTTTCTTTTGCTGAGCGTAAGTTTAGTTTGATGTAGTTCCATTCATTTTTCTTTTGCTTTCCACGTTGTAGCTGAGTGCCAAAAGTATCTCTGAGGTCAATGTTGAAAAACTTGTATCTTTATGTATTTCACAGTTTCAAGTATTACATTCAAGTTCTCAAACTACTTTGAACTACTTATGTTTTCATTTAATTGTGCTATTTATTTCTCTTTTTTTACTTTTTTTTGTTTCCTCTCCTATTTGACATGACTGTCCAATTTTCCCAGCATCATTTACTGAACTTTCCTTGCTTCATTTTATATCTTGCTCCTTTGTTATGAAGTCAATCTAAATATTTGTGGATTTTTGGTCCCTCAATTCTCTTTCCATAGATCTCGATGTCTATTTTCATCCTAACAGTTGCCTTGATTAAAATTGATTTGTTTGAATTCAAGAAGTGATACCTCCATTTTTTGTTCTGTCTTCTCAGAACTATTTTGACTATTTGAGACCTTTTATAATTCCAATAAATTTTATGATCTATTTATATGAAGAATACTATTGGGATTTGGATTGAATCTGTTTATTGCTTTAGGCAAAATAGCTATTTTAATTATGTTCATTCTTCCAATCCATTAAACCAGGATTATTTTCATTTATGTATTGCTCAATTTCTTTCTCAATGTCATAGTTTTCAGTGTACAGATATTTAATCCCCTGGGTTTATTTATAGGTATTTTATTCTTCCTCATGTAATTGGAAATGGAATCATTTCTGATTTCTGTTTCTGTTACTTCATTATATGTATACAGAACCACAGTAATTTTCTGTATTGATTTGGTAGATCTTCGTTTATTATTTCTACTAGGCATTTTTTAAAATACTGGAGTCCTCATTTCTATGTCTATGTTGTTATCTGCAAATAGTGGTAGTTGTGTTTCTTTTCTATTTGAATGGGCTGGAGCGATAGCACAGCGGTAGGGCATTCGCCTTATAAGCAGCCAACATGGCCGACCCAAGTTCGATTCCTCCAACCCTCTCGGAGAGCCCGGCAAGCTACCGAGAGTATTCGATATGCCAAACACAGTAACAACAAAGTCTCCAATGGAGATATTACTGGGCCTGCTCGAGCAAATCGATGATCAACGGGAGGGCCTTTACCTTTACCTTTACCTATTTGAATAATTTTTCTTATTAAATTGTTGTGGTTGGATTTCCAATACTATGTGGGAAAAATAGTGCTGACTATAGACATTTTTGTCTTATTGCTAATCTTAGAGAAGTTTTAGCTTTATACCATTTAGTAGGATATTAGCTATACAGACTTATCATTAATGGCCTTCATTGATATACATCCCTTCTACATCCATTTTGTTGAAGTTTCTTTCATAAATGAACATTAAATTTTTTCAAAAGCTTCTTTCACTTCTATAGTCACATGATTTCTGTTCTTCCTTTTGTTGATGTGGTACATCACATTAATTGACCTGTGTATGCTAATTCACCCTTACATCCCTGGAACAAATCTCATTTATTATGGTCCTTTAAACATTTAATATTAATCTTATAACTTATTGTTTTTCAATGTATAGTTGAATAGTTGAATTTGGGTTCTAGTATTTTGTTGGATTCTTCACAAGTTCAACAGAGAGTTTATTTTATTAATTTTTTTATACCATCATTCAAGGAATTGAAGAGCTTTTTTTTTTTTTGAAAGAGCTATGCTTGGAGTACCACACTTCACTCAAGTGAGAGAAGGAATCCGGAGTTCCGACCTCAAAAAGTGGGGATAGGAGATAAACAGGTAAGCAAAGACTTCCCTGAAGAGCACCCTGCTTTCTTCTCTGTGGGGCCCAGGGGCCATTTCTGGTTTTGTGCTCAGAGGTGAGCTCTGGTCCTGGCCCTCACCTATAAGTGGTGCAATGATTTGAGCCAAGATGGGTGGCAAGTACCTTACTTCCTGTCATACCTTGCTGGCCTGCCTTATTTTTTTTTAAAGACGTGGGTCTAGTTTTAAAATCAGAATAATGCTGAACTCATAAAATATTTGGCAATTCCATCTCTTTTTCAACATTTTGAATGAGTCTGACAAGGACAGCATTAAGTCACTGGTTTCTAGGATGACTCCTGTTAATTCAATCTAATAGCCAACGGTCTATTTAGATTATTTTTCTTCATTTCTTTGACTAGTCATCAAAGAAATGAACAGTAAAGAGGAACAAAGGAAGAGCATAATGGAACAGTCCGTCCTCCTGCAGAGACTCCTGGGAGGCAGAAGGCTTCCCCAGCAGTGCGGGTGAAGGGCACTATGGGTGACACTGCAAGCTCCAGGCTCCAGTGCTGGGTGGGCTGTGCTGGGAGACTGTCAGACAAGCTGCGGCAGCATGCAGGAGTGGTCAGTGCTGGTCTCGGCATGCAAGGCCCAGCAGTCCCACCCTTGGAGCCATCTCCACGGCCCAAGAAAGAGCAGTTGATGCTTTTGGTGAAAGCCTTTGCCAATTATTTGAGAAAATCACTTTAAGAAAAAGGGGAGGAAGAATCAAGCTGTTTGTCATTTTTTTTTTTACATGAGCCGTGTTCACCGCAGTGAACAGACCTCTTTCTCACGGAGCCCTACAACCAAAACACATTCAACATTCTCTGAAGGCAAAGCCACGCCACCACCAACCACTCTGCTTCCACACAAGTAAAAGGTCACTTCTTTCTGTAGACATAAGATTCTCCAAATTTCTTATAATTAACCAGATGTCTTACATTATTGTTTTCATTTAAAACTGAAATAGGCACATAAACTGTCCACTTAACATTTTAAACTTATCCAGGTTAGACAACAAAGCTACATGCTTTTAAGATGTCCTATTCGAGTCCTATTGATTAGAAGTCCTAATTCTTCTATCCCCCCTGCCTTTTTACTATTTCAAGATTCTGTTTTGGGGAGGGGGAGGCACACTAAACTTTAAAGCTTCCTTCCCAAATTGTTTCATATCATTACTTCATTATTCAATAAATCTGTATCACAAATTAAAGACATTTGACAAATACATACAGGACCACACACACACACACACACACACACACACATGTAAGTACTTACAAGCTTAAAAAAGCACATCATATGAATTTGTATCTATTGTTTCTATGGTTATTATAAGTATAATGTATATGAGGGAAAAACTCTCAGTTTGGAATTCTTATTGTCTCTGGGTTCCTTTCCTTGGAAGGTTCTTGTAGCAAACCCAGTTTTATCTGCTTCGCTACTTTTCAGATGCCAACTTCATGTTCTGGTTTTATGAGCTAGTGCTACTCTCTTGACTAACCATGGAGTGATTGTCTTTTGTTAGTTCTTCCCTGCTATTGCTCAAGGGCGGGGATTGGCATCACAACAAAGCAGACAGTGAGGCGCCCTGGGCTGGTGTGCACCAGCTCTGCCTAACCAGGGCCCGGTGCCAGGTCATGCCTCTGCTTCTCTAACACTAACTAACGCCACCCAACAAAGACTTGGGTTTCCTTCTCCACAGCATGGATCTGCACATGGCCCAGGACACCCAAGAGGAAATGATGGTCCGGATCATTCCTGTGAACCAGGTAAAAGAGCGCCACCTACTGAACTCAGAACATAAGCATCTCCATAGTTTCGGAGATTTCCCTCTAGAGTGAGAACTCCATGCCGAATACATTGTACCAGCAAGCTTGCCAAACAAGTCTCACTGCAATAGAGATAAACTAGTTCCCCTTAAATTGAAGTACAAAATGCATCAGCAAACTGCACACCAGTAATAATAATTATTATTCTGGTTTGGGTGGTTACAGGTATATTTTATTTAGTACTTCACTCATATGAGAAAATTCGTGACTATCGAGAGTAAGGCAAATATCTATGGCACAAGAACTGGTATGCACACGTCTGCTGAAATCGTCATTACCCAAAAGAAATCATGATGACCTCCATATATGCCAACTCTGGGAAGTGATGTATTTATGAAAGCAAGCAACAACTAGTCAAAAGAAAATCTCAAAATGAACTGACAAAGATTCAGAAAGTATAGTCATTACACAAGACCATGTAAATGTTGTAATAGAGAACACAGTCCTTAATTACCAGAAGCTTTCAAATGAGAGAAAAGTCAATTCATTTACTGCTTTCCTAACCCATAAAACACATGCATGCACACTCGCCCAGGATAAAGTTTCCTAAATTTCAGAAACAAGCAGTTTTCTCTACTTTGCATTTTCTCTTTGTGGTGAAAACACTTAATTATAACCATTCCTAAATATCTTAATTTACCATTTCCTTTTATGTTATTTCTGGCTATTCACTGTGGGAGCAGTCTAAACAGTACTGCTCATTTTGTGCCATTGAGAAAGAAGAAAAGTTGGCTTTCATTTGCACACAGGAGGGTCTGGATCCTGAAATCTTGGCTTTTCCCAGGATTTTCCCACATAAAATCAAGACAGAATGTCAGAGAGCTGGTCTATTAGGCAGGCCATGGAGTAGCATTCTGCCCAGAATGAAGTAATGTCTATAGTCTCATGCCTTTTGCACAGAAAAACAAAATAAGAGTCTATGAAAGGGCACACGTAGTTTTTAACATCTTTCACATGCTCATAGAGTTTTCTCCTATATTTGGAAGGAGCTTAAATTAGGCCATCCTGTTCATCTTGAGACTTCCCCTGAAAAATGAAAATGGAATGCTGTCTTCCTCTAGAAAGTAGGAATACACTAAATTAGACTGCAAAAATTAAACAAAATTAAGCAAAAAGAAATTACCTAAAGGGGAAATAATTATCTACTACACCAGTCATTGTTGTTGCTTATTTTTTTTTTATTTTTTAATTTACTGAGCCTATAGAAGAGGTATATCAGAACCATATATCAGATATATAGGTATATATATCATATATATATATATCAGAACCATATAATCAGAAGCATAGAAGCATAGCTCAAGAAATGTCTTCAGGGACCAGAGAAACAGTACAGGGGGCAGAGTACTTGCCTTGCATATAGCCTATCCAAGTTCAATCTCTGGCCCTGCATGTGGTCCCCTGAGCCCTGCCAGAAGCAATCCCTGAGTACAGAGCCAGGAGTAAGCACTAAGCACAGCTGGCTATGGTCCAAATCAAAACAAAACAAAACAAAACAATGACTTTTGTCCCTATCAGTAGTACGTTAAAATTAACATTATTGGTTCTGTCTGATTATAAAGAACACAATTATTCAAAAAATTAGTTACTGAGTGTCTGGCATGTACAAGGAACTGGACTGAGCACTGGGTCTCTGCTTAATAGGCTATATTTTTTAGGAAATGCAGGCCGACAGTAATATATAGGCTTTCTCTCTGCCAAATGAGTCTGTGCAAGTTAAAAATATAAGCCAAATAAGTCCATTAAGCTCTAAGGCCTTCTTGAAAAAAGGATAGTGATTCCTCTGCTCATAAATTCTTATGCTAGTCATCAACCTATAGTCTGGACCATTAGCCTTCTCTTTAAGAACAGTAGGTAGAATCATTTCCTTCACAAGGGGCAGGACTCGGCAGTCCCTCTTCTGATTTCTGTCACCTAACCAAGGACTGTGTCATTTCTGCCACTGCTATTTGCCTCATTACTTAAGTATATTAAGAATATTAAGGTAATTTGTTTCTTTCAGGAAACAACCAGGCACCAGCTAGAAGTACTAATCAGGTTGATGTATTGTGATAGAAATTGTGACTTAGAAGTTGGGTTTTCAAAAGAAGAGAGAGAGCACAAGGGGGAATGCCCTGCCACAGCGGCAGGGTGGGACGGGGGGGGGGGGGGGGGGGATGGGGGGATGCTAGGACCCGTGGTGGGGGAGGATGGGCACTGGTGGAGGGATGGGTACTTGATCATTGTATAAATGAAACCCAAGCACAAAAATGTATAAGTCTATAAATGTACTTCATGGTGTTTCACTAATAAAAAAAAATTAAAAAATTAAAAAAAAAAGAAGTTGGGTTTTGCTGCTCATATTTTCAAGGGTAGCTCACAGATTTGTTTTGCCTATTGTTGCTGTTGTTTTGTCACTCACTTTGGCAGCATATTGTTCTGGCACTTCAAAGTCACACCTCGTGGTGTCGGGGGCCACCCAGGGATTCACTCAAGCAACGCATGTGCTCTACCACTTGAGCCCACATCCGATCCAAAGTTGTTTCGTTTTGTCATTTTTTTAAATTATGATTTGTTTTGGGGGTGATACCTGGTGCTGCTCATGGCTTACTCCTGGTTCTGTGCTTGGGAATTATGCCTAGAAATCATATTCGTGCCAGGGGTTAAATCCGGGTCAGCCACATGCAAGGCCTTCTCCACTGTACTCTATTAAAGGGCATAGTACACAAGAGAGTGAAGGCCAATCTACCAGTCAGAATATGGAAAGGAAGTGACAGCATCTTGTGCTTTTCCTTGAGGGAATGCAGACATCTGTGGACATTATTCCCATCCTTAGAAGAGTCATTCTGGGTCTGATCAGCTTTGGTAGCACTCTTTCCCAGCTGTCTCTAATAAACCTTAATTATAAACAGCAGGAAGAATTGTAGTACTAAGCACAAGTACTCTCTTTTTTTGTAGCTAAATCCTCTCTTAGTTTTAATTTGTTAAGTATGCTCCATGATTTTATGTTTGGCCTAGGTGATAATGAAGATAAGTGAATCCCAAAAAAGCATTTCCTTTATCATAATTCTGTCCTGAACGGAAAGTGTGTATTTGTGATTAAAGAAGACCTAAAGTGCATGTCATTTGACTACAAACATTCATTCATGAAACTGATTTATTTGAGGGGGAGTGGTTTGGGAGCCACATCTGGCTGTGCTCAGGGAATACTCCTGGCCCTGTCTCGAGGATCACTTCTAGCAGTGCTCCAGGGACTATATGTGTTGGTGAGGGGGAAGAGGGGGGTTGAGCCAGGAATGGTCATACGCAAGGCAAACATCTGAACCTCTTTACTACCTGTCTGGCCCTAAAGTTGATTTCCCCCCCCAAAACCAGATTCATTTTAGTAAGTTTAGAACTATTTTTAAGAATTCAAACATATTACTTTGAATTGATTAGAAATCAAACATATTCAATTTGAATTTATGGGTTTCCACAAAGGAAAATTAAACTACTTTCAAAGAATTTTAAAAAAGGATATCAGATTTCTCTTCAAAAATTCTAGGAGATTATGGTGAAAATATTCAGTAATTAAAAGGTAAAGTGTGGCTGGGGATACAGCTCAATGACAGCAAACACGTATGAGGTATTGGGTTCTCTGTAGCACAAAATAAATTTTATGTAGCCTCAAATTGTATATAAAAGTATTTACAACAAATAACCAACCTCAATATGGAATTCCTCAGAAACTAACCAAACTTCCACCCTTTTAGAAGAAAAACTAAAATAATTTCTAGGCTGGTTAAAACATGACTCAAGTTTGAGAATTAAAAAAAAGCCTAGATGCTTATTGCAAACATGGTTTGAAACTGAATGAAAATGTCAAACATTAATTGCAATTCTTAGAGGAGAAGACATACTCAAACAAGGAGATAATAAGAGTCCCAAACACCTAATTATATTAATTAAAACTGAGGAATGTAAGTAAGCAAAGATGACAGAGTAAATTCCTTGTTGGATTAAATTCCTTATTAAATAGATAAAACCAAATTGGCTAACTAAATTGCGAAATACCCTTTAATAGAATACCATATGGTCAAAAAATAATGAGGAAGTACCTCATGGCCAGATATGAACTATCAATAGAATAAATCTACTCTAGGGGACAGCACTCAGAGGCATCTGCTTTGCATGTGAGCGGCCATCCTGGTCCCTGGAGTCTGAACACTGCTGAGTCTGGTTCAGGGGGCCCTTCAGGGCCAACCTCAGGCTCACATAGAACTATCCAGCCCAGTCAGTTGCCAGGAGTGGACCCGGGGTCTCTGAGCAGTGCTTGGATGGTTCCCCAAAAGTAAAATTCATCTCAGAAGGGTAGAAACATACAAAAAATGAGTTACAGCATACTATGATTTCTGCAACCAAAGGAAAAAGAAATATCATAGAGGGCCAGGGAGACTGACTCAAAGACCTGGACAAAGGAAATGGTGCCCTGATCACCTTGGAGAGGGCTACTAGGCAGTGGAGAAGCAGGAGAGGAAAGGATACTTTACTAGAAATAAAAGTCAATAAACTCAGCCCTTTCTTGTTTTTGTTTTTCATTTTTGTTTTTTTGCTTTTTTTGGAGGGTCACACCTGGCGATACTCAGGGGTTACTCCTGGCTCTGCACTCAGGAATTACTCCTGGCAGTGCTTGGGGGACCATATGGGATGCTGGGAATCGAACCCGGTTGGCCACGTGCAAGGCAAATGACTTACCTGCAGTGCTATCGCTCCAGCCCCACAGCCCATTTTAAAAAACAAACTTCAAACCTTTGCAAACAGAGGCTAGAGGCGCAATGTCTGCACCCCCAGGAACCTGAGCACTGCTGGCATGGCTCCCTGCCTAGCATATAAGGCCCAGGCAAGGCTGAGCATCCTGGGAGTGGCCCCCAGAATCCTGAGCACAGCCAGTGGGGGCCCAAAAATGAAAATTTAAATGTATTCTTTGTTTTGCTCTTACTTTCAGCATCAAGTGTACATTCACTGAAGACGGTTTTTAAGAGGATAACACAAACTAGAATAAAATACAATAAATGATCCTGAGCAACCAATTCTTACGTGAAAAAAAGTTTAGTCTTTATTTCAGAACCCAACCAACGTGAACTAGAAACAGATTAAAAAGTTAAACTACAAAGTTCAAATTGAAAGTTTTAAATTAAATACAAATATTAGAATAAAACAGTAGCTCTCAAACCAAAGAAAGACTTTTAAAGATAATTCTGATGTATGTGAAAACATAAAAATTACAATCTCCGATAGACAAAAATATACAAATTTAATTAAATTTATATATAGAAATATATAAATTTTAAATTTATGTTATAGAAAATTTATATAATAGTGTATGTTAAGAAAGATCAAAATGTTATGTAAACTTAAAAGCTGTACAAAATACTCATAAATATAAGAGATCAATATCCTAATTAATTTAGATTTTTGTGCTAATCCTGGTGGTTTTCAGAGCTTACTCCTGGCTTTGTGCTCAGGGATCACTCCAAGCAGTGTTCAGGGAACGATATGTGGTGACAGACTAACCTAGGTCAGTTGTGTGCAAGACACACAACTCTCTCCGGCCTCAGATATGTGAGAGGAGTAAAAAAATAAAAAGAAAGGCCCTTCCGTTGATCATCGATTTGCTCGAGCGGGCCCAGTAACGTCTCCATTGGAGACTTTGTTGTTACTGTGTCTGGCATATCGAATACGTCACCGGTAGCTTGCCAGGCTCTGCCATGCAGGCGAGATACTCTCGAGAGGGGCGGAGCAATCGAACTCGGGTCGGGCATGTTGGCTGCGTGCAAGGCAAACGCCCTACCGCTGTGCTATCGCTCCAGCCCATGTGCGATTTGTCTGGTTAATTCCGATAATGAACGAGACTCTGGCATGTGAGAGGAGAGACATCATAATACATATTAAGGAAACAAGAATAACAAAAATGTTACCTGATTTCAATATGCTTAGCAGTACGTACTGTGAAGAGTTAATTATTTCAATACACAGATAATAAGTAGAAGAAGCCTTGCGCACGCACTAGTGCTGCCTTCCATCTTCTTACGGACCTCTGGCTCAGGGCTCATGGACAAACAGTGTAGCATGCTTTCCAGAAGCAACTCTAGCCCAGCGCATTGGCCAACGGGAGCACTGTCATTCGGCACAATCTGAAAATGTATTTCCATGACACATGTGTCTGCCCAGAAAGCCTTCTCATGAGACCACTGATGAGCCACAAACCACCAGGTGAAAGCAGCCGCCTAAATCATCCAGGAATTGATAACTCTGGCATGAAGAACCCATTTCTCCTAGACCCTTCCCAGCCCCTGTTTATTCTCCTGGCAGGATGTGTTTAACAATACGCTCATACTAACAACTAATAAAGGAACTTTATAAGGTTGAGAAAAGCATGGCATATTGTGTCCCTGGGTCCAACGTGTATACAATATACAAAGAAACACAAAACACATGTACAGTACCTTCCTGAAGCTGTGTTGGCTTAGCAGAATTTTCCCCACTCATTAAAATAACAAAAGATGCAGCTGCTCGAACCGTAGCCTGCCATGTTGACATGGCAACGGGTGGCTCCTGGCATGGAAAAAGGGCCCTGTTGTTTATGGGCGATCCCATAGTATAAACACATGGCCTGCAGAGGAAAGACAAAGAAACAAAGGGAAGAATCTTTAAAATGAGTTGTCACTTTCTCACTACTACATAGTAGTGAAGGTTAAGTTGTGCTTGCAAAGACAAAACATTTGAGGCTTTGTAGTTGGGGGGTCCAGAACACTCTGAACTGAAGCTGCCAAAGACTATGTGAGTAGCTGACCAGCAGTTTCTTCCAAATGAATTACCTAAATATGTAAAGAGAGTTGTTTGTTTTTAAGGAGAAAATATTTTTCAAAGAAGGTTTTTAAAACTAGTCTGCCAAGTTAATACCCTTGTCCCTCCCCTTAGGCTCTTAAAGACTTCAAAAGGAAAAAGTGTTACAGAAATTCTTACAAATCTTTTGGAAAATATTCTGGAAAGGAAAATATGTTTGGAAGATCACTGAGATATTAGTGTTTGGAAAAACAAGCTGGTGGTCTCAAATCCAGCGCTGGCAGACAGACACCCCCAATTTGGAAACCGCCATCTCGAATGGAACCTTGTGGGAATCCTTGTGGGAAGGCCAAGAACTGGGTTGGCACGTAAGTAGGCCTGTGTGCCAAGAGAACCAGCTCAGGACGGGGAAGGTCAGGGGCAGAGTCTACCAAAGCAACTGTGGGAAGCAAGACATGATATCAGGGTTTATTCTGCTACAGTTTAATAATGCAAGCCAGTGGATACCAAGAATCATCCCTTCTATGACTAAGGGAGCATAAATCGGAAGCTGAGGAGGTCAAAAAAAATCCATTTGTTTGACACTGCAAAGTAGAAGGCATAAAAACCAACACCCCCAAAAACAGTCTCAGGAAAATGTTTTATGAAAAGTACTTTTAGCTTTTCAGGAGTGAAGACAAATATCTATTAGTCGCCCTGATCAATATCACTATAAATGAACATTTATGACATGTCTACAATTTGCAAGAATGCCTGGAATGATGATACCAATCTAACAGCCGGGATCCAGTAAGGAAAAAAGAAACCAACCCAGACGTTAATGAACAAAGGTCAGTTAATAAAGAGAACTGGCAATACTGTCACTGTCACTGTCCTCCCATTGTTCATCATTTTTCTCAAGCAGGCCCAGTAATGTCTCCATCATGAGACTTTGTTGTTACTGTGTATGGCATATCGAATATGTCATGGGTAGGCTTTGCCAGGCTTTGCAGTGCAGGCGAGATACTCTCGGTAGCTTGCCAGGCTCTCCGAGAGGGGTGGAGGAATCGAACTCGGGTCGGCCATGTTGGCTGTGTGCAAGGCAAACGCCCTACCCACTGTGCTATCGCTCCAGCCCATCACTCAGTAAATAGCAGATTTTTCAGGAAGCAGGGAGGGGCACAGAAACAGCAGCCAGCCCCAGCGCCTAGGATAAACCACCTTCATGCAAACATGCCACAGATACCCACAACTAGTGTAACTGCACCCTCTAAAGAAAAGTGAATCCCTTCACATTCACAAACTCTGTGTTCCTCATGGGTGTGCTGCAACTGTTTCACCAACCAAAGAAATAAGGCATAAATTACTGCTTCTCCAGCAGTCAGCTCCTAGCAATATGTACAAGTCAGAGTCCCAACAGAGGCTCCTTAAAAATCCTCCACTTGGAAGAGAGAAGAAAGTGACATGAAAAAAAAATCCCATTCACAATTGTCCTTCAGAGAAATCAAATACCTAGGAATCAGCTTAACTAAAGAAGTAAAGGGCCTGTACAAAGAAAACTACAAAACGCTACTTCAGGAAATAAAAGAGGACATGAGAAAATGGAAAGATATCCCCTGTTCATGGATGGGGAGAATTAGCATTGTTAAAATGGCAATACTTCCCAAAGCACTGTACAAATTCAATGTGATCCCTATAAGGATACCCATGACATTTTTCAAAGAAATGGAGCAAACACTCCTGAAATTCATATGGAACAAAAAGCCCTCACGAATAGCTAAAGCAATTCTTGGGAAAAAGAAAATGGGAGGAATCAACCTCCCTAACTTCAAACTCTACTACAAAGCAGTAATAATTAAAATAGCATGGTACTGGAACAAAGGCAGAGCTGCAGACCAATGGAACAGAGCTGAATATTCTGACATCTCCCCTCAAACATATGATCAATTAATCTGTGATAAAGGAGCAAGAAATGTGAAGTGGAGTAAGAAAAGCCTCTTTAACAAATTGTGCTGGCCAAACTGGACTGCTACATGCAAAAAAAAAATGGGCTCAGATCTCTGCCTAATACCATGTACAAAAGTAAGATCAAAATGGATTAAAGACCTCAACATCAGACCGGAATCCATACGGTACTTTGAAGAAAAAGTTGGCAATCTTCCATTACGTTGAAGCTAACGGTATTTTCAAAGCTGTCACACCACTGGCTGAGCAAGTAAAAACAGAGATAGACAAATGGGACTATCTTAAACTAAGACGTTTCTGCACCTCAAATGAAACAATGATCAAAATACAAAGACAGTCAACAGAATGGGAAAGGATATTCGCCGAATACACATCCAACAAGGGGTTGATATCAAGGATATGTAAAGTACTGGTTGAACTCCACAAGAAGAAAACATCCAACCCCATTTTAAAAAATGGGACAACAAAATGAATAGAAACTTTGTCAAAGATGAAATCCGAAAGGCAAAAAGGCACATGAGAAAATGCACTATATCATTAATCATCAGGGAGATGCAGATCAAAACAACAATGAGATATTACCTCACACCACAGAGACTGGCCCACATCCAAAAGAACAAAAGCACCGGTGCTGGCGCAGATGTGGTGAGAAAGGGACCCTCCTTCACTGCTGGTGGGAATGCCAACTGGTTCAGCCCTTTTGGAAAACAGTATGGACGATTCTCCAAAAATTAGAAATTGAGCTCCCATTTGACCCAGCAATGCCACTCCTGGGAATATAGCCCAGAAAGGCAAAAAAGTATACTCAAAGTGACATCTGCAATTGTTTGTTCATTGCAGCACTCTTCACAATAGCCAGAATCTGGAAAAAACCTGAGTGCCTGAGAACAGATGACTGGTTAAAGACACTTTAATACATCTACACAATGGAGTACTATGTAGCTGTTAGAAAAGATGAAGTCATGAAATTTACACACAAGTGGTATTACATGGAAAGTATCATGTTAAGCGAAATGAGTCAGAAAGAGAGGAAAAGACATAGGAAGATTGCATTCATCTGGGGAACATAAAGTAACATAATAGGAGACTAACACCCAAGAATAGCCGAGATTAGTACCAGGAGGTTTACTCCATGGCTTGGAGACCAGCCACACATGCTAGGGGAAAAGACAGCTCAGGTAGAGAAGGAAGCACCAAATAAAGGGTGTTGGGAGGATCCTTCCAGGATTGGAGAAGCATGATGAAAGTAGAACTATAGACCAAACATGATTGCTACTCAATGCCTCTTTTGCAAACCACAGCACTCAAAAGGAGAGAGAGAACAAAAGGGAATGCCCTGCCACAGAGGCAGGGTGGGATGGGGGGTGGGGGGTGGGAGGGATACTGGATTCCGTGGTGGTGGAAAATGGGCGCTGGTAGAGGGATGGGTATTTGATCATTGTATAATTGAAACCCAAGCACAAAAATTTCTAGGTCTATCTCATGGTGCTTCACTAATGAAAATTTTTTAAAAAAATCCTCCACTTGGAATTCCCCAGGCCCCATACTGATATCACCGGGAGGTCCTAGATGGGGTAGGTGCTATCTTCCTGCCTTCTCCAGATGGAATCCCAGTGACCATGAGCTTCTACAAGCATGGCTCCAGTATGCAGGCACCAGGACTATTCTTCGAACCGCATGGCCACTTATGCAGCGTGCGACATTTCCTGATATGCTAAGTGAGCAATGGAAAGTAAATGATCCATCATCTGTCCCTGGAAGACAGGCTTGAATGGTGGTAATGGTGGTGGGAAAATATGAGCAAAATCTAATGCCCAACCAAAATGCATCTCGACTGTGCATTTAACTATAGTGCTATGCCACCTTGGGAGGGAAAGGGTGTTTGTCCCCTGCCTGTCCCCACTTGTGGCGGCGGCATGATGGCCTCCATCTTTTAGAGCCTAATGGACTGCCAGGTATGACAATGCATTGACGAGGCACATGGGGCCTTGTGGGATGGGGGGGGGGGGTGTCCTCCAGTCATTCATCGTTTTTTTTCCCTGCCCTGACAATGCCCCGGGTTGCCACCCACAAACGCCTTCTCCGGCTCCTGAATGACCATAATCCCAGAGGCACACAAACCAATTTCTGAACCCAGGGGCTTTTGGCAGTAATCCATCTAGGCTTATTACTAAAATATCAGAAATCCAAAATCGCATGGCCACTACTGTGGCCACACGACATCATATGCTTTTCATAATCAGCAATAGAAAACAAATTATCTAATGATATCTTTTTGGCAGATCTGAATGCTGGGGAAAATTCCATATAATAATGTTGGGTCTTTTGTCATAATATTGAATGTGATCAACATAGAGAGTGAAGTGGATATCTGCCACACAGGTGGGGGTGGGGGTTGGGAGGGGGCTATACTGGGGTTCTTGGTGGTGGAAAATGTGCACTGGTGAAGGGATGGGTTTTTGATCATTATATGACCGACCGAGACTTAAACTAAAAGACTTTGTGACTGTTCTCATGGTGATTCAATAAATAAAACATAAAAAAAAAAATCTTCCGCTTGAGTCAGAGAGGTAGGACAAGGGTTATGGCACTTGCCTTATACATGGTCACCTCAGTTCTGTTCCCCAGCTCCACATATGATCCCCTGAGCACCACCAGGAGTGATCCCTGAGTACCAATAAGTGATCCCCGAATACCATGTAGTATGACCCAAAAGAAAAAAGGAAAAAGAAAAACCTCTACTTGCAAAATTTCTTCACTATGTTAAAAAATATATTGCTAACCAACAACAACAACAACAAAGGCAGGTTAAACTCAAATAAGCACCCTTTGAGCTTATTACTGGAGTTACCAGAAAGGCCAAAAATCATACAAGTCACAGAACCATAAACCAGCAAAGAACCCTATTATAAAAATTCAGAAAAATGGATACCCAGAACAGACACTTTGAAACATACGGGAAAGTGAGTCAACTATAACTTAAATATAAATAGGGGGACAAGTCCTAGGAATGAAAAGCCAATCAGAGGATGGGGCGGTAACCCAGAGATTAGCCACACACAAAATTAGAGGTAGAAAAGCTGGTGGGATGGTGTTATGCAAGTTATGTCACCAGAGTCAAGTGGAGATTGTCATATGGGCACTGAAACCACAGACAGGACTCAGTCCCTGTTGGAGAAGCCAGGACACGGGGTGGAGAAGAAATACCTGGCCTATCACCAGCTACTGCTCTTTCCCCACCGACCTTAGCTGAAAACTGGGGCAAAGGAATCCCAGCGAATGAGCCTCCTGCCACCCACTGATGCCGGCAGAGTGCAGAAAGACCTGGGAGTCAACAGCCAGGATGTGTGCGTGGATGTGTGTCCCTGAGGGTGGCTCAAGGCCTAACAGAGGCGGGGTCAGGAGGGAAGACATCCAGAAACATTCACTCTTGTCTAGACTGTAAACTTCTTTGAAGCCTCTAGGGAATGACCTTGACTCCTTTAAGTCACACATGAAAGAGTGATGAGAAGGGGGTTAGGTAGGTGGTTCACGAATGTATTCTGCATTCCGAGTTCACAGATCCATGGCCAAGGCAAGGCCTCACAGACTATTCTGAATCCCCCATAACCTTCAGCGAGCTCTAAGCTCCACGCAGCTCCAGCTGATTCTCAGCTCTGTGGCTGCCTGCAGCTGTGTAAGTAAAACCCTGGCGAGACGGTAGAAGGAAACTCCTTCCAGACTGATGGAGGGAAGGTAGCTATACAGCATCACCTCCGACTGCTGGGGCAAAACTTTTCTGAAAATTCTAGCAATGAAATGCTTTGATTTGTTCCCAAAGCCCACCTTAGTAAAGCTCCCAAGAAGGAAAAATAACATTACTTAGGAAAAGACTGGAATCCCACTGCTTTTTCTGACCATGAAATACATAAAGAGTCAAAGGTCTCTAGGGCCAGAGAGGCAGTTGCCTTGCATGCAAGTTCAAATCCCGGCACTACAAAACTGGTCCCCTGGACACTGCAAGGAGTGGCCCCTGAGAACAGAGTGGTAACCCAAAGCTTCCTGTCTCACTGAAGAAGAATGGGTCCCACAACTGTTCTTAGTTTAGCGTACTATGAGTCACTTCCAAACTAAGTAGATGGACGATGACACAAGGAAGTGGTGGGCTCCTGTCTAGAGATTTCCGAAGACTTTTCCTGTCTCTCACAAAGGGAAGCAAAGCTCATATTATGATCGTAAATCTATGTTCTCTTACTTTTGTACTCAGTCTCATTTCTTAGGGTGATTCTGCGTTACGGCTCTATCCCAAATTCCCACTTCTGCTGCGGTGAAGACACTCTAACTGGGAACAGAGACCTCTGCCCCACAGTTAGCAGCACCTCAATTCGTAACAGCAACCATGCGAGTGCGTCTGGAAGAGGCTTGTGAGTCAGGCAGACAGCTCACTAGGAGATCCTGAGCAGAACCACACAGCAAAGCTGGCCCAGAGTTCCTGGCACCTAAAACCACATGAGATGATAAACGAGTATATTTTTTTTTCAGCAATTCAGTTTTGAAATAATTTACTATGTAACAATAAATAAGAGTATTTTCTCAGTTTTCAGACCAAAAAAATAAGATGATGAAGCTATAAAATGGGAAAGGATACTCAGTAAAATAATCAAGTTTGTAATAAAGGACAAAAGAGAAAGTTTCACCTCTTTACAATTGGAGGGGGGGTTACAATCACTGACAGGGGACAACTACATGGACCTGGGGCTTTGGGGCTTGTGATTTATTCATTGAAAGTAGTTTTGAAGAGCAGGAATGAAAGTCTGACCAGTCCAGAAATCTTGGGAACAAAGACTTCGTAAAAGTATTGATGTTGCCAGGCAGGACATTTGAGTTTGGTGCCACACAAATGGGGAATGAAATACTCGTACTGACTGGATTTATGAGGTGCATATCATCACTATCCTCTTTCCCAATTCGGTACTATTCCCTTCTAAGAACTCTAGCTCTATATTCCCCTGTTCTGGAGTTCCGTCCTGACCCAGAAGGTGCTTCCTATAATACTGTGCCCTGGCACCAGAGCCCAGGACCTGTGCCAGCACTCCAGAAGCACTCTGCTCCGCCTCCCCAGGCTCTTCGCACTTTTCTTCCACTGCGTCCCTCTTTAGGTGTCTGGTGCACCATTTCTCTACAATCTGTCCTGCTAGTTTTTTGCCCATTCTGCAGACCAATCACTCTGGAAATGTCCTCAAGTCATCTATCTAAAGTCATCTCTATAGATGCCCGTATCTGATAGGAACGAAATCATTTTCTTACTACAACATTTTTATGAAGAGGAAAATACATAAGAGGAAGAAGGTTCCAAGGCAAAGTGTCTTTCAGGTTTTGTAATTCCAGCAGCTTTTATTTATGTATTCAGGACACGGTCAGACCTGACAAGACACAGTAACTATACCCTTCCCCCCCAATCTTATTTGATGTGGTATTAAAAGATAATACCTTTAAGAGAAGTTTAAATCATGAGGACATCTTTATGACTCCAAGCTCTCACTAAACCTAAGTTAGTCTCTACTGCAGGTGAGCAATCTTTTTGCTTTCCTGTAAAAATAAAAGACCAGGACTGAAATGAAATGTCAACTTTGATTATGTCTCCCCAATAAACACACACACACACACACACACACACACAACACAATCACCAACATCAGGTTTCATCAATCATATCAAACATACAGCTATTCCAAGAAGAATGCTACTTTGTTGTAAAGACAGATTTCAGATAAAATCAAAATGGACTAGACTAAATGAAAGTATTTTAAAGTATAATATTCACTACCACTACACCAAAAGCATTTTAAGTACAAGAAGATAAGCTGTTTATAAAAGTACACAGTAAGTCTCATCTGGAAGTCCCTGGTGAATATTGAATTTATATGTAGAAGACACTTACAGATTCCCTCATGGGGTCTCCTTACTTCACACAGAGCTGTAAAAGAACTTCCTAAAATCATGCAGCCAGTTGGTCGCAAGATCTGAGGAGCACTTAGGTTTTACTAGGATCTCACCATCCAGACCCTTCTCAACATGGTTATGTTATAGGTCTTGTTTATAGGTCACAGTCATCTGTAATTTTCTGCTGATGTTTGAGTATCCATTGGGGGAAGAGAGAAGGCTGGTTATCTTTATTACTAACTTAAATTAAGTCAGTTCATCACCGTCTTTCTCTTCATGATTCACCTGGGATTCCAGGAAACAAAAGGCGATCTAGAATGTGCAGCAACAGGAGAAAGAGGCTAAAAAAGAACCTTCCAAACCTTTCCAAATTTGTACTGCTTCTTTTTTTGCACCATATAATGATATACAGAATGAACGGGTATTTTTCCTTCTTTTCTCAAGATTGGTATTAACTTGTTGAAGCAAGTAACAAGAAAAGACACTAATTAGAAATAGCCATTTCATTTTCATTTCAAATAGTTGGAGTTTTTATGTTTGTTTGTTTGGTGTCACAGCGGCTATGCCTGGGGCTTTTGCCTGGCTCTGTGGCCATTCCTCCTGCCAGGGCTCAGGGCTCATATGTGGTTCTGGGAAATAAATCAGGGCCAGCCCTGTGCAAGATAAGTGTCCTATCCACTGTACTCTCTCTCCAGTTCAAAATATTCCCTTCTGGTGTTGGGAGGATCCTCCTAGGATAAGAGATGCATGCTGAAAGTAGACTATAGACTGAACATGATTGCCACTCAATACCTCTATTGCAAACCACAACACTCAAAAGGAAAGAGAGAACAAAAGGGAATGCCCTGCCACAGAGACAGGGTGGGACAGCGGGGATGGGGGGTGGGAGGGATACTGGGATCTGTGATGGTGGAGGGATGGGTATTCGATCACTGTATAATTGAAAGCTAAGCACAAAAATTTGTAAGTTTACAACTGTACCTCATGGTGTTTCACTAATAAAAATAAAATATATATACATATTCCTTTCTGTTCTAAAATCCTTTCTGAAAAATCTCCTGCTCACTTTAATTTTAATACTTTCCTAAACTGTGTGATACAAACTATTTTAGTGGGGGTACAACTTTTAGAGGGGGTATATATTTTAATATCTGGTTCTGAAGTCAAATTAAAATTACATCAGAATTCTACATCTTCCAATAGCTAATAAAGGTAATATTTTGAGAATTTCACCGTGATCTTTTCCTTATATTTTGAGAATTTCATCCTGGCCTTATCTAAACCAAAGAAACATAGCAATTTAGGAAACTTCCATTTTTTTAATTCTTTAATTGTAGTTTTAAAAATGAATTTCCTACATGTAACCAAACTGTCCTCTATTCATCAGCTTACATGCAAGGATGGCAACAGTGTAGCCCAGATCTTCAACTGCTATTATGACCCTATGGAATAGGATAGCGGCTACTATTTTGGACATTTGGGGTCAGCTGTGCTTGAGGGCTACTCTCAAATCTGTGCTCAAGGGGCACACAAGGCCCCTGTACTACCTCTCTAGCCCCAACTATGGTCTTTAAAAGATTAGTTTATTTATCTTTTCCCTTCTCCTTGCTGTTGCTGCTACTGGGGGTGGGGGTGGGGGGGTCCAGGTACCATGCACTTGTTTGTAATGCTCTGGCTCAATGGGCCACACACTTGGTGCTTTGTAAAATTCATTTACTTTTTAAAATTTAGTCACCATGAATTACAAAGTTACTCCCGTTTAGGTATCAGGCATACAATGTTCCCACTCCAAACACCAATCCCTTCACCAGTGTCCACTTTCTGCCACTCCTTACCAGGTTCCCTTCCGCCCCTCTATAACAGGCACTTTTTAAAACTGAATGTTTGGCTCTGTGGTGTACGGAACTGTTTCGGATAGGGTTTCACTTTATTACCTTCCAGCTCCCCTTTCTCCTCCCAGTGACCACTTCTATGGTAATCTTCTCTTTTCTGTCTATTCTCACAGCCCCAGGGCAGGCTTCCTATTGAAGATAGTTCTCACGGGTATTTGTTTTTCCTGTACTTTCTTTATATCTTGCATCTAAGAGAAATTATTTTATGTGGGTCTCTCTCCCTCCAACCTCACTTAGCATAATAATCTCTAGAACATCCATGTAGCAACAAATTGTACAAATCTGTTATAGGCGAGTAGTACTCCACTGCATAGATACTTAGCTATCTGCCTTTGGGCACTGGGCTGTTCCCAGCTTTGGGCTAGTATGAATACTGTTGCAATGAACACAGTACTGCAGATGTCCTTTCTTCATTGTGCTTTCGGGCCCTTGTGGTATATTCTAAGGAGTAAAATTACTGGGTCATATTGAAGCTATACTAGTTTTTTGAGGTGTTTGCAAAATGGCTGGACTAGTCAACATTCCCAACAGTACAATGGGTCCTTTTTACTTTGGTCTGTGCCAGCACTGCTCACATAGGTTTTAATGAGTGCCAATCTCTCTGGTGTGAGATGATATATTGCAGTGCTGCTTTGTTTTGCATGTCCCTGATAACAATTTAGAGCACTTTTTCATATGGCTTTTGGCCATTTGTATGCTTTGAGAAAATTTTTATCTCTTTTCCCCCTTTTCTGACAGGGTTTCACTTCTTTTTTTGAATTTTTTTTTTGTAAAGTTCTACCCAATGCTTTATCTCTCTTGGATACTAGCCCTTTATTAGATGAGTGGTAGGCAAATACTTTTTCCCAGTGTGCGGGCTCTATTTGTATTTTGGGTCTCACTTCCTCTGAAAAGCAGTTCTTTAATGTAGTCCATTTATTTATCTTTGCTTCTGTTTGCTTGTCCATTAGCATTGACTCTTTAAAGGGGACTCTAGCTTCAATGGGCTGGAGCGATAGCACAGTGGGTAGGGCATTTGCCTTGCACGCGGCCAACCTGGCCTCAATTCCTCTGACCCCTCGGAGAGCCTGGCAAGCTGAGAGTGTCTCTCCCACGCAGCAAAGTCTGGCAAGCTACCTGTGACATATTTGATATGCCAAACACAGTAACAAGTCTCACACTGGAGACATTACTGAGCCCACTCCAGCAAATCGAAGAACAACGGGAGGACCATGCTAGCGTCAATTATCGAGAATTCCGCCTTTGTTTTCTTCAATATAACATGGATTCAGGTCTGATATTAAGATCCTTCATCATTTTGATTTGATTTTTGTGCATGATGTTGGAAAAGGATCTGAGTTCGTTTCAACCAGTTTTCCTAACATCATGTACTTCCTTGCTCCACTTCATTTTTTTTTTTTTGCTCCTTTATTGAAGATTAACTGTCCATACACCTGAGAGTCTGTCTCTAGACTTATAGTTCCATTCCAATGATCTATTCCACGGATCTGAGTTTGTCCTCATTCTAGTACCATACTGTTTTAATCACTACCTCTTTGTGGTACAGTTTGAAGCTGGGGAAAGTGATGCCTCCCATCCTTTTATGTTTAAGCAATCCTAAAGCAACCTTTAGGGTGGCTTTTGTTATTGGGGGGTGGTTATCATTCCATATGAGTTTCAGAAGTGTTTGATCTATTTCTCTGAAGAACATGCTCAGTGTTATTCCAAGAATTGCACTGAATCTGTGTGCTGCTGTGGGAGTATTGCCATTCTGATTGGGTTAATTCTCCCAATCCATGAGCAGGTGATATGTTTCCTGTTGGTGCCAACCAGATCATGAAGATGAGTCGTTGGATGCTACCCTGCAAGCAGGAAGCAGAACCAGGACCCCACATTGCACTAAGTGGGCTAGCCTAAGCTTGAGCATCTGATTGGTACAGAAAAGGCAAAACTAACCCTCTGTGGCCAGCAAATTCCTGCAGCACAAAGAAGCTGCTTCCCCTTCTCACATATTTCAGACCTAGCTAAACTTTATTTTTTTTAATTTTTTTTTTAGGGTCATGATTCAGTCTTGACTTTATTTTTTCCAGTGTAATCTTGGGTCGGTCATTTAACTTCTCTGAACTTCGTATGAAAAAACCCTGATTTCACCGGATTGTGAAGGAGATGGCATGAATAGCACAATAAGCACATGATGAACATATCTTTAACTATCTAGAGCATTTGCATTTCGTTGGTTAGCTAAACTTTAGATGTAAACATCCTCTCCTATTTATCACAGACCCCAGGTGTGAGGAGGTCAGGGTGTAATTGACAATGTTTTCAGGTATGAAACATCAGGTGAGAAACATGTGACCTATGTAACTGACAATGTTTTTCTTCCTATACTTGATCATGTTTTCCATAGCTCTGGCTCTGTTCTTCCCACACTGCTGAATTTCATTGGTGATTCTTCCTATGCTCTTGAATTTCACTGGACAGTGATTATGATAAACCAGCAAATAGAAAGAGGCTGAAAAGACTGCTCTTGGTCGCAAGATCTGAACGAGTCTGTGATCCTCCGTGAACCATAATTTTTTTTTTTGCATTCCTTATATCATTGTGCCTCAGACCGCTTAACTGAATGATATTTGTGCAAGTTTCTATTTCTTCACGGTCTCTTATTTTTTTTAGTAATTTATTGTAGTTTTCTTCATAGCAGTCTTTACCTCTTCCGTTGATTCGTAATTACCTGATTTTCTGAGGCACAATTGTGACTGGAGTTTTTATAAATTTATCTCTCCTGTTGCATTATTTGCTGTATAGAAACGCCATGGATTTTTGCGTGTTGATTTTGTACCCTGCCACTTTATTATTTTAAAAGGCTTTCTGTAGTCTCTTTAGGGCTTTTTAAGTATAGTATCATGTCATCTACAAAAAGAGCGAGGATTTCCAAGGCTATGGTGAATAGTAGAGGAGAGCAAGAGTGAGAATTCTGTCCTATGCCTGATCTTACAGAAAATTTTTGTTTTTTACCACTGCGTACAATGTTAGCTGTGGGCTTATGGTAAATTGTTTCAACTATGCTGAGGAAAGTTTCAACTCCCCATTTTGAGAGTTTTTATTATGAATGGTGCTGGATCTTGTCAAATGCTTTCTTTAATTCTATTGATACAATCACATGATTTTTATTATTCCTTCAACTGATATGGTGAATTATGTTGCCTTGTATATGTTAAACCATTCTTGCATCTCCACAATGAATCTCAGTTGATCATGGTGTTTTTTTTTTTGATGTGTTGTTAGATTTGATTTTCTATTATTTTCTTGAAGATCTCTGCACCTGTGTTCGTCAGGAATATAGGTCTTCCCTTTATTAAGGTATTTCTGTCTGTTTTTGGTATCAGGGTAAAGTCTGTCTCCTAAAAAATGTTTAGGAGGATAGGTGTTTCTTTAGAAAAAAAATTAAGTTATTAAGTCTCCCTCCTTTCTAACTTAACCAAGAATACCTTTGACATTCTTGAACCTGTCCTTTTACTGATCAAAATATTCCTTAAGGGCAGATACATTAAACAAAAGCAAACATTATTTTTCAAAGTAGCATATCAGACCGCTACATAACTACTTGTTCAGAGAGTCATTTTTTAAAATCACCTGAATTAACCTAATATCTGATGGAGAGGGGAAAAGTTCAAGAAGTGTCACAGCTCTACAATGGCTAAGCAACAGAGGAAAAAATGTGGCTTTTATACTTCCAGATATTAAAATTCAGAAACACATTGGAATAATAGTAGGGAAGACGCTTTTCACTTTACTAGTCTTTGAAGGGGCTGCAGAGATACTATAGGGATACGGCACTTGCCTTGCAAACAGTCGGCTTGGGTTTGATTCCCCACCACTGCATATGGCCCCCCAGCACTGCCAGGAATGACCACAGATCACAGAGCAGGAGTAGGCCCTGGGCACAGCAGGGTGTGACCCAAAAGCAAAAAAAAAAAAAACAAAACAAAAAGGAACCAGTCTTTGATAGTTTCATATAGATATTGCTATCTCGTAAAAATGTTATTCCAATAAAGGAGACTTTCAGGGGAAGGAGACTGGGATTTATTTCCAATCACTGTATCACTGTCATCCTGTTGTTCGTCCATTTACTCTCGCAGGTGCCAGTAATGTCTCTATTTGTCCCAGCCCCAAGATTTTAGCAGCCTCCTCTTAACTCATCTTTCCCAATGATTGGAGGCTCTTTCAGGTTCAGGGGAATGAGACCTGTTACAGCTACTGGTTTTGACATATGGAATATGCCCCGGGGAGCTTGCCAGGCTCTGCCCATGCGGGCAGGTTACTCTCGGTAGCTTGCTGGGCTCTCCGAGAGGCCTATTTCTCTCTGATTTGTTGCCTACTGTATGAACTCCCATCAAACACAGTGTGGTAATAATGGAAAATGGGTAAGAAGTGTCTTATGATCTGTCGTGTGGCCGCGAAGTGTGTGAGGCTCGACCCGAGCATCCAGAAAAGGCCTGGAGCGTGGTGGTGGTTGGGTAGTGGAGGTTGGCTGCTGAGGCTGGGTCCCTTGGGGCAGGGAGGGCTCTCGCCCACCCCCCTCTGGGGTGCCCTGAGTGAAAACAGCCTGGTGCTGAGTCCTTATTTCCAATATTAAGGTAATTCTTAAGTAGAATTTATCTTGCTAGTTTTATTATTATTTTGGTTTGGAGGCCATACCTAAGTCTGTTCTCAAGGGCCACACCTGGAGATGCTCAGTGGACCACATACTGTGACAATATTCAAACCATGGTCCTGCCACGGTCATATACAAGGCAAGTGCCTTAGCTTTTGTACTACCTCTCTGGCTCCTTCGACATACTTTGTAAGTACAAAATAATACACAGAGTTGCAATATATAGTGTGTCCAATTATTATCTTTTGTATGTTGTATTTATCAGTTATATGTAAATCAATATTTATAGAGCATTATAAACAAAATCAAGATTTTGTTCCAATTTCATTACTACTTCTTTTCCAGGACACTATATTTCTTTCAGTCATATATCCTTAGTTCTTATTTATCTGTCATTCAATGAACCCTATTTTATTACTTATATCTGTATCTTATGTCTGGCAGATTTCTCCAATCTAAAGATTTTATAATTTCATTGTGTATGTCATTGTTTCCTGACCCATTTTTTCTTTTTAAGCAAGATAACAAATACAACGTCAGTATTATCGATTTCTTGAAGTAGAAAAAAGAGCAAGGGAGCTGGGAACATGGCTCACTAATAGGAAACATGTCTTGTAGGTACAGAGCTCTGGGTTGATCCCCAGCACCTCTTCTCTCCCCTCAAAAAGAACTAAAAATAATTATCAGATTTTGATTAGCCTACAAAAGGAATGGCTGAATACATCCGTATTTATGGTCAATCTAATATTGTCAGACTGGACAATTATACCACTGCTATCATGAATATAGAATTTTGAACAAATTTGCATATTTGTGGCATTTCCCCTGTGTGGGGGAGGTGGCTGGGCCATTCTTGGAAGTGCTCAGGGATGATTCTTTAAGTACCTGGAGGACCATATGTGGTAGCCAGGGCTGAACACGGATAGGATGCTGTGTGAGATAAGTGCTTCACCTACCTCACAGGTGTTTCTCTGGATTTTCCCTATTTTTAAATTTACCTATTGTCCCTCTTATAAAATTGATAAATTGATTTGCAAATTACCGAACTTCAGAGATAGCTTAACACATTTTTATGTATATATGATTTACCATATCTACCACCAAAATCCCAGAAACAAAATTTTAGTTCCTTTCCAATTTGATCTTTTGCTGTTGACTCACTGATGGCAAGGTGGGCAGGGTCAAGGGGTGGCACACCTGGCAGAGCTCAGAGCTTACTCCTGGCTCTGTGCTCATGGATTACTTCTGGCAAGGTCAGCAGACCATGTGGGGTGCGAGGATTAAACACAGGTCAGAAACATATACAATTGCCCTCCCTGCTGTACTACTACTGCTCTGATCCCTGTTGTTGACTCATTTTTATTTATGTTTATAATTCTGTAGTGCTATTTATCACTTTTCTCAAGGTTTGAAGTTTTTTGCTTTTACTGTAGGCAACTTTGTTTTAACATTTCTTATAGTATAGAGGTAACTTCCTTAGTTTTGGTTTACCCAGGAAAGCCTTTATCTTTTGAGTGATAATTTTTTTAGGGCAGAGTATTCTAGAAGGGAAGTTTTTATCTTTTAGAACTGTGGATGTATCTTTCCACTTGCTTAGAAATCTGATTAACTTGAATAGCATGCCTTTGGATGCTACTCCCCCTAAACCCACAGCTTTTGATAAGATTTTATGGTTGACTTTTGATATCATGATATGCCTTCATGCACCTTTTTACATTTAGAAATTTGTGTATATACTCAGTTTCCTACTTAGATTTAGGGAGGTTTTAGCTATTATTGCCTTGAACAGGTACTTTGTTTTAATCTCTCTGCACTTCTTGTGACCATCCATTATCCTTATATCTGGTAGATTTCTCCAATTTAAAGTTCTCTCTTCTCTCTTCTCTCTCTCTCCTCTCTCCTCCGTCCCTCTCTGTCTCTGTCTCTCCCTCCCTCCCTCCTCTTTCCCTATAAGCAAGGAAATGAACATGTATATGGTAACCCTTGGAATACCCATATCAATAAATATTTCTGCATGGGACTATTAGTCTCTATGCTAAAGATGAATATTGTATCTCAAATTCCAACTCATTTCCACATGGATCATTCTTATCTGTAAGCTCCCACTTCAACAGCGAGAAACCTGGCTCCCTGGCTCCTGTCACTGCCCATTTACTTACATAACTGCCCAAACCCAGCATACAGATGGAGTGATATAAAAATTATTGGCCTGTCCCTCAAACAATTTCACCAACTACAGACAGTGCTTATGTGCGATTATTTCATCATTAGCCTCACAGACCCCAGCCCTCTCCTAGGGACTTAGGTCAGCCTTCCCCCACGCCCTCATCAGTAATGCTTCATACATTTTTAATATGATTCTTTTCTCATAGTTCACATTCCATCGGGGGTCTTCTGGCCTCTTAAATGGTCATTTTATCTCTATATCATTATACAAAATAACATTTTATATTTGTCTAAAGGATAGATAATGGAGAGAAGGGACAAAGTCACTCGTGGAACATAAAATTAAAGTATCAATTTAGCAATTTTAAATTTTAATCTCCATACACTCAAAAATAGAAATTTATTGAATTTGTCTATTTTTAAAATGCAGTAAAATCTTTATGAACAGAAAAGAGCATGGCAAAAATGCAAAGAAATGTTGCTACCTTTCACAATTTACACATAGAGTAGTCTGGGAAATTCTAATAACTTTATCAATTTTTCTACTTGTAAAATCAAAATTAAAAAAAGCTTTCATCCAGTGGCATGAATGATAATATAGCAGGTAAGGCTGTATTATTATTCATGCCTCACTCATAGACAAGACAGGTCTGATCCCTGGCACCCCGTATGGCTAGGAGTAAGCTCTGAGACCCATGGGGCATAGCCCCAAACAACAATAACTACAAAAACTGAAAAGGTTTTCATCCAATTTATGATAGGTATGCCAAGATTACTGTCACTTAGGGGTGAATATAACAAGTGTGGGTTTAAAATATAGCTTTTCTATATTGGATGACATAAGCTTTACCCATTTATAGTTATCACACAGTTGATAACTATTTTTCTTTTACATCTTTTTTCTTTTCACAAAATTATGTTCACAAAACCTTTCTAACCATGATTATTGCTATTTGCTCTTTTTTTTAATAAATATTTCTCACTAGCAATCTGGGATTCTTAGGCACTTTAGAGTCATTAAAATATTCAGTTACCAGTATATACCTATATTTATTCTTAAATATCCTGGGAAGCTTAAGAAGATTTTATTCAGGGAAGACTACCTTGAAGTAATAAATTTCCCCTAAAAAAGATAAAAAGGAGAAAAAACATTTTTTAAAATTTCCTTTTGTGTCAATAATTTTTTCTTACCCATTACTCTAGTTCAAAACTGAAATACCTTAGGGTAAAAAAAAGTAACAATTTTCAGTCACAGACAGTATTTTATTTTTTAACGAGAGAGAGAGAGTGTAAAAAAGCATCAAACCCAGGATCTCACACATCTGAGAAATACCACTAAGCTACATCATCAGTAGTCAGACACAGTATTTTGTTAAATCTTATTGAAATCTCTATTTCTAATAATTTTATAAAATTTTGAATATAGAATAAGAACACCTGTTTCTTTCCCTCAAGACCTCCTACGACTACTCCATATATTATTCCATAAGTAAATCACCACACTTTCATTCCCAAGTACATTTGCACGAATCCTGTACTTTCTCAAAGGCTGTCTCTAGACTCAAGCAGAGATACAATAGGAAGGTAACTCATTTTTGAGCAGGGTGGAAACTGGAGTAAGCTAGAGACCAGAAATAGGATTATTAGAAATTTTTTTTAAAAATGCTTTAAATAAAAATAAAAAACTTATTTGAAGGGTGGGCTGGAGAGGAAATTTACTGAAACCATTGCCTACATTAAGGGAGTCCAGCACTATCTAAAACCAGATCAACATTCCTCTAGTCATATTGTAATAATTATTATACTGACTTGTAATCACTAGTGTAAAGAAATAAAACAAAAATAAATTCTGAACAAGTACTGTAGGAAGGTCAAGAAGGAAAAAACGAAGGGCTACCTAAATATATTCCTCAAAATCGATGACTGATCAATTCCTTCTCCCCACACTGTAAACAAAGGGTCTCCCTGGCATCAAATACCAAGAATCACAACCAAGAAACGCAAATGAAAAGTCTCAGCAAGCGTGACTGTCACGTTTGTCAAAAACAGATCTTTCTAGACCTTTGGGGACTCTGTTCACATTCTATGACAGCTGACAAAGCCCAGGGAAACAGGACTGCCAAGAGGCATGCACGGTAAGAAAGGCACAACGCAGGGCCTGCTTTATTTGGAAGCACTTGCAGCCCAATTTGCAGTAGTATATTCCTTCCCATGGGGAATATGAAGGAGCTCTCAGAAAGTCTTCACTCAAAGACACCGATGCTTCCCTTCTACAGCACTGAAAGCCATCAGCAGAGCTCTCACCAGGATCACTCCCTGTGATGGTCAGAGGCAGGGATTCAAATCCAGAGCTCCCATATTCAAAGCATGGACTTCAGTCTGTTTGACCATCTATTACCTGTATAGTTCTTAAAAAATCAGGGCCATTCCCAGAATTGCTAGTGGACCACCAGGCCATACCCAGTCTCAGGATTTAATCATTAGGTCGCCTTCTCAATCTCCAAAATTAGAAACAGTCTTAAAAAGGTAATCTTTCAACATGAAGTAATCCTAATAGTTCAGCATTTCTGGGAGTCTACTTTCTTCACAGCACTAAATATCATAAGTTGCCTGATGGACCTATCTAGGCCACCTGGGAGGAGTGCCCTTAAGTGACTGGTCTCCTGTGTTAAAGGATCCCTCCAAAACTCCCAGTGCAGGAGTTGAATGGAGAGGGGGATGGAGACGGCCAGAATAACCTACCTGCCACTCTGATCTGAGGCCCACATCACTGACTGCCCATGGGGCTTGGTGCTGTACTGTATCCTTACGGCATGAGGGAAGTCGGTGGCTGTCTGAGCCCCTGTCTTCCTGATCTGTAAACTCCAAGCATCAGTGTCAAACAGGAGTTCCCCACAGCCAGGAGCCTGGCTGCAGCGAGCAAAATAGTCTAACTGCTCCCTCCAATGAGCTGCAGGCAGGGTCACAAGTTCATGCACAATCTGATTCCTAAATTCCTTGGAATCAATCGGGAACTTGTGAGAACTTATCAATTTTTCAATGCCTGGCACAGCAGCAACATCCACCTCCTCAACCTTTAACACAGATAAATCACAGCAGTCCAACAGTAGCAAAAAATCTTCACTCCCATGATTCCCTCTGTCACAACAGTGCTTTGGGCTAGAAGTCCCAGAAGTCTGTTCCTGGTTGTCATGGTTACCATCTTTATCAGAAGTATCTTTTTCACCCCTACCAGAGAATACAAAATCATTACATTCGGTTTCAGATAAGAGGGTCCTTGTATTTGTCACAGGAATAGGAGAAGGCTCAGGCTTCTTAAATTTGAAGGCTTCTTCTGACTCTGATGGGAAGATTCCCACACTGGAACCACTATGCTTCTTGAATCTGTTTTCTGATTCAAAGAAAAGCACTATGGTGCCCGCAATGAGTTGTCTTTCAAAATCTACATCTAAATCAAGTACATAGTGCTTCACAAGTATGTCACTGGTGTTGGCCATGAGAGGCAGGTCATCTCGGGAGGGGTCCAGCTTCATGTCCATAATGTGGTTGATGGCTGAAGAGCTTTGTTAGAATCTCAGAAGGGGCTTCTTATCTGCCTTAATCTTCCAGAATCATAAATGGCTGAGGATGACAAGATATCTGATGTCACATTTTATGGTTCCACAACCTTAAGGCCTCTAGAAAAGAAGAAAAATAAAATTAGACAAAATCCCAAATAAGATCTTAGCTATACATTCCTACACCCTTTTTCTGACTCCTTAAATATCTGTCAGCGTGGCAGAAGCTCATGGCTAGAAGGCAGACAAATCTTTTTGAGTGACACTGAAGAAAGCTGCATTATACGTTTCTAAAAATATTTCCGTTTCCATTGGAATGAAAGGGCCTCCACAAAGCCAAAAGAATTTTGTTCTAACTAGAACAGTTATTGTTTTGGAAAAAAAGCGATTGTTATGTAAAAAGGCAAGTGTGCATCCCTGTGCCTCTTGTTTTAAGATACATTAAATCTATTATTTCTAATTTTGTGCACCAAAAGATAAGTGACTGTTTCTCTGCTGTGATTTTAAGTAACAAATGTGAATAAAGTCTAAATGGCCTCATACATTTTATTCTTTGATAACAATAATTTAATACATACAATGTAACTCCAGGGATTAATGTACTTTTCACATTAGGACTGCTCTCATAGCAGCACTTCCAGTAAATTACAGGAAAATGAGCCAATTTACCAGGAGTGCATTCTAAGTATTCCTTTGAGATTGTTCACAGAGATTTTTCAAATTTATAGTTAAATACTCAAGGTATATCATTACATCTTAATAGCTGAAAACCCATTAACATTCCGGATAATAGCTTTCTTGTGGCAAACAAAAGTCTTCTCATTTGAAGTGAAAAAAAAAAAAAAGCATGTAAATACCTATAAAAGGAAGAAGAGAAATAAAATGCAAAAACAGATGTTGTAATAAAATGCCAAATTCTTCATTAAAGCTCAGAATCACTATGTATTCCTACTTTATAATACTTCAACCAAAATAAAATTATTTAAAATTATTTTTGCCCCAAGTGGACCTAATTTCATTCAGCATATGCCTTATTATATCATAATATATTTAGTATGTTTTATTATATTTATTTTTAAATTTGCCAAGATTTTTATTTTTAAACTATACTTTTACTATTACATCATTAATTATTATAGTATTTTTAATTTAAAAGTAGATTATACTAAAAGTGAAAAAGAAAAGGTGGGTAGAAAAAAAATTTTTTCTTTGGTTTTTGGCCCACACCTGGAAGTGTCTGGGTTTACTACTGACTTTGGATTCAGGTCATTCTTGGTAATACCGACAATGTAACAAAGGTTGGTGGCATGCAAGACAAGTGCATAAACACTGATACGATCTCTGCAGTCCCAGTAGATATATTTCTTAATCTCTAAATATTAGGGTGGTGGTCGGGGGGGAGGGGTTGTTTGTTCACCACAGCTGGCAGTTCTCAGGGCTCACTTGTGACTCTGCGACTGCATTCTGGGATCACTTCTGGCAGTGCTCAGGGGACCATATGGGGAAAAACCCGGTCAGGCACATCCAAGAGAAGTTCCCTACCCACCATACTATCTCTCCACCCCCACCCCCCCACCGCCCGAGGCATTTTTAAAGTCCAATTCAATTACTTGACTTTTCAAGCAAATTGAAGTTTTACTCAATTTATCTCTTTTCCTACTTCTGTTCTGACTCTACCAACTAGATTCTTATTTCACTTATTGCTAGAATATCATTCCATTCCATTTTCATTTACTCTTTCTCCACAGGCTCATCCACCTCTCACCTGACCGAAAGCCTGACTTGCTACAGCCTTGTGAAGTACTGGCTTAAAGACCATGCCCCGTTCACATACTCATCTCCAGCTGAAAGCCTCCTTCCTCTGCCTTGCTCCCCAAACATGATTTGGACTATGCCTCCCTGTGTCTGAGACCCTGCCAACTCCCAGACTCTCATCTCTAACATTCACTTGCAAAATTCTGATCTTCATCCATACTAATTCAGGTACCAATGTCTCCAGGAAACCTTTCCTTCTCCCTGTTCCCCAATATATACCTTACTTTTAAGTGTATTAGGAACTGAGAGAAAGCAGGGCGGCAAAGAAAGGAGGTAAAGTAGGGAGATAAAGTAATCTGAGATTATTTTATGGACAACATATCTTCATATGTTGTCAATTAGCAAAAAGGAATAGTCCAGGCTATTCTGTTTTTGGCATGAGTGTCTGAATATGCCCTGTGGTATACAATAAACTTCATTAATATGCATGTAATAAGCTAGAAGGATGTTAAAATTCTGTCCTGTAGATGCTAGAATGCATTATTTTTTTTGGCTGGACTCTAATAACCAAAGCTGTCAAGGCACAAGGAGAGGTGCTCCAGGATCATTTCCTGTGATGGTCAGAAGACCATTCAGAGGCAGGGATTCAAATCCAGGGCTCCTATATTCAAAGCATGGACTTCAGTCTGTTATACCATTTTTATATTTCTTAAAAAATCAGGACCACTCTCAGTATTGCTAGTGGACCACTAGGCCATACCCAGTGGGGCTTTGATATTGGCTGAACTCTTTAAAAAGTTTAACTAAAAACAGAAACAAAACCCTTAATACACAGAGACAAGAGGAAAATCTGAATCAACAAAGACAGAGTTAATGTAGTGACTCTATACTATGCTATTTGAAGAACAATTTAGCATTTTTAAAAATACATATATGACCATTTGTTGTCCAACTTTAGCAGATTTCCTTAAAATTTATAAGAATAAAATTGGGGCTGGGGCGATAGGACAGCAGGTAGGGCATTTGCCTTGCACATAGCTGACCTAGGTTCAATTCCCAGCATCCCACATGGTGCCCTGAGCACCAGCAACAGTAATTCCTGAGTGAAAAGCCAAGATTAACCCCTGAGAATCACAGGGTACCCAAAAAGCAAATAAATAAATAAATAAATAAATAAATTCTATAGAGCAGTTTTCACCACTTTGCCCCAGGTGGCAGAAAATGAGCCCCACAGAGCCTTCCCCATCAAAGCAAGCTTCCATGATAGCTGACCGCTGTCAAGAGCTATCCTTTGGTCTTCAGCATATTCTTAAACACACTCAAATAGAGACATGTCTTGTGTTTTCCATCTTTCTATTTTCCAATTCTATGCCTGCTATCTTAATTCTCTGATGATTATTTGTCCTCTGTACTGAGATGATTTTTGAAATTCTGAAACTCCATCATATCCCCAAGTATTTAAATATCTGGAGTTCATCAAAACTACCACCATCTCCTGTTTTATCCCTCTAACCAAAATTGATTCCTTCCCTCCCGAATCCCTGGTTTTGAGGGTCCAAGAAAGGCAAATGAATAGTAATCATTTCGTCTATCCCAATTCTGAACATAGAAAATTAAAATGAGGATATCTTGATTTATTTTCTATGTTTCTATCTTATTTTCTATGTTCAGAATTCGAATGATACCAAAGTGAAGACTGAAAGATAACCTTTATTATTGATGAAGGATAAATTGAAGAACAGTGTGAGAATCAAAAGTACCTGAAAACCCAATTCCAAAGTTAGGCATAGAGTCACAAAGGCTATGCTAGATCAGGTTCAAGTTCCCAAAATAGAAGGTACTATCCCCAAATGAGAATTAAGGCCTAGAGGAATAAGATTATTGAGTAAAGCACAGCCAGCTTCTGCTTCTCCTATATTTACCAAAATAAGTCACTCCATTTCCCCTAGGGTAGAAGTGAAGTTGTTTTGGTTTGGGTTTGGGGATTGTTGTGTCGTTTATTTTAAGGTTTTTGGGGAGCCACACCCAGCAGTGCTCAAGACTTAGCCATAGTGTGGCACTCAGGGATGACTCCTGGTGGGGCGCAGGGAAATACACAGAAACAAAACCCAGGTTGGCCAAGTGCAAGCTAAGCGTGGGTAGAAGTAAAGTGATGAGTAGTTTTTAAGAAATTCCACTGTCCCTGGTATACCCCCCTTTCCCACCCTCCCCCCGCCTCCATGGCAGACAATATACCCCATACTCTCTCTACTTTCGGGCATTATGGTTTGCAATACAGACCCTGAGAGGTTATCATGTTTGGTCCTTTATCTACTTTCTGCACACATCTCCCATCCCGACCAGTTCCTCAAGCCATAATTTTCTTAGTGATCCCTTCTCTATTCCAGCTGCCTTCTCCCCTTTGCTCATGAGGCAAGCTTCCAGCTATGGAGCAATCTTCCTGTCCCATATATCTATTATCCGTCCCATGTATCTACTATCCTGAGGTGTCAGCTTCATGTAACCCAAACATGGAAGCTTGTAACTATCTCATGGTGATTCAATAGAATTCAAAAAAAAAGAAAGAAAGAAAGAAAGAAAGAAAGAGAAAAGAAAAGAAGAGGAAAGAAAAGAAAAGAAAAGAAAAGAAAAGAAAAGAAAAAAGAAATTCCACTTTCTCATAAGAAGGGTCAGGCTCCGGGAATACCAAACACTAGGTGGCAGCATTGGTATAATGTCCACAGGATTAAATAAATGAGGAATTGGCCCAGTAAACCTGAAACAGGCCACTCTTAGCAGTAGATTCATAGCAACATAGACTGGTACAAACAAAAGTGGGGAGCATACTTGGCTACCCAGGCCTGCAAAAATCAAAACTTCATCCTTAGTACACACTAACACCAGACATAATTCTCCTGCGCTGTCACTGTCCTCCTATTTTATGTTCATCTATTTGCTCGAGCGGGTCCAGCAATATTGTGAGATTTGTTACTGTGTTTGGCATATTGAATACATCACGGGTAGCTTGCCAGGCTTTGCCGTGCGAGCGAGATACTCTCGGTAGCTTACTGGGCTCTCCGAGAGGGGCGGCGGAATCGAACTCGGGCGATCGTGTTGGCCGTGTGTAAGGTAAATGCCCTAAACAAAAACAAGATGAAGAAAAACAAAAGTAACAGATTCAAGAAAAACTGAGAAAACAAATGATGAGCTCAAGAGAGGCTACATTATAAGAAGAAAGAATGGGAAAAAAAGCATTGGTGGAAAAATTTTAATAAGAACTTCCTCTATGAATGGTCTATCTTAGACCCCATGTCAAGGAGTTCAAAGATGGTAATAAATAAATAAACAAAACAGAAAAACACAAATGCACATTACAAATAAATAGCAAAAGTCAAAGATAGTCCTAAGAACAAATCTCTTGTGTTCTCTCTCTCTCTCTCTCTTCCCCCACCCACCCATATCTCTCTCGTGTGTGTGTGTGTGTGTGTGTGTGTGTGTGTGTGTGTGTGTGTTGGGGAGGTGAAGTCGGAGCGGGGGGAGGGGGGGTCGCGCTTCTGTGTGTGTAAAGGGACCCCTGTAAAACTGACAGCAAATCTATCAAATGAAATCCTACAGACCAGAAGAGAATGATATGAAATGACCAACACGTTGAACAAAACACACACCCAAATAAGAGCATTCTATCTGGCTAGCCTAATCACTCAAATTTCAATGAGAAACACAAAGCTTCCATCATGAAAACAGTTAAAGGAGTTCATGTCCACTAAACTTTAAGATGCACTAAATGGTCTTTTACAAAAGACTAAGAAACTCTATCTGAAAATAAAGAATACCATAACTCAAAATGTTAGAAAGGAGAGCAGCTGAACCCCCTCCACCGTCATGTAAATTATTCTTTACTGGCCTTGTTCCAGAGAATCATATATAAATCTCGAAAGAAATCAACTAGCAGCAAAAACTTCTTGGCCATCTGTACCTGGCTGAGATACCTGGGCACTCTCCGAGGAGGGTGGGCCAGTGCCCACCTAAACAAAGTCCCAGCAGCCACTCACTTCCACACCCCAAAACTGAGATATTCCTCCAGCCAGACTCCTTTACCTCAGGACTACTGAACCTCACAGAGAACTTAACCCTACTGAAACCTCAGTTACTTGGGTCCCTGTGGCTGAAAGCTACATGCCTACTCAGAATCAGGATGAGCTAACTTCCCCCACTTCCCTGCACTTCCAGAAGTCCTGGCAGTCATACGCCCATAAACCATCTCTGTAAGCTCAACAGGAGAAAATTTAACTCCAGCATATCTGACCAATCAGTGGATGTTCTGGAGCACACAGCTGTATTCATGGCTGCATGACATCTTCAAACTCTTCAACACTGACAATCCAGTAGTAGCATACCAGATTGGATGAAATATAAAAGTGAACAAATCTTGACTAACATTAACTAGAAGCTTAACTTAAAACAACATTTTAGTAATCTCTCAGATAAGAACTTAATATCCACATGGTGAGACAGAATTTTCATTAATTTTCTTCTAAGCAAATATGTTTTGATCATTTTATTAGCCATTTATGGATAACAAGCAATATAAAATAAATTAGAGTGGGGCTGCCACAGGGCAGGCTTGAGGGGTGTCTCAGAAAATGGAGACAATGGTGGAGGGAAGATGATGGTGGTGGAACTGGTGTTGAAATATTGAAGGCCTATAAAAAATCATTGTGAATGGAGTTTAAAGTATTGGGAGGGTGGGGGGTGAGGAGAGCAAAAATGAGGTCTACTTTGAACTTAAGAGGGAACTCAGAGCTTTGAGGCATGGTAGTCTCAAGATAAACATATATAGAAAGCACAAGCAAGAAGCGGGGCAAAGGGAACGTTCCCACAACCTAAAAGGCGATTTGGTAGCAAAATACAAGGCAAGTTGAGGGGAAAAGGGGGGAATCACAACAACAAGAACTAATCTCAAATACCCAGAATCCACATTAAAAAGATATCAGAACTCCTTTACATCAGTAGCACTGTCCTCCCATTGTTCATTGATTTGCTCGAGCAGGCACCAGTAATGTCTCCATTGTGAGACTTATTACTGTTTCTGGCATATTGAATAAGCCATGGGGAGCTTGCCAGGCTCTGTCGTGCAGGCGAATACTCTCAGTAGCTTGCTGGGCTCTCTGAGAGGAATGGAGAAATAGAACCTGGGTCGGCCTCATGCAAGGCAAATGCCCTCCCACGTGCTATCACTCCAGCTCTTTACAACAGTAATTTTGCTTAATGTCAATCGCCTGAATTCACCAATCTGTTTAGCACAGAGTACCTAGAGAAATCAATCCATCATTTTATTGTTGACAAGGGATATACACCTGAAATATTCTAATTACAAACAGAATAAAAGGCTATAAAATGATCACACCGGCAAATAATAGCCTAAGAAATCGTCAGGGGATCCACACCTGTATCAGATAAAACAGGCTTCAAAATAAAAAGGATAATAGGGAAGAATACACTAAATAATGACAGGTCTATATCTGAGTAAGATTTAAGTTGGGGCCAAGAGGGAATATCGTGGTTTAGAGTTCATGCCTAGCATATAGCCAATCCAGCTTCGATCACCAGCACCACATGGTACCCTAAGCACCCTAGGGTGGTCCAAGTGAGCAACATGGCATCCTTGTTGGCCCTTTCATGGAACTGCCCACCCAACTGGCTAAGAATAGCCAGTTGGGCATAGAGATCTCCTGACTACCATTTGGGAGGTCCCCCAAATGACTTAATTTTCATTAACAGATATGTACCCAATGAACAAGCATAAAAATAGACAGCAACTACAAATAATACTGAAGAAAGATATAAAGAACAATAATATAGTTCAAGGTGATTTTAATAATCTCTATCATTGCTGATAGGTCAACAAGACAAACACCAGTACAGGAACATTAGCTTTATAGGAAAAGCAAGGTTCTGGGTTTGACAAATACATATAGGGTAATCCAAGTCCAAAAAGGTAAGTACATCTTGTACATCTTCTCCAGTGTACATGGGTCAATCTTTGCAGACTAAATGATGAACCACAAAATAAGTGTCTATAAAATCATATAAGAATGAAAACACAAGTCATCAAAACCTATAGGACACAGAAAAAGTGCTGACTTTTCTGTGAAAGCAAAGTAAGAAGTTGACAGTAATAAATAGGGATTCATCAGGAAACAAGAAATCTATCTTCATATTTCTTCAGGAAACTAGAAAAGCACAACAAAAAAGTCTATTTAATGAGATAAAAAAAAGAGCAGAAATCAAAATATAGAAGTCAAAACATAATACAAAAGACCAATTAAAACCAAGTGGGTAGGGTGTTTGCCTTGCATGTGGCCGACCCAGGCTCCATTCCTCCGTCCCTCTCAGAGATCCTGGCAAGCTACTGAGAGTATTCTGCCTGGCAAGCTCCTGTGTCGTATTCCATATGCCAAAAACAACAAGAAGTCCCACAGTAAAGACGTTACTGGTGCCCACTTGAGCAAACCAATGAACAACGGGAGAACAGTGAACAGTGACAGTGAAAGAATAAACTAGTTTGGATCCAGCTTCCACGAATGATCGTGTAAAGAAGGCCAAACTGGTGAATCTATCAGCTACATTGATCTTAGATGAGAAAACTGGGGCCTTGTCAAGAGAGGAGAGGGCAGGTTCCTCCCACTCCCAACCCACCCCACCACACCAAAGGACACACCCACCAGCTTCCACACAGCTGAATCTCTTCAAGCTGCCAAGTCACCTAATAGTTCTAGTTCCTGGAGTATGTGACTATATATGTGGCCATATACCTCCAAGTTTCACAGTACTCACCACTCAGTAGGAACACAGCAAATCTGTGTGGAAGACCACCAAGTCAATAAAAGAAAACAGTAACACTGACAGTTCAACTAGCACCAACCAGCTTAGTAAATCCTCAGTCAATGACTTCAGTAACAACGTTTGTGAGATGTAGCAATCACCACAAAATTGTCTTTTACTTATCTATTTTCTACTGGTTACTTCTTGTAACAAGATATAAAGTAAAGTATTTGTGCCTGCCAAGGGAGCAAAGTTGGAGGGTGGGTGGGAAATGCCATTGTGTACAACCAAAATAATGAGCAGTGCAGCAAAGTGTGCTTACACCACAGCTAAAAGTGTGCAATCCTCAGAAAATCAAGCACCTCGGCATCAGTCTAAGGAGGTAAAGGACCTTACAAAGCATCAGCTTAACTAAGGAGGTAAAGGACCTGTACAAAGAAAACTACAAAATACTACTTCAAGATATAAAAGAGGACATGAGAAAATAGAAACACATCCCCTGCTTATGGATTGGGAGAACTAACACTGTCAAAATGGAAATATTCCCCAAAGCATTATACAGATTCAATCCCTGTAAGAGTACCCATGACATCCTTCAAAGAAATTGATCAAACACTCCTGAAATTCATATGGAACATCAAACCCCCATGAATAGTTAAAGCAATTCTTGGGAAAAAAGAAGATAGGAGGCATCACCTTCCCCAACTTTAAAGTGTACCACAAAGTGGTAATAATTAAAACAGCATAGTATTGGAATAAAGAGAGACCTGCAGACCAATGGAATAGGGTTGAATATCCTGGCACTCACCCTCAAATATATGATCATTTGATCTTTGATAAAAGAGCAAAAAAATATAAAATGGAACAATGAAACCCTCTTTAACAAATGGTGCTTGTGAAACTGGACCGCTACATACAATAAATAAATAAACAAACAAAAAGGGCTCAGACCTCTACCTAACACCATGCACAAAAGTCTGATCACAATGGACTAAAGACCTTAACATCAGACCAGAATCCATAAGGTACATTGAAAACCAGATCAGCAAAACCCTCCAGGATATTGAAACACCACTGACCAAGCAAATGGAAGCAAAGATAAACAAGTGGGACAACATTAAACTAAGAAGCTTTTGCACCTCAAAAGAAACAATGACCAGAATACAAAGACAGCTACAGAATGGGAAAGGATATTCACCCAATACCCTTCTGATAAGGGGTTAATATCAAAGATATACGAGGCACTGGTTGAACTCTACAAGAAAAAAAATTCTACCCCATCAGAAAGTGGGGAGATGAAAAGAACAGAAACTTTCTCAAAGAAATTCGAATGGCCAAAACGCACAGAAAAAAATGCTCTTCATCATTGATCATCAGGGAAACACACAGATCAAAACAACAATGAGATATCATTTTACACCACAGAGACTGGTACACATCCAAAAGAACAAGAACAACCAGTGTAGGAGCAGCTGTGGGGAGAAAGAGACTCTCCTTCATGGCTGGCAGGAATGCCGACTGGTCCAGCCTTTTGGGAAAACAATATGGTTGTTTCTCAAAAAAGTGAAAATTGATCTCCTATTTGACCCAGCAATACTACTTCTGGGAATATACCCTGGGGGCCCAAAATACTCAGCAGAACACCATCGGCACTCCTATGTTCATTGCAGCACTATTCACCATAGCCGGAATCTGGAAAACAACCTGGGTGTTCAAGAACAGACGAATGGATAAAGAAACTATGGCATATCTACAATATTGGAATACTATTCAGCTGTGAGGAAAAATGAAGTCATGAAATGGACATGGAGAGAATCATGCTGAGTGAAATGAGTCAGAAGGAGAGAGACAGATACAGAATGACTGCATTCATTTGTGGTATGCAAAGTATATATATAGTGGAAGACTAACATTCATGACCAGGGAAAACAGAGGCTAGGAGTATTGGTCAGTGGTTGGAATCAACCACAGGTGTTGTAGGGAGGAGGGTAGGTAAGACAGAGAAGAGACCAATATGACAGTAATAGCTGGGAATGATCACTCTGGACAGGATCTGAGTGTTAAAAGTAGGTAAAGGGACATCCTTGATAATCTTTCAGGATTAATATTGCAAATCACAATGCCCGAAAGGAGAGAGAAAGAGACAGAGATAGACGGACAGACGGACAGAGAAGAAAAGCCCCTGCCATAGAGGCAGGCTGGGAGGCGGGAATGGGGGGATGATGGGAGGGAACCTGGAGACACTGGTTCTGGGAAATGTACGCTGGTGAAGGGATGGGTTTGAAATACTGTATGACTGAAATCTAATCATGAACAGCTTTGTAAGGGTCTATCTCACAGTGATTCAATAAAAAAATGAATAAAAGACATAAAATATAAATAAAAGACAACAAAATGGATAAAATGAAAGACTAAAAAAGTGTGCAACTTCAGAGACAGCATACACGTGCAACCTCAAAGAGCCTGTATGAGTATGCAACCTCAGATAGCCATCCTGTGTACAAACTCAAGAAAGCCATCCTATGTGCAACCTCAAAGAGCCAGTTTGAGTGGGTAACCTCAGAGAGCCATCCTGTGTGCAACCTCAGAGAGCCAGCTTGAGTGGGTAGCCTCAGAGAGCAATCCTGTGTGCAACCTTGGAAAGCCTGCATGTACATGTAACCTCAGACAGTCAGAATGTGTGTTCAACTTCAGAGAGCGAGCACACATGTGCCACCCCATCAATCCCAGCAACAACCACCATAGGAATTCACTATATCACTGTATCACTGTCATCCCGTTGTTCATCGATTTGCCCGAGCAGGCACCAGTAACATCTCCATTCATCCTAGCCCTGAGAATTTAGCAAGTACCATATTGGAGGCTCTTTCAGGGTCAGGGGAATGAGACCCATCATTGTTACTGGGTTTTGGCCTATCAAATACACCACGGGGAGCTTGCCAGACTCTGCGGGCAGGATACTCTTGGTAGCCTGCCAGATCCAAGAGTGAAAACTGGACAATAAGAGGTCAAGCAGCCGCGAATGCAACCAGGTGCTTTCAGGAGCTTGGTTATATAGTCTCTGGGTCTTGGCCGTTGATGGGATTACACAGCGCTGGGGGCAGCTGGTGGGTGTAAACACCTAGCTATTGAAAGATGGGGGATCTGGGTGGAGGAGGCCTAGTCCTGATCCGAGCAGGCTTGGAGATCTCAGCCCCAGGTCCCGCACACCTGGGTTCCTCTGCTGGTTCCTTCATGCGTGAGGTTCTACAAAAGGAATTAATGCAATTAATTTCTGTCTTAGTAGGTATTGCAGTAAGCAATATAAAGTCAACAATTTTGTGCCTACTAATGAGGCAGGCATGAAGGGTTGGATGGGAAACTCTGTAAACTGGTGGAGAGTAGGTGACACTGGTGGGACTGATATTGTAACATGGAATGCCTAAAACAACTTCATAAATCACAGTAAATAATTTTTTTAAAAAAAAGAATTGAGGAGCTGGAGAGATAGCACAGAGGGTAGGGTGTTTGCCTTGCACCCGGCCGACCCGGGTTCAATTCTCAGCATCCCATATGGTCCCCTGAGCACTGCAGAGCCAGGGGTAACCACTGTGCATCGCCGGTGAGACCCAAAAAGCAAAATAAATAAATAAATAAGAATTGACTGTTTTGGGGCTGGATGATAGGACAGCAGTAAGGGTGCATGCCCAGTCCCATTCAATTCCTGATAGTACATGGTCCCTGAACATTTAGGGGTGGGACCCTGGGGGCCCCTAGCATTGCCAGGTTGAATAAAAGACATAAAATATAAATAAAAGACAAAACTCCAGAAATAAATAAATCTCCAGAACCCAACCGCTGTCATGTCCAATATCCCCCACACTGCAGGGCCTACACAGCACCACACCCTCAGGCACTTGTGCTGAGACAACAGCATGGCTCGACAAGAGTGACTAGTGGGACACCGAGATTTACCAAGCACCACTTGGAGCCCCCACTTCCGCAAACAGAATCAACAAAACTGAAGACAAACACAGCCAATCTCATGAATAAAATAATGGAGAAAACTCTGAAAAATCACTCAGAAATAAAAGAAGAAAATTTACAACAGATACCATCACGGTCCTCCCGTTGTTCACTGATTTGCTCAAGTGGGCCCAGTAACATCTCCATCATGAGACTTGTTGTTACTGTGTTTGGCATATCGAATACATCATGGGTAGCTTGCCAGGCTCTGCCGTGTGGGCGAGATACTCTCGGAAGCTTGCCGGGCTCTCTAAAGGGGCGGAGGAATCGAACTCGGGTCGGCCATGTTGGCCGCTTGTAAGGCAAATGCCCTACCGCTGTACCATAAAAATTACAAAATGTTATACATAATTATATGAACAACTTTCTGTCACTGTCACTGTCATCCCGTTGTTCATCAATTTGCTTGAGCGGGCCCAGTAACATTGTGAGATTTGTTGTTACTATGTTTGGCATATCGAATACATCACGGGTGACTTGCCAGGCTTTGCCGTGCAGGCGAGATACTCTCAGTAGCTTGCCAGGCTCTCCAAGAGGGGGGGAGGAATCGAACTCGGGTCGGCCAGGTCGGCCAAGTGCAAGGCAAACACCCTACCCGCTGTGCTATCGCTCCAGCCCATGAACAATTTTATGCCTATAAATTAAAGAACCAAGAAGACAGTAATTCATTCAGTTTTTCTGAGGTCATCAGTACCCAATTACAGAAAGCAGACAGAGACCACTTTAAAAAGCATAATTTAGGGAGAATCTCCTGACCCCACGCCAGGCTGTCTTCACTGGGGCACCTCAGAGGGGGGGTGGGTTGAGTTTCCCTCCTTGCTCCAAGCAGAATCCCAGCAGCCGAAAACCTCCAGAATGCAACCGCTGCCATGCCCAAGGCCACTGTCCACACGCTCGGATGATATCACCCAAGAGGGGACGAGCCTCACCCAAGACAGGATGAACCTCACCCAAGAGTGGACTGACAGGAAAACCAGGTATGTGAGAACCCGTGACTGAGATCTCCAAGCCCGCTGGGATTGGGACTGGGCCTCCTCCTCCCCCCAGGTCCTATTTTCCAGAAGCTTGGCAGTCACACCCACAAATCACCCCCAGCGCCATGTCTCTCATCAACAGCCAAGACCCAGAGTCTCTAGACCAAAGCTTCTGCGATGCAGAATTTCCTGGAGCAAATGCAGCTGCACGACCTCTTACACTCTATCTCATTTACCTATCTAAAGTAGCACACATTTGTTTGGTTTCTAACACATTTGCTGTATTCTCTTATACTGCTGGTGCAATAGCACAGAGGGCAGAGCATTTGACTTGTACGCGGCTAACCTGGGTTTGATTCCTCCATCCTTCTTGGAGAGCCCAGCAAGCTACCCACCCGCACAGCTTGCCACCCGCATGGCTGAGTCTGGCAAGCTACCTGTGGTGTATTCAATATGCCATAAACAGTAACAAGTCTCACAATGGAGACATTACTGGTGCCCACTCAAGCAAAATCAATGAACAATGGAGGACAGTGCAGTGCTATAGTGTTCTTATATTCCGGTTCAAACAGTTCCAGGATAAATACAACAACGCCACACCCTTCCCTCTTATTGTGGTGGGAAGGTGCTCGGTGGTGGAATTGGTGTTTGAATATTACATTATCGGTAGTGAATTATTTTTATAAAAAATATTTATATAAAAATTAAAACATGAAAAGCGTAAATTAGAGAGGGGGCTAGGACACAGATCAAGAAGCTAGTAGCCTGGGAGCAGGTCCATTTCCTGCGCCCCGCATGCGCACCCGTTTTCCTGCTGTGCAGAACCCCCACTGCTGGGCAGCCAGAGGAGAATCTTGGGAACACCTGCATGAGTTCTGCCGGACCTCCCACCCACCTCTTCAGGGCCCCACCCTCCTCTGCAGGTTCCTAGGTCAGCACGACCCTGGGACTGGCTGGGGGTGTGGCCTCCATGTAGGGGGTGTGGCCTTCCCAAAAGTGGGCGTGGTCTTCTCAGAGGCGCGTGGCCGGCCAGCAGGCACAGTTACATTTCCCACTCCCAGTACTCTCCACTCACATCCTAGCCTTTAACACCTAATCCTGTGGGAAAAATCCTGGCCGCTTCAACTACAATACAATAATCCACTGGCATACTCCAATTCCAACAAAAGACCAGTACGCAAGAAGCTGTACAAGCCCAGTATTAAAGAGCACCTCCTCCAACGCTTTACTAGATGCCCGTCATAAGCCAAAGAATAATGCCTGAGAGGAAGGTCTGATTCTAGAAAGGGAGAAGGGCCTTATCCAGAATCCATAGACTGACTTTATTCAGAATCCTTTCCCACAATAAGAGGGAACATTGCTAGTAAATTCCAAAGTTTTACCTCTAGAAAACCAAAACAGCATGAAGAAACAGCATAAATCTCCACCACAAGGAGAGGACAAAGAAAAGAGTCCTGAATCCTCAACCGGGTTATCCACAAATATGCTCTCTCCGATAAAGAATTCCGAGATGAAATGTGGAGGATGTTCAAGGAACTACTCAAAGAATCAATGGAGGAGACATCCAGAAAATTAAAAGAAGAAATGAAAGAAACAGTAGAATGGATAGTCGAGAAAATAAAGGAAGAAATGAGAGCATAAATAAAAAAGCTACAAAAAGAAGTGTCTCAAAGAAAGGATTCAGTAGACAAAATTAAAAACTCAGTAGGTGCCCTCAGCACTAGAATAAATGCAGCTGAAGACAGTATCAGTGAGCTTGAAGATGAGCAACAGAAATCGAATAGGGAACAACAAACAAGGGGAAAAGACCTCAAAATAGCTCTAAGGAGAATCAGAGAAGTAGGGGATGATGCCAAGAGGAACAACATTAGAATCATCGGAGTACCAGAAGGACAGGGAGGTAATCTCAATGAAAAAACCACAGTCAAATGGGCTTAGACCTCGACCTAACACCATGCACAAAAGTCAGATGAAAATGGATTAAAGATCTCAATATCAGGCCAAAATCCATAAGGTACATTGAAGACAATGTCAGCAAAACCCTCCACAATATTCAGGCTAATGGTATCTTCAAAGATGACACTCCATTGACCATCCAAGTGGAAACAGAGATAAACAAATGGGACTATCTTAAATTAAGACGCTTCTGCACCTCAAAAGATATAGTGACCAGAATACAAAGACAATCTACAGAATGGGAAAGGATATTCACCCTATACCCTTCTGATAAGGGGTTGATATCAAGGATATACAAAGAACTGGTTGAACTCCACAAGAAGAAAACATCCAACCCCATCAGAAAATGGGGTGATGAAATGAACAGAAACTTTCTTAAAGAAGAAATCTGAATGACTAAAAGGCACATGAGAAAATGCTCTACATCAGTAATCATCAGGGAGATGCAGATCAAAACAACAATGAGACATCATCTCACACCACAGAGACTGGCCCACATCCAAAAGAACAAAGGCAATCAGTGTTGGCACGGATGTGGCGAGAAAAGGACTCTCCTTCACTGCTGGTGGGAATGCCAACTGGTTCAGCCCTTTTAGAAAACAGTATGGACGAATCTCAAAAAATTAGAAATTGAGTTCTCATTTGATCCAGCAATACCACTCCTGGGAAGATATCCCAGGGAGGCAAAAAAGTATAGCTGAAATGACATCTGCACTTCTATGTTCATTGCTGCACTGTTCACAATAGCCAAAATCTGGACAAAACCCGAGTGCCCAAGAACAGATGACTGGTTAAAGAAACTTTGGTACATCTATACAATGGAGTACTATGCAACTGTTAGAAAAGATGACGTCATGAAATTTACATACAGGTGGTACTACATGGAAAGTATCATACTAAGTGAAATGAGTCAGAAAGAGAGGGACAGACATAGAAAGACTGCATTCATCTGGGGAATATAAAATGACAAAATCCAAGAATAGTCGAGATAAGTACCAAGAGGTTCACTCGATGGCTTGAAGGCCAGCCACACATGCTAGGGGAAAGGGCAGCTCAGAGAGAAAAGGGAAGACCAAGTAAAGGGTGTTGTGAGGATCCTCCCAGGATGGAAGATTCATGCTGAAAGTAGACTATAGACTGCCACTCAATGCCTCTTTTGCAAACTTCAGCAACCAAAAGGAGAGAGAGAACAAAAGAAAGGGAATGCCCTGCCACAGAGGTGGGATGGGATCAGGGGGGAGGGATATTGGGATCACTGGAGGTGGAGAATGGGCACTCGTGGAGAGATGGGTAATCGATCATCGTATAACTGAAATCCAAGCACAAAAACTTTTAATGTCCACAACTGTATCTCCTGGTGTTTCACTAATTAAAAAAAAAAAAAAAAGAAGCCATAACATAAGCTCTGCATGTGGGAGCCCAGTTTTTAAGCGCAGCACCACATGGTCCTCCAGGCACTGCCAGGAGTCACCCCCAAGCACTAAGACAGAAGGAGCCTGTGAGCGCCAGATTGTTAAAAACAAAAGTGAAAGAAAAGAAAAATAAGAGAAAATTACAAACCTTGAAAAGCTTAGATGCAAAAATTCTCAACAAAATCTTAAAATTCAACAGTACATTAAAAAGATCATACCTCAAGATCAAGTGAAGCAAGATTGGTTCAACAAATTCAAATCAATTAATGTAATACACCAGATCAATAAAAAGAAAGAAAAAAACTCTATCATCGATAAATGCAGAAAAAGCTTCCAACAAGATCTAACACCCATTTATGATTTTAAAAAATCACAAGAATCTCCTGGCACCTGTGTCTGTGCCTTCCTAGCCATAGGGACTCACACCATCTGAGGCCTATTTATTTATTTATTTATTTTTAATTGGGGTGTGGAGCGATAGCACAGTGGGTAGGGCATTTGCCTTGCATGTGGCCAGCTTAGGTTCGATTCCTCCACCCCTCTCACAGAGCCCCACAAGCTACTGATAGTATCCCGCCTGCACAGCAAAGCCTGGCAAGCTCCCCATGACATATTCGATATGCCAAAAACAGTAACAAGTATCACAATGGAGACATTACTGGTGCCTGCTCTAACAAATTGATGAACAATGGGAGGACAGTGCTACAGTGCTAATTGAATCACCTGAGATACAATTACAAGCTTTCATGTTTGAGTTACAATGATACAATAATCAAACACCCATCCCTCCACCAGAGCACATTCCACATTCCCACCACCAATGTCTCCAGTATACCCCCACTTCCCCACCCTCCCCCTGCCTCCATGGCAGACAAAAATCCCCCGTATTCTCTCTTTACTTTGGGGCATTATGGTTTACAATACAGACACTGAGAGGTTATCATGTTTGGCCCTTTATCTTCTTTCATCAGCACATATCTCCCATCCTGACTGACCCCTCCAACCATCATTTTCTTAGTGACGCCTTCTCTATTCCATCTGCCTTCTCTGCCTCCCCTCCTACCCCACAACCCCCCATCCCCGCTCATGAGGCAGGCTTCCAACTATGGCACAATCTTCCTGACCCTTGTATCTACTGCCCTTGGGTGTCAGTCTCATGTTATGCTACTTTCTATTCCACAAATGAGTGCAGTCCTTCTATGTCTGTCCCTCTCTTTCTGACTCATTTCACTTAGCATGATACTCTCCATGTCTATCCAGTTATAAGCAAATTTCATGACTTCATCTCTCCTAACAGCTGCATAGTATTCCACTGTGTAGATGTACCAAAGTTTCTTTAACTGTTGTTTGTTCCTGGGTGTGGGAAGCTGGCCCTTTAACTGACCAAGGCCTAAGTGCCTGTGCTACGTGACCTGCAACAGGCACAGCCTGTGCTACGTGACCTGCAACAGGCAAGGCCTCCTCCATTCTCAGAGAGTCCGGCAAACTACCAAGAGTATTCCACCCGCACAGCAAAGCCTGGCAAGCTACCCATGACGTATTCAATATGCCAAAAATGGTAGCATCAAGTCTTACAATGGAGACATTACTGGTGCCCACACAAGCAAATAGATGAACAACAGGAGGATAGTGCTACAGTACTACCTTATGGATTCATGCTTGATATTGAGGTCTTTAATTCATTTTGATCTGACTTTTGTGCCTGGCATTAGATAGCAGTCAGAGTTCATTTTTTTGAGGTAGCTATCCAGTTTTCTCAGCACCATTTGTTGAAGAGGCTTTCTTTGTTCCACTTCACATTTCTTGCTCCTTTGTCAAAGATTAAGTGGTCATATGTTTGGGGGTCTGTGACAGAATATTCAACTATGTTCCATTGGTCTGCAGGTCTGTTTCTAGCCTACTACCTTGCTGTTTTAATTACTACTGCTTTGTAGTACAGTTTGCAGTTGGGGAAGGTGATGTCACCCATCTTCTTTTTTCCCAAGGATTGCTTTAGCTATTCATGGGGGGGGGGGGGGGGGGGGTATTGTTCCATATGAATTTCAGGAGTGTTTTGACTATTTCTTGGAAAAATGTCATGGGTATCCTGATAGGGGCTGCATTAAATCTGTACATGTTTTGGGGAGTGTTGCCATTTTGATAATGCAAAACCTCCCTATCCATGTGCATGGAAATGGATAGGGCTCCATTTCCTAGTGTCCTCTTTTAATTCTTGAAGTCGTGTTTTGTAGTTTTCCTTGTATATGTCCTTCACGTCTTTGGTTAAGCTGATTCCAAGGAACTTGATTTTCTGAGATACTATTGTGAATGAGATTTTTTTTTTAATGTCTCTTTCTTCTCTTTTGTTATTTGTATACAAGAAAGCCATGGACTTTTGGGTGCTGATTTTGTAGCATGAGGCAAATTTAAAACACTTCAAAGATCCTCCAAATCAAATGCCAAGATGGGACTTGGACTCTGCCACTTCCACAACTCCCTGCACCCATGGGGGAATTTTCCCCACACAAGCAGCCACAGCATCACCTAGAACTAGCAGACATACTAGTGTCCCTGTAAGGACTGCTCTTCTCCAACCACCCCACACACTCTAAGGGAAATTATAAAGTCTTAATCCAGTGCCAGGGTACCCCTTTACTATCCCTGGTAACTAAACAGAACAAACTAGAGCTACACCTGCCTGGCACACTGAAATACCATTACAGTGTAATAACAGAGGCAAAACCTACAAGTAGTCCCTGTGAACCAGATCAGTATGCAGATAATCAGGAATCTATTCCACAGTCAGGTTAGAGAGCTAGAATAGCACAATGGTAGGTAAGAGGGTGCTTGTCTTTCATACAGCTGATCCAGTTCGCTCCCACGCTCTCCATATAACACCCCTTAGTCTGCAAGGAGTGATCCCTGAGCAGAATCAAGAGTTAGCCCTGAGCAATGCTTGGTGTAGCCTAAATAAATAAATAAACAAAAAAACCAAACACAGGAGGGAAGGAGGGAAGGAGGGAAGGAGGGAAGGAGGGAAGGAAGGAAGGAAGGAAGGGAGGGAGGGAGGGAGGGAGGGAGGGAGGGAGGGAGACCGGAGAGACAGTATAAGGGTGGGGAGCTTGCTTTGCAAGCAGACAACCAAGGTTTAATCTTTGGCAAAACAGTCCACTGACCCTGACTATGTTCAGGTGACCTCTTCCCAAAAACAAAACAAAAAAAGAATGGAAGAGAATACAAAATACTTAATGGATAACTTCAAGAAGAATGATCCCACTGACTCCTGGGAGACAGCTGGTCACCAGCGATCTCTCCGGACTCTGTACCAAACCAACTCCACCAGAGCACATCAAATAGAGCGGGTGTGTCCTTTCCGTCCACTCCAGATGAAACCTCGATGGCCACAAGCTTCCAGAAGCAAAACTAGGCATGCAGGATAAGGGACTAAGACTCCACGCCATATGGAAGCAGCGGAGACTGGCCAGCCCTTCCCACCTCCCCACCAGCTTGGGGTCCTGGCTGTCACACCCATGAACTGCCTCTGGGTGCCATCTCAGGGCATCAACAGCCTTGATCCAAAGACTTCCAAATGAATCTCAAAATGGATTAGCCCCCAAAAGAGATGTTTCTGGACCCCAACCATTTACAATTTTAGAATTCCAGAAGTGTGTGGCTGCGGCCACACAACCTCTCGTGATATTCATAATAAGCAATAGAAAATAATTACCTAGCATCTGCCCCTGGCAGGAAGGACTGAATGGTGGTGGGAAAATTCTATATAGTGGTGGTGGGAAGGTGTAATGGTGGTGGGATTGGTGCTGAAATATTGAATTTAATTAATGTGAAATCTTATGAAAATAAAAATTTTTTTAAAAAGAATTATCTCCAAATTGTAGAAATACCAGGAGGAGAAATAATGGAAAATGGAAGAACAAGTATTTGAAGAGAAGAGTAAGTATTTGGAATTTGGGGAACAAGGACCCCTGTATATGTCTATTAATCCCAGTCCTTCACATTTTCCCCAGTCCTTGGAAGGACACTTTCTACAGAGATTCAAGAGGCTCTAAGAGTAGCAAACAAAATAAATTCAAACAGAACTACATCAAGACACTCCAAACAAAACGCAAAAAAGAGAAAGAGAAGCAGGCATTAAGAAAAACCTTAAGTACAAAAGAAATAACACAAGAAATCATAACAGACCTCCCATATGAAACCACAGAAGTGAGAAAAAAAGGAATGATATTTCAAAGAGTGAATGAAAAAATTTTCAACCTGAAATCCACTCTTCTCCAGGAATGACCCAGGAGTTCAAAGCCAGGAGCAAGTCTGACCACTGGGGGGTATGGTCCAGAAAAGCAAAACAACCAACAACAACACAAAAGTTGGTATGCAAAAATCTGGTGCATTTTTATATACAACGATGTAGAAATTTATTTAAAGATCCAATTCAACTATTGTGTTCAAAAAAAAAAAAGCAAGTACCTTGCAATCAACTTTTAAAAGAATGCAGATGTGGAGAGAAAGGGACCCTCCTTCACTGCTGGTAGGAATGCCAACTGGTTCAGCCCTTCTGGAAAACAGTATGGACGATTCTCAGAAAATTAGAATTCAAGCTCCCATTTAACACAGCAATACCACTCCGGGGAATATATCCCCAAGAGGCAAAAAAGTATAGTCGAAGTGACATCTGCACTTGTTTGTTCATTGCAGCACTCTTTACAATAGCCAGAATCTGGAAAAAAACTGAGTACCCAAGAACAGATGACTGGTTAAAGAAACTTTGGTACATCTACACAATGGAGTACTATGCAGCTGTTAGAAAAGATGAAGTCATGAAACTTACATACAAGTGGTACTACATGGAAAATATCACACTAAGCGAAATGAGTCAGAAAGAGAGGGATAGACATAGAAAGATTGTATTCATCTGGTGAACATAAAGTAACAAAATAGGAGACTAACACCCAAGAGTGGCCGAGATTAGTACCAGGAGTTTTGCTCCATGGCTTGGAGGCCATTCACACATTCTAGGGGAAAAGGGAGCTCAGATAGAGAAAGGAGCACCAAATAAAGGGTATTGGGAGGATCCTCCCAGGATGGGAGAAGTATGCTGAAAGTAGACTATAGACCAAATATGATTGCCACTCAATGCCTCTTTTGCAAACCACAACACCCAAAAGGAGAGAAAGAACAAAAGGGAATAAGAGGCAGGGTGAGATGGGGGAATGGGGGGTGGGAGGGATACTGGGACCCGTGGTGGTGGAAAATGCGCACTGGTGGAGGGATGGGTGTTTGATCATTGTATAATTGAAACCCAAGCACAAAAATTTGTAAGTCTACAACTGTACCTCATGGTGTCTCACTAATAAAAATTTAAATAAATAAATAAATAAATAAAAGTAAAGGTCAAAGAACTAGAAAAGGGGGTTAAAGTACTTGCTTGCATGTAGCCAACACCAGTTCTATTCCCTGCACTACATTGTCTCTGAGCATACAGGAGATTCCTAAGCTGGAAGTGGCCCCCAAACACTGTCAGGTGACCAAACACACCCCCAAAAATAAGCAAAAGGAGGCAAAAGTCTTAGTAAAAACTACAAATCACTATAAAAAGAAACAAATGACACACAACGAAATAGATTTAAAAAATTAGTGTCATTAAAATGACCGTCCTACCCAAAGCTTAGAGCAGAAATTAATGAGATGAAGTCAAAAAAAGCTATCCAAAGGATCAATGAAATCAAGAGCTGGTTCTTTAAGAAAATAAACAAGGTCAATAAACCACTAGCAAGACTCACAAAGAGAGAGAACCCTAATAAACAGAACCAGAAAACTGAAGAAACAGAAACACTTCGAGTTTCTATAATGCAAATATCACAATAATATAAAAAGCAGACAGAGATACGACAAAAAAAAAAAGGGAGAATTACCAGTCAATATCCCTGATGAACACAGACTGCAAAGATTCTCAACAAAATACTAGCAAATAGATTTCAACGACTCATCAAAAAGGTCATAACCATGACCAAGTAGGATTCATCTTGGGGAGGCAAGGATGGTTCAACACTCGCAAGTCAACCAACATAATACACCATATCAATAAAAGAAAAAACCATATGACCAAATCAATAGATCCAGAGTAGCATTTGACAAAATCCAGCATCCATTTATGATAAAAAAAAAAACACTCAACAAAATGGGAATAAAGGAACTTTCCTCAGTATAGTCAAAACCCATCTAACACAAGGCCACAGCAAGCATCATTCTCAATGGGGAAAACTAAGTCTTTCCTCTAAGATCCAGGACAAGTCAGGATTGCCCACTCTCACCATTTTTATTCAATATAGTACTGGAAGTACTTGCCATAGCAATTAGTCAAGAAAAAGATATCAAGGGAATCCAGATAGGAAAGGAAGAAATCAAGCTATCGCAATTTGCAAATGACATGACTCTATACTTAGAAAATCTTAAAGGCTCTACAAAAAAAGTTCCCAGAAACAACAGCTTTGTATAGTAAAGTGGCAGGTTACAAATTCAATACCCAAAAGTCCATGCCTTTCCTATACACAAATAATAAAAGAGAACAAAGAGATATTAAACTTTAAAAAATCCCATTCACAATAGTAACTCAGAAAATCAAGTACGTTAGAATCTGCTTAACTAAAGAGGTGATGCACCTATGCAAAGAAAGCCACAAAACATTACTTCAAGAAGTAAAAGAGAACACTAGGAAACGAAAACACATCCCACAGCACATGGATCAGAAGGATTAAAACAGTCAAAATGGAAATACTGCCTAAGGCATTGTACAGATTCAATGTGGTCCCTATAAGGATACCCATGACTTTTTTTTTTAAAAGAAATAGACAAAACACTCCTGAAATTCATATGGAACAATAAACCCCCACAAGTAGCTAAAGCAATCTTGAGAAAAAGATGGGAGGCATCTATATTATAGTCTATATTTTAAAAGACTAACCCTTTCTTCAACATTTCTACCTTTTTCCTTATTCAGTAGAAATTCTCATGAATATTGGAAAAACTGAATGGAATTGGTTTTCTACTCACAGGTTTGAGGAGGTATTAAAATTTCTTTCCAGTTCCTCAGAACTTTTCTTTCAGTCATTCACATTCAGTTGTTCTCAATTTGGTAATATTCATTTGCAGGCAACTTAAAATATAAATGACTTAAATTTTAAATGTTAACTCCTTACATCTTTATTAAACAGAAGAAACAAACCAAAAGAACCACCAACAGTATCTCTTTTAATTAAATCTCTGATTTTAGGGTTAGCTGGTATGCCTTCATTTTACTTGAATTCTTCTGGTATTTTCAAATTTTACTTTAAGCTTTTCCCCTTTGTTCATTCCTATGAAAAGTTTTCTCCCATGTCAAGTAAAAATACAGTGTTAAAACAACATTAAGCCATATGTTTTAACTGAGCAAGTACAGGCCATTCAGAGTTTAAATTCCCTCTGGAATCCTAACTCTAAAGTAACACCTGCCCCCCATTCCTATATAAATGTATGCTACAATAGGGTCTTTCATAGCAAAACTCATATTCATAAGGAAATGTCATTTATCACAGAGTAAATAAAACAAGATAACATAATGAAAAGGGAATTTTGCTTTAGTCTCTTAACTATAAATAAAAATATGTAGCACTTCATAGAATTATCACTTGTGGTTTAGCATTAAATTAAATGGCAATTTTTAAGCCAAACTCTAAATAAGATAAACTGTGCTTTCTGGACAAGCTTTTAATAATTTATTTTCTTTAAATTTATTACTTTCATGAGTAAATACATATAATTTGCAACCATGCAATGAAAGACCCTGTTGTCATGTATATGTATCCCTCACTACCCCTCCCCCCAATAAAAAGAATTTAAAAAAACTGTGGAGTTAATGTTGTTGTGGGAATTATAAAAAAATGCCTGTGATCAAGATCAATGCAGTGAAACCAAGTCAGACTCAGTCAAAGACCTGTTCCTGAATAAAGAAAGCAAATCACTGTCAGCAGAGGCTTGATTTATATATTACAACCAGTCAAGGGGTCCAAGAGAGAAATCTAAGATGTGAACCTTGAAAACAAAATCTGATTTTTGCTCACATCAGTAAGTGACTACATTAAATTATGTTTCAACATGATGTGATATGATAGAGTCAGTTTTCCTCATGGCAATTTGTGTTTATTCTGGCTAGCTTCACCACATCTTACCACCCCGATGCCATTACTTTTTGATGCCCAATGTGTTTATTTTCACAATTTCTGCAGGTATTGGGTTGCAAAGATGAGACTGGAAGTGATATCAATCTATTATCAAAATGATAATTATCTTTTTGATTGTTACTGGCTTGCAGGTAACATGCAAGTAACATGTAGAGCATGCTTCCTTTTTTTAAACAATTCCTTTTTAAGTTATAACAGATTTAAAAAAGAATTGTTAGGAGTACTTGTTATAATAATAGGGAAAACTACACTATATACTTGTACTCCAATTTGAAAAAGTCATATTTGACCATGAAGGCTGAACAGAGATGGCATTGAAAAGGTTACTTCCCTACATGAACTGCTGATAGCTCCTTTGGAACAGATACGTCTTATTTAACATTGATTTGTTTCCTGGTACAATCAACACTAAAAGATTTCATATTTTCATATGACATATCTAGATTTTTATTCTTTAACTTTTTTTTTCCTTTTTGGAACCAGAGACGGATTCTCCTCTCTTACAGATAGATGCCAGCAACCTTCACATCTTCGTAACATCATATTTAGGATGGTTAATGAGCTCAAATAAACAATGGCACTGGTAGTCAGCAAAGCACAAGAATGAATATGAGCAGGAATGAGAAACTACATTAAGAAATGAGAGAAATGAAGAGTACAGTAGGTGATAAAAAACAAAAACAAACAAACAAAAAAACCCCACCTCAATAGAAGGCCTGAGCAGCAGAATTATAATTGCAACTGAGTAAAAGACTGGTGAGCTTTCAGGTATGTGGGACTCTGTGACTGAGAACTCTAGGTTCAACGGGACCAGGAACAGAGATCCTCTGCCCATATCCCCCTGTCTCCGGCAACTCAGCAGTCAGGCCCAAAAGCCACCTCTGGCTGGCACTAGATAATCTCGTCATCAGCCACCATCCAGATCACATGTCATTCTCTCCCAGCATAACATGATGCTCGCCATAACCATGCCACCAGACCTTGCACCAGGCTGTTTCACTGGGGATGCCCTGGAGAGGGGGCAGGTGAGACCCCTCCCCACACCAAGGGACCCAGCCCTGGCAGCCAAAAATCTCCAGAACTCAACCGCTACCATGCTCACTACCACTCTCCACATGCTCGGGCTGAGTCTCACCCACAAGTGAACCTATTCCTGGACACCTCATATCACACAACTTGCCCATACTCTGAGTATGCCACCACATTTGATAGAATTCAAAGTAGGAGGCAACCAATCTTATAGAGAAATCTTTTTTCAGATACATATATAAAAGCACACAAGGCTCAACCTCTAACAACATGTTAGTGATCTCTTATTTACAGAAGGGCTTAACAGCCCCTGGGTGAAATATAACACTTTTCACCCTCTTTCCTCTAAGGATACCTTTTTGTAATATTTTCAGGAGTTCTTCACAACAAACAATACAAAATATATTATTTCAGTTCTGCTTTGGGACAGGGATTTGGGTTCGGGATGGAAACATCCGAAACATGGTGGAAGAAGGTGTAACGGTAGTGTGATTGGTGTTTAAATATTAAATGTAATAAAATATTTTTAACTACTTTATAAAATTAAAAAATTATAAAAAAAAATTGGTGAGCTCCAAGATGAGATGCAGGAAACTTCTAAAAAACAACAAAAGATGGGGGAAAGTCTGAAAAAGAAACAAAGAGCACACCAGAGAACTATAGGGTAAGTTCAAGAGGAACAATATAAGAATCAGCAGAGTCTCTGAAGAACAGGAAAGTGAACTTGATAAAGAATCACTAGTTAAAGAAATCATAGACAAGAGTTTACCAGAGTACAGGCTCCAAGATGCAAAAGGCCCAAAGGATTCCAGTGAAAATCAATTCAAATAGAAAAACACTGTACTCAAAATTACAAAACTCAAAGACAGAAACAGAATACTGAAAATAACAGAATCAAAAAAGGAACTTACAGGACTGGAGCAATAGTTCAGCAGGCAGGATGCTTGTCTTGTACACCGCTAACCTGGATTTAACTCCCCAGCACCTCTATGGTCCTCTGACTACCTACAGAAGTGAACTCTTGAGTGCAGAGCCAGAAGTAGATCCTGAGCTCTGCTGGATGTGGCCCAAAACACAAAACAAAACTAAAAAAGGAACTTACATACAAAGGAGAGCCCATAAGAATCACAGCAGATCTGGCACTGGAGGGAGAACACAGCGGGTAGGAAGTTTGCCTTGCACGCGGCCAACCTGGGTTCAATTCCCAGCATCCCATATGGTTCCCGAGCACCACCGGGAGTTCATTCCTGAGTGCAGAACCAGAAGTAACCCCTGTGCATCGCCGGGTGTGACCCAAAAAGAAAATAATAATAATAATAATAATAATAATAATAATAAAGAATCTCAGCAGATCAAATGAGACTCAACAAGCAAGAAGAGAACAAAGGATACAGTACAAAAACTCAGTAAAATGAACATGTCACAAAGAAAACTCTACCCAGCTACATTATCATTCAGATTTGAAGAACTGATATAGTTTCAGGGACAGGGTACAGTTAAGGGAATTCATAGCCTTGAAACCAGTTTAATAAGAGATACTAAAGGAGCTTCTCTTTTGTTTTTTGTTTGTCTTTATTGAATCACAGTGATATATATATATTACTGTATATATATATATATATATAGAGAGAGAGAGAGAGAGAGAGAAAGAGAGAGTTGTTCATGATTGGGTTTGAGTTATATAATGTTCCAACACCAATCCCTTCACCAGTTGAACACTTCCTAACACCAATGTCCCCAGTTTCCCTCCCGCTCCCTTCACCCCCACCTGCCTCTATGGTCCCTCCCTCCCGCCCTCCCCCCAATCTCTCTCCTCCCACCTTTTTCTCTCCTTGCTTTCCCTCCCCTCTTTTGGGCATTATGGTTTGCAATGCAGATAGTGAGAGGCCAATATGTATGTCCCTTTACCTACTTTCAACACTCAGTTCTTGTCCAGAGTGATCATTTCCAACTATTATTTCCATACTGGTCTCTTCTCTATCCTAATTGCCCTCTGCCCACACACACTTGTGGCAAGTTCTAAAGGGGATTCTTTAGAAAACAAGACAAACTTCTCAGCACTTGGCATGGAGTATGACATTTGCTCATGGTGTTTATGGTTGCCCTATACTAAGTAAAGAAAGGTTCATCTTCTAGTTTCCTAATGATTTTATATGATTTTAATATTGAATTAACATTTCATTTATATTGAATTTTCCATGCCTGACCATATCACTGTCACTGTCACTGTCTTCCCGTTGTTCATCAATTTGCTCAAGCAGGCCCAGTAACGTCTCCATTGTGATGTCTCCGTGCGGGCGAGAAACTCTTGGTAGCTTGCCTAACCGCATGATTTTGTTTTTAACATCCACAGGTTTTTATTCTAATCATTTACTTATTAATGCAGATATTTAAGCAGTATCTAATAATATCTTCTACCATATTCACTTTTTTAGCATAAAATCCAGTATTCCACTTCTTAGTATAAAATACACTTTACTATTTTTTATATCTATTCAGATTTCCCCCCTTAAAGTCCCCTTCACAGTTACTAAAATTTTACATTTGTTGGGTTTATTTCATGTAAATTTTTAAATGTATCAGCAGAAAATTATTCATAATATTAAATTCTGATTTATATACCTGAAAATATATACAGGTTTTTTTTTGGGGGGGGGGAATCTCATCAACTTAATAAAACAACAAAAACATACAGGTTTACTTTTCCATCGACAATATTTAAAATTTCATTTTTTTAAGTAAAAAATAAAAAATTTATATGGGTCAGAGAAACAGTACAACAGGTAAGGTACTTAAAATACCTAATATTTTAAGATGCTGAATTTTCAAGTGACCCAGAAATTTTTATTGTAATTAAAATCACCCAAACTTGTTAAGCTCTATTAGGAGAATTAATATGCTTTTTATTGTCTATATTTGTATACTGAAAATAGCATCTAGATACATAAGTTGGAATATTGGGCTCAGTAGTTCAGAAGAATTTTTAAGTAGAAAATGGGGCCAGAGAGAGAGAATTCAAGACACCAGAGTGCATGCTTTGTATGCAGGACATCTTGGTTTGATCCTAGACATCACATCACGAAGTCCCACAAGCACTCCCAGGAGAGGCCTTGAAAAAATAAACTGGGATTCTCCCCAGCATCACTAGATGTAATCCAAAACACACACACACACACACACACACAAATGTAGAAAAAAATTCAAATAAGACTTCCTCTTTATCGATGACAGAAAACATGCTTTTTAATAAAAGCTAATTTTGAAATTCAGCTCTTAAAGAAAACTGAAAATGGCTTATTTTTTAACTATAGACAAAATAGTTTATCTGTTTTTTGGAGAAAAAAAGACAATGCTACAGTTTATAGAATATTTCACTAAGAGTTGACAGGCAGAGTCCTTGAAACCAATGTCACAAGAAAAATAAAACCAGCTCAATCATTGAATCACCTGTACAACACATCTGCAGAATTATTCACTGACTATACAATTAAAAAAATGTTAAAAATGTTATTTAATAAAATAGTAAAACAATCCAAATGTGCATAAAATGATAAATGTATAAATAAAATGTGGTATATCTGCATAGTATAATAAGACTCTCATAAAAAGGAATGGAGTACTGGTAATACAACAATATAAAAGTTGAAAACATTATGCTAAATGAAAGAAACACATAAGACAGCCGCCAAGATTCCACTAACATAAACTCTCAGAATGGGCAATGTACAGAGACAGAAAATAGAAGATTTGTTGTTTCAGGAGTCTGGGCCATGACGGCTAATGGGTACAGGAATACCTTCTGGCATGAACAGACGACGACCGGTGGTGATGGTTGATGCATAAAACTCAAACTATTAAAGCAAAAATAAATTATACACTGCTGGAGAATTTTATTATGTGAATAGAAAAAAGAAAGCTATTGTTTCTAAAGTGAACAAAAAACGACAACTACTGAACTAAGTTTTACAATTTTTTTTTTCACAAATATCCTACAAAAGAAAATGTTACATAATTTGGAACAAAAGACTCAGTAGAGAGATATAAACAATATTATCAAATATTATTATAAGCTTTGCATCCAATAAACACTAAGGGTCAAAGAGATAAGTGCAAGGGTTAAAGCAGTTGCCTTGCATGCAGCTGACATGGGTTTGATCCCCATACTGCCTATGATCCTGACCTGGCCAGCAACAGGAGAAAGCCCTAAGCACTAGGTATATTCCAAAATCCCAAAACTGGGGGCTGGAGAGATAAAACAGAGCAGGGTGCTTGCCTTGCATGAGGCTAACTTGAGTCCAATCCCCAGCACCCTGTATGGTGCCAAGCCCTGCCATGAATAATCCCTTAGTGCAGAGTCAAAAGTAATCCCTAAGCACCATTGGGTGTGGCCCCCAAAAAACAAACAACAAAACTCAGAAAATTACAAACTAAAAGAGATATACAATGATTTGAGCTGTGCTAGGGCCCAGGTTGTGATCTCGCAGCAAAAGTACCTGCCTTATCATCCAGTAAATTAAAGGAGGGCATGAAAGAAACTGTGGAACGGACAGCCAATAAATACAGGAAGAAATGAGAGCAGAAATAAGAAAGCTACAAACAGAAGTGTCACTAATAAAGAACTCCATAGATGAAATTAAAAATGCAGTGGCACCCTCAACAATAGAATGACAACAGTTGAAGACAGAATCAGTGAGCTTGAAGATGAGCTGCAGAAAACATACAGGGAACAACATACAATGGGAAAAGACCTCAAAATAGCTCTAGGGAGAATCAGAGACCTAGGGGATGAACTTAAGAGGAACAACATAAGAAACATTGGAGTACCAGAAGGACATGGAGGCAACCCCCAATGAAGTAGCAACAGTTCAGGATATCATTGCCAAGATATTCCCAGAGCTGGATTATGCAGGCCTCCAGACTCAAGGAGCCTGAAGGGTATCAACTAAAAGAGACCCTAATACAAAGACTCCTATCAACCTATCATTCTGATGGATACCACAGAGAGAACACAATACTGCAAGCAGTAAGTCAAAGAAGGAAATCACATACAAAGGAGTATCCCTTAGATTTACAGCAAACTTATCAGAGGAAACCCTCCAAGCCCGAAGACAATGGAGAGATATAGTGACAAAACTCAACGAACTGAACACCTCACCAAGAATACTCTACCTCTCTAAACTCTCACTCAAACTCAAAGGAACGATACAACATTTCATGGATAAACAACAGCTCAGGTACTTCATAGACTCAAAACCAACCTTCCAAGAAGGACTAAAGGGGCTACTGTAAGACAAGAAAAACCCCTACAAGCACAACAAACTTCTACAGAAAGATGGCACAAAACCCCATGACAATAATTTCTCTGAATGTCAATAGTCTAAATGCACCAATTAAGAGACAGAGTGGCAAAATGAATTAAAAAAATGAACCCAACATTCTGATGCCTACAAGAAATACATCTAAACAGTTACAGCAAACAGACTCAAAGTCAAAGAACGGAAAACAATCCTTCAAGCAAACATCTCCTTCAACAAGGTCAGGGTGGCCATACTAATATCCGACAACATAGGTATCAGGCTGAAAAAGATTTGAAGTGACAGCGAAGGTCATTTCCTAATAATCAAGGGATATGGGCTGGAGCAATAGCACAGCGGGTAGGGCATTCGCCTTATAAGCGGCCAACATGGCCGACCCGAGTTCGATTCCTCTGCCCCTCTCGGAGAGCCCAGCAAGCTACCGAGAGTATTCGATATGCCAGACACAGTAACAACAAAGTCTTCAATGGAGACGTTACTGGGCCCGCTCGAGCAAATCAACGATCAACGGGAGGGCCTTTACCTTTACCTTTACCAAGGGATATGTACAGCAGGAAGAAATCACACTGCTAAACATATACACACCCAATGAAGGAAAAGCTAAATACTTAAAACAGCTGCTAATAGACTTCAAAGAGGACACTGGTAGCAACAAAATAGTAGCTGGAGACTTCAACACTGCCTTATCACCTCTGGATGGATCAGCAAGATTAAAACTCAGCAAGGAAGTAGTGGCTTTGAAGGAAGAAATGGAAGAGAGAGGGGTAATAGATATATACAGGGCTTTCCATGCCCCCAAAACCAAATATACATTCTTTTCCAGTGCACATGGAACATTCTCCAAGACAGACCACATGCTAGGCCACAAAACATGCCACAACAGAATCAGGAAGATAGAAATTGTATCAACTATCTTTTCAGACCACGATGCAATGAAGATAAACGTTAATCACATAGAGAAACGAAAAATCAAATCAAACACCTGGAAATTAAACAACTCAATGTTGAACAACAAGTGGGTCAGGGAGGAAATCAAGGAAGAAATCAAAAGATACTGGAAACAACTAAAAATAAAGGCAGAACCTGTGGGACGCAGCAAACGCCGTGTTAACAGGAAAATTTATAGCTCTGCAAGCATTTCTTAGGAAGGAAGAATGGGCCCACATAAATTACTTGACTTCACAGCTCAAGATCTTAGAAAAGGACCAAAAAAGGAGCCCAAACCAGGCAGAAGAAATAATAAAACTTAGAGCAGAAATTAACAACATGGAAATCCAAAAAACAATACGAAAGATCAATGAGATCAAGAGCTGGTTCTCTGAAATAATAAACAAGATTGATATACTTCTTGAACAGTAGTACGGTCATGCTGGTTTTCCATTGGGATGGAACCTAGCATTCAGACAGGTAGTGAGTGAAGAGCCGAGCCAGTGTATTGATGAGTACTGACGGCAGGTTCTTCAGGTGTTCAGGTCTGACCTTGTCTGGGCCGGGTGCTGTTCGTTTCTTTACTGACGAAATGGCGTGTCGGATTTCGGAAGGGAGAACATTGGGAATGATATATCCATCCTGTGGAATTTGGTATGTCGGCAAGAGGACATGGCTATCGAAGAGATTTGAGTAGAAGTCATGGATAATCTTCTCCATTGCCGTTCTGGAGGACGTGATGGATCCATCAGGACGTCAGAGGGCAGTCATCTTGGTCATCCATGACATTGGCAACTATCGCCCGATCTGCCTATTGTCTGTCATCTACAAGTTGTTCACTCCAGTCATCCTAAATAACATTTCACCAAAACTCTTCAGTGCCACCCTCGAGAACATCATGCGATGACTGGAATGGGAAGAAATGGGAGTGAAGATAGATGGTCGGCAACTACACAACCTCCGCTTTGCTGATGACATTGTTTTAATAACACCAAACATCAGCCAAGCGGCACAAATGCTGGTCGACTTTGACCGTGAGTGTGGAAAGGTAGGACTACAGCTGAATCTTACGAAGACAATGTCTATGAGAAACAGCCTCGTTCCTGATGCCCCATTAGCTCTCAATGGAACGACCATCTCCGAATCCAACAGCTATGTGTACCTAGGTCGAGAAGTCAACATGACAAATGACCTGGCACCCGAGCTGCGCAGGAGGAAGAGAGTAGCTTGGAATGCCTTCAAGAACGTCAAAGAAATAGCTAAGAGGACGAAGAACCTCCGGCTCCGGGCACATCTCTTTGATTCCACTGTTCTTCCTGCATTAACATATGCCTCAGAGAACTGGGCCCTACGCAAACAGGATGAGAATGCTATTCAGGTTTCCCAAAGAAGAATTGAAAGAGCTATGTTTGGAATATCACGTTTCACTCAAATGAGAGAAAGAATCCGGAGTTCTGACATCCATTGACGATCAAGAATCAGGGACGCTGTCTCATTTTGTCAAGGTGTCAAAAATCAGATGGGCTGGTCAAATAATGAGATTTAAAGACGACCGCTGGACTAGAGCTGTTACCGACTGGATTCCACGGGATGTCAAAAGACCGCGTGGCCGCCCACCTACCAGATGGTCAGACTTCTTCATCAAGATCATGAACGATCAGTTTGAGGCTCTTCATGTTCCCAGAGCGAACAGATGTCATTGGGCTACACTAGCATGTGACAGGGACAAATGGAGACGTTACTGGAGCCTGCTCGCGCAAATCGACGACTAACGGGAAGTTAAGTGATTTACGTGATTAAGTGATATACTTCTAGCAAGACTCACAAAGAAGGAGAGAGAGAGAACCCTAAAAAACTGAATCAGAAATGAAAAGGGGGACATACAAGATAAACCAAAGAAATTCAAAAGATCATCAGAGATTACTTTGAAAGTCTATATGACATGAAACAAGAGAACCTAGAGGAAATGGATAAATTCTGGATTCCTATAACCTTCCAAGGCTGAACCAAGAAGATTTGGAATATGTGAACAGACCTATCACTATCACGGAAATTGAAATGTAATCAAAATTTTCCCAAAAACAAAAGCCCAGGTAGAGATGGATTCACTAGCGAATTCTTCCAAACATTTAAAGAGGACCTACTGCCAGTTCTTTTCAAGCTTTTCCAGGAAACTGAAGAAACAGAAACACTCCCAAACAGTTTCTATGAGATACATATCACCCTAATACCAAAAGCAAACAGAGACACCACCAAAAAAAGAAAAATTACAGGCCGATATTCCTGATGAACACAGATGCAAAGATCCTCAACAAAATATTAGCAAATAGAATCCAACAACACATCAAAAAGATCATCACCACTACTAAGTAGGATTCACCCTTGAGATGCAAGGATGGTTTAACATTCGGAAGTCAATCAACATAATCCATCGTATCAACAAAAGAAAAGATAAAAACCATCTGATCATATCAACAGATGCAGAGAAAGCACTTGACAAGATCCAGCAATTGTTTATGATGAAAACTCTCACCAAAATGGGAGTTGAAGGAACTGTCCTCAATATAGTCAAAACCATCTACTACAAGCCTATTGCAAACATTATCCTCAATGGGGAAAAACTAAGAACCTTCCTTCTAAGATCAGGTTCAAGACAAGGATGCCCACTCTTACCACTTCTATTCAATATGGTACTGGAAGTACTTACAATAGCAGTTAGGCAAGAAAAAGATATTAAGGGCATCAGATAGGAAAGGAAGAAATCAAGCTCTCACTATTTGCAGATGATATGATACAATATTTAGAGAACCCTAAAACCTCTACCAAGAAGCTCCTAGAAACAATAGACTTGTATAGTAAAGCTGCAGGCTTTAAAATCAATACCCAAAAGTCGATGGCTTTCTTATACACAAATAATGAGAGAGAAGAAAACAATATGAAAAAAGCAATCCCATTCTCAATTATCACTGTATCACTGTCATCCTGTTGGTCATTAATTGCCTCGAGCAGGCCCCAGTAATGTCTCCTTCGTCCTAGTCCTGAGATTTTAAGAAGTGCCACATTCGAGGCAATTTCAGGGTCAGGAGAATGAGACCCATCATTGTTAGTAGTTTTTGGCACATTGGGTATGCCACGGGGAGTTTGCCAGACTCTGCCATGTGGGCAGGATACTTTTGGTAGCCTGCCAGGTTCTCCAGAGTAAGACCTAGAGAAGAAGATATAGTGCAGCCATGCGCTTCTGTTCTCAATTATGCCTCAGAAAATCAAATACCTCGGAATCAGCTTAACTAAGGAGGTAAAGGACCTGAATAAAGAAAACTACAAAATGCTACTTCAAGAAATAAAAGGGGAGGGGGTGGTGCTATCAACAGGTTAACCTGTACCTGTGGGGCAAATGCATCAACAGCCTGATGGTGCCTTCAGACTTCCAGATACCCCAAAATTGCTGCTGTGCCTTTGGCCAGACCCCAACAACTTGGGGCCAGACATAGAATGATTGCACTCATTTGTGGAATACAAAGTAACAGAATGGGAGACTAACACCCAAGGATAATAGAGATAAGGGCCAGAGGATTGCTCCATGGCTTGGAAGCTGGCCTCACAGGCTGGGGGAAAAGGCAATTGGGATAGAGAAGGGATCACTAAGTGAATGATGCTTGGAGGGCTTGCGTGCTGAAAGTCGACTACAGACCACACATGTTGTCTACTTACGACCTGTACTGCAAATCATAAAACCCAAAATGAGAGAGAGAGAGAGAGAGAGAGAGAGAGAGAGAGAGAGAGAGAGAGAGAAGGGAATGTGCCTACCACAGAGGCAGGTAGTGTGGATGGAATGGATGTGGTGCAAGGGATACTGGAAACATTGGTGGTGGAAAATATGCACTGGTGGAGGAGTGGGTACTCGATCATTTTATGACTGAAACATAATCACGAAAATTTGTAAATCTGCAACTGTACATCATGGTGATTCATTTAAAAATTTAAAATTTAAAAAAAGTACCTGCCTTATAAGCCTAAGGTTGCAAGTTTAATCACCAGTGTCACCCAAATGCATGAATGCTGTCCTAGCATCTCTGCTGTCTGTATATCTGCTGCAGAATGTATATTCTCTGGCTCACCACAGCCAGGAGTGTACATGTACAAACAGTAAGGTGTCTGTGCCCTGGTGAGCATGGGCGCAGCAAGTACCACAGAGATCCAGGGAGTTCAACAACCAGAATGTGTGTAGTACCACAAATCAGAGTGACCACTAACAAGTGTATGTGCCAGCACTACAACTGAAGGTGTGCACCCCCAGTGAGCACCAAGGCCATCTGTCTGACAGCAAAATCAAGTATGGGTAGCCCCATAAGTACACCATGACAGATGGAGGAGAAATGAGAGCTCTACTATGCCAAGTATGCGTCTTCTTTCAACATGACATGGCATTTCAACTTGGTGATTTACCTTGAGCATTATTACAAAAACCATTTCTAAAAGCACTAGCCTTGAACATTTTCCTAAAACTGTGTCTCCCGGGGCTGAGATGGCTCAGTGGTCATGGTGCCTGCCTTGCAAGCATGAAGTCACAAGTTCAATCCCCTGGTGCTCCTGCTTGCACTGAACACATTTCCAGCAGGGAGTTCTGCGCCCAGAATGTGATTCCCAGCTCCCCTCACAATTTCTGACTATACCACAGCCAGGTGTCTATGAGCACTGCAACTCAAAGGTGAGACTACAAGGGCATGCACTCACTGTGTGACCCCCAGCATAATATGTGAGCACTACAAGCAGAAAGTGCAAGAGCATCACAAGTGAAGAGTGCAACCTCTGCACGCACTAGTGAGTAAGTACCTCAACCTTGTGGGGGATTCCTGCTGGCAAGCAACGCAACCAAGCTCAGGTGTGGCCCATAGTCACCACAAGCCCATCAACAAAGAAAGGGTAGGGTAAAAAAAAAAAAATATATATATATATATATATACACACACACACACATACACACACACATATAAACATATATATATGATGTTCACCCGTGTGTCACTTTAATATAAGTCAAGAAAACATTGTTTTTAAAAATCAGCTTGGGGGCTAGAGCTATACTAGAGTGGGGAAGGAGCGTGCCTTGCATGCAGCTGACCTTGCAAGGAGTTCAATCCTGATTCTACCAGGAATGACTCCATAGCACAGAACCAGGAGTGAGCCAGGAGCACCACCAGGTGTGCCCCCCCCAAAAAAATACATATATATAATAAAAATCAACTTAGTACGGTAAGGAACAATAGCACAGTGGTAGGGCGTCTGCCTTGCACACAGCCAGCCTGGTCAAGCAGGGTTCGATTCCTCCACCCCTTTAGGAGAGCCTGGCAAGCTACTGAGAGTATCTCGCCCGCACAGCAAAGCCTGGCAAGCTACCCGTGATGTATTCAATATGCCAAACACAGTAACAACAAGTCTCACGACGGAGATGTTACTAGGCCCACTCAAGCAAATCGATGAACAACGGGAGGACAGTGACAGATATTTAAAAAATGGTAAGACAATGGAATACTATGCAGCCATAGAAAAAATAAAGTCATAAAATTTGCTTATAAATGATGGACATGGAGAATAGCATATTGAGTAAGATGAGTCAGGAGAGGGACATTATTGTACTTATTTGTGGCATATAAAAAAACACAGTATAAGATTAATACTCAAGGACAGTAGGTCAGGAGGTCTGGTTCACCACTGGAAGCTTGCAACAAGTCGGGGGTAGGATAGAGGGTAGTTAGGATAGAGTAAGGACACAATGACAATGATAGTTGGAAATCATCCCTTCGAACAAGAACTGAGTGCTGAAAGGAGGTAAAGGGATATACATAACCTTTCAGCACCTGAATTGCCAACCATAATGCCTAGATGATGAGAGAAAGAGAGAGAGAGAGAGAGAGAGAGAGAGAGAGAGAGAGAGAGAGAGAGAGAAGGGGAGAGAGACGGAGAGAGAGAGGGAGGGAGAAAGAGGGACAGAGAGAGAAGGAGAGAGAGAGGAAGAGAAAGAGGGGGAGAAGAAGAGAGAGAGAAGTATCTGCCATAGAAGGTGAAGGGGTGGGTGTTGGAATATTTTATAACTGAAAGCCAATCATGAACAACTTTGTAACTGTGTATCTCACAGTGATTCAGTAAAAATAAATAAATATAAAAAAAAGTGGTACGATACCAAATGTTCAGAAAATACTTCTTAGCAAAATACAGATCATTCATATTCTATTAAATCAGGCAAATACTTAGTGGAAAAAACAGGCCTGCACCTCTCCAAGAACAAGTCCTGGAGAAGAATAGTGGTTTGGTTAAAGGGAAAAAGGGGCCAGAGGCCTCAAGGAGGGAAGCAATTGAGGGAACAATGAAACCTTCAGAGTAGTGACTGTAAAGAAGAGAATAGAAAGAGAGAAGAGTGTGTGAAAAGAGGAGGAGGGATTTGGATAGGGAGAGAGGGAAGGACTCTACTGTACCTGTGCCTCTCCTCTAAGATAAATGTTACAGTTCATTTTGAAATATTAGCCCATAGGAGGTTTTGCACTTCTCAAGAGCTTAAAAAGTACCATAAAAGGAAAGGAACATTCCTAATGCAGGATGTCATAATAAATAGAGCCTCCCTCCCTACAGGGAAAAAAAAAAGACCACATTAAAGACACTGCAATATTGAATTACCCTCTTTGTATTCCCTTTCCCGTTGCAAAGGGGAACAACTACTTCTGTTGGTAATTATTCATCTGAAGTAGGTAAAACAAGAACAGACCCATGTTCTCAGTTGTTTCAAAAAACTAACTGAAAACAAAACAACAAAAACTGAAACAACTCTATCTGAATTCTAGAACAGTGAGCTGATACACAGTAACTGGAGACAGTCTCCTGAAAGAATTGGGAGGGAGGGGGAATGCTTCCATCTTTATTCTTGTTCATCATCACTTTTCAGAAAACTAGATAACAAAGTTTATAAGTCAATGTACGAAAAACAATGTCATTTTAGAGAAATGTACCCCTACCCATTAGAGTACTAGCCTGTGGAATGACATGATGGTTAATGCCCTAGATGCCTGTCAGGTTTCTAGCATACAGCTGAGGACTATGTAAAGATATTCCAGGGGAGAGGCCAGGACTTGGATGGCTGAAAAGGAACAGGTGGGTGAGTGCTCCTGTAGCATCACTGCAAAGAACTCAGACTGCCAGAGCACCGCAGGTGGAGAAAATTTGCTGGAGGAAACAGTAATCTCAGGGAGACTCAATTCCACAGAAGGCAGAACTTCAAGTATAGAAAAGATTAACCTAGGGCAAGAACGCAAGAACTGACAGAACGCCAGCTTGAAAACAGTGCTTGCTGAAACACTCGGACATCAGCAGCACAGCACTGTGCGCAGCCGCTCAAGTTGTAGGAAGGAGTCTGCAGCCTGGCCTTATGAGCTGGCACTTCCCTGAGCTACTCATCAGGCTTTACGCAGAATTCATCTTTACACTGGATCTCACTAGCTGCAGAGGCTTAAGACTTCTTAAGTGGTGAGGCCACACCTGGCTCAGGCAGAGAGCACCGCCGTGGAGGCGAAAACCACCCACTGGGGTCCCAGCTTCAGATCCGCCCGGCAGAAAAGCAGAGCCACAGTTCACAGTCTGTCCACCCCACCTCCACAAGCTTGGAGACTCAGTTCCACCCAGAGGCACTTCACCCTTCAGGCTCCAGCTGGTGAACAATCCACAGGTATGTAATGGCAGCCAACTCATGACCAATGAATACTCCCTCAAAGTGGGCACAACAGCCTTATGTTCAGTGTAAGTAAGAGAACACGCGGCAACTAGAATCCAAAAAGCAACTTGATGCTTCCATCTCTGAGGCACAGCAGGGAACAGACAATCTGGAGGGGAATCCTCCCGTCAGACTGGGTCAGAGCAGCCCTCCCATGCTGGGAAGATGGGATTGTGTACATGTGAACACATTCCCAATCACTGCTCAGGTCAGTTGACTAAAACACCACATCAACTTCCAGACACCAGTGAGGCCAGATCGCCTGTTGTCATCCAGGCACACACGGACTGGCAGCACAGGCATCAGACTGGCCATACGAACTTCAAGAAACCCTCACATAGCATTCACTGTTGTCAGAAATCAGTATCATCACAGATCTGACATGAATGGGTGTGCTGCACTGCTGCTCAGGAGAATTACAACCAGGAGTTCCACCCTCAGTTCCCACAAAATAACAGGAAAATGGAAAAACAGAGAAATTCAGCCACATCAACAGATGGGGACAGAGCCCAGCAAAGTCCTCAAGTACAACAGAACTTTTGATGCTGCCAAGGATGACATCAGAGTCACAATCCTCTTGATGTTCACTGAGCTGAGGAAATTATTGGACAAAAGATCCAATAAATTCAAAGAAAGACTGACAGGAAGAAAAAAAATTCATTGAAACAGAATTAAAGGAGCCAAAAAATATGGTAGCAAGACTCAGCAGCAGAAGACGAATTAGCAACCTTAAGTACAAATCACATGACATCACCAAGAGATTAAAAAAAATTCAAAAATAATGGAGAAAATTTAAGATATTTAATCAACAAGAGCAAATGGAACAAACTCTAATCATAGAAATTCTCAAAGAAAGGGGAACAGTTGAGAACTTCCCCAACCTCAGATGAGCTCAGGAGGGAGCCTTGAGCACTGATCCAGGAGGCTGGAAGAATGCCAAACAAAATAACCCAAACAGAACAGCACCACGACACACAGTAATCAAAATGGCGATCACCAAAGGGGGGATGGGCTCGTTAAAGAAGCAAGGGAAAAATGAAGTCTATACAAGGAAAACAACATAAAATTCATATCAAATTTTTCAAATGAAGCTAAAATAAAATGGAATTAAAAATGCAATGAACAATTCAAAGCAAGAAAATGGAATGAAATACCATAAGTAATGAATATTAGGATGAGATATTAAATATTATAAATATTTCATTATAAGCAAGAAAATAGAATTGCAATATTCAAAATACTGATGGAAAAGAACGTGTAACTAGGATTCCTCTACCTTGCATGGTTATCACTCAGATTTAAGAGCATAATAAAAAAAAATCCTCAAACTAATAGCTGAAGACATCTGCTGCACTTAAGCCTGCTCTGGAAGGAACAATGAACTCCTATTTACAAAATTAATGGCAAAAATAACAATAGAAAAATGGCAATATATTCCTTCCAATCAATAATTTCTCTAAAGGTCAATGGACTTAAATGTTAAAATCAAAAGAAACATAAAGAGATGAACAGACCAATATATATGAATCAATAAAGGGTAAGCAACTACTAAGAGACCTGAGAAGCTACACCAACATAGAAAGAGTAGTGGGTGATGGCTACTCTGATCACTGTACAGTCAAATAAATAGAACACCAACAAGAAAACAAAAGTTATTTTAAAAAAAAATCATGAAAGAACTTGAACTAAGACTTGTGAAGAGAATATTTGATCTCCCAAAACTTGAATACATATCCTTCCATGAACATGAAACTTTCTCCAGAGATGATTCCAGCTGGAACACAATTTAAATGTCCATGAAATCATAAAGACAGAAATCTGATCAAGTATCTTAGATCACAATGCTGTGAAGACATAAATTATTCATAAAAAAGAAAGTTGGATAAAGCTCCAACATTTGGAACCTAAACAAAATATTGTTAAATAACAAAATACCATTGAAAAAGGTCCTCAAAGAGAAAATGAGAGAGTTAAATATTCCTTAAACAACCAAGAAACAATACAAAGACTATCAGAACCCATGGGACATAGCAAAAGCAATACTAAGGAAGAAGTCTACATTGTTAAACAATAGAGAGCTCAAGTCAATAACTTCACCTTACCACTTGACGAATCAGAAAAGAACAAAAGTGAGTCCCAAAATAAATAGAAGAAAATAATAAACATTAGAGCAAAAATCTATGACTGCGAAATGAAGGAATCAATGAAACCTGGATCTGTTTTTTTTTTTTTGAAAAGAATATAGAAGGAAAAACCCTTAGCCAGATTCATGAAAGGGAAAAAATAAGAGAGAAAGAGAAAAATATAATAAATCAGTTCAGAGATGAATTACAATAGATACCTGAGAAATAGAGATCATAGGAGGTTACTATGAACAACTCCATTCCACCACGCCAGAGGAAACTAAAAGAAATGGATGAATTCTTAGAATCATACAACCTCCCTAAACTGAATCATGAGGAAGTAGAAACCTGAACAAATTATAAGAAAATGCTCAAGAACTAAAGTCCAATGACCCCACCTCCCACCACCAGAAACCATAGCTGCCTCCACTTACAATCCACCATTTTGCCAGCAGAGAAAGGGTCCACAGCTAATGTCCAAAAGAACATGATGCAGCCAAATCTCCCCAGGTAGACTGGCCCAGGCTGAGAACTCTGGGGCCTTCTTGGAAAGGGACCAGGTAGATGCCACTCTCTGCCTGAAGGCAAAGCAGCCCGAAGCCACATAGAAATGGCCCTGCTCCACAACTGAACCTCATCAAACTGCCAAGCCGCCAATCCGTTCCAAACATATAGCTCCTATGCCACACTGCTGCATACATGGCTAGATGACTTCCAAATTTTATAGTACTATGAATGCAGTAGGGTCACAGAAAATCTGATTGGAAAATTGCATAAAAGATCACCAAGCTCAATAAACCTAAATAATAACACAGAAGGATCTCTGGGTAGAAAACTGGGGACACTAGTGGAGGGCAGGGCACAACGGTGATGGAACTAGTGGTGGAACATTTAATGCCTGAAATAACTGTATTATAAATAACTTGGTAAATCGTGGTGTTATAATAAACAATAAAAATAAATTTTTAAAAAACAGCAAAAGCCCAGGTTCAGGTGGATTCAGTAGTGAGTTCTACCAAACTTTAATAAAACCCTTACTGCAGCTCTGATAGAGAAGAGATCACCAAGTATGGGGTGCTTGGAGGATCCGCTCGGGATGGGAGATGTGTGCTGAAAGTAGACTACAGACCGAATGATGGACATTCAATACCTCTGTTGCAAACCACAATACCCATAAGGAGGGAAAGCAAGCAAAAGGGAATGCACGGCAACAGAGGCAGGGTGAGGTGGGGGTGATGGGAGAGATACCGGGATCATTGGTGGTAGAGAATGGGCACTGGTGGAGGGATGGGTTCTTGATCATTGTATGACTGAAACGTAAGCACGAAAGTTTGTAAGTCTGTAACTGTACCCCACAGTGATTCATTAATAAAAATTTAAAAATTTTAAAGAACACAAAAAAACCTTTAGTGCCTATACTCCTCAAGATCTTCCACGATACTGAAGAAACAGGAATCCTTCCTAACAGCTTATATGAAATCAATATTGCCCTAATACCAAAAATAGATAAGAATGTTACTTAAGAAAAAGAGGATATCATGTTAAGTGAAATAAGTAAAATAAATAAATAAATAAATAAATAAAAAGACAATACCAGGTGATTTCACTTACCTGCCATATATAAGTAACAGAATAAAGGAATTCATCAAAGGTGTGGGGTTGCGGAAGGGCAAAAGGGAAGTTACATTACCCCAGTCCGTATACCATAGAAAGGACAGGGGAGGAAAGAAATTGAGGGAAGATGTAAGAAGAGGCAAACAGGGCAGGGGACCACAGGCCCTTAACATATCAGCTGGCTGGAGGTGTGGTATTTGTGTATGTCTAAACCACAGAGACAATACCTCTTTGCCAAAGGAGGAAGGCTTGGGGGATAAGCATGGAACATGGGGACATTGGTGGAGGGAAGGTCAAACTTGTGGTGGAATTGGATTTAGAACACTGCATGCCTGAAATTCCACTATGAACAACTTCATAAATCACATATCTGAAATTCTGAAAGATAAAAAAAAATTTTAAGGAACAGACGTGAAAAAAAAGAAAATATTTGGCATTTTCCACACTCATTCAAGCATGCATCAACTCACAGTCTCTTTCCTACTGATCGCGTTTATGGGTTTGTCTTTAGTATCCACATGGTTCTCAGTCTCGTCTCAGAAAGGACCAGGTAGGTGTTGTGCACATTAGGTTATTCAACGTTACTTGGGTTTGTTTGTTTTCCTACAAATACACAACATCTACAATATTTCCCCAAGCTTTACAAACAAGGAGTGTTGACAGACTTTTCTGATTATTTTCAGGATTGCTCTATGTATATTCAACTTGATTTTTAAACTTAAAGAGAATTAAACTACACAAACTATTTTCCAAAAGACAAATAAAACTGCAGACCGATATTACTATTTCTCAAAAAAATTATGATCCATGTATCTCTGAACATAAAATCTAATTCATTTTAAATTCATTTTATTTACCATATATTATAGATGAGATAAGGTTACATCAAGTTAACATTGTATTTATATAAAATATGTCTATTTTATCTTTATTACTGGGCTGGAGCGATAGCACAGAGGGTAGGGCATTTGCCTTGCAAGCCCTACCAACATGGCCGACCCGAGTTCAATTCCTTCTCTCTTCTCGGAGAGCCCGGCAAGCTACCAAGAGTATCTTGTTCGCACAGCAAAGCCTGGCAAACTACCCATGACGTATTCGAGATGTCAAACACAGCAACAAATGTCACAATGGAGACGTTACTGGGCCCACTCGAGCAAATCGATGAACAACGGGAGGACAGTGACAGTATCTCTGGGAAACTTCCTAGGGAATACTGAGCATTCAATTAGCTTCACCATTTAATGATTAAGATCCACAACCATGAAAACCTTCATACAAGCTCATGATAACATTTGTACTTTGAAATTTTCCAAAAATATGATCTTTTCTCAAATATTTAGCACAGCAGCGTTACTGCTAGGCTCCAAAAATTTATAAAGAGTGCCATGTGATACTGATGCTGCCAGTACAAAGACCAGATTTTGAGAACCATTAATCTATCTCTGGCTTTCTAACAACCGGCACTATTTAGGACTCACTAAATGAGGTTCAGTGATATTTAAAATTAGCTCCCACTGGCAAAAGTTCTAAAGCATTTGATATAGGGATTCTTGTGTCTTCTCTCTCTGTTCAGTGACAGAAGAGCTTTCAGAAAGTTCTCGTAATTCAAAATTTATAATATAAGTCACAAGCTTTTTTCTCAACAAACACAAGGATATTCACCCTTCCTATCTCTTCCCCAAAACACGATGGACTCTAACTAACCCTAAGCTCCCATTTTTAACCCTGCACCATCTCTGTGTTTGTCATAAGAAATTAGATTTCCTATAGCAGGAAATCTGTACAAAAGACAAGATACTCTTCTATTCCTCTCTTAGGGAACTACATACACTTCCTTAAGCTGGAAATCCATATAGGCTCTCTCTATTAAGTAATTTATTTGGTGATTGTTAATGGTTTACACATGTGCGTATGAACTAGGGCTTAATTAGGTAAAAGTAAATTCAGATTCTGGAGAAATATCTGAAGCATTCAGATCTTGATATTTACACATTAAGTGTTTTGAGGGAACAAATAGTAATATTTCTCCATCAAAAGATATAGATTTCACATACTACAAACTGGTGCAGACTTCTAAGTGGCATTCAAATCCATCTCATCAAGGTTTAAAGTACACTCCCAGAATCTGATTCTACATGGTGAATGGAATATATATTCAATTCATGCTTCCCAAGAAAAGACATTTCAACAAATTTTCCCTCCCAAGCAGATAATTCAACAAATTCCTGTGTTGAAAAACAACTGGTAGCAGAATTTTTAAAATACATTTTATTTAGCTTAAATATCTTTTAAAAATCTTTAGAAGCTTTATTATTTTTTAAGTCTGCACATAGTTAATTTGATGACTACAATAAGTTAGGAAGTTTTAATGGTAATATTACACTCTTTTCCTTTGAGACTTTGATATATGCTTAAGAAAGAAGTATAAAACGAAAAAATAATACAGAATACCACCAAAATGGAAAAAATTTTAGAGTACTTTTAAAGTATTGGCTGGAAGCTAGTTAAATTTTGCAAGTACTCATAGAATTAATAATTTGCCATAAAAATTAAGGCCTTCTTAAAATACATTGTAAAAGATGATTAAAGACAACATAGTATACAACACTATACCCTTGTGGTTTTCAAAATCTGGAGCTAAATGGACTCTAAATTATATAGAGATCAAAAATGATTTGTTATAAACAACAAAGATCTTGGGGTATCCATCTGCTCCAACAGGACCACCAGGGACTCTCAGACTCCCCCAATTACTGAGCACTTGCAGACTAAGCCCATCAATACTTCAAGGTCAGCTCTCTGCTCCTTTCATGGGGCAGAAGCCCAATGAGGCTCTCTGGAAAGCTGCAGCCACAACCATTCCTCGGACACGTGATGAAGGCTGGAGTGAAAGATGTGGCTGCACCGAACAGCTAGTCACCATGATAGATTTTAAGCCCAGCAAAGCAAAAGTTGTTGGCCATTAATGACACCTTCATCAACCACAACTACAGGGTCTGCAAGGCCCATTATAATTTCACCCCTGGCAAGTTCAATAGCACAGTCAAAGCTGAGAACAGGAGCTGTCATCAACAGAAAGCCTGTACCCATCATCAGAATATGAGATCCCACCTATGCCCAATGAGGTGATGCTGGTGCTAGACATGTTGTAGAGTCTACTGAGGTTTTCACTTCTCTGGAGAAGGTTGGCACTCACTTCAAGAGTGAAGTATAAAGGGCCATCATCTCTTCCCATTCTGCTGATGGTGCTGTGTTGTGAGCTACCACAAGAAGTATGAGAGCTCATTCAAGGTTTCCATCAATGCCCCAAGAAGTCAGTGTTTCCAGAACAAAAACTTCATTGACAGCACTAGAGGAAGAGAGAGGCCCCATAGCTGCTGCTGAGTCCTCACCCATTCACACAATACACTGAGAACCTCCAGACTCCAGTTTCCATCCCAGCCACCCTGAAGGAGGGGAGGGGCTTAGGGAAACCTACTTTGTGATACATCATCAATAAAGTACCACTGTGCCTCAACAAGAAATGTTCAGACTTCTATCTAACGCCATGCACAAAAATCAGATCAAAATGGATCAAAGGTGCTCACTTTGGCAGCACACATACTAAAATTGGAATGATACAGAGAAGATCAGCATGGCCTGTGCATAAGGATGACATGCATCAGAGATACAGCACTGAGTCCCGGAAGACACCACAGCGCCGGAGATCTCTCCATGCCCCATATGGGCCAATTTCACCAGGGCACCTCAGATGGAGCAGGTGCAGTCTCCCGGCCTACTCCAGATGGAATCCCAGTGATCAAGAGCTTCCACAAGCAAGGCCCTTGGTATGCGGGTTCCAGAACTAAATCTCCAGGCCGCATGGTAGCAGAGGACCCGGACTGTCCCTCCCTGGGTCCCCACCCACCCAGCAGACTGGCTGTCGTGCCCACAATTTGCCGTTGGGTGCCATTTTAGCGCACTAACAGCCCTGGTTCAGAGACTCCCAATTGAATCCCTAAATGGATTAGTGCCATACAGGGATGCCTCTGGAACCCAACCATTTACGATCTAGAAATTTACATTTACAATCACAGCCTTGCAAGCCCTCATGATATTCAAAATGAGCAATGGAAAATAAATTACCCTGGCAGGTAGGCGTGAATAGTGGTGGGAAAATTCGAGCAAAATGTAATGCCCAAAATTAGAGACAGAATATTGGGGAAACTGCCTGCCACAGAGGCAGGGTGAGGATTGGGAAGTAGGCGGGGGGCAGGGGAGGGATACTGGGGACATTGGTGGTGAAAAATGTGCACTGGTGGAGGGATGGGTGTTCGATCATTGTATGGCTGAATCTCAAACATTAAAGCTTTGTAACTTTATCTCACAGTGATACAATAAAATTTAAAAAAAAAAAAGTAATGTGGAGTTCATGCCCAATTCAATCAGCTTAATCAATGGCTGAACAAAGAGCAGTACTCCTACATTATTAAAAAATAATAATAATAAACCAACAAAATAGATCAAAGACCTCAATATCACACCTGAATCTATAAGGTACGTACATGTTACAAAATGTAGGCAAAACCCTCCATGACACTGAAACTAAAGGCATCTTCAAAGATCACTGACCAAGCAATTGGAAGCAAAAATAAACAAATGGGACTACGTGAAACTAAGAAGCTTCTGCACCTCAAAAGACAATGGTTTCGCCCTCTCCTCTCTGGAAAGAAAGATGGCGGCCACATGGGAGCCTTGTGGACAGCAGGTATGAGCCGGGAGTGTGGGGGCGACTAAAACCTCATGGGAAGGGGGGCATTTCGGTCCGCCCTTCACGCCCTACCGAGGCCACCAGTTGCCCCCACGAGCGGCTCTCCAGCACGGCCACAGCCCCAGAAGCACAATGACCTAATGCAGAACCCAGCAGCTTGGAGCAGAAAAGTGAAAGGACTATGCGTTAATCCAGGCAATCATTTCTGCCCAGAGGGGAAAGGGTGTTGCTCCCTTCCGCCCTCCTCCCTCTGGAAAGAAAGATGGCGGCCACATGGGAGCCTTGTGGACAGCAGGTATGAGCCGGGGGTGTGGGGGCGACTAAAACCTCATGGGAAGGGGGGCGTTCCGGTCCGTCCTTCACGCCCTACCGAGGTCACCAGTCGCCCCCCACGAGCGGCTCTCCAGCACGGCCACGGCCCCAGAAGCACAAGGACTTAATGCAGAACCCAGCAGCTTGGAGCAGAAAAGTGAACGGACGCTGCATTGATCCAGGCCATCAAGTCTGCCGGAGGGGAAAGGGTGTTGCCCCATTCGCCCTCTCCTCTCTGGAAAGAAAGATGGCGGCCACATGGGAGCCTTGTGGACAGCAGGTATGAGCCGGGAGTGTGGGGGCGACTAAAACCTCATGGGAAGGGGGGCGTTTCGGTCCGCCCTTCACGCCCTACCGAGGCCACCGGTTGCCCCCCGCGAGCGGCTCTCCAGCACGGCCAGGACTCCAGAACACAGAAACCAATTTCTTAACTATCTGACTTTCAGTAGAAATACTTCCAGGGTCAATAGGTAAAAGAGCAGAAATCCAAAACCAACATTTAATTCTTGAACCCAGCCGTAGAAAGCAAATCACTTCACAATGCTTTTTCAGCATGTCTGATTTGGGGGGGGGGGGGGGTAAACTCTAAATAATAGTGGTGAATCTTTTATTGAAACAATGAATCTAATCAAAGCAGATAGAGTGTTAACTAGAATTCATCTGCTTCACAGGGACGGGGAGGGGTGGGGGGTGGGGTTTTATTGGGGTTCTTCATGGTAAAAAATAAGTATTGGTAAAGGGAAATGTGTTTGATATTTGCATGACTGAGACATAAACCTGAAAGCTTTGTAACCTTTCCCACAGTGATTCAATAAATAAAAAAAAAAAATTAAAAAAAAAAATTAAAAAAAAAAAAAAGACAATGGTGATCAAGATATAAAGACAGCCTGTGGAATGGGAAAAATTATTCACCCAATTCCCATTTATAAAGTGTTAATATCAAAGATATATAAGGCATAGTGGGCACTTGTAGAACTTTACAAGAAAAAAAAATCCAACCACATCAAAAAATGGGAAGAAGAAATGAACAGAAACTTACTCAAAGAAGAAATTCAAATCGCCAAAAGGCATATGAAAACAATGCTTTATGTCACTAATCATCAGGAAGACGCAAAACAAAACAATATCATCTTATGCCACAGAGACTGGCATACCTCCAAAAGAGAAAACAACCAGTGCCGGAGCAGATGCAGGGAGAAAGGGACTCTCATTCATTGTTGGTGGGAACGCCAACTGGTCCAGCCTCTTTGGAAAACAATATGGACATTCCTCAAAAAACTAGAAACTGAGCTCCTCTTTGACCCAGCAATACCACTTCTGGGAATACACCCTCAGGGCCCAAAAACACACAGCAGAAAAGCTATCTGCACTTCTATGTTCATTGCAGCACTATTCACAATAGCCAGAATCTGAAAACAACCCGAGTGCCTGAGAACAGACTACTGGTTAGAAAAACTATGGTGTACCTACAAAATGGAATACAGCTATAAGGAATGAAGTCATGAAATCTGCTTATAAATGAATGGACACTGAGCGTATCATTCTGAGTAATATGAGTCAGAAGAAGAGGAACAGATACAGAATGACGGCATTCATTTGTGGGATATTTAAAAAAAAAAAAAAAAAGCAAGAGACTGATGTCCAAGGCCAGGAAAATCAGGGGCAAGGAGGGCATGTCAATAGTGAGAAGCTTGCCACAAGCATGTCGGGGGTAGGAGTGGGGCCAGAGGGCAATTAAGATAGAGAATAGGATAGGAGCCATTATGACAATAATAGAAATGATCACTCTGTACAAGAACTGAGTGTTGAAAGTAGATAAAGGGATATACATGATAACCTTTCAGTATCTGTATTGTAAACCATAATGCCCAAAAGGAAAGGAGGAGGCAGAGAAAGAGAGAGCTGGGGGTGGGGGAGGGGACACTGGTGTTGAGAAATGTACATTGGTGGAGGGATGGGTGTTGGGACCTTATATGACTGAAACCCAATCATGAACAACTTTATAAAAACACTGTCAAAAGGACATGTGCACACCATTATTCATTGCTACTGTACTCAGTATAATAGCTAAGATATGGAATCAACCTAAGTGTCCAATAAGAGATGAATGCATTATAAAGATGTGGTATATATACACACAACAGAATACTATGCAGCTGCAAGGAATAATGAAATAATGCTTTTGCTGCAATTTGGTTAGAACTGCAAGATATCATGTTGAGTGAAGTAAGCCAGAAGAAGAGATTAACATAGGATGATCTCACTTATCTGTGAAATATAGAATAATGGATGAGGAAATATATTGTAGTAAAAGGAGAATGCTTAGATCTTCCGTGACCCCAATGTTTAGAGAGGAGACTGACAGAAGAGGAAAGAAAACAAGGGGGGGGTTATTGAGTTATTTCAGTATCAATATTGCAAACCATAAAAAAAGGAGAAGAGGAAGAGGAGGAGGAGGAGGAGAAGGAGGAGGTGAAGGAGGCTGGAGTGATAGTACAGCAGGTAGGGTGTTTGCCTTGCACACAGCTGACGCGGGTTAAATTCCCAGCATCCCATGTGGTCCCCTGGAACACCACCAGGAGTAATTCCTGAGTGCAGAGCCAGGAGTAACCCCTGAGTATCACCAGGTGTGACCCAAAAAGAAAAAAAAAAGAAGAGGAGGAGGAGGAGGAGGAAGAGGAGGAGGAGAGGAGGGGGAGGGGGAGGGGAGGGGGCAGTAGGGAGTGGGGGGTGATGGGAGGGAACCTGGCAGTAATACAAAGCATAGGATTTCAAAATCAGACTGAGCACATTAAATAAGGATCCCACCCATCAAAAAGCTACCAAAAATACTACCAAATTTTTTAAAAAACTAAAAAAAGAAGATAAACCCTGATTACTTGAAACCCTACAAGAGGGATGTGAATGCTAAGGGTCATTCATATGAGAAAAGAGCTAATACTCTCAATGGAATGAGGAAATAAAGATCTAGAAAGAGTTCTGCTCTCATCTCAGAAGTTCTTAGGCTATCAATGGGTGCCTGACTTGTAACTTGTAACTTGTTCTATAACAACAGTCTATCTTCTCTTCCCAAAATTACTAACAGTGCCAACAATCCTGTCTTCAATACTGATATCTTCAGTATTTGGAATAGTTCCAACCTGAAACATTTCCTTTCCATAACCTAATCTCAGAATGCAACTCCCTTTCTCCCTTTTCTTCCTCTGTGCCTTGCCAATAGTTTCTGGCATTTACGTTCTTCATCTCTCTGCTCCTCTGACTCAGGGCAGTGGTCCAAACCAGCGATGATTCTGCTCTGTCCAGGGTGGCAGTAAGTCTGGAGACATTTCTGATGGTCATTACAGGAGAAGGCAGCTATTGGGAGTGCCTGGGGACCCTGGGCTGTAGCTGGAAGGACCTGCAGCCCAGGGTCCCCGGGCACTGCCAACTACAGCCCAGGGTCCCCGGCGCACTGCCACCTGGATCCCGGGGTGCCCAGACAGTGCCACCTGGCCCTGGTGGCCGCCAAGACCAAACCGTCAGGCCTGCAGGGCCGGCTGGGCCCAGCCTGTCCCCGAGCAGGGACGTCGGGCCGTGCCAGCATATCGGCCTGCAGGTCCTGGGCACCGGGCTCGGGGAGGCTGCCTGACCCTCAGTATCGGGGGCGTCCACACAGCCCGGGCCCGCGGGTCTCGGAGGAAAGAGGACAGACGCCCAGTCGGGGGCGGGACGCTGCTGGAAAGTCGCGGTCCCCCGGGAGGTCGCGGGCCCTCAGGAGGCCGATCCCGCGAGCGCACGGCGGCCCCAGCCGGTCCCCGCCGCTGGCCTGGCCCCGGGTCGCTCCGAGTCACCTGTCCCCGCCGCGAGTCTGTCCCCCGTGTCCCTCCAGACTCATCTGTCCCCACCGCCGACCTGTCCCCCGCGCCCAGGGTCGCTCCCGAGTTACCTGTCCCTGACGCCGGCCTGTCCCCCGGGTCGCTCCGAGTCACCTGTCCCCGCCGCCGCGTCCCCGGGTCGCTCCGAATTCCTGTCCCCTCCCGGGCTGCCGTTCCACTTCCGCACGCGCGGGTTACCCGGGAGACCCGGGCACGCGCCCGTGACGTCATCTGCGCGCGCCGGCGCCCGCGTCCGCGCCGCCTCCTCCCACCTCCGGCTGGGGGGGGGGGGGGCGCGGAGGGCGGTGTGCGCAGGCGCAGAGGATCCGCGGGTGTGGGATTCCCAATTGAAGATTTGTGGGCCCTGAAGAAAACGTATTACTGAAATACAAAAGTGCACCTTTTCTTTCTCCTTTACTCTGCCTCTACGTGTGATCACGTGATTGTTATTTTTTCCCTCAAGCACTGTTACAGAACCTGCAGCAGTGACTGGCTCTACCCTCATGGAAGTTTCTTTCTAGTTGAGAAAGCAAACATTGAAAAACTCGACAAATAAATGTTCACAGTAACTTTCTCTGGAGCTAAAGCGGTACCCTGGCAGGAGGGTACTGCTTTAGTTTGAGACATGAAACTAAAGCTTCATCTGAAGCTTCTCTTTAAGCTAAGGGGGGATAGGGGGTGAAGGAAGTCAGCTTAGAGAGAAATCTGGAGGAAAAGCAACCAAGAGAAAGAAGGATCTGTTCCGAAGTAGGCAGTTAGACAGGAGAGGGCCCCTATGGCATGGAATTCCTAGGAAGTAATAAAAAAATAGGACCAGGAATACAAACGCAGGAACCAAAGACCCTCTCCTCTGTAACCTGTTTACGATCTAGAAATTTATATTTACAATTGCAGCCGTGTGAGCTCTCATGATATTCAAAATGAGCAATGGAAAATAAATTATCAAGCATCTGTCCCTGGCAGGTAGGCTTGAATGATGTTGGTGATGTCGGAGGGCCCCCATGGGTGACTTATGTGAAGTGGGGAGGAGAAAGACGGTCACTTTCTCCCCAACCACCTCTGTCACCCGGGACCCCGGGTTACTGGGTTCTTGTCTCGCTCATAGAAAGGAATTTCAGGAGTAGACAAGCAGTGAAGTAGAACAGATTTTATTTGGAGGTATTGAAGGAGAGAAGAACGAGGTAGTGGGAGTAAGTGGAGAGAATGAAAGAGTGTATAGCAAGGCTGGAGCAATAGCACAGAGGGTAGGGCGTTTCCCTTGCACGCGACCAACCTGGGTTCGATTCTCAGCATCCCATGTGGTCCCCTGAGCACTGGGGTAATTCCTGAGTGCAGAGCCAGGAGAAACCCCTGTGCATCGCCAGGTGTGACCCAAAAAGCAAAAGAAAAAAAAAAGAAAAGAAAGAGTGTATCGCACTCAAGAGAGAATGCAGGTTCCTCCAAGAATGGAGAGAGCCCCTACACAAATTCTAGCATGAGACACGAAAGCATGAAAGTACACATCTCAAGAGGGGAGATGCGGGTGACACATGTACCCGGGCACCACTGTGCTCCGCCACGTGGGCACAAGCAGCACATGGGCTCAGGCAACATATGCACACCCTTCCTTTGTTCAAGGTGGCCTTTATAGGGTTTCTCCAGCCTGTCCCCACGTGAAGCTTCTTCCAAGGTAAAAGTCCATTGCAAAGGAGGTTACCAGGGGGATTGGGAAAGGTGATGGTCTTCTTTGGGCTGAATCACTAAAGTTAATCAGATTAAGGGAGAGGTCCTAGGGTTTGAGGAACTTCATGGGGAGAGGTCCAAGTTCCTCAGGGACTGCTGAAGGTCTTATCAGGTCTGTTTTCTGTATCCACAAGGTGGATCAGTCCTAGAATTCTTCTTCCATGAAACTTTGTTAATCCAAATTTCATTGCAAAGGGCCTTTCCCCATCTACCTGTCTACCTCAGTGGGAAATTTTGAGCAAATATAATGCCCCAAATTAGAGAGAAAGTACTGGGCAAATTGTCTGCCATAGTGCCAGGGTGAGGAATGGGATGTGGGTGGTGGAAAATATGCACTGGTGGAGGAATGGGTGTTCCATCATTGTATGGCTGAATCTCAACCATGAAAGCTTTGTAACTCTATCTCACGGTGATGCAATTAAAAAAAAAAAGTAATGTGGAGTTCATGCCAAATTCAATCACCTTAGCAATGGCTGAACAAATAGCAGTACTCCTACATTATTTAAAAAAAAAAAAAAAGACCCTCTCCTGGTGCCAGCAACAGACCAGAGAAAGCTGAAACTTTCCCCCTTCTCTCTCCCCACCCCACCCCACCCCAAACCCCCATGCCAAGAGAAGCTCCAGCAGAAACAAAAGGCCAGGAAAGGAATTTCAAAGGTCATTGATCACTCCCAACTCTGCCCCTTGGCAACTATCCTAGCAACAGACTTTTACCTAGGTAAACCCACCCTACCCCTCACCACCCATGGGGCAGGTTGGGGAAAACCCTACAAAAGCCACAATCACGATCACAATCATCCTGCTGTTCATCGATTGACTCGAGCAGGTGCCAGTAATGTCTCTTTTGTCCTACTCCCAAAATTTTAAAAAGTGCCATATTCAAGGCTCTTTCAGGGTTAGGAGAATGAGACCCATCATTGTTACTGGTATTTGGCATATTAGGTATGCCATGGGGAGTTTGCCAGACTCTGCTGTTTGGGCAGGTTACATTCGGTAGCCTGCCAGGTTGTCCAAAGTAAGAATGAGATAATAAGATGTCACGAGGCCGCGAATGCGGCCGCATGCTTCCGGGAGCTGGGTTTTATAAAACTCTGGGGTCTTGGCCGTTAATGGGATTACCTGGCACTGGGGGCAGTTGGTGGGTGTGATCCCTGCCTACTGGAAGATGGAGGATCTGGGTGGAGGATGCTCATCCCCGATCCGAGCAGGCTTGGAGATCTCAGTCCTGGGACCCACATGTCTGTGTTCCTTTGCTGGTTCCTTCATGCGTGTGGAGAGTGGTCTCAGCATGGTTGTGGCTGTTTCTGGAGGTCTTCAGCTGCTGGGGCTCTGCTCGGGGTGGGGAGGGAAACTCAACCCGCCCCCCTCCAAGACGCCCTGGCGAGGACAGCCAGGCGCGGGTGCAGGAGACTCTATAAAAGCCACCTGGAACAAAGGAAGGATGCGTATATGCTGCCTGGAGCCCATGTTTCGCCCGCATATCCCCTCTGAGACATCTCTATGTTCGTGTGTCTAAATGGGTCCTTTCATTCATCTCCTGGAAGGTACATTGAAGTCCTAAGAATGGAGATGAGAGTTTCTAAGAAGGGGAATGTTAGAAAGGGAAGACCAGGATTGCAATTGTGCAATTAGTAGTTTGCTGCCTTCTGGACATCAGATGCCTTTATGTGGCCATTTTCTTCAGGTCCCTTGAGTAAAGGAATAATTCACATGCTGGGCAAATAATTCATACCATCACTATGTAAATAAATTGATCAGGATGGCTAATAGTTAATAGATTCACCCTTTCCCTCCTGTATTCCAAGGCTCCATCTTGCTCTAAAGAATAATAAAATTCTGTTACTGAGTTGCCACCTGTGTGTAGAGGACTCTCTCCACCTTAGGAGAAGCCCATGTTCTCTCTTGAGTGCGTTACTTTTTCTCTCACTTTCTCTCTATCCTTCCCCTACCTAAAACCCTCCAAATAAAATTTGTTTTCACTTCACTACTTGTCTATTCTTGAAATTCTTTTCTGCGACATGAGACAAGAACCCCGAAATTCTGAGTAAGGCCTAGGACTAACTTTCTTTTCTTGCAAAGAGCAAATCCACGCTCCAAACTGAGTTTGTGGCTCCCTGAGAAATCAGGTGGTGGGGATTAACTCCTGTACCAAGACCAAGTGGCTGAAGACCAAGTGGATGTCAGGTGTGGCTTGACAGCCACCTGGTGGGACTGGGAGGGCTCTGGCCTGTGCCATGGAGGGGGTTATCACAGACTTCATCAATCTTAAACTTTCCAGCCAGTCCCAGGTGGCAGAGGTGGATCAGGAGAAAGTCACCGTCTCTCTCCTCCCCGCTACACATAAGCCATCCCTGGGAGCCCATGATTTCAAGGAGAAGGGACAGAATGTGGTGCCCTAGTTCTTTTAAGAGAGTAGATTATGCTGCCTTACACATGGTGGACTCATGTTTGATCCTCATTATCCCATAGGGTCCCCTAAGTATGGCCAGGAGTGATCTCTGAATGCAGAGCAAGAGCAACCTCTGAGCATTCTGGGTGTGGCCCCAAAAAAATTAAATTAAATTTTTAAGAGAAATAAAATAGGTTAGACACAGGGCCCCAGAGCATATGGCTCCATTTCCATCACCTTAAGGTTCCTGGAAAACCTCAAGAGCACTAGCTTAATCTCAGCATCCTAACCTCTCTCCTTCTCAGTGTTTGTCACATTTACCATTCACCTGCATCCTCATGAACCACTGCCTTTACTCAAGACTTCCTTACCCCTCTTTGGGCAAATCACTCTACTTCCCTGCACTTCAGCTTTTTCACCTATAAAATGACAAGATTGCACTAGATGATTCTTGAGTTCTGTCCCATTTGTGATATTTATTTTATTAAAACCCTCAACATAATGGAATAAAGAGTATAGCCACATTTGTAGATTCAACACGTGTATGATTCAAAACTATGCGTATGGAACATACACAATAGAATATGAGTTAGCTATAAGAAATAGATGAAAAGCAATTCTCTGTTACCTGGAATGAATCTGAAGAGTATCGTACTGAGTGTAGGAAGCTTACCAGGAGAGGCAGAGCTAGCGTGAGGGGAATGCTGAGACAATGGTGGAGGGATGCTGAAACTGAAAAAGTGAGTGGCATTGGATTGTGTTATGCATGAAACCCGACATTAACAGTATTGTAAATTACAGTACCTAAAATAAAATAAAGGAGGAAATAAAAATACATATACATTTGTATCTGCACTAAACACATGCAGATTTTTTCTTATCATTTTCCCCTAAACAATACTAACAATGTTGTATTTAAGATTAAAAGTAGATATTAAAGTATGTGGAAGGTCATGAGCTGGGGGATAAGGTTAGGGAAAGGATCACTAAGTCAATGATGATTGAAGAGATTGTTCAGGATTGGAGATGTGTGCTGAAAGTAGATAAAGGACTGCCCATGATGGCCTCTCAGTATCTGTATTGCAAACCATAATGTCCAAAAGTAGAGAGTAAGAAGGAAATTGTCTGCCACAGAGGCAGGGGATGGGGTTGGGGAGGAGGTGGTGGGAGGGATACTGGGGACACTGGTAATAGAAAATGTACACTGGTGGAGGGATGGGTGTTTGATCATTTTATGACTGAAACTTAATCATAAAAGCTTTGTAACTGCATCTCAAGAGTGATTCCACTAAAAATAAATAAACAAATAATGTGGAAGGATTGTGTGGATTATATTAAAATAATAAACCATTTTATATAATGGAGTTTGGCATCTGCAGATTATGTTGTTGTGGGTAATAAAACTATGGTTGTTGAGGATTTTTGTGAGCTTTTCTGCTTGGCCACTTATGTTTTGGAGAGGGCTTTGCATCACACCTTACAGTTGTTAGGGACTACACTCAGCTCTGTGCTCAAGGGATCATGTGATTTGGAGTATTAAATTGTGGTTGGTCACATACAAGGCCAGCTTTTTAACACCTATGCTATTTCTCCAATTCTGCCTAGCTATTATAATATCAAGAATATTGTAACCAGAGTTACAGGAAAAACTAAACTTGATAGAAATAATCAGTACAACATTTAATAAACCACAGTTTGTTCTGTTATCATATAAATATCATAGAATAAATATTGAAAATACTGATAAGTTGAAAACTGGAAGAACTGAGAAAAAACTCACAAGGTAAAAGTTTGTTACTTATGAAAATATACAGAGAGATAAAATTTTTGACAAAATTTAAGTTTAATAGAATTAGTGCAGAAAAATTGATCTTGGATCACAAAATAAGCTGGTAATGTCAGAAACTAATGATTATAATTTTTATGAAGAGAGAAAGTAACAGTGAATTGTAGCTTTGATAAAGACTGGTGTAAAAATACTGACTCCCAAAAAATAATTATTATAAACTGGAAAACTAAGAAAATTTTAAAATTTTCCACTCATTTTCATAATTACATAGTAGAGAGTTGCATTTGCAAAGTAAATCATTGTGATGACTATAAGTTTCTTTATCTATTACACATGAGTGAAGTGATGTTTGTTTTACTCCATCTGACCATTTAGCTAAGCAAATATTTTCTAGTTTCATTCCTGCTGTTATATAACTGGCAGAGTTTCATGCTTTTGTTTTTAGCTAAATAGTATTTATTGTGTGTGTATATGTATATATATAATATTTTTGTGGGAGAACATCACCAAGTAATGTTCAGGGGTTACTCTCAGCTCTGTGTTAGGAGGTTGCTTCTGGCAGTGCTCAAGGAACTAGACTGCCAGCATTAAACACAGGCCTCTTTAATGCAAGGAGTGCACTCCAATCTACTGAGCTCTCTCTCTGGTCCTGTACAACATCTTTATTCACTCCTCTTAGCGAATAATTATGTGATGAATATAAAGATACACTGTTTTATCAAAGTGGTGTTTCTTTTTTTATTTTTTGAATAAATTTCTGTAAATGAATTGATCCCATGGAATTTCTATTCTTAAGTTCCTTTTAAGATTTGCCATACTCTTTTCAATTAAGTGACACTGATTTACATTCCCACCAACAGTAAGTAAGCGTTACCTTTCTAGAGCCAGAATGATAACACAGAGGGTAGGATACTTACCTCACAAGTGGCCAACCAGGTGTGATCCCCAGCACCACATATGGTATCTAGAGTCCTGTCAGTAGATATCTCTAAGCACAGAGCCAGGAGTACATCTGAGCACAACTGGATGTGGCTCCAAAACAAAGCAAAAACAAAGATACTATTCCCTTTTTTCTCATATCATTGTTTCTTGTCTTAGACAACAGCCATTCTCATAGGTGTAAGGTAACACCTAATGGTTGTTTTGATTTATATATCCTAAAAATCAGAAATGATGAACAATTTTTGAGTGTCTCTTGATCACTTGTATTTTTATAAAAATGTTTATTCAGATTCTCTTCCCATTTTATAAAGCAAATTTTCTTCTTGAGGGTTTATATATTTTGAATATATTTGATATATGATTTGCAAACATATTCTCCACTCAGTACATTGCCTTATATGCAGCTGATATGGGTTTGATCTCTGGCAACATGGATGGTCCACCGAACACCGCCACGAATGATTCCAGAGTGCGGAGGCAGGGGCCGAAGCAATAGTACAGTGGGGAAAGCATTTGCCTTGCACACGACTGACCAGGTATTTGATCCTCAGCATCCCATATGATCCCCACTCCACATCCTTGAGCACGGCCAGGAGTGATTCCTGAGTGCAGAGCCAGGTAACATTAGTGGGTGTGACCCAAAAAGAAGAAGAAAAAAAAAAGAATCAAAACCATAACAGAGTACAGAGGCAGGTATAACCCCAAGCATTGCTGGGTGTGGTCCCCAAACAAAAAGAAACACAAAAAGAAAATGGAAAGATTTGTTGGAAAGTAGAAGGGAAGGAAAATTCCCAGTTGGGGACGAACTTAGTATACAACTAAGTTGATAATGACTCGTTTTGTGGAGTTTATATATGTATGTATATGTGTGTGTATACATATATGTATGTGTGTATATACATATAAATATAAATATAAATATATATATATATGAGCTGGAGCAATAGCAAAGCGATAGGGTGTTTGCCTTGCACATGGCCGGCCCGGCCTACTAGGGTTTAATTCCTCCGCCCCTCTCAGAGAGCCCGGCAAGTTACTGAGAGTATCCCGCCTGCACGGCAAAGCCTGGCAAGATACTTGTGACATATTCAATATGCCAAACACAGTAACAACAAGTCTCACAATGGAGACGTTACTGGGTTTGCTTGAGCAAATCAGTGAACAATGGGAGGACAGTGCAGTGCAGTGCTATATATATATATATGTATACACATATAATATACACATATATACATATATACATATATACATATATATATGAAAACTGGGTCTTTGTATGACTTGTAAAGTGACAAGAATGTTACAGAGAATGTTACAGCAGAATAATCTGACTAGTTTAGGGTCTTTTAAGTTATATATTTATTTGACCATTTGCATAGGTGTTGCCTGTTAACTCTTAGTTTTCTATAAGCTTAAGGTCTGGGGCAGAATTTGTGATATTTGGAAATGGTTAACTTCCAATTGTCGGAAAGAACCCAGGAAGTTTCAGGAATATTTAATATGTGGAATGGAGTCAGTTAAAAGGAAGCTGATCTCAAAAGCTGGGATCTCAAAAAGGGGAAACTGAGGCTTCCTCTTTCACCAATAGCAAAATGTGGTGCAATTGACCTTCTTGAGTGCACACATGATCTTGAGTTCACTGATAGAATATTCTTAGCTGGAGATACAACCACTCAGAATTGATTATTTAGTTTCAACAAGATTGTTTACCCTCCCATGCAGCTCAGTGTTATAAGTGCTGGATAATGTCAGTGGAAGTAAGTACAATGTAGCCGCCATCCTTATAAAATAGATGGGACATAAATTTTTCTTCCTTTCATCCTTCTTTATATTGACTAGAGTGCAGATGTGTTGGCTACTTTTAGGTGATTATAATTTAGTTATTGTTTAACCTTCAAAGAATTATGGAAAGGCAATAAAATGTAAGAAATCTGAATCCCTAAGGGCTTCAGGTACAGAGACCCAAGCTCTGCTTTCTCAATCTTTACAGTTGTACTAAGATAAATGAATTACTATTTTATTTCTTACTTTATTTGTTCTTTCGTTCTTTCAAACCTAAGTTAGATAAGGTTTAGGAGTCAAAAGAAAAACACAGAAAATACATTCGCCTATTTTATTTAGAACTGAATAGCAAGAAGAAAATCCTTGCATGGAAAGTAGCTCATTTTATTTATTGAATCACTGTGGGAAAAGTTACAAAGCTTTCAGGTTTAAGTCTCAGTTATACAATGATCAAACACCTCTCCCTTCACCAGTACTCATTTTTTACCACCAAGAACCCCAATATACCCCCCTCCCACCCCTCCCAATGCCTGTGAGGCAGATGATTTCCACTTAATTCTTCTCTACATTGATTACATTCATTATTTCCATAAAAGATGCACCATTATTGTTTAGAATTTCCCCCCAACAATCAGAATTGCTGAAAAGGCATTGTGAAATACTTTGTTTTCTATAGCTGGTTATGAGAATCATATAATGTTGCACAGTCGCAATAGTGGCCATGTGATTTTGGATTTCTGCCAAGAGCCAGATAATTACGAGATTGGTTTCTTTGTGTCTGGTGTTATGGTTGTGCCAGAGAGCTGCTCCTGGGGGGCAACTCATGACCTCGGTAGGACGTGAAGGACGAGCTGGTACCGCCCCCCTTCCCATGAGACTGCAGTTGCCCCATCACCACCGGGTCATACCTGGCCTTCCAATAAGCTCTGAGGCGGTGGCCACCTTGTATGCAGTCCAGATGTATTTCTGCCAAAAGTCGCTGGGTTTCGAGATTTGTTTCTGAGTCTCTGGGATCATGGACATTAAATAGATTGATCAGAGAGGCCTTTTGTAGGCAGCAACTTGGGGTCTCGCTGGGATGGGGAGGAAAGAGCCGGTTCTACCCCCATCTGGTGTGTTTCGTCACTGCAGGCCCAAACCCGACTGTCCAGTGTCCTCTGGAGGATGGTGGTCACCGGGCCACCAAGGGAAACAGGCCAAGGCACAAAACCTATTCCCACCTGGAGTGGCCCTGCACCAGTAACCTACTGCAGGAATAGGATGCATTTCTGCCAAAAGCCTTTGTGTTCCGAGATTCGTTTCTGAGTCTCTGGGATCATGGCCGTTAGGCAGTTCGATCAGGAAACAGAGAGGCCATGCCTCCAATTATATAGCTGAGCCGGAGGTGGTTTGTGGGTGTGTCTCCCACATACCAAACTTTTGGCCGTTTATTTTCTTGGTAAACTTTGCCCCAAGTTTTTGGGGTCTGGCCAAAGGCACAGCAGCAATTTTGGGGTATCTGAAAGTCTGAAAGTGCCATCAGGCTGCTGATGCACTCGCCTCACAGGTACAGATTGACCTGCTGGTGGTACCATACCCCCATAGAAGCTCATTTTAAATCATTGAGATGAGGAAACAAAGTTCTGTTATTAAATTTAGCAAGTACTTCCTTGTTCAATTATTTGCACTGGTGTGAGTTGCTGGTGCTCTACTGTGACTCCCACCTGCAAAGGAGCAGAGTGTCCTACACACCCTGGTTCATGTGAAATGGGGAGGAGAGTGGCCCCAGCCCTGAGAAGGGACTCTACTCTCCCTCTCTGTCCACTCGGTCACCCAAAAGTGCCTGGGACATCTAGGATTGATGGTAGTCTTTGATGAGGTCTGTGTTTATGAACCTTATTTATCACCACTTCCACAAAGTCATCATTGTCAAGGTCATTATTGTCAGACCACACCTGGGAAATGATTTTTCTCTATTGAAGAGCTGTGGAATCCAGGTTGGAGCAAGGAACTTCTCTGTGCAAGAAAAAAAACTCAGTCCTAAATCTTACCCAGGTTTTCCACATTTATTGCCTTCCCTTAGAGAAAAGAATTTTGTGAAAAGACAGTGAAGGGAAATGCTAATTGAGGAAATAAAGGGAGAGAATGAAAGAGATATAGCTGGACATGAGCTTTCTAGAATGGAAAGCTCACAGAAGGTAGGGGGAAGGTTAAATATGGATACTTTTCATGACCGCCTTGATCCAGATTTTTTGCACAGGTGGGAGTTAATTGGGCTGTTCCTAGAGAAACATTGAAGTTCAGTGTCTCTTCTTGAATTCCTATCACAGCCTTTGTCTGAGAATTCCTGCATCTCCCCTCCCAGGGGTCCAACCAGGTCTGCTCTCTGGAGCCATCTGTGTTCAGATTTAGAATTTTGCATCTCAAAGGTGTTTCAGACTCCTAAAGAAAAATCTGCTCACCTCTGAGAAGGTAGGCACTCACTCCAGTGCCCGTGGTTAAATGGTTATCAATGTAAGCCAGTAATGGAATCTCGTTGCTGTCTGTCATTTGTGTATGGTCCCAGATTTCCTTATAACTGTTGTGGGTGGGAGGAGGGTAACTAAAAGAAGTAGAACTCCTGGGTGGCTCATGAACTATTGCAGGTCAGCTGACTCAGGAGTATCCCCTAAAATGTTGCAGGTGACTTACGTGAAGTAAGGAGTGGAGGAACAGATGACTGACTGAGAGAGCACCTTCTTGCTCAACCCACCTTGGCTACCCAGAGAAAGTGCTTAAAGAGTCAGCAGTTGTAAAGTCCATCATGAGCTCCACATGGCAGACACCAACACCCCCACCCGCCCCACTTTGTGGCCATTCTGAGTTTCACTTGATCTTCACGGTGCAGAAATGTGTCCCCACTGAGCAATTCAGACACCAGTGGCCTCAGGCTGGAGCAAGGGATCCAGCTCTTACAGTCAAGAAAGGCAGTTCTTGTCTCCATTCGGTTTCCCAGGTTTGTCCACAATTTTTGCAAAAAAGGATTTTAGGAACAAGAGAAATAGTGCAGCAAAAGAATCTATTTGGGAGACATGAGAGGAGAAAAGGAGTGAGAAAGAAGCTTGCAGCAAGGAGAACCTGGAGGACACGTCTCACGTTGAGAAGTAGAAATGTAGGGAACCTCCAAGGTGGAGAAAACACTGTGGCGAATGAGATGCCTGTGATTGAGATGGTGAGTGGGCCCTGTTTGTTTCTGCAGTTAGTGTTACAGGTTTTCCCCCAAGCTTCTTCCACTTGTGGTTTCTATATAGTAAAGTGTATTGTTGGAGTGGTGTCAAGTGGAAGAGTTTTGAACTGATGGTTGTCTTTCTACTGTCCTTTGTTTCCTCTATCAGAGCCTCTTTTCAGGCTGAGCTACAGCAACCAAGAACCAGACTGTCTCCTTAGTCTCTGCATCTCAACAGACTTAACGTCTTTGGGTTGCTTTGGTTCTGAAACACAGTGAGTTTTTGACTGAAATTACCAAGACCACACTGGTCTACTTGCCTACAACACAACTAAGGTTGACAATGTAGTATGGTCTAGCCAATAAGATAGAAGGAGATGGTTGCTCAGAGCTCCTAGGACAGATTTTACCTCTTATAAGAAAACAAAAGAAAATTTTTTTGCTCTTTGGATCACACCTGACAATGCTCAGACCTTGCTCTTGACTCTACACTGAGGAATCACTCCTTGCAGTGCTCAGCAAACCATATGGGATGCCGGGGATTGAACCCATGTCAGCCACATGCAAGGAAAATGCCCTACCTGTTGTTTTATCACTTGGCCCCCAAAAGAATTTCACCATGTTTTGTGTTGTAATTTTCTTTTTTTACTCTTTTACGTACTAAGACTTATTTTTCATGCTAACTGTTGATACCTCTACTATTACTTCTGTTCTTTTTGCATCTATTGTTGCCAATGTTTTTGTATTTTTTTGCATACTACATAAGGGTTTTTTTGTTCTGTTCTACTGATGACTGTAGACTTAAACTATTAGACAAACTATTTTTACGATATTTTTTTTATGGTACTCCATAATCAGTTAAACTGTTGGTATGCTATTCCTACAGTTTTGAACAGGAATGAATGGGTCTTTGTCATCATCGGATCACATAGTAGTGCCTTTCCTTTTAACAAGAAACCCCAGGAATTCTAGGTATGGGTGATCTATTCCTATTTGCTAAATAAAAGGCCATAGTTACTCATGATTTGTCTCTATTACTGAGTCATATTAGGAACTCAGCTTCTTTGAGCTTGCATTTTGTTTGTGGGTCATACCAGGTGATACTCAGGACTTGCTCTTCTGATGGGTCTTAGGAAATAATATAGATTGCTGAAGGTCAAACCCAAGTCAGCTGCATATAAAATGTTATCCTCTGTACTATCTCTCTAACTCCTAAACTTACATCTTTATAATCTGCGTAATGAGAAGATGCCGCAAAGCACAGTGGTAGGGCATTCGCCTTACAAGCGGCCAACATGGCCGACCCGAGTTCGATTACTCCGCCCCTCTCGGAGAGCCCGGCAAGCTACCGAGAGTATTCGATATGCCAGACACAGTAACAACAAAGTCTCCAATGGGGACGTTACTGGGCCCGCTCGAGCCGCTAAATAATTTTATGTTTTATAACTCTAATTTTTCCTAGATAACAAATGTAGTTAACATAAACCTGTAAGCTTGTAATAGAACTTCTATTAAAAATAAGAAAATTAAGCTAGAATCTGTGTTCCTTATCTCTGGCCCATTTGAAGTCACCAAAGTTCATAGTCATGTTACAACATAGGGACTGAGAATGGTAGACTGCAGCTTAAGTTCACATGTTAGAAAAATTCTAAAAATCACGGGAGTTTGATGAGAGAAATGTGGAAAGAATGTGTCAAAACATAAATTTAAGATTTAAAATATTTGTAAATTTCCAGGAGAAAGTGACATTAAGGTTATAAATAAAAACTGAATATAATGTTTGTCCTGACAACCACGTGCAACAATGTCTTGATCAATTTTAATTCAGGACTAAATAATCACTTTTACCAGAGAAGAATACTACAACAAACCTTGAATTAGGTCGCTGCATGCAAGGCAATCACCCCATCTGCTGTACTATCTCTCTGGGAGGTCATGGAGTTTTTGATGTCTAGTAAACAAAGACCTTTGACCCCATTTTTGTCTCTCTCTATTCTCTCTCACCTCTTTTTATTTATTTTTTTTTGCATTTCTGGGTCATACTCAGCGATGCTCAGGGGTTATTCCTGGTTTTGCACTCAGGAATTACTCCTGGCGGTGCACAGGGGACCATATGGAATGCTGGAAATCGAACTCAGGTCGGCAGGGTGTAAGGCAAATGCCCTACCCGCTATGCTATGACTCCAGTCCCTCTTTCTCACTTCTGAGCTTTGTGGAGTATATCCAATGAGAAAGGGTGTGGTGAAGCTTATTATGTATGCATTCCTGCCAACTGAATTTGTGCCAGATAGTAACATTAATTTTTTGCTTTCAGCAGTGCAGTGTTTACTAGATACTCCCGTATCTTAAGTACATTTCTAGGATCTGAAAATAGAAGCATGAAAAAAAAATAACAAAAAGCCATGTCTCTGACATCAAAGAGCTTCCAGGGTACTGTGGAAAAAAAAGTGGTTTATTACATTAATGATCAGAGTTCTGGGATGTGTTAGTTGACCTCCAAATAACAAAACCAGGATTTCAAGGAAAAAGACAAACCAAAAAACCAGCACTGACAGGAGATAAAATCAGATGACGCTAAGCAGAAGGTTAAATGGGCATGGACAAACAAGGAAAATAGAAAACTAGATAGAAGGAGTGAAAGGGAAGTATGTTGGGGTATTTGTACGGTGGTTATCCTGATACCCATGTTCTCTGTTGATGGAAGAGTTTACGTGGCTTACCACATCCAGGCTAATGTGGGCAGCTGGTCTCAGTGGTTGGTGCTGGTGGTGCAGGAAGGTGCTCAGGACGTTTCTGGTTTATCGACATGTATTTGCAGGATTAGTTTATAATTTTGATGTCCCTGATTTTGGAGGTCAGAAAGGAGACACATGAAAGGAATACATTATTTATGGATGAAACTGAGAGAAGATACCTAGCTTTGGTAATTGTTGACCTATATATGGCAACATAAGAAAATCCATTTATGGCGAGAACCAAGAGAAATATTAGTAGCTCAATAGTATTGTTGCTTCCTAATCTTTTCTGCATTCCTAGAAAAACTTAATTAAAACCTGCACACTCACACATGAGATTCCAAGTTAAATGTTTGCATTCCATTTAGATATAGTTCCATGTAAGTAAAAAGAATGATAGTAATATCATTTCAGAAAACTTCTTACCCCGAGTGCTATTTTATTGCTGTTGCCAGAAGACTAATGTGACTGATTATAGCATGAAGATCCACTGAGCATGTGATATCTAGAATATTTTTATGTTCTCTTCCATTAACTTCAGTCTTCTTTAAGTTACTAAATTTAATTTAATGATAAATGATTTTTTAGTCTCAAGAACAAAAATGATAGAATCTGTTGAGGACACGCATAACCACTTGCACTTCCTATATTGTCCTTGCACCTTTTAAAGGAGCTTGTGATCAAGTTGCATGTGGAACAACATGAACGTTGTTCAACAGTCACCTGTATTTATGTATTGTATTTTTTTAGGAAATCACATGACTCCTTATTACAACCGAGTCTCTATTTTTGGTTTGACTAATGTTTATGATTTATTACAGTAAAAATATACAGAGCAAAATCAGCATAAAGAAAGGATATATTGTGCAAAGTCTAATACTGTAAGTTTCCACGAGTCCTCCTGCAGGGCCTTTCACACACAGGAACTTAATTTCTACAGCAGCAAATGATAAGGTGGGAAGCACATAGCTGAGTTTTTGTTTGTTTCTGTTTTTTATGAACAACTGAGTTTTTGAAAGGAGGTGAAATTACTCTGTAGAGGATCTTGGAAGATTCTTCTAAACACAAAAGAATCCTGTTAATATACTCTGCCATAAAAATTTGTCTTCCACCAGAATGTTTTTTTTTAATCCAGAGAAACTTAAAATTTATTATTTCTTTGTTTTAAAAAAAGAGCATAAATTAGTAAATAATTTTACTGATTGAAATGTACTAAAGAAATAAGGCCAAAGGCTAGAGTGACTAGAAATTCTGAAATTCTTAATTGAGGGAAAGCATAACAAGATTTTGAAATATAATACATATGGAGGAATTTAAGGGATAGAATAATTTTTCTCCATTAATAATGTTAGGTGAATAAGACATAGAGTTGGCTTTTGATGAAATAATTATAGTAGGTTATTAATTTGGGATTTATTCTGAGTGCTGTAGGGTGAATGAGAAGTAGCTGACTTTCTCCATTGCAATAAATCTTTGAGTTCTTCATTTTAGCTCTCTAACTTAGAAATGACTTAAGAAGCTGCAGTTTAAAGCACAAGAAACACCCAACCATTCAAGAAAGATAATGGGTGTCAGAAGGAGAGAGAGAGAAAGAGGGAATGTGCCTGCCACAGAGGCGGGGGTGGTGGGAGGGATACTGGAAACAATGGTGATGGAGAATGGGCACTGCTGGAGGGATGGGTACTCCAACATTGTAAAACATTGTATGTATAATTATGCACGTTTGTAAGTCTGTAATTATATCTCACGGTGATTCATTGCAATAAAAAAAATTTTAAAAAAGAAAGATAATGGGTGATTAAACCTCAGGTGTAGTAGTGGAATGGAGTAAGTACAAAGGAGTTATGTATAACATCTCTCTGCTTTATTAATTTTGGCAAAAAGGTGACAACTCCAAAAAAGAAAAAAATGAACAAATGATAAAAAGAGAAAAATCACTATTTTGCATGCAAATAGTATTTTCTGAGGTTATGATAGAACAATAGTATTCACCTCATAATACATTATTCTTAATTCTGATCCAAGATATTAACTGTCTCCATTAGAGAAGGTAATGTCACACTAATGAGAATCAACGATACACTCTCTTAGGTGATATTACCCTATTGTTTTTATTTCTACCTCAGTTGAACAGAACGTTTGGTGAGTTGTTAGTTTTGAAATTAAATCTCAAATTGAACTCCACAAGAAGAAATCACCCAACCCCATCAAAAAATGCGGCTAGGAAATGAACAGAAACTTCCGCAAAGAAGAAATTCGAATGCAAAAAGGCACATGAGAAAATGCTCTACATCACTAATCATCAGAGAGATGCAGATCAAAACAACAATGAGATATCATTTCACACCACAGAGACTGGCCCACATCCACAAGAACAAAAGCAACTGGTGCTGGCACGGATGTGGCAAGAAAGGGACCCTCCTTCACAGCTGGTGGTAATGCCGGCTGGTCCAACCCTTTTGGAAAACAGTATGGACGATTCTCAAAAAAATTAGAAATTGAGCTCCCATTTGACCCAGCTATAGCACTCCTGGGAATAAATCCCAGAGAGGCAAAAAGGTATAGTCGAAGTGACATCTTCAATTGTTTGTTCATTGCAGTACTCTTTACAATAGCCAGAATCTGAAAGAAACCTGTGTGCCCGAGAACAGATGACTGGTTAAAGAAACTTTGGTACATTTACACAATGGAGTACTATGTGGCTGTTAGAAAAGATGAAGTTATGAAATTTACATACAAGTGGTACTACATGGAAAGTATCATGTTAAGCGAAATGAGTCAGAAAGAACGGGATAGACACAGAAAGATTGCATTCATCTGGGGAACATAAAGCAACAAAACGTGAGACTAACACCCAGGAATGGCTGAGATTAGTATCGGGAATTTTGCTCCATGACTTGAAGGCCAGCCACATGTGCTAGGTGAAAAGGAAGCTCAGATAGAGAAGAGCAAATAAAGGGTGTTGTGAGGACCCTCCCAGGGTGGGAGAAGCATGCTAAAAGTAGTCTATAGACCAAACCTGATTGCCACTCAATGCCTCTCTTGCGAAACACAGTACCCGAAAGAAGAGAGAGAGAACAAGGGGGAATGCCCTGCCACAGAAGCAGGGTGGGATGGGGGGGGGATGGGGGGTGGGAGGGATGCTGGGACCCGTGGTGGTGGAGGATGGGCACTGGTGGAGGGATGGGTACTTGATCATTGTATAACTGAATCCCAAGCACAAAAATTTATAAGTCTTTAACTGTACCTCATGGTGTTTCACTAATAAAAAAAAATAAGTTCCTTTTGCATTATGAAAGGAATGCTGAATAATGTATAGGTGGCTTTCTTTATAGAAACATTTATCTGAAAAAAAAATAAATCTCAAGATGCAATCATAAATAATTGCACCATCTTTTATGTCACCTTGTTTTTGGTTTGCCAGATCATAATGCAAGAACGCTGCACTCCAGGGCAGACATACCACCATCTCCAGCCATCTTTTTCTTAGTGATCCCTTCTCTATTCCAGCTGCCTTCTCCCCTTTGCTCATGAGACAGGCTTCCAGCTATGGAGCAATCTATCTGTCCTATGTATCTACTACCCTTAGGGGTCAGCCTCATGTTATGTTGTTTTATATTCCACAAGTGAGTGCAGTCCTTCTATGTCTGTCCCTCTCTTTCTGACTCATTTCACTTAGTTTGATGCTTTCCACGTCTATCCATTTATAAGCAAATTTCATGACTTCATCTCTCCTGACAGCTGCATAGTATTCCATTGTGTAGATGTACCAAAGTTTCTTTAACCAGTCATCTGTTCTAGGGCACTTGGGGTATTTTCAGATTTTGGCTATTGTGAACAGTGCTGCAATGAACATATAGGTACAGATGTCATTTCTACTTTGCTTTTTTGCATCCTCAGGATATATTCCCAAAAGTATTCCAGGGTCATATGGAACCTCAATTTCTAGTTTTTGAAGGACTGTCCATATTTTTTTCCAGAAAGGCTGGACTAGTGGGCACCAACAGTGAAAAAATGTCCTTTTTCCCCACATCCATGCCAGCACTGGCTGCTTTTGTACTTTTGAATGTGTGCCAGTCTCTGTGGTGTGAGATGATATCTCATTGTTGTTTTGATTTGCATCTCCATGATGGCTAGCGATTTGGAGCATTTTTTCATGTGCCATTTGGCCATTTGTATTTCTTTTTTTGAGGAAACTTCTGTTCATTTCTTCTCCCCATTTTTTGATGGGATTGGAGGTTTTTTTCTTATACAATTCTACTAGTGCCTCGTATATCCTGGATATTAATCCCTTATCAGATGGGTATTGAGTAAATATTCTTTCCCATTCTGTGGGCTCTTTCTGTCTTTTGGCCACTGTTTCTTTTGAAGTGCAGAAGCTTTTTAGTTTGATGTAGTCCCATTTGTTTATGTTTGCTTCCACTTGCATGGTCAGTGTTGTTTCATCCTTAAAGATGTTTTTAGCTTCAATGTCATTGAGAGTTCTGCCTACATTTTCCTCTACGTACCTTATGGGTTCATGTCTGATATTGAGGTCTTTAATCCACTTTGACCTGACTTTTGTGCCTGGTATTAGACCGAGGTCAGAATTCATTTTTTTTTGCAGGTAGCTATCTGGTTTTCCCAGCACCACTTGTTGAAGAGGCTTTCCTTGTTCTACTTCACATTTCTTGCTCCTTTGTCAAAGATTAAGTGGTCATATATTTGGGGGTATGTGACAGAATATTCAACTCTGTTCCGTTGGTCTGCTGGTCTGTTTCTAGCCCAGTAGCATGCTGTCTTAATTACTACTGCTTTGTAGTACAGTTTGAAATTGGGGAGGGTTATTGCACCCATCTTCTTTTTCCCAAGGATTGTTTTAGCTATTTGTGGGGGTTTATTGTTCCATATGAATTTCAGGAGTGTTTTGTCTATTTCTTGGAAAAATGTCATGGGTATCCTGATCGCATTGAATTTGTATAGTGCTTTGGGCTATTGTCATTTTGATAATGTTAATCCTTCCTATCCACGAGCAGGGGATGTGTCTCCATTTCCTAGTGTCCTCTTTTATTTCTTGAAGTAGTGTTTTGTAACTTTCCTTGTATAGGTCTTCACCTCTTTGGTTAAGCTGATTTCAAGGTACTTGATTTTCTGAGGTACTATTGTGAATGGGATTGTTTTTGAATGTCTCTTTCTTCTCTTTCATTATTTGCATATAAGAAAGCCATGAACTTTTGGGTGTTGATTTTGTAGCCTGCCACTTTACTAAATGGACCTATTGTTTCTAGGAACTTTTCTGTAGAATCTTTAGGGTTTTCTAAGTATCATATCGTCTGCAACAGTGGTAGTTTGACCTCTTCCTTTCCTATTTGTATTCCCGTGATATCTTTCTCTTGCCTAACTGCAATGGCCAGGACTTCCAGTACTAGATTGAATAGGAGTGGGCAACCTTGTCTTGTGCCCAATCTTAGAGGGAAGGCTTTTAGTTTTTCCCCATTGAGAACGATACTTGCCATGGGCTTGTGGTTGATGGCTTTGACTATACTGATGAAAATTCCTTCAATGCCTATTTTGCTGAAAGTTTTCATCAAAAACAGGTGCTGGATCTTGTAAATGCTTTCTCTGTGTCTATTGATATGATCATATGGTTTTTATCTTTTACTTTTGTTGATATGATGGATTAAGTTGATCTATTTCCAAATGGTAAACCATTCTTGCATCCCTGGGATGAATCCTACTTGATCATGGTGTATGATCTTTTTGATGAGTCATTGGATTCTATTTGCTGTTTGTTGAGGATCTTTGCGTCTGTGTTCATCAGGAATATTGGCCTGTAATTCTCTTTCTTTATGGCATCTCTGTCTGCTTTTGGTATCAGAGTGATATTTGTCTCATAGAAACTGTTAGGAAGTGTTTTTGATACTTTAATTTCATGGAAAAGCTTAAAGAGGATTGGGAGTAAGTCCTCTCTAAAGATTTGAAAGAATTTACTAGTGAATCCATCTAGGCCAGGACTTTTGTGCTCAGGGAGACTTTTAATTACCATTTCAATTTCCTTGATGGTGATATGTCTGTTCAGCTATTCCAGGTCTTCTTGGTTCAGCCTTGGGAGGTTATAGGAATCTAGGCATTTATCCATTTCCTCGAGGTTTTCGTGTTCTGTGGCATAAAGCTTCTCAAAGCACTCCCTAAGGATTCTTTGAATTTCTGTAGTTTCTATTGTAATGATCCCTTTTCATTTCTGATTCAGTTTATTAGGGTTTTCTCTCTCCCTTTCTTTGTGACTTTTGCTAGAGGCTTATCAATTTTGTTTATTTTCTCAAAGAACCAGCTCTTGGTTTCATTGATCTTTCGGATTTTTTTTTGGGTTTTCATCTCATTAATCTCTGCTCTGAGTTTTATTATTTCCTTCCTCCTGTTCGGATTGGGCTCCTTTTTTTAGTCATTCTCAAAGCTCTTAAGCTGTGGGGTCAAGTTACTTATGTGGGCTCCTTCTTGAGGAATGCTTGTAGAGCTATAAACTTTCCTCTTAACACAGCTTTTGCTGTGTCCATAAGTTTTGGTAACTCGTGTTCTCATTTTTATTTGTTTCCAGGAAGAAATCCTATCACTTACACTTAATCATTTAACTTCCCATTAGTTGTCGATTTGCTCGAGCAGGCGCCAGTAACGTCTCCATTTGTCCCTGTCGCGTGCTAGTGTAGCCCAATGGCATCTGCTCGCTCAGGAAGAAATCCTATATACAAATTTTAATTGCAAGGAATCATTTATTATCCTGAGTGTTTTAATGAGTATGTTATTAATGACAAGCAATACTGGTAATTTATTCATGTTTATTTGTCATCCATTTATCTTTTCTCAAGGGTCAATTGAAATATTTTCCCCATTTTCTATTACATTGTTTCACTTTTACTGAGTTTGAGAATTCTTTTTAATTTTGTTTGCAAATATTCTGTATATATTCAGAAAATATTCTCTGGTATGTGAATTGTCATTATTTTAAAATATTTCTTAAGTAGTATACCTTTTTCATTTTGGTAAATTGTGTGTGGAGGCTCAGAGAGAAGTCACTACCAGGAAAATCTGAGAGGCCCTGTGTCTGGGGTCAGATCCCAATGGTCCTCTCTGGATGGGGCAGGCCAAGTCCCTACCTTGTGTGTTTGTGTGTGTGTGTGGGGGGGGGGGGGGGAGGCAGCACTCCACACCTCCACATCTGCTTCCACTCACATTTAAATAACCTGCTCCCAGGCACAACGGGTAGGGCATTGCCTTGCACGTGGCCAACCTGGGTTTAATTCCCAGCATCTCATATGGTCCCCTGAGCACTGTCAGGGGTAATTCTTGAGTGAAGAGCCAGTAGTAACCCCCATGCATCGCCAGGTGTGACATAAAAAGCAATAAATAAATAAAAAAATAAATAACCTGGTCCCTGTGACCCATGATCCAGGGGAGAAGCCGAAGCTGAACCAAACCTTATAGGCTGGAGATTCCAAGTTGCTGAATCGTCCCAGTCACACAGCTATTGGAGTGCACACATACGTGGCTGCATATCTCCAAAGTTCACAGTACTGACAGCCCAGTAGAAGCACAGAAAAATATATGGTATAGTTGTGTAGAAACCCACTAAGCTCAATTAGCAAAAACAATAGCACAGAAAGCTCAGCTGTAACCTAGCAGCTCAGCAAATACTTGAGCTTTTGTAAGACCATTATAAGATATATGCTGTAGCAAGCAATATAAAGTAAATTATTCTGTGCCTGGTAAAGAGCATGCTGGGGGGGGGGATGAGAAGGTAACTTAGGACATTGGTGGAGAAAAGGTCACACTGATTATAGGATTGGTGTTGAAATTTGGAATACCTGAAATGATCATAGTATGAACAACATTGTAAATCATGGTGTTCAAGTATAGTTTCAAACGAGAAAAAATTTTGTGTGGGGATGGAGGAGGTATCACAGAGGTGTTCAGCACTCTCTGTTCCATGCTTCCTGCTGGCGGTTCTTTGGAAGCCTGATGTTGGGTATTGAGCTCAGCTGCATGCCAAGACCATGAATTTGGTTGCATCTAAGAAATTTTTGTCTAATCCATAGTCAACAATTTTTCTCTATTGACTTCTTGAGGCATCATAAGTTTAGTTTTTACATTTATCTTTATGATATATTTGAGCTTAAGTTTGGTCAAGGTCATAAGGCATGGATTGAATTTAGAAAATCTTTTTTTCCTTAACATGTAAAACTAACCAAGAAAAATGAAGTCATGAAATTTGCTTATAAATGGATGGATATGGAGAGTATCATGCTCAGTGAAGTGAGTCAAAAAGAGAGAGAGAGAGACATAGAATGATTGTACTCATCTATCACTTGATCACTTGATCACTTGACATCCCATTACTCATTGATTTGCTTGAGCAGGTGCCAGTAATGTTCCATTTGTCCCTGTCATGTGCTAGTATAGCCCAATGGCGTCTGCTTCTCCAAGAACACGAAGAGCCTCAAACCATTTGTTCAGGGTCTTGACAAAGAAGTCTGACCATCTCGTAGGTGAGCAGACATACGATCTTTTGACTTCCCATGGAATCTAGTTGGTAAATAGATTTGTAGCTCTAGTCCAGCGGTCGTCACCAAATTTCATTATGTGTCCAGCCCATCTGATTTTCAACGCCTTGGCAAATGAGACAGCGTCCCTGATTCTCAATCGTTGACGGAGGTTGGAACTCAGGATTCTTTCTCTCACATGAATGTAGCATGATACTCCAAGCATAGCTCTTTCGGTTCCTTTTTGGGAGACCCAAATAGCCTTCTCATCCTGTTTTTGTAGGGGCCAGGTCTCTGAGGCGTATGTTAATGCAGGAAGAATGGTGGAGTCAAAGAGATGTGCCCGGTGCCAGAGTTTCTTCATCCTCTTAGCTATTTTTTTGAGGCTCTTGAAGGTGTTCCATGTCACCCTCTTCCTCCTGTGCAACTCAGGTGCCAGGATATTCGTTGAGTTATTGAGTTCTCAACCTAGGTACACATAACTGCTGCATTCAAAGATGCTCGTTTCATTGAGAGCAAATGGAATGTCAGGAATAGAAATGAGTTCGTTTCTCATGAATGTTGTCTTGGTGAGATTCAGCTGCAGTCCGACCTTTCCACACTCACTGTTGAAGTCGGCCAGCATTTGTGCCACTTGGCTAATGTTTAGTGTTATTAGAACAATGTCATCAGTGAAGCGGAGGTGATGTAGTTGCCGACCGTCTATCTTCACTCCCATTCCTTCCCATTCCAGTTGTTGCATGACATTCTCGAGGGTGGCACTGAAGAGTTTCAGTGAAATGGTATCTATCACCCTGCTGAACACTTCTCTTTAAGTCGATGATCACTTCCTTGTAGAATGGTGAGATCCTGGTAGTGAATCCATAATACAGCTCACAGAGGATCCTGATGTAGAACGCCCTGTTTGCTTAGGGCTTCGATGACCACTTCAGTCTCAACAGAATCAAAGGCCTTCTTTAAATCGATGAACATTAGAGTGGCATCTTGAACTCCCGAGAAACCTCAATGAGCTTGGTTACCGTGTGGATATGGTTGATTATGCTGAATCCTTTTTTGGAACCTGGCTTGCTCGCATGGTTGTCCTTCATCTAGTGTTCTGCCAATTCTATTCAGGATGACTCGAGTGAACAGCTTGTAGACCACAGACAACTGGCAGATTGGGCAATAGTTGCCAATGTTGTGGATGTCTCCCTTCTTGTACAGTAGTACAGTCCTGCTGGTTTTTCATTGGAATGGAACCTTGCATTCAGACAGGTAGCGTGTGAAGAGCCAAGCCAGTGTATTGATGAATACTGATGGCAGATTCTTCAGGTGTTCAGATCTGACCTTGTCTGGGCTGGGTGCTGTTTGCTTCTTTACCGATGAAATGGTGTGTCGGAATCAGAAAGGAGAACACTGGGAATGACATATCCATCCTGTGAAATTTGTATGTGGGCAGGTAGATGTGGCTTTCAAAGAGATCCAAATAGAAGTCATGGATAATCTTCTCCATTGCCCTTCTGGAAGATGTGAGACATCGGAGGGCCATCATCGTGGTCTTGTAGTTGGCGAAGGACAGGCGGGCATTGTGAACGCTTTTCCTGACTTCTGCCACATCTGCCAGTACTGATTTTCTTCTCTCTTTAAGGTCTTCCTTTATAGCTTCTCTGCACTGCTTTGCGAGCTCGGACATTAGCTTGTGGTTGCCTGATGCTTGCACCCAGCCATGTTGGCGAATGAGCTCAAGAGTTTTTAAACACAGGAATCTTTTTTGTGGCTTTCTCTCTCTTGATGTTCCTCGCACAATCATGGAGGTGCTGAACCAGTTGATTGTACGCTTGATCAATGTTGTCAACGATAGCATATTCCCATATTGCCTCAATAGTGCCAAAGAGCTCCCAGTTCGTGGTCATTCTGGGAGTTCTCTTCTTAAATATTGCAGCCCTTTCTCCCCGCTTCGTGAAGTAGAATTTGGCATGAAGGAGATGGTGGTCTGATCCCGTTTGGAATTTTGGGACTCATCTATAAGATATAAAAAGAGTGTTAATGTGAAACTAATACCCATGGACAATAATAACAAGGACCAGAAGAACTGGCCCAGGGATGGAATCTTGCCAGAAGTGGAGTGGCAGAGAGAGAGCAGTTTGGATAACAGACGAGTAAGACAATGATAGTTGGAAATGATCATTCTGGACAAGAGCTGAGCGCTGAAAGTAGGTAAATGGATATACATGATAACCTTTCAGTACCTATATTGAAAACCATAGTGGCCAGCAGGAAAAAGAAAGAGAGAGAGAGAGAGAGAGAGAGAGAGAGAAGAGAAGAGAAGAGAAGTGACTTGTCATAGCAGAAGGCGGGGTTGGGGGTGGAGGAGGCAGGTGTGGAGGATGATGTGTTGGAAATTGGAGTCATTGGAGGTGGAAAATGTACACTGGTGAAGGAATAGGTATTGGAACATTGTATGATTAAAACCAATCATGAACAAATTTGTAATTGTGTATCTCACAGTGGTACAATGAAAAGAAAAGCCATGAAATTCAGTTGCTCTGGCATTTCTAATTCATTCTTATGTGTTATTGATATTGCTGGTCTATTGGACCATACTTTAAATTGTTCTGTGAAAGAACATAAGCAAACACTTAAAACTAAGCAAATGAAAACATACAAGAAAATTCTTTAGAAAGTGAACAAGAGAAATGAAATGTAATCATAATATATTTTGTGGTTCTGTGGTGAATTAAAGAATGGTTACATTAGTCTATCCGACTTGGTGTAACAAAATACAGGATAGTTTAAGTGACAGATATTTATTTCTCTCAGTTCTTGGGGCTGGGAATCCAAGACAAAGGTGCTGACAGATTGTCTTCCTGGTGAGGTCTTTCTCCCTGACTTGCAAACAGCTGCTTCCTCTCCATGTCCTCACATGTCAGGGAGTCTGTGTGAGGAGAAAACTCTGAATTCTCTTCTTCTGTTATAAGGGCGCTCATCCCATCAGAGGACATACCCTCATGGCCTCTGCTAAGCCAAATTACTTCACAAAGATGCCATTTAGGATTTCAAAATATCAATTTAAGGAGAATACAATATAGTTTGCTACAATTGTCAATGATGCGAACAATTATTGGTTTCATTGAAAGTAGTTAATAGTAAAAAAGAATGAGAATAAAATTAAATATCCACCTAATGGGACTGGAGCAATAGCACAGTGGGCAGTGTGTTTGCCTTGCATGCAGCTGACCCACGTTCAATTCCCAGCATCCCATATGGTCCCCCGAGCACCGCCAGGAGTAATTCCTGAGTGCATGAGCCAGGAGTAACCCCTTGGCATCGCTGGGTGTGACCCAAATAAAGGGAAATAAATAAATATCCACCTAAATAAAAATTAAAAACTAAATATAAAGAAATTCAATGAAATGCCAAAGATAATATCAAAAATTGGTGACTCAAGAAACACCATCATGAAGACTATCTTTTCATGAGAATTACTGTTCTCTGATTACTATTGCTTTTTACAGATTCAGAAGGTGGTATGTTAGAAGTCTGTTGATTTTTATGATTATTCTATTAGTTATTTAATTTTGTGTATTAGTTATTTAATTCTGTGTATGTTCTTTTGTGTATATAATGTGTATGTAACATAATGTGTATATTACTTTGCTTGAAATTTTTAAATAGTTAAAATTGAAAATATAGTATGCTATATAGAGTTTGGTGTTTCTGAGTAAATTTGGCTTTTCTTTTGGTTCAGTGTTCTAGTGAAAGACAGAACTAAGTTTTCAAGATAATCATGCCAATTAAAGCATGAAAATATTTAGTTTCTTTTGTAGTTCTGGTTTGTGGCCACACTCACTGGTGCTTAGGGCCACATCTGGCTCTGTGCTCAGAGGCCTGACAGTGCTGAGGGATCACACGAGATGCTATAGCTGCACACCAGGCAAATACTTAATCTTTGTGCTATCTTTCCAACCTTTAGCAAATATTTAATTTAAAAATATAATTAATCACCCAAAGTACATATTGGAAACATAAATATCACATAGATTGATTAATGTTTGCCATATTTAGCCAATAAAGGTATGTTCTGAGAAGGTTTTTTTACATACATAAATATTGTTTTTTATTTGAAGTGTAAATTTAATTTGGCACTGTGTTTTATCTAGCAAACTTATGCAAGAAATATTAAGAGTCATGAAAACTGCTAAACTGGAAAGAAATGGGGGTGCGAGATACTTTTTTTGTTGTTTTTTGCTTTTTGGGTCACATCCAGCCATGCTCTGGAGTTACTCCTGGTTCTTCACTCAGGAATTACTTCTTGAAATGCTCAGGGGACCATTTGAGAAGCTGGGGATCGATACTGAGTCAGTTGCATGCAAGGCAAATGCCCTATCTATCTACTATCGCTCTAGCCCCTGGGAGATGTTTTTTAACTTACTCTCTCTAGATGCAGGTGACTCAGGAGATCACTGAAGGTGATACAAATTTTTGTTTGCTCCAGTTCTCTTGTTTTCATAATCATTTTCATAAATAGTTATATCAAGTATGTTTTTATAGGAAATGGTTAAGTTTTATTTCTTGAAAATAGGCCGTGGCCTTTATGATGATAGAAAACAATTCTAGGTGGCTAAGAAATAACAAGCAGTCAGAAATGGTGGAAGTGTATATTTCTGGTTCCTTTGACTTCATCTAAAATGTACAGTACCATTCTGAACAAAAGCAACTTGGTTCTGTGCTTAATCTTTGTGCTATCTTTCCAACCTTTAGCAAATATTTAATTTAAAAATATAATCACCCAGAGTACATATTGGAAACAGATATCACATAGATTGATTAATGTTTGCCATATTTAGCCAATAAAGATATGTTCTGAGAAGTTTTTTGTGATATATATGTGTGTATGTAGTATTAAGTCATATCCCCACACTTTTGGAGCCTATGCTCAACAGTGACATCTGCAGTGCTGGGGGAACATATGTGGTGTGGGGATTCGAAACCTGGTTGGCTGCATGTAAGGCAAGAATCTTATATCCTGGACCCACTGGTTTGTATTTATTATTTAATCATTATCCTCACATAAGAATCTTCTGTAAATGTAGATTAAAATTCTAAAGAATTATTATGAAAAATGTTAGATACATGCAAAAGTAGAGAGAAATTTCATGAATCCCAACATATCTACCATCCTAACATCAACTCATGGCTTGTGGATTTGTCTCAATCCCTACTCTTTATTTTAGCTACTGGGAAGTAAATTGTAGACATCATTGAATTTTATCCCTAAATATGTATGTATTTATAACATATAAGGACTCGTTAGTTTAAACATAACCATAATACTCTCATCATAATACTCAAAAATCAGCAATGATTAAAAAAAACAATTTAAATGAGATACTCCAGATGAAAAAATGAATGCTCTGGGGGTGCAATACCACCAGCTGGTCAACATGTACCTGCAGGGCGAGTACATCAGCAGCCTGATGGTGCCTTCAAGATATCCCAAAATTGCTGCTGCCAGATCCCAACACCTTGAGGCCAATTTTCCTGATAAAGTTAATGACCAAAAGTTAGCTATGTGAGAGCCAAGCCCACAAACCACCTCCAGCTCAACCATACAAGCTAATTTATCAGCCTTGCTTCCAGAGACCCATAAATAAATCTTATAAGAGATAAAAAGCCACAGTTAATCTTGAACCCACACAAGACTGAACAAACCAGGGTAAATTGAAAGAGACAGATCAGCCTGGTGCCGACCCAAGCTGAGCTCCCAGCAGCCTCTTTCTTCCGCAATCCAAAATCGCCTCCATGCCCCTGGCTAGACTCCACTGTCTTGGGATGGACCTCACTGAGATATAATCTACGAAAATTCTGGTTTGTGGGTTTTGTGACTGAAATCTCCAGGTTTTCTAGGGTTCAGGATGGGCTACTCCCCCCATTCCCTGTACTACTCGAAGCCCTGGCAGTCATGTTCACACCCCAAAGCTGCCAACCAGTTAAAAAAGCTACTCCAGCGAATATGCTGCCTGAACTCATGTGCTGCTTGTGCCCATGTGGCCAAGCATGTCTCCCCTCTTGAGATGTGTACTTTCCTATTTAATGCTGGGATGTACATAGGGGTTCTTCTTGCCGTTGGAGAAGCCCATGTTCTCCCTTGAACATGTTACTCTCTCTCTCTCTCTCTCTCTCTCTCTCTCTCATTTTCCTTTCCTCCTTACCTTCAAAAAACCTCCAATAAAATCAGTTTTACAAAAAAAAAAGCTACTCTAGCCTTGCCTTCTTAATGACCTCTTAGTACCTGTATTCCAAAACCATAATACACAAAAGGAAAGAGAGAGAGAAAGAAGAAAAGCGCCTGCCATAGAGTCAGACTAAGGGAGGAGGGTGTCAGGGAATAGTGGAAGGGAAATGGGGGACATTGGTGGTGGGAAATGCACACTAGTGGAAGGATGGATGCTAGATGATTGTATGACTGAAACCCAGTCATGAACAGCTTTGTAGTGGTTTATCTCATGGATATTCAATAACAAATTTTAACAAAAGAAAAGAAACACAAATGTTCTCTCCATGTTTTGGACAACAAGAATCTTTCATGATAAAGCAACATGGACAAGTCTCAATACCAGGTTCATTTAAACATTCCAGTCAGGTATTAAAGTAGGCTTTCATTTTTCAGAGATTGTTACTATTGTTCCTTCATTCATTGATCCAACAGTTATTTATTGACTGTTTAAGCACTGGACACAAGATCAATAAAATACGACCCTTTTCCTTGAAGCCTAAGGAATTTGCAGGCTTCTATCTCAATTCATGGGATTCAAAGCAGAAGGAATTAGCCACAAGTTAAGGTAACCGACAGAACTAGCCAGGAGTTCAGAACTAGAGAGGAGTTCTAACTTTATTCATATGCTGCATAAGAAAGTACTGAAAAGAACACAGCAACGTGTATGCTGTTCTGAAGTAGTAGGGGAAAGCTTGCACCAGAATGGTCAGCATGAGCAAAAGACATAGGAAAAACAAACTCTTCTAAGTTATTCATTCTTTAAGGGCAAAGACGAGGCTTTCCAGAGGTCTGCAAACCCTCTGCCTGGCCTGTGATTCTTCACACAGTGCCAGATACACACAGCTATTCAAAGAACATTTATTGATGAAGTGGATATAAAATTCACTTTTAATCTGTTTATTAATACTGATTTTTAGCTTATCATTGTACTGTATTGATCTTAGACATGAAGATAGTTCTACAGAATCTGTCACCCCCAAAAGAAGAGGTTTGTGTGTGGAATTATTTCACAATGAGGCAAATATGTTCAGAAATATGCTGTTTTCATTATTTTTAGGGCATACTCATTGGCCTAATAATGGGAAGACATAAAATTTGCTTCACTGACTTTAAAAAACAAAAATATAAAAGCTTAAGTGAGTCTTTGCTAGCAAAATGATTGAAATTTTGCTACTAAAAGGATCTGTGAATGGGCACTGGTGGAGGGATGGGTATTTGATCATTGTATAATTGAAACCCAAGCACAAAAATGTGTAAGTCTGCAACTGAACCTCATGATGTCTCACTATTAAAAAATTTTTAAAAAAAGAATTAAAATTAATAAAATAAAAAAAGGATCTGTGTGTGAGTGTGTGTAAGATAATAGGTCAAATCTAAATCTAAACTTAAATAGCTGTCTGTAGTCATTACATGGGTGATACTATCCTGCATAAGATTTAATCCTCTGTGTTCTATGGAAGAAGGTCTGTATATTTAGCACAGGCTAGCATATAGTAAATTTAAATGAAGTAATTTTCCGTATCATTTTGTTTATTTATACAGACCCTATTAGACCCTTTTAAAGACTTAACTTAGTGTGGCTGCTGCAGACAGTTCGTTTACACCAAGTCTTTCTTGGCAAGACTTGAAAGCAAACGGAAAATGATGTAAACAATTGTGTGATTAAACACTGCCAAATAATGTGCATCTGGGAAGACAAACAAAACTTATTAAACAGACAACAAATAGCTGAAGTAAATATTAAATATGTTAACTCTACAAAAGACAGGGCTGGATTTTGTCAATGTCTTATTAACTCAACACAGCTGGATTAAAATAAAAAGAGCCATTTAGACTTAAAAGCAAGGGATCCCCAAGTTAGAATGTCTGGATTCTGTTCCTGTCTCCATCACTTATTCACTAAATGACATTGATTATTGCTTTGATTTTTGTTTGAATTTTCCCATCGATGGCAAGGGAATTTCAGAGCTGCGCTGGCAGATGGGAGGGAGAATGGTCCCCATATGCCTTCCCTGAAAGGGACATAGGAGAACCACTGGTCACCTCCCAGCTTACCACACAGTTTTCACAAAATTGCTATCTCCCAGAAACTGAGTTGACCTGGCAAGAACTATTAAAGGCGATGATACTGCAAACTAGGCCACTGCCATGGCCACAGCGAGCTTAGGAGCAAAGCAACAGGATGGAGACAAAGTTACTAATGACCATTTTCACTTCTGAGTGAATGGAGAGGTAAATACAAAATGGGGAAGATCATACAGCCCTAAAGTATACATAGCCATGCAGGACAACTGTTCCACTACTCAGGTGGGCAATCTGGTGGAGGGTGTGTTATTGGAATGATGTAGGCATAAAACCACCATTAACAATATTATAAATCACGGAAACTCAATAAGGATGTTTAAAAAAACCAAAAATTGGATCTATGTATTTTTATGACCATCTTTGAGTGTCCTAAATAACTTACTTGAAAACAAACCATTGTTAATGAATTATTGGATCTTGTTTCATTTACCCTTTTCTGCTGTCCCCTAAATGTCATCTACATCTTATCCTAGAGTTCCCATTATTCTTTAGATCAGAAATATGCAATTTGGCTTCTCATAACTATAATGTAAAGATATTTAAAATACAAATACACAGGCTTATACCCAGGATCTTTGAGGATGGAATCAAAACATCAGTAGTTTTGAAGTGCTCTAGGAGGTTACAAAGTACAGCCATCTTAAAAAACATCTAATAACAGTCCCAATAACTAATCATTTAAATTAGTGGTGTTCTTTCATCTTGGAAACTCACTTGAATGACAGAATATTTTAAATTTCACATTTGCCTGGGCGCTGCAGGCCAAATATATCCAAATATAATTACAATGCATCTTTTATCTACAGCTTCCACTTTGGTTCAGGCACTAACTTCTCTCTCTCTCTCTCTCTCTCTCTCTCTCTCTCTCTCTCTCTCTCTCTCTCTCTTCTCTCTCTTTCTCTCTCTTTGCAGAAGTATCTGTTTCCATTGCACCCAGGGTGAATCTCTAAATCATAAATCTAATCTTTATTCTACTACAATCTTTCATACTTGGCACCACGAAACAAAATGCATGACTCAGAGTACCTCCACCCCTCTCCAGAGAAAGAGGGGGGTACCTTTCCCACTTAAAGTAAGAACCAACATCTGATGATTGGTGGCTTTAAGTGACTGCTGTCTAATTTTCAGCAATTCCTGTGCCGTTGTCTGATATGCCTAGTATTCTTATTTATGGGCCTTTGCATGTACTTTTCCCCAGCTATCCATGCGGTATTGGTCAACTGAAGGGAGGATCGTTTGGTTGTTTTTAACAGGATTTGCTTTCTGCTGCTTTTTCCCTGGCAAGTTACCCGTGACTTATTCAATATGCCAAACACAGTAACAACAAGTCTCAAAATGGAGGCGTTACTGGGCCCGCTCGAGCAAATCGATGAACAACAGGAGGACAGTGTTTGCTTGTGTTTGCTTTTTCCCTTAAAAATACCTTTCTCCTATAATGCTGAGTGCAATAAGTCAAATGCCACTGACCATGCAAGTGGAAACAGAGATAAACAAATGGGACTATCTTAAACTAAGAAGCTTCTGTACCTCAAAAGAAATAATGACCGGAATACAAAGACAGTCTACAGAATGGAAAAGGATATTTACTCAATATCCTTCTAATAAGGGGTTAATATCAAGGATACAAGACTCTGGTTGAACTCTACAAGAAGAAAACATCCAATCCCATCAGAAAATGGGGTTATGAAATGAACAGAAACTTTCTCAAAGAAGAAATCCACATGGCCAAAAGCACATGGAAAAAATGCTCCTCATCACTAATCATCAGGGAGATGCAGATCAACAATGAGATATCATCTCACACACAGAGACTGGCCCACATCCCACACATTCAAAAGAACAAGAGCAACCGGTGTGGGCATGGATATGGAGAGTAAGGGACTCTCCTTCTCTGCTGGTGGGAATGCCGACTAGTTCAGCCCTTTTGGAAAACAATATGGACATTTCTCAAAATATTAGAAATTGAACTCCCATTTGACCCAGCAATATCACTCCTGAGAATATATCCTGGAGAGGCAAAAAAGTATAGTAGAAATGACATCTGCACTTGTATGTTCATTGCTGCACTGTTTACAATAGCCAAAATCTGGAAAAAAACCCAGTGCGTGAGAACAGATGACTGGTTAAAGAAACTTTGGTACATCTACACAATGGAATACAGTAATAAAATTTTCATATAAGTGGATCGACAAGGAGAGTATCATGCTAAGTAAAATGAGTCAGAGAGAGAGGAACACACATAAAATGACTGCACTCATTTTTGGAATATAAAGTAACATAATGGGAGACTTACACCCAAGGATAATAGAGATAAGGGCCAGGAGGATTGCTCCATGGCTTGAAAGCTGGCCTCACGTGCTGGAGGAAAAGGCAGCTCAGATATAGAAGGGACCACCAAGTAAATGATGCTTGGAGGGCTCGTTCAGGATGGGAGATGTGTGCTGAAAGTAGACTATGGACCGAACATGGTGGCCACTTAGTACCCGTATTGTGAACCATAGCACCCAAAAGAAGAGAGTAAAAGGGAATGCGCCTGCTGCAGAAGTGGGCGGCAGGGGTGGGGGTGGGGGAAGGGAGTGGTGGTGGGAGGGATACTAGGGAACTTTGGTGGTAGAAAATGTGCCCTGGTGGAGGGATGGGTACTTGATCATTGTAACATAATCATGAAACATAATCATGAAATTTTGTAAATCTGTAACTGTATCTCAGGGTGAGTCATTAAAAAAAATTTTTTAAGCCACATTGCTGATAAATAAAAAGGAGAGGAACAGTTACAGAATGACTGCATTTATTTGTGGGATATTAAAAAAACAGTGTGACACTAATATCCAATGATGGGAAAAATGGACCAAGAGGACTGATCAGTTGTGGGTCAATGGTGTGGGAGATGGAGGGTAATTAGATAGAGCAGAATCCATAATGACAATACTAGTTGAAAATGATCACTCTGGAATAGAAACTGTGTTGAAAGTTGGTAAAGGAAGATACATGATAACCTATCCGCATCTTTATAGCAATCCATGATGCATAAAGTGTGTGTGTGTGTGTGTGTGTGTGTGTGTGAGAGAGAGAGAGAGAGAGAGAGAGAGAGAGAGAGAGAGAGAGAGAGAGAGAGAGGAGAGGTGCTTGCTCTGGAGTCAGGTTGAGTTGGGGAGTGGCTTGAAGGGGTGGAAGGGAAACTAGGGACACTGGTGCTGGAAATTTACAATGGTAGAGGGATGGGTGCTGGAACATTGTCTGAAACACAATCATGAACAATTTTGTAATGCTCTACCTCTTGGTGATTCAATAAAAAAGAAAGAACAAAAGAAATAAAATACCTCTCTCAAGTAATGTCTCCCTGTTTTTTCCTCTTAACTTGTGTATTTATTATATACACAGGCATTTTCTATTGTAATTTTATTTTAGTTCACCACGGTTTACACACTGTTATTAGTAGGGCTTTTTACAAGAAATATTCCAGAAGCATGTTGTTATAATTGTGTTTATTGCTTTACAGTTTTTAAACACTCTACCAGAAACCATTTTCTTTGCTAGTTTGTCTATTTGGCGCACATTTACCCCCTAGAAAATGTAATCTTTGTGATGTCTAGGACTTCATTTTGTCTAGAACAGTGCCAAGAACATAGAGGGGCTCATAGATGAATAAATGAATGAGTGAATACCTGTCTCCACATACTCAAATAGATTAAAGTTATAAAGCTATCTTGGAAATAAACCATTTATATCAACCAAGTTTCTCAAATAAAGCAACACAAAGATGCATTTTTGCTCTAATTTTTTATTTTTCTTAAATCTGAAACCTAAGTTTCCCTATCTTTTACTGGCTTACAATTACATTGGGTTACATAAAACATCAGTTAGAATTTACTTTTATTAGAAAAGATAATCACTTCAAATTAGACCTGTCAGATTTAACAAAAATACAACTGCCAAGATAAATTTGAATTTCAGATAAACAACAAATCATATTATTTTACTACTAGCATGCCTCATGTAATTAGGACATACACTAAATTATTATTCCTTGCTTCTCTGAAATTTAAATTTGATTGGGTGCCCTGTATTTCATTGGACAACCTTAATCCAAAATGTAATAGAATTAATTTTGATACAGGAGCAAGAATGGCAGCAGATGAGGTGGGTTTGGAATTTAGCTCACTGTCACTGTCACTGTCACTGTCTTCCCATTGTTCATCTATTTGCTCGAACGGGCCCAGTAACATCTCCATTTTGACAATTGTTACTGTGTTTGGCATATAGAATACGTCACAGGTAGCTTGCCGGGCTTTGCCATGCAGGCGAGATATTCTCTGTAGCCTGCCGAGCTCTCCGAGAGGGGTGGAGATCAAACTCAGGTCGACCATGTTGGTGGCTTGCAAGGCAAACGCCCTACCCTCTGTGCTATCGCTCTAGCCCAGCGTTTAGCTCACTCAAGTTTAATTGAACCTGGAGAAGTTTATTCATTTTGTCAGGCTCTGGTTTTTCTCTTCCTAAAATGAGGCAATAGTTACCTGATCTATGGGGAAGAGGAAAAGTGTCTGCCAAAAAAGGAGGTGGATGAGATCCTATGAATTTTGGTGGAGGGTAGTGGGCACCTGTGAAGGGATTCATGTTTGAACAATATACACCTGAAACACAGTTATAAATATCTTTGCAAGTTTGTAATTCATGGTGATTCATTTTTTTAAAATGTTGACCCCAATTTAAATTTAAAAAATACTAATAATGACCTGATGTAAGGAATAACTAGGATAGGGTAAAATAGGGGAATAAAATTTTTTTCTCTTGAAGTAAAATGAATGGAGCATCCTGAGATTGTCTTGAGGGTACAAGCAGCCAAGGGTCAGCCTTCTCTACCTTTTGCCTGGCCTGACTTGGCATGAAGGTTAGAGAAGTCTTAATGAGACCTCTGCACTTGGGTTTAGTGATACGATTAAGAAGTGTTTGTTTACTAGTGCACTATTGGACAACAAGTGGCTTAGAAAGGAAATCAAAGAGGACATCAAAGGATTCCTAGAAATGAATGAAAATGAGGACATGAGTTACCAAAACTTATGGGACACAACAAAAGCTGTGTTACGAGGAAAGTTTATAGTTCTACAAGCATTCCTCAGGAAGGAGGAGCGAGCACACATAAGTAACCTAACCTCACAGCTTAAGAGTTTGGAGAAGGACCAAAAAGAGGAGCACAACCCGAACAGGAGAAAGGAAATAATAAAATTCAGAGCAGAGATTAACGAGATGAAAACCCAAAAAGCAATCCGAAAGATCAATGAAACCAAGAGCTGGTTCTAAGGTCATGTTTCTTATGACTTCAGTAGTGGAAAAAACACTCAGGGGCTTGAATGCTAAGATCCTACATACAGACTTAAATATGAGGTGTGGAGAAAAACATCCAATCACTCCTCATATTCATCCCAGTTCTCCTCGCTTTCCACTGTTCCCTACATTCTATATCTCTGTACTTTGGACCTGTTATTCATCATTTGGCAGTCCACCACTTTTCAGTTTTCTTCACTTTTCATCTGGATTATATATTTTTTTCACATATGCATATTATCTCCTATGGAGCATTTGTCAGCCGCTACATTTAAGAAGGCTGTATCATCTGCCACGTATAAATATTTATTTTAATTTTAAAAAATGTAGCTTAGGTAACATGATTACAATTGTTAATATTTATGGCTTTGATACACAAAGTTACTGCATCTTCACACTTCCAAAATGTCCAAGACTCTCTACCTCTGACTTTATGTCACTTCTAGTCCCTGTCTTCCTTTCTACCCAGTTGCTTGCTAATCTTCATTTCATACAATCTATTCTTTTGCCTTATGAATCTATATACTACAGGTGTGTAAGATCATTCTATAATTTTCTTTGGCCCACCGACTTACTTTGCTGAAGATGATGTCCTTCAGTTCTATCTGAGTTGCAGAAAATTGTAGGATTTTATTTTATAGTTGAGAACTGCCAGTCTTAGCATCAAATAAATGCACCTTATTCTGTACAATTCCATTACCAGAGAAGATAAGAGGACATACCCCTTTGACCTGGCTGTTAGTTGAATACAAATAAACATGAAGTGGGAGTGGAAGACTTCTGCTTTGTTTTTTCTTTTTATTTTCTTTCTTTTTTTAATTTTTTATTTGAGGCCATATCCAGCTTCCTAAGGGCTTATTCCTGGACTTTGCAGTTCAAGATCACTCCTAGCAGATTTGGGGGGCTATATAGGGTACAGGACATTGAACCCAGGTCAGCCCATGCAAGAAAAGTACCTTACGCCACTGTACCATCTCTTCAGACCTGACTAATCATTTCCCATCTTACTTGGATGGAGTTGTATCCAACTAGATAGCAGAAAGAGCTAAAGGTGGGGATTAGATAATAAACCAGGACTCAGCCTAGAAGGCCATACAGAACAGTGTATGACAGAGACATGTAGAAAAAGAAGACAATAACTCAGATGGGCAGACAGCTACTGGCAAGAGACAGGAATAACAATGAAAGATAGCAAGGCCAGTTGATGCAATCTCACCAGAAGATAAATAATGAAGTCCTGGGCTTCTGGGGATGACTGGGCAAACCTCTATATTAGAGAAGGGGAGTATAGGGTAATATTGGAGGTGGAAGACAAGATTATTCACTTCCTTTGGACATAGAAGTGACCAGCTCAGTTTAAAATCCATATTTTTAAACTATCCTAGAGTTTAAAATCCATATTTTCAATATAGTTTTCATATAGTTTAAAATTCATATTTCCAAACCTCTGTTTTTAAGACCTGAGCGATTATAGGGTCACAGGTAAATAAACACGTGATACTCTGGGAAGTCCAGCCTCCCAAGGGAAGCAGGATCACAAGGAAAATGCTGAGTCTCCTTCAGTTCTTTCCAAAAAGTCTAAGGATGTTTGGTCAGCAAGTCCCTCTTGAAAGCCCAAGTGTCCTCCCAGGAACATCTTTATTCTCCAGGTGCCTTGGTATTAGTCAAAACTTGTCATGGTGATGTCTGTGGGCCCCATGGGTGGCTCATGTGAAGTGGGGAGGATAAGATGGTCACTTTCTCCCAATCTGCCTCTGCCACCCAGGACCTAGTGTTCTTGACTTGCTTGCAGAAAGGAATTTCAGTAGTAGACAAGCAGTGAAGTAAATAGATTTTATTTGGAGGGTTTTTGAAAGTGTGGAGGGAGGAGAGAGAGAGAGAGAGAGAGAGAGAGAGAGAGAGAGAGAGAGAGACAGAGACAGAGAGAGAGAAAGTGAGAGAGAGCATTAGACACAAAAGCATGAAAGTACACATCTCAAGAGGGGAGATGCGGGACTCATATATGCTCAGGCACTACATGTGCTCGGCCACGTGGACACAAGCAGCACATGGGCTCAGGCAGCATATGTGCCCCATTCCTTTATTCAAGGTGTCTTTTATAGGCTCATCTCAGGTTGTTTTGATCCAGAAGTTCTGGAGTCTTCTTGGGGCTGGATCACACTTTAATCAGATTAAGGGAAAAGTCCAAGGGTTTAAGGAACATAATGGGGAAGGTTCCAATCTCCTCAGAGTCTGCTGAAGGTCTTATCAGGTCTGTTTTTTTGTATTCACATGGTGGATCAGTCCTAGGATTTTCCTCCCTGAAGTTGACCTAAATTTCATTGCCAAGGGCCTTTCCCTTCTACCTGCCTACATCAATGGTACACAAATTCACCAAAATTACAAACTCTCTCAAATTACAAACAAGGGTCAGTGTGTGATCACAAAATAAATGAGTGGTGTGTGGCGTGGGCTCTCTCCCGCCACGTGCATTTGAGCCGCTTCCTCACACCAGTCTGCAGCCACTGCCAACTGACACATGAAGGAGGGAACAGGCTGCCAGTCTGGTATCAGTCCATTTATTCCAATCTCGGTCCTGCCATTTATTCCATTCTACCTGTGTGCCTGTTCCAGTCTCAGTGAGTGCCCCATTCCCATCTCCTCCTGTCTCTCATGCTAGTCTCCTGTGCTCAATCTCACAGCCTTAGTCTAGACCTCCAGGTGTTGGAGGGAGCAACTACACCTAAGTCAGATAGCACAATCAACATATGTAAAGCCCTTTTCTCCTTCCAGGGAAGATCTTCTAAAGAAAACAAAGATTCCCATCTTGGAGATCTGCTCAAGGTCGGAATTTCAAGTATGTACTTAAGTATATACTTCTCCTTTCCTTAGTCCATAAACAATCATCTTAGATTTACTTTTTATTTATTTATTTATTTATTTATTGAATTACTGTGGGAAAAGTTACAAAGCTTTCAGGTTTAAGTCTCAGTTATGCAATGATCAAATACATTTCCCTTAAACAGTACTTATTTTTCACAACCAAGAACGCCAATATACCCCCTCCCACCTCTCCCAATGCCTGTGAGGCAGATGAATTCTACCTAACACTCTATCTACTTTGATTACGTTCATTATTTAGACAAAAGATGCACCATTATTGTTTACAGTTTACACCCAACAATCAGAACTTCTGAAAGGGCATTGTGAAATGATTTGTTTTCTACAGTTAGTTATAAGAATTATATGATGTTGTGCGGCCGCAATAGCGGCCGCGTGATTTTGGATTTATAATATTTTACTTATTAAGTCTGGAGGTATTTCTGCCAAGAGCCAGATTATTACGAGATTGGTATCTGTGGCTCTGGAGCCATGGCCATGCCGGAGAGCTGCTTGTGGGGGGCAACTCGTGACCTCGGTAGGGCGTGAAGGACGAGCCTGGAACGCCACCCCTTCCCATGAGGTTTCAGCTGCCCTGTCACCGCTACTCATACCTGGCTTTCCAAAAAGCTCTGAGGAGGCCGCCGTCTTGCTGTCCAGGGGGAAAAAAGGAGGAAGGGAGCAATACCCTTTCCCTCCTGGGCAGGCATGGTACCGTGGATTAATGCATAGTCCATTCACTTTTCTGCCACAATCTGCCGGGCTCTGCATTAAGTCCTTGTGCTTCTGGAGCCATGGCCGTGCCAGAGAGTCCTTAGATTTACTTCTTAATAATCTTTTTACTCATTTTGTATGGACACAGTATGACATATATTAATCTTATAGGGTGGCTCTCCTGGGGACATCTCACTATAGATCCCAGACTACAGCATTCAGGTCAGATAGTCCTTCCTAATCCTAGCAGGGTCCTTGTCCAGTCACTTCTCTTTGTGTCATGACAGAATTCATCTGTGACCATGCTCTTAACTTATATTTAAGTATTATGGCACTTGGCCTGTCCCGTTTTGATGCCAGTGAAGCTTACACCTTGCCCTGTGTCCATCCAGACCCTGCTTTTGGGATGCTAGGAACTAAGTACAACTGAGGTTTAAGTCGAGTAAATGTGACAGATGCCCAGAAGTAAATATTATTCGGAGTCAATTAACTCCCAAGTTACAAAAGCATCGCATTAACTGTCTTCCTGTGTCTGTACAAAAAGGACATTGCTCTAAGGTAAACTATGGAAAGGACATAAGGGAAGGAGAAAAGCAATATTTCACTTACAAATACAAAACTCAGAGTCCTTAGAAGAATCTGACCTTACAAATTACAGGGTCTGATTTGGGGAAATAGGTGATTAATAGATAGAGGAAGAGAGCACTGAGGAGAAGTTAAACACAAAGGAATGGGAGTGCCTCAGGAGCACCGTAATGAGTGTAACCCAATAAACCTAAGCTCCCTGCAGCAAGGGAGAAAGGAAAAACCAATATTATCCTACAGGTCAGTTTCTAGTCCTTTCTATTCCTACAGTCATCAAGTTCCCAAGTACCAATCTGGATCCATATTAGGAGGCTGAGAACTAGAATTCAGAGACCCAAACTCCTAGCTCTAACACTGACCACAAGGACAAAGAATGCAAATCTCAGTATCTGAAAGACTTAAGTACCTCTTCAAGAACTTTGGTTAAGTATAAAAGTAGTAACCTCATCTTCCAACTTCTAAGTACCACCCACACCTTTGTTGTAATCTACTTATATGAGCATAGAGGACCTCTTCTTGATGGAGATACATTGCCACTGTTCTAGTGCTGTTCTGGGATTCCTTAACAGTTGCCTCTTGTTTCCTAACAGAATTTGTCTGTTCAGAACCTGAAAAACTTTCTGTCACTAACCACTTTCTACATTTGAACAACTACCTCAGAAACTGGTTCACTCTCTACTAATACCTCAACTGCCATCCCTCAAAGGGAAAAATAAGAGAGTTATGTCTTAATCACTTAACCTGGTGTCCCTTTGACAGCAGGAAATAGTTGCAAAAGATGGACCTTTACCCATACCCCTCATCAGTAGGGCATCCACTTTGGAGGCGGGTGGGGTGATCAGAAGACCATACAGGGTGCTCAGGACTGAACCTGTGTCACCACGTGCAAGGCAAACTCCCTGGCTGTGCTGTACTATTCCTCCGGCCCTCGTTCTAATTATTTTTTGCTTGTTTGGGGGACACATTAAGTGGTACTCAGGACTTACTCCTGGCTCTGCACTCAGGGATCATGGCAGGTGAGCGCTGAGGATAATATGGGGTGGCCAGGGATGGAACTCGTGTCAGCCACATACAAGGAAAGTGCCCACCTACTGAACTATTCTAATTTTTATCCAGGTTCATTGCTTTTCCTTTTAGAAAAGAATTTTTCTTAAGTCTAATTTTTAATTGCTTTCTAATTGCTTTCCCTTTCAGAAAAGAATGTCAAAAAAGAGACAAATAATGAGATAAAAGTTTTTTTAATTTATTCATTTTTATTAAGTTGTTCATGATTTATTACATTCAATAATTTAAAAATTATATTCAATATTAATTACGTTCACTAATTCAAAAATTACAATCCCACCACCATTGCACCTTTCTACCCCCATTATTTCTTTCCAATATTCTCAACCACCCCTCAAGCCTGCCCCTATAGCAGGTCCTGAATAATTTATTTATATTGCTTGCTATAATTCACTAAAAATGATCAAAAATGTTTCCTTAGAATAAAGTGTGTGAATATTGTTGTATCTCACTATGGAGCCATTAAACCCTTGTAGAAGAGTTTACTAATATGTTGTTACAGGTTAAGCCTTGTGTAGGTAAAACGGTTGTATGTAGAGATTATGAGAAAGTAACATTCAAGAAAAAGCATGGGCTTTTTCGAAGGGGAAAGTGCTGAAAGTTCACAACTCTCATCCTTTTCACCAATACTTTGTTCCTGCTGGAGCTTCTCTGTGGTGGTGGGGGGTTTCCAACTTTCTCTGGAAAGTTGTGCTATCACCAGTTAAAGTCTTATCAAACCTCAATTTCCATGTCTTCAAAACATCAGAGAAACATAATATACACCATATGGATTCCAGAAGGAGAAGAGAGACGGGGACAGAATTTTTAGGTGAAGATATAATAGCCTATAATTCCCCCAAACTGAAGAAGAATGCACATAGCCAGATAAAAGACATGCAAAGATTTTCAAATAAAATAAAACCTAAACAAATGTATATAAACACGTTGCAATTAAAATAGCAAAATCTGGTGACAGAGATGTATTACAGATAGGAAGACTACAAGCCTTGAATTCAGCTAGCCCGATTACCTCAGCACCACACATTCCTCTGGTCTTCTGAACATTGCAGGGGCCCTGGAAGACCCTGAGTACCGCTGGGGTGGCTGGGAAAGTTCTGAACAGCATATCATTCTTGGGAGATGACACTGAAACATTCACCCACATGGCTAAGAATCACCCGAAGCAACCCCCTGAACATTGCTTGGGTGAAGATTCCACAAAATACATAAAAAAAAGCACAAGTTTAAAAAAAAAAGAAATCTTAAAACATCAAGAGAAAATCAATGAATTACTTATAAAATCCACACCAGTTTTCTCCACCAAAATTATAGAGGCCAGGAAGGAATCGTACAATATATTTAAAGTACTGAATAGAAAGGGCTGGAGCAATAGCACAGTGGGAAGGACATTTGCCTTGCACCCTGGCCGACCCGGGTTGGCTTCCTCCATCCCTCTTGGAGAGCCCGGCAAGCTATTGAGAGCATCTCGCCCACATGGCAGAGCCTGGCAAGCTCCCCATGGTGTATTCGATATGCCAAAAACAGTAACAACAAGTCGCACAATGGAGATGTTGCTGGTGCCCACTTAAGCAAATAGATGAACAACGGGAGGACAGTGCTAGAGTGCTACTGAATAAAAAAGATCTCCAACAAAGAATACTTTATCCAACTAGGTTATCACTTAGGTTTAAAGTAGTGATTGTCTTGGGCTTAATCTCTAACACTCTATTCTGTTCCCTGAGCACAACCAGAAGTAACTCTTGAGTGGAGATCCAGAAGTAACCTCTGAGTACTGCCAGGTATGCCCCCCCATAAGTAAATAAATAAATAAATAAAGTTATGAAAGAAATAACCTACAGGCAAACAATGGTTTAAAAATAGCATGACCACTAAATTGGTTCTGCAAAAAATACTATAGTGTCTCCTATAGAAGGAAAATAAATTACACTCAAAAATAGAAGCTACTTATAAAATATGAAAAGTAGGAAAGAAGGAGCATCATCATAATGTCTTAGAGTGAATTGGAGTTATCCTCACTTTAAATTTAAAGTGGGATATAAGTGTAAAATTCTAGATGTAGATTTAATGGTAACATTAAGAAAAAATACTTATAGGAGAGAAACAAGAAGAGGCAATAAAAAAGAGGTGCGGTCCATACACAAAAGGCAGACAATAAGCACAAGGAGAGAAAATAAGATAAAAGCTGGAACAGTGACAAACTGCAAAAACATCAAGAGTGCATTTAGGAATGGCAATAAATTATTTTATACTAGTAATTTCACTAAATATAAATGATCTTAACTTACCAGTCAAGAGGCACAGAATGTCTGGATGGATCAGGTAACAAAACTCAGCCTTTTGTTGTGCACAAGATATCTACTTTAACTTCAATGATAAGCATAGGATTGAGGGCGAAAGTTTGGAAATAATCATACAAATAAGTGGTGGATAAAAATGGCTTGGACATGCCTTTGAATGATAACAAAGGTGGGTGGAATAATCTAGTTACGCCTATTGTATCCAAGTGTGTCTCTCTGCTGTGCCATTCTTTTCTTGACTGTAGAGTTTCATTTGACAAATCCATTTTTCCATTTTGACAAATCCATGAGAATTATGAGGATTCCCTACATGTAAGTGTCATCTTTGTTCTTGCTGCTCTCAAGATTCTCTATTTTGGCTTTTGCCATTTTAATTAAAGTATGCTTTAGTTTTCTTTTATTTTTGTTTATTTTGTGGGGAACGCTTTGAGATTATTTTTAATTTTTAATTTTATTTTTATACAGTTATTCACATTGATTACATTCAATATGTTAACACCAATCACATCACCATTACACCTTCCCACCACCATTACACTTTCCCACAACCATTATTTTGAATTTTCCTACCACCCTTCAAGCCTGCCTGCTACAGACAAATTCTAGATAATTTATCTTCTATTGCTAATTATGAATATCATGAGAGGTTGTGCAGCCACTTTTGCACGGTAGCAGGAGCCTGGAATTCTAAATATGTAAATGATTGGAGTTAGAGAAATCTCTGTAGGAAGCTAACCCATTTTGAGATTCATTTGTATGTCTCTGGATAAAGGCCACGACGAGCTTAAATATGGCCTGGAGGCAATTTGTGGGCGTGACAATCAGAACCTTGAAGGGGCGAACAGTCTATACCACCATGTGGCCTGGCATCTTCAGAGCCGGTTCCTCCCTACCTGGGTTTTACTTCTGAAAGTTTGTGGCCACCGCGGGTTCATCTGGAGTGGGTAAAGAGCAGATGCCCGCTCCATCTGAGGAGCCCTGGGGAAATCATCTTGGCACGGGTCCGGAGAGATCTCCGGCAAGCTGCAGTCTTCTGGGATTCACTGCTGCATCTCGCTTTGAGAATTTTGGATCTGGCTAATGACTCATCACCAGATTGAGAAAGTCTTGGCTATATCTTTGAACAATAATTTGCTCCCTCTCTCTTTGCTTGACCTCTAGGGACATCTATAAATTGCATATTGTTTCTCTTGAAATTGTCTCAGAGGTCTCTGATGTTTTCTCTTTTTTTCCAGGAACATTTGTTGAAACATGGTGATTTACAAAATTGTTCATAATAGAGTTATTTCTGGCATACAACATTCCAACACCAATCCTTCCACCAATGTCCCCTTCAACCTACCAATATCTCCAGGTTCCCTCCCACCTCCCAGACTATCCCCTTTGGCAGACATACCACAAACTTAATTTTCTAATACTTGGTCCAATAAAACTTAAAGAGAATGGCAAATAAAATTATGAGAAAATAAATCAATAAAAGTGGTAATGGACTGTTATGTGTTTTTAACCTTTCCTATTCTAGATGACAATCATATGCACTATTACTGAGTGCCATACTCAATGCCACATGTTGGAAAGTTTCTCTTGTTCTTTAAAGGAGCTCTTTTAATGCTTCTTGCAAAACTGGTTTCAAGGATATGAATTCCTTAAGCTGTTGCCTGTCCATGAAGCTCTGTATAGTTCTATAGTTCATTCAAGTCTGAATGATAATCTAGCTAGATAGTCTTGGTGAGGTGTTCATGTTATTGGGTATTTGTACTATTTTCTTCCATATTTTTCTGACTCATAGAGTCTCATTTGATAGTTCTGATGTACATATATTTGGCTTTCCTTTGTATATAAGTTCCTTTTTATCTTGCTGCATTCAATATTCTGTTTTATCTTTGAATTTTGTCATTTTGAGTATAATGTGCCTTGGACTTTTCCTAATTAGTTCCATCTTCACTGGGACTCTTCAGGCCTTTTGTATCTTGGTGCCTGTAATTCTCAACTCTGGGAAGTTCTTATGGATGATTTCTTTAATTTATGTCTCTTAATCATATTTGCCATCCTGTTCTTCAGGAACTCTGGTGTTTCTTATCGGTTCATCTTTAACTCATCCCGTAGATGACTGTTCATTTCTCTGGTTGACTGTTCATTTCTTTTCAGACTGTTTTCTATCTTCTGCTGTTTCTTCATCCTCCCTCATCTTGGAGTCCCTCAACCTTTTGCTCAGCTTCTGTTACTCTGCTGTTCAGAGCTTCTATTGACTTTTTAACACCTATCATGTTCTTAATTTCTGTCATTTCTAACTGTAGTAGTATTTTCATTTTGACTCTCATACATTCTTTTACTTTGCTGACTGCCTGTGCTATCACTTCTTTGAATTCATTAAACGTCCTCATAATGGTGTCACTAGAGATATTGTCTGAGGATTTGCTAGTATTATTTATGTCTGTGGTAATAATGTTTTCTCTCATTGAGCTTGATGGACTTTTATGTGTTTTCTCCCATTCATTTTCCAGTGTTCTTTTTCTACTGGGGTGAGTCTTTGTAGTAACCATGCCCCTCACACACACCCAAAAGTTTCTGAGGGATTAAGCTGGAGATTGTTCTCTCTCTTCTCTGACAATCTTCACAGAATGGTACTAAGAACAACTGGGATGATGGAAGAGCAAACAGGCCAGGCAAGAGCTGTGGTGTGGTCCCTTAATATGGTACAAGTTGGGTATGGAAGCTGCTGGGACCCAGCCAGTGGGGAGGGCTCTGCCTCCTGCTCTGTAATAGGTCCCATGATATCAGCCAGAGGCAAGCCTCACCTCGGCAGTGAAGCAGCAAACAGAAGGTCAAATCATATATTTTCTTCATTAAAAAAATTCTTTTCACTTTCCTTCTGTTCTTTTTAGATGACTTTGTGCATCTTGTTCTTAAGCACACCAATTTATTCTTTGACTTTCTCTCTTCTCTCTCTCTCTCTCTCTCTCTCTCTCTCTCTCTCTCTCTCTCTCTCTCCCCTACATAGCCAGTGGTGGTCAGGACTTGATCCTGTCTCTGTGCTCGGGGTCATGCTTGGCAGTACTTTGGGGATCATATTGGGTGTCAGAGATTGAACCTAGGTTGGACACATGTAAAACAAATGTCCTACCCAGTATACTGTATCTCCACCCCTATTCCTAACTTTGGTCACTCTTAGTTCTATTTCATTCTCTCTTATTTTTGGGGTCCACACTTGGTGATGTTCAGGGTTCACTCCTGCCAGTGTTCAGGGGAGCAAATATAGTTTGTAGGATCAACCTGGGGTTGGCTGCAAGAAAAGCAACCATCCTAACCTTTGTGCTATTTCTCTGACCCACTGATAGCAATTTTGCCGCAGTCCATCTTATACTTTCTCTTTCCTTATTATGTCTCTTCTCCATTTGTTAAATATCCTTCCCATTGTAACTTTGAGGTCTTCATTTGAGAATTATAATGATCTTGGGTGCTTGGACGCTTTATGAGCTTTTGTGTTTGCCAAAATTTTAGGTGGCCTCCTTTCTTCTTCATTATGTCTGCTATACAGTGAGAGGGATAGAGTGAGAGTAGAGTTTTGTGTACGTTTGGGTGGCAGCTTAGAATTCACATTTGCCAATTCTGTACAGAGCCTGTTGGACTGAATGCGTGTTGCTCTGACCACTGCTGAGACTGCTGTGCAGGGCTCAAGTTTGATCAGCCACATTCAACAGACCCAAGCGTCTAGAAGTAAATCTCTCTGATTCTAAGTGAATGTTTGCATACTGTCAAGAGTGAAATGGTGTCGAGGAGTCCTTTCTCTTCTCCTGGAGCAAGAATCACAAGGATGTTGGTGAGTCACCTCCCTTCCTACCCGGGGGTAGATAAACACCTACTGCAAATGCTGGCCTGCTACCTTGCCAGGCCAGAGCTGCACCTCCATCAGATTTTGTGAGACTGGAGATTCCTACAGCTCTAGTTAGGCATCAACCTAGGTGTCACTATTTGCTTTGCCTGTGCCCCTCCCTAAGGATGCACCGCAACTCCTTGATCTGAAGCTCCTTGCAATTTCCTCCTGTATTTGTGGTGCTCTTCTGGAGCTGTTTGCTCTCTATCCCATGCACATCTCTAGGTCTTCAGTGGGTCCCATAGTCACTGTTGTGTTTTGTTGCAGTTTGGATTTGGTGTTATCTCTCCCAACACCCTTCTCTGCCATCTAGCCCCACCTCCTTTTCCCTCCATTCTTAATTTGTTTTAGGTTGAAAACAAGAAAAACCATTTTAGCAAAAGAAAACCTGACTAAACATAAGAACAACTGACTTTTAAAATAGAAACATTATTAAGTATTTACGAACTGGCAAGAAGCCAAGAAAGCACTCCGCGGCGTTTTCAATTCCATTTCCACGTCTTGTTTTGTTCACCCTTTGTTAAATGCCCCCAAGTTGAGAGTTTTTCCTATTTCTATGTAAACAAAACAGCTAAATATGCAACAGCAGAATTTTAACTTAAAGAACAAAAAAGGGACAGAGCGATAAGTAAGATGGGCAGGATGCTTGCCTTGCACAAGGCCAAACTGGATTTGATCCCCAGTATCTTTTATGGTTCCCCTGGCACCACCAGGAGTGAGCCCTGAGTGCAGAGGTAAGAGTGAGCCCTGAGAAATTCCAGGTGTGGGGGGAAAAGACCTTAAGAACAGACACATGTTAAGTCTTATCCTTGTTTAGGATAACAATATGAAAGCTAAAATAGTAGGCTTTAGAATGTCACAGGCACAGAAATGAATCTGGTAGGTAGGATTCAGGTTTCATGCTAGAGATAAAATCATGCGATTACTTTTTCTTTATGTTACTGTTGATATATTTTGCTACCCCTGTCATTTATCAGGAGTCAGCGACAGAGACCCTTTTCTGTCACAGACTGGGGTGGGGTCAGGTTTAGTCAACCACTATTCTGGGTTGTATTAACTAGGCAAGATCATGGAATAGATGTCAACAAACCCCTTTCCCAAACCCTAACTCTTTCTCTTCTTTCATGCATCAGGGCTGGAACCCAGTTACAGCCAACTTACATTCTAAGGGCAGAACAACAAACCAAAGGCATACATCACTACCTATACTCATTCAGAAAGAGTAGGTTATAGAAGCCAAGCCTGGTGTAGAGGATTCATTCTGAGAAATACACCTTGCACTTTTTCTGACGGTCTTGATTCTCTCCCACTTGTATTTGCGTTCTCTTTGGTGTGTAGGGGAAAAACATTTTCATAAGCTCAGCTATATTACATAGAGCAAGAACCAACTGAACATGGAGATATTCCTGCTATCCAAATTTGGCACCCAAGATTGCACAGGAGACATGACAACTGCTTTTGGCCACCAGAGCCCTCAGCATAGGCTGAGCCAACCATCGTTTAGAAACAGAGGATACTTTTGTCCCCTAGTCTCTTCTCCTAGTGCAGACTACCAGGCGAGACAACACAGCATTAAAATGTGGCATAACGTCAGTCTGTTAGCTGTCAGTCCGTCTTCTTTCTCTCTCCCTTTTCTCCCTACTAACCCCCCACCACACACACACCATGGCAGTTTGAGGCCCCTTAGTACCTCTCTTGTGCTGCCCCAGGGAGTAATGAGAACTCACTTCCGGTATCTGGTTCTGGAATCTGGTTATTTGATTCTGTTATCTGGGAGATTCTGGTGAGCTCTTTGCCTTCTCTTCTCTGGTTAAGGCTTAAATAACCTCAGTGAAGTAGCAAATGATTTGGACCAGCCTATTGCCTCTCTCACCTGGTAAATGTAGAGAGCAGCTCTCTGATTCCTAGGTGACCTTACAGCAAAACCCTGAGGGATATCAGTTTCATTGGGAGGAGTATCGAGTGTCCATATCTGGACCTAGTGTATTTCCCTTCATTACACATGCTGCTCTTACTATCTAGAGGAAGTCCCAAAAGTTAGAATAGGAGCCAGAGACTCACCTGTAACCTGGTAGACACAACAGACGAGGTCTTTTAAAATATAGATAAGGAAAAATAGAGCAGAGAGGAGTTGCAAGAAGCCCCAGAGAGGAGTGTCTAGAGAGGCAGACTTGTGTCTTAGTTGTCCAGCAATATCCAAAATATCCTGACCCTACACATCTTCCCACCTGATTCTGGGGGAACAGAGGTGAGGGTTTAATGTCCAGAGAAAAAAAATAGACAAACTGTGGAAATTTTTCCATGAATAGAATGACTTTTTTTTATCTTCTATAAATGTGAGATTTGAAACGTTCTTTTGACTTTATTTCTGTATCATGACATACATGTCTTTAAAAAAATAAGTCATGTGATCTAGCAACAACATGGTTGAAGCTCAAGAAATTTTTCTTTTTTTTTTAAATTGAATGATGGTGAATTACAGAGTCACACAGACATTTCTTATCGAGTTTCAGGTGTATTGTTTTAACATCAATTCATTCACCAGTGCCCAGTACTATTCACAAATGTCCCCATTTTCCCTCCTGCTGCCCTCAGGTCCTAGCCTGCCTCTGGGGGACTGGCACTTTTCACCTCCACCATTCTCTTAGTGTTCCCTTCCTAACATATCCCCCTCACCCCTGTCCCAGTGCCAACCGTCCTGCTGAAGACCAGTTATCCTGTTCTTCATCTCTATTGCTGTTGGGCATTTGATACCCCACATAGGAGAGAGATCATTCTGAGTCTGTTCCCCTCCCTCTGGCTGATTTCACTCAACATGATAATTTACAGATCCATCCATGTTACAGCAAATTGAATGACTTTGCCTTTTCTTAAGACTGTGTAGTATTCCATCGTAAATATGTATTGTAGTTTCTTTATCTAGTCATCTGGATAAAGTGGGCATTTGGGTTATTTACACACTGTGGCTACTGTGAACAGTGCTATAATGAACATAGGAAGGCAGATGTCTTTTCTGATTTGTGTTTTTATACCTTTGGATTGCATTCTCAAGAGTTGAATTGCTGGGTCCTATGGAAGCTCTATTACTAGATCTTTGAGGAATACTCATGTTGTCCTCCGGAAAGGCTGGACCATTCATTGTTACTACCAGTAGGGAGTGAGGTTCCCTTTTCCTCCCACTTCCTCATCAACACTGGTTGTTTTTCTTTTTGATGAGTGCCAGTCTCTGTGTATGAAGTGATATTTCATTGTTGTTTGGATTTGCATTTCTCTGATGATTAATGATATATAACATTTTCCATATTTTTTGACATTTATATTTCTTCTTTGAAGAAACTTCTATTCATTCTCCTCTTCATTTTTTGATAGGATTGGATGATTTTTTCTTGAAGATTTCTACCAGTGCTTTATATAATTTGAATGTTATTAACATTTTATCAGATGAGTAATGTGCCAATAATTTCTCCCACTCTGTGAGCTATCTTTGTATTCTAGTCATCATTTCCTTTGAAGTGTAGAAGCTTCTTAGTTTAATCTAATCACAGTTGTTTATTTCTGCTTCTACTTGCTCGATCAGTAGTGTTTATCTTTAAAGATGCCTCTAGCTACAATGTCATGAAGAGTTCTGCCTATATTTTCCTTTATGTACTTGATGGAGTCAGGTATAATATTGAGGCCTTTAATTCATTTTATTTGAATTCTGTGAGTGACGTTAAAAAGAGGTCTGTGTTTATTTTCTGTTGCACGTGGCTAACCAGTGTTCCCAAAACCATTTGTTGAAGAGGCTTTGCTTGCTCCACGTCATAATTTTTGCTCTTTTATCAAAGATTAACTGAGGGACTGTCTCTGGATTTTCAATGTTATTCCATTGATCAGAGGGTCTGTCTTTATTCCAGCACCATGCTTTTTTAATTACTACTGCTTTGTAGTACAGTTTGAAGTTAGGCAAAGTGATACCTCCTATCTTCTTTTTCCCAATGATTTCTTTAGCTACTGCGGACCACACCAAATTTTAAAGCTTCTGTATGGCAAAAGAAACCCAATCTCTAATAAAAAGAAACACAATTGAATTAGAAAAAATATTTCTAGATAATACATCAGGCAAAGCACTGACATCCAAGATCTATAAAGCACTCACAAGATTCAATAATAAAAATCCAATTCATAAATGGGGAGAGGAAATGAACAGATACTTTCTTAAAGAAAAGCTACAAACTGTCAACTGGGATGGAGGTGCTGAAAGGAAAGGGCATTGGAATCTTTGAGGGAGGGAGATTAATACACTGGTGATGAATGTGATGTTGGAACAGGCATATGAAAGGTGTTCATCACTAATAATCATGGAAATCAATACCACAATGAAATATCATTTAACACCTGTGAGAATGACACATATCCCAAAGTCTGGAAACAGCCTCACTGTTGGTGGGGTATTCATGAGAAAGGAACCTTCATTCACTATTGGTGGGAATGTCATTTGGTTTAGCCTTTGTGGAAAGGAACATGGAAATCTTTCAAAAAAAAAAGGAATAGAACTAGCATATCACCCAGTGACACTGGTTTTTGGCATTTATCTCCAAAACAAAAACATTAATTTGAAAGAATAGATGCACACCTATGTTCATCACTGCACATAGCGTAATAACCCAAGATGTGGAAATTACCCAAATGCCCATCTATGGGTGAATGTATCAAGAAGTTGTGGTGTATATATACACAATGGAATACTATGCAGCACACTATGAAAGAACAAAACCATGCAATTTGCAACAACATGGATGGAATTAGAGAAGATCATGCTGAATGAAGTCAGGAAAGGGATAGATACCAAATGATCACTCTCCTTTGTGGTACTTAAAAATGCACAGAAATGCAACAAAAGTCCAAAAACAATACAACAAGAGAACTGACTCACAAAACTGGCTTGGGAGATGGGGGGGCTGCTGAAGGGGCATTGGAATCCTTGGTGGAAGAAGGTGAGTACAGTGGTGATGAATATGACGTTGAAATTATATGTGCAGAAATCATCATTATCAATGTTTCAAATCACAGTCCCTCAATCTATAAAAATTAAGTTAACTAATTAATAAAAAACACTTGTCAGGGCCCGAGAAGTAGTTAACAGGCTGCCCACTTGCTTTGCATGTGAAAGTCCCATGTTCAATCAATCCCTGTCACGAAATGGTCCCCTGAGCACTACTGGGAGCAGTCTTCCAACACAGACCCGGACTAGCTCCTGAGCAACATCTGGAGTGGCTTCTAAAGAAAAAAACAAAGGACAAAAACAAAAAACACATGGCAGATTTTTCTGCCTTTTGGATAGCAATAATTTCGTTGTTTCTTTCCTGTTCATGGATGGGGAGAATCAACATTGTCAAAATGGCAATACTTCCCAAGGCACTGTACAAATTCAATGCAATCCCTATAAGGATACCCATGACATTCTTCAAAGAAATGGAGCAAACACTCCTGAAATTTATATGGAACAATAAGCCCCCACGAATAGCTAAAGCAATTCTTGGGGAAAAAGAAAATGGGAGGAATCAACCTACCTAACTTCAAGCTCTACTACAAAGCAGTAATAATCAAAACAGCATGGCACTGGAAAAAAGGCAGAGCTGCAGACCAATGGAACAGAGTTGAGTATACTGACATCTCCTCCCAAACATATAATCATCTAATCTTTGATAAGGGGGCAAGAAAAGTGAAATGGAGCAGGGAAAGCCTCTTTAATAAATTGTGCTGGCAAAACTAGACGGCTACATGCAAAAAAGTGGGCTCAGATCTCTGCCTAACACCATGCACAAAAGTAAGATCGAAATGGATTTATGACCTCATCATCAGACCGGAATCCATAATGTTTATTGAAGACAAAGTTGGCAAAACTCTCCATGATAGTGAAGTTAATGGTATCTTCAAAGATGTCACGCCACTGGCCGAGCAAGTGAATACAGAGATAGACAAATGGGACTATCTTAAACTAAGAAGCTTCTGCACCTCAAAAGAAACAGTGACCAAAATACAAAGACAGCCTACAGAATGGGAAAGAATATTCACCAAATACACATCCGACAAGGGGTTGATATCAAGGATATACAAGGTACTGGTTAAACTACACAAGAAGAAATCACCCAACCCCATCAAAAAATGGGGCGAGGAAATGAACAGAAACTTTCGCAAAGAAGAAATCCGAATGGCAAAAAGGCACATGAGAAAATGCTCTATATCACTAATCATCAGAGAGATGCAGATCAAAACAACAATAAGATATCATTTCACACCACAGAGACTGACACACATCCACAAGAATAATTTCAGTTTTAGATACCATGACTTACAATACAGGGTTAACACAAACTGCCTCCCGAACCATCTAAACACATTAACGGATATGATCCAGAGACTCACAAATGAATCTTGGTACTGAGAAGCTTACTGCAGAGATTTACCTGGAACCTAATTATTTAAAATTTTAGAGTTCCAGGGGCTGGAGCAATGGCACAGAGAGTAGAGCATTTGCCTTGCATTCGGCTGACCCAGGTTCAATTCCTCTTTTCTTCTTGGAGAGCCCAGCAAGATACCTGGGCATGTTCGATAAGCCAAAAACAGTAACAACAAGTCTCACAATGGAGACGTTACTGGAGCCTGCTTGAGCAAATCAATGAACAACGGGAGGACAGTGCTACTAGAGTTCCAGAAGTGCCCGGTCGCAAAAGCGGCAGTGTAACATCTCATGCTATTCATAAATGTCACTGTCACTGTCCTCCCATTGCTCATCGATTTGCTCGAGCTGAACCAGTAACGTCTCCATTGAAGACTTTGTTGTTACTGTGTTTGGCATATTGAATACATCACGGGTAGCTTTCCAGGCTCTGCCGTGCGGGTGAGATACTCTCAGTAGCTTGCCGGGCTCTACGAGAGGGGTGGAGGAATCGAACTCGGGTTGGCTATGTTGGCTGCGTAGCTATTCCTAACAAGCAATACAAAATAAATTATCTAGCATCTGGCTATTTTATTTTATTTATTTTTTTATTTGTTACTGTCAAAAGTAACAGGGCTTTCAAACTCAATACATCAGGATCCTCCATGAGCTGTATTACAGATTCACTACCAGGATCTCACCATTCTACAAGGAAGTGATCACAACTTAAAGAGAGGGGTTTGGCAGGGTGATACCATTTCACCAAAACTCTTCAGTGCCACCCTCGAGAACAGCATGCGACGACTGGAATTGGGAAGGAATGGGAGTGAAGATAGATGGTCGGCAACTACACCACCTCTGCTTTGCTGATGACATTGTTTTGTTTGCCAAGGCATTGAAAATCAGATGGGCTGGACACGTAATTCGATTTGGAGATGACTGCTGGACTAGAGCCGTTACCAACTGGATTCCATGGGATGTCAAAAGATCGCTTGACCACCCACCTATGAGATGGTCAGACTTCTTTGTCAAGACCCTGAACATTCAGTTTGAGACTCTTCGTGTTCCTGGGGTGAACAGACGCCATTGGGCTACACTAGCACATGACAGGAACAAATGGAGACGTTACTGGCACCCGCTTGAGCAAATCGATGAGTAATGGGATGTCAAGTAATCAAGTGATTTATTTTATTTTATGAATATAAAATTTTAAAAAGAAAAAAAACAACACAGGGTTAATAGCAGGGTTTCTCGCATGCAGTGTTTCAACCCCACACCCCCCGTCACAACGCTCTCCATCCTCTACCTACCCAGCCCCACCCTCCACCATGGCTTAATTCTTCAGGAAATGAAAGTTTTTTTTATTTCATTTTCTGGTGAAGAGAAATAATTACAAACCTTGATTTTCTCTTTGATTTGGTAGGGGAATAACAATACTTATTTGTTTTCTCCCTTCTTTGTTTCACTATAGGAAATGGTCACAGAATGCCAGTATCAACACAAATGGCAGTAGGTACTCCTCACTTACAAGGGCTGGAGCATGTATGGACACTCCTGTCTCTACCTCTGTGCCAGATAGTGACCTGCTCTACCGTTCCTGGTGGCACTGTGCCTGGTGTCCACAGCAATGGCTCTTCATGATGGACTTTCTGAAGTTTCTTTCCTTTCCTCCACAAGAATCTTGAGATTACCTCCCATGTGAACCATATACCCCTTTCCTTGTCTCCTGGTCTTTTCTGGGTCAGCATAGAATAAGGCTCACGTTCTTAACAAATATTAGGGATAGAAAGAAATTACATTTACATTTGAATAGATGTGGCTCACTGTTGGCAGTTTCTATCTTCGTTGTCTATGCACCAACATCTAATTATGATGAAGGAGAAATTGAGAAGTTCTACATGGAGCTGGAGAAGTTCTACAAAGAAGACCACACCTTCTACAAGATCATTGTGGGTGATTTTGAATGCCAAGATAGGACCGAGAAGATCAGCTGAAGAACTTCACGTCGGGACCCATGGCCTAGAATGGAACGAACAGGGTGAGAGACTGCCTGAGTTCATCATGTCGACCAAGACCATCCATGGTAACTCACAGTTCCAGAAGGCCGAATCTAAACGTTGGACATGGGAGTCTCCCAGTGGACAATTCCACAATTAAATAGACCACATCATATTATTATTATTATTATTATTATTATTATTATTATTATTTTATTGGTGAAACACCATAAGGTACAGTTGAGATCCACAAATTTTTGTGCTTGGGTCAATGATCAAACACCCATCCCTCCACCAGTGCCCATTTCCACCACCATGGATAATATCCCTCCCACCCCCATTCCCCCCATCCCACCATGCCTCTGTGGCAGGGCATTCCCTTTTGTTCTCTCTCTCCTTTTGGGTGTTGTGGTCTGCAAAAGAGGCATTGAGTGGCAAACATATTCAGTCCATAGCCTACTTTCAATATGCATCTCCCCTCCTGGGAGGTTCCTCCAAACACCCTTTATTTGGTGCTCCCTTCTCTATCTGAGCTGTCCTTTCCCATAGAACACCCGGCTGGCCTCTAAGCTATGGAATAATCCTCCTGGTGCTGATCTCAGCTATTCTTGGGTATTAATCTCATATTTTGTTACTTTATATCCCCCAGATGAATGCATCTTTCTATGTCTATCCCTCTCTTTCTGACTCATTTCGCTTAGCATGATACTTTCCATGTTGTACCACTTGTATGTAAATTTCATGACTTCATCTTTTCGAACAGCTACATAGTACTCCATTGTGTAGATGTACCGAAGTTTCTTTAACCAGTCATCTGTTCTTGGGCACTCAGGTTTCTTCCAGTTTCTGGCTATTGTAAAGAGTGCTGCAATGTACAAACAAGTGCAGATGTCACTTCAATTATACATTTTTGCCTCTCTGGGATATATTCCCAGGAGTGGTATTGCTGGGTCAAATGGGAGCTCAATTTCTAATTTTTTGAGAATCGTCCATACTGTTTTCCAAAAGGTCTGAACCAGTCGGCACTCCCACCAACAGGACCACATCATATTTAATCAATGGTTTTGCCTGTCCTATGTCGCTGTTGTCCCAAAATTCCAAATGGGATTGGACCACCATCTCCTTCGTGCAAAATTCTACTTCATAGAGTGGGGAGAAAGGGCTGCAAAGTTTAAAAAGGGAACTCCCAGAACGACCACCAACTGGGAGCTCTTTGGCACTATTGCGGCAACATGGGAAGATGCCATTGTTGACAACATTGACAAGGAATACGATCGACTGGTTCAGTACCTCCATGATTGTGCGAGGAACGCCAAGAGAGAGATAGCCAAAAAAATGCCTGTCTTCGAAAACTCTTGAGCTTATTTGCCAACGTGGTTTGGCACATGCCTCAGGCAACCACAAGCGAACATCCGAGCTCTTAAAGCAGTGCAGAGATGTGATCAAGGAAGACCTCAAAGAGAGAAGAGCAGAAGTGCTGGTAGATGCAGCAGAAGCCAGAAGTATTCGCAACGCTTGCCTGTCCTTCACCAGCTACAAGACCAAGATGACTGCCCTCCGACATACTGATGGATCTATCACATCTTCCAGAAGGGCAATGGAGAAGATTATCCATGACTTCTACGCAAATCTCTTCGATAGCCATGTCCACTTGCCGACATACCAAATTCCACAGGATGTCATTTCCAATGTTCTCCCTTCTGAAATCTGACACATCATTTCGTCAGTAAAGAAATGAACAGCATCCGGCCCAGACAAGGTCAGACCTGAACACCTAAAGAACCTGTCGTCAGTACTCATCAATACGCTGGCTCGGCTCTTCACATGCTACCTGTCTGAATGCAAGGTTTTGTTCCAATGGAAAACCAGCAGGACCGTACTACTGTACAAGAAGGGAGACATCCACGACATTGGCTACTATCGCCCAATCTGCCTATTGTCTGTCATCTACAAGTTGTTCACTCCAGTCATCCTAAATAGGATTGGCAGAACACTAGATGAAGGACAACCATGCGAGCAAGCAGGGTTCCACAAAGGATTCAGCACCATCGACCATATCCACACGATAACCAAGCTCACTGAGGTTTCTCAGGAGTTCAAGATGCCGCTCTGTCTAACATTCATTGATTTAAAGAAGGCCTTTGATTCTACTGAGATGAAAGCGGTCATTGAAGCCCTAGCCAATCAGGGCATTCAAGCTCAATACATCAAGATCCTCCGTGAGCTGTATTACGGATTCACTACCAGGATCTCACCATTCTACAGAGAAGTAATCATTGATGTCAAGAGAGGGTTTCGGCAGGGTGATACCATTTCACCGAAACTCTTCAGTGCCACCCTAGAGAACATCATGCAATGACTGGAATGGGAAGAAATGGGAGTGAAGATAGATGGTCGGCAACTACACCACCTCTGCTTTGCTGATGACATTGTTTAAATAACACCAAACATTAGCCAAGCAGCACAAATGCTGACCGACTTTGACCGTGAGTGTGGAACGGTTGGACTACAGCTGAATCTTACGAAGACAACGTTTATGAGAAACAGCCTTGTTCCTGACGCCCCATTCACTCTCAACGGAACGATCATCTCTGAATGCAACAGCTATGTGTACCTAGGTTGAGAAGGCAACATGACAAATGACCTGGCACCCAAGCTGTGCAGGAGGAAGAGAGCGGCTTGGAATGCCTTCAAGAGCGTCAAAGAAATAGCTAAGAGGACGAAGAACTTCTAGCTCCGGGCACATCTCTTTGATTCCACTGTTCTTCCTGCATTAACATATGCCTCAGAGACCTGGACCCTACGCAAACAGGATGAGAACTTTATTCGAGTCTCCCAAAGAGGAACTGAAAGAGTTATGCTTGGAATATCACGTTTCACTCAAATGAGAAAAAGAATCCAGAGTTCTGCGCTCCATCGGCGATCAAGAATCAGGGACGCGGTCTCATTTGCCAAGGTGTCAAAAATCAGATGGGCTGGTCACGTAATGAGATTTAAAGATGACCGCTGGACTAGAGTTGTTACCAACTGGATTCCACAGGGTGTCAAAAGACTGCGTGGCCGCCCACCTACCAGATGGTCAGACTTCTTCATCAAGATCACGAATGATCGGTTTGAGGCTCTTCGTGTTCCTAGAGCGAACAGACGCCATTGGGCTACACTAGCATGGACAGGGACAAAATGGAGATGTTACTGGCGCCCGCTCGAGGAAATCGATGATTAACGGGAAGTCAAGTGATCAAGTGATCAAGAAAGAAATGATGCCTCTGAACAGAAAGGTATTTTTTAAAGACATTTCTGGATTGTAATGGTTGCAATTTTATTTAATAGCAAAATTGAAAAAGTATCTACTTCTTTTTTTATTAGTGAGACACCATGAGGTACAGTGATTAGGTTCTCACCTAATCTCTCTGGGCCGAAGTATATTAATTTGTTTTTATTCCACTGTTTTTATGGCTGCAAGGACTGTATGTAGCATAGCTTAAACCACAGAATGACTATTGAAACTATAAATACATTTTTTTAGCCTTTGGACCACACCTGGTGTTGCTCAAGGGTTATTCCTGACTCTGCACTCAGGAATTACTCCTGGCAGTATGCAGAGGTCCATATGAGATGCTGAGGATCAAATCTGAGTTGGCTGCATTCTAGTCAAGTGTCCTACGTACTATACTATTGCTCCAGCCTCTGAAACTATAGTTGGCTTTTAAAAAAAAAATCATCAATCATTCTACCATTGAGTCTTATACATTGTCTTAGATAAGAGTAGTAGGGAGGAGCTTATTGAAGCATAGATCTCTGTGTCCCACCCCAGCATTTCTGATTCAATAAATCTAAGTGTGCCACAGAATTTGCAAGGGGGACAAACTGCCAGGCAGTGCCAATTCTGCGGTGCAAGAATTCTTTGAAAACTACTCTTTGTGCAAAGGTAAGAGAAGTTGGCACTTTTGAGACTTCCTAAGTTGCCAAAACTACGTTTTGTTTAAAAATGCAAGGTCAAGGAAACTTAAATAAAAGTTTAAATGTGTTCAATAGACTAAATGTTTAAGAAACTAAATGTGTAACTAACTCATGGATCATGTCTTTTCCAGTAGCTGTCTTGTTTGCACAATAAAATATCTTCTGCTTTATTGTTCCTACGTAGCCCACTTCTAAGGGCTGCCACCAGGTGTTGGTGACTGCCAAATGCACAACGGGATCAACATAACTTTCAGGGTTTTCTCAATAGCTAAAAGAGAAGCTCAGTGATGACTAGAATCTGTCTTGGGGAAGCTCTACAAAGTGCCAGGAAATGCTTGGCTACCATTGGCCTTTCCAACCCTCACTCTGCTCTCCCCCATGCTTTCTAAACAAAAGATTTCAGCTCACATAGAGATTATGAAAGATTTTTTCTATTTATGTTTTTCTGATGCTACTGAATTGTCTATGCTTTATAGATTCTAAGGAGATAAAAAATTGCACAGGATGTTAATGGGAGGTAGAATAAACAAGCAATTAATGCTGACAATGTTGCAAGGGCCAAGAAAAATGTTTTTATCCTTAGTTACTTTCAATTGCCCACTGACTTGTAAGGTATAGACTAAACCATGGCATGCAAGGAATACGATTGTCATTTTTTAGGAAAAAAATGGCTGAGTAGAAACAATAACATTTGATCAAACTACAAATCATCATCCCCACAGTATAGGGAAACAAATTTTTCTTTTTGGGCATTTTGGGTCACACCTGGCAATGCACAGGGACCACTCCTGGCTCTGCACTCAGGAATCACCCCTGGTGGTACTCAGGGAACCATATGGGATGCTGGGAATCAAACCCGGCAAATGCCCTACCCGCTGTGCTATTGCTACAGTCCCAAGAAGCAATTTTAGCCAAAGCCTTTATTATCTGACATCTAGCTAAAATCGGTGATCAGTTCTGAATCAAAACCCAAAGTTCCAAAAGCTGGAAGTCCCATTTTCTTTCCATTATACTATGGGAGTAGAGAGAATGTAAAATTCAGAAACATCATCGGCAATCACTGTATGTACAAGTTGATTTATATTATTTGCTCTTTCTTTATAGTTATCCATGATACAATTTAGAATAAGTGTGAGTACCATCTTGGAGGAGTCTTAAGTAGTGAATGAGCCACAAATGGCTCTTTTCAGGTTATCAAACTTTAATAAAATTATTTGGTTGCAGCACTGTCCTTTTAAACAGATTGCCTGTCCTTTTAAACAGATTGTTTTAAGAACTCATTTTCTGATTATAAAATAATAAGACCCTTTTCACGGAGTGATGAATAAAAGGAAGTCCCTCCTTGTGGTGCTTAAAGTCCCCTTAACATTTTTTAATGCTACACTAATAATGATGCTTCCTCAATAAAAAGTAGTACAGGGGCTGGAGAGATAGCACAGCGGGTAGGGCGTTTGCCTTGCACGCGGCTGACCCGGGTTCGATTCCCAGCATCCCATATGGTCCCCTGAGCACCGCCAGGAGTAACTCCTGAGTGCAGAGCCAGGAGTAACACCTGTGCATCGCCGGGTGTGACTCAAAAAGCAAAAAAAAAAAAAAAAAAAGTAGTACAGTAAGTAAGGCACTTGCCTTGAACACTGGTGACCCAGGTTCAATCCCTGGCACCACATATAGCCTCCAGAAATTATGAGGAGTGATCCCTGAGTACAGAGCCAAGAATAAGTGCTGAGCACCACCAGGTGTGATTCAAACCCCTCCCCCCACAAAATAAATTAAAGTATAAAGTATAAGTAGGGAACTAAACAAAATGCAATTAAAATTAATTTGGAACATATTAACATAAAACATCAGCGTTAGCATAAAATTCACCTGGCAGTCAATCATTAATAAAATAATATTCCAACCAAACTAAAGAATGTGTAAGGGGTCAGTGATTTATCAAGTGGCAGATGTGAATGACTTTTACACAAAATCAAATTGAATCTTTAGGATTTTTCCTTCTTTTGTGGTCTTGAATAATTGTTGAAAGTTTTCCATTTTCATGGAAATTCTAAATGCATGTCCCTGACCTTATGATCAAATGAACTACATAAAGCTAAAGAGTTTTTTCATGGAAAACAAACAAACAAAAACAAACAATAATAACTCTCTACCCCTCTACCCCCAGGCTAAAACTAAAGGATACATAACTGAATGGGGGGGTATTTGTATTCATTATATCAGAAAAAGGTTTGATGTACAAGATTATAAAGTACTCACAAATATCAGCAATAACAACAAAACATTTAAAAACCCAGTCAACAAGTGGGGAGAAGAAATGAATAGACACTTCTCAGAGGAAGACAGGAAGATGGCCAGTAGGTACACAAAAAAAATGCTCATCATCCCGTACCATCAGAGAAATCCACATCAAGATGACAATGAGGTACCATTTCATACTAATGAGAATGGATCGAATCAAAAATAGTAGAAACTATCTGTGTCGGTGGCAATGTGGTGAAAAGGGACCTCTCATTCACTCTTGGTGAGAGTGTCTGGTACCATCCCTATGGAAACAGTATGGAGAGTTCTCAGTATACTTAGAATTGAACTGCCACATGATCTAGCAATCCCACTTTTAGCCATCTACTCGCAAGACATAAAAACATTCTCAAAAGGACAGAAGTGCACCATTATTTATTGCTGCGCTCAGTACAATAGCTAAGCTATGGAATCAACCTAGGTGTCCAACAACAGATAATGAATAATGAAGATTGTGAATATATATACACACAACGGAATAATACTATGCAGTTGCAAGGGACAATGAAACCATGCAATTTGCTGCAACATGGTTGGAACTGGGAGATTTCATGTTGAATGTAGTAAGCTGGAGGAAGAAAGGCAAAAACAGGATGATCTCACTAATCTGTGGTATATGGAATACTGGATGAGGAAACATGTTGTAGTAAAATACCAGTGATATGAGTGAGTAGTATAGTCATATATCTGAAACACAGAGTCAACAAAACTGAAACTATGAGATCTAAACTGCGACCACTGAAACTTTGTAATGTGCCTATTAAGTTTACAGGTGGGAATAGAGTGGGGTTTGGGGTGGGGAGGTAATAGGGAACACTGGTGGAGGAAGGTTGACACTGGTGGAGATTGGTGTTGAAATAATGTATGCCTAAAACTCAACTATCAATGTTTGTAAATCATAGTTCTATATAGTTAAAAAATTTTTAAGTAAAAAATTAGACATGTTTGGTATACACCAGAGTGTTAATACAGTGGACAAAGCACTTGCCTTGTAAGTCTCCAACCCGGTTCAGTTCCTGACATCCCATATGGTCCCCTGAGCCCCACCAGGAGGGATCCCTGAGCAGAGCCAGAAATAAGTTTTGAGCACAGCTGATTGTGACACAAAAATAACTAAGTGGGTTTATTTCTCATTCCAAAATCTGAAGTTACCTGACTGTAGTGCCAGGTGTAATCCCTGAGCATTGCCAGGTATGGGGCAAAAATGAGAGAAAAACTGAATTCATGGGGCTGGAGCGATAGCACAGTGGTAGGGCGTTTGCCTAGCATGTGGCTGACCCGGGTTCGAGTCCCAGCATCCCATATGGTCCTCTGAGCACCGCCAGGAGTAATTCCTGAGTGAAGAGCCAGGAATAACCACTGTGCATCGCCGGGTGTGACCCAAAAAGAAATAAAAACTGAATAATTCATAAGTAAGTATGCTAAATAAAGCTTAGATAGCATTTATTACCTCCTTCTAATTAAGAAGAACGTAAGACAATATTGCTCAACAATAACCCAACAAACAATTCCCCTCATTCACTCAAAAGAAGTAGACTTAAGAGCAATTTGTGCATTCCCCATTTCTTGCACATTACAAATTTCATTGCATTTTTTTTCTCCAGAAGAAAAGGTTCTTGGAAAAGATTCAGGACACTTGAGTAGGATGTATGAGGGGCAACTTAAACTAAAAGAGGTTCATAAAAGAATATCTTCCAAAATTTTCCCATCCGAGAATTATACTTCATTTTGCTTGTAATTATGGAAGAATCAAACTTGGCATGAGAAACTAAAATAATTGTTTGTACAAAAACACTTCTAAGTTCCTCTCCTAAAAGTGTGTTAGTAGAAAAAACATTAACTCTTAGTCCTTGATTAAAAAGAAATCTCAAACCTTTCCAACTCTGCAAGCCCTCTACCATGAACTTATGATAGAACAATAGAACAGAAATAAGGAGTGCTTTCTAGACAAAAGAGTAGTTACAGCGTTCATAGCTTGTGGATTCACTTCTGTAGACCAGTCTTCCAGAATAGAAAACACAGGGGTTATTTGGAGCTGATGTGCCAAGGGACTGCTTAATTTGAACTTCTCAAATAGCTGAAAGTTCAAAATTTGAATCTACAAACCCTAGAAGCAATGCAGTAATGTATTTGATTTACTATCTAAGACAAAAAAAACCCAAAAAAACTTTAGCTACAGCTCTGACACTCACATCTTCTTGCATAAATTACCAAACTCCGTTGTATCCAGTTAAGACAGAAATTCCCTAATATCTGGGAGCTAAGACACTTGGCTTGCACGTGGCTGACCTAGATTCCATCCCTGGCATCTCATATGGTCTTCTCCTCACCCTCCAAGAGTGATCCTTGAGTGCAGAGTCAGGAGTACAGATGAGTAGCACTGCACTGTCATTGCACTGTCCTCCCATTGTTCTTCAATTTGCTTGAGTGGGCCCAGTAACGTCTCCACTGTGAGACTTGTTCTTACTGTGTTTGGCATATCGAATATGTAACAGGTAGCTTGCCAGGCTTTACTGTGCGGGAGAAATACTCTCAGTAGCTTGCCAGACTCTCCGAGAGGGGTGGAAGAATCAAACCTGGGTTGGCCGTGTGCAAGGCAAATGCCCTACCCGCTGTGCTATTGCTCCAGTCCATTCTATATCTATATCGATATATCCATATCTATCATTAAAATAATGGAAAAGAATAACTCTACCCACAGGTTTGGTTGACAGAAAAATGATTTCCTGTGTCCAGATTTTTCTAATGGACACAGAAATACAGATTGGAAAAGCTTCTGCTCATCCAATGAAGCTATCAACAAGAACCAACAGATATTTATACCTTGAACATATGAGCATTTGATCATTTGCATGAGGTCAAGCTGCCGGTTCCTCCTCTAAGTTCCTTGATGCTGAATAGGTGTTAGGAGAGGAGGCTCAAGATTTCCACCAGGTTCATTAATGGCACAGAAAGCACAGTTCTGAGTTACTTCTACCTTACTTCCTGTTCAGTCCCTTCCCGTGAAAGATGGTTTTCACCAGTGTTAAAGCATAACCCTTTAATAATATTCCACTGCATTCATCCAGGGGTTAGCAATTTTCCTTGTTGGGTAGACCATCCATCAACTTCCTTTTGGAAACCTCGTTCCAATGCCCATTGTTCCTCTTCTGCAGAGCATTCTGGCTTAGAGGAAATATTCTCTGGTATTAATCCCATGATGCAATGAGAATTAATAGCTGTTAAAAATCTTGTTCTGTCTAAATGACTATATGTGTTCACAGAACTAAAAGTGAATACTTGAGAACTGGTTTAGATGTTCACTCTTGGCACTGTAGCCAATTGACAGGTTGGGGGAAAGCAATTAATTCTGCACTTTGAGCTGAGGCTCCCCCTAGTAAAGCTCTGGCTTCCAATGCCCTGATCAGACTAGTGACAACATGTAGAACATTGAGTTCCTTTATAGACGAGGCTGTTTACCTGCAGTCAATAAACCAAGTTTTATCTAAATTTCCCAAAGGGGGTACCTTTTAAAACCATTCATTTCAAAATTTTGCCAGATGGCTTAATAAACTTGACTTGTTCTTTTGCATAAACACAGCAAGATTATAGAACTCTCCATTTGGGATACCCCATTATTTACTGAGAAGTCCTGGGGGTGGGCTAAAGACAGGAGACACACCAGTAATGGCATTAATCTTAATGTCAGAGTTACCCAGGCCTAGCCATAAGATATCCCATGATGAACTGGATGGCCTCGACCCTTCAGGTTGAACTGGATGTGACTTTGTGCCTCTTTTACCACAGAGATGTCCTGGCAGAAAGGAGTCCATCCCATCACTACTTCAGAGCTGGGAGAAATCTCGGTTTCCAGGTTTTCTCCTTGATGCTGAGAGTAGGCCTAGGCTGAATCAGTCATTGTAGATTACCGGATTCCTCGCTGTCCATAGCAGAGATGATTTCCAGTGTTTCCTTGAGCTGACCTGCCTCTAGGGTTGCCCTGAGGTTTGTAGGGTACTTGAAACAGACCTGTTAAATACCTGCTCCCGTCCCTGACTGTTTCCCTGGAAGAGGGCTTTGGGGTCCCATAGCTGGTTTTTCCTGTCTGTATGAGCGGTAGACCCTATTACAGAGAGGAAAGACTTATCTGAATTTATGCAAATCAATGGGCTGGAGCGATAGCACGGCGGTAGGGCGTTTGCCTTGCATGCAGTCAACATGGCTGACCCGAGTTCAATTCCTCCGCCCCTCTCAGAGAGCCCGGCAAGCTACCGAAAGTATCTCGCCCACATGGCGGAGCCTGGCAAGCTACCCGTGATGTATTCAATATGCCAAACACAGTAACAACAAAGTCTCCAATGGAGACGTTACTGGGCCCGCTCGAGCAAATTGATGAACAATGGGAGGACAGGGCAGTGGCAGTGACAATGCAAATCAACATAGTGCCATGAAGCAACAAAAACATACTGAAGCTACAAAAGAAGAGAAAAGCAAGCATTTCACTTTACTCACAATGAGATATAATACACCAGTTTGCTGTGGGTCCTAGTCAAAAGAAGCTTAAGTCTGTAGAGATAAAGCATACAGTTTAACATCATGTTTAATTCATTCAATCCCATGTTGAAAACCTTGACTTCTCATTAATAAGAACACTGTGCCAGGAGTCCAATGTACAGTTTAACACACCTAATTTATTTAATCCCATGTTGAAAAGCCCTTGATTTCCTGCAACTTTTGAGTAATTCAATTATCTAAGAGTACTGTAACAGGAGTCTGGATAATCTGTCCAGTATCTTTTCCATAGACCTTACCAAAAAGGTACTAGAACAATTCTGCATGTGATTTAAAGAATTTATTACAACAAAAGAGTTTGATCAGTTTCTTTCCTTAAAACACAACCTCAAACCTTCTATACATTTCTTTACACTCATTCTGTAACTTTCATTCATTTAAAAACCAACTTCACTTTAACAGGATTCCTTTTCTTTTTCCCACTGATATCTCCATCCATTACCTTTCTGAGTATGCTGCTGATTATGGCCTAAAAATATGATGTAATATCTGTCAAATCACTTAATCACTTAATCCCCGTTATTCATCGATTTATTCGAGCGGGTGCCTGTAACGTCTCCATTCATCCCGGTTGCGTGCTAGCGTAGCCCAATGGTATCTGTTTGTTTTAGGAACATGCAGAGCCTCAAACCGATCATTTAGGGTCTTGACGAAGAAGTCTGACCATCTTATAGGTGGGCGTCCACGTGATCTTTTGATGTCCCGTGGAATCCAATCAGTAATGGCTCTAGTCCAGCGGTTGTCTGTCATTACGTGTCCAGCCCATCTGATTTTTGATGTCTTGGCAAATGAGACAGCATCCCTGATTCTTGAGCGTTGACGAAGATCAGAACTCCGGATTCTATCTCTCATTTGAGTGAATCGTGATATTCCAAGCATAGTTCTTTCGATTCCTCTTTGAGAGACCCGAATAGCGTTCTCATCCTGTTTTCGTAGGGTCCAGGTCTCTGAGGCATATGTTAATGCAGGAAGAATAGTGGAATCAAAGAGATGTGCTCATAGCTGGAGGTTCTTTGTCCTTTTAGTTATTTCTTCAATGCTCTTGAAGGCATTACAAGCTGCTCTCTTCCTCCTGCGCAACTCAGGTGCCAGGTCATTCATCATGTTGATTTCTCGACCTAGGTATATATAACTGTTGCATTCGGAGATGGTGGTTCCGTTGAGAGCGAATGGAGCGTCCGGAACAAGGCTATTTCTCATAAACATTGTCTTCGTAAGATTCAGCTGTAGTCCGACCTTTCCACATTCACGGTCAAAGTCGTTCAGCATTTGTGCCGCTTGGTTGATGTTTGGTGTTATTAGAACGATGTCATCAGCAAAGCGGAGGTGGTGTAGTTGTCGACCATCTATCTTCACTCCCATGTTTTCCCATTCCAGTCGTCGCATGATGTTCTCAAGGGTGGCAGTGAAGAGTTTTGGTGAAATGGTATCACCCTGCCGAACCCCTCTCTTGATATGGATGATTACTTCTTTGTAGAATGGTGAGATCTTGGTAGTGAATCCGCAATAGAGCTCACGAAGGATCCTGATGTATTGAGTTTGTACGCCCTGATTGGCTAGGGCTTCCATGACCGCTTCCGTCTCAACAGAATCAAAGGCCTTCTTTAAATCAATGAATGTTAGACAGAGCGGCATCTTGAACTCCTGAGATACCTCAATGAGCTTGGTTATTGTGTGGATATGGTCGATGGTACTGAATCCTTTTCGGAATCCAGCTTGTTCACATGGTTGTCCTTCATCTAGTGTTCTGCTAATCCTATTCAGGATGACTCGAGTGAATAGTTTGTAGATGACAGACAATAGGCAGATTGGGCGATAGTTGCCAATGTCGTGGATGTCTCCTTTCTTGTATAGTAGTACAGTCTTGCTGGTTTTCCATTGGGATGGAACCTTGCATTCAGACAGGTAGCATGTGAAGAGTCGAGCCAATGTATTGATGAGTACTGATGGTAAGTTCTTCAGGTATTCAGGTCTGATCTTGTCTGGGCCAGGTGCTCTTTGTTTCTTTACCGACGAGATGGCATGTTGGATTTCGGAAGGGGGAACATTGGGAACGACATATCCATCATGTGGTATGTGGTATGTGGGCAAGTGGATGTGGCTATTAAAGAGATCTGAGTAGAAGTCATGAATAATCTTCCCCATTGCCCTTCTGGAAGATGTGATAGATCCATCATGATGTCGGAGGGCAGTCATCTTGGTTTTGTAGTTGGTGAAGGACAGGCGGGCATTACGAATGTTTTTCCCAGCTTCTGCTGCATCTACCAGTACTGCTGCTCTCCTGTTTTTGAGGTCATCCTTGATGGCTTCTCTGCACTGTTTTGCCAGTTCGGATGTTCGCTTGTGGTTGCCTGAGGCATGTGCCAAGACACGTTGGCGAATAAGTTCAAGAGTGTTCGAAGAAAGACGGTTTTTTGTGGTTATCTCTCTCTTGGCATTCCTTGCACAATCATGGAGGTGCTGAATCATTCGATCGTATTCCTCATCAATGTTGTCAATGACGGCATCTTCCCATGTTGCCGCAATAGTGCCAAAGAGCTCCCAGTTGGTGGTTGTTCTGGGAGTCCTCTTCTTAAACCTTGCATTCTTTTCTCCTCGTTCTGTGAGGTAGAATTTTGCACGAAGAAGACGGTGGTCTGATCCCGTTTGGAATTTTGGGACAACAGCAACATCGGTTAGGCAAAACCGCCTAATATCTGTCAAAATGTTTAATAAATCTTAAAGTGCCGTATAAATTCATGGTACAAATAACTGCTATGATAAGTGACTATGATCATTCCCAAATCTTTCACAAACTCTCCACAAACTCTTGGGGCCTTGTCTTCTCAGGGTCATCCTTGGATTTACTCTCCTGTGTCCTCTGCATCTCGTTTCTGTATCATTTCAGGTTCTCTACTGTTTGAATAACGTGCTAACCTAGATGTGAAATTCAGGCTATTCTTGATTTCTCAACACAAGGTTTATTCTCCTAGCAAATTTTGCTAAAGATTTTGAGGATACAAAGGGGAATTTCAGTCAGAACTCTAAATGCCTTTAACTAAATCTAATCCCCGCAACCAAGAGCTTCCACAAGCAAGGCCCAGGTATGCAGGTTCCAGGACTAAATCTCCAGGTTACATGGCAGCAGAGGAGCCAGGCTGTCCCTCCCCAGGTCCTCGCCTGCTCAGCAGCCTGGCCGTCATGCTCACAATCTGCCTCCAGGCACCATCTTAGCACACCAACAGCCCTGGCCCAGACACTCCCAATCGAATCCCAAAATGGATTAGTGCCCTACAGAGATGTCTCTGGAACGCCACCATTTATAATCTAGAATTCCAAAAGTGCGTAGCTGCTTTTGTGGCTGTGAGAGCACTCATAATATTCAAAATGAACAATGGACAATAAATGATCTAGCATCTGCCCTTGGCAGGCAGGCTTGAATGGCGGTGGGAAAATTTGAGCAAAACATGATACCCCAAAGTAGAGAGAGAGTATTGGGAAAATTGTCTACCATAGGGGCAGGGTGAGGACTGGGATGGGGTGGAGGGATATTGGGGACATTGGTGGTGGAAAATGTGCACTGGTGGAGGGATGGGTGTTTGGTCATTGTATGGCTGAATCTCAAATATAAAAGCTTTGTAACTGGATCTCATGGTGATTCAATAAAATAATAGGTAAAGGTAAAGGTAAAGGCCCTCCCGTTGATCGTCGATTTGCTCGAGCGGGCCCAGTAACGTCTCCATTGGAGACTTTGTTGTTACTGTGTCTGGCATATCGAATACTTTCAGTAGCTTGCCAGGCTCTCCGAGAGGGACGGAGGAATCGAACTCGGGTCGGCCATGTTGGCCGCTTGTAAGGCCAACGCCCTACCCGCTGTGCTATAAATAAATAAATAAATAAATAAACTGAATCTTAATTGCGTGCTTGCATTCTCCTGTTTCTCCTGCTACATTGTCACCATTTCTTATTACTCCTTCAGTATTTGTTGGAAAAAGAATATATAAAAAATTTAATATCCTGCAGTCTAAATTGTGTGCCATTAGCCCCATTTACTTAGAAGATATTGTGCTTAATAATAATTTTAATTGTTCAAATATTAATGGGCTGGAGCGATAGCACAGTGATAGGGCATTTGCCTTACATGCAGCTGACTTGGCCGGCCCGGGTTTGATTCCTCCGCCCCTCTCAGAGAGCCCAGCAAGCTACCGAGAGTATCTCGCCCACACGGCAAAGCCTGGCAAACTCCCCGTGACATATTCAATATGCCAAACATGGTAACAAGTCTCACAATGGAGACATTACTGGGCCTGCTCAAGCAAATTGATGAACAATGGGAGGACTGTGCAAATATTAATAAAAAACATTAGCTTCTTTCAATGGCCAGAGTACTAACATATGCTGGGATACAACTGCAATAGACAAAAATCCTACCTAATATAGAAAAGTAAAACAGATGTACATAAATGTAAAATCAAGAAGAATACAAATCCCCACCTCTAGAGATACAGCTCTGGCAGCCAAAAACCTCCAGAACCCAGCTGCTGCCATGCCCATGGTGTGCTCTCCACATGGTCAGGCTGAGCCTCACCCATAAGTGAATCTCCGGGAAAACCCAGATATGCGGGACTTTGTGACTGAGAACTCTGGGTTCAACAGGACGGGACAGGGAATGGAGATATCCCACCTGTATCCCCTTGTCTCTAGTGACTCAGCAGTCACGCCCATAAGCCATGTCTGACTGGCGCCAGATAATCTTGTCATGGGCCACCATCCAGATCGCATGTCCTTCTCTCCTGGAAGGAAGCATAACGTGATGCTTTCCATAACCATGACACCAGACCCTGCGCCAGGCTGTTCACTTGGGACACCCCGGAGGGGGATAGGCAAGAGCCCTCCCTGCCCAAGGGATCC